>NC_136059.1:1775595188-1777995188 GCF_964261635.1 Lissotriton helveticus | reverse complement strand
TTTTGTTCCTGGTACCATGATGGATTTCACTAAAGTCAAGATGGAAGTTATCGAATTGTTCAGAAAGATCAGGTTGAAGTGGTTTTTCAAAGACTCTATAGATACAGCCTCCACTGAAACGTCAGGATTGAGAAACAAATCTCTGTTTTGTCCTTTCAACTACAACATGCCCAAAGAAATAACAACTTTCGAATACACGGTTATGTCAGAACTCAATGCATCCTAGAGAAAGCGCGCCTTTATTCCAGCAAAAATCACTCAAAAACATAGGGAGGCAATTGATAACCTTAGGAACCAGCGAGAAGTGGTGATTCGACCTGCAGACAAAGGGGGAGCTGTGGTCCTTTGGTCTAAGGATCTGTACAAATCTGAAGGCACCAAACACGTGAAAAACTTAGAATGGTATAGACCAATCTCTACTGATCCTACAATGCAGATATTACAAGAGATCACTTCAATTGTCGATGATGCTAAGGAGAAAGGCATACTGGGCAAAAAAGAATCTGAATATCTTGTGAAAAAACATCCTCGAACCCCTCACCTCTACTTTTTACCAAAAGTCCATAAGGATGCCACAACCCCACCTGGTCGACCAATAGTCTCAGGATATGACTCTATCCTCGAGCCTGTGTCGAAATTTGTGGATGTGTTCTTAAAACCGTGTGTATCAGAAGTCCCGTCACATCTACGAGACACAATGGAATTCATAAATATGGTGGAAGGGTTTCAATTTGATCCCACAACGCAGATACTGGCAACAATGGACGTTACGTTCTTATACACACAGATTACACAACAGGATGGATTGGGTGCCATGGAGGTGTTTCTCGAAATAAGATCTGGTCCACACCGGGTGCCAACGGACCTGATCTTGTGCTTGGCAGTTCTGGCACTAAAAAGGAACTTTTTTCAATTTGAGGATGATCTGTTTTTACAGATCAAAGGAACTGCGATGGGGTGTCCTTTTGCGCCGAAAATGGCGATACTGTATATGGCACAATACGAAGAGAAGTTCGTATATAATAACAACCCGTATCGTCAACACATAAAACAATGGCTACGGTATATTGACGACGTGTGGTGTATCTGGGAAGGATCACACACGTCCCTGGAGGAATTCCATCAGTGGCTGAACAATCGCAGCCCTGACATCAAATTTAGCCTTACATATGATTGTAAATCCCTCCCTTTTTTGGATGTCGAAATCAAATACACCCCTGAGGGGCTAATGCCCTCGCTGTATCTAAAGTAAACGGATAAGAACAATGCTTTGCACTTTCGTAGCTATCACCCAAGAAATTTAAAAAACAACCTCCCCTATGGAATATTCCTTAGGGTGAGACGGAATTGCTCAAGGGTTGAAGAGTTTGAAATACATGGTGAAGCACTGTGTAAAAAGTTACAAGAAAGAGGGTATCCACGGAAGTTGGTTAAACACTCGATGAAGAGGGCCCGTTGGACCCTGAGGGAACATTTGTTGCAAAAGAAAAACAAAATGCCTACGGAACGGATGGTGTGTGTTTCCACATTTGGTCCTTTTTTTTTTTATATATTTTTTTATTATTTTCTGGCAGAGGTAGTACATACAAGGATAAAACAAAAATGAGGAGACCATCACAGTGCTATACGGAGAAAAAGAAGAGAAAAAGAAAAGAAAAGGAGGAAAGCAAAAAAACAGCCATCATACAATTTAAATCCAGTTATCAATTGGCGACCATAATTTACGACCGAAGGTCTTCTTTTTAACACCTTTCAGTTTATACACTGCTTTATCCAATCTATAAACATTTAGCAACTTTCCCAACCATAGCTCGAAAGTTGGTGGTTCTACATCCAACCATCTGGAAGTAATACAGGCTCGATAAATCGACATTCCCACAAACATAAAATTTTCTTGATCTGTAGTTAGATTCCGAGGGGGGAAATAAACACCAAAAATAATAATAGTGGGATGGAGCGTGATCCCCACATGTAACAGATTAGTCAAGAACTTTTCAATCTTCGCTATATATGCAGCCAATTTGGAACATTTAAAAAACATATGAATTGAATCTGCAGCTAAGGTACCGCATCGGCTGCAATTAATACCTTTTTGAGCTTTCCATTTTAACAGTTTTGCAGGTGTATAATAGAGATCTAGAGTGGACATAAAATGTTGGCTCTTGAGAGAACTATTAATTAGTATCTTATTGCTCATCTCAAACACTTTAACCAGATCAATCCCTACAATGCCAAGCTTTCGCTGCCATTTCACGGTATGATGATCAAGATCATTCTGACGCCTATTGTTCATTAATTGGTAAATAATACCAATACGGCTATTTTTCCTAGAGCTTTCTAAGATATCAACAGATTCCATCATATCCGTGAATAAGACATTTTTTTTTTCCAGAAAACTACGAATCTGTAGGTATTTAAAAAAATCGTTCCTGGATAAACCAAATGTCTCTTGCAGTTTCGAAAAAGACATAAGGGACCCATTTTGATATAATTGTCCAAGTGAATAGATCTGTTTCGTATGCCACCGATAGATTACCATATCTTGAAAAATTACAGGTAATGACTTGTTATCGGACAAAGGTGTATAATAATTCAATTTTGAGATAATACGTAAAGTTTTATTCATTTGTCTCCAAATTAATAGTGCAGCTATGACCACCTTAAATTTTGTTTTTTTATAGTAGCTGGGTTCGATAACTTTAAGCAGACATTGCCGGGCATGAGTACCTAGAAGCATTTCAAAGATAGAGGGTGCGGTTGCTGGTTCCGATACATAATCATGAAAAAACAGAACTCGAAAAGTTTTCAAAGCAATGGCCCAATAATACATTCTAAAATTCGGAAGGCCTAAACCAGCACAGTCTAAAGGAAGAGTACACCATTTTATGGATCTTCTAGCGCGATGGTACCCCCACAGAAATCTAGAAACCATTCTATCTATTCTATTAAAAAGAGACAATGAAAAAAATAAGGGAATAGTACGAAAAAAATACAAAAATTTTGGAAAAATCATCATCTTAATAACATTAGTTCGTCCATATAATGACAGGTGTAAATTATTAAATCTTTCTAGCGTTCTGTTGGTGGATATAAGTAAAGGGTCTAAGTTTAATGCAACGATATCCTCAACCTTAGAAGATAAAGTGACACCAAGATAAGAACCGGTGGTATTTAATGGGATATCAGAAGGTCTACCCGTTTCCGAGTGTATAATCTGAGTTTTTGCAATGTTTAACTTATACCCAGAAATTTTCCCAAACTCACTGGCCAGATCAATTATTGTGGGTAACGCTGAAGAAACATTAGACGTGACAATAGCCACGTCATCTGCGTACGCTAAAACTTTGTGGTCAACTTCGAAGAGACGAATTGAAGGAATATTAGGTTCCAGAATAAGTCTGCACAGATATGGCTCTATATATAACGCAAATAAAAGCGGAGAACAGGGGCAGCCTTGTCTAGTCCCTCTAGTGATTGGAAAGGGTCTCGAATAATCGGCACCTAATCTAATTATACCCTTAGGGGTAGAGTAAAGCGATCGCACCGCTTGAATAAATTGTGACGGAAACCCCTTCCCTTCTAACACAGTCCAAAGAAATCCCCAGTCGACTCTATCGAATGCTTTTTCAGCATCAAGTAAAATAACCCCGACTGGGGATTCCTTTGCCTGTGCCCAATCTAAAAGTGTGATAACTTGTTTGACGTGATCAGTAGTGTCTCTGCATCTAATAAAACCATGTTGAATATTAGAAACTAAACTAGACATTACCTGATTGAGTCTATTTGCAAGGATTTTGGAGTAGATCTTGCTATCTGCCGTTATAAGAGATATGGGACGATATGAGCGTAGTTCTTTTGAGTCCTTATTTTTTTTTAAAAATACCACTATTATAGCGGTGGACCAGGAATCAGGTGGACTCCCTTGAAATGCTAGATTAAAAATCTTGAGAAGTTCTGGTTTCAGCATATGTCTAAATGTTCGGTAGAACTCCAGAGGTATCTGATCAAATCCCATGGCTTTACCAGCAGCAAGACTCAGAATAGCTTGCTCGATCTCTTCCCAACTTATTGGGCGGCTAAACAGATCAGTCTCCCCTGACCCTAACACTAGTTGGTTAATACTATGAAGATAATTCATTGGATTCAATGTCTTGTCTACTTCATTATTGCGGTCATTATACAATGTTTTATAGAACTCCAGAAATGCTTCTAGAATTCCTTCCCTACGTTCGTGATAGTCGCCATTCATGTCATTGACCCCCTGAATTTCATTAATGGAAGATTTCTGCCGAAGACGTTGTGCTAAGATTCTGCCGGTGCGCTCGCTATACTCATAGCGTTCGGTTTTATATTGCTTAAAGTCTGAAGCTACTTTATCGGCAATATGGGTCCGCAGACCAGAACGTTCAATTACTAGGCGCAATTGCACGTCTTCAATACCAATGTTGCCTTTATATGCGGTCGCAAAATCCAGCTCGAGTGACCTGATCTTATTTAATCTCTCCCTAAATTCTATTTGAATTTTTTTCCTCTTATAATTTGCAAAGCTGATTGTCTCCCCACGAATGATTGATTTAAAAGCGTCCCAGACCACAGGTGGGGAGGCCGTGCCATTATTTGTTAAAAAATAATTGTTAATAGTAGTCACCATAAATTGCAAATAGTCTTCATCTAATAATAGACTTCTCTGAAATGACCAAGATCTATTTGAATTCAGACGTTCCATAGGAACCTGAATCTCAGCGATCATAGGATTATGGTCTGAAATGACTTGGGGTAAAATTTCGATACTAATTGTCTCCAAGAGTTGTAACGACATGAAAAAGTAATCTAATCGGGCAAATTTCCGATGTGGGCTGGAATAAAAAGTATAGCCGGGATCTCTAGCGTACAGTTTGTGCCACACATCCGTTAATCCATTATTCAAAACCAGCTCCCTAAGGGCGCTGTATGTTCTTGGTTTATAACCCATATATCTCCTTCCTAGTTTGATGTTCCAGTCAGCCGGTAGATGAATATTTAAATCCCCACAGAATATGATGGGTTGCGTCCACAAAGCTAATTCTGTGTTGACCGTGTTAAAAACTTCAGCATCATCTACATTTGGCCCATACATACAACAAATAGTGAATCTGAGCCTACCGATGATTAACTCAGCAAGACCCCATCTACCCCATTTATCAGCTAAAGTTTTTAAACATTTCCCAGCACCCTTTCGCATACAGATCGCAATGCCTCTTTTTATACCCATCTGCTTGGAAACAAGTAGCACCTCTAGTCCCAGCCTATCCAAAAGTGCGCGCTTATCCCATGCAATATGAGTTTCTTGTATACATAATAAGTCAATGGCTAAGGTCTGCAGCATTAAACGAAACATTCCAATCTTTTTAAAATCATTGAGACCATTGATATTAATAGTGCAAATTTTCAGCTTCTTCTCCATATTGAAATGACGCAAAATAAAAGATTAGTGAAAATCAACAATATATAATCCTCACCACTGCGACTTGAATACCAATTAAACTTCCTTGCACTGAATACCTCTGCCTTACACCCCCACCACCAACCCTTGCCCCTTCCCACCCCCACCCGTAACCCCAAAACCCCTCCCCCCACCCTCCCCAACATATGAGGCATAGGAACTACCAGTTCCTAGAACGTATGGGTGCCGTGTCCCTGGACCAGAGCATCCTGACGAGAAGAAAAGGAAAGAAAGACCAGTACAAAAAAATAAAAAAATATATAAATAAGAAAAGAGGGGGAAGAGAAAGTTTAGAAGGAAAAAGGACGGAAATAAAAGAAGCTAAACAATCCTACTGAAAAGAGAAAAGAACAGAGGAAACGGAATTGAAGCTTCCAAAAAGATTAATTAAACTAGTAGCCCTTCTAATCCTAGTGATTCTGCAATATACAATATAATAATGTAATAGCCTTACATCCTAGAGAGCCTTAATTACTAATTGTAACTCAAATGGAATCCAAATACTCTTTGGCTTTGACCTCTGAGATAAAATATTTTACAGAGCCCTTGAATATAGTCTTTAACTTTGCTGGGCCTTGAAGGAAGACGGCGACCTCTTTCTTTTGGAAATTGGGAATCAGTTGTCTAAGTCGCCACCGTTGGGCCACTGTAGCTTGGCAATAGTCCGGTCGTACAAAGAACTGACAGCCAAGACCATCCGCTTTCTTATCTGGTCTCGCAGACATATAGATAGCTTCACGAGCAAGGAAGTTGTTAAATGAGACCAGAATAGCCCTGGGATAGTTTTCTTGGCCTTGTCGTGGGTTCCGTACAGTAAAGGGGAACCTATGCGCACGTTGAACTTCTCGTGACCAGTCCCAGTCTACCATTTCAGGGAAAGCATCCTTTAGTAGATTAATGATAAACCTCCGTGGGTCAGACCCTTCTTTATTTTCGGGAATTCCCAAAAAACGTAGATTACTCCTACGAGCCTGATTCTCCAAATTAGCAATCTTGTCCGACAAGTCTTCCTTTAGAGCTATGAAGTCACCAACTTCCTGCCTCTGTGCCATGCTTTCTTCTTCCAGGACTGCAATCCTGGCCTCTGCTTCGACGACTCTATCGGTAGTCTCCGAGCACATCTTAATCGCTCGGCGAACTGAATTTTTAACCTTAGCACAGGTCATCTGTGTGCGTAGATTTTCAGCTTTACTCTCCGCCCTGTGACTCATCATAGTATCATAAATCATTTTCAAAGTGATCTCCTCAGTGCCTTCACTACTTTCCTGGGCAATAACCGGATCGGAGACGGAATTAGAGTTGGCTCCCACAATGTCAGTAGCACCATTAGTAGGATCGAGTACAGGAATAGAGGGTAAGACATTAACCTCAGTAGGTGAATTAGAGGCGACTTCTTTACCCCCCAAACGCAATGACCTCTTCTTCCAGAGTTTTTTCTTTATAGTAGTGGCTGTGTTGGTATCAGGACTCGCACTGGATTCATCATCCACAGATAAACTCTCGCAGCTAAGCTCAGCCCAATCTTTATGTGCACCTGTTGCCTCATCCGAGGAAAGTTCAGACAACGAAAAGAACTTCTCCGAGGCTTCCGGATTTATATACTGTGTGGAGATCTCCGTTGCCTTCTGTGGGTCATTCTCCGCTGATGCGGATACTACTAGCGTGGGGAGGGAACAGGAGCGACTGATACCAACTCCACCAAAAACTACATCTCCCATCATGCCCTTCTTCGAAGGATTGGTCAGGTTTGGGGGATTATTTGGCAAGTTGTTATCATTTTCAGCTGTAATAACAGATTGTTCAAGCTGTATTTCGACTGTCTCTATAGTTTGCAGGTTACTTTCAGTTATTTTTTTTCTAGCCACTTGTTTCTCAAAGAGGACAGGCAGCGTCTGTGACGTGACATTTTTAGCACTAGAAGGTTCATTGTTTTTGACAGGGGGTTTATTAGTGTTCTTACCCTGTTTTATCACGGTTTTAGCAGGAGTCGGGCGTGCTACCTCCGGAGCCTCAGCCTCAGCCATTGCAAATCCCTCCACCGCGTCGTCTCTCCTGTTGCTGCGGGTACTGACAGACGAGGGCAGCGGTGTCTTCTTTTTTCCTTTTCGCGAGCCGCCTCCGCCTCCGCCTCTGCCAGGGAAGACACTGCTCTGCGCCCAGAGCAAACAAAGTGTGGCGCACCACAGCGGAGACCGCCGACTAAGCACCGAAAAGTTTAGCAACATTCGTATACTTCAGAAGGATAGTTTGTATCACATTCACGTTCACGTTCAATTCGCCGGTATACTGGCTGCAGAGCGCTTTCCCCGAGATACTTTCCACCACTCGCAGAGAGAACCTGATTATGCTCCGCATACACGGGTGACCAGGCGGAAGCGGTCAACGCCTCAAACGGCTCCGTCCTGCGTCCAGCGTCCAGCGTCTTGCAGCTCCAGGGGGAACGCCAATATGCACTAAAACGCGACCGTAGGCAATGGTACAAAGCCGAATCAATCGGAATAAGGCTCGGGGACGCTATCACGGCAGGTCATCTCAAACAGTAAGTCTATCTTTCTCCTTTCCTCCCAGATGCCTGGAACCAGGGAACGAGCTGCTCACACAGCCTTCCTCCCGGCAGCCATCTTGCCTCAACCCACATTTGGTCCTTATACACAATCTGTGCAGAAAATCATACGTAACCATTGGCATTTGGTGGAGGACGCCATCCCCAAAGTGGGAAAACCTCTTTTCGCACTGAAGAAAAATCGTAGCATTGGGCAACAAATAACATCAACACCTCCCCTGGTAAAAAAGACCATCCAGAGCATGATCTTCGTGGCAGAGCCGGTCAAAGGACACCACAAGTGTGGAACCTGCTGGGTATGTGACACCACTGAAGAGGGCACACTGTTCAGTGACGGCAAAACATTTTGGAGACACAACGTGTTCACAAACTGTAAATCTAAATACGTGGTATATGCCATCACTTGCCCGTGCCAGTTAATCTATATTGGCAAAACGACGCAGGAAGTGCGTCATAGGATTATTCAACACCGTTCCTGGGTGAAGAACAAAGTAATGTCTGCCCCGCTAGTGGCCCACTTTTTGGAAAAGAACCACGGCCCAAACGAATTCAAATGGACTATCCTGTCAGCCATCAAAATCGCACCAGGATCTGGAGGTGACCCTGATTCACAATTATCACGCAGGGAAGCTTTTTTAATTTTGAAATTCAACACGACCAATATTGTTCTGAACGAATTGTCTGAATTGAGCAATTTAAGGTAAGGGTGGTGTCCACCATTGCATTTGATTCCACATGGTGAAGCCAATAATGCCACGCATACAGCAATGAAAGAGAATATCCCGGCCGCACTTCAAAGACCAATTCCCCCGGGGAGCAACGCCGCCGCAACAGCCTCTTGCGTTGTTGTGCAATAAACAGACATGCCTGGTCCCGCCGGCTGACGGCGTATGTGGAAGCCGCAAGCGGAGAGATACACTGAGTGCATAACACTGTTCGGACGTAAGTGACTGTTCTTGGATGAATTTTTAGAACGAAAAGGGTTGGTGGCGTCATTGCATTAACGTGCGCCTCATCTCACATTCACAGACTCGGCAGGCATGACCATGAAGTAACATCACCCGGACCATCATGATTGAATCTCGCCATCTTCGCCCATGAGGTATGTGCAAGCCGCACCGTTGATGAGCCGCGTGTTGGTGGGATATCGCACACAGGCAGCTAAACGATTGTTCAATTGTTATTTACAGCACACAGTATCGGGCACCACCCCCAGAATTCTGATCCACCTAAGGACATTTCTACCGCAAGGTTGGACATTCAACCGCGCACAGTGACTTGTTGTTGACCGAGCTTCTCAAAAGATAGGCATTGTTGACACAGTGTTTGTATATCTACAGCAATAGAGAACTACAGTGCCCCTGAGAGTGAGAATACTGTTGCTCCGTCAACGCTACATTTCAGGTATTTTGAGTTGAGAGAGACGAAAACTTTTTATAAATTAGAAAAGGAATCAGCTGTTCTTACACAAATACTTTATTTATATTTCACAGTACAGGATAGTTTCCAGTCCCGTTCCTGAGGGAAAACCCTTAAAAACACGTGGGTTCGAAACGTGTTGACTTGATGTTGGAACAAGATTCATGAAGGGCATATCAGGACTGTAATTGCAGACTAAGTCCACCTGAATTTTGACCCTTGTAATTAGAAGGTTCCAGCATAATCAAGCAAGCAGGCTAGCAAAAAATATAGAACGACCCCTTGCTTGTTGGTTTGTTTATATCAGGACTGGTGCCTCAAACATTGAATGAATATAGGCAATTTCTGTCTGTGTTTTTGTATATATGGTGTAAATGTAAATATGTCTCATTCATAGTGTTCGTCAAATTTGTGTTTTGAATATTGTAAGTTTATGTGAATTTTGCTACTGAAATGGTATCATTGTCTGGACATATATGAATGTTTTTTGAAAATGAAGGACTGAGTAAAAAACTACTAAATGAAAAGTGTGTCCGCTTAGATCTATTTGATAAGTGGTACTAGATTAGGTCCTCACAAACAAATCTATCCGGTCAACTTTTTTTGCTATTTCAAGTCCCAGAAACCAGCAGTTCCATCTTGCTGGAGGAAACGACAACCTAAGAAGAATAAGATGCAACTCCAACAATATAGACAAAATAGCAGCAGACGCCCAAGCCCTTTATAATCAAGGTCAAGTCATCTCAACCCATCCAACAGAAACCTGGGTATTATTTGTTAAATCTATAGGAGACAAATATTCACAATGCAATGGCTAGAAACAAGGGAAAGTGGTAGCTGCTTCAATTGTTGCACATAAATAGCCCTGTCTCTAAAAAACGAAAACAAACTATAAATGAAACTTTTAAGCGATTGCGCAAAACCCCAAACAATCGGAAACTGCAAGGCACACTCCGGGAGTTAAGGACATCTCTAAAAAAAAGGAGATGGGAGAAGAAAAGAGCAAAAGATAATGAACTCTGGGCAAAACTTATGTTTGACGCAAATCAGAAAAATAGTGCTAAATTCTGGAAAACGGTCAACAAATTACAGCACCTCTATCATCAAGGTATTAGTACCAATATCACCGAAGATACCTGGGTAGACTACTTAACTAAACATTTCAGTGACCAAGAACCTCGAAATAACAGTCCCCCTGGGCCTCCTGAGTCACGCCCTCCCAAAAAATACCATTCGGGAGAGCAGAAGCCAAAAGCACCAATGTGACTCGGGCACTGAACCATCGATCCTGTCACAGCCAGATGTCGCTCCTCCGCCAAGCCACGACTGCCAAATTTGTTTAGAAGACCTGCAAAAAGAATCCTTGGTTGAAGATATAGTAGTTAAACAAATTTACAGAGGCAGACGGGAGGAGCACTGGGCCCGAATGGCATACCACTGTTGCTATATAAATGCCTGGACCAAGTAACTACCTATAAATATTTGGGCGTACTCATACATAAAAACAACTCCTTCAAACCACAACTTGAATCCTTACAAAGGAAGTGAGTAATGACCTGCTTGGCATAAAATCCCCTGAAGAAATTGCTGCCGGACTTAACAGTTGACCACCTTTTAAAGGTCCTACGAGCAAAACTTCAACCAATAATGACCTACGAGAGCGAATCCATCACAGGAAGAGATGCTGCTACCCTCGACTGTATTATCGCAACCTCCTACCAGGTGATACTCCAGCTCCCTAAATATGTTTCACCAGCCCAAGTAAGGCTAGAGTATGGAATCTAGAAACAGGAAATAGAAAGGCAGGGAGCTTTCTTGAAGAGTTGGCCCAAAATCAGAGCTGGTGAAAGAGGGACCTTGAACAACCAACTTTGGCTAGAGCTGTCCCGCACTGGAAAACTACCAGTAAATGTCTACCTACAGAATACTCTGCAGGCCCTTGGCCTGGCAGACGCCTGGAACACTCCAATGGGCCACTGGGTTTTTTAAAAAATAGTAACAAAATCGGCAAGGCTCATATCGGCTATAGAGGACAAGAAATAGGTATCCAAGGGAGTTCACGGCTGGGCCGTGCTTAATAACTACAATGTTCTAAAATCTCAGCCCTACCTCAAGGACAGAACCAAGCTTGAGATCAAAGAAAAATTTCTAAAGCTACGGCTGGGAGTCGGTCCGATCAACCCGTTCATGCCACAGTGGGAAAGAAGAGGGGCCGATCACTTGTGCCTTCTGTCTGAGAATGATGCTGAGTCTTTGATTCTTATTATATGCACATGCAAGAAGCTAAACGACATATGGAAAAGTCTGTTAAAACCACTTATTAAGCAGCACGGAGTAAGGTCCTGCAGACAGGCAGTGATGATGTATTTTAATCCCTCCTTAGTGCAGCTAAACTGTCGCCTTACAAAATTCTTTGACCCGACAGCACAGAGACTGAAAAGCTCATGCTGCCAACAGTAGAGACCTACTAATGACTACAGCAGACTCTGAACTGGTCAGCTCCACTGGCTTAAAAAGTTACGCAGTTCATACAATGTCTTCAAATGGGCCTGCAATCCTGTGAAAGCAGTGCTACTATGATTGGAAAAATTGTATGTCTTTAAATTCCAATGCAAAGGCTCTTTTTAATCTTGTACTTCTTTTTTATTGTTTTATTTAATGCAACTCCTTTTTATATCTACCTATAATGTTCTACATGCAACAGTTTTAATTAATCATGCATAATAAAATTACTTACTTACTTACCCTCCTGGATCATGACCAGAGAGATGAGAACAATTTCACTTCTGACAAGCAACATGGGCCTTCGTGCCATAATGCAGTGACGAATGTTACCAGTCGAAGAAATGAATAGGTTATCAAACTGTGACGAAACTAACCGGCAGACATTGCACTTGATTAAAGGATGTCATTAGCACTTTAAATTGTATCTATGATCAGAGCACATAAGACCAAATCACAGTATATTTTTCAGAACAAAATTGTACACATTCAGAAGCAACAAGCTAATGCCATAAAAATTCTTCCAGTCACTGAGTATATTATATAAAGTGTAATAAAATAATATCTTTCTACAAGAGAATAGCACTGATTGCATGTTATATTTATTTCATGAGATATATGTGCTGCCTGCTCTAGACATTGAAGGTCTAGATTTACTATAAAATCACATAAAGGAGTGCAGCAAGGAAAGTTACGATGCTACTTTGCATGAATGGGAGGGCACAGAACAGCACCACATCTACTAAGATGTGGCGCTGTTCTGCTCTCTCCTTCGCTGATGCACATTCGGTTGTTATGCACCAAAACAAAGGGTGTCCGAGTTGTGGTAATGATAGTTTATTTAAACAGGAGTGGGTCCCTTCCAGTACGCAATTTGTGTTTTATGCACTTCCCATTTTGTATGTCTGCTTTAGAATGCAGGACACTTTAAAAGAGGTAAAAATCATTCTGCCTTATTATGCTGCCTTAAATGAGTAGGATTCTGGTGCATATCACTCTCTACAATCCTTTTTACATTGGAATGTACTTCAAAGCCCATGGGTGGTAGTATGAAAAAGCCCTTGCACCACCCATAAAACAGCCCCTTCCCGCATAGGTAATGCAAGGCAGCGCATTCTGCAGATTTGGACTACTTTTGGTTATATTCCAACACAATTCGCATTTTATATTGGATTGTAAATCCCAACACTACAGTTTGCATTGGATTCATATTAAAAAAGTAACACAAACATCACACAAAGGGGCATATTCACAAGGAGCTATAGCCAAATTCACGGCACTTTATCGCAGCCAAAGTCGTGATAAATGTACCCCACCATTCAGAAGCTGGTGGTAGCAGCCCACAGCACCAGTTTTCCCGCAATAGCTGCCGCAAAAAACATTGCCACAGAGGACCCCACAACTATCGCTAATAAGATGCAGAGTAGGGGTTCCCGTTCACAAAGTCACGACAACATCATACCTCAACATTCACAACGACCAGACAGATCAGCGATAAGAACACCAAACAAGCAATAAGGTGCGTTAGCAGCAGGAAGTTTACACCTGCTCTGACCTGGTGTAAAGTCGAACGGCAGCCTGCGCCACAATAGGGAGCCCAGCCCAGGGCATCCCCGAAGGGCAACAGATGCCATGGAGCAAATAAACATGCAGCCCAGACACCCAAGAGGGCCACAACACCCACCAGGCACACCCCCCTGTACCACTACAGAGGCAGTGCAGACAAAGACAGCGCAGACAAAGACAGCGGCCCCCCAGGAAATGCACCTGCCTCACTGATACAACATCTGACAATGTCACTGTCCACTACAGACTGAAAGGGACAACCATCCTATGCATCCTTGCCATCATCGCCCAACAGGCCAACGGCACCAACACAGCGGACAGTCAACATGCCACCCCACAGCAAGCTGCTGGCTGTGCTGCACCTGTTGGCCCTTGGCACACCCCAAACAACACCCACCAGAGTTGGCTGAGACTCATAGCCAGCCACATCCAAGTTCCCCACACCTGTCCTGGACAACACCATCACCCTGGCACTCCAGGACCCATACGTCCAACACAATGGGCAGGAATCTCTGGAGACCAAGCAAGGACCATACTCCATAGCCGGATACACTCACGTGTTGGGGGCAACCCACTGCACACATGTCCCACCTGTGCCCCCTGGTGACACCGCACACAATCAGCACAACAGGAAGCACGCGTCACAATGTGCAGGCAACATCAGCACACCATAGGACCTACATCAATGTCGCCTCCAAATACACAACCAGTGTGCATGATCCCTTCACCCTCCGACATTCCATCAGCAACCAGCCGTCCCAGGATTGCACCAAGGGAAAAGCACAGCCCCTTAGCAAGTACCCAATTAACACCCCACTCACCTCAACCCCACAACCATGCAATCTACAAGTCTGGCAATGTACATGTCACAAGTTCACAACCAAGATGTACAACAACATGCCCATCCAGCAGACACGATAGAACAACTTACAAGGGTAACCTGGGCAAGCGGTGAACATGACCAATCAACGGCATGGCACCTCAGCCACACAAGAGACAAATGTGGGGCGAGTAAGCAACCAGGCATATGGGAAGGATGCAGTAGAACCATGATTGGGAAAGTACACAATGCCAAGAGTGGCAGTCAAGTGCTGGACAGACTGCAGTATGCAGAACACAGCCATATGCATGGTGACATAGACCTCTGGTGTATGGAGTGTAGTGGACAGTGGACGCAACAATTTCACCCAGCCAGTGGGCGTCCTCATGGAAATGTTGCCTGTTATGTCCCCCTCGTAAGCGTGAGCAGAGTGGGAAGGGACGGCAACTGTGTCCTTTGTTCTGCAGTGTTGACTATGCGCATTGTTCCACATTGTTGTCAATGTGGGTGTGCTATTCGTGCTATGTGTATGTGTGCTGCAGTGTGCCAAGGGGATCTGGGACATGTTCCTGGGTGTTTGTGGGTGTGCAGTGTGCTACGCCTCGTTGTGCATTTATGCTGTTGTGCCCATCTTCCCTGTCCCTCAGTCCATGTTCGTTGCACTCCCTGCAGATGTTGTGTCAGGTCCTCTCGAGCTGTGCCCGTACTCCCTACTCCTTGCACCATCTCCACACTGATGACTGTAGCCTGGGTCTCCTCCAGCTCCTCCGGTGGCGCTGGACTGGCACCTCCTGTCACCGTTGTTGCCTTCCTGTTGGCTGGGGGTTTGTGCCTGGTTAAGGTGGGCACGTTATGGCGTTGCCTATTGGCCTCCTGGATTGGCCTCCTCGGCACTCTGACTGCAATCCAGGTGGTCTGCTAGTGGGTCAGTTGCTGGCAGTGTTCTGTCTCCTCCGTGACGCTGGTCTTATTTTCCTGTGGTATGCACCCTGTCTTCCTCTCCCTCTTTTTCCTTGGCCTTCCCGGACCCCGTTGTTCCTTGCGTGTTTGTAAATCTGGGCCCCAAGGTTTGACTTTGCTATGACATGAACATCAGCAACTACAGAGGATATACCTACTTTTTTAGAAAGGTTACTGCAGTTCCTTCTTCCTGTCATTCCAAAGACAGGGCCAGATTTACTAAGATTTAGCATCAGGGTTTGGCTTTTTTGTGGCACAGCCCTGACACAAAATCCATGTTGGGATTTACCATGCAATGCAAATCAAGATTTGTTTGCCTTTTAAATGGATTTATCCCAAAAGTAATGGAAGGCAGCACAAGAGCTGCCTTACTTTACCTTGCTTTGATTGCACTGTTCCCTCGAGAACAGTGTCTCCCCAGAGCACTCCGTGTTAACTTCAATAATATTTCAAGGCACGTATGTAAAGTTCATTACGTTTTTATTATTGTTTTTATCTTTTTCTTCCTTTATATCATGATAATTCTCATATTCTGGTAACTTTTTTTAACTCATTTGGCCAACATTTTTTGTTTTAATTACCCTCACACACCCTAGTGGTGTCAGGCTTCATCATCGGGTCACCCCTACTTCAGGGTGGGCTTAACCACAGTGTTGGGAGCTCTTTGGATAAATGAAGATCAGGGGGGTTAAAGATGAAAAACATCAGGCAGACCCCTGGTGTCCCTTTATTCTTGGGTCTGTCTGGGTTACTAAAAAATCTTCAAAACGGGTCTGCACCAGTGTTATGATCCTAATGGGCACCAGGATCTTACGTCACCCAAGCTTCCTTTGTGTGTGGCTTTCTAGGTGCATTGCACAAAGCCCAGCTATCACACTCCACCAGGCATTTGATCAGGTGCAGGCTGCAGGCACTAAATGGCCAAGGCTTGAAAATGCCCACTTTCTAAAAGTTTACAAAAAGTGATGGGTGGAATGCTTGAATTAATCTCAGCTACTGGTAATTACTCGGGTCACATCCCTGTCCATCATAATTTTGCGTACTTATCTAAATTGAGGGTGTAAGGAGAAAAGAGTTTTGTCTAAGAGACAAGTGATTGAGATGTAGGATACCAGAAATCGAGTTTATACTCATCTGAAGAAGTTGGAGCAATTGATTCGTAAGAATCAGAAAGTGATGCAGACAGTATTATAACTGTTAGATTAACTGCGGGTTTTAGTGATTATTGAATATTCAGAGGGAGGAGGTTGTTGGGGTTTTGTGCATTTTATATTTTTGTATACTATTGACAACATGTTGAATGTGGACCTACTCTCAATGTATATAGTGAGAAAGTGCTAATGCATTTGAAACAGAATTTGCTGTGACTCATTAAAAGTGCTTTTTCAGGCATATGTTACCTAGGTCTCAATTTAGGCCTAGCTGCCATCTTGTTTAAAATGGATGTCTTCACCTACAATATTTATGTAGTAACACACAAAAAAATCCACGGGTCCATATTGGGAAGAGGTTAGTATGTAATGCAAGAGGGGGGATTCCCTTTTCAGGACGGTTCCCCTCACACACCAGAGGTGTCATGCTTCATCATGGGGGTGCCTCCTCCCATGACCGTTAAGGCATGAGGAAGAGAGACGTGAACGCTCTAGAACGAAAGAGATTATAGAATAAATCGAAAAGCCGGAATTGGTACTTTCCAGTTTTCATACAGGAGTGAGTCGATTAATTTATTCGCAAAAATATTTCTGCCTTTGAGGCCTCACGTCCACCGGCTGGTGGTTAGTGATATATTATGTGCAACTGGTCCTGAGGATGGTCCTATGGATTTATTAACCGAGAAGGACCGAAACGTCGACGCCTGACGCCGCTCTGCCTTTTCTAATATCATTGATGTTATATGAAATCATATGACTGAGTTACATTTGATTGTACACGGTATTTCATTTCTTCCATGTAGAGTGCAGAAGGTGTTGTATACTACTGAAAATCAATTATCTATAGTAGTATTATGTTACCATGTTTAAGAAATTAATTTTTGATACTATATTCTTTTGAGAAATAATAAACAGTATAAAAAACTGTATGTACCTTGCTTTCAGCTAAATAATTGATCACTTTCTGTGACAATACTAATTATTGAAATTGGTGAAAACGATTCCTTTGAGGACAATTGTGTATGTGGTATCCTCCCATGAAAGACCTAGGGGCCCATTATGATGTCGGGCGGATTGACTCCGTCAGGCTGGCGGTAGCCACCACCGGCCTGGCGGTAATATATATATAGGAATTATATGGTGGCGGTGCCATATTACGATGGGGGGAAACAAATGCCTTTCCGTGGCGGCATGCGGTCTTCACTTTGGGGGCCCCCAAAGTGAAGGAGGGGTGGGGGGTGCACACGGAGGGCACACTTGCATTGCAATGTGGTAGGCACCGCGCGGTGCCTGCCGCATTGCGTAAGCAAATGCATGCAAGCATTCATAGCATTGTGGCGGGCGGTGCAGAGTGCACCGCCCGCCACAATGTTATGAATGCAGGATGCGGTCACCACTGTGGCGGCTGCATCCTAATGCCACCCACGAGACCTCCACCCTAATGGAAGGCGGTCCCAATCCACGCTAGGATGACGGGCGGACAAAGCCCGCCCGTCATCCTAATGGACCCCTAGTCTTCGTGTGGGCTAAAACCTCCTCTCTACGAGGGAGGAGCTCAGGGATGTTTTTTATTGGATCAGGCAGGGTGTACTAAACTCCTATGTGAGCTGGTATGTGTAAGTGAAAAATGAGAGAGTGCTGTGATGTGAGAGATTAAAACTGGCTACAGGGTTAGCTATATTGTAACTTTATTGAGCTACCCGGTGTCAGGATTAAAAACAGTGAGGAGCTGATGACACAAGTGCCGACATTAGAGACAAATGTGTAGGTGGACCAACATGTTTCGGCCAGGAGGACCTAAGCGGTGTCGCAGCCTTCTTCAGGGTCCCTTTGTTCAGCTACTGCCTGGACGTGCTCAACAGACTGGGACCCACACACCTCATGGCATTGGTGCATGTACCACATGGCTAGTACGCCTGGACAGATATAATGAATTGTGCAACCCATTGCGGTTGTATGCAGTCCATACTGAACAGTCAAACCACTGGTTCAGTATCAAACTTTTGATTTATCACCGTGTTTTTCTCATGTTTTTTCACGTACATACACTTTATTGTTGCACTAGGTGAACAAATTAACCCTGAAGAAGGCCCCAACACTACCTAGGCCGAAACATGTTGGTCTAGCTACACATTTGTCTCTAATGTCGGCACTTGTGGTCACAATAATGTTTAATTTCCCAAGGCCCTTCTGCTAGCTCCTTATGGCTTAATTCATAATAATGTGCTGTTGTTCTAGTAAGTAGTTTGTCCTGCCATCCCTGGATGACATTTACATAGAGTGGGCAGACTAAGTATTCATGTAGTTGGTTAGTGCTTATATACTAAGGCAATATGACATTTTGTAAAGCTGTGCTCTGATTTACTAAGAATGTATTTTTTCTCACACCCTCGTGATAATGCAGAACTTGTTTATTTTCTATACAGAAAAAATATACATAAACCCCTGCTTTTTGGGATGAGCCAAGAACCTTTCTGAAGCCCTTCCAATGCTACTAGGGATGATATCTTCTTCTCTACTATGATTTGCACATTTTTGTTTAATGCCCAGTTCTGAAATCTTTCATGGCATTGGTTTTACGCTTGTAAATTTATGATCTCTGTACTGCACTTTTTATTTTTTGCAAAAAGGCTTTTACATTTTATTCCTGATCTAGAACTCAAAAATTGAGCGAGCCCTTACTTAATTGACTATAATATGAAATGTTGCAGGTGCCTTGTCTCTGGGACACATTGGCTAATGACACTACACTTGAACATCGCCTCTCATTCATCAAGCCGTGAGTGAGATATTAAGGTATTATTTTGGGGTGCACAATTGTAGGTGTTGCCCCACAGTTGCGCATGTATGCTCTTTTTGTCACAGACTTATACCACAGGTGCATGGGAACAACATGAATGACCAGAGGGCGAGCAGTTGTTTTGCAAAACACTTTTGTTGTTTGCACTATAATTTGCGCTAAATGCACCTTCACTAAAATATAGCACTAAATGCTTTTTTTACTTAGCATATTTACTCGCATTTGTCACACCCATGTATTATCAATACCCTCTTCGAAGAATCAAAATGAATTATTGATGCGTATTGATTGATTTAAAAACCACCTTCTATAAATTGCCTTAAACTAATAAAAGGCGCAGTTCCAAAATTCGGAAATTCCTATAGGGAAAAAAATATAAGATCCTGCAAAAAAGAGGTGCTTTTTTAACCGTTACTAGAAGAAATTACACCTGGTCGTCTCAAATTCCAGTAAAAGAAAGCGGCATTATCTTTTTTCAAGAAAAGACAGAATGCAAGACATTTTGCAGCTTGTTCTAGACACATCTGTATAGTGACTTTTTAATTGGTGCGGTGGCATTTTAAATTCTGCGTCTTGCACTCAATACCCTGGTTTTTCGTATTTGCTTTTTAGAGGCACTTCTCCTTCTCTTATGGAGCATTCAGTACAATAGATGTTAAAGCAATTTGACATTTTCGCCTGGAAATAGAACACTCGTGTAATGTATTTCAAAGAAGCCATAACAGTTCAGTTCATTAGGTGCCCAGTTTAGTTAACAAGCAGCAGCCATTTTTTGAAAGTGCACCTCTGTTCCATGTTCATTATAGGTTGGCGAACATTTCGACTAACCATGCCAGATACGGTAAGGGGCGTAGGAAAAATGGCATGTAAATAGAAGGAACCATATTGTTTTACTTTAATTTTCAGGGTTTTCATTCAGCAATCTACTTGCCACTTCGAACAAGTTTCCTCTAACTCCACAGCCATGAATTGACATTCTTGAAATACCTGGCACCTTATTCTAAAGTACGATCTACTGTGGATATGAATTCACAATAAAGAGATAATGAAGCTAATGAACTGAAAATAAGACACAAATATGGACCTGAATGTTGATTTGATTATCGAATTGAAAAAAAGAGGAAATGAAGGTCTATTATGTGTTGAAAAATGTTTCTGGACGACTATTTTTTGAATACTCATTTTGTTTTAATTTTTGTTTTGATCTCGATAGAAATGACCTACAGCAATGCTGTAGAATTGTTAGCTTGATTACCTTAATGTTGATTCTAATAGCCCAAGATGGCTACTATTGTGCCTCATTTCTCTTGTGATATATTTCTCCCCATAAGTTGAATGAACTACAGTATGTAACATAATTAAATTGCACTGATACATGTGGAAAGCTTAATTAGCGAATTTAGGGACAATACATATATAAAAATATACACTTTATGAATGATGGCTGGGGAATGGCGCACACTCAATACTGGCCCAGTAGAAGTCCATAAAATAGATGCAAAATATCGCAGTCTGTGTTTAAGGAGGCGGGAGAGCCACCAAGTCTTCCTCAACTGGAGAAGGAACTTCTCCTCAATACGTTCAAAGACAACTCCAAGCACTTCAAAAGTCAAAAACAGAAGTGTGTACTACTGTGGAAGAGTCCAGTGTCTTTAATTCAGACATTAGGCTTGTTGTTCAGGAATTAGGATTCACCATACATGTTATTCCTTGACAACACGACTGCTCCATGCCAACACGTGTTTCGTCCGTTTAAGTGAAACTGCACTTCATAAGGGCTGAAATATAAAATAATGGCAACATAAGGAATATGAGGAGTTCTGGGATCATAAATTAGAACCCATCTCCAAGGTATATCACCTGAGTTGTGCCATGAAAAGTTATATGTGACAAACAAATGTGAACTGTTAGTCACTAATAATGCTAGGAAGGTATGGCTATCAGTGTAACGACCAAGGCAAAGCTGAAGATGAAATAAAGACTGATATAGGTCACCCTTGATATATTGTATCTTCATTTATCGTAAGTGTGTTCCAAACTGTCCCCTATCCTATGAAGTTAAGTAGTTCTAATGTGTACTGGTCACGAAAACTGTATCACACAATACCAAAAGGGGGCTCACCAAATCTGTAATTCCACAGTCCTATTCAATTGGAAATGGTAATATTCTCATGTAACACAGCCAAGTATCTGCAAAGAATTCATAGTACATTGTACTAGTGATATACATGTTATATGGTATCTTAAAACATATAATGCACCACAATGCCTCTCTTACACAATATATCCTCAGTCTGAGTATATCCAAGTTTAAAGTGGCATGTTGGAGTCAATCCACAAATCTGAAATACCAAGTGTAAATCGAAAATTACAACATGAAGTTCCAAGTGGTTCGGAGCGTGTATCACATCTTAAAGCTAGATACATATCAATATCACCGACCGTCTAGCAAATACAGTATTATGGCTCAAAGGGTCATGGTCCATCTCTACTTTCCCAATCATTTTACACACTCCCGGAGTCAAACGGGACCAAGCATCCCACGTTACATCTCTTAAGCAGGCCATTAAATCAACTTCTTTAAGTTAAGCGTGGCAAAATCAGGTTGAATTGTCACTCTACTAACTCTGAATGTGCCTGTTATTGGCTATAACAGAATCTCTCTACTGACTATGCATGTATCCAATACGCTCAATAAAAATATACAGTCAAGTACACCAGCATTAGAAAGACTAACTCTTACCGATCGGTAGAGTACTCCCCGTTGCAAGCGGTCTTCCTTAGCGTTCTGCGTGGGCGCCATCTTTCAATAAATTATATACCCTCCATGATTTGGAGCCATGTGTTAGCACCAAGCCATGGTGGCCATCTTAGCGTGTACATTCTCCTGATATATATTTAGGGGTTTAGCGTATTAATCAGCGTATATGACATATTAAGGTTAAAATGCAGTCAGTGAGGCATACTTTAATTAAGCTCCATGAATATTCATAATATTTATTGGAAACGCGTATTAATGCAGAATCAGAAATTCGACTATTATATGCTCAAAAGGTTAGCCCCAAAACAGTAGTGGCCATCTTGACGTATGCAATCTCATGGAAAAATTAGACACCCACTCCGTGATGCAAACTCTACATCAGATTAAGCTCCATAGATAATCATAATATTTGTTAGAGGAGCAAACTGACGTGAAATCAAGATTAGGAGTAGTATATGTCCATAGGTTAGTTCCACGTCAGGATTGGCCATACAAGCTTATAGAATCGAGCAGTAAATCAAACAAAACGAAGGAAAGGAATCAAGGCGTCTGCAGAATAGCCCTAAAGTAGTGGCAGACATCTTTACATATATGCAGACATAGTATATGTGTGTGAATATATCTAAATGGCGTAGAGTGTGATATATTATTTTGTTACTTTGTCTACTTAGGCTACCTATCGTGGATTCAGAAGGGGGAATATTGTACCTCCTAATATTCTAGTGCCCTTACTAACTATGCGTCACAGTCTAAGGAATGGAACAGTATTACTACGTCCATTGTTATATGATGCAGCATGGTATCCCAAAGTACCAAAACATATTAGTAGTAAATGCCACTAATTTTGGAGACTATCATGCTTATTATTTTAAACCACCAACACTAATTATACCATGCATAGAGGTTAATAGGAGAGTGAAAACGAAAGGAAGGTTCTTTTTTTTCAGAAGAAGCAAAAAGTTAAAAGGTTATAAAGTTTATAAAGGAGTCATAAGTAATACGCATAAATACTTCAGATCCAGGTGGTGGAGGCCAGGAACATGCCCACCCCCTAAAATGATATACACATCTACATAGTTAACATTAATTTACATGTTATCATACATGAGATGGTTCACACAAGAGAACATGAGTAACAATCATTGTTAAAAAATGTTAGTAGGGTTTTTTTTAGTCTTTCAAATTACACAAAGTTTCTAATGTTACATTACCTAATCCGATAATATAATTTGTTGAGTCAATTCAAAGTCCATTCACAGTCTACCAAATATTCATAATTCCCCCAATAAATAATGCAGCTCACTGTCAATCTTCCGACCTTCATCTACTACCCTGAGGCACATAACCCATGCAGCCTCTTGGGGCCGTAATCTTAAATCTCTATTTCTGTCCCTTTCTAGTGGAGGGACAACTTCAAGGCTGTGGAATTGGAAGAATTTGTGCTGATCTTGTTTGTCAAATGTTTATGTGTGTACTGCGAATGGGTATCTCTGGTCAAATTGTTTGACTGCCCTAAAGTGTTCTTGGATTCTCTCTCCGAGCATCCTAATGGTGCTCCCTACGTAAATTTTCTGGCATCAATACATAAACCGCATAACGTGTCTAACAGTTTATGTTGGATCTTATCACAAACTTCGGGCTCTGATTGTATGCAAATTCTGTCAACTCTATACATAGTTTACACACCGAACAGTGTCCACATTTATGTGAACCTGTGTCCCGGGCTATTAGCCAGTCATCTTTTTTCATTTGGACGGAATAACTGGGGCTAATCAGTATGTTTAATGTTTTCCCTTTTCTAACGTAATGCAAGGATTCTTTGTATTGTGTGGTGCAATGATTCTATCACTAATCACCAAGTACCAATGTCTCCTAAGTATCCTGCTTATGTCCCTTGTGTTGCTCCCAAAAGACATTATAGGCCCTATCAGATCCTGTTGTCTGCTGGTCTTTCTTGGGTTGTCAGAGAGTGTTACTGTTCTGTTAAGTTTCATAGCTTTGTTAAAAGCTTTACTGATCAGATGTTCATCGTAGCCTCTTATTTTAAATCTGATCCTAATTTGTTCCAAATTTCTTTTGAAATCCTCGTTGCAGCTCCAGTTCCTCCTGGCCCTAACCATCTCGCCAAATGGTATTGCTTCAATCTGATGGCTAGGGTGGGAACTGCTCGCATGCAACACCGAATTGCATGAGGTAGCCTTTCTATACATCCTACTTCTTAACTGCTGATAGTATATATACAATTCTAGATCTAAAAATACAATTCTTTGCTTACTTGAATTCATGGTAAATATTGTATGGATTACTTTCCAAATGCTGTTTACAATGACCCAGTTCTTCTGCTGTCCTCGTCCATATCAACAAACTATCAGCCCCAAAAATGTATATACTATATCCAGTGTGCACGTTTACTACCCCAGATCTACTCCCTCTCGAACCACCCCATAAAAAAGGTTTGCGTGTGAGGGAGCGAATCTCGAACCCATGGCTGGAACCCTAGTTTGTTGGTACCATTTGCCTTCATATAGGAAAACGTTATTTTGTAAAATAATCTCAACCATTCTCAAAATCATTTCCATATGAAGCAGTAGCTCCACTGGTCTTCTGTTTAAAAAATGCATGATAACAGTCATTCCAAATTCTGGGGTGATATTTGTATACATGGATAAGACATCTAGAGTTACAAGGGTCATTTCTTCATCCCACACTATATCATTCATCATATTGAACACAAGTTTCATATCTCTGATATACGATGCTAATTGTGGTACCAGGGGTTTAAGGTATGCATCCACAAAATGGGACAGATTTTTCGTAAGTCCCCCTATACCGGAGACAATAGGTCTTCCTGGTGGGAAGGGGGCCCATTTATGAATCATCGGTAGGGTGTACAGATATGGGAATCTGGGTTTATCCATTTTTAAATATGAATAGTTTCTTCAATAGGTAACAGTCCTATATCAAACCAGCCCTTAAGATCCCTATTTACTGTGCAAGTTATTTGTGGTGTTGGATTAACTTCCAAAGCTTTGTAACAGGTTGTTTTTGCAAGCTGGGAGTAAACGTCAATATTGTCGTCAGACCTATTCAAGACCACTATGCACCATCCCTTGTCAGCCTCTCTGATACTCAATGTCTCATCACTAATAAGTGCCTCCCTATTTTGTCTAGTAAGATTGTCTATACCTCGGTGTCTTCCTATAGGCTTGCTGATGGGTACACCCTTTAAGTCATCACATACATTTGTAAAAAACACATCACAGCAGTTATCTGAAGGGCGATTCGGGGTCCACCTAGATTTGGATTCAACCCACTGTCTTGAGTATGTCCAAAACCTCACCCTATTTGGTACAATAATTCTTTCTCATCAGTAGGACCTCTGTCTTCGGGATCCAGTAAGAGTAGTAAGAGTAGTAAGATAGTATCTACAGTACCTTTTTCAACATTGTACTCTTGGGTATTGTACTGGTTACAGGATTGGTATTCGTTGGGTGTGTAGAAAAATGCTTCCTCAATTTCAATTTGCGTACAAACTTGTAAACATCAGCTTTTAACTGTTCAGTATTGACATTAGTAGTAGGACAGAACGCAGAGCCCTTCTTTAACACTTTAGTCATGTCATCAGTTAGTTCTCGATTTGACAAGTTTATCACGTTCACATTTTTCACTAGTATAATTACACATTACTTCTTTTTGTTCCATGACCTGGTCCGCATACCTGCTTTGTCACTTGATTGGTCACTTGGATCTCTTACCTCGTCTGGTTTTCCTATTCTTGCTGTGCGAGTATTGCCCTTCCGATTCCCTATTCTTATTTACCTAATTTCTTCCAAAAAAGATTATTGCCTACATTTGAAATACCCTCGGCATGCTCTGTGTTACTTTCATTGTCACTTGACACTACACTAGAAGAGGTATTACTTGCTCTATCTGTAACTCCTTCAGCGCCACCAGTTGTCTCTTTATTGATCAGATGATCGAATTTACTAGCAAAAGAAAATACTCTCTCTGTTAAATAGTCTTGTTCGTCTCTCCTGAGTTTTCTAGTTTTAGGTATTTTTATGTCTTCCTGATGTTTAGCAAGTATTTCCTTCAATATCACATAATTCATTTATGTTGCTTCTGTCAGGTTCATCTCCCTTATCTCCTTTTCTACAGCTGTACTTTGTAATTTAGCTGCCTTCCTTTCAGCATTATCAGAATCTCCATTTGCTTCATTGAGTTGCTAATAAGCTCTTGTTCTCATCTTAATAGGAAATCAGACTCCAAGTCGTCATAAGTGGGAAATACTTGCGCCTGTAGGCCTCTAGGAATCCTATTAATTTTTAATGTATTGCTTCAGTGTTATTGCATCCCACCATTTTGATTGCTCAGTGACTTTTTGTCTTAAAAACTTTTCTTTCAACCGCTCATCCTTCTTGTCCTAGGTTTTGTAACTACAACTGAACTCAAATTGTTAAAGAGTTCTTCAGCTACTTTCTCTCTATCAGACAAATCAGACATCATTTACAATACTGTATCCAAGGTAAGTAAACACCAGGTGGTGCTGCACACCCAAATACATATATAAACTTTATGATTGATGGCTGGGGAATGGAGCAAATTCAATAATGGCCCAGTAGAAGTCCGTAAAATAGATGGACAATATCGCAGTCAGTGCTTAAGAAGGAGGGAGAGCCACCAAGTCTTCCTCAACCGGAGAAGGAACTTCTCCTCAATACACTCAAAGATAACTTCAAGCACCCCAAAAGTCAACAACACAAGTTTGTACTGTTGTAGAAGAGTCCAGTGTCTTTTTTTCAGACATCGGGCTTGTCATTCAGGAATTAGGATTCACCATATATGTTCTTCCTTGTCAACACAACAGCTCCATGCCAACTGTCCATTTAAGTAAAAATGGACTTCAACAGGGCCAAAACATAAAATAATGGCAGCATAAGGAATATGAGGAGTTATGGGATCAGAATTTAGAACCCATCTCCAAGGTATATCACCTGAGTTCTGCCATGCAAAGTTATATGTGAACATTTATTGTGAACTGTCAGTCACTAATAACGCTAAGAAGATATGGCTATTAGTGTAAAGACCAAGGCAAATCTGAAGATGAAATAAAGACCGATATAGGTCACCCTTGATACATTGTGTCTTCATTTATCATAAGTGTATTCCAAACTGTCCCCTATCCTGTGAAGTTAAGTAGTTCTAAAGTGTACTGGTCACAAAAACTGTATTACACAATACCAAAAGGGGGCTCACCAAATCTGTAATTCCACTGTCTTAGTCAATTTGAAATGATAATATTCTCATGTAACACGTCCAAGTATCTGCAAAGAATTCATAGTACATTGTACTAGCGATACACATGTTATTTGGTATCTTAATATATATAATGCACCACGGTGCCTCACTTACCCAATACATCCTCAGTACATGTATATATAGGTTTAAAGTGGCATGTGGCACTCCAAAATTCAAAAAACACAAGTGTGTACTATTGTGGAAGAGCTCGCAACACAAGGAGGGAGGTACCCTTGAGACCGTTTCGGGGACAGGGTAAATAGTACACAACAACAAGAAGTCCCTAATGGGAGGAAAATATATCCTAAGGCGTAAGGTAACCTAGGCCCAGTGGCTAGCAGGTTATCTACGCGAACAGAGACTACAAATATGTCAAGACACCCTATTACAAATAATCAGTCAGTGTAAGCACCCTATCTGTACGTCACACAACACTTGAGAGACATAAATTTCTGCTAATATAAAAACAACAATTTATTAAAAACATTATACAAAATCAATTTGCACCAGAAAATACATTATACAATAAAGTACATATTAAAAAAAACCAAAAGTCGACGCGGCGTTTCGGTGTCTTTTGTTGATGCCAACACCTTCTTCAGGACAGGGGTTTTTAGTTAAAAAAATCTCTCAAACTATATGAGGGATTTGGAGCAGTTGATATCATTTGAACAGGCTGCAGATTTTTTTAAAACTTTCATCTGTCTCCTGTAAACTTTATCTTCAATGGCGGAAGGTTATCATTAATTATTCCACCTGGAAGAATATTTTCGAATGTGTGGTCTTCGCTGTATCTGGGGCGACCACCGTGTACCTTTAGGCTTTACTCAGCTATAACTTTAATAATGTTATACCAGAACCGATTCAACTTTCCATCTTGGATAGAGGCATGTGTTTCTTTAATGCCTTCTGCCGGCTTATTTTTCCTTCTTTGAGGTTTTCCTTGGGGCCAATTGGGATATCTTCCCTGTTTGTATCAGCTTCCTCATGGGCCCATGAGGAAGCTGTATCTGGAACAAGGCGACAGGGAGGCCGATACAAACAGGGAAGATATCCCAATTGGCCCCAAGGAAAACCTCAAAGAAGGAAAAATAAGCCGGCAGAAGGCATTAAAGAAACACATGCCTCTATCCAAGATGGAAAGTTGAATCGGTTCTGGTATAACATTATTAAAGTTATAGCTGAGTAAAGCCTAAAGGTACACGGTGGTCGCCCCAGATACAGCGAAGACCACACATTCGAAAATATTCTTCCAGGTGGAATAATTAATGATAACCTTCCGCCATTGAAGATAAAGTTTACAGGAGACAGATGAAAGTTTTAAAAAAATCTGCAGCCTGTTCAAATGATATCAACTGCTCCAAATCCCTCATATAGTTTGAGAGATTTTTTTAACTAAAAACCCCTGTCCTGAAGAAGGTGTTGGCATCAACAAAAGACACCGAAACGCCGCGTCGACTTTTGGTTTTTTTTAATATGTACTTTATTGTATAATGTATTTTCTGGTGCAAATTGATTTTGTATAATGTTTTTAATAAATTGTTGTTTTTATATTAGCAGAAATTTATGTCTCTCAAGTGTTGTGTGACGTACAGATAGGGTGCTTACACTGACTGATTATTTGTAATAGGGTGTCTTGACATATTTGTAGTCTCTGTTCGCGTAGATAACCTGCTAGCCACTGGGCCTAGGTTACCTTACGCCTTAGGATATATTTTCCTCCCATTAGGGACTTCTTGCTATTGTGGAAGAGTCCAGTGTCTTTAATTCAGACACCAGCATTGTCATTCAGGAATTAGGATTGATCATACATGTAATTCCTTGACAACACTACAGCTCCATGCCAACTTGTGTTTCGTCCGTTAAAGTAAAACTGTACTTCATCAGGTCTGAAATATAAAATAATGGCAATATAAGGAATATGAGGAGTTATGGTATCAGAATTTAGAACCCATCTCCAAGGTATATCACCTGAGTTCTGCCATGCAAAGTTATATGTGAACATTTATTGTGAACTGTCAGTCACTAATAACGCTAAGAAGATATGGCTATTAGTGTAAAGACCAAGGCAAATCTGAAGATGAAATAAAGACCGATATAGGTCACCCTTGATACATTGTGTCTTCATTTATCATAAGTGTATTCCAAACTGTCCCCTATCCTGTGAAGTTAAGTAGTTCTAAAGTGTACTGGTCACAAAAACTGTATTACACAATACCAAAAGGGGGCTCACCAAATCTGTAATTCCACAGTCTTAGTCAATTTGAAATGATAATATTCTCATGTAACACGTCCAAGTATCGGCAAAGAATTCATAGTACATTGTACTAGCGATACACATGTTATATGGTATCTTAATATATATAATGCACCACGGTGCCTCACTTACCCAATACATCCTCAGTACGTGTATATATAGGTTTAAAGTGGCATGTGGCACTCCAAAATTCAAAAAACACAAGTGTGTACTATTGTGGAAGAGTCCAGTGTCTTTAATTCAGACACCAGCATTGTCATTCAGGAATTAGGATTGATCATACATGTAATTCCTTGACAACACTACAGCTCCATGCCAACGTGTGTTTCGTCCGTTAAAGTAAAACTGTACTTCATCAGGTCTGAAATATAAAATAATGGCAATATAAGGAATATGAGGAGTTATGGTATCAGAAATTAGAACCCATCTCCAAGGTATATCGCCTGAGTTGTGCCATGCAAAGGTATATGTGAAAAACAATTGTGAGCTGTTAGTCACTAATAATGCTAGGAAGTTATCGCTATCAGTGTAAAGACCAAGGCAAAGCTGAAGATGAAATAAAGTCCAATATAGGTCACCCTTGATATATTGTGTCTTTATTTATCATAAGTGTGTTCCAAACTGTCCCCTATCCTGTGAAGTTAAGTAGTTCTAAAGTGTACTGGTCACAAATACTGTACCACACAAGACCAAAATGGGGCTCACCAAATCTGTAATTCCACAGTCCTAGTCATTTTGAAATGATATTATTTTCATGTAAAACGCCCAAGTATCTGCAAAGAATTTATAGTACATTGTACTAGCAATACACATGTTAAATGGTATCTTAATATATACAATGCACAACGAAGCCTCACTTACCCAATATATCCTCAGTCTGAATATATCTAAGTTTAAAGTGGCATGTTTGAGTCAATCCGAAAATCTGAAATACCAAGTGTGAATCGAAAATTACAACATGAAGTCCCAAGTGGTGGGTAGCTTACATCACGTCTTAAAGCTAGATATATATTAATATCAACGACTGTCTAGCAAATACTGTATCAGGGCTCAATGGGTCATGGGCCATCTCTAGTTTCCCAATCATTATTACACACTCCCGAAGTCAAACGGGACCAAGCATCCCAAGTAACATATCTTAAGCATGCGATTAAATCAACTTTGTTAAGAGTGGCTAAATTAGGTTGAATTGCCACTCTACTAACTCTGTATCCGCCCGTTATTGGCTTTTACAGAATCTCTCTACTGATTATGCATGTATCCATTAAGCTAAAAGAAAATATGCAGTCAAGTACTCCCGTATTAGAAAGACTAACTCTTACCGATCGGTAGAGTACTCCCAGTCGCAACCCGTCTTCCACAATAGTACACACTTGTGTTTTTGACTTTTGGAGTGCTTGGAGTTATGTTTGAACATATATGTAAATATTAGGTGAACATATTGTTGTTATGAAGGTTAAGAATTGCATTGTATGTAATTTTCTTCTTTTTTTCTGCAGGTGAAGGTTTTGCTTACATACAGCTTCCTGGTTCTTCATGATATCCATACCATGAGAGCGGCACAAGCACACAAGTCACTTATTTTCATGCGCCTCAGATGGCACACATAATCCACATTCACTTAGGGTGATCCTTTTTCCCCCTGCTCCCATTTAGATATCAGTGACTAGGTGTGTTTATTGTTTCCCTTTACCCCCTCACACCATGTTTTGTATCCTTCCCAGCCCTGAAGAGTCACGGTCCTAGTGACGAAACATGTGTCGGCTGATTGTTTGTTTCAAATTCAGTTGTTGCTTCATTAAATAATATTTCTTTTCAACTTTATACTGGTGTCGAGCACTGCAATGGCAACTCGCACGAGACTTCCACACCAGTGTTATACCCCCACTACGTGTGCCCGGGACTGTGCTCAAGATATAAAAACTGCTTAATTAATTCTCTCTAGATGTGCATTTTTGTAGCTAAATCTTTTTTAAACCTGATGTAAAGACATTATTCAAGGAAGCAACTCCACCCACACACCACTGTCACGGTATGGACAGAGAGAATGACAAACATGGTGGGGAGTAGTCATCTTCATTTTAAAGGCACTTTATTTGTCATTGATTGTTTCTCCTAGACTCACCAATTTGAAAGTGTTAGAAATGTCTGTTTCTGCCGGGTCACCCTGAAATGTTTTGCCTTCCTCCTCCCCTTTTGCTGAATTCGATTTTGTTGCCTTTAGGAATCTGGGCACTTTATCACTGCTAACCAGTGCTAAAGTGCATGTGCTCTATACTTAACAAATGGTAGCATTGGCTTATCCACAATTGGCACATTTAATGTACCTATAAGCACCTATTAAAGTGCACTACATGTGCACCAGGGTCTGTAAATTAAATGCTACTACTGCGCCTACAGCACTGATTGTGCCACCCACTAGAGTAGCCCTTTAAAAATGTTTCAGCCCTGCCACTGCAGAGCCTGTGTGTGCAGTTTTAAACTGCCATGTCGACCTGAAAAGTTATCCTACTTGCCAGGACCAAAACCTTCCTTTTTATTACATTTTGGTCACCCCTAAGGAAGACCATGGACAGCCCATGGGAAGACTCCAGTGTATGTAACACGTTGGATATATACTGGTAGTGAAATACTCTTAAATGTATTTTCCCTACTGGCCTATCTCTCCCATAGGATCACATTGGGATTGCATCGTTGCATTTTAAAGTGTCATTTTTAATTGGGAAGAGATGGGACCCACACATTTTGTGTCTCTCAAATCATAATTTAGAAACACAACTCATGGTGAAGGTGGATTTTAAATTGAAATTCGGAAAAGCCCACTTTAAGATTGTTGGCATTTTGTCACTGTAACCATTTGGTTGCTACTGCCTGTCTCTGATTACACATCTGTGATGGGTGATAGCTGGCTTTCTTCATTCCCTATAGACAACCACACACAAAGGGAGCTTAGGTGTGACTGATGGACCATCCACATACCGATGGGCCATCCTGGGCAGGATGGAAGGGAAGAACTGACACAACTGAAAGGGCTGTGTTCTGTCCCCACACAAAGGGTTGCATATCCCCCTGTAGTAAGTTTAGAGCCAGGGCAGGGAGGAAAGAGACACTGCGTACTTCAAAGCTTCTCTTTGAAGTCTCCCCCATTTTAAAGGCCCAACTGGGAATAAGCACTAGACCTCTGACTCCATCAACTCAGAACACTTCTGGAACTGAGGACATTCTACAGGAAGAAGGACTGCTGTGGTGCCAGATGGGACTGCCACTTTGTGGAACTGCTTTGCTGTGTTTGCCTGCTGCCTTTTTCCTGGGAGTTTGAAGGACTGGACCTACATTTCTACATCCCAGAAGCACAGTATCTCCAAGGGCTTGTTTGCTTACTTCCTGTTTCTGAAGTCTCAGGGATATCAAAGACTTCACTATGCAACCAGCACCTGGACTCTGCCTGCCGTGAGTCCTGCTCTGCCAAGTAGTGCCAATCCAGTCCTGGGCCCTTGGAAGTGAGTTTTCAGTGCTGTAAATCGATGACATTGCAGATCCAGAGCCTTTTCCTTCTGCACCAATGCAACTGCTGCTGCACAAACCACAGATATCTCATTGGCATGACGTATCGTCCACTGTGTTTTACGCATCTCCGTCTTTACACAGCTCAGCGCCAACGCATCATTTTGTGCTGCATGCATCGCCTACAGCCCAGTGCTTCGACAATGACTCATTGCCAGATGTTTCTTGCATCTTGACTCTCGATGCATCTTCAACTTTGCGCAGCTCAGAATTGACGCATCACTTATATTTGCGAGAACGAGAGAGATGCATCACCACCTTTGCTCCATGCTTTGCCCTCAACGTCAATGCATCTAAGGTATGGTTCAGCGGGCCATGTCTGTTCCCTGTATCTGACCTGTGCACCATTGCGGTAGGCCTAATGTTTTGATTTGCCCTGGCTAGCCACAACCAGATAGCCCAGGTTGGCGATATTTGTTTCAAAGCATTACAACTTATTGGATTTTTGTCTTTTTGGTCTTGGTTTACTGATAAAAAAATTGGCTATTTTTTTTAATGGTGTGGAGTTCTGTTGTGATGTTTTCACTAGGTTTTAGTGGGCACATATACTTTACAAATTGCCTTTTTAGTTAAGCCTGACTGCTCTCTGCTAAACTACCAGACGGTGAGCACTGGTTAACTTAGAGTGTGTTACTGATCTGTCCTGACTAGAATTGTAGTTTCAGCCTGGACAGGGTGCATACCTGTGCCAACCAGAAAACCAATATCTAACATTCACGATCAGTGGTGAGAATAGGGCCTGTATTTGTGCAGTGCCATACAGTAATTGGTGTATACTATAATCCATATCAAACATCAATTACAACCTTTTTAAAATTTCCCTGACTGGCATTTTTTATGTTTTTTCAAAATCAAATCTCTGTCTGGAGAAGCAGCAAATGCACTTTAAAAATTGATTTTGAGCTGGCCAAACTTTAAATTTACACTGTGGTGCAGCTCAGGGATTTCTGCAAGGAAGTTGAACTTTCTACAAGGGCCATACCAGGAAGGTGGTCCTGCAAAAGGTGGTGAGCCCCATCCACTCTGAGTAACCAAGGAGGTCCAAGACCCCGAGATGACCCGAGACCATAGGATGGCCCAAAGCATGCATTTGGACACTGACAGCAATCAGTGGCCTCTTTTGGTTGGTGTCCATGTGGGCTGTGTTTTCCCTGGGTTGGGGACAGAAGTCAGTCCCAATGGGTGAAATGGAGCACATAATTTTGTTGGCCAGTGTGGTACTGTCTACCTACTGGGATGTATCTCTGACCAAAGTAAGTTTAGGTGAAGCACAGATGGGGTCTATAGATGATGAGAAGGGTTCCACATGTGTCAGTTCAGTGTCTCAGAAGAGAATAGACCGGAGATTCCAACTGAGTTTAGTGAGGCGCAGAACTGACAAGAGCCCCTGCAGTAATGAGCCATTGTTCATGTCCTATCACCTAAGCAGGGAAGTCCATCAAGGTATTTATTAGTCTGCCCTGGATTTAGGCTGGAAGGGTGCTGTGTAAGAAATGGCCCTTCTGCAGAGTCACTCCCCAAACCTTTTGCATTCCTCTTCCCCATTTTTCCCCATTTGTTTTAGTTGACTTTAGGAATATGGGCTCTTTACCATTGCTAACCTGTGCTAAAGTGCATGTGCTCTATACTTAAAACATGGTAACATTGGCTTATCCAAAATTGCCACATTTATTTACCTATAAGTCCCTAGTATAGTTCACTACATGTGACAAGGACCTGTAAATTAAACACTACTAGTGGGCCTGCAGCACTGATTGTGCCACACACCTGAGTAGCTCTTTAAACATGTCTCAGGCCTCACACTGCAGAGCATGTGTGTGCAGTTGTAAATTCCCATTTTGACCTGAGAAGTTAACCTACTTGCCAGGTCCAAACCTTTCTTTTTATTTTATGTAGGTCACCCTTAAGGTATGCTCTGAACAGCCATGGGGTAGGGTGCAGAGCATTTAAACTTGCAACCAGCATATGGACTCTGCCTGGGCTCTAGGAAGTGAGTTTACTGTGCTCCAACTCAAAAAAATCCATGCATCGATGACTTTGCTCCAAACGGAACTGGTGTATTTCCTTCTACGCCAATACATCGCTGCTGCAGCATGACCCGTTGATATCGCATCATCCCCTGATTCCGAAGCATCTCTGTCTTTGCGCGGCTCGGCACCAACGCATCACTTTGCACTGCACGCATTGGGGTTGGCCTGAGCTTTTGGATTTGTCTTGGTCAAGTGCGACCAGAGACCCCCAGTTGGCGCTATTTGTTTTTGAGCACTACAAATGGTTTATTCTTTACAAATTAATATCATGAGTTCAACTTAATTGATGTTTGTCATTTTGGTCTTGTTTTACTCACAAAAATATTGGTTGCTTCCCTACACTTTTGTGGAGTTCTTATATGGTGTTTTTAATGTGTTAGCCTGTGTTGTGTGCACAAATACTTTGCACATTGCCTCTTAGTTAAGCCTGACTGCTCTGTGCCAAGCTAGCAGAGAGAGGGTGAGCAGAGGTTAATTTAGAGTGTGTTACTGACTTACCCTGACTGGGACTGTGGTTCCTGCTTGGACAGGGTGCATTCCTCTGCCAACCAGAAACCCAATTTCTAACAGGAGGTTATCATTATCATCATCCCAGCCAACTCTCAGCCAACTCCTCGCCGCACCCGCTCCGCGGGTGCCGCTTCGCTGGAGGGCTCCTGTGTTTGCAGCTTCGTGGGAGTACAAGCAAGGTCCTAGGCGGCAAGGCGGTAAGGGGCGCGAGGTACCAGCGGGGCTGTGAGCGTGCAGGGACTTCGTTTCCCAGAAGTCCCTGCGAGACCAAGGAAGAGCTTCCGGTCCGCTCTCCCCGCCGGCCAGCCCCCCGCCTAAATCACCACCTACATAACGCCATTTCACTCCCGCAGCGCGGGACGCAGCCCGGGCTAAGACTGGGCAAAGACAGGGCCGTTTTAGGCCGTTATAGACCGGTAAGACCGGACCGGGCCATCCATCCTCCTTGGTTTTTTTTGTTTTATTTTTTTTTTCTTGTGAACTTTTAGTTGGCCCTCCCACTTTGATCACTCTCATATATTTTTCATACAATGTCTCCTCGCGAAACTAGGAGTAAGACTACTAAGACCTTCAAAAAAGCAACAGGCACCCTAGATGATTTTATCACAAGGACCAGCCTCTCTATTGATAATGAAATAACTAAACTCCAACATAAAGTATCAATAGAATTAGAGTGTGCTAGAAGGCTCTCTACCGAACTTGCACTTAGAAAAAAATCTTCTCTAGGCAGTATTGCTACCGCAAAAACTCCCGAACGCACTACTGGCCCAATACCAATTATCACTTTGGCCGAGGTTCATTCATCAATAGAGGAAATAACCCCTCTTATTAACCATGATCCCATTGTGCCCTCTGTTGGTGTTGAATCCGAAAGTCTTCCACCATTGGTCCTTCCAGTGGAGAATTCTGAGGATAGCACAAATGGGGTGACCAGTAAGCCACCGGTTGAGTTAGAGTTTAACAAAAGTCAGGCATCCTTTAAGGCATCATCAAAACACAAGAGAAAACGCAAACATCTATCTGCCTATGCTAGGAAAAAGGCAAAAGTAGCACTTAGCCACAATTTCACGGGGGGAACTCCAAGTATGTCTAGCGTAACAGCTGATAACACTATACATGATGAAGCGTCGGTAATTGTAGAAAGTACTAATGTCAGCGTAGATGAACAAATTTCTATTGTAATGGCTGACCATTCTGATTATAAGGGGCAAAGAGTATCGTCTGACATGACAGAACAAGATGGCGGAAGGGAAGAATTTTTAACAATAGTGTGGGAGACGCTTAAGAGTTTACTCAGACCATTAGAAGTCAGGCTAACTGGCATTGAGAACCAGTTACTCGAGGTTGAGAAAAGTGTCATTACTCTTTCAAGCTTAAGTCTCAATTGTACTGAAGTGTCTACAGTCCATAAACAAGCTCGAGTTCCCGCCCCGGTTTTACCATCGAATACAAACCCATTTAATGTCCAGGGAAAAAAGGAGGGAATAGTAAGGAACTCAAACACTAAACAGCCAACTAGCACTAATGATAACTTAAATCCAACTCCCTCAACCTCTATAACTGTAAACTCCACCAGTAATCCCTCGCAGAAAAGTCAGGGTCACAATAATGCATCACAACTGCCAATTACTACCATCAGTCACTCTACTATCCAGAGTGTACCGGCTCCAAAGAAACCCCCACCAAATCCGCCTGCATACCCTAATATCACCCCTGCGAGCAATCAACCTCTGCCTGATAGATCTTTCGCGAAAACCACCTATAAAACAAATCTTCAGCCTAGCCATACATATAGTAATTTTAGAGGAGGGTATATAGATCTGCCACCTGACGTTAGTCCATTTGTAGCTGTTCTCACAGGGGTGCCAGAATTGGATAGCCAATATGAAGAGAACTTCCAATCCCTGAAAAATAAAGTGATTTTTTGGCTAAATAGAAATAAACCCATTCCGAACCAGATGAAAAGTAAAATTCTTATGGTTCGGAGGGTACCGTGGGTAGGGCCGATGGCTAAATCAATCACGGGAGATTGTATTGTTATATCCTTTGAGGAACCCCATAGTGCTGAACAGATCTGCAATTGGAAATCGTACGGAGCAACTCCTCCCATTGAAGCTAGGCTGTTATTGTTCTTTTATCCCCCACCTAGATCCATTAAACACGGCCCTAACTGGAACACTGTCAACCAATATCATGGCTATACACCAAACTTGGCCAGACAGGGTGATCATAATATGTGGTCTGGCATCCCCACCTTCAATAGATTCAGTTGTTTAGATGCTGTCGATTGACTTGGAACTATGCCTGACTGTATTTCTAAGTTATATGATACTTTTTGTAACATGGATAATGGCAATCCTCATCACATAAATGTCCTACTACTGCATGATGATGATCAGGTCATTGAGGATAGGATGTGTAGGCCCAACTCAAAACACAAGAAAAGGGAATTGTCTTCATCAGCTGGAAAAGCATGCTATAGTCTAGTTAGGGGTGGTCCGGATGGGGGATTTGAAACTGTAGTTAGAGAAAAAGCCAAAGACCTAGAGAAAGACATGCCCAATTTACAGTTAGGCATTGTATCTTATCACCCAGTAATTAAGACTTCCTTTGATGACCAGAGCCTATCACCTCGCTTACTTATTCTATCGTGGAACATCGCAGGTGTTGGCAAGAACCTTAAAGACCCCGACTGGGCAGACTATATTGACACCTGTGACATTTGTCTGTTACAAGAAACCTGGGCGACTGAAGTTCCACATCGAGTTGGATATAAAACTTATGGAACCGAGGCAGTCCAGTCTGACAGAGGAAGACCATCAGGGGGCCTAATTATTTGGTTAAAAATCACTCTGGTCATGCAGGTTGAATTTATAGATACAGGCACTCCTGATATTCTGGCACTAAAGGTTACTCCTCCTAGCAGAAATGAATGCTACATCATAAATGTTTACAATAGACCGATCGGCCATTCCAAGGTCTCGCCAACACTTGAAGCCTTGGATCTCCTCTTGAAAAACGTAGTTGGAGATACCCCGGTTAATTTGGGAGGAGACCTAAACTGTAATTTCGAACCTGTACCGGGCATTTATGATGTTTTTGAAGATGAGGACTAAGCGTATAAAATTCCCCAGCTTGAGACCACAAAATTTGTTAAATACTCTACCTTGGTCGGCCAACTACTAAGACTAACTGTAGATCATGGTCTTAGAGCATGCAATGGCCGCCTCCCGTCGGACTTGCAAAAACAACCAACCTTCTCTAAAGCCAATAGCAACCTAGACTTTGTACTTGTCTCTCTTAGCATCTGGCACTTTTTGATTGATCTAAAAGTGACAAGTAGGGGGGAAAGTGATCACTATCCTCTGGAACTTTACATCGATGTGTATATGGTTAGTGACACCATCGTAACAACAGTTGAGAACACCCATGGAAGTATGTGTGAGGATGTCCACATAAACAACAATAGACGCGCAGTTAAATGGCCCCGCTTTTTGGCAGATGGTAAGGCCTTAGCGTCGGTGTATTCTCTCTTTGAGCAAACGTTTGCACATATAGCTGATCACACCTTCTTACCTGAACACTTTGAGCATTTTATTGAGCTCCATAATGTCTTCTTCAAAGAACTAAAAACATATCTGTCAAAAATGCCAAGGAAAAAGCAACAAAACACAAGAGTGGCCAATCACGGAAAACTATGGTATGACCACTCATGCAGGATTGCTAAAAGAAACTTACTGCTTGCAATTAAAACTAAGTCAAAGGAAGAAGTTAAACTTGCAAGGGTGGAATACAAACGTGCCCAAAAAACATCTAAAAAACTCTGGGAGGAATCGATTTGGGCTGAAATGTTAGCCGCTGCAAAAATCAATGATAATGTTGGCTTCTGGAGGCTGGTGGCAAATGAGGGGCACGCTGGGAGAGTTGTGAAAGACGTGTTCCTGGACGAGATGACCTGGGTAACCCATTTTACAACTCTCTACAAACAATACGATGGTGACAATAACAGGAGCATATGGTCCCCTCCTCCCATTGAACCCCTTAACTTTACATTGGAGGAGACAGTAAGGGCTATCAATGATCTAAAAAACACCAAAGCTCCTGGTCCAGACAAAATACCGGGGGACCTATACAAACACGATGTTGATGTCTGGGCCCCTTATGTCAACCGCCTGTTTAATGTTTTATCTTCAAACTGCAGCTTTCCTGATAGTTGGCGTGCAGCGGAGGTTGTGTTAATATTCAAAAAGGGGAATAGACTGATACCTTCTAACTATAGACCAATCAGTCTTATGGACACGCTTCAAAAACTGTATTCCAAACACCTGCTATTCCGGATCAACGACTGGCTGGATGACTCGAATATAATCTCCAAATTCCAAGCTGGGTTTAGGAGCAAGACCAGCACTATAGACCAAATTTTTCGATTCTGTTGTTTGATCTGGAAGTACGTACACATTAAAAAAGGTCATCTGTACGTAGCCTTCGTTGACCTGCGAGCGGCATTCGACCTTGTCCCGCGCAGTCTGCTCTGGAAAACCTTAATAGAAGTAGGTTTACCGGGATGCCTCTTAGCCCAAATAGTAGAGTTGCACGCTGGCAATTTTGCAAACATTAGGTGGGGCCCTAATGGTGAGCTGACACGCAATATTCCCATCGAACGCGGGGTTCGTCAGGGGTGCGTTCTGGCCCCTACCTTGTTCTCTCTGTTTATTAATGATGTCCCTGAATATTTGAATGCCAGTGTTAATGATTCCCCGCAGCTTAATGGAGAAAGGGTACCTGCGTTGCTCTTCGCAGATGATACCATACTCATATCTCAGACAAAAAAGGGCCTCCAGGCACTCCTTAACTCCTTCAGCTGCTACTGTTTGACAAAGGGTTTGGAAATTAATGCTGACAAAACAAAATGCATGTCATTAAATCCCAGTAAACCAGACAGAGGGTTCTTGACCTTGAATAGTCAAAAACTAGGCACTGTGGAAAACTTTTCTTATTTGGGCGTTGTACTCGATTCGAAACTAAGTTGGAAGGCCCAAATCGAGAAAAGCAAGATATCATATGCCCACAACGCCAAACCAATTATTTGTAAAAAGAATGCCAGCACAAGCAAAAGTGTAACCCCTGTTTTAGAACTTTTTAAATTTAAAATTCAGTCTGCTGTGCTATATGGAGCAGAGATATGGGGCCCTTGGGCAAAAGAAAGTTTTCAGAGCCTGGATAACAAATTTATGCGGGCCATTGTAAGGGTCCCAAATAGTACACCTCTCTTACCCCTTCAACTCGATCTGAACTTTAGGAGAACAGACCACTTTGCTATTCTAAGACCATTAATATTCTGGGTCAGGCTATGGACCACCCCGGAGCTTATAGAATATAGAAATGGCCTACAAGAACTGTTGATTCTTGATTCTCTTAACTCCATCCAGTGGCTAGTGCACATTAAAAAATGGTTTACACTCCTGGGCCTATACTCAATGTGGGAAACTCCTGACAAATTGTCTACCTCTTCCAAATTGATAGTCAAGCGAGCCTTCTGGACTCACATGAGTGAAAAAATAGTGGAAGGAATTAGAGCTGGGTCCGCAGTTCGGGATTTTCTATCGTTTAAGGATGAGTTCTATTTTGAATCCTTCCTGGATGAGATAGAGCCACCCATCGCAAAGTCCCTCTATTTAAAGTTCAGATACGGGATACTTATGCTGAACTACAATACAGAACGATGGGCACAAAAAAGACTGGGAGAATTGAATGTTAAAACGGGGTGTTGCCCTATGTGCTCCAATGCCTGCATAGAGAACGAGGTTCATATGTTTTTTGCTTGCAGTGCATATGTGAACGCTAGAAAGAAATGGCTAAAACCAATGTGCAACCTCTTGGGAACCAGATCCTGTTCTATAGCCTATAGGATCATGAAAAGTAATTCAACCCAGTACATTGTATTTAGCATAAGTAAATTCCTTTATTCTGTCTATATAATTCGTAAGAAACAAGGACAGGTACTTTGAGCTGGACAGGTGTATGTATTCATAAAACCCTTTTTATTATAAAATGAAAAACTTTTTAAATGGTTTATGTTTATAAAATCTTTACATTACCAAAATGAAATGTACCTTAAAATGAAAATGTAAAAATTATTTTTACTCTTTTTAAATTAATTGTTGCCATGCATATTGCTTGATTGCTTTTTCTATGTATGTATGTGACTTTTATGGCCATACTTGGCCGAAATAAAGAAATAAAGAAATAAATTATCAAGATGTATCTTAATGCTAGGGTTGCACTGACTGTTATGTTTCTTTACAGTATGGCTGACATCCTTTATTGTATTTCTTAAAGAATTTAAAGCAATTTCAACTCATTTTGTTTACATTACAGTCCTCTCCTTTCAGTCTTGGCAACGTCAATGTTCACATGGATGGCTCTAATGATTTTCATGCTAACCTTTGGTACCATCTTAATTGACAGTTTGTAAAAACCGGCACTCATTCCACGGGTCATACCTTTGAGCTGATTATTCGGCTCAGAATCTTGGACGTCATGCTATCTTCTTCCAGAAATCTAAAAAAAAAAGTTTAATTGGCCACCTACACCATATAGCCGACCTACAACACACTAGACTAAGGTTATTCTGTTCTCTTTGATTCCCCATTTTAGGAACAGAATCATATATTGGCAATCTTCATCAAACCTCTCAGATAAATACAAACTTTATTGCCTCACAATAAAGACAACCCTTGCCAGAGTGGCCCTGTAAAACCTAAACATTAGTGCTTATTTCCAAAATCTGCTCCCTGATTTAACAAGTATAAAGCTGCTATTAAAACTACCAAGCAATCCTACTTTACTTGCTGATGTTTTTACAACCAAAGTTGCCATAATTAGAGACTTAATTTCCATTTCTGCGTCGGTCCACTGACTCGAGATGGAATCCTCTTCCCCTTAGAGCAGTGGTCAACTTTTGAACTATTGAACAGGTACTGATTTAAATCAATTCTTATACAAGGCAAAATTGGTTCCCCTTTGAACTCCATGGTGTCCAATTCATTCCTAAACCTTTGTGCACGTTGTTGTATTAGACATCATCAATACTTCTCTGTCGCCTGGAGTGGACCCAGATGTACTATGGAAGGCAATTTGATTCTCGTATCGAATATATCTAACATGGATCTTCTTTACCTTTCTATCACTTTACCCCGAGCAGTAGCAAAAATTATTGAGAATAATATTGCTACTGAAATTCTCAAATCCCCCAGTATTCTTGATAATTTGCAGGTCGGATCTTCACCGAACCTTAGCAATGAACTTTCTCTCCTGGCTGTGTTAAATAACATTTTCCTTGCAGCTGATAAAACTCGACAAACGCTATTAACTTACTTGACTTGTCGCCAGCGTTTGATACTGTTGATGATAACATTTATAATCACCTTAGCATAGGCACCAATGGTTCGGTTCTGAGTTGGATTACCTCCTCCTTTTCCAGTACTTGTCAGCAGATGATGCTGGGCATTCTTACTCTGCATCTGGGAACATCAGAGAGGGGTCCTTCAGAGTTCTTCTCCTTCACCCTATTTCTATACATATATGTGAGACCTTTAGCTGGCATTATTATATTTCCCTGACTGAATATTAATACCTATTTGGAAGACACTTAAATTGCATTGAAATTGAGTCCTGACACCAACGAAGTTCCTCACAGATGTTCACAGTCAGATGTTCTTTTTTTGGGGGGGAAGGGGTTATATAGCGCAAACTAGACCTGAGGGTATCACAGCGCTTTACATGAGCACCAGTTGCGTTACAGAAGGACACATTAATTGTTGTTAGGCACAGGGAGATCACGTGATTTGCCTAGAATCACAGGATGTTGAGCGTTCCTGCAGAGACTCCAACCCGGTTCCCCAGGAGGTCGCCCACTCTAGCCGTCAGGCCACATCCTCTCCCCAGATGAGCCAGCATTGACACAAAGTCAACATGGATGAGTCTGGAACTCGTTTAACTGGCTCAGGATGGTCGCGATGCCAACCTACCTTTGGCTTTTCACATTTGATCCCTTCACAAAACCCTCCATGGGGTCAAGTGTTTAGGGGGCCGGTGGCCATTACAACGCAACTATTACAACGTAATGCTATTACAACGCAGGTATTACAACGCTAATGCTATTACAACGCATGTTTTTACAACGCATGGTGTTACAACGCTAATGCTATTACAACGCATGTATTTACATCGTATATTAATTTTTATAATTTATTTTGGGTATTTAGATAGATATTTATTTATATAATTATTTTATAAAAATATTATTATTTTAATAAAATTAATTATAATACTTAGTGATTATTTGTAGATTTTTGGAATTATTTATTTATTTATTTATTTAATTATTAATAATTGATATGTATATATATATATTGAATTAGTGTATTAGTAAGTAGGAAGTATTAATATTTAGGAAATTATGTAATATAATAACATCATATATTAATTTTTATAATTTATTTTGGGTATTTAGATAGATGGTTATTTATATAATTATTTTATAAAATTATTATTATTTTAATAAAATTAATTATAATACTTAGTTATTATTTGTAGATTTTTGGAATTATTTATTTATTTATTTATTTAATTATTAATAATTGATATATATATATATTGAATTAGTGTATTAGTAAGTAGGAAGTATTAATAATTAGGAAATTATGTAATATAATAAATAAATAAGTATTAATACTCAGGTAATTTATACAAGATAAATATCATGTTTGTTATAACATAATTTTTTATTGAACTTAATTATAATACTTAATGATTATTAGTCGATTTTGGGTATTACAGATATATAGATATTTATAAAAAATATTTTTAAAATAATAAAATTTATTTTTAATAATTTAATTAATTGTTTTAGATAAATATATATAAATATATATATATATATATATATATATATATAATTAGTCTATAAATATTTTAAAAATATAGGAAGTATTAATATTTAGGTAACTATTTATTATAAATTAATTTAAAATTTAAGTATTAATACTTAGGTACTTTTTACAAGATAAATATTATGTTTGTAAATATTATATTTTTTGGTAGTTTAAAATAAATATTAAATCATTTAAAAAAATAAAGAAGATAAAAAAATCAAATATTAATATTCAGGTTTTATTTAAAAAAATAATTTAATATTGCAAAATGTTACATTAGCAATAAATAAATCTATTTAATAATGTTTAGTGTTTATAATTTTTTTAATGAAATAATAATATATTTATAATATTTATAGATTCATATTTATATTTTTTCCCACGCTTTTGTATTGATTTCAATGAAGCGTTTTGTCCTTCATTTATTTCGTTGACGTCTTGAATGGGATCCGCGGGATAGTTTGCTATGCTTTTAAAACAACGGATGCAGCGGGGAGAAGAAGGAAATAAGGGTAGACAAATGGTAAGTGATAAAAAACATAATTTTTAATGTGTGTATTGAAATTAATAACATTTAAAATAAAAATAATAAAAGTAGAAACCATATATTGTACGAATAAATTTTTGTTTATTGATGATATTAAATGTAAAAAAATATATGTATTTTTATTTCATTTGCAATTATTTTTATAATTTTTTTAATTAACAATAATAGATTTTGGAAAAAATATAAACATATAATAGATTATAATGTAATTGTCCATTTTCTATTTTGATGTTTTTGGATGACGTCTTCACGTTAACGTCGACGCAAGCCGCCATCTTGGATTTTCCGATTGCTGGAAGTAGCTGGAAGCTGATCTGCGCTAAAGGTAGGAAACTTTTCGAACTTATTTTATACTAAAACATATTTAAAAAGATATATATAATGTAATGAGAGGTTAAGTAGAGGTTGCTTATTAAACTAATAGATGTTTTGATTATATTACAACATGTCGCCGAACATTTCACTGTTATATGCCATTGTCGGGTTATTTTTCGGGAAAAAAAAATGATTAAATATATTTAAAAACATAGAGTGATGATTTATATTGTATACATTTTGAACGTAATATGTTTTGTGTAGTGGTAGAATAGTTTGGATTCTTTTCATTAGATGAACACAGATAGGAAATGTTAGAAACAATTTTTTAGAAAACTGATTGCATTTGGCTTGTTTTGTATAAGAGAAAACTGTTTTTTTTTGGGATTAAAAAGACAGTTCGTTGATAATTACCATGCAAGGTTTCGTTTATTTGCTTTTTAGAGAATTTACAAAAATGTTCAAAATTGATTTCTTTGGTTACATTTTGATGTTATCTATTTGTTTGAGAAAGTTGATTTCGTGGTCTGTTATTTTAGAATGGAATTGTTTAATATTGGAAATAAAAGGATTTTCATTGAAAGTAGTAATTATTTTTTGTAAAAATGCCAATTTGATTTTTTTAGTTAGTGAGAAATACTGCAGTTAGGTTGTTTAGTTAGCGAGAAATACTGCAGTTAGGTTGGTGTGAAATAAATAATGAAAAAGTGAAATTATTTGGGGTAGATTTGACAAAAAATGCTTCAAACTTAAGATTAAAAAAAAAAAGTATCTTATCTTTTACAAAAAATATTTCTGTTTGAAATAGCACAGAAATGTTAGAAAAATATAATAAAGAAACAGATATATTTTTCTATATTTGTACCAGTTTATTAATAAATTTTTTCACAAGCCAGCATCAATTTTTAAAAATAAAGGGGTGTCATTTTGTATAGTATAAATTTTATTGGTACGTTCAGAATGTTTACAAAATTGAAAAAAAAAAATGGAATGCAAATTATTTCCATTTACGTTTTCATAATGATTTTTAATAACTATTATGTTAGGGTTTTCTTCTTTTCAAAAAGATAAGAAAAACATTTTTTCATATTTTTAACAGGTGTAATTTGAGAGAAAAAAATTTAAAAAAGATAAGGGAACCCGACAAGTAATAATTTAAAAAAAATTTAAAATTTTTCAAATGAATTAAAATATAGAAAAAATAATTTAGGGCAAAGCAGGAAAGTAAGTTACATAAAAAATAGTTAAAAATGTAAAATATTAGCAACATTCTCTAGGTAATCCAAAGCCACACACAACGAAAATTGTTGTAGTACACCCAATAGTCTCTCAGACATTTCCTTTGTTTGCCTTGAAGGACGTGGGTTTAGAATACCTGACAATGCCTGAGCAAGTCTCATTTCTTGAAAACTTTGCTCCTTCTTCAAAGTTTTCAGGAAAGAGTAGAAATTAGGATGGTGTTTGCCAATCGTGTGACTGAAGGAGTTATGCCATCCCTCTATGGCATTATTTGTTTTTGCACCACCTTCTAAGCAGGTTGAGTAGCAATTCCACCACTCCACATGGTAACGTGGCTTCCTCCTGCGACCCGATCTGCCTAGACGTCCAATCCATGTGTCTTCGAAATAATTTAAAATGGGTGCCAATTTTTCCTCATGTTCTACAAAATATTCTGACTCTGAAATTGCTGTGTAGTAGTCATCTACACTATCAGGTGGTACAAAACAAAGTGCAGTTAATTTTTTTAGTTTGACTTGTAATTTGCTATCAGACGAGTAATCAGCAACCAGGGATGTTTTTTGAAGCTTACGCCAATATGCCTGGGAAAAATGAAAAAAACATCCCTGAATTTGGGTATCCGTGTACAATTTGTTGATGACATTCATCATTGTCAATTCAAAATCTAATATGATTTTCCTAGGACTGATTCCAGAAGTTTTTTCTTTAATAACTGATAAAAACTCAGTATAGGTTGCTGATTGCTTATCTGGTAATAAACTGTATACTAAAGGTACTACATTATTATTAATTTGAGCATGAATACTGTAAATTTGGGTGAATGGATGGGGCGTACTTTTAAACGTCCCATCCATCATCCAAATTTCTGTATTTTCTAATTTAAAAAGGTTACGGGGAGTGCTAAATATTAACATGCGTTTCAGAGGGTTTTGGTTATCATACAGTAGAAAAGGTTCATTAGAGAAGGAAAGAGTTAAATCATGAGGAATTACAATGTCAGCAAAAGTTTGAGGAGTAACAGTTTGGGTGTTACTTGCCTGCTTTTTTCTTTGAATAATTCTACGCAAATTTGGGATTGTTGGCATATTACAAGCAACATGTCCAGGGACATGTTGAGCAACCTCTCTCAAAATCTGACCAGGAGTTTGATTGGAGGTGGATGCAATATCTTTCATTTCATTGATAGTATCGCGTATTTCAATCTCCATAGCAGAGGCAGAGTGGTTATGTTCTGTGGTTCTCACCACTATCTCACCAACAGTAACCGCTCTGCCGCTGCAATGGGCGGTATAATATTGTACACACCTCCAATGTCTCCTGGGTTCACTTAGCCTCTCATTACAGTATATATACCCACAATGTTTCAGGAGTCTGTTCCCTTTTCGAGATTTGGTGTAAGTTGCAGTATTTTGACTTGCCATTTCCTGTTGAAAAAAAAAAAAAATTTATATTATATTTAAGATACACACATTTTTGATTTTTTTTATTTGAACATAATTTGAAAAATATTAATTTGCTTTTACTGTATAGATTTTAAGTATAAATTTGGATTAGTAATTGGCACTTTTTCACTAACCAGCACTTTCTCTGAATATGCACTCATTTGGAGTTAGAATAGTAAGTGGCACTTGGACACTATCCAGCACTTTCCCTACTCATGCACTTTCACAGAATTGGAATAGTAATTGGCACTTTTTCACTAACCAGCACTTTCTCTGAATATGCACTCACCTGGAGTTAGAATAGTAAATGGCACTTGGACACTATCCAGCACTTTCCCTACTCATGCACTTTCATAGAGTTGGAATAGTAATTGGCACTTTTTCACTAACCAGCACTTTATCTGAATATGCACTCACTTGGAGTTAGAATAGTAAGTTGAACTCGGACACTATCCAGCACTTTCCCTACTCATGCACTTTCACAGAATTAGAATAATAATTGGCACTTTTTCACTAACCAGCACTTTCTCTGAATATGCACTCACCTAGAGTTAGAATAGTAAGTTGAACTCGGACACTATCCAGCACTTTCCCTACTCATGCACTTTCACAGAGTTGGAATAGTAATTGGCACTTTTTCACTAACCAGCACTTTCTCTGAATATGCACTCACCTGGAGTTAGAATAGTAAGTGGCACTTGGACACTATCCAGCACTTTCCCTACTCATGCACTTTCACAGAGTTGGAATAGTAATTGGCACTTTTTCACTAAACAGCACTTTCTCTGAATATGCACTCATTTGGAGTTAGAATAGTAAATTGAACTTGGACACTATCCAGCACTTTCCCTACTCATGCACTTTCACAGAGTTAGAATAATAATTGGCACTTTTTAACTAACCAGCACTTTCTCTGAATATGCACTCACTTGGAGTTAGAATAGTAAGTTGAACTCGGACACTATCCAGCATTTTCCATACTCATGCACTTTCACAGAGTTGGAATAGTAATTGGCACTTTTTCACTAACCAGCACTTTCTCTGAATATGCACTCATTTGGAGTTAGAATAGTAAGTGGCACTTGGACACTATCCAGCACTTTCCCTACTCATGCACTTTCACAGAGTTAGAATAATAATTGGCACTTTTTCACTAACCAGCACTTTCTCTGAATATGCACTCACTTGGAGTTAGAATAGTAAGTTGAACTCGGACACTATCCAGCACTTTCACTACTCATGCACTTTCACAGAGTTAGAATAATAATTGGCACTTTTTCACTAACCAGCACTTTCTCTGAATATGCACTCACCTAGAGTTAGAATAGTAAGATGAACTCGGACACTATCCAGCACTTTCCCTACTCATGCACTTTCACAGAGTTGGGATAGTAATTGGCACTTTTTCACTAACCAGCACTTTCTCTGAATATGCACTCACCTGGAGTTAGAATATTAAGTGGCACTTGGACACTATCCAGCACTTTCCCTACTCATGCACTTTCACAGAGTTGGAATAGTAATTGGCACTTTTTCACTAACCAGCACTTTCTCTGAATATGCACTCACCTGGAGTTAGAATAGTAAGTGGCACTTGGACACTATCCAGCACTTTCCCTACTCATGCACTTTCACAGAGTTGGAATAGTAATTGGCACTTTTTCACTAAACAGCACTTTCTCTGAATATGCACTCATTTGGAGTTAGAATAGTAAATTGAACTTGGACACTATCCAGCACTTTCCCTACTCATGCACTTTCACAGAGTTAGAATAATAATTGGCACTTTTTAACTAACCAGCACTTTCTCTGAATATGCACTCACTTGGAGTTAGAATAGTAAGTTGAACTCGGACACTATCCAGCATTTTCCATACTCATGCACTTTCACAGAGTTGGAATAGTAATTGGCACTTTTTCACTAACCAGCACTTTCTCTGAATATGCACTCATTTGGAGTTAGAATAGTAAGTGGCACTTGGACACTATCCAGCACTTTCCCTACTCATGCACTTTCACAGAGTTAGAATAATAATTGGCACTTTTTCACTAACCAGCACTTTCTCTGAATATGCACTCACTTGGAGTTAGAATAGTAAGTTGAACTCGGACACTATCCAGCACTTTCACTACTCATGCACTTTCACAGAGTTAGAATAATAATTGGCACTTTTTCACTAACCAGCACTTTCTCTGAATATGCACTCACCTAGAGTTAGAATAGTAAGATGAACTCGGACACTATCCAGCACTTTCCCTACTCATGCACTTTCACAGAGTTGGGATAGTAATTGGCACTTTTTCACTAACCAGCACTTTCTCTGAATATGCACTCACCTGGAGTTAGAATATTAAGTGGCACTTGGACACTATCCAGCACTTTCCCTACTCATGCACTTTCACAGAGTTGGAATAGTAATTGGCACTTTTTCACTAACCAGCACTTTCTCTGAATATGCACTCACCTAGAGTTAGAATAGTAAGTTGAACTCGGACACTATCCAACACTTTCCATATTATTGCACTTTCACAGAGTTGGAATAGTAATAGAAATATTTTACTAGTTATTATTCTGCACTTATAATGTGTTTCACAATGATTTCTAATTGCTTTGAAATATGATACTCAGATGTGTTTATTTAGGAAAATTACCTTGGGTTTCGGAAGAATCTATTCGAAAAACTGTTGTATATAGTTGTGGAATAGACTGGATTTTTGTGGATATCTGCCTTGCAGTGTTTTCTTGTAGGCTGTGAAGAAAACAAGTTGAAAAGGTGTTCAATGCTTAGAAAATGTATTATTTTATTGGCTTTTCTATATATATGTGGGAGAAAAATCATTTACATTTATGCATGTTTATAAATATGACACATGTTATCATTAAAATGCACTTTATTTCTATATGCAATGATGTGGTGTTTAAATAGTCAGAGGCAATTTAAAACTATTATGCACTTTCCCGACACATGCACTTTCACAGAGTTGGAATAGTAATTGGCACTTTTTCACTAACCAGCACTTTTTCTGAATATGCACTAACCTGGAGTTAGAATAGTAAGTGGCACTTGGACACTATCCAGCACTTTCCCTACACATGCACTTTCACAGAATTGGAATAGTAATTGGCACTTTTTCACTAACCAGCACTTTTTCTGAATATGCACTCACCTGGAGTTAGAATAGTAAGTGGCACTTGGACACTATCCAGCACTTTCCCTACACATGCACTTTCAAAGAATTGGAATAGTAATTGGCACTTTTTCACTAACCAGCACTTTATCTGAATATGCACTCACCTGGAGTTAGAATAGTAAGTGGCACTTGGACACTGTCCAGCACTTTCCATATTCTTGCACTTTCACAGAGTTGGAATAGTAATAGAATTATTTTACTAGTTATTTTTCTGCACTTATAATGTGTTTCACAATGATTTCTAATTGCTTTGAAATATGATACTCAGATGTGTTTATTTAGGAAAATTACCTTGGAGTTTCGGAAGGTTCTTTTCGAAAAACTGTTGTATATAGTTGTGGAATAGACTGGCTTTTTGTGGATATCTGCCTTGCAGTGGTTTCTTGTAGGCTGTGAAGAAAACAAGTTGAAAAGGTGTTCTATGCTTAGAAAATGTATTATTTTATTGGCTTTTCTATATATATGTGGGAGAAAAATCATTTACCTTTATGCATGTTTATAAGTATGACACATGTTATCATTAAAATGCACTTTATTTCAATATGCAATGATGTGGTGTTTAAATAGTCAGAGGCAATTTAAAACTATTATGCACTTTCCTGACACATGCACTTTCACAGAGTTGGAATAGTAATTGGCACTTTTTCACTAACCAGCACTTTATCTGAATATGTACTCACCTGGAGTTAGAATAATAAGTGGCACTTGGACACTATCCAGCACTTTCCCTACTCATGCATTTTCACAGAGTTGGAATAGTAATTGGCACTTTTTCACTAACCAGCACTTTATCTGAATATGCACTCACCTGGAGTTAGAATAGTAAGTGGCACTTGGACACTATCCAGCACTTTCCCTACACATGCACTTTCACAGAATTGGAATAGTAATTGGCACTTTTTCACTAACCAGCACTTTTTCTGAATATGCACTCACCTGGAGTTAGAATAGTAAGTGGCACTTGGACACTATCCAGCAATTTCCCTACACATGCACTTTCACAGAATTGGAATAGTAATTGGCACTTTTTCAATAACCAGCACTTTCTCTGAATATGCACTCACCTGGAGTTAGAATAGTAAATGGCACTTGGACACTATCCAGCACTTTCCATATTATTGCACTTTCACAGAGTTGGAATAGTAATAGAATTATTTTACTAGTTATTATTCTGCAATTATAATGTGTTTCACAATTATTTCTAATTGCTTTGAAATATGATAATCAGATGTGTTTATTTCGGAAAATTACCTTGGGTTTCGGAAGAATCGATTCGAAAAACTGTTGTATATAGTTGTGGAATAGACTGGATTTTTGTGGATATCTGCCTTGCTGTGGTTTCTTGTAGGCTGTGAAGAAAACAAGTTGAAAAGGTGTTCTATGCTTAGAAAATGTATTATTTTATTGGCTTTTCTATATATATGTGGGAGAAAAATCATTTACCTTTATGCATGTTTATAAATATGACACATGTTATCATTAAAATGCACTTTATTTCAATATGCAATGATGTGGTGTTTAAATAGTCAGAGGCAATTTAAAACTATTATGCACTTTCCTGACACATGCACTTTCACAGAGTTGGAATAGTAATTGGCACTTTTTCACTAACCAGCACTTTATCTGAATATGTACTCACCTGGAGTTAGAATAATAAGTGGCACTTGGACACTATCCAGCACTTTCCCTACTCATGCACTTTCACAGAATTGGAATAGTAATTGGCACTTTTTCACTAACCAGAACTTTTTCTGAATATGCACTCACCTGGAGTTAGAATAGTAAGTGGCACTTGGACACTATCCAGCACTTTCCCTACACATGCACTTTCACAGAATTGGAATAGTAATTGGCACTTTTTCACTAACCAGCACTTTTTCTGAATATGCACTCACCTGGAGTTAGAATAGTAAGTGGCACTTGGACACTATCCAGCACTTTCCCTACACATGCACTTTCACAGAATTGGAATAGTAATTGGCACTTTTTCACTAACCAGCACTTTCTCTGAATATGCACTCACCTAGAGTTAGAATAGTAAGTGGCACTTGGACACTATCCAGCACTTTCCATATTCTTGCACTTTCACAGAGTTGGAATAGTAATAGAATTATTTTACTAGTTATTTTTCTGCACTTATAATGTGTTTCACAATGATTTCTAATTGCTTTGAAATATGATACTCAGATGTGTTTATTTAGGAAAATTACCTTGGAGTTTCGGAAGGTTCTTTTCGAAAAACTGTTGTATATAGTTGTGGAATAGACTGGCTTTTTGTGGATATCTGCCTTGCAGTGGTTTCTTGTAGGCTGTGAAGAAAACAAGTTGAAAAGGTGTTCAATGCTTAGAAAATGTATTATTTTATTGGCTTTTCTATATATATGTGGGAGAAAAATCATTTACCTTTATGCATGTTTATAAATATGATACATGTTATCATTAAAATGCACTTTATTTCAATATGTAATGATGTGGTGTTTAAATAGTCAGAGGCAATTTAAAACTATTCTGCACTTACCCGACACATGCACTTGCACAGAGTAGGAATAGTAAGGGGTACATTTTCAGTATCCAGCAGTTTTTCAGAATAGGCACTTATCTGGAGTTAGAATAATAAATGGGACTCGGACACTATCCAGCACTTTCCCTACTCATGCACTTTCACAGAGTTGGAATAGTAATTGGCACTTTTTCACTAACCAGCACTTTCTCTGAATATGCACTCATTTGGAGTTAGAATAGTAAGTGGCACTTGGACACTATCCAGCACTTTCCCTACTCATGCACTTTCACAGAATTGGAATAGTAATTGGCACTTTTTCACTAACCAGCAATTTCTCTGAATATGCACTCATTTGGAGTTAGAACAGTAAGTGGCACTTGGACACTATCAAGCACTTTCCCTACACATGCACTTTCACAGAGTTGGAATAGTAATTGGCACTTTTTCACTAACCAGCACTATCTATGAATATGCACTCACCTGGAGTTAGAATAGTAAGTGGCACTTGGACACTATCAAGCACTTGCCCTACTCAAGCACTTTCACAAAGTTGGGATAGTAATTAAATAATTTTACTAGTTATTATTCTGCACTTATAAAGCGTTTAACAATGTTTTTTAATTGCTCTGAAATATGATACTCAGATGTGTTTATTTAGGAAAATTACCTTGGTTTTCGGAATGTTTTTTTTGAAAAACTGTTGGCTGTCTTTTTGCGGATGTGTGCGTTGAAGTGGTTTCTGGTAGGCTGTGAAGAAAAAAAGTAGAAAAGGTGTTCAATGCTTATAAATTATACTATTTTATTGGCTGCTCTATATATATGTAGAGAAAAAAATTTACTTTGAAGGATTTTTAGAAATATGGTAAATGTTATTATTATACTGCACTTATAATCTTTACGACATTGCTTTTTATTTACTATGACATCTGTAAATGCAATATATATATTCATGGAAATTACCTTGGTTTTTTGAAGGTTGTTTTTTAAAAATTCTTCAAAATATTCTCGATTTTGGTTGATTTTTCGACGTTCTGTGACTTTTGCAATTTTTTCAGTTTGGCTTAAAAAAATACAATTTTTACAAGTTTAATTTAAATGTGGTGTTTTTTAATCATTTAAAAATTAAAAAATAATATATTACTGCACATTATCGTACGATTTTGTATTAGCTTTTTAATTTTTTCGGATGGAATGGAACCTTATTTTTTTTAACATATATATACAAACTTTTTACACTGTATTTCCTTTATCGTTTAATCATAATTATTTTTAGTATTACAGGTTATTTACTGATCTGAGTGGGGGTATATACACCGTTCGTTTTTTTACGTGCTATGTTATTTTTGATTAAATAAAATAATTTAAACAAACCATTTATATTAATATAAGCAGTTATTTGATAACGATTTTTTTAATATACATTTAATGTTCCAATTAAATGGTAAATATTTTACAATAATCCTCTTTATTTAATGCAAATATCATTTTTTGTTTTCCAGTTAGGTCTGGCTGAGATAATATTTCAGGAAACTTTTGAAATGGATTAATAGTTGCGTTGTAATGGATGTTACCCTTTTGAAATATATGTATTATTTACAAATAAATCGTTTACCATGAATTTGGATGTACGAATAAAGAAATATTACTTTTAAGCCATTTCTCATTAGTTTAGAAATGTTGGCGTTTCTATAAATAAATTTTTAAAAAGTTTATTACTTCACGAAATAATTTAAAATTGTTAAAATAAATATATTTTGTTTATCGTTCATTAAATACATTTATTTCTCTTAAAATTATTTTTAACTCTTATTACCATTCACAATGTTAACAAAAAAACCAATAAACCTGACATATTAGGTTCTAAGTGTTACTAAATTAATGTATACTACTATATTAATTCATACAAAATTTAAACAGTTTTAGGAAATATTACGCTAATAATATGTTAACCTAAAATAGTTTACCAAATCGTTTTAAATATCTTACTGTTCTATGAAATAGAAATGCTTCTACGGTCGCTTTCGTTGATATTTATCTCAAGAGGTCAGAGGGTCAGGTTTTCACGTCTGATTACTCTGCAAGTTGATAATCAACTGTTTTCAAAATGGTGGGATACGTCTATTTATAACTTTTTTTAAATAGCATTATATTTTTCGTAAATTATATTGATTACTTTCATAATATTTGGGGAATAATTTCATGAGGAAACATATAAATTAAATTGTTTTATTTAAAAGTAAGCTCAACAAACTTTCGTTCCGTTTTAACATCCATTTTGAATGTCTTGTTGACATTGGAGGGCATTGAAATAGTAGATGGACATTATTTTTCATTGCAGTGTTTAAAATGGCGTTCATTTCTTCGTAAGGTCATTATTTTTGTCTATCGAGTATTGGAAACTCTTATTTCTCCTTTATATTCTTAAAATATATATATTCTTTTGCGTTGTTAAAGAATTTCATGGTACACAGTATTTTTATAAGTAATCGAGTATTAATTTATTAAAGGTCTAAATCGGTATCGTGTTATTATTATAAATTTTGAACCCATTTTTAAATATATTTAGCCACCCCTAACCTCTATTTTCCATGTAAGCCGTTCTACTTATTATTTAATAAAATTTATGTATTTTTTTGTGTGTCATTATAGTAATCGATGTTAAATAGTATTATTTTTTTATAATTGGGTATTAATTTATTAAATAAATAAATCTGTTTTTTAATACTCAGGTATTAATTTATTAAATAAATAAACCGAATTAGTAATATTATAGTAGTTTAATGACCCGTTTTTTAATACACTTACCCACCCAAAACCCCTAATTTCCCTGCATCCCGTGCCAGATTTTATTTTACAAAAAAAAATAAAAATATATGTAATGGTATGCTTTCAAATGTATTATTTTTTAATACTCGGGTATTAATTTATTAAATAAATAAACCGAATTCGTAATATTATAGTAGTTTAATGACCCGTTTTTTAATACACTTACCCACCCAAAACCCCTAATTTCCCTGCATCCCGTGCCAGATTTTATTTAAAAAAAAAAAAAATATATATGTAATGGTATGCTTTCAAATGTAATATTTTTTAATACTCGGGTATTAATTTATTAAATAAATAAACAGAATTCGTAATATTATATTAGTTTAATGACCCGTTTTTTAATACACTTACCCACCCAAAACCCCTAATTTCCCTGCATCCCGTGCCAGATTTTATTTTACAAAAAAAAAAAATATATATATGTAATGGTATGCTTTCAAATGTATTATTTTTTAATACTCGGGTATTAATTTATTAAATAAATAAACCGAATTCGTAATATTATAGTAGTTTAATGACCCGTTTTTTAATACACTTACCCACCCAAAACCCCTAATTTCCCTGCATCCCGTGCCAGATTTTATTTTACAAAAAAAAAAAAATATATATGTAATGGTATGCTTTGAAATGTATTATTTTTTAATACTCGGGTATTAATTTATTAATTAAATAAACCAAAATCGTAATTTTATAATAGTTTAATGACCCGTTTTTTAAAACACTTACCCACCCAAAACCCCTAATTTCCCTGCATCCCGTGACAGATTTTATTTTACAAAAAAAAAAAAAAATTATATATGTAATGGTATGCGTTGTAATAAAATGCGTTGTAACAGTACTTTTGAATCAGTAACACTATTTTACGATGTAATAGCATGCGTTGTAAAAAAACGCGTTGTAATAACAGTTGCGTTGTAAAAAATGCGATGTAAATGCATGCGTTGTAATAACATGCGTTGTAATGACACCAATCCGTTTAGGGACAAGAATGCATGCCTTGCTTCAAATGGATACCAGATGACGGCTGCCCTACTTCATGAATATTCCATCTATGACGGCCTAATTTGAATATCCACTATAAAACGTTGGAAAGAAGACAGGTGCAAATGTCACCAATAATAGGATCCACCCTGGATTATTTTAACACTCTATACTTGAATAAAAATTGTCTCTTCGTCACTGTCTTTAAACAATCCAAAATTAAGCAGGCAAACTAGTAGTAGAAACACATTGATTCAGCCCCACCACCACCATTTGTAGGTCCTTACATTGACTCCAATACATACCGAGTCATTTTTAAAGCCCCCATATCGTTCGTTGTGCCTTGTATGTCAAGGCACCAACATTTATTGCCAGTCATTTGTAGAGACATTACCCTGTAAAATATTTTCCTTCCTTTAACCTATTACCTCGCCACATCCCATGGTATCGTGAGGGTCGTACCAGGGACCATTTTTCTCGGAATTCGCCTTTCCCCTCTGGAATAAGCTTCTTATATAACTACTACTTTTCTCAAACCATCTTACTTTCAGAAATGCCCTTACAGTCTTGCTTTTCTGTTAAAGGTGACTTTTGGTTTGACCTCTGTCTGTACTACTAGCGCCAGGAGACCTTCATGTGACAGTGCGGTTTAACAAATTATGTTCACATTAACATATTGTGCCTGACATTTTGGAAGACAGAAAAAGGGCATTGTCATCCTTCCTTTTAATGCTTCAGAGCAATATGTTAGATGGAAGAATTTTGTGACTTGGTATATTTAAAACACACTTTTGAATAGTCAAACATGCACCCAGCTAACACACATGTCCACACATACATACATTTGCGCGAACATACTTGCAAAGGTACAAGAGGTGGCATCATATGCAAGAGCTGGACTTTCAGCCTTTAGCAATCGCAATGCTGGCATTTATAATCTTATAAATAGAGCGGTAAAAACAAAATAAGAATCCCTACAATATAATGTCTCAGGCAAAAAGAACGAACTGGCTGAGGTTGTCACACATTACATTGGTCAATTAGCAGCCAAGTATATGGACGTATATAGATGTAAGAAAGTTGACTTGATTTTAGGTTGTTATTTAAAGATATTTTCTTCTTGGACCGTTTCCTGAAATCTAAGTAAAAGTATTACTAATTGTATTTATTTTACTTACTACAACTATTTATAAAGTGCAGGCTGCTTCCCGTTACCTTGGTTCTCTCAAAGATTTACATAATCCACATTTCCAGATGCAGTCCAAAGCCATGTCGAGCAACAAATCATTGTAATCAGATGTACAAAGACCAAATAGACGCACTAAAGTTGCTTATGCAATACGCTGCTTACTCACAAGATTGCTGTGAAGACTAGAAGGGTCAATAAAGTTTAGCGGATGCTGGGCGCCACCAAATAGCACTTGATGTCTTATCCACCCAATTCGTGTTTGACCTGCTCCACTTAAAGGACACCTTTGATTGACGGCACATAAACCACAGCATCATCCATACATGCACATCATATTTTTTGTCATATTTAGAGTGCTCTTTCTGACGTACAATGTTCATGTTTTGAAGCTGCAGAAATAAGCTATTTTTCGAGCACTGAAAATCGAAAATATGACCCCATTCACTGATTGAATTTTCCCAGAGCCTCTTAAGTTTTCTTTTTTTAAGAAGAAGCTTACACCTTTGCTGAGCGAGCCTTCTCGGCAAAGATAAGTGCCTTCAGTTGAACCTGCCTGGCGGCCATCTATATACTTAGCAGGTGGTTTTCTGCAAGGGTATTAGAGGCCATGGTTTCCATTGACTTGTACGTTTGGCAAGTAGGTTTTCGGGTTCTAAATGACTCTAGTGTTTTATTTTTAGCCCCTAAGGTTCTGAGGTTTTCTACCCCCACCCAGCGCTGAGCCTTTTTATTTGCTCTTTGGGTTATTCCTTCTTAACTTTTTCCTTATAAGGTATCCAGGCCAAACTTGCATATTTTTGCCAACATCCTGGGATGTTAAAGGTGCATACGGTGTGTAGATTCTCCATGTGGAAGCCGAGGAAATAGCCAAAGCATAGTCAAATACTGTTTTTAAATAAAAAAAAATATGGGGAAAAAGTGCAGTGCAAGGCAATGTAAAAAAAGAAAGGTCACAGAAATTTGATTTTTGGTTGAGGGGAGTGATAACCCAGTTCTAGCAACAGCCACAATCCTTGTCAGGGTGAACGACAAAAAGTCACAAAATTCATATTTGTTTAATCCTCTGGTAGCTTTGCACGCACAAAAGCAGTCATGCCTAACTTAGAGGCAATGTGTAAGGTATTTGTGCAGCACACAAACAGTAATAAAGTAAAAATTCAACATAAAAAAAATCCCAAACCAATTTACAAAAAAAGAGTACATTTTTATAAACTATTTCACACCAAAATGGAAAACTGCAATTACTAGTACGGAAAATATGCAATTTATATGTTTAGGTAAAAATAGTGCCTAAAAGCTCAAAGCACGATCTGAGGTTTACTGTCACGCCAGATCGGGACAAAGTCACAAGGTCAGGCCAACCGCGATGGAACGCGGGCCAGATACAGGGTCCAGGATAGGCCAGATAAGAATTGTACCTTATGTCCTTTGATGTAGAGTGTTGCGCAATGCATCATCAGTTGGGCGGAGCGATGAGGTGTTGTGCATTCAGATCCATCTTTTTACATCTCGTTGTGTCTTGTTGCATCAGTTCTGCAGAGCAATGCGAGGCCTGTTTTGAGTTACATCATTCTGCGTCAGATCCAATGAGGAGCTGCGAGGCTGCATCAGGTTGCATCATGCTGCATTGGTTCTGATGAGAACAGCTGGGCTGGCGGAACATCTTTATTCTCACTTCAAAGGGACCAGGGAGGAACCAGTTGAAAGAGGGTTTGGAGTCACAGCAGGGTCCAGGCACAGGTTTAAATGGTAAGAGCCTTTAATGAGACTGCGGCTCTGATCAGGAGGCCAGTCAATTTATTTTTATTTTTTTTGCAGAGTTTTATATAGCGCGAACTAGACCCGAACCGAATCAGGTATCAGAGCGCTTTAGATAGCACCAGTTATGTTACATGAGGACACACTTTCATTTTAGGCACGGGAGATTAAGTGATTTGCCCAGAATCAAAGGAGGTTTTTGGCATCGTTATCGAGACTCGAACCCAGATCCCCAGGTCCGAGGTCGAGCGCCTTAGCCGTTAGGCCAACCCCTCTCCCCAATTATTCCTGGGAATCACTCTGGTGGTCCTGGGTTCAAGATGCAGGTCCAGTCTATCTTCCTCAGATAGCAGGGTTCCAGTGCAGCAGAGCCGCTGGGCAGTCCTTCTTTCAGTAGAGCAGTAGGGCAGCAGAAACATCCTTCTTCTGGATCTTCCACAAGTTCAGAAGTGACCTGAAGAGTGTGTCTGAGAGTCTCTTTTTTTATCCCTGATACTTTCTTTGAAGTGGGAGAATCCTCTGGAGGCTACCCCCTACAGAAGTATCTGGATGTTCCTGCCTGCTTGCCCTGGCTACAGTCTGGCTACAGACACAATGAACTAGTGTGAGATTCTTTGTGTGAGAGCAGTGCTCAACCTATTGATGTATAAGTGGGGCTGTAATTAGCTCTACCGCTCTATGCTGCCCGAGATGGCCCATTCAGTCACAAATAATCCCTCTATTATGTGGGTGTTTCGAAGGAATATAGAAGGGCCAACTGCCACTCACACCTTCAAGTGGCCCAGGAACAGGCTGTAGCCACCGAATGGTTAAGACACAAAAATGGCAGCTTTTGAAAAGTGGAAGTTTTACAATTGTGACTTAAAATACGACTACCATTAAAGAGGATTTTAAAGTACAGTTTCTCAGATTACCATACATAACTTTCTTATCTGTTGCCAAGCAAAAGTTGTCACTTAGTAAATATAAAAATGTACCTCAATGGCATTCTGTGGGAGTGGAGCTCTCACAGTAGCAGAGAGCAAATTTAGGAGTTTTTCACCACCAGGTCATGTAAAACTTTAAATTACATGTCCAACTTTTTAATTGCAGTGCACCCTGCCCTATTTTAGAGGTGATTTACATGAATTAAAAAGGGACTTTTAGGGTTTGGAAGGGGTTTATTTTGCTGAGTCAAATTGGCAGTCTAAAACTGCTAGCAGTCTACAGTGGGTTACTTAAGTGGGTGACACAATAAGTGCTGCAGGTCCACTAGTAGCATTTCGATTACCAGCCCTGGACATATTGTATATCACTTTACTAGGGACTTATTATTAAATTAAATATGCCAACCAGGTGTAAGCAAATTTTACCATGCTGTAGGCAGTGATCACAAGTACTTTAGCACAGTGCAGAGAGTACTAAGGCCAACAAAAATAAATTCAACACAACTAGAAGGGTTAAGGCAAAATGCCTGGGGGCAAAAACCCAATAGTTGACACGTCTAACATATGGCATTACTGACTGAACTAATTAGGAGTCTGCCAAGGCAGCACTCTGTCTGAGCTTGGCAACATATCTGCCTGCATTCTACATTGGTCTACCCTGCCACTAGCTCTTCTCTGCACAGTTTGTGCTTGCAGAGGGACATTATGACTACCATGGCCATGTTTCTCTGAATCACTAGAAGTTGAATTGTCAGAGGAAGGACCTCCAACTGAAAAATCACTCCCATATTCTGCTCTCTGACCCTCTCCCTCTGATGCTGTCTTTGTATAAGACCATGCCCTGGATTTAGATTTGAATTAAATTAATTATTTGAATTAAAGCCTTAGAAGCAGTCATCAAACAAGGTCAAATCTCTGTTTTTGAACTAAAACTGTGTGGGTTTGGTAGCCTATGTAGCATGCAGTGGTACTGTACCAGAAGAAATGAATGCTCTGTGTGTGTGGCGGTGTATATGAGTGCTATAAACTGAAAGAATAAAATGTAATGCTGTGAGAGTAATGTACGGTGTGATCACAACAGTAATAGTCCTAGAACTCGCACATGTCTGACTTCTCGAATATTTACAGCCGCAAATAATGTCCCCAAAAAAGCTAAAAAAGAATCAAGAAAAAAATGTGTTCAAGTTCCAAACACTCAATAAGGCAAAAACACATTTTGGCCAATTTGTTCCCAACCCCATAAGAAACTTATTTGTGAGAAGTGCTTCTTTAATAGAGCAGAATGTGGATGGATCGCAATTAAATCAGCCATTTTCACCATATGCCCCTCTACTTCCACCCAGCACAGAATAGGGTAATGTGTTAGGCCACATCAGGCACTAATCAGCTATGGTGTCAGTCACATTTTAATTCCATGCAGCACAGTATATAAGACTTGGGGACAAGGTCAGCAAACTTCAGACACTGATCAGTTATTGTGACGTTCACATGGCAATTCTACCCTGCATGGGCTAAATTATGGGGGAATGACTGAATCCACTTAAGCCTTTGATCAGTTATTCAGTCATACACATTTTGCTGTGGTCACTTCAGCATACAGCGGTGTCCCAGCAAACCCCCCCCCCCCAACTCCCCCCCACCATCACGGCCTCCTAAATATTATGACCATAGCAAAAGTGAATGGCTGAATAAATGATCAGTAGCTAAAGTGGGCTCAACCATTGTCATGTGATGTATACTGTGCTGGGTAGAAGTGAAATGTGAATGGCACAATACATTAGCAGTGACTGATGAGGGTACACACTGCTTCAGAGGCAGGGACAATTGAAAATCCCCAAGACAGAAGCAGGTGCAAAAGAAATGGCTGGCTTATTTTACCTTCCCTGGGCTCCATCCGGATCCCCCTCAGGAACCATTCACCCCTAGAGGTAAGAGAAAATGTAAATAAATAATTATTGACCCCCATAGTCTACTATACCACCCCACGGGGGCACAAAGATCCTCAGTGTTTAGTGGGTCCCTGCTCATGGACCAAGATCCACACCAAAGGTTCAGTTTCAGAATGGCCCCTTTCACAGCAACGCTTTTAGAAGGTTTGTGCTACCGGGGATGCACACAAGGCCTACTGGAGCACAAATTGAAAAAACAAAATGGCCACCTAATTTCACCCCCAGAGAAGGCAATCACCCCCATTTGTGGACAGATGGCTCCCCCACAGAAATTAAATAATAATATATATCAATATTGGCCCCCAAGGGAGATTGACCAGGCCTAGAGGCCAACCCCTCACTTTGACATTAAGATCCCTGATAATGGAGTTTGGTGTATCTGCTATCCATGAGCAGGGATTATTCTGAGAAAGGTATTGCTGGATAGGGAGAGTTTCCCCTTTCCAGAGATGCCACTGTTTTACACTGAGGTGACTGTTGGTGGGAGATATGCCACCAGAGGTGCACAGAGCTCAGCCAACCTTTTCCTGCTTGCACCTTCCAGTGAGATCAATGACATTGGAGCGCCGCTTGGTGAGATGAGGTCAGTGATGGGTGGGAGGTGGGATGGGGGCTAATGTGGAAATGATTTAGTGTCAGCCCCCACAGATGTTGACAGGCAGGAAGTCTCTGGTGTGATGACCGTAGGTTCTCATGGAACCCCCAATGAAAATGACCTGTTGACATTGTCTCCACTGCAGAGATAGAGTGAAGATCATCAACAGTTTGTCATCTGAATCTAAGAAGCTATAGGCAAACTATATAAAGCATAGGAAAGCGAAATTGTAGACGCCAAAATTCATTTCTGACGCATGAGTTGCCAGTTTAACAAGTCACAGAGTCCTGATTTAGAGCTTGGAAAGTACGGTACTCCAATCCCAACTTTGACAGAGTACACTGTGTGCCAAACTCTTAGTCCACCCTCTCTATTTTGAGTCAGGCAGATCAGCAGTACCCCCACTGGCTTCATTGTAAGAAAAATCCTAGGGTGCCAGGGTCATTAGCTTTGGTTTTTCGGAAACAAACTGCTGATTTGGCCGTAACTATTGTGGCTGCTTGCAAAAGTTTCAGTGCCTTCACAAGAGCTGCCATGCCAGGCTGGAGATGGGTTCAAAATATGGCAGTCTTTTGCCCGTCAGAATGGTGGATTGTAAGAAATTGGGTTGCTGGTGGGGGGGATTAAATACTACTTAAGCAGCAACCACAATCCTTGTCAGACTGCAGTCATGAGCAAAGCCCAAATTAACAGTTGCTCAATCCTCTGGTTGCTTGGCACAGAACAGTCATGCTTATCTTAGAGGGAATGTGTAAAGTAATTGTGCAGTAATTTAAATAGTAATAAGTGAAACACAACAGAAGAAAAGTCCCACACCAGTTTAGAAAAACTGGATAAAGTTGAAAAAATTATTTGACATCAAAACAACAAAAAATCAAATCAGTACAAATATAGAGACGTGCAATTTTAAAGATTTAAATGCACAAAGTGCCAACTCTATTATCTGGTTGCCAAAAACCAGGAGAAAGATGGATCGCTATCTGGCTATAGGGACCAAGTTAGGCCCACTTAAATTCTGGTTGCACAGCACTGCAAGAATCTGCATTGAACATGCATCGCAGCTGAGGTGATGTGAGGTCATGGGGTAGAGATGCATTGTGCAGTGATGGTTCTGGTAAGCTGCAAGGCTGCGATGTGAGGCCCTGTGCCGTGATCAAGGATTCCGTAGAGGAGGCGCTTGCAATGCTGAGCCCTGTGTCTAAAATGGATCACACACTGGCTGGTTTCGAAGAAGTTGTGGGGCTTACGATGAGGATCACTGTATCATTGTTGAGGATGGCCTTGATCTGTGGCTTGCGATGCAAAGTCCTGTGTTAAGGATGCATCGTGCAGCACAAGTTCTGTGGAGGCTGCTAGCTGCAATATGAAGTCTGTCCTGCATTGGGAATACATTGCACATTGATTCCGATTCAGAGTTTTGTGCGGTGATGTGCGTGCTGCGGTTCTGAGGCAGACTTCTGGGAGGTGATGCAACACACTGCATTGGTTCTGCTGGGACCACAGTGGGACTGGCAGACCACCTTCATATACACTTCCAAGGGTCCACGACTGAGGGGGCATCTCATAGAAGGGTAAGACTCACAGTTGCAAGTCAGCATGGCAGCTCTTCTTTAGAGTTTTCCACAGGTCCATATGTATACTAAAGAGTTGAGTCTGAGGGTCCAATATTCATACCTGGTGCCCAGTAAGAGAGGGTGCTGGAGGTTTCCAACCGCAAAGGTGCTTGGAATTTCCTTTCTCGTTGCTCTTGCTCCAGATGGTCTGGGGTCACAATAGACTAGTGTCAAACCCGTTGTGAGTGTGCTAAGGCTTACCCTAGGGATGATTTATATGTAATAAAAAGGAAGTTTGGGCCTGGCAAAAAGTTGATCTCGCCACTTTGAAATTGCAGTTTAAAACTGCCCACAAAGGCTGCTGTGGCAGGCCTGAGACATGTTTAAAAGGCTATTTTAGCGCTTGCAGAACCAGTGCTGCAGGGCCACTAGTATCATTTAATATACAGGTCTTGGGTACGTGTAGTACCACTTTAATAGGAACTTACAACTAAATTAAATGTGCCAATTGGATATAAGTACATTTTACCATGTTTAAAGGAGAGATTACAAGCACCTTAGCATTGGTTAGCAGTAGTAAAGTGTATAATGTCTTAAAAGCCAACTAAAATGGGTCAGAAAACAAGAGGGAGAATGCAAAACATTTGGAGATGACCCTGCATAAAGGGCCAAGTCCACCACGAATGTAATGCCCTCTGTACGTCACAGTCTTTGCTTTCTTCAATGTTCTTGGAAAGAGATATGTATGTTGAGAGTGAATCCTTATGTTTTTGGTTTGGAGTTCAACTGAGCTGACTTTAGCTAAGAATAAAGAGGTCATGGCTTATTTCAGAAGGAAAGACCTGAATTAGATGGTATTTGTTGATTTGTTGCTGTGCATAAGAGGTATTTTGTCATGGTTTGCTTCAGTTGTCATTAGGCACAGCCATACTTATCTGAATGAGATTGACATAGGCTTTCAATGTCATGTAGAGCTGTGTTTCACTTTCTGTACAAATGATGAGATAAAACACTTGCTGTTTCAAAAATGACAGGTTTTGTTTTATAGAATTTCTGAAATGAAAATTTCAACTATTACTTATTTAGTTGAAAATGCAGTTTTAGTAACCCATCCTGCTAAAATAATATTGCAGAAACGGGTACTCATCTAAAAATCTGCAAATTGTTGTGTGGGGCGTAGTTTAGTGAGTTCACTTATAAAATTTCAAGTGCAGGTTGTGTGTATTAATATCAAGGTCAATATTATCAACCTACTCAAAAATTGCCTCCACAATATGGACTACCAACATATTGTCATGGTAAGTATATGCTTACAAGTAGCAGATGGCTTCCGCCCTTTATATTCCCTACATTTTTCACAATTGACTTCCTGTTTTTTGGCTTTTCCTTTATTTAGTTTTTTTTAAAGTTTTTTTTTATACAGCGCACAAGACCCATTAGGGCATCAAAGCGCTTTGTAACTGAGCAATAAAGAGGAGGCATATAGTTCAGACAACAGCGTAATCTAAAGGAACAGGAGTACAAAAACTTTAGGCCTACAGAACAAAGCATTATTATAAGCAGTCGAGGAATGTACAAAGAGTGAGGGAAATGTGTTAGAGCAGGCTTGGATATTATCAGATCAAGAATACGCAATGCTCTTCATAATTTTCCCAGAGGAGGAAGCTAGAGGATCTAACACCAAAGTAAATATGAAAAGTACAAAAAGAAGTAACTCTCTGAAACCCACAACTCAAAATACAATCATAAAAGTCAGATAATAAACAAGGGTGTGGAGGGCCAGTCTTAGAGTGCTTGTCGGGCGGGGTGGGGGTTCTAGGGCAAGAATCTGTTCATCAATAGTGCTTTAACTTCCTTTGTGAAAGATGCCATTGAGGGCTTCGTCCTGATTTCAGGGTTCAAGGAGTTCCAAATTCTCTGGCCGAAAACCCAGAAAGGTCAATCATCAGTTTTCCTTACTGGAATTTCTGCAGCATGAGGGGTAGGGTGCATGCACTTCGAGAGGATCTGGAACTACCAGATAGCATAAATATGTATGCGAGGTATAGTGGGGTGTTGAAGTGTGAGACTTTATGGGTGATGCAGGCAATTTTTAGTTGTATCCTTGCTTCATTTGCGAGCCAGTTTAGGGATTTAGGGGCATATGTATCAAGCTATTTTGAGGTCGCAAACACTGGGAATTGTAAAAAAAACAGTGTTTGCGATCCCAAATTAGACTTGTCCTGTGTACAACATAGGTTCGCAGTGCAAAATAGGTATTCACAAAATTTGCGAATACCTATTTTGCAAGGCCCAACATTTGCGATTAATTCTTGCAAAATTGCAATTACCGACACACTATTTGTGATATGCGCAAATAGACTGATCACAAATTGTGATTTCATAAAGAAATGTATGAAAAATTAGCAAATTGTGATTCTTCAAAAATTTAAATTTTGCACATGCATTTTACCACCAACTTAATGCAGGTGGTAACCACATGCAACCTATTTAAACAAGCCTACAATGCAACAGGGACTTCCACAATGGCAGCGCTGTATGTGATAGCCAGGAGGATGCAAATTTGAGCTGCAGCACAGAGAAGGAGGCGACAGGAACGGATCTTCAGAGTGCGCATCACTCTGTTCCAGCAGACTGACGAGGAAATCCATGAGAAGTATAGGGTAGACTCAGCTACCATTATGAACTTGATTGATGAGCTAAAACCCTTGCTTGAATACCCAACCAGCAGGACCCAAATCATTCCAACCTATGTGCAGGTCCTTTGTTCACTGAACTTACAGGCATCAGGGAGTTTCCAAGGGGTGATAGCAGCAGAAGGATGGGTCTCTCCGAGTTGCCTGTTGCACTTCTTCCATGCATTCTTGGATGCAATGGTACAGAAGCTACATCATCACATCTAATTCCCCAGCACACAACAGGCATTACAGCAAACAAAACAGGATTTCTACCTGATTGCCCAATACCCCCATGTCATTGGCTGTATATATGGAACCCATGTAGCCATCTCACCTCCATCAAACAATGAGTATGTATTCAGGAACCGCAAATCATATCATTCACTCAACATTCAGGTCATCTGCAATGCTAAATATATCTTCACCAATATTGTTGCTAAATACCTTGGCAGTACACACTTTATATTTAAACACAGTGGAATATACAGACTTCTCACTAGTGGCGATTTTGGCAAGGGCTACCTGCTAGGTAAATACATGTCTGAAACTCTAACATACAGTTAAGTTCTGAAGTGAGAGGACAGTGATTAACCATATGTCTTTCATCCTGTAGGAGACAGTGCATATGCTGTGTGAGATTTCATCCTAACACCGTACCTCAATCCAGCCAATCCAAGGGAGCGAAGATATCATTGCGCGCACAAATCTACACGCTGTGTAATCGAGCGGACATTTGAGATACTAAAGAGTGGGTTCTTTTGTCTGTATAAAAGTGGAGGAGCACTACAATACGGCCCAGATACCTGCTGCAAGATTGTGGCTACTTGTGCCATGCTCCACAACATAGCAACTAAAAAAGGAATTCCAGTTAAACTTCCTGATACAGATTCATCTGAGGATGAGGGCCTTGGTCCACATTGCAGACCAGCAGGTGGTTTAGGGGCAGCTGCGAGCGGACAGAGACGTGATACGATAACAGGCAACTATTTGTAGGTGAGTAATGATGACACAATGCAAAAGGTGATTTGTGAATTACTGTGTTATATTATAACTTTAGCTGCAGGAAAACATAGTGATCCAGCGGCCTATAGAAAATATATCATAAACAACGCTACCCAACTTCATAACCTATAAACAAGTTTCTACACTATCTCATGGACCCATTTATAAACATGACATATTTGGGCCTACTGAATCAGGTGGTCAGATTAAATCTATATACACCTTATTTACAAACTATATACAATTTTATACATCTGCGGAAAGAATGTTATCGTTATAACAAATCCTAACTATTTAAACGACCACCATTGGCGATGGGATCTAGCTAATAGTAACCTGCACTTCTGAATAATCAAGACCAGCTTGTTTGTCAAAAGTAAGATTTTATTTACTAAATTATGGTATTTCAATTATAATTTTATAAATGCAATTTTATTAGCATTAAAGTAAGCATAATTGAAAAGAATCATGAGAAAAATACAGTTTAAGTAAGTGAATCAAAGTTTAAGTAAGTATTTAAAAGTTAAGCATTTCTAAAGCCTAAGTCCCTAGCTAAGCTAGATAAATAGAAAATAAAGTAAAGTTCTTTGAGGTTTCTTACGTGCTCCAAGCAAAGTCCAACAGCACTTCACCCTCATCGAAAAGTCAGAAAGCAGCAGCCAGCCCATCCCTAAGGGCATGACTTTTTATACCTTTCTAAGCTAACTAATCTAAGTAAAGGAAAGTTTTTCAGAAAACCACGAAGTCCCATTGGTTGAGAGTGACAAGTGACATGTCACCCACATTTCAAAAACTTCCATTAGGTCGCATTTCTTAAGGACCATTGTCTTTTCCAAACGTGACTAGGAGCTTCCTTGGTTTGCAACAAATGTAAATCAATGTTCTCGTAGCGTTCATTTCACTTCCGCGGATGCCAAGTTAGAACTGACAAAATTATTCTTTTCCTTCTGTTTATGACCTTGGCCACGTCCGACAAAATGATGACAACACGTCAGATTCGTTCAGTGAATGCAGCTTTGACGAACACTTTTTCAGAATGGGCTTCTCGTGACTTTTGCAGAAGTAAAATTCAGCTTTTTAGCAAACTCGAGTAAACTAGGCCCAAAAGCAGGCAACTTATGCTTTCTAGTATAAAACAAACACAAGAAAAGTATTAATGTAAGAAATAATATTGATTCTGTAACCACCCTTTGTTTTCTAAATGATTAACCCTCCCAATTAGTCTAATGTTATCTAGCAATTGCAACAATTAAAGCAGCGTTTTATATCTACCAGTCTTCATGAAATCCATGAAACCTTATGAGCACCTAGAATAGTGGAAATGACACCACATAGACAAGGAAAGCAAAATAAGCACATGCCTCTTTTAGGTTTGCTGCAGTTAGTAATGACAAAAACGAAAACGACAAATTATTTTATTATTTTGCACGAACAAAAAGATGCAACACTTATGCACGTTTATGAGCACACATGTTAGTCCCCCCATGTGTAACGTTTAATCTAGGTTGTATTAGCACGACACATCACAAATCATTAATTTTATTATTCATGTTATGGGAAATGTGACTTTGCGAGTTTAAACAGAATTCTGTTTTCTATCTCGCTCCATCAACTCCCTCATCTGGTGATTAACAAATCACCACACTACCACCCAAAATTTGGTAATTTAAACTTCTAAGAAAAAGATTCAAATTCATTTGAGTCAGTAATCCTAAAAACCTGTTTCTGCATAATCTTTGGAATTAGCATAACGCTCTCTATGTAACTCCTGTAATTCAATCTCCCTTTCTTCTTCCTTTCTAAGTTTATAGATCCTTTTCTTTTCTTTCAACTGTTTCTTTCTCTTATGCAACAAACAACCTATTTTCGTCAAAATAAAAATGAATATTATTATAATCAAAGGTGCCAAAATCTTGCCAAGAATTGAACTACCAATGTTATGAAACCAATTTTTAATTGCTTGGAATCTTTTTGAAAGTTTCCCTGTAAAATCATCTTCTTCTAAAGGAATTATCTCTGAATGCATTTGTGTAATGTTCTTAATGTACATTTCAATGTTTTTACTTTCATCAGGTATATATGTGCAACAATGTTGTACATGCAATATGCCACAAACTCCTCCCTCTTTTGCTAGGAGTATATCTAAAGCAAGGCGATCTTGAATCACCATTGATCTGATTGCAATTACTTCAACATTCACTAATTGGAATCCATCAGCTGTGTCTGTTGATAATCTGTCAACAATTGTGGACAATTTGCTGATTCTCCCTGCATTTAGGGTTATACCAACAAAAGGTATTACTGCTTGAAAAATATCTCCCAGAACTTCTGTGAAGGTTTCTCTTTTGACTCTATTTACATAATTATGAATTTTGAACAATCCTTCTGAATCTCTGTCAACATGAAACACTTTAGGAAAAACAATTCCCACATAACAAGTTCCATACCAGTGGTCTGGAAGGTTGTAGTAGGCTTTGTCACCACAAACAAAATAAATCCCAGGAAAGATTGGATCTTTTCCACCTTTGAATCCCCAACCTCCCAAAATCTGATAAGTATCTTCACAGTTACTTGCACCTACAAAATAATTATCAAAAAGTGTATTATCTCTTCTAATGCAAAGCTTTCCACTAACTGGTTTATCTATGTGAATTGCAACATTTTCAAGCATCTTGCCATTTAACTTCTCATCTTCTTTCTGCCAGAACCTGGACTTAGTCTGCTTGACTAATTCATTTCTTTTATAAATTGCTCTTCTTTCCTCAACCAGGTTCAAAAATTTCTTTCCCTCCGCACTTAATTTACATGTTAAATTATTCTTGTAAGCATACTCATAAGTGAGTTCATTAGTAACAAGGAAAAATTCCCTCATCTGTTTAGCCTTCTTATGCTTATTTAAAGCACCCTCAATCTTTATATTCGCAAAAATCTCGTCAAAATCTGAATAGTAATATTCTAAGCGTCCAGTTTGATAAAATAGGCTAGTTAACACACTACATGTTACACCATATGTAAGAGGAAGCATATTATATGTTACTCCCTCAGAAACAGAAGCAGGTAACTTTACGCACACATAACAATCCTTTGCGTCCATTACCTTTACATATTCACTCAAAAGTTTAGTGAATGTATTGCTTCAAAAATCACTAATAGATTTATCTTGATGACTGCTAGGTTGATGATTAATAACTTTTGCAGATACACTATGTTTAATTTGACTAACTGAAGCTTTACTTGTCGTGTTAACTTTGTGTAATTCTCTGTTCATCTCTAAAGGGATAATCACAGCTAAAACTAACCAGAGCAGAATTAAAATGAGCAGACACACCAGAGTCATCTTACAGCATCTCTTGAAAACAGAACACCTTGAAGTGCTCTCCTTAACATAAGGCATTTCTGGTTAGCTTTTTCTCAAAATAAAAACAAAATGTATTTTAAATTTTCTAAGAAACAAACTAAATACCCCCCTTTTAAAATATTTTTTTTTTTTTTTTTTTTTTTTAAAACCCTAAACAAGATTTCTTCGACCTTATGTTATACATAAGTTTTCTTCAACTAAACAGTTTTTCTTCGACCTTATGTCAGCTAACAAATTTTCTTCAGCCTTTTGCCAATTTATATTTTCTGTACTTCAATCATTGTCACTAATTTCTTCGATTTCGTCTTCTTCACTACTACCATAAATGTCAATTACTGGTGGAATTACTAAATAAGTCCACTCAGGAGACTTGTATTTCTGGTTTGGTCTTATTATCCTTTTTCCTTTTCTCGACACTACTTCGATTTTTCTTCCAACTCCAACTTCTTTTCCAGGACTCTTTTGACTACTGATTTCTTCAACTTGCTCTTTAGGTTTCTTGATCAACCTAACTCTCAATCTTCCACCAGGCCAGTAGTCTGCTTTTCTCACATATTTCTTCTTTGGTTCAGAAGCATTTGATTCTGACTTCCAAGCCCTTTTCTTTCTGTTTTCACTTTCACCATCCACTTCGCTTTCTTCAGTTTCGTAGTCTGAAATTTCAATCGACTCAGGAATTTCTTTATTCGGTAGTTTCACTCCTTCAGGAACACCACTTTGTTTCCCAATACTGGTACTTGGTAATTCGTCTTCGTCTTCTTCTTCAATTACCTCCAACTTCCCAGTTTTTGGATTTCTGTTCCTTACTTCAGAGCTTGACTTCTGCTTTTCGATACTCTCCTGGTCTGAAATTTCTTTCTGTTTCGCTTCTCTGTTTTCAACAGAACTAACTGAATCCTCAGTTTTCTTTCCTTTTAACAGATTCTCTTCACCTTCAGAATCTATTTCAATAATTTCCAAGTCTTTTCTTGTTAGTTTACCATTCACAGGTACAGGTTCCAGATGTCGACCTTCTTGTCGATCTTCAGAATCTGGATTTTTTTCACCTTCTACTTCAGAATCAGAATCATCTGTAGTATCACTTTCAACATCAGAACTTTCAGGAGTTGGTACTGGCATAGTATGACTAGGATGAATCCAACGTTTCAATCCTTTGCATTTTACTGCATTAGTAGTGATCAGAATTATTTGTCTAGGCTTCTGCCACCTAGGAGTCAGACAATTTCTTCTTCGATGTACTTTTGTTCTGACCCAATCACCAGGTCTCAGATCATGTGTCAAAACCTTTTCATTTGATTGTGCTTCAGTTCCCACCTGATTAGACACAGAAGTCACTATATCAGATAACCTTTTACAGTAATCCAAAATAGCACTGTCATTTATACTCAACAGTTTACCTACAGGTACAAAAGCTTGCCTCATAACTCTTCCCATTAAAATTTCATGAGGACTCAAACCTGTCTTTTTATCTGGTGTACTTCTTAATGACATCAAAACGAGTGGAAGAGCATCTGTCCACTTTACACCTGTTTCAAGACACATTTTTCCAATTCTGTTTTTAATTGTTCCATTAATTTGTTCAACTACCCCAGATGCCTCTGGTCTGTATGCACAGTGTATTTTCTGCTCAATGCTCAAAGCTTCACAAATTAACTTCATCAATTTATTATCAAAATGGCTTCCTCCATCACTCTCAATAGTGACTGGAAAACCGTATCTTGGGATAATTTCTCTGAGCAACAGTTTTGCTACTGTAATTGAATCACAATGTCGTGTAGGAAATGCTTCTACCCATCTTGAAAATAAACAAACAATCACAAGAACATATTTTAAGCAATTGTGTAAGGGCATTTCAATGAAATCCATCTGTAACCTGGTAAAAGGACCACCCTCTCGACCAATTACTCCTGTCCCCACCACTGATTTTCGGTTTGGATTCATTTGTTGGCATGATAAACACCTTTGACAAAAAGATTCTGCAATTGTTCTAAATTTAGTATTGAACCAAGTCTCTCGAAAAAGTCTGATCATAGAATCTCTTCCAAGATGAGCTGGACCATGATATAATCTGGCCATGTCAGCAATCAAGCAATTTGGTAATACTACTCTGCCGTCTTTGTAAACCCACACTCCATCTTCATCACGTGGTCTACAATCTGATCTTAACCACAGATCCTTTTCCTCATCATCTGCTTCATTTTGTAAATCCCTAATCTCATGCCATGTTTCTACAACTGTTGTTAGCATTAATGAATTTGAATCAGATTCTTTACTCTTTTCCCGATTGTATGCACAACCCTTTCTTGCACAGTATTTTGCTGTTTCATCTGTATAGGCATTGCCTTTTGAGATATAATCCACTCCTTTAGTGTGCGCTGCACATTTGACAATTGCGATTTCTTTCGGCAATTGTATTGCTTCAATTAATCTTCTAATAAAAACTGCATTTTTAATTGGTGACCCTGCTGATGTCATATAGCCTCTCTGAGACCAGAGTTGTCCATAATCATGCACAATTCCATACCCATACTGACTATCAGTAATGATGGTAACTCTTATATCTTTTGATATTTCACATGCACGGATCAAAGCAATCAATTCAGCCACTTGTGCTGAACGAATTCCTTCAAGACATGAAGCTTCTTCAACATCTGCAACTGTACAGACAGAATATGATGCTTTTAGAACACCTCCTTCTGTCCTCAGACAGGAGCCATCCACAAAGTAGACAACATCTGATTCAGATAAAGGTCTATCTTTGATGTCTTGTCTTGGTTTAGTGCAAAATTCCATAATATCTCAACATTCATGTTCTATTTCAGTGTCATTAATAATCTCAGAATCAGGTAGTAATGTAGAAGGATTCAGATTTAAACATCTTGAAATCGAAACATTATCTGCCCCTAGTATGATTTTCTCATACTTTGTTAATCTGCTGCTTGTCAAATGCTGAGTTTTACCTCTTGTCAGCAATATTTCAACTGAATGAGGCACAAAAACTTTCACAGGAAATCCCATAACAATTCCTTCACTCTGCTCAAGACTGATACTTGTAGCTGCAACTGCTTTCAAACAACCTGGTAATGCTTTTGCAACAGGATCAAGAACTGCAGAGAAGTATGCAATAGGTTTCTTTAAATTCCCATGTCTCTGAATCAACACAGACAATGCACATCCTTCTCTCTCACTGCAATACAGTTCAAAATCTTTCTCATAATTTGGCATACCTAAAGCAGGAGCTTGGCATAAGCTCTTTTTCAGGTTCTCAAAAGATTCCATCTCAGCTTCGTTGAGAATAATTGGATCTTTTACATCAGACTTTGTCAGTCTTTGTAGTGGTTTCGCAATTACTGAGAATCCACTTATCCATTGTCGACAGTATCCAACCATTCCTAAGAACATTCTGACCTGTCTCTGTGTTCTTGGAGGTTGCATTGCTTGAATCATTTTTATTCTCTCAACTGTCACTTGTCTTTTTCCCTTTGCAATTCTGTGACCAAGGTATTTTACTTCTTGTTTGCAAAATTGTAATTTTGCTGGGGACACTTTATGTCCCTCTTCTGCAAGGCGATTCAACAGTATTATTGTATCTGTCACACAATTTTCTCTTGTCTTAGCAGCTATCAACAGATCGTCGATATACTGTACCAACGTAGACCTACCAGGTAAGTCTAGGTTTTCCAAAGACCTTTTTAATAATTCATTAAATATTGAAGGACTTTCTGTATAGCCCTGAGGGATTCTACACCATCCGAGGGTCCTACCTTGGAATCTGAAAGCAAAAATTTCGTAACTGTCTGGATGCAAAGGAACAGTAAAGAATGCATTGCAAAGATCAATGACAGTATACCATTCAGCATCATGTGGAATCTGGTACAAAATCACTGCTGGATTTGGAACCACAGGGCAACATGGAACAACGATTTGATTAACCTTTCTCAAATCCTGTACGATCCTAAATGCTCCATTTGACTTTTTGACTCCCATAATTGGTGAATTACAAGGACTACTCTCCATTTCTTTTAATACACCTTGTTTGATGAATTTTTCAATTATAGGCATAACACCTTCAATTGTTTCTGCTTTCATTTTATACTGTGGAATGTTAGGAAATTCTATTCCCTGTTTCAATGTAATTTTTACTGGATCTACATTTTTCATCAGACCCATCTCATTCCCAGTAAAATCCCATATTTCAGATTTCACCGTTTCTTTGAGCTCTTCAGGTAAATCTTTCTTTTCAAATGCAGGGAACAATTTTGATTCATCTGTTTCCATTAGCATCATTGTCATTCTATACAAACCATCTTCCTCCATTGTTTGTAACTCAACTCCATCAGGAGAACAATATATTCTGCAATTCATTTTACACAGAATATCTCTGCCCAATAAATTTACTGGACTACTATTACAAACCACAAATCTGTGTTTGTCTCTGTAATTTCCAATTTCAACTGGAACTGGATCAGTCAAATCAGTTTTAATTTGTTGATTGCTTACTCCAACAACTTGGATGGTATCCCCAGAGAGAGGTAGGTTTTCAATTTCCACTGATCTAACAGTAGAACGGGTAGCACCAGTGTCCACTAGAAAAGTGATGTCTACATCATTAACTTTCCCGTTTACAAATGGACCAGACTGGTCAACCTCAAGAGTGGCTCCAACAACACACTCTTCCTCCTCTCCTGGGCACCGTCAGCAATAATCATCAGAATCGCTGTCTTGGCTTTCTGTTAACAAAAATTGTTGTGAAGCATTTTGCATTTGTACCCTCTGCTGCTTTTGCTGTTTTTGTGGTTTTATCACCTGTTCATTTCCCTGAAATCCCACACTTGAATTATATTTTTGAACCCCCCCACAATTTGGAAATGGTGGTTGTGGTAATTGATCCTGACGGTTATTCACCTGTTGCTGCAACTGTCGTTGAATGTTTAACTCGTTTAACCCCTGTTGCATCTGTAGCTGTTGCTGCAGGTCAACACCATTCTGCATCTGTGGATTCAATAAGGGATTCTTTAAATTTTTAGGAGGTTTAGGACACTCGTCTCTCCAATGTCCAAATTCGCCACAATTAAAACAAGGTAATCTTTGTTTCAACTCCTCAATCTTTGGGCTAAATTTTTTCGGAAAATTATTACCTTTAAACTTTCCTTGTATCTGGTTCGCGTTTCCATTTTGAACAAAATTTGTGTTCTTGTTACCCATGCTGGCAATTTGTTGCTCAGCTACTTTTACCTGAGCCCACATGGCTTTCTCTTTGAGCTTCTTTTGTCTCACCTCCAACTCATCACTGCAATATTTAGCTTTTCTCAGAATGTCATCCACAGAAAGTGATTGCCATCCTACAATGCTATTCCTGATCATGTCTGCAATTTCAGGTTTCAGGCCATAAACAAATCTATAGACAAAATGACTCATATCCTTTTCATCCAGCTTTTCATAGCCACTGTATTGTTTAAAAATTAACAGTAATCTCTCATAAAATGAATGAACTGATTCTTTTGTTTCCTGATTTGTCCTTTCTATTTTAACCCAATCAACTTCTTTGGGTGGAATTTTGTTTTTCATCCAAACAATCACCTTTTCATAAAAATCCATTACAAGAGGATTCGGAGCACCTGTTTCTTTGATTCGTTCAGGTTCTGTTTTTGGCCAACTTATTGATATTTTGCATTCTGTCCAAAGATCTGATGGAACGACAATGTCGAAAAATCCATCTAAATCAATCCACAGAACTTTTGAGACTTTGATAAACCTATCCACTTGTCTATACCATTCTATTGGTTTTTCCCTCAATTTTGGAAAGTCATTTGTGAATAGCAGTATGTCCTGTCTTGACCAAGGGACATGAACATATCCTCCACCTGCAATCTCTCTCATTGGAAATTGTTTTGACAATTTTTCCAATTTCTCCTCTTCCTTCTTTTTCGTCCATTTTACTCTCCATTTATTGAGTTCCCCCAGTCTTTTGATATAAACAATCAAATCTTTTATATGTAATATTCTTCCCATTGAGTTTAAACTCTCAATATCATTTTCTGAAAAGTCTAATCTGTAATGCTTTGCAAAATTCTTTTGTTTACTCACATCGATTTCAAGTTCAGTTGCTAGTTCCTCTAACTGATCATATTTATTCTTAGTTTTCCACTGAATACTTTTACAAATGAACAGTAGTTCATCATCTCGATAGTAATTTAAACTATCAGGACCAATAGTTCCAATTATTAATTCTTCAATATTTGCTTTCAATTTAGCCACATCAAGTTTCGGTGTGGTTACCCTGGCTTCAGGACTCCCTACATCTGATATAGCACCCATTGGTGTTTTTGGAGATAATTCCTCATTAAAGGTTAAATCTGGCATTCTTGATCTCGAAGAGTTTATTTCAGATATGTCTGAGTAAAATTTTTCAGCAACTTTCTGAATTTCAGCATTTAAAGGAATAGTCAATCCTGTCTTGTTTGATTCTCTTTGGTCAAATACAGGCTGAACAGGACCAATTGTTACTGGAACTGTCACAGCTTCCATGCTTTTTGTCATTCGTCTAATTAATTCTTCCTTAGATCTTAAATATTCAGAAGAATCAACAGCCTCAACATTTCTCGTCTCTCTTGTATAATCTTTTGGAGCTTCCCTTGCTCTTGGAGTCATTGAAAAATGTCTACCTTCATTTCGAACATTCTCAAATTCTGATCTTCTAGGAGTTTCAATAATTTCACAATTATTTGGATAACATTTTGGAGCTTCATTAATTGGAGGTGCACTCGGGGAAGTTTCTGTAGAAACCACCGGAGTAGACCATGATCTAGGAGGTCTCAGAGGCTGATTCTTTCTAGCTGTAGTGTATATTTCTTCCATAACTGCATCTTCAGATTCACTTTCTAAAGATTTCCCAGCAGGAGTACCCATAACCATTTCCTGAATTAAATATAATCCTTCACTCATGTTTCCCTGCCTCCACATTCGCAACCTGTCTTCATGAGTATCTCTTCTCCAAGCAGGAGATTTAGAAGGTCTTTTAATTCCACTAGCTTCTCTTTGTAACTGATACATCTCATCTTCCCACTCAACTAAAGCTTCAAATTGAGTTGGTCTTGGTTTTGGAATAAGAGCATTCATTTTCTCTCGTAAATTTCTCAGGACCTTTACATTAAATGAACCATCATCAGGCCAAGTTAAAACACCATCATTCTTTGTATAGCGTTTCCAGCTATCAAACCATAAAACAGTATGATATCCATATTCACCTTCCATGTACGCAGCAGGTGTTTTATACTTATGAAGTAATTTACCACCCCGCGTTTCAATTTTCTTGTCAGGTGAAAATAAATGTTTAATTTTCTGAAATAATGTTGGCTTTTTCTCAACATGTTTAAAATGATAACTCATTTTTAAGAGTTAAATTTAATTCGCAAAATCGTTCGTAAAATATTTCCGGGATGTTCCGCAAAGCAACCAATCCGTGCGCGAAACACACCAACAAGCCAATGACAGTTGAGCTACGTCACTTTTCTGCTCAACTAATAAAAATGGAGTTTTTCTGAAGGACCAATCAGCTTACAGGTCGTCAGAAACTCAAGAACCAATCAGAGTACAGTCTGTGACGTAGGTTACCCAATCCCAGCGCGGCTCTGTGACGTACACAGCAGCTGCGGTTTCTCGTTTCTCACTCCTAGCGCTTACCCCTCCTTCACAAAATCTTTTCACAGCGCCATTTTAAGAACACTTTTCAGTGTAAATTAATTCTTAAACAATGACAATAAGGACTCATCTGTTTGTTTCACTATTTAGGATAGTTTACATACATTCAAGTATCCACACTTCGGAATAGTCGGCGCTATTCACACTAAGGATAATTCTCAATTGTCAGTAGAGTAACTCTTACCCCACCCTTCTAACACGTAAAATTATGAACTCGTTTTCCTCTGAACGCACCGCGAAGTGACAGTTCGAAAGTTCCACTTGAACATAAATTACAAATCAAACTCGCACTTTCGCACGGAAAATTCCCTAAATTCAAACACACATGAAATCCGTACAGGACTCTCACCTGTTTATAGAAATCATGCACCGTTAGCAAAATAACGACGTTATCCGTACAGGACTCTAACCTGTTTATAGATATAAAACATGTACCCCTACAGGACTCTAACCTGTTTATAGGTAATCATGCACCGACATTACTCTACCCTTCACTCAAGCTCGAATATACCTAATACTCTTATCACAGTGAGTTTTATGGAAGGCGCTTTGTCCCTATTCTCATGCTGCTCTAATTTCTTAGGCAATTCTCACTATACAAGATTCGCACCTAGCCCTAGAACTGTGCTGCACGGCGACAACACTTGTGGTACTCGGCGATACCACTTGTGATACTCGGCGATATCACTACAAACAGAACAGATGACTTGCGTGACTAATTTCTTGTCACACAATCTATACCGGTATAGCTTACAGATAGCACGAAAAACAAACTTAACATGTGTTAAAACATCGATCCTATTTCCATACTATAGCACTTTAGTAATCCTTAGCAACCAACATATTACCTTGGTTACCCTTAGCAACCATCAATTTCTGCTACCAGAGAATTGATCCAGCGGCCTATAGAAAATATATCATAAACAACGCTACCCAACTTCATAACCTATAAACAAGTTTCTACACTATCTCATGGACCCATTTATAAACATGACATATTTGGGCCTACTGAATCAGGTGGTCAGATTAAATCTATGTACACCTTATTTACAAACTATATACAATTTTATACATCTGCGGAAAGAATGTTATCGTTATAACAAATCCTAACTATTTAAACGACCACCATTGGCGATGGGATCTAGCTAATAGTAACCTGCACTTCTGAATAATCAAGACCAGCTTGTTTGTCAAAAGTAAGATTTTATTTACTAAATTATGGTATTTCAATTATAATTTTATAAATGCAATTTTATTAGCATTAAAGTAAGCATAATTGAAAAGAATCATGAGAAAAATACAGTTTAAGTAAGTGAATCAAAGTTTAAGTAAGTATTTAAAAGTTAAGCATTTCTAAAGCCTAAGTCCCTAGCTAAGCTAGATAAATAGAAAATAAAGTAAAGTTCTTTGAGGTTTCTTACGTGCTCCAAGCAAAGTCCAACAGCACTTCACCCTCATCGGAAAGTCAGAAAGCAGCAGCCAGCCCATCCCTAAGGGCATGACTTTTTATACCTTTCTAAGCTAACTAATCTAAGTAAAGGAAAGTTTTTCAGAAAACCACGAAGTCCCATTGGTTGAGAGTGACAAGTGACATGTCACCCACATTTCAAAAACTTCCATTAGGTCACATTTCTTAAGGACCATTGTCTTTTCCAAACGTGACTAGGAGCTTCCTTGGTTTGCAACAAATGTAAATCAATGTTCTCGTAGCGTTCATTTCACTTCCGCGGATGCCAAGTTAGAACTGACAAAATTATTCTTTTCCTTCTGTTTATGACCTTGGCCACGTCCGACAAAATGATGACAACACGTCAGATTCGTTCAGTGAATGCAGCTTTGACGAACACTTTTTCAGAATGGGCTTCTCGTGACTTTTGCAGAAGTAAAATTCAGCTTTTAGCAAACTCGAGTAAACTAGGCCCAAAAGCAGCCAACTTATGCTTTCTAGTATAAAACAAACACAAGAAAAGTATTAATGTAAGAAATAATATTGATTCTGTAACCACCCTTTGTTTTCTAAATGATTAACCCTCCCAATTAGTCTAATGTTATCTAGCAATTGCAACAATTAAAGCAGCGTTTTATATCTACCAGTCTTCATGAAATCCATGAAACCTTATGAGCACCTAGAATAGTGGAAATGACACCACATAGACAAGGAAAGCAAAATAAGCACATGCCTCTTTTAGGTTTGCTGCAGTTAGTAATGACAAAAACGAAAACGACAAATTATTTTATTATTTTGCACGACCAAAAAGATGCAACACTTATGCACGTTTATGAGCACACATGTTAGTCCCCCCATGTGTAACGTTTAATCTAGGTTGTATTAGCACGACACATCACAAATCATTAATTTTATTATTCATGTTATGGGAAATGTGACTTTGCGAGTTTAAACAGAATTCTGTTTTCTATCTCGCTCCATCAACAGTCACACAGCCTAAACACACACTTTGTATGTCACAATATGTTGCACATGTTATGTCCACAGTGCATGGGTGAAGGCGAAACATAAGTCCACATGCAATGGATTACTCCACCCATTGGCATTCTGCTGTGGTGACAGTTTATTGTTTGCATGCCCGTCCTGCTGTCACACGCTCAGGGGTGCTCTCCCTTGAGGCATCCAGTGTTGTTCCCTTCCTCATACTGCGCCATCTCTGTTTGTCAATTGGTGGGATGATGCTGCTTCTGCTTCAGAGCTCCTCACTCTCTCCTAAGCCCAGGAGTCCTGTGTCACCTATGGTAACGGTTTGCAGCTGTTCTACAGAATTTGTTGCCTGCACCAGCCCTTTGGCCATATCCTGGCTGCAGTGTGCCATTTCAACCTGCATGCTAACTGAGCGTTGTGACAGTAGGGAAGTATCATTACACAGGTGGTTGACTGCCTTGCTCTAGGTGCCAGACAACTGTAGAGACGGTGTCCCCCCTGCGTCTATCTGCCTGGTCTCTCTTCATGGTGGCACACAGTTCTTTAACTGCACTCATCATTTCTCTGATGCCCTCCATCATGCCACTCAGGTTATGGTTAACAGACCTCAATACAAAAAATCCCTGTACCCTGGACATTGGTTAGCATTCATCTAATAGGCATCAAAACACTATTAGCTGGAAAAAATACTCTTTAGATCCAGCCTCACCCACTCTCTATTTATAGATAGGTGTATGCTATCTAGTGCCTGACCGTCCAAATCAAACCGCTGTTTGTAACTGCAAGCGGGAGATTCCGGGCAGAATTCAACTCAACATATCCATTAATGTCTGCTCCACTGAGACTGTCCATCCACCCACACTTGAAAAATAAACACAATGAAAAATGTGTGGCGTAAAGGAAGGCACCTCACGGGCGAACAACCCTCGGGGCGCCTGGCAGATGTTACCAATTCCCTGCCCTTTTCCCATCATCGGTCGCCATTCCTTTTCGAAATAAAATAAGTGTCCAAAACAAAAACCCTTTCAGGTGTGCAAAAGGACAGGTGCAAGACAAGAAGCTCAAGGAATCGCTCCCTGATGTGACAGAAGAAGTGATTAAAATCAGCAGACACACCAATGTTACAACTTTATTACTAGATCTGGTGTGTACTGGTGAAGTAAAAAGGCTAGTAGCTTACTATCGCATACCACTACCTGTAACTGACATGTTTCACTGCCTTATACACTTTATGGCAGATTCATCAGGGTTCACCAATCGGTCACCGCACCAGTGTTGGACATCTTGATTATGGAAACTGTCGAGTTGAAAACAAAGCCCAAAATTAAAAGCACTTCCGGACCGGACTCATAGCATTCATCATATATTTGCATATTATTGCATACAGAGAAAGGCCCATTACCCTCAACCAGCCATGTTCTCTCATACCAGCTGGTCAGGGAAATATCAGCCCTACTGTTGATTGTTGTATCAATCTGAAAGTAATCAAAACATTGTCGCACAAATTAGATGTAGATGTGCTGCAAACACATTGGTGAACAACAACCATGTTGTGCAGTACTGTTCAAGCACCGCGTCGATTACTAACCACAACCACTCGCACTCACTGCATGTCCACATACCACTCATAGAGGGACCACACGAGTGCTGCGCTGTGGTTCAGCCCAACAATCAACTACTATTCAAGCCTGTATTTACCCATGTACCATTGTGACAGACTAAATGAAGGTCCGATATCTGGCCGAAGTTGTTAACATTGCCGGGTAGCAGGACTCGTGTCAAACTAAGCCCACCACACGCAATGTTTGGCAAAAATTATCATTCATACTGCCCCCAACTCCTCACCGTACGGGTATTGAACCAGGACCATAAATCATCCCAGGAACGCCGAGGTTCCTTTACAGCCGCCTTTTAAAACATGCCCCTCAAAAATAAATCTACAACCATCCCCAATGGGCATTATCCCTGTGGGACGTGCTCTGTGTGCCCACTTACCAAGAAATGTAGCAGTGTGACGTTGGCAGCGGGCAAGGAATGGTTTTTAAACCATTTTAGTAACTGCAATACCACGAATGTGGTTTACAGATTACTGTGTAGCTGCGGACTTCAATACATTGGACTCACCTCTAAAAAAATAAAAGTCCGTATACAGGAACATTTAAGCACAATAAAGGCAGGTAAACCAACTACCACACTGGTCCAGCATTGCTATCAGGAGAAACATGGCTTCACGTGGACTGTGCTTGAGACAGTCAAGGGCAACCCGAACAATATTGAGGCTGTGTTATTAGCCAAGGAAGCCAGATGGATCTTTAGAGAAAGAAGTGACACACAGGGCTTGAACGAAATAATGAAATGGAACAGAGTTAATTAAATTAACCCATAGTAGGCCACTCTTTTCTGTTTTGTCGACATTTTAAGCTTAGGGGAATATAGTGGCCATTCTGGATCTGTGCCCTTATTGTTCATCAAGAGTGATAGGCTGTGCATTTGCAACCATGCCATTGACTGGAGCCTGGTGCCTTGTACCTTGTAATTGTTGAGGCAATAAAACATCTGACTATGGCAGGTGAGGAGTTATTTTTGCTAAATGCCATATAACACACTGGCAACTTGTGCGCCGCCGAATTGAGATTCTGGTGATACCTGTATATAGTACTCCATTTATCCTAGAGATACAGGATTTCTAGACACTGTTTTTTATTGCGGGTGTCTAGAGGAGCTGTCAATAAAGTTTTCACGAATGGTTTTTGATAAAGTAAATAAAATATTTTGGGGAGCCATTACAATACCCTGAGTTTGAATGTAATGTCTTTTCATTAAAGATTTGAGCTTACGGATCATGACACTGCACATAATTTGTAAATAACATTGATAGGGGTTCCGTTGTCGACATGACTAAAAAACAATGGAAACAATGGATTTATACATGAATCTCCTGTTTTCTGTGTCGGTGTTTTTGAGGAGATTCGCTAGGCTGATAAACGATACAGAGTGTTGTTGTGATTCGAAATGCAATTTTTTTTAACCGTTTAGAAAGATGGCGCTACATTATTTGTAATAACATTGAGGGTTGTTTCCGCTGATGACATGACTAAAAACAATGGAAACAATGGATTTATACATGAATCTCCTGTTTTCTGTGTCAATGTTTGAATTATGGACACTTTCGCTATGCTGAAAAACGATACAGAGTGTTGTTATGATTGGACAGGCACATTTTTTACTCCGTTTAAAGATGGCGCCCGCAATAACCCCCCATGTGGCGTATAGTTTCTACCACATGACCGTGGGTAATCTGGGTTCGTGAAACCGAAACGTACGTCGACAATTGACACTACACTTGAAAAAACTTGGCGGAGCCTACCACTTGCTTTTGTTCCAAATTAATCATCCTGCCTGTATATATTGATGTTCTGATTTTGTCATTTTTTGGACGTTGATTAACTATTTGGACCTTACTCAACTATTTTCCTAATTATCAGATTTGATACGAAGTTTGGAAACTATTGATTTCGGTTTAATAAGGATATTATTTTCATTGTCCATGAATTATGTGGTTTGCCGCCTTTTCCCATCTGTATATTTTTGTTTGATTGACTGGATCCACTTGGATCAGGACGAATGTTATTGCATGAATGTGGAGCATATGATGTGTGTTTGAGTGTGAATTTGAATGAACTTTGTAGGGGAATGTATAATTTTTGCCTTTATGTCCTTTTTGGTGCTAACTATATTGTATATATGAAAAATGATTAAAGAACCTATTTATTGGATTCATTCACCTCAAATATTGCTTTTTGATTGGTTTTTCTGAAGGAGGGAAAACTGTAATACTGGTGACTTTATTAGCACCTTTTGATTCATTTAGGTTGGAGACTTCTATGTATTTTTTTTTGCTTCTCCTCTAAGCCTTACACATAGCGTCAGGAAATCAGAAACAGCATGGGTAGTCACACTTCCTGGGTTTGATGTCATCAAGCTGCAGCTGAATTGCAGATTCTCTAATTTTGTGATTCCTTATTCACAAATAAGGAATCGCTAATACCGAGTTCGCAAACATATTCTGCAAATTTTTGGTAATAGCAAATATTTTGCGATTTTTATTTACATCGCATTTTGCGAATCTCAAAATGCGATTTGCAAAAAATTGCATTTTAAGAATCACAAATTCTGATTTTTATACATATGCCCCTTAATCTACAACGTGATATGGTGTTTTCTTTTAGAGCTTGTGATGAGCCTTGGAGCAGAGTTAAAAGAGACCCTTAGTGGAGCCATCTTAGACCTAGGAAGGCCACAAAAGGTTGTGCTTCCATAGTCCAATATGGAAATCACAAGAGTTTGCACAGCGGATTTGAAGTCATTGGGTGGGGTAGAAAATGTTTTGTTTTCCTTAAAATGCTTGTTTGAAAGTTTGCTCCTTTGGTGAGCGCACTAATGTACTTCTGCATGTTCAAACTCATATCTAGCATTATGTCCAGTGAGCTTGTGGAGTCAATGATATGTGGAATGCCATTAAGAGCTGTTAGCTGATTCATCAGTTCTTTGATGGCTGGTACCTGTTTGGGTGGGAGAATTAAGAGGAATTCCATTTTAAGATGATTGAGAGTCTGCCGGTTTTGGGCTTTCAGTAGAGTGGTGTTAAGGGTGCTGATGTCTTCTGGGGTGGAGATTTTAGGTACAGGTGGGTGTCATCGACATACATGTGTTAGTTGCAAAATTTCAGTTAACGGCTTCCTAAACAAATTGAAGAAAGTTGGAAAGAGCGTGGAACCATGTGGTGCTCCTAGATTAACTGGTGAGGGAATAGATAGGGACTGATTGACCTTGAATCTTTGAGTTCTATTGTGGAGAAAAGAAGCAAACCAGTTTAGGATGGGCCCTAAGAGCCCCATCCTGTGTTCCAATGGGTCAAGTAAGCAGGCATGTTTAACTGTATCAAAGATGACAATAAGTCAAGGAGGATCAGAAGGCAGGAATCATTCTGATCTAGTATTTTGAGCACAACATCCACAATGTGAGTAAGAGCGGATTCTGTACTATTACCGTGACAGAAGCCAGATTGAAATTGGTCTAGTAGTTGGAATTGTTCTATGTGGTTACATAGCTAGACGTGGATGCAGTAATTACTTTTTTTAGAACACGGGTAACCTGTCCAGCTTTTAGACAGACTTGGACGGAGCCGTGAAGAAGTAAAGGATTGACCATCTTGGCCCATATTCGGAGTACGGATGGTTTAATCTCATTGAAAAAATGTAATAGCAAAGGATGAAGTGGTTGGATAGTCTCTATGCTGTAATAGTTTTAAGAATGTTGTTTTTTATCCAAGGTTTCAAATAAACTTCAAGAGGATTTTTCTGTAAGAGAGGCTCGCCACATCAGTCTCACTAATGGTTAATTCATTTTAATTGGACTGAAATTGCTAATCCTCAATGTCCTCCTTTTAAAATAATGTCGCTGCTGAGCATCTAGGTTATGAGGCTCTGAGCTGGTACATGTGAACATGTGCACATATGCATTTGTATACTTATGTAGGCTGTGTGTGTGAGACCACTATCTTGCACAGCTCAGAATCTTCACACAGGTAGCTTGTTGCAGAAAGGACACTTCAAGGATTGCTATTGACCTGAGGTCGGACTTATAATGTGAGTGTGTTTTCATAGCAAAGCGCTGCAGGGCTTTCAAATGATCTGTGATGCTGACACAGTATTACAAATTATAGATTAAATCTGTCCTAAAATAAAGTTTTACGGCATTCAGTGAGGTATCAATCTGGTGATAAACTTGCACTCCAAGTGTAAATTTACAGGTCTTACCATCCCACATGCACACTTTATAACACTTTAAGACTTGTCACTTTTCCCTGGCACAGTTAAAAATCAAATTCCAGGGCTTTGTCCCTACACTGGGCCAAGTTAATTACTATCCTCCTCAACAAAGTGAGCAAAAGTTAGAAAAAGAGGGACTGTGAAGGAAATCTGAATCTGTTAATTAGCTTGACACACAGCATCTGGGATGGAACAGCCCAGACTCACTGTAAGAAAAGAGGAGGGCCAGACCTCCATAGCCAACACAGGAGTGGCTCACCTTTGAAGATTTGTTGGAAAAGGATCAGGCAGCTTTGCTACCTAAGGGTGGAGTTCTTTTCACAGACAATATGAAGTCAACATATTGAATTGTTCTAGAATAATGTGCTGGAAGGTTGGGACAGTGGTTAATTGATGATGAGGAACTCTAGGATTGACCAGGGGTCTATTGGCTTCTAGAACTTCCCACTCCATGTTAATTTTCAGTTGTTCCCCGTACCCCACTCCTGATGAGGCCCAAGTAAAAACGCGTAGAGAACTGATGATGGAGGAATTCGTTGAACATTGAATAAAAACATAATAACGGTCTCGCACATCAAAAAGTTTCTCTTGAGGTGGATAGGATTTATCTAACGTGCAAATGAATGCCTCACAGTGGACTGCATGGTATTTTAGGAATGGACACTTTTTGTGTAAAAAATTTGGGGTCTTGGAAAACAACTATTTTTGTTTTTTGTAAATTATTTTTTGTTGTATGTGTATGGTGTACAGATTTTTGTTGAATTTTGTTAATCAAGGCTGACAAGAAAAAAAAAAGAAAATAGAAAAAAAGAAAATAAAAAAAAGACTATTGGTCCTAAACAGGTATAAACTAAGAAATAAATTGTGTTTTTGACCTGGAATGAGGAATGGATGTAACTTATTGAAATACATGTGAATTTAATGGGACTTTGAACCAGTGTATAGGAGTAATTAATTGTACCCTATTTTGAATTCTAAAGATATTTGTTCCTCCATATCATTTTGTGTTTTGAGTATATTTATAGCCCAGAAAGTGGAGGAGGATTTGGATAAACCCTTTATATATTTGGTATGGTCAATTGAGCTAGCGGTAATGAGAGCTGTGCACTTGGTGTTCCATATCTACTGGTGGTAGCGCCTATGATCTGATTTGAAGATGTCATTATCTACCTTGTATTGGTGTGTTCTCCATTTGCAGTCCAGTTGGTTGCAGTGGTGTTTCATTAGCCAAATTTCCTCTGTGTACCACCTGGCTTAGTGTTGACCCTTGTCATTGATTCGGTTTTTAGGGGAGCCAGGTATTGGTGCATTCTGTAATCCTGATGGCTTTCAGCAAGTTAATTTTTTAGGCTGGTGCTCGAAGAGGGCAGCAGCCCACCACTCTTCTGACATGCCTTTCTAGCTGCAAAGGAGGGTTCCAGAGGTGGTATTTTATTGATGTGTGGGATGGGTATGCTGAAACTGACGAGGACGTGGTCTGTCCAGGTCATAGTGGTTGTATTGACAACTGTGATGTTGCTGATTGAGGAGATAGTTGGGTCCAATTGGTGTCCGGTAGTGTGGGTTTGATCGGTAACAAGTGGGGTGAAGCCAAGATTTCTGAGGTTTTCTAGAAGGGCTGTAGAGTTAGGCTCAGTGTGGTATTCTTGGTGAAACTTATGGTCTCCGGAGAGGATGAAAGTGCAGGTGTTGATGATAAGGGGTGCAATGAAGTCGGTGATGTCACTGGCGAAATTGGTGCTGGGTCCTTGTGCTTTGTATATTATTGGCTGTGAGAAGTGTCTTCACGTTAAGGTGTTTTATGTAGCTGGTGAGGGTGTCTGTGCAGGTGGTGCAGCTGATGGAATCTTTGAATACGGTATTGACTGCCCCTCCAAGCTTGCTGTCATGGCCTTGCCTGGCAGCCTGCGGGGATAACTGTAACGTTGTCCAGTGCCGTGGTTGGGATTAGCCATGTGTCCATGAGAAAGAGTAGATCTGGATGATTGTACATTAGGTCCCGTATCTTTGTGGCATCTTTGGTGAGTGAGCGGTGCTAAAGAGCATGCATGAGAGTGTGACATGCTGTGTTGGTGATTTTTGGCCTGTTTGAGCATGAGCAGGTGGCTATTTTGTGTGAGTGTGAGCAAGTAGGGTGGTGGTTGCATGAGTGGTGGGTGTAGAGTGTTGGAGAGCACATGACAAGTTGCAGAAGAAACATGTGATTGCTCTTTCAGTGTTATGTGGTATGGTGCGACAGCAGTGTGTAAAGTCTGGTCCTGGAGATCCCATAACCCTGGGCCTGCATTTGAACATTTTCCTAATTAGGAGTTGGACTGCACAGCCCCCTTCACCCTGCAAATTTCAGCCCCAGGGGCCCCATCCCCTGGGGCCCAGTCATTTAGAGATGGGAGGCGGCACCAACCCCCTCCCCAGGCCAAATTGGCCCTAGGGACCTCATTCCCCGGAGCCTGCTCATCTTAAAGCGGTGCCTCCAGGGCACCCACTCTCCACTAGGACTGTGGGGGGAGCCTGAAGGCCCAGACTGTCCCTGCAAGTACCCTGCCTCCTATGAGAAGCAGGATTGCTTTAACACACAGGGAGCTTCTGAAAAGGCAACGGCCAGTCTGTGCATGCAATTCTGCTCTGCTTCCATCAAGCAAAATGCTCTCATTTTCTGGAAGCGGAGCATTTACTCTAGCATGGTGGGAGTGGTAAAGCTCTCAACAAGCCACAGCAAACAGCAATATCACGAGGTGAGCATCTTGGAACATAGCAGGAGCCAGCCATGGGAAGTGGTGGTCCCCAGGGCCATCTATGGCTCCAGTAGGGGTGCCCCAGGGCTATGGGAGGGTTGCACTCCCCCTGCAATAATGTTATGTTTAGCCCTGGGTAGGTGTCAGTTCCCAGGGATGTGGTGGCCCCCTGTATTTGTTACAGATTTCCTGGTAGGGAGGTGGCAGTGCCCAGGGTGCAGGAGTTGCTGAGGTGGCAACCCCTGTATAAAATAAAAACAGTGTCCCAGGGAGGTGGACCAGGCCTTTATCTGCCCTAGGCAGGGGACCCGTGCACCGTCCTCCTACATATATTATGCATGCACCGGGACCTGGTCCACCTGGGGACTCAAATTACAGAAGCAAGGGAGCTCACTCTTCTCTTTTTTAAAATATTTTTGACAGGAGCCATGGATCCAGTGCAACTTCAGCCAAAAATTTAAAAAGAAAATGCTTTTTTTGCCCTGCGGAGTCCCTGTGGGAGCACCCCAGATGCCTAGGGGGTCCGGGTATTTCTGCACTGCCCCTGTTTTTGTATGGACTCGGTTCAAGCCAAGTCCAAAGATGGCTGCCAACATTTCCTGTTCTGAAGTGTTGGCAGCCAATCAGATCTTAGCACAAGATGAGGAGGGGTCACGGATCCCACATGTCCCTATATATACAATAGGACATTTCTTTTAATAACTCAGCAACTGCTGAACGGATTTACACCAAATCACTTAAAGTCACTTTCGTGAACCAGCATCTACCTTTCTGCCACATTTGGTATAATTCCATTCAGCAGTTTCGGCTGTAGCCGTGTCTAACGTTCCTATGGAAATGAACATGGGAAAAAGGCATTTTGCGACCCCCCGTTTACCTTGCCCCCGATTGACGCTAAGGACAGCAGGCCCTTCTCCCTAGTAAAAAATGTTTTTAAATACAAAACCAGGTATCAGGATATGGGGTCCCCAGGGACAAAATCAGCCCAGGCGGGGGGCTGCAAGGCCCTCCTCCCCATTGTATAATGACCAGACCCAGGGGGGGTGGGGTCCCTGGGGCGAGAATCAGCCCAGGGAGGGGTCCCGCTTAGCCCACCTACCCTATTTAAAATTAACTATTTAAAAGGCTGGGCCCTTGGGCCATAAATGTGCGAAACAAGCAGAACGAGGCAGAATAAAGGTCAGAAATAAGCAGTAAGAGGCAAAATAGAGCTCCGAAACGAGCAGAAAGGGACAAAATAAAGACCAACAATGAGCAGAAAGAGGCAAAGGAGAGATCAGATATGGGCAGAAAGAGATAAAATAAAGGTAAAAAACTATCAGAAAGACATAAAATGAGATCAGAAACAACCAGAAAGAGGCAAAATAAAGGTCAGAAATGAACAGAAAGACGTAAACTAGAGGTCAGAAACGAGCAGAAAGAGGCAAAATAAAGGTCAGAAGTGAGCAGAAAAGATAGAAAATAAGCAGAAAACCAACAGAACCCACTTAGTCACTCAAATACCCACTCACAGAATAACTCAGATACTTTCACATCCACTCATAGATCCATTCAGACATTCATGTACCCACTCACAGACAAACTGAGACACATATACCCACTCATGTACCCACTTACTTATATTCTCTCTCACCTACTAATATAGCTACTTAGAGACTCATACACCATCTCACAGACCCACTCATTGACTCATACACTCACTCACTAACCCACTCAGAGGCTCATGCACCTATTCACAAACCCTCTCAGAGACTCACTCACCCACTCACAGACTCATTCAGGCACTCACACACTCACTCACACACCCACTTAGACACACACATATCCACTCACATACCCACTCAGAGGCTCATGTAGCAACTTACAGACCCACTCAGATGCTCACACAATCACTCACATACCCACTTCGATACTCACGCATCCTCACACAGACCCACTGAGAGACTCACGTACCTTCTCATAGGCACACTCAGATACTCATGAACGTACTCATACACTCATGCACTTACTCACAGACCCAGTCAGACACTCAAACACCCACTCACAAAGCCAGTTAGACACTTATGCAGATACACCCAGACCCACTTAGACACTAATGCATCCAACTCACAGACCCACTCAGAGACTCATGCACCCACTCATAGACACACTCAGACACCCATGCACCTACACAGACACTCATTTACTCACTCACAGACCCAGTCTGACACTCACACGCCCACTCACACAACTATTAAAAAACTCACACACTCAGTCACACACTTACTGGGACACTATTGCACTCAGTCAAACACTCATTTTCAAAGGTTACAGGCTAAAGTTAGGACATATAATTTTAAAGACCTTAGAAATTCACTGAATTAACAAAGTTTACAGGGGCATTATAGTTAGGAAATAGAATTTTATAAAACGTAGAAAGTCACTGAGAATTAAAAGATTACAGTGAAGGAAGTGGCCCGATTACGGTCACCCGGGTCAGTCACAACCACCTCTCAGCCTTCCGTACCAAATGAAGAGTCGGTCAGACAGTAGAGAATACAAACCAATAACAGTTATTATATAGTACACTCAGAGCAGAGCCCTGTCTGCCCAGTCGCTAGGAGTGAGGCAGAGGGACTGGCATCAGCAAGCATAACAATACATTTTCTATACTTCAAAACCAATGAAAGCGCACACCCACCATGGAATTTTCCAAGGAGATGCAGCTGGACAGTTAATTGCAAAGGAGTACGTTTCGATTCTGAGGACGGGCACACACTTTCTACTATTCAAGGTCACTCTGCCGGTACCCACCACTAGACAAGTGGGAGAAGGCCTAAGTCTAAAGGAATGTATGTGCTAATAAGAACAGTGTATTCATTAGTGTAGCAAAACTCACCTCCAAAGAAACATAATGTAGAGAAGTCCATTTTTCAGGAATGGCAAAGGATTAATTTTTATTATAATTTAAAATGGCAGCAATACACAAAATGATGCCGCAAATGCTAACCACACATAAAACAATGTGAAAGCATATTTTTCTATTTCAACAGACCCTCCTTTTAGTATGAGCTAAACATTTTGTATAATAGTAAACATACATAAATTTCCATAAATCATGAATAAGCAGTTCTAGGAGCGCTCCATATCTTAAGCCTCAGGAAGGGATACAGTAAGGAGGGAAGAAGTCTCAAAAGTCTCAAAAATACCCTCATCTGTTTGCATGAGGTCTTCTACTTCCTTTTGAATCATAATTGTTGCATTAATGTCATGAATCAATATTCTCTTAGGAGCGGGAAGGGTAGTGGTATGAGACTAACAAAAAGGGAGACACTGGAGCAGGACACAGCAAGAGATCAAAATCACAATGAAATAAATCACCTTTTCAAGGATCAAAATCCAACTACCAAAAAGTGACCAACTCCAGTTTCCACTTCCATTTCTTTAACATTTTCTATGATGTCTAAAATTTATTGGATAATGTTCTTTTCCATATTAGTGATCCCGACTACACACTGGTCTACTACTGTTGAATTAGACAGTATCTGCAGCTTACATCCAAAATATTCTCTAGCTCTTTCACCCTTGGCAATAGCAGTACCACCAAAGGTATTAATGGAGAAAAGAATACACCCAAAAGTGATCCCATAACTGTAATTGTTAACTTCCAAATCTGTTACTCCATCACAAAACTCTGCACTTAAAGTTCTTTTTACCCACCTTACATTTGGCTTACTGTACTTACAAGGCAGAGCCAGAGGGAGCACCATCCCTAAAGTAACATTATCTGTGCCATTATAAACATTTGAGTAAGTGCCATTGGCAAGAAATAAACTCCTGGGTATGCATAAAGTAAGCCTTGATAGACTACTGACACATATCTGGTATTCATTATAAAGGTACTAGGATCCTTCCTTTTTTCACTAGAGACATCGTATTTTTGAACAATATTATTCCAGAACAATTGACAATACAAAAATGCATCAGTACTATTTACTATCGGACAACATGCTGGATAGTAACCAGTTTTTCGTGAAACCATTAAATCTTGGTAATGCCAGCCCACTAAGGTAATGTTCATCTCTCTCTTCTACAAATTATAATACAAACAAGGGCCAGGATACCCCAAACCAAAGTAACCCCTTACCTCTACGAAGTGGTCTGGGCGATTATACGTATAATTGACAAGTGGCAATGGGTAACCAGTTCATAAACTTGTAACGGATTCGGTGGGATAACAAGCTGTACCTTCTCCAAACAATCTTTTATGTGTGACTACAAATACATTACTCAGGGTTGTCCTTTTTGTGCAGATTTAAGAGACAATTACATGACGGTGCATCCCGATCACATTCCAAAACCCAGGACACCCCACCCAGAATCAATAGCAAGAAAATCACAAGAATAACACGTTATATCTTTTTCTTGGAAGACCAAAACATACATGTGTGAACAAAGGGAATCACTGGCTGCTCTTCATCAGCAACCATTCTGCCAAAGGGATGTATAGCAAATTATAAGCAAGGGGGCGTAATGCCAGCAAGAGGAATATACATGTCCCCAGTGTCCGTCAGAGCCTCACTGGTACAGGCTCCTATTGTTCATCAAAACGTTGGCGCTCTTGAGCACCGTCAGTGGAGCTTGCTCTGTCCTCAGGTCGGGCTCCCATGGCGCCTAAGATAGTGTACCCCCAAAGAATACTTTCGATCTATCCTGTTCAATGTTCAAACATTGCACAAATCTCACATCACAACTAGTTCTGTTGGTACTACAGCAAAGTACACCCTAACTTACATAGTCTATTCCTGACTAAACTGAGTTCTCTTTTGGTGCACTGTCCCCCAGCCGAGGGTGCAAATTGTACCCAGTGACTCCAGGAACAGAAGGATAAGTAAAAAGTGGCTCCTGGATAGCTCGTATTTCCAGAGGGACTGCTGCATTCAGCACGTCATCATTTTCCTCATCCGTTTTGGTCCAAGTCCAGTCCCCTAATCCATCCCTCATCCATTGATTGTAGGGAAAGGTTAGAAGGTTCTTATGACCAGCGACCTTAACGGCTGTGCGTGTAGTTAAGAGGACCTGCTCTGGCCCCTTCCACCGCTGCTCCAAACTCTTCTTGCGCTGGAAGTTCCTCACCAACAAAAAATCGCCAGGCTGAATATCGTGTCCGGGCCCCTCAGGTGTAGCTGCACGTGCCGGACCTATTGGTGAATAGAATGCAAACTTTAATTTAATTGGCAAAGATAGTCTATCAACAATGGGTACTAATATCTCAAAACCGTGGAGGGTGCGGGACACCCCAGACGTTTGCCGGGTGTCCAAAACGATCTCGTACTGTGACAATCCTGTCCTAGAATGTGCTGTTGTTCCTGTCAGCAAGAGAGCTAATGGTAAAGCATCTGGCCACTGTAACCCCTTGGTCTCCTGAACTTTGGCCAATTTAAGTTTGAAAGTACCATTGTACTTCTCAATCAAACCCGCTGACTGTGTATGATTGGCAGCATGGAACCTCTGCTTAAAGTGCAAAACCATCACAAATTAATTGAATCACTTTGACCCTAATATGACTTCTGTTATCACTCAAGCTCAAACGGGGTAAGCTGACACGAGGAAAGAACTCCTTCAGGAGTACCTTTGTAGTCGTAATGGCTGTATTGTCCTTAGTGGGATAGGCCTCAACCCATTTACTGAATGCACAAACAACCACCAAGACATACTTCAAATTATTGCACCTGTCTATTTCTATGTAATCCATCTGAAGCACCTCAAAAGGGAAAGTGGGTGGTGCAAAATGACCGGGTGTTGTAGGGGTACCTTTTCCAGGACAGTGCATCATGCATACCATGCAGTACTTCACTAGATGTGCAGCTGTTTACACAGGGTCTAACAACTTGCAAATACTTTTAGCACTAAAATGGGCTGGGCCATGGGCCAGGGTGACTACAGGAAGAACATATGCATCTGGCAACATACACATCTGCTTTCCTGACTTATCAATCTGACATCCCTCATCGTTCAATTGTACTGTACTTTCTTGCACATTGCTAATTCCTCTATTGTGACCTCACTTTGTATCTCTTTCACATTCCTAAGTGTATCCTCAAACATGGTGACTTCCACCTAGCAGGACCTGCTACAAACATTCTTTTCATTTTAGTCTGAGCTGTTTCCTTAGCTGTCTGGTCTTCAAAGGCGTTTCCCCTACCTACATCGTAAGTGACTTTCCGGTGTGCACTACACTTTACTATAGCCAATGTCGTAGGGATTGTCAAAGCAGACAAGAGCCTCAATATGAGGTGCCCATGCTGAATATTTGTGCCATGCAAAGTAAGAAACCCTCTCTCTGCTCAGAGTCGACCAAAGTTTTGTGTGACTCCAAAGGCATACTGGCTGTCAGTAAAAATATATTGACAACCAGTCCCTCACTCAATTCGCAAGCTCGTATTAAGGCAACAAGCTCGGCAGTTTCGGCCGACTGATAAGGAACTTGTAATGTCTCAACTACTGTACGCAGCATGGTGATAGCATATGCAGCAGTTGTAGTGCTATTTGGTAATTTAAAACAGGAGCCATCTACATATAGTTCTCCTTGTCGGTCAGATAAGGAAACATCAGTCAAGTTTACCCGTCCTTTTGTTTCTTCTTCCATCCGTAAGATACAGTCATGTCTATCAATCTCATCACTTTTAGAAGGGAGGGGCAGTAACTTGGCTGGATCAGAGTGGATCAGAGTGGCACATCTTTTGATCATAATATGTTTAGCAAACAATGTTGATTCATAGCCAGTAAGACAGGCACTGGTAAGGTGCTGTGTCTTTGTCTTGTTCAAAAGTGTATCCAGAGCATAAGGTACTATAACTGTGAGGTCAGTATCAAGTATCAGTCCAGCCGTGACCAATCTTAGACAGTCCAGGTGGGCTCTTGTGACAGGGTCAAGAACAGCAGAGAAATAAGCTCATGGGCATTGCTTATCTCTAAAAATTTGTTTTTAAACAGAAAGTGCGCAACCAACTATCTCATGGACGAACAACACAAATAGTTTGTTATAGTCAGGGGTGCCTTGTACTGGAGCTGAACAAAGCACAGTTTTCAATTGTTCAAAAGACTGCTGACATTCAGGCATCCAAGGCAGGGGCTCATGCATGTCTTTAGTGATTAGTACAAGCAAGGGTTTGATTAGTGAGTAGTAGTGTAGGTATCCACTGCCCACAGTAGGATGTGATACCTATAAAAGCACGCACATATTTCTGAGTCTGCGGGATGGGTATTTTAACAATGGTACTGATGTGCTAATGGGTCTATCTCCTAACCTCCTTCGACAGTAGGTGACCTAAATAGGTGACCTCCTGTCGACAATACTGGAAAGAGACACTTTATGTCCATGTCGGGCCAAATGCAACAACAATCGACCAGTACTATCTCTACAACCCTGTTCAGTATCAGAAGCAATAAGGATGTCATCAACATACTGCATCAATACATTACCTGTGGGAGGCGAAAGGGAATCCAATTGGGACTTTAGAGCCTAACTATAAATACTTGGACTCTCAGTATAGCCCTGAGGAGCTCGACAGAACGTAAAGCTTCTGCCAGCTAGTATAAACCTAAACACGTACCTGCTATCTGGAGCAATACTAAAGAATTCATTTTTCAAATCGATAACAGAAAAGAATATAGCAGAAGAAGGAATCATTGTCAAAAGAGTAATAATGTAGGGGACCACTGGAAACTGGGGAACCACTATTTCATTAACTTCACGCAAATCAATCACAAAACTTGATACATCTTCATGTTCATCAAGGAAATCTGAGGGCATCTGCTTAAGGCTCACTTCATTCGCCTCTGGAATTTTATACTGAGGGATACGAGGCAAAATAGCACCATCCTTAACCTGGATCGAAACTGTTTAGCGCGTACTACATCTGGGCCCATTGTCATATAGACACCCGCAGAGGAACAATAAATAGTAACTTGCAACATCAAAATTTCATCTCACTTAGATATCAGCAAAAATGGTGAATCCATGGTGAAAGGACTAATAGTCAATGCAAGGGGTCTTAAAATGGGGCTTACAACAGGTACACCAGAAAAACCTACCAAAACGTTATTATGGCCAGACAAAACTGCCCCAGGGACCATATTTAGAGAAACAGATCTTTTTGTTGCAGCTGTGTCCACCCAAAACTCCTTAGTTGAACCTTGCAGTTCCGCTGTTACAGAAGGACCACGCTGGTCTACAGATATCAGAACTGGTCCCCCACTCTGTACCTGGCTGTCCTAGCTGTAAGATATCCCCGTCACTTTTTACATATCACAATCATCATGATAGTACTGTCAATCCCGAGGGTCATCAAAATAGTATCAGAACAACCCTGTAAGGCTGCAACGTTCTGCGCCCTATCAGCCCTCGACCCCGTCCACGAGAACATCATCCTCTAGGGACTGCTACCTTCTGCAAAAGCACAGGACACTCGCTATGCCAATGTCCCTCCTCCTTACAGTATGCACACTGATTTGGCCCCAAACCCGTAGAATTCAGCTGCCTACTGGTGCGTGGAAGCTGTCGGGCAGGACCACCGCATCCTCTGCCATTCCGTCTAAAAGCCTGCTGCAATAACACCTTAATCTTTAAATCCTTATGCCTTTTCTCTTTCTTCTCCTTTTCCTCTTTATCCCTATGTTCATAATTAAGTAAGGGCGAAATTTGCGAATACGCGTTCCTCGAATTTGCGAATTTTCCTGCAAAATCGCGGATTTTTTTGCGATTTGCCCTGGAGTACTTTCTACTGGCTAATCCAGTAAGTGCTCCCTCATTGGGTAAATGTATAGTGCTTTTACTACACTGCAGCTGCGTAAAGGTCCAGAAGATGTGTCTCCAGTGACCATGTGTGCCTGTAACACAGGCACAGGCACACATGGTCACTGGAGACACATCTACTGGCCCTTTACGCAGCTACAGTGTAGTAAAAGCACTATGGGGCAGATTTACAAGTCGCTTGCGCCTCTTTTGCGCCACAGTTGCATCACTTTTGTGACGCAGCGGCAGCACAAAAGATGCGCCATGGTGCTGGGTATTAACAATGTGACGCATCTGAGAGATGCATCACGTTGTAAAGCCCTGCGCCATCAGGAGGCGTTCCGGCGCAGGGGAGGGCGTTCCTGCGCAGGAACGCCTCCTAAAACTGGCTGAGTGAAATCTACAAGATTTCACTCAGTCACTTTTAGGCCAATGCTGCGTCAAAACCCTGCGCCTGCTTGAAGCAGGCGCAAGGCTTGACGCAGCATTGGGGAGATAGGGCCCCCCAGAGCATTGCTGGAGCTGCGTTGCGCTTGCGACGCAGCTCCAGCAATGCGCTGCTTTTACGGCACAGATGCGTGTCGCATCTGTGCCGTTTTTGCCCCATGGTGTGCCGCATTCTAAATGCAGCGCACCATGGGTGGCGGAACTGCGGCGCACAATAACTGGCTCATCCCTGGGGATGCGCCAGTTATTGTAAATCTGCCCTATACATTTAGCCAACGAGGGAGCACTTACTGATTAGACAGTAGAAAGTACTCCAGTTGAGTAGAGGCATTGCACAAAAAGGTGGCATCTTCGTGGACAAACACGCAGGGCGGGATTCATTCTGCCCCCTCTTAGACTTTATTTTTGTGCCCTTCTGCCCTCTGTTAGACTCGCTTTTCCCTTGTTTTTCTGCCCTTCTGCCCTCTGTTAGACTCTTTTTTCCCTTGTTTTTCTGCCCTTCTGCCCCTGTTAGACTCGTTTTTTGTGCCCTTCAGCCCTCTGTTATTCCCTTGTTTTTGGGATCTTCTGCCCTCTGTTAGACTCGTTTTTTGTGCCCTTCTGCCCTCTGTTAGACTCGTTTTTGTGCCTTTCTGCCCCCTGTTAGACTAGTTTTTTGTGCTCTTCTGACCTCTGTTAGACTCGTTTTTCCCTTGTTTTTCTGCCCTTCTGTCCTCTGTTAGACTGCTTTTTGTGCCTTCCTGCCCTCTGCATCACCACATCATCACTCAGCGCTACCCCAGCATCATTCAGCACCACCACATTATCACTCAGCACCACCACATTATCACTCAGCACCACCACAGCACCACTCAGCACCACCACATCATCACTCAGCACCACCACAGCATCACTCAGCATCACCACAGCACCACTCAGTGCCACCACAGCATCACTCAGCACCACCACAGCATCACTCAGCACCACCACATTATCACTCAGCACCACCACAGCACCACTCAGCACCACCACAGCATCACTCAGCACCACCCAAGCATCCAGCAGCACCAGCACAGCTCCACTCAGCACCACCCCAGCATCACTCAGCACCATCCCAGTATCACTTAGCACCACCACAGCATCACTCAGCATCACCACAGCACCACTCAGCACCACCACAGCACCACTCAGCGCCACCCCAGCATCAATCTGCACAACCATTCAAAAACAACTGGTTCAAATATGTTCTCTCAATGTTTCAAGCTTTATTACAAATGTCACAAAAAGATGTTAATATTTCACTTCTGTTCTTGGATTTTCGTCACAATAAAATACACTGAACATAATCTTCACAGAAGTTATTTACAAAAGTTTAAGCTATTGCCATTATAAATTAAAATCACTTTTATTTAGGTATTGATTATTTAAAAAAATGAAAAGCCATTGTAATTTGTAATATCAATACATCTAAGTCACGTAAATACAAAACATGTTGCATTACAAATGCTATAGATGTCACATTTGCGTAAGTTATAACTATTGGCATTGTAAATGACAAAGCTATTAATTTAGCTATTTTCAAAACCAACACATAAATAAAAATAATTGTCATTTACAAGACCAATAGCTCAAACTTTCCTAATGCGAGACCTATTGCATTGCAAATGCTTGTTTTTATATCTGTCAGTGCTTCCTGTTGAGGTTTAATTTTCGTGACAGGCGCCTCATTGCCTACTTGTAACTATTCTCTGACCCTGCTTAAGGGTCAGAGCAGGGTCAGAGAATAGTTGCAAGTAGGCAACGAGGAGCCAGGAAGCACTTACAGGCTTACAGCAGCAGGTGCCCAAGTTGAAGTTAATTTCTTTGTAACCCTTTTCTAAAAGGTTACAAAAAATTAGCTTCATCTTTTGCACCTGCTGCTGTAACCCTGTAAGTGCTTGGCTGAAAATTCGTCCCCGCTGATTCGCGGATTTTACCGCGATTTCGCGAGATTCGCGGATCGCGAAATCGCGGAAAATCCACAAATTCGGCGAGCAGAAAGAATTTTCAGCCCATGCTTATTCATAATACTGTGCGTTATTCAAAATAACAGAGGAGGGAAGAGTTGGACCAAGTACATTCAGAAGCCTGCAATTTAGTAGCAATTTCAGGAAGCAAAGTAGAAACAAATCTATTAACAAACAACCGAACCCTTCCCTCAATAGACTTTTTTTTTTTTTTTAATTTCAAAAGCTTTTATTCGATTTGATACACACAAATCATACAAGCATAATAAGATACATAGTTAAAATATTAAAATCGCCATATGAACAACAATAAGAAAGGAGGTAGGAAGATGTGCAAAGGCTAGTGTGCAACAATTAAAAAGTAATCTTGCATTTTTAAGTCAACAGGCTGTTACAAAAAAAATACGAGACATTCATAGATGGACAGACAGGTAATCAATAGGGTTTACTTGATAGAGATTTCCTGGCAGCTGTACATTTCAATTTAAATAATCATAACATACTGTGGACATCAACAAGTAAAAATAATACCTTAGTTACTAAAATTGGTATAAAACTTGACAACATATATATACAGACAGGAATGTAAAGGTAATAGCAGCATAATACAATTCCTGGCAGCTGTATAACATAGGTACAGACAGGTAAGTATAAAAGATATTATAGTACAATACTTTTCCTGGCAGCGGTACACTTCAAAATAAAAGTAGCCAGAAAAAAGCAAATCTCCTCATTCTCTAATGAGGATAAAAATATCAGTGCATTTTCTGTAGTACAAATATTATATTTTATAAAAATCGGTTTAAGGTATTTTAACCTAAGAAAATGAAAAAATTTACAAAAAAGTAGAAAATGGCAACTACTCTGGCGGGAAGTACTGTCACACGGGCAGAGTGTCTCTGATCTGGCTCTCGTGTTTGGAAATGCAACCAAATGGTGAACGATACCCAATCTGACACGTGTTAAAACATACTGATGAGAGGGCCGGGTCACATACACAAGGTAGGGTTGGAGCCCCGAAATTAAATTCAAGTCTTTATAAAATTTCACGGTAATAAGATTACCAGAAATTTTATCTCGCTCTGCCTTTTGAAAATTTAGAAACGTTGTCTTAATTTCTTTTTTTGAAATAAAAACAACCTCTTCTGGCTCACGGAACACATCAATATTAAAAAGAAGGAGATACCAACGATGAATGTATCTCAACCACTGTATGCGTGAAGAATGGTGCAAACCTATACAGTCAAGAATAATATCTTGAGTGAATCGAGTCTCTGGCTTAGCCCAAATAGAACGCCACAATAAAAGTGGCCGAACTACTGCTAAGTCAGAAATAAACTCGACCCCGACCTCTTCGTGGATCAATTGAACAGAGGCAGAAGGGGGAACACATAACACCCTCCTAAGAAACTTATTTTCCTCCTTCTGCAGGGATGTACCCTCGCTGTGGCCCCATACACCTGCCCCATACAGTGCAGAAGAGACACAACAAACATTGTATATGTTCATCATGTCTGGAATGCTTCGTGAGCCCAGCTTGGAGGCAAATCGAAAGATACTGCTAGTGGACCGCAGCATTTTTAATCTAATAGAATCAAATTCCGAGGCCCAGGTCCCACTATTATTATATGTAATTCCCAGATAGCAAAAGGATTTGACATGAGTCAGTTTTTCTTTATCCAGGAAAAAGGTATGCTTTGACTGCTTTGCTGCCTGACCGCATGACATAACATACGTCTTGGTTTTGTTCACTCGGAGCCTCCTAACTTGAATAAACTGCATAAAATTATCAATTAAGCGCTGGAGGCCAATCTGTGTTCGAGATAAAAGAACAGCGTCATCCGCATAAAGTAACAGCGGGACCGGTTTACCACTAATCAGGGGAGCGTCTGCTGGGATGTCAACCAAGGAACGGTCGACATCATTGATAAAAAGAGAGAATAAAAGCGGGGCCAGAACACATCCCTGGCGTATGCCCCGTGACACTTTGAAAAACGGGGTGCATTCACCAAGGGTACCATAGCGGACCTTACAGGAGAGTTTTTCATAAAGTCTTGCTAAGAAATGAACGATTTCCCTCGGTGCCCCTGCATCAAGCAAAACCTCCCAAAGAATAGCGTGGTTAACCAAATCAAAAGCGCTACTCAAATCAGCAAAACATAAAAAGAGGTTGCCATTTTTGGCCACAGTATATTTATTAATTAAAAGGTCCAAATTTACACATTGATCCAATGTGCCCAAACCTTTCCGGAAGCCGTATTGGACTCTAGTTAAAATATTTGATTCAGTTGCCCAATTTTCTAGCCTTTTGAGCAAAATCCTACTCATTATTTTTACAGAGGCATCCAACAAAGAAATAGGCCGATAATTGGAGGCCTCTGACTTATTACCTTTCTTGTGTAAGGGGATAATAACCGATTGACCCCAGGTAGAAGGGAAATTAGTTTCTGCCGCACTGTTAAATATCCTCACCAGGATGGGAGCCCACAAAGCTGGTTCATCTTTGTATAAATCCAGCGGGACCCCATCAGGGCCAGGGGCCTTGCCTCCTTTGCTAATAGAAATTCCTTCATGGCTTTCTTCTAATGTTATTCCCAACGGGAGGGGTAACCAAGGGGTAGACTCAGGTGACAGTGACACAAAGGGTAACCCTTCCGGATTAAAATTTTTTGAAAAGTGACTGACCCAATCGCTGCATGCCACATATGATGTTAGTTCTGGAACATCTTCTTTATTGAGAAAAGGACTGTTAATTGTTTCCCAATAAAGTTTGCAGTTTTTGGTCTCAGCTGCTTCCTTCAACTTATCCCACGCCTCAATCTGTAATACCCTTTTCCTATTATTAATTGCTATTTTATATCTGGCCCTAAGATATTGTATATCCTCCTTAACACGTGGTTTGATACCTAAAGCTTTCTTTAATTCCCGGAGGGCGACTATACAGGTCTTATCAAACCACCCCTGCTTCGGACCACTATTGGATGACGGGGCCTTAGTAAAAATACCATCAATAATACTATTCATGGAGACAAAGTCGACTAATAAGCGACCGGGGTCACAGTCACTATCTAGACAAGAACTAATTTGGTTCTTACAGCTAGTAAGAACCTCCTTCTGCTTAGCCTTGGAATTAAATCCAGTCCATTTAATCCTTAGACCCTTCGGTCTTATAGGTACTAGGTCAGTAGAGCATTTTTCACCTGAAACTGTCGAGGTACCATGCCCTAGGAGGGTAACACGGATGCTGTTATGGTCACTGAGACTTTCTTCATTTACAAACAAATCGGTGAAGTCACCACTGCTAGACAAAAGAATATGATCTATAAAAGATCCTGCGTCTCTTCCTGTAAATGTGGGGCATGTTATTGCCTGATTATTTATATTACAGTTTAACAGGATCAAGTCTAGTGTAACTAGCATATTGTTTAGTGTAGAACCATAACTGCAGTGTTGGAAGTGAGGAAAATCCTCCCTGACACCCGTACCCCCCCAGTGACTACTCATAGCCACTCCGAAGCCACAGATATTCCCATTAGACAAATGGCAGGGCTGCAAATTAAAATCCCCTGCCCAAACAACCTCAGCCTTTCTTTTCGAAATGCCCAAGGCCTTGGCAATTTCCCTTTCTAGAGGCGGTAGAATATCTCCTCTGGTGGCATCAAAAATGTTGTTGTAGAAATTTACTACAACTAAATCAATACTCTTCCTACACTCCACTCTTATGACTTGACTATGGGTCCCAACTGTCGTACTGCTTTTAACAGTACAATCACACAGCTTGGTGGACAAAAGCATCAAAAGGCCCCCCTTGGCCCTGCCCGAGCTAGATTTGGTGGCTTTAAGGCAGTGAGATGCGTACCCATCGATGTTAATAAGGTCCAGACACCACGTTTCCTGCAAAAGGATTAGGTCCAATCCCTCCCCTATAAATCTGGTCCAGAAGGGTGTACCTATTTTGCTGGCAAGGCCAGCAATATTCCAGGAAATAAGGGAGAGTCCTGCTGGCTTACTAGTGTCGCCAATGATGGTCGGCTCTGGCTGGATTACACGTGATGGGAAAGAACCAACTCCCTGGGGGTTAGTATCTAGGCCTAATGCGGGGGCAACGGTAGATGTACATGCATCAAGGCTATCCCTATTTTCTATATGCGAGAGGGATATTCGCGATGGCACTATAGGGAATTCAGAATGTGTCGGGGAAAGTATAACTAGAGGAACACTCTCCATATCTAATTTAGGCGTAGAGATGTTTAAATCTAAACTAAGTCAATCTACCTCGTCTAACACAGCATATCTGTTAGGATGGACAAATTGTGAATACGAGGGATCTTGGGAAGAAGGCAAGTCCTGCCATGTTTGTTGCCACTGGGGTTTAGCTGGTTGTAGGGGCTGAAAAGGTTGCTGCCACTGATGAGCAAACTGATATGGAGGTGGTGGATAATGGGGAGGTTGTTACTGCAAATCCTGCCTACTGTAATCCAAAAACGTACCTTCAAATCGAGTGAAAATATCTGACACACTCTCAAATTTTTAATTTTTCCACAACAGACAATTTACCCCATTCTACTTTTCTCGAAGGAATAAGAGGATGCATATACGTAATAATGCGGCCTGGAAACGCAAACATATCCACTCGTAGCTTATCACCTGGTTTTCTTTCTTGGCCCCACTCTTTAATTTGATCCCAAGTACCCCCCAACTCAGGAACATGGTCTTGGGTATGGATCTGTCTCCAAATATCATATGGAACAAGAAGACCAGAAAACAATTCAATATCAGCGAGAGTCATTACAGTGGAAGAGGCAGCTTCAGTCAATTCTTTATAAAAACAAGTAGGATTTTTCCTGGGATGAGGCAAATGAGTCTTAAGAGACAAAACTTCACTTATTTTCCACGAAATAAAAACCCATTGCTCTTGAAACCTGCCCGCCACTGTCGCTCAAGTGACATTCCCACATTGGTATGTTAACTCTGATTTCTCAGGGTGATATATGGGATGAACCTCTTTCATTGGAAACTGAGACACCGACCTGCAACGTTTCTCCTGTACTCTTCCCCTATAAGCTATTAGTGTCATGACATCAGCAAAAACTTGTTCAGGCCCCAATTCACTAACATACAGTTAATCTCTAATGTCATATAAGATTTGAGGTGCTTCCACTTCAAAATACTGTTGCCAAAGACCAATTAACCCCTTCGACGCGCGTGACAAGGTCAGCTCGTCATGGGCGTTACCTGCGCTGCGCGTGTGACGAGCTGACCTTGTCACGTAACGAGGGTTTTTGCGAATCGCAGCGCGCAGCGGGAAAACCGCTAGCGCGCATGCGGTTAAAGCTGTGCACATGTGTTTAAGGGCCTGCTGCTGTATAAAGGGCAACACATCTGTCATAGTTGCCCAGACATCCTCTACACTATAAATAGGATTACGGGCCCACTGTGCAGCCTGATTGGCTATTACCTGTTTCTCATCAACTCCCACATCAGGTTGCACTAACGGTCCCATATGCTCCTTAAATTTTGTCCAATCCCTATCCTCAAATCCACATACCGGCATCCCGCTACCTACTAATGATGGAGGATAAAAAATCATAGTGGGAGAAGCAACAGAAGTAACAGGCACTATTGTCATTAATTGTTGTGTCGCAGGAGAAAGAGCTGGCAAGAGGGATGCTGAGACAATAGGTGTGGCAGGGGTACTAACAATCACAATTGCCACAGATGGCAAAGAAACAGAAGGAAGAGGAGGAGGAGGAGCCAAAGCCGCAGCTGTTAAAATACCAGCAGTAGATACAGGGAGAGAGACAGAGACAGTGAAAGCAACTGTGACAGGTGAATGTGAAGGCAATGGAACAGTGGGATATATTCTTTGCAGGGAATATGGAGGCAGGGGTCGAGTATCTAACAATTCTTTCATAAAAGTGTCATCTTCTTCCTGAACCACATTCGATTTATCAATGTGTAATCTAAAACTCCTATCTTCCCATTCAACACACTTTTCCTGTTTTCCCTGTCATATGCTACAGCCTTCAGAGTCAATGTCTGCATTTTTCCTTTCTGGGCCTCTTTTTCTGCCTTCAATCGCTCCTGTCTAGCTGTTTTTTGCCATGTTCTGAGAGAATCAAACATAGACTTCCTACTTCGTCTCTGAAACAACTGCTCTTTTAAATACTCAATCTTTTGTTCATCTAAAGTGTTCGTCAATGGCCACTGCAACTTGACATTGTCCCTCATATATTTGTGCCATAATGTACTAAACATAATCGATCCAAGACCATGCTTCACATACATTTAAAATGTGAAGTGCCTTCTGAAGGCACCTGCGGAGCTTCTTTCAATCGAGCAACAGCAGAACAACAGCGACTGCACAAAGAAAACAACTTGCTGAATCCAGGCATTTATCAAAAGAAAACAAGTTCACCATTTATGCCGGGCAAAGCAATTGCAAATGCTTTTATCCTAAAGAAGGTCGATAGACCACACCAAATACAAACCAAAATGGTACCATATCCACAAAGAACCAAAACAAACTATGCAGGTCAAACAAATTAATTCTCCACTGCCGACTCTTCAGACCAAATGGTCAAATCCAAGGGTTTCGCCGTTCAGGACTCCAGTCGGTATGATCACTGGGTGAGGCACCATCCGATGGGACAGAAGGGGCAGCTGTGAGTACCAGGAACTGTTCGAACAGGAATCCATATCTGTCCGTCTGACCCAACGATGACCTCAACCTCGCCCCTACCACGGAAAGGGATGGGTCACTCACCCGAAGGAGTCCCTGTTCAGGTGCCAACTGAAGGAAGTGGCCTGATTACGGTCACCCGGGTCACTCACAACCACCTCTCAGCCTTCCGTGTCAAATGAAGAGTCGGTCTGACAGTGGAGAATACAAACCAATAACTGTTTATTTATAGTACACTCAGAGCAGAGCCCTGTCTGCCAAGTCGCTAGGAGTGCTGCAGAGGGACTGGCTTCAAAAAGGGGGGTGGTGGTGGACAGAGTATCTGAATTAAGCAGAACACTCCTACCCAGTCAAAAGATCAGGGCTTGATCCATCACCGTTTTTTAGCTCACTGCACCATCCCAGTTCAGAACCTGGCTACATGCAAATTAGTCTGACCCTGGCCCAGTGCATCATGGGAACAGCGCAGACCAAACTACCAAGCCAATTCTTTACTGGAAAGGAAACAAGCTTCCGGGGACCGGTTTCTGGCATTACAGCCGTCTTCGGCCCGGCTTGCTTGAATCCTGATGGTGCAGTGAGCAAGGGACTCACATCTGAGCATACCCTTCCACACTTGTGGTGGCCAAAACAATTCAAATAGGGGGGTGGTGATGGACAGAGTATCTGAATTAAGCAGAACACTCCTACCCAGTCAAAAGATCAGGGCTTGATCCATCACCGTTTTTTAGCTCGCTGCACCATCCCAGTTCAGAACCTGGCTACATGCAAATTAGTCTGACCCTGGCCCAGTGCATCATGGGAACAGGGCAGACCAAACTACCAAGCCAATTCTTTACTGGAAAGGAAACAAGCTTCCGGGGACCGGTTTCTGGCATTACAGCCGTATTCGGCTCGGCTGGCTTGAATCCTGATGGTGCAGTGAGCAAGGGACTCACATCTGAGCATACCCTTCCACACTTGTGGTGGCCAAAACGATTCAAAAAGGGGGTGGTGATGGACAGAGTATTTGAATTAAGCAGAACACTCCTACCCAGTCAAAAGATCAGGGCTTGATCCATCACCGTTTTTTAGCTCACTGCACGATCCCAGTTCAGAACCTGGCTACATGCAAATTAGTCTGACCCTGGCCCAGTGCATCATGGGAACAGGGCAGACCAAACTACCAAGCCAATTCTTTACAGGAAAGGAAACAAGCTTCCGGGGACCGGTTTCTGGCATTACAGCAGTCTTCGGCCCGGCTTGCTTGAATCCTGATGGTGCAGTGAGCAAGGGACTCACATCTGAGCATACCCTTCCACACTTGTGGTGGCCAAAACGATTCAAAAAGGGGGGTGGTGATGGACAGAGTATCTGAATTAAGCAGAACACTCCTACCCAGTCAAAAGATCAGGGCTTGATTCATCACCGTTTTTTAGCTCACTGCACCATCCCAGTTCAGAACCTGGCTACATGCAAATTAGTCTGACCCTGGCCCAGTGCATCATGGGAACAGGGCAGACCAAACTACCAAGCCAATTCTTTACTGGAAAGGAGACAAGCTTCCGGGGACCGGTTTCTGGCATTACAGCCATCTTCGGCCCGGCTTGCTTGAATCCTGATGGTGCAGTGAGCAAGGGACTCACATCTGAGCATACCCTTCCACACTTGTGGTGGCCAAAACGATTCAAAAAGGGGGGTGGTGATGGACAGAGTATCTGAATTAAGCAGAACACTCCTACCCAGTCAAAAGATCAGGGCTTGATCCATCACCGTTTTTTAGCTCACTGCACCATCCCAGTTCAGAACCTGGCTACATGCAAATTAGTCTGACCCTGGCCCAGTGCATCATGGGAACAGGGCAGACCAAACTACCAAGCCAATTCTTTACTGGAAAGGAAACAAGCTTCCGGGGACCGGTTTCTGGCATTACAACCGTCTTCGGCCCGGCTTGCTTGAATCCTGATGGTGCAGTGAGCAAGGGACTCACATCTTAGCATACCCTTCCATAATTGTGGTGGCCAAAACGATTCAAAAAGGGGGGTGGTGATGGACAGGGTATCTGAATTAAGCAGAACACTCCTACCCAGCCAAAAGATCAGGGCTTGATCCATCACCGTTTTTTAGCTCACTGCACCATCCCAGTTCAGAACCTGGCTACATGCAAATTAGTCTGACCCTGGCCCAGTGCATCATGGGAACAGGGCAGACCAAACTACCAAGCCAATTCTTTGCTGGAAAGGAAACAAGCTTCCGGGGACCGGTTTCTGGCATTACAGTCGTCTTCGGCCCGGCTTGCTTGAATCCTGATGGTGCAGTGAGCAAGGGACTCACATCTGAGCATACCCTTCCACACTTGTGGTCGCCAAAACGATTCAAAAAGGGGGGTGGTGATGGACAGAGTATCTGAATTAAGCAGAACACTCCTACCCAGCCAAAAGATCAGGGCTTGATCCATCACCGTTTTTTAGCTCACTGCACCATCCCAGTTCAGAACCTGGCTACATGCAAATTAGTCTGACCCTGGCCCAGTGCATCAAGGGAACAGGGCAGACCAAACTACCAAGCCAATTCTTTACTGGAAAGGAAACAAGCTTCCGGGGACCGGTTTCTGTCATTACAGCCGTCTTCGGCCCGGCTTGCTTGAATCCTGATGGTGCAGTGAGCAAGGGACTCACATCTGAGCATACCCTTCCACACTTGTTGTGGGCAAAACGATTAAAAAAGGGGGGTGGTGATGGACAGTGTATCTGAATTAAGCAGAACACTCCTACCCAGTCAAAAGATCAGGGCTTGATCCATCACCGTTTTTTAGCTCACTGCACCATCCCAGTTGAGAACCTGGCTGTTAGATCTGGGGGTCTCTAGTTGGCAGAGGTAGGTACCACTGTCCAAATAGGAACCCTTGCTTCTAGTCAGGGCAAGGAGATAACCCTCTGAGATAACCCCTGCTCACCCTCTAGGTAGCTTGGCACGAGCAGTCTAGGCTAACCAGAGGCAATGCGTAAAGTATTTGTACCAACACTCACAGTAACACAGTGAAAACACCACAAACTGACTCCACAACAGTTTAGAAAAATAAAGGTATTTTTTAATCTAAACTACACAAGACCAAAACGACAAAAATCCAACATACACAGTTCAAGAATATGGTTTCAAAAAGAGTTCTTAAGGTTGCGTTAAAATTCTTAGGTTGCGATAGAATTCTCTACGTTGCGATAGAATTCTCTACGTTGCGATAGAATTCTCTACTGATGCGTGAAAAGTTCACAGTTGCGTCACGTTTACTCACAGTACCTTTTAGTTGCAACAAAGTTCCAAAAGCAGAAGCTGGTGCGGTGGAAAACAAGCGATGCGTTGCTCCTGAGACCCTGGGGAGGCGATGCGACAGCCCCGCTGCAGCAGCGGGCGTGTTGCGACGAATCCGGTCTGTATGGATTCCGGTGCGTAGGTTCCGTAGGAAGTCTGTTCTCGCAAAGGCACGATGCGACGATCTCGTAGGGGCTGCGACGATCTCCGGGGCGACGATGCGCGGTCCAGCGGGGATCCTCTCTCTCGCAGCTCCTCGATGCGTTGATTCTGCGATGACACTCGCAGCGACGTGATGCGACCCGCAAGCAAGCGGTGCGGCGATCTCACCCAGCGACGACAGGCTCTGCGACGATACTCGCAGCGATGTTCAATTCTCCCGCACCGGTCTGGTGCGTCCCGCAAACGAAGGATGCGACGGCTCTGGCATCGGCGTCAGGCGCTGCGACGATCTCGACCTCCGTAGCGGCGGGAAACTTCTCGCACTGTCGGGGATGCGCTCCGCAAGCGAGCGATGCGACACTTTTCAAGTTCAAAAGTCACTCAAGCTTAGTCTCAAGCTTCCCAGCTCAGGTACAACTTCCAGAGGCCCCACAACTGGATCAAGCACTCTAGGAAGGACAGAACTCTCTCAGCAGAGTTCATGGAAGCTGGGGGTGAAGTCCTTTTGTTCCTGGGACTTCAAAACAGGGAGCCAGCTCTTCTCAGGCCCTTGGAGATTCCCTCAAGCAAGGGGACACAGCACAAAGCAAAGTCCTTCCCCTCTCCTTGGCAGCAAAGCAACAGGTAAGTCCAGCAGAGCAACAGCAGGACAATCTTCCTTCTTCAGTTTCAGCTTTCTCCTTGGCAGAGGTTCCTTCTTGATTTCCAGGATGATCTAATTTTCTGTTGTCAGGGGTCCTGTACTTATACCCCTAAAGTCTTTGTTCTCTTGGTGCATGTGGGCCCTGAGCCCGGTCTGAACCAGTTCTGGGTGGTTCCTGAGTACTTTGTTTTGCTGGCTGCATCTTTCCTTTCAGAGTGAGGGGCAGGGTCCTCAGCCGCCCAGCAGGGGGGTGGAGCCAGCATTGTGGGAGGCAGGCACAGCCCTATTCAGCCCAGGTGCTAACTCCTCCCACTACTCCAGTTGCAAATGCAGTCATTCAGCCTAGTGCTGACTCATCCAGGGGAATTCCCTCCTGGGGAATTCCCCAGCCCCTGTCACTCTCAAACCAGACAGTCAATACACAAACAGGCCCAGCACACAGAAGGGTCAGACAAGAGAACAGCAACTTTCTAAAAGTGCTGTTCTCAAATACAGGATTTAAAAACAACCTTTCCCAAAAGATGTGTTATTAAATTCTGAGTTCAGGGATACTAGATACTTATGTCCTATCTTGTTCCTATGGGAAGAAATGCTCTTAACCACTGTAGCCAGCATCCCCCATGTTAACCTATGGAGCAAGATAGCCTTACAGTAGTGAAAACGAAAATGGCTGCCATTCACTACCAGAGCATGTCACCTGCACTAGTACATGCTCTACCTTTTACATACACTGCACCCTGCCCAGGGGGGTACCTTGGGCCTTCCTTAGGGGTGGCTTATGTGCATGAAAAGGGAAGGGTTAGGCCTGGTCAGTGGGGACACTGACCAGGAGGACACGGCAGTTCTAAACTGCACACAGGCACTGCAGTGGCAGGCCTGAGACACCATTTTAGAGCTACTCCTGTGGGTGGCACAATCAGTGCTGCAGGCCCACTAGTAGCATTTGTCATCACCAGCCCTGGCACACCCAGTGCACTTTACTAGGGACTTCATGGTGATACAAATATGCCAAACATGTATATTCAATCAGAATAACAATTTACACAGAGAGCATATGCACTTTAGCACTGATCAGCAGTGGTAAAGTGCGCAGAGTCCTATTGCCAACAGCCACGGGTCAGGAAAAATAAGGGAGGAAGAAACAAAAAGTTTGAGGATGACCCTGCAAGAAGGGCCAGTTCCAACATAACCCCCTTCCAGCCTAAAGCCAGGGTAGACCAAACGATACCTCGATGGGATTCCCTGCTTAAGGCGATAGAACACGGAAACTGGCCCACACAGCAGGGCAGTCCTGTTCTACGCCGTCCTAAACCCAGTTGGATCACTCCATCCATACTCTCAGAGTCCACCATGCCAATCCATGTGGAAACCTTCTCTTCACCTGTGGACACCACCCGTACAGCACCTAACCTTAATTTACTCACAGGTGTGTCCCAACAGACCGACAGCAAGCCACAGTGACCACCGACAGGGATCAGGGGTGAGACCCAGGCCTCATGCCTCTCAGGGTTCTCAAACCTCTGTGGCGCCAGAGGGTGGGGGGCAGTAGCCCCAGGTGCTTGGCACCCTTTGTCCACTCCCTCTCTTGTCAGGTCAGGTCTAACATCCTGGCACAGACCCACCAGTCCCGGACCAGTATCCAGTGGCTGGACAGGAGGCTGGAGTGGGCTTCCCCACACCCGGCCCTCCTCTTCCTTGGGGCTCTGTACCCTCCAACCTGGAGCGGTACCCCCTTCTAGAATAGTCAGGGCACCTGTGGCAGGTGTCCCGCACCATTCACCCACCAGTTCAGGGGTGCTATCCTGCAACTGGTATTCCAGGTTAGGGGGGATACCCCGGGCCTGGCCCTCAAACCTAGGCTCCACAGCCTCCAGGTCAGACAGCACCTGAACCTGGCTTTCCCACCCAGGGACCAACCCCTGCGGTGGAACACTTGCCTGGCGCACCAGGACTTCACTCACTGAGGTGCCTATACTGGTAGACAGTACCCACCTGGCCAACACAACGGTGTGGCCCAGTCCACCCCCAGGGTGAGACTCCTGCCCTCCTTCCAGGGGAAACCCTGTCCACCAAGACAACCAAGAACACAACTTTCCTACCAGTTCAGAACCTCCCTCCAGCAACTGGTCTCCCAACCTAGGGTTTAACCCCTCAGGTTGTACCGGGGTCAGGGGCGAGGACTCCCTCCCTCTGCACCCCCTTCCAGAGCGCTGCACCCTCCCTACTGGAGGGGTACCCCTGGGAACCATATTAGTCAGGACACTGGTTACAGATGTCCTTCCTTCCAGGTCAGGCAAATCCTGAACCTGGTCTCCCAACCCAGGGACCAATACCTGCGGTTGTGCACTTGCCTGGCACGCCAGGACTTCTGGGTACTCCCATAGTACCCCCTTGAGGGTGACACACAACTCATGTGTCCTGTGACAGTTTGCCTGGCGCAGATCTCCTGACCCCTGTCCACCTGACAGTGCGGGAAGATCCCCCAGGATAGAAGTGAGGTCACCATGGTCACTCACTGGGGGCTCAGCCCTCCCGACTGGTCCCTGACCCACTGGTTCTCCCACTGGGGACTCCTTCCCCCTCTCACCCCTCAGTCTGGGCTTCTGTACCCTCCCAAATGGAGCGGCACTGCCAGACACCAAAACTGATGGAGGCCTGTTTACAGGCACTCCCCGTTCACCAGACACTAGGAGATCCTCTTCAAATGGCCTACAAGTACAGTCTAGGTCCCCAACCTGGTGTTCCCTTAGGGAACCCTCCAGGCCCTGAGACTGGGTTTCGGGCACCATGAGACACACCGCCCCACACTCATTCCTTCTCCACTGAGACCGGACATGAGCCCCTACACCCCTCCCACTACACTGGGACCTACCTGGGCTACACTGAACCGCTTCCACCTCACAGGTCTGGAAGATATCTAAGCCACTCCTTTTGGGATCACTCCCCAATGCCTCCTCAGACTCTCTGGAATCCACCAAGAGGTCTGCCTCCAACGCAAGCTTTCTGGGATCAGAGAACTCACACTCCACCGGGTGTTGGCATAGCTCTGGAAAACAGGGACTTAAAATTTGCTCTCCAACAAATGAATCACACAGCCCCCCACAGTTGTTAACCAAGCTACCCTTTGCCTCACCCTCCAGTGCCTCACACAAGTACCCCACACCACTCTTCTGAGACTGGCAAGACAGTATCTGACTGTCTCTGTCACACAACCCACACTCTTCTGGCTGGTCTTCACACACACACACCAAGGTTTCTACCATGGGGGAACCCCTCTCCCTGTACCTCTCATCTAGAGTCAGTAGAGTGTCCCTCCCACCACTAGGAATATGGTCCCCTGTGCCAGTCCCCCAATCTACTTCAGGGACACTGCACTCCACTGGAACTACATCATAAACCTGAACCCCCTGGTGTATGTCGACCCCCTCCCTCAAGTCAGGCGCCACATCTCTCGGTTTTTGTACCTTTCTCTCAGCACTAGATATCATAAACATGCTGCCACCATCTGAGCTGGACTCCACCTCCAACTCAGCAAAGCTCCTTCCTTGAGCATCCCATTTTTCTTTCTGGGCTAAGGCCCACCGGATCATACCTTCCTTGTTTAGCCGGTCTAATTCTCTGCACCTTTGCTCAGCAGCAAGGAGCCACTCATCTTTCTCTTCCTCACTGTCAGAGAAGTCCTCCCCCTCAGAATCATCTGCTAATGTTGCTTCCCAAATTCTGGCCTCATGGGAATACAGGCATGCCTCAAGATCCCTCCTTGTGGAACCTTTCTCCACGGGCAACCCCCTCTTCTTGCAAAAGGCTTTTATCTCCTCTTCTGAGTAGATGCACAGGTGGAAAAAGTTGACTTCCATTTTGGCAGGATTTTACAGGTGCAACACTAGCCAGAGTCTCAATATCCAAAAATACTTCCAGGAGGACACCGGAAAAAAACCAAACAATATGTGGTGGCGTAGTGGTCTGCACTCACTAGTGATGTACACCAATTACTGTGGGTCAAGTACAAATACAAGTTCAAATCCCACCGCCTGACCACCAATGTTAGATCTGGGGGTCTCTAGTTGGCAGAGGTAGGTACCACTGTCCAAATAGGGACCCTTGCTTCTAGTCAGGGCAAGGAGATAACCCTCTGAGATAACCCCTGCTCACCCTCTAGGTAGCTTGGCACGAGCAGTCTAGGCTAACCAGAGGCAATGCGTAAAGTATTTGTACCAACACTCACAGTAACACAGTGAAAACACCACAAACTGACTCCACAACAGTTTAGAAAAATAAAGGTATTTTTTAATCTAAACTACACAAGACCAAAACGACAAAAATCCAACATACACAGTTCAAGAATATGGTTTCAAAAAGAGTTCTTAAGGTTGCGTTAAAATTCTTAGGTTGCGATAGAATTCTCTACGTTGCGATAGAATTCTCTACGTTGCGATAGAATTCTCTACTGATGCGTGAAAAGTTCACAGTTGCGTCACGTTTACTCACAGTACCTTTTAGTTGCAACAAAGTTCCAAAAGCAGAAGCTGGTGCGGTGGAAAACAAGCGATGCATTGCTCCTGAGACCCTGGGGAGGCGATGCGACAGCCCCGCTGCAGCAGCGGGCGTGTTGCGACGAATCCGGTCTGTATGGGGAGGAAGGCCACTTGTATGGATTCCGGTGCGTAGGTTCCGTAGGAAGTCTGTTCTCGCAAAGGCACGATGCGACGATCTCGTAGGGGCTGCAACGATCTCCGGGGCGACGATGCGCGGTCCAGCGGGGATCCTCTCTCTCGCAGCTCCTCGATGCGTTGATTCTGCGACGACACTCGCAGCGACGTGATGCGACCCGCAAGCAAGCGGTGCGGCGATCTCACCCAGCGACGACAGGTTCTGCGACGATACTCGCAGCAATGTTCAATTCTCCCGCACCGGTCTGGTGCGTCCCGCAAACGAAGGATGCGACGGCTCTGGCAGCGGCGTCAGGCGCTGCGACGATCTCGACCTCCGTAGCGGCGGGAAACTTCTCGCACTGTCGGGGATGCGCTCCGCAAGCGAGCGATGCGACACTTTTCAAGTTCAAAAGTCACTCAAGCTTAGTCTCAAGCTTCCCAGCTCAGGTACAACTTCCAGAGGCCCCACAACTGGATCAAGCACTCTAGGAAGGACAGAACTCTCTCAGCAGAGTTCAGGGAAGCTGGGGGTGAAGTCCTTTTGTTCCTGGGACTTCAAAACAGGGAGCCAGCTCTTCTCAGGCCCTTGGAGATTCCCTCAAGCAAGGGGACACAGCACAAAGCAAAGTCCTTCCCCTCTCCTTGGCAGCAAAGCCACAGGTCAGTCCAGCAGAGCAACAGCAGTACAATCTCCTTTTTTCAGTTTCAGCTTTCTCCTTGGCAGAGGTTCCTTCTTGATTTCCAGGATGATCTAATTTTCTGTTGTCAGGGGTCCTGTACTTATACCCCTAAAGTGTTTGTTCTCTTGGTGCATGTGGGCCCTGAGCCCGGTCTGAACTAGTTCTGGGTGGTTCCTGAGTACTTTGTTTTGCTGGCTGCATCTTTCCTTTCAGAGTGAGGGGCAGGGTCCTCAGCCGCCCAGCAGGGGGGTGGAGCCAGCATTGTGGAAGGCAGGCACAGCCCTATTCAGCCCAGGTGCTAACTCCTCCCACTACTCCAGTTGCAAATCCAGTCATTCAGCCTAGTGCTGACTCATCCAGGGGAATTCCCTCCTGGGGAATTCCCCAGCCCCTGTCACTCTCAAACCAGACAGTCAATACACAAACAGGCCCAGGCACACAGAAGGGTCAGACAAGAGAACAGCAACTTTCTAAAAGTGCTGTTCTCAAATACAGGATTTAAAAACAACCTTTCCCAAAAGATGTGTTATTAAATTCTGAGTTCAGGGATACTAGATACTTATGTCCTATCTTGTTCCTATGGGAAGAAATGCTGTTAACTACTGTAGCCAGCATCCCCCATGTTAACCTATGGAGCAAGATAGCCTTACAGTAGTGAAAACGAAAATGGCTGCCATTCACTACCAGAGCATGTCACCTGCACTAGTACATGCTCTACCTTTTACATACACTGCACCCTGCCCAGGGGGGTACCTTGGGCCTTCCTTAGGGGTGGCTTATGTGCATGAAAAGGGAAGGGTTAGGCCTGGTCAGTGGGGACACTGACCAGGAGGACACAGCAGTTCTAAACTGCACACAGGCACTGCAGTGGCAGGCCTGAGACACCATTTTAGAGCTACTCCTGTGGGTGGCACAATCAGTGCTGCAGGCCCACTAGTAGCATTTGTCATCACCAGCCCTGGCACACCCAGTGCACTTTACTAGGGACTTCATGGTGATACAAATATGCCAAACATGTATATTCAATCAGAATAACAATTTACACAGAGAGCATATGCACTTTAGCACTGATCAGCAGTGGTAAAGTGCGCAGAGTCCTATTGCCAACAGCCACGGGTCAGGAAAAATAAGGGAGGAAGAAACAAAAAGTTTGAGGATGACCCTGCAAGAAGGGCCAGTTCCAACACTGGCTACATGCAAATTAGTCTGACCCTGGCCCAGTGCATCATGGGAACAGGGCAGACCAAACTACCAAGCCAATTCTTTACTGGAAAGGAAACAAGCTTCCGGGGACCGGTTTCTGGCATTACAGCCGTCTTCGGCCCGGCTTGCTTGAATCCTGATGGTGCAGTGAGCAAGGGACTCACATCTGAGCATACCCTTCCACACTTGTGGTGCCAAAACGATTCAAAAAGGGGGGTGGTGATGGACAGAGTATCTGAATTAAGCAGAACACTCCTACCCAGTCAAAAGATCAGGGCTTGATCCATCACCGTTTTTTAGCTCACTGCACCATCCCAGTTCAGAACCTGGCTACATGCAAATTAGTCTGACCCTGGCCCAGTGCATCATGGGAACAGGGCAGGCCAAACTACCAAGCCAATTCTTTACTGGAAAGGAAACAAGCTTCCGGGGACCGGTTTCTGGCATTACAGCCGTCTTCGGCCCGGCTTGCTTGAATCCTGATGGTGCAGTGAGCAAGGGACTCACATCTTAGCATACCCTTCCACAATTGTGGTGGCCAAAACAATTCAAAAAGGGGGGTGGTGATGGACAGAGTATCTGAATTAAGCAGAACACTCCTACCCAGTCAAAAGATCAGGGCTTGATCCATCACCGTTTTTTAGCTCACTGCACCATCCCAGTTCAGAACCTGGCTACATGCAAATTAGTCTGACCCTGGCCCAGTGCATCATGGGAACAGGGCAGACCAAACTACCAAGCCAATTCTTTACTGGAAAGGAAACAAGCTTCTGGGGACCGGTTTCTGGCATTACAGCCGTCTTCGGCCCGGCTTGCTTGAATCCTGGTGGTGCAGTGAGCAAGGGACTCACATCTTAGCATACCCTTCCACACTTGTGGTGGCCAAAACGATTCAAAAAGGGGGGTGGTGATGGACAGAGTATCTGAATTAAGCAGAACACTCCTACCCAGTCAAAAGATCAGGGCTTGATCCATCACCATTTTTTAGCTCACTGCACCATCCCAGGTCAGAACCTGGCTACATGCAAATTAGTCTGATGCGTTGTCAATGGCCTTGCTGAATTGCCGGTCCCTCCCTAGTCATGCGACAGAAATCAATTCCCTTATTCTTGACCATAAGCTGGACGTGTTGTTTCTTACAGAGACCTGGATCTCTTCCTGCTCCGGCCCGGATATGGTCAGAGCACTTCCACCTGGCTTTCCTATATTTCATCTAGACAGATCAGTGGGGAGGGGAGGCGGAATTGCTATCGTTTACAGGGATACGTTAACCTGTAAGGTTCAGGATGGTAGGATGAGCGACTGCGAGAGCTGTCAGTTCTCTCTACGCTTGTCGCCCACCGCGTCCTTGGCGGGCCTTCTCGTCTACCGTCCGCCTGGGACCATGGGCAACTTTCTTAATTCCTTTCTTGAAACGGTCGCACTCCTTGCTTCTTCCACTGCCAACTTCCTGGCATTGGGTGATTTTAACATCCATTTTGATGACCCCTACAACCCCCTGGGAGTAGATCTGCAGCGGGATCTCAAAGCATTTGAGATTAATCTGGTCAATTCGGGTGCAACGCACGGAAAGGGACATTTGCTTGATCCTATTTTTTCAAATTCAGACCGCCTTAAAGTTCTGCCCGCGCTGGCTCTGCCCTGGACAGACCATTTCATGATTCCGGCTCGGTGGCAGTTTGACGTCCCAGTGGCATCGACACCTAGGGTATTCACGGTGGAAAGAGCCTGGTCTAGGCTCCCAGTGGATACCTGGGCGGTACATTTGGAGGCGTCCCGTCCCATTCCTGGGCCTGACCCGTTAGTAGCTGATGAGAATGTAAACACCTGGTTGACCAACTCGCTCGATATTATCCTCCCTAAGAAAAGACTACTTACTAGGGGTAGGAGAGTGGGATCAGCTCCCTGGTACACGCCAGAGCTTAGAACACTGAGGAAGGGCTGCAAGAGGCGGGAGCGGATCTGGAGGAAGAATTGGGGCGAGGTGAGCCGGAGAGAATATCGGGCGGCTCTTAATACTTATAAAACCGCTATCCGGGCAGCGAAATCAGGGTTCTTCGAGGAGAGAATAGGTCTTTCTTCCAACTCCTCGAAAGAGTCGTTCAAGGTCATCAGAGAACTTTTGAAAACCCCCGAACCTCTGGTCACTTACGATAACCCGCATGAGAAATGCTTAGAACTTGCCTCTTTTTTCAAATCCAAGATAGAAAACATCTTGGCATCCCTCCCTTGGTTAGTCCAGGAGACATCCTCTGTGGGTAACCTAGGGTCTTGGCCCGGGGCGAGGACAGCAGAGTTGGTCTCCTTTGGACCAGTCACTGTGGACGAAGTTCTCGGGGTCCTGGCCACCGTGAAGAGCGGGTCTCCGAGAGACCCGGCTCAGATGAAATATCTGAAGCAGGTAGCCTCCACCATTGGCGGCCCAGTGACGGATCTTATAAATCTATCCTTCACTCAAGGAGTGGTGCCTCCCAGTTGGAAGGGAGCGGTAGCCAAGGCCCTCCTGAAGAAGCTCAGCCTGGATCCCGCCGACCTTGCGAACTTTCGGCCTATTTCTTTACTTCCCGGCCTCAGCAAGGTGGCGGAGAAACTTGTGAATAGGCGCCTATCGAGTTTTCTGGAATCCAACTCCCTTCTGGGTGACTCTCAAACGGGCTTTCGCCCTGGCCAGGGGACGGACACTGCCCTGCTGGCAGTCGTGGAGAATGCCAGGTGCATTTTGGATTCAGGGGGATCGGTGGCAGTGATCCTCCTGGACCTCAGTGCGGCATTTGACACCGTAAACCATCAGGTGTTACTCCAGCGGCTGTCGGGGGTGGGGGTCTCCGGGTTGGCCCTGAAATGGCTCACGTCCTTTTTGGAAGATCGGACGTTCGAGGTCTGGGAAGGCCAAGAGAAGTCAACATTGGTCCCTCTCCAGTGTGGTGTGCCACAGGGCTCATCGTTGAGCCCCCCATTGTTCAACATTTATATGGCCCCACTGGAGAGTGTGGTATTTCCACTGGGTATTAAGATCATCAGCTATGCTGATGATACCCAGCTGGTGGTAGGGCTCCCCCAGTCGGCGAATCAACCCGACCAGCTGCATGCATGTTTGGCCAAGATCTTCACCTGGATGTGCAACTCAGCACTTAAACTCAACGGTTCAAAAACCGAACTGATGATGTTGGGGAACTCCCCTCCCTCTTTGCCCCTAAGCAGCTGGCCTAGCTGTCTGGGAGTGCCACCCACCCCTAAACAGGAAAATAAGAGCTTGGGGGTGTGGCTGGAGCAGGACCTTTCTTTTAAGTCACACGCTAAAAAGACCGCAGGCGTGTGTTTTGGCCTGCTCCGGTCAGCCCGGAAGATCCTACCCCTCCTCCCGATGGCCACCAGGAGGCTATTAATCCAGGGGCTCATCATCTCCCGGCTGGATTACAGCAATGCGCTGTTTCTGGGGGCGCCAGAATCAACTTTGAACAAATTGCAGCAAGTACAAAACGCTGCTGCTAGGCTCTTGACGGACCTTCCCAGGTGGCAATCAGCCCGTCCGGCGCTGAAGGCGCTTCACTGGCTCCCTGTCAGAGAGAGGGTGAAGTTTAAGGCACTCTGTATGGCCCACAAAATCTTGCAGGGGAAAGGGCCACCTATCCTCCGGGGTATGGTTCATTCTTATAAGGCCCCACGTGCCCTTCGCTCAGACCACCAAAATCTCCTGCAAGTCGCGAGAGTAGGAAAGGCCAGGACTGGCGGTAGAAGATTCTCCGTTAACGTGGCTGTTTTGTGGAATTCCCTTCCGCTTGCCCTGCGCTCCGAAACTGGCACTTTACGATTTCGCAATCTTTTAAAGACCTACCTGTTCCCTGCCTAATGAGCTGTCTTTGTTATGGTGTGTTCTCTGGATAAGCGCTGGGATGCCCAAGGGAAACCACGCGCGATATAAAACTCATTAATAATAATAATAATAATACATGCAAATTAGTCTGACCCTGGCCCAGTGCATCTTGGGAACAGGGCAGACCAAACTACCAAGCCAATTCTTTACTGGAAAGGAAACAAGCTTCCGGGGACCGGTTTCTGGCATTACAGCCGTCTTTGGCCCGGCTTGCTTGAATCCTGATGGTGCAGTGAGCAAGGGACTCACATCTGAGCATACCCTTCCACACTTGTGGTCGCCAAAACGATTCAAAAAGGGGGGTGGTGATGGACAGAGTATCTGAATTAAGCAGAACACTCCTACCCAGTCAAAAGATCAGGGCTTGATCCATCCCCGTTTTTTAGCTCACTGCACCATCCCAGTTCAGAACCTGGCTACATGCAAATTAGTCTGACCCTGGCCCAGTGCATCATGGGAACAGGGCAGACCAAACTACCAAGCCAATTCTTTACTGGAAAGGAAACAAGCTTCCGGGGACCGGTTTCTGTCATTACAGCCGTCTTCGGCCCGGCTTGCTTGAATCCTGATGGTGCAGTGAGCAAGGGACTCACATCTGAGCATACCCTTCCACACTCGTGGTGGCCAAAACGATTCAAAAAGGGGGGTGGTGATGGACAGAGTATCTGAATTAAGCAGAAGACTCCTACCCAGTCAAAAGATCAGGGCTTGATCCATCACCGTTTTTTAGCTCACTGCACCATCCCAGTTCAGAACCTGGCTACATGCAAATTAGTCTGACCCTGGCCCAGTGCATCATGGGAACAGGGCAGACCAAACTACCAAGCCAATTCTTTACTGGAAAGGAAACAAGCTTCCGGGGACCGGTTTCTGGCATTACAGCCGTCTTTGGCCCGGCTTGCTTGAATCCTGATGGTGCAGTGAGCAAGGGACTCACATCTGAGCATACCCTTCCACACTTGTGGTGCCAAAACGATTCAAAAAGGGGGGTGGTGATGGACAGAGTATCTGAATTAAGCAGAACACTCCTACCCAGTCAAAAGAACAGGGCTTGATCCATCACCGTTTTTTAGCTCACTGCACCATCCCAGAGGGACTGGCATCAGCAAGCATAACAATACATTATGTAAACTTTGAAACCAATGAAAGCACGCCCACAATGGAATTTTCCAAGGAGATGCCGATGGACAGTAAATTACATTATCTACTATTCAAGGTCACTCTGCCTGTATCCACCACTAGAAAAGTGGAAGAAGGCCTACGCCCAGGGAAATGGTATGCGCTAATAAGAACAGTGCATTCATTAGTGTAGCAAAATTCAGCTCTGAAGAAACATAACCTAGAGGAGGCCGTTTCTTAGAAATGGCAAAGGATTAGTTTCGATTATAATTCTAAATGGTGGCCCTACACAAAAAGGTGCTGCGAATGCTAACCTTACATAAACCAATGCAAAAGCATATTTTTCGATTCTAACAGGTGCATTATATTTAGGAAATAGTATTTAAAAAACCTTAGAAATTCAATGAAAAAAACAAAGGTGAAATTCAGCAGTCACCTGAACTAAGTATAACTTACGCCATTGCAATGCACTGCTTATAACCACACATATATACCAACACTTGTACTCCCCTTTGAAGCAAATTAGAGCAAAGTGGTGCAATGTGCTACTGTGGGGTTACTTTGTGCTCTAGAAAGTAAATCCCAAAATCAACCCTTTGTGCTGGTTTGCTTTAAACCAGGTACAAAACGCTGCCAAATTTGGCCCAAAGTGTGTATAGCACATGTCAATATAAGACTTTGGGGAAATGTAGTAAATTGCAGTAGCGGTCGGCAGTAGGAGTTACTGCAGGGCGGTGATGTGGGCAGGGGGAGGGGCAGGGTGGGGGATAGTAATGTAAGGATTACGGAGTTTAACAGGTAAGTAAACATTTAAATAAATAAAACAAATTTTGTTGCGCGCACTGCTTCACCAAATGTGATGCAGTGCGTGCAACAAAATTTGTTTTATTTATTTAAATTACTACCCCCCACCCTGCCCCTCCCCCTGCCCACGTCACCACCCTACAGTAACTCCTACTGCCGACCGCTACTGGTAAATTGTGATGCAACACATCACAGAAACCAAAGGTGCTAAGCTGCATCAAAGGGAGAGTGAAAAACAGCGCCACACCCGCAAGATAGTCTTCTCTGGGCCAGTGCTTGTGCAACTTTAGGCTGCCATGTGGCAACGCACATGCCCTTGAACCATGGTGCATGAGTGTTTGTGTTTTGTCAAGCACAGTTTTTATACTAGAAGGGGAGCCTTCAAGTACACATTGTATGTCTACTGTACAATGCAGCGCACATTCAAACTTTGAAAGTATGGAGGAATTAGACGATTTCTTCTCTGTCATGCCTGCCTTGAGAAAGCATAAGGTTTTGGTACAAATTCCTGTCTACAATAGTTAGTATATAGGAACTTGCATCAAAACCCATGAAACACTTCCAGATAGAAATTTGCATCAAAACCCATGCAACACGTCCTTGATGTAATATCACGCAAAGTACTACAAAGCACTGCTTTGCGTTACTCTGGCTAACTTATTAATACAAATCCTCATTCGCCCTGGAAAATAAATGCCACCACAATGTTTTGCATGCGCTAGGTTACAAAAGTAATGCAAACGCAGAGCAATATGATAGTAAAACTGGGCCAAGTGCTCTGCCACCGTTTGTGGGCGGAGTAGCACATACAACATTTCAAAAGGTGGAGCAGTGCTATTTTACCACCTGAGAAAATGCTAAATGGCTGCTCGGTATTGTAGCAGCATTTGGTGGCGTAGCCAGACTAAACAAAACAACATAACACAATACCTTACATAAAGCAACATAACAACACAATAAAAATATAACAGAGCATCGCACAAAATAGGCAAACGAGTATGCAACAGAGCAACCATACAACAATATACCATCACATTTCAATAATGCGGCACAAAATCACAGCAGCACAAAAAGAACAGCACACATTACCGCCACAACAAAATGGCATGCAGTACACATGCACAACCATTCTTGTCACAAATGTACAGCCCCCAGTGATGAAGATGTTTGCACCAAGCACTGCCTCAGATTACCACCAATGTTATGAAGTGAAGCTAATAAAAAATCTTATTCTGATCAGGCTCATTATGTCTTAAGTCGATTTCTAACAGCATCTTGGACATTGTACACTCTAACAAATTGCCTGGTGCTGCATCAATATTTCAACCTTCGTTCTGCATAACAGCACAGCCACCAAACGTGTATTTCACAATTTTTGCATGCATTGGTTCTTTCCAAGCTTCACGCTCATGCTTTTGTTGACTCTTGAAAAAGAAGAGATTTTTTTCTTTTTTTTACCAAAGACAGCCTGTTTTTTCTGCTTTTTTTTCTTTTTACCTTTTCTTTTTACTAAAGACAGCCTGTTTTATCTGCTTTTCTTCGTGCATGTCAAATGTTCTCCTCTAACCGCAGGACCACAGATCTTCGAAAAACTCAATTTGAAACACATCATGAAACAATTCTGCTGTTGGAGTTCATAACCTGACAACAGCAGCATATCTGACTTTCAATTTAAAATATGTTTTCAGTAGACCTGAAGTCCTATGCTAACAAATCATATGCTAATGAAGTAATTGCACTTCCCCTAGAGAGGCGACTTTCATAACATATTTAATCTCTTTGCAGTGTTGGTTATATGCACACCATCGGAATTAAAATTCATTCATGTATAAAAGCTCTGATTAAGATGATTGCCTTGAGGTTACAATATTGTATTACATGCTATAAATATCCACATTTGCATTCGCTTTATTGTCTCCTTGTGCTCAAGATGCATTTGTATAATTGTATGTCACAAATAAATTAAAACAACGGTAATGCACTCACATAGAACCCAATATGCTAAAACGTTTTTCGCCAACCATTAACGAACCATACTGAATATTTGCTGATTTTTGCATCTAAAATCGAATAACTTAGCAAGTGAATGGTGCCCCACTTCTTTACTGCCCATGGTGTAATGCAGATTTAAAATCATTTTGCGTTGTTGCACATTCTGCACATAATATCACTTTATAAGACTGCATCAGACATCTTTATTGATCCTTTCCTCTTGCATCCGTTAGCACTCGCTCATATGGGAGAGTCCTTGTTACATTTCTGGTTCCATGCCTCCTACTACTAGTGGAGCTACAAGGCAGTAATAAAGAAAGCAATATCAGAGGTGGAGGGACGAAATGCACTGATTGCCTAGTGTCAGAAAATGGCGCATTAGCAGGGGAGGATGTGAGGGTTTCCTAGGTAATAAGTACAAAATCTTGTCAGGTCCAACACACAAGTTCAATAAATAAACCTCGGTTCAATCCTGATAGCGAAGGTGCAGAGCACACGGATGTAACTTAGTGGTGGCTGGTGACATTTGAAAGTGCTTGAGTGTAAATGTCTGTCCTGAATGCCTTGTGGAGAGTGAGCCCAATTTTTCCTGTTCTGGAGTTCAAACAATGATGCTTGCTGCAGGGACATCAACCCACTGAACTACCTTAACAAAAAGCAATAAGGGTTAAATACAAACATTTCTGAAAGGAACAATTAGATATTTGCACCAAGCAGATAGAAAATAAATAACAAGATTTGCTGTCATCCGTCAACCAATAAGAGTGGCGGATAGCACAAAACACAAACTTAAAATTTCAAAATCCAAATCAGTATTTTCTTATTTAATGCAAAGAGATTCTCAGATTCAAATCTTACTTCTAATTAGTGAAAGTCAAGACACACCTGAATGAGAGGTATCTCCTTGAGCAGTGAAAACCTTCACTTTAATTTTTTTTAAAGAGTACAATGTAGGTAATATGAACATTTTATAAAAAACTCAAACATTTGTGGAGAGTGTTTTGCCACTTCCCTTTTTCCAGGGGCTCCTCTACACAAAACTGGTGACCGAGGGTGCTCTCCTCTGGCAGATGCACGGGTAGAGGAAGCATGAGAAGTGGCGCCTGTGACTATTGCACAACACCCCCTGCATGTAATCTAATATTATACAGCTCTGTGAGAGCTCTCTTGGTCCCAACTCCCAATCACTACGCGGGCAATGGGTACAGCGCATGACGTTCCTGTGTTCCTGATGGTCATGGTCCACCCAGGGGTAGCAGGATGACAAAGTGCTATAGCGCACTGTGTGCCGTGGTCTGCAGGTCACCGTCTACCCAGGGGAGCATGAAGCGCTATATTTATTTTATGATTTTATTTCAGCTAGTAGTATTTGGTAGGGGTGGAGGGCCAAGCAATACATACTCCGCTCACACACAGAACTCTGCGGAATTTCTGAGTTTTTTGGTATTTCCGCAGCATTCCGTGTAGTGAAACTCCGCAAGCTCTACACACCCTGCTCTCGGAGTTCTGAGAGCCACATATTTTTCCGCCGGCCCCATGCGGCATGTAATTTAGTTTGGCAGAGTTTCCTTACCATTGGCCCAGCACATCCAAGACAATCCCAATGCTGCTCTTCAAAATAGTGTGTATTAGACTTTCATTAAAGTGCAAGAGAGAAGAGTTCAGATTGGCTTGAGCAGGGCAACTCAGAGCTCCATCAAAGACCAGAGATCTGCCATTTCTTCCCCCCAGGCTCTCTAATACACTGCGGGTTCAGAGACCTTTAAAATGTGCATGTCAAACTGGGCTCAAGCTTATAGCCAACCTGACTTGTGCAGTTTAATTTAGAGCACCCCTTTGATCTATAGACATTACAAGGCCTCAGGCATTGTGTAGCAGCTCCTAAGTGGAGGGGCAAAGCTCCTTTGCTCCTACGGATGTGCTTCCAATGGTGTAACTTCAAGAAAAGCAAGCAAAGTTTTTAACATTAGCAAAATAATTAAAAAGACAACATTTAAATGCAAAACAAATCATAGAACCAATTTCTAAAAATCAAAAAAAATGTTAATAAGAAAACTTACACCAAAACTTCTAAAATCCAAACAGGGGAACCAGAGGTATAATTTTGAAAAGTTTTAGAGCAAAAAAGGTAAAGAAAATGTAAAGCGCCAATTAGAAGTCCTTATTCAAACTTCCTTGGTTCTAGGTGCAATTTTAGGCTACCTCAATGAAGAAGAGGCCAGATTTCCCTAACAGATCCTCATGGTCAAAGATGTTACCTTATAACTTTATCGCTGAAATTAATCTTAAGTCCCCCAGTGGGGCAGCACTGCAGGTTCTGTTTGGCGAAGTCCTCAAATAATCTGATAGCTGTTGGGTGAGGTTCCACTGAAGCTAATGGCTCTGGTGAAAAAGCTCAGAGTGGGAAATGATCATTTTTTTTGTCCGAAGTCCTCTTATTGGTCAAATACTTTTCACATCTTAACATGTTGAACATTTCTGCGTTGATAATTTTTTTTTCACGGAGCTCAAAATCCTACAGCCTGAAACTGTGTCTGACGAAGTCCTCTTGACAACGGACAACTTTGTCATGAGGTTGCACTGATGCTCCTGAGATCTTGGAAGTCCAACACTTTACAAACTTTCTGGTACAGTTCTTCTTGGCTTCTCCTAATGCTCCCAGTACCTCAGGGACAGCACTTAGGGATGAGGACTCACTCCAACAGAGCACAACAGCAGGTTTAACCGCAAGTCCGGTTGCTACTTGTCAGTTAATCCCTCCAGGAAAAAGACCTCTTGCACTTTTCCGTGTCCCTTTAGCCACAAAGGATATCTACCACCTGACCTTTGAAGCCAACTTTTCAGTCTTTGGTCCAAGCGATAGCAGGTCTAGTCACTCAGGCATCCACACAGATCACAGACTGTCACAGATCACAGAATGTCCATTCTTCTTCTTTTTTTCTGCAGGGTCAGAAGTGATCTGAAGAGCTGTGGGGGAGGGGCCACTTTTATTGGATTCACTAGATTGAGGTTAACAGAAACTCCTGGACACTCCCAAACCAATGAGAAAAAAGTTCTAAGGGAAACCTTCCCCACTTTTGCCACACATCCTCTTTCCCTTAGTGTAAACTATGCCATACAGCATTATTCTGAATAAAAATGATCATGGCAACACCCTTCTGTTCTTGGAGACGTCTGGTCTCCTAGTCAAGTGTGGTTTTATGTAAATGAGCACTGCTCTCCTCCTCAATCCCACTAAACGGGCTCTAGGCCCAACCCCCCATTTCACTGGGCTAGAATCAAGCTGGATCAGTTGGTCCAGGGAACAAAGGCTTCTCTTTCCCATGTCTCCCTTTATGCTTCACTATGAATGAGCAAGCCTCACTCTGGTCCCTTCCAAGTTATTGGCATTTGTGGACCCTCCCAAGCTGTAAGGAGTCACATACCACTTTTTCGGCTCTGTGAGCATTTTTTACACCTCATAAAATGAATCACTAACAGGGAGCCGCTGCTGGTAGCAACTGGTGGTTCAGGCGGACAAAGGCTAACTTTTTAAATAATACTTTTCCTAAATATTTATAAAACATTCAACTACACCAGTGAATGGGATTTTAATAATAATATTAAAAAATAATGGTTTTATCATTCTGGAGATTATCCCATGCCAGTTTTAGCAGAAATAAAATTCTATTCTGAAGTTTGTTTCACCTATTGGACAGTTTCAGCCAATCAAAGTTAAATAGCTTTTGGGGTAGGTCACTATAGATATGTGACAATGCTAAATGTTTGCATGTACCACTTTTGAATACAAGGCACCCTACCCTGTTATCAACAAAGCCTACTTAGGGGTTATTTATTATTATTATTATTATTATTATTTAAAAGTAGGATACTTTCCTATCAAAAAGAGTTGTTTTGATAGGTACGACTGCAAAAATTAAAGTCGTTAAATTAAACAGGTAGGCCTGAAGCCATGTTTACTTTGTCAGATTAGTGGATAACACAAATGGGCTTCAGTCCACAGGTGACATTTCCCTTCCCATGCCACTAGTGTATTTTCTTGCACCTTACACTGTAGACCTACTGAAATGTTCAACACAGGTCAAATGCCCACCCCTTACTGTCAGGTGTAACTCAAGGATCCATTTTGAGTCGTTTGCTCTTCTAGTTGGATGGCAAACTTATCATGAGCCAACAGATTAATACAGTGACAGCTATATGCTTTGGGATCTTGAAATGACACAGGAAGATCCTTCAATGGCTTCCTACCAATTCCCAGAGAACCATAGTCCAAGCCCTGGCTATTTCTAGGCTGACCTATGGGATTAGTCTGTAGCTATGGGTGGCAAAAACATTACTTAAACACGTCAAATTTGTACAAAATGCGTCTGTATTCCTCTTGCTCCACCCTCCTAAGTTTACATCCACTGCCAATATGCTAAGGAAGTTACAATGGCTGCCTATTGAACAGCAGGTGAATTTTAAAGCGATGTGCTGTATGCACAAGTATCTGGCAAACAATGGTTCCAGTTACCATACACCTTTGGTGTCTTGCATCAAACCTGGCCGTTCGTTGCTCTCTGGCTATCTCACTCTGGTGTAATTCCTAAAATTAGGAAATCTTGTCAGGGAGGCCGAGCATTCTCCTTTCTGCGACCGACATCTTTGAATGATCTACCTCTGACACGGAGAGAATTTCATTCACTCTCCCTGTTTCGCAAACTGTTAAAAACTTGTCAGTTCTCATCCTCTGATCCTTCCTAATGACTTTATGTTTCTGATATCGTTCTTTGCTCGATCCACCTTCTGTATTGATATTAGCACTTGGAAACCTTCCTATAGGTAGCCATGCGCTTTACAAAATAGGTATAATAATGATATTATTACTAATAATAATATTGATAATAATGTAAACATTCCAACTGTGGATTACATCATTTTACTATGTTTTTAGAAGTCAGAGTACATGCCCTGGTGACTGTACAGCAGTGGCCCAGTGTTCAGAGTTGAAAAACCGGCAATACCAATCAGCAAAAAAACTGGGTGCGACCACGCAAAAAAGAAGGATTTTCTCACACCTAGTGATTGTGCTGTGGCACATTGCCTCTAATATAAGTCTAGAACAAGGGAAGGCTAAATCAGATCCAATGAGGCCTGGAATCATGCCAGATTTTCAGACTAATCATTGACCATGTAAATGACTTCTATTTGGGTTTTTCAAATGTAAATGTATCTTACTTTTCAGGGTGTACTGACAATGTGCATGGATCTTGCGCTCCATAACCTAGGGTTTGATACCTTCCTAGACTTGAGGTGTAAAGAAACTTGAAGGGGCCCCCCCTGCACAGCTCACAGAGGGCCCCCAGGCTCTGGAGCTTTAAGGCCAGGGGCCCTACTACCTGTGCGCAGTGTTGGCTGGTGCCCCTTGTAGTTCGGAGGCCTCCTTAAACCATGGGGGCTGCGGAGCTATTGTTATACCACTGTCGTAAACAATGGTTTTACTGCACTATTCAAAATGATAGGATATGCATCTCACTACCTAACATGAACCCACCATTTGCATTCTTTCAAGTGAATATTATGCTGTAGCAGCATATGCACACATATAGTGTGGCCTGAGAGAATCCTCAGACAATTCTGTGACAGTATGCCACAGCAACCACATCCCTTCACCTTCCTCAACACCGCAGAGGAAAAGAGTCCCTGCATGGACAACTGTCAGTTTAATTATACATTCCCAGGGCCAGTGTGTAAGGGCACATTTTGCCAACAGACAACCCTAAGTCCTTTATTATACATTCAAGAGTACAGTGACCTTGCTTTAGTGGATAATTAATAAAAAAATCGAGGGGGTGCATACATGGGAAGGCCACCATGTGGATCTTTTGGGTTTTCCAGGCCACCTGATAATGTCCTTTTCTTCTCTGGGATTGACTGACAATGACAATTAGAGGAATGTTTCCCGAGTGCATCACTGGATTCAGAACAGCTTCTTTCAGCCTCTTCTGTAATACAAACCAGCGCATGGAGAGCAAAGGGTACATCATGCAATATTCAATCTTGACCAAGGTGTTTGTGAAAAATCCATTGGAGGAAAAAGTTGTAGATGCAGCATCCCATAGTATGCTACTGTCAGCAATAAAGTGGTACATTTACAGAATACATAAGTGAAGAGGATGAGGGAAATGGTCATTCACAAAGGGAAGTTCACTTGAAATGAGATCAATTGGAGATAGTCGAGGAAAGCAGAGTAAAACTAGATGTAAAACTCGTGGTAGAGCAATAAAAAGGACAATTGCTTGCAGTTGGGAGAAATGGTAACTGTGATGAGATTGGGTGGGGAAGAGCACGTTGATAAGATCATTATGCATTTTAACTCTCCAGCTTGATACGGACATTATGATATTATTTTACCATTTGAATGTAACGTAAAAGAAAATATAGGGGTATATTAACAAGGACCGGCGACAAATATCGCAAAGCGTGTTTAGCGCTTGCAAATATATCGCCGGCTATCTCTGTAATTTATCACCCGGTTAGCGCGTTATCAACAACCCGCATCACCGAGGTGATAAAAATTCCAGAGATAGTGTGGATATCGCCGTTTTCCATGGTGGCCACGGCGATATCCTACATGATAGGGCCTGTGGTCTTAGCCACAAAATCCACCCCAAATGTTATGTATGTCTAAGTTCCTGCATACTTAACGCGATTTAATTAATCGCTACCCTTCCTTGTTAATATCGCAAAGCTGCCTTCGCAATATTTTACCTGGTTCGTTTCACAGCCACGAGAACTTTGCATCTCATTAGCGATGCAAAGATTGGCGTGCTGGAAACGGGCGCTAAGTCAGCAAAACACACAATAGCGTGTCTTTGCTGATAAGGCGATAAAATTATCGCCGCTTTTCGACTGGATCTAGCACAGATAGTCTCAAACCGCTCAGAACTTTTTTCACGCCCCTGGGGTACCGAGATGTCCTAACTTTATGTATCTACATGTGATAGTATTTTAGATTTGCCACCTATCCGTAGGGCAAGGGGTGGACGTCCCACAGCCATGAACTTTGATATACAATTTATAAACAATTTACAATATTCAGGAGGAAACAGGTTCCTACATTCTAGGGATGTAGTAGTGCCGGTAGAGGTGTCTCTTAAATTCATTTCTGATGTGCAGGAGGGGCCCTGACAGTGATGGGGATGTTCTTCAAGATGATGGTTGCATGGATGGAAAAGTCATGTTTTTAGTTTCTTTTTCTGCATTTTCTTGATTGCGATTTGGCAATGTCCTGCCTCATTTGGCGCCCTCCATTGGATTTCTTTTGTCCCAAAGGCAGAGCCCTGACGCTGCACAGATAACTGCCTAAAGACCCCCGTTAAGAGGCGTACAAATACGAGTAAAAAGACCCCAGGCAAGAAGCAGTCGCTATATCTGACTGCTTAGATCCTAAAGGCCAGGACTAACAAAGACAGTGCAGTTTAGATAAATCGTGCTGTACTAAACTTAGGATAAATTGGTGTCACTGCACGCCTGAGGGTACTCTTCTTTTTATGAACGCAATCTAGCAATTGGAACTTGTCCTTTCTTACAGTTAACCAGATGTGTTGAGATCAGTTTAATTCGTAACTTGTTTTCTGATTAAATGTTATATTTCTCACAACGTTTTACTGCTCCGGATTGCATTTCTGGCGAATATACACTTGCACCTGTAAGGTTGTCCTGTGTTTCCGTATTATTGTTCATCTGTGACTGCCTCATAAATGAGTCAGACCTCCTGGCTTTGTCAGTGCTTGTTTAAGTACTCAAATCGAACTTAGCACTCACATTGAGATATTGTGCTGGCATTTTCTTCTTGTCTCAGCAATCTATCTACTTTTTTTTACATTACGTGTACAGGTACACGTTAGATTGCAATCATACTGACTTTAAAATGAACCTATAACTATAACGTTTCTATCTATTAATGTTGACTGTCTCAATGTAACCATTAAGGTATAAGAATTCAGGGGCATATTAGCAAGAGATTTATCTCCGCTTTTTTGGCTTTAAAAGCCAAGAAAGCGGAGATAAACTTATCTCCCTATCAGCAACAGGGTGCTAACATGCAAATTCGCATGTTAGCACCCTTTTTCTCTACGCTTCCCGTTGCATCTCTAATGAGATGCAAAGGGGGCGTTCCAGAGAAAAACAATAGGAGAAATGTTGTTAAGCGACATTTCTCCTATTATCAAGGATTTCGCTAACCTTGTTAGTGATAAAAAAAAGCAGCGCTAACCGCGGCTAGCGCTGCTTTTTTTACACCTGGTATTTTCCTGACTTAGCCATGATATCCTATGGAAGGTGGATATAATGGCTAAGTTTGTGAGCCCCTATTATCAAGCTAACGCCAAACTTCGAGAGAATATCGTTGGTTTTCCAGCGATAATCTCTCATTTGGCAGTCAGCGAGGATTTTTATCACTTCTGAGATAAACCTTGCTAATAGCAAGTTATCTCTGCGATAATTTCCGGCGATGCTTAGCGATAAAATATTCGTTGCTAAGCCTCGTTAGCGATAAATATCGCTAATCGTTGGTAATATGCCCCTCAATTTGTTTGGTTTTTTGTGAATTTTACTCCTCTTAATTTATTGTCAGTCTCTTTTTTTAAATCTGTTTATTGTTTATTGTTGATGTATCTTATTTATTAGGCAATACAAATTCCCACTTGACTTTGTTGGGATATATGTAGAGGCTCCATCAGTCTCAGATTCTTGGGACTTATACTTAATATTTGATATATTTATAATACCTGTTATCTGTTCTAGCATCTATCTGATCTTTTTTATATGATAACTGTGACATCGTTTTATCCCAGTCCAGTCGCTCGGTGTCATGTAGTTCTTTTTAACGCTTCAATATTATATATTTGATTCTGTATTTATGTATTGCTACTGTATTGCAAATGTATTTCTTTTTAACTAAGCAGTAAAGATACTTGAATAAAAAAAAATAAACTATTTTAAAAAAGACTGCTATGCAATATGAGTATGATAATATTTCTAATAAATATCTGTGTTATGTGATCACTGAGTCATCCAGTGTCAATAAACTGAACACAGTGATTGCAAATATGAAATGTGAAACTTTACAGTGCCATTAAATTAACTCAACATAGTGAGTGCAATCCTGAAAAGCGAATATTGAAAATAGCTCCCTAAAATCCTGACTATAAGGAGTTGAATACAGGAAATAGTGTCTTTTAAATGCTCTGTGGAAGCTGATTGTGTATGTCAGGAGATAAGTCTTCAGCAGTTCAACCTCATTCTGCACAGAACGGCAGCCGCTCCTTCTGTATTACTTTGACGCCCTAAGTAAGGCAGTCAAACCCTTAACGTTTCTTCCCATGAATTCTAAAGTAGCAATGAGTTTCCTGTTATAGACCACATTTCAGCACCTTTGACACTGCTCATACAAAGAGATGTGATGCTCAGGAAAAGGAACTTGTCTGAATATTTCAGCAACTACATTTAGCCATATGAAATATTAAGGGCCATATTTATGGCCAAGTCACGCAGTGCAGCCAAGAAAGTCCTTTTGCTGCGATGCACTGCTTGACAGGGAATGCACCGTATTTAAGTCAATATGGTGCACTCCTGCCTTTTCCTCTGTGCTAGTGCCCTTTTGGCTGCCTAATGCCAAGGCAGGCACCCTAGCACTATGGTGCAAGGGTGCCTGCGTTGCATGCAGGACGGTTTTCGTGGAGGAAGGGGCACCTTCCTGCACAAAAACAATCCCCTTTGGCGTTTTCCTCTTTCTCCGTGTGCAGCAGAAAGCAGCACACAGAGGAAAAATGAGGAGAAAAATATGTGTCTCCTAGTTACGCCACACCTGGTTGGGTGTATCTTTTTGGCACATTCTCAGGAGACATTTTTACGCGAGACGAGAGAACAGAGTGACTTTTACTGGAGCAGTGTCCCCTGATGAAGGGCGTATCCCGCCCGAAATGCATTGGGATATAAATAAACACTGCTTGGAACGAACCTTGGCATCTGTCGTGTATTAACAAGAGGCTCGGATGGGAACAGTTTCTACATGAGAAACATGGGAAATACGTAAAACGAACCCCATATATGGAACATTGTTTAAGCAAATGAATAGATACGAGTAAAAATTGAGCAACTTGGAAAAATGGACTAAAATGATGGATGATCCGTTGAATTTAATAGCCATGTTGGCACTACACTGCTGTGCACTGGTTTGGGGCTAATCTGATGCCTCATCTCTGTATAAAGTTACACATTCTCAGGTGTACCACTTCTGGTAAATCTAGGAATGCAGAAGAAACCGTGTGAGTTGCGTGGGAATATCCATGCGATGCCCATGGAAACGCCACCCTGGCACAGATTAATGCAACGCAGCGATTTGCGTTGCCTTGCATTGCATTACTTATGATTTATGAAGCCGCTCAGGGCCACGGAAGGTGGCCTTGTGTGGCCTAAAAAATCAAAATTTGAAGTCGCACCGTGTTGCATGGTGCAAGAGCAACACAAATGCTCTTGTAATTATGGCCTTAAGTGTGAAAGTGTCTATGGGGAGTTTCACGAAAATTGTCTGTTTTGTACCAGGGGCTGTAACAAGATCCTACTTTCTGTGTTGTGCACGCTCAAAAGGGAGCTGAGTATTTCATGTGGTATCCTAAGCGTATACATTAACTTGAAATATTTCTGAGGTAGTGAAGTGGCTGCAGACAGCAGAGCTCTGAGCCAGGAGGTACAAGTCCAGGCTAAGCAGTACTGCCATGGTATCACCCTGCACTAAAAGTGGAATATAGCACCACTTTCTGAAAACGCAGTGATCCGGATTGTGGTAACAAAGATCATGGGGCATCAAAATACCTCCAGAAATCAGTTAAATTGTGTAAAATGCTGCACCCATCACTTCTATCTTTAGTTTTACATCCTGGGGATGTATCTCAAGGGGCTTCTTTGTCTCAGCAAAACAGTATCTGCAGTGCGTAAGGTGCATTCATTTTATACAATATTTCTAAATGTCAGTGCATTAATTTAGAAAGCACAGCTCAGAAACAGAAAGAGACAACCCTTGCTGTTTCCAAGCTGCAGTGTCCAAAGATCAATACCTAACTCAGAGGGATCTCTGATGAAACTATTTCACTTTACTCACTGTAGGAACTTAAACCCCTGATGTTCTGAAAAATTTGACTTTGGGAGTTCCACCCCTCACGCAGTAGGATCAGAGCCATCCGATAAGTGTGTGTGTAGGCTGAGATATTCATCCACGTGCCAGTTTTATTGATATTGTTTTCTGAAGCAAATATATTGACTTAGAAAATCTACGAGTTAAGGTGTGAGCTGCTGGCATCTCAGCTCTGCTGCACGATACCCCACTTCTCTGTGTTCCTTAGCAGTGCAGCGTGCAGTTCATCTTCTGTCTTGTACAGATTTAACAAGTTAATGTTCATATTGCAGACACCACTTTTTCAGAATACCTCTTCTGAGCCCGCACACAGATGTTCATGATATTGCTTCAGAACCACTAAGTTCACATTGATCTCTACCGCCTCTTGAGCTAAATTTAAACCTCCACTTTGTGGTAATACATGGTTCTTCTGAAATGAGCTGCAACCTAGGGTGACCAACTGGCATTGGTGCAAATTCAGGATGGTGAGTGTAAAAATTCAGGACAAAAATTCAGGACGGGAGGTCAAAATTCAGGACAAAAATATGGGACAAAAGGTGAGTTATACAGACACATCTGAGGAGGTTGTGCAATAGTATGTAAGTAAGCCCATCCATATCCAAACATATTTGACCATTTGCAAACCTATCCATCTTGTATCCTTCCATCCATCATTTCATTCATCCAGTCCTCCATCTACCCTTGCACTCATCCATCCAATATCCATCCATCCACACTTTCACTCTTTCCATCGTACACTCATCCATCCACTCTTCCACACATCCATCCATTCATTCATCCATCCAGCCCTATACCCTTTCACCCATCCAGCCTTCCTTTCACCTACTCATCCATCCACCCAGTCACTCATCCTTCCACCCATACACCCTTTCAGTCGTCCATCTATCCTCCCTTTCCTTCTCCAGTGACCCTTTCACTTTGTCATCCTCCCTTCCATTCATTCACCCACCCATCTACTCATTCACTCATTAATCGACCCATTGACCCCATCACTCATCCATCCTTTTTCTCATCCATCCACCCTTTTACTTCTTCACTCATCTATCCATCCTTTTGTCCATCTACCCTCCCTTTCACTCACTCATCCTTCCTTACATCCACCCTTTCACTCATCCGTCCATCCATTCACCCTTTCACTTATCATTCCATCAATCTATCCATCATTTCACTCATCCATCCACCCATTTACTCACCCATCATCCACTCTTTCACTCATCCATCCATCCATTTAACCATCCATCTACTCTTCCACCCATACATCCATTTACCCATCTGTTTACTTTTTCTCTCCTCCTGCCTTCCATTCACTCATCCATCCATTCATCCATCCTCTCATTATCCATCCATTCACCCTTTCTTTCATCCATTCACCCTTTCACTAATCCATCCACCCATCATTTCACTTACTCACTCGCCCCCCTTTTCATAATAATTATGAGCTGAGCCTTTGTCTGTAGAGTTGCAGACAGAAGAGGCCCATCAAGAAATTCACCCTTGCTAAAGTGCAATAAGAAAAAAGTGCTAGTGCAAAAAAAGCTGCTACAATAATTAGCCATCCCTGGCACTATGATCTCTCTTTAAACTCCATCAGTTCATTAAAAAACTTCCAATTCTTTTCAAATTTCCTGATAGCTCCAACCCCCCTAGCGTAAGCTTCCTTGAATTTTTGAGTTCTTTTCATTTTATTGAACCACTTCAGATGAGAAGGTATTTCCCTAGAGTTCCAATTCTGTAAAATTAGGGAGCGAGCGACCATACATGAAAAAAATAGGACGGCCTTTTCGGGCTCAGATAGTATCTTTTCATCTCGACTGATACCGAACAATACAGCTTCGCCCTCAAGCGAAATACTCTTACTGATTGCTTGCCCAATATCCCAAAAAACTTCTTCCCAAAATGGCCTGAGTCCTGAACATGCAGAAAAAAATATGATGCCACCCGCCCTCCCCATCTATTTGGCAAGGAAAGCACCTATTTTCTACACCTGGAAATCTTTTATTTAAAGCGGCCGGAGTTAAATAAGATAGCCATTGCAATAGGAAGGCCATCCTTTTCAAATTTGTGGCACACAAAGATTTACTTCCTAGGAGGCATATGGATTCCCATTTCTTCATATTTAACCTACACCCGGTCTCCCGAGTTATTTTGTCCAGATGAGTCTCTATCGCGGAAGCCTGTCCCTCCTTATGTAGCAACTTATACCAGTTTCCCATCCCTTTAATATTGGCCCAATAAAGAGCTATCATAAATTGACTAGGGGTGTCCAAAGTACCACTGGTATTCATTATCAAATGGACAACGCGTAGCTATTCGAGAAAAGTCGGCTTCCTTTGGCCTTCCGCCCTTGCAGTTATTTCTTGCCTGGAAATCGCCCTGTTTTGGACTATAAAATGCCTTAACTCGGAAAATCTACAGCCTTCCCAGATACTTATATGCCTCGATTGTAACTGGAGGCCAAGACTCATACATTTTCTTAATTTTAAGTACTGGAGACAAGATGAGCCCATTTTCTTAAAAAAGGATTGGAGTCTAGGACAATAATCTTTTAAAGTCTTATAGCGTGTCTTTTTTTGGAAGTTTAGAAGTTTTTAAAAACACTCAGGTTAGAGATCCAATTTCTTGTGTCATTTTGTCTATAAAAAAGCTGTCATTAATACAATTAGACACTATCAAGCCAGACAGTAACTTTAATAAGGCAGCCTCATAGTAAGTCCTCAAGTGAGGTAGCGCTAAGCCCCCTTGTCCAACAGGTAATTTGACCACATTTAATTTCGCCCTCGGAGCTTTCCTATCCCAAATAAATTCCCTAATTATAGTATCGATTTCATTAAAATATGACTGATTTATTTTAATCGGGACATTAGAAAATAGAAAAATAAGCAGAGGGAGTACAGACATTTTAATCATTGAGACTCTACCCACAATCGAAAGTGGGAGTAATGTCCATTGTTCTAGCCGCTTCTTAATCTTGCCTTTCAGTTTTAGATAGTTCAACTCAAATAACTGATGGAACTGATTAGATACGTAAATCCCAAGATATCTTATGGGATCAGTTTTTGTTGCTTGTATCGTTAGACAAGATGGAAACAAATTCACATCAGCATTAAGGGCCAGAACCTCGGTTTATATCCGCCTATTTGCTCAAACTCTGAGAAGTCCCTCAGAGCTGTTTCGAGGTTCTCTCTGTCGGGAATCAGGTATAAAATAATGTCATTGGCAAAAAGTTTTAATTTAGCCATACCGGGTATCGGTGGTTGGATAGCAGCATTATTTTGAATCTTTAAATCCAGAGGTTCTATAAAAAAGGTAAAAAGTAAAGGCAAAAGCGGGCAGCCCTGCCTGGTTCCACGGTTGATATTTATGGCTCCTGCACAGTATGAGTTAATTATAACCTGGGCGGTGGCAGCTTTTTTGCACTAGCACTTTTTTCTTATTGCACTTTAACAGAATTTGCACTTTTTCTGGCACTTTATAGAATGCATTTTGCACTTTGGCCTAGGATGTAAGAAACCGCTACTGCCACCAAATATAAACGTATTGTATTTATGCTGGTTATTAGGCGATAAGATGGCACTAGCACTTTATCTGTATTGCAACGTAGAAGTATTGGGAATGTTCTCTTATTGCTACTGTGTCCCAGGACAAAGTTGCATTGTTTATTTTTGGAATGAAAACACAATCAACTGCTTTAGTTTTAGCTCCTTGTCTTTTTCCATTATGTATTTTTTGGTTATCAATCTCATTTTGTAACTGGTTTTAATGATAATATCAGTGAAAATGTGTTCTAGTACATCATTTATTTTCATGAACCTAATGCTCTGCTCAATAATATTTTTTTTAAAAAGTAATTCACCCTTGCTGTAATTCCTAAAGCAAGGGGTGGGGTGGTGGTAGGGTGCACTATGCCCCTGCACATAGGAATACTGAAAAAGTGGAAGTCCTGAGTCATGCATGAAGCACAGTGCCAGGCCGTAATGTGACTGTGTCATGGTGTTGTTTCCAGGGCTTTAAGTGGGATGAAAAAACTGGGGGATCTCTCCAAAGGGACTGTTCGATGTAATTAACGGCGTGGCTTAAAACACCTGAACTAAAAATTTGCACTTAGTGTGGTGTACTGCCCGACTGATATATTTCCTCTTCTATCATTGTATCCAGATATATAACACAACAAGTAACGTTAGACCCGCAACAGGCTGGAACTGTTGGCTTTGTTAATGGTTGTTACTTGCATATCATGAAAAAACAGCAACCATGGCTTTGTTGAATATAATATAAAACAATGCATCAAAAATTACGAGACTATAAAGGAACTCTAGCCCCTTCTTTTTAACTTATTTCACCAGCTTCTTTCCTTTAACTGGATTCTCACCTAGCAGCATTGGCGTTTTTGGAAATTTCCTCCATCTTACAGAATGCATGTATCTATGTGGCAATCATCAGCAGACATACAGAATGACAAAGGGTGGAGTGGGGCTGCTCCTGTACTCTGAGGAGGAGTACAAAGAGGCGCCATCAGGGAGAGGAGGCTTCATGCAGGGAAAAAAGTGCTGTTCCCTGCAATACCCAAAATTATGGACAAAAGGCGTCCATAAAAGGGATCATCACAGAAAATGGACTTGAGATCCAAATTAGGGGCGGTCTGTGACGAACGGTTGGTCACCCTACTGTAACCCCAACCTTGTTACCCTACTCTATAGCATGAGAAACGTGAGTTTGAAATAAACGTAAAATGTTCCATATGTTTTTTTGATCTCCCAGTCCAGAAATTAAATCTTCAGATCAGTTACTCAGCGATTACCTTCTAGCAACCACACCATCTTCTTTACCATTAATTAAGTCTCACTGCAATTTAATTGGCACATTGAAGAAGCCTAAAATGTTGTTTGAAATTTCTCATTCATGTCCTAAAATGTCTCAAATATTACTTGCATATCTATCCAAAATGTATGATAATGGTGTTCTTCATGAGTTCCAGCCTGTGTGCGCACTTGTTTGTATGTGTATTTGTGTGTGCGTCAATGTGCATCTTGTCGGGTCGTATCGCCGAAACTAAAAGGAATTTATTAAACCGGTACCTCTGTGTAGTCATTCTAATCAGTAGAATTGACAAGTTAGTCTATCTGTAAATGATACGTAGACAAGCTAAGTTCCAATCTAGCTAACTAATGGATGTTTGGTATCTACTCACTGAAAATAGAGATAGCATATCATTTGACATAAGGTGAATGAGCAAAATCAACCTGTCAACCTGAAATTACGATCTTGATACTTGCCACTTTGCTTGAGCAAATATGTCATCTGTTTTCAACCTGGTGCCCTCAACATCTCTGTGGACTTGGAAGTCAGTCTGCTTGTATCTTGTCTTACAGGACTCAGTGCCTGAGTTAGAGTTTGGCGGATATCCTTCTTCCCATATTGCAAGTGCATTATATGCAGTCACACTTGTAATACAGTGGGCAGGATATCCGTAACATTTATGATTAAATATTCCTCTGATAAACTGTAATTCAGGCCATAAGTGCATGGTATGTCAAGAGTCTGATGGTCAAAAGTGATCACGGCTTTTTAACAGTAGGCTCTGGTTTTGCGAATCAGGTCGCATTGCAAAATCACCTTTCCCATGGGATCTCAGAACATCTTGCCTGATGATTATTAATTAAGCGTGTCACAATTAGTGCCCACCTGCAATTTGCTGCAAACATAAGTAAGTGGGCCTGCAAGAAAGAGCAGAGCACCATGCCTGTGTTTGTACTTTCAAATTGAAATCATTTTCTCCTTATAATAATTCTTTATTCTGTTTTATTCAGAAATAAATTTGAAGACCATTTGTATAGCATTCAATGCACATAGAACAACCAATATCGCTCTCATCAATCGCACACATAGAGAGGGTGGAAAGAAGGAAAACATGATTGTCAATATTTAAATGAAAAAATAACCTAACTTCCCTCTGCAACTTTTGATTATTAAGTCCATTTATCATACTGGTGTGAAGTATTCTCCAACTTGTCTTGAAATATTAAACATTAGAAGCAAAACTTGAGTCTTTCATAATCTAAATATTCAGGATTTCAGAAAAATATCCCTACTGTTCTTCAGACTTCCCCATTTGGTCATTTAGTTTATGTATTAGCCTTTCATATGTAGCAATTCCACGTATGTCTTGCACTCCATATCACAAGTGAGCATAAATGTTTTCCAAAGTCTAAGGACTCCTTATTCCTAATTTTGTGACTGCCAAGGATATTGAGAATCAAAAAGCTTTATATCCTGTTGCAGGGTAGCACATGCATCAGGGTCACACCTCTATCCTCTAAAATCTTCTTCAATTTAGTCCAAACCGGACACCAATATGCATTCTGGATAGACCAGTCCCAAAAACATAAACTATTTCATAGAAGGTTTGGGTGTACCTCCAACAAGTCAAGTAGGGGCTGAATCCGTCAAGCAGAAGGGCAATGGAATCCAATGGCACCTTGTAAAAATTTTAAATCCCTCAGTTTGAATCTGTTTTCTCTAAGCACTTTATCATGATTTAGGAGTTACTCAGGCTAATAATCACCTTCATATTTTATTGATAGACGATCTTCTCACCAACTTGTTAACTCTGCAATATGGGATGTGAACGATGGCGATTTGTCAAAATACTATATATGTCTAAAAGTGGGACACTGATGGCTATAGTGGCAAATCTACAGTTTGTGTATTGCAATGTTGCCTGAGGTGCTTCCTAAGGTATTACAGTAACTGTCTGTATTTCCAGATTGTTGATTTAGGCAGGTCAAATTCAGTGCATTCTTCTGTAAACGATTTACATGTTCCTTCTGGAAAGAAATCATCTATAAGTAACATGCCCATATAGATCCATAGTCACCAAGATAATGGTTGGCCAACAACAGAAGTTCCTGCTAGCTCATAAAGATGCTTTTTGGTGATGTCTACATGGGAACATGGTACAGGCGGCTCAGTTTACATCCTTTAGAAGGCATGGGTCAAGAAGTGTATGTCCATATTGTTACAGTTCCTAAAAGTTGGTTCACTTACAGATGGGATAGCTAGGATATCTTTAAGTTTGAACATGGATAGTTCAATACTCTCCATAGGGGCTCCGTAGATTCCTAAAGCAGACATTTAATGTGCGCCATTTGATGTGAAATCCAATCGTGTTCCCTTTGGAGTAGGTGTAATCTGACATATTCAATGACTGGAAATTACTTAGATGCTCTCATGCTCGGTGAACCCTCAGTCCAAACAAAAGATTTGGGGCCATACATATGAAAAACACGTTTGGCGATTCTCAAATTGCGATTTTTAGGGAATTGCAATTAGAGAATCGCAAAATGCAATGTATGTAGGATTTGCTAAATATTTTGAGAATCCTACATATTCCTTATTTGTGAATCGCAAATTGAGATTCGCAAATAAGGAATACCTTCCCATTCATCCCTATGGGCTAGAAGGGCCATAGGAATGAATGAGAAGATATTCTCAATTTGCCATTCCCAATTAGAGAATTGCAAATTGAGAATGCAATTTCAAGGTTGAAAGGGTGTCAATAGGACACCCTGTTGCACCCCTGAAATAAGCATGTGTGCACATGTGGCGCACATACATGCCCTATGGGCATGTATGTGCGCCACATGGCACATTGAAAAATGCAAATAAGTGCATTTTAAAAAAGAAATCGCAAATTACCACCAACCTGAAGTTGGAGGTAATTTGCAATTCCTTAAGCCAAAATCTCACAGCTTGGGTACTTCCTACATTGCATTTAAGGGATCGCACTTTGGGATTCCTTAAATGAATTTGCAAAATAGGGAATCACAAATTTTGAAATTCCTTATTTTGTGAATGGGTTTTTGTGTGCTACATTGCACACTGCCTAGATTGCGTTAGCAAATGCTGAAATTTTGCGAATTTCAGCGTTTGTGATCGCAATTTGGCTTCATACATATGACCCAGATCTTTTTTCTAAGAGTCACAGGGCCTGATTCACAAAGGTAAACTTGCACTTTTGTGTAAGTTTACAATTCTTTGCTATTCAGAAAGGAATTTACAAGTAATATCTTTACAAGTGCAAAGTCTCTGTACATAGAAAGTCTTGTTAAGATACTACTCTTAAATCCCTTTGTGAATAACAAACAATCATAAACTTACACAAAACCATTAGTTTCCCAAATCCTCTATCTTTGGTGATGAGGAATGTTAAATTAGTAAAGTTAATTTAGGACACATCTTTATAGTCCATCAGAGCCACCCACCCAGCAATCTCCAGACCTCTCACTGGAGGTGCTGCCCACTCTCTCCAGGTTTGCATACCTTTCAGTCTCTCCTTATACTGCAAGTGTGGCCAATTGCAGGGCGGAGGTTCCACACTGCTATGTGCTCTCACTCAACCCTTCAGTCACATAGCACCTTCCCAATCTCAGGTGTGCAGCTGCAAAATCCCCAGTGCCATGTGCCATCAGGTAATGTTGCAACTCTGTGATGGTTGTATACTTTTCTTCAGCTACGGGTGCAGCACCAAAGGGTATCTGTCACTTCCTTGAACTCAAAGAATTCTTGCAACAGTTGTGATTTGGACACTCTGTTTAGAGTGAGGATTTTCTATGGTCTTCTATCACACTATTTCTTTTCACATATGCCCTGGTATTCCTCTCCACAAGTCCAGGCAGGGTGGCTTTCAATAGAGCCAAGAAAAACGCTAACATTTTCCTCAGCCACAAGCCACACCCCCCTGAAAACATTTTCTTTCCAAAGCACCCCATGATCATTACGGGAAATAGTGCTGCTTAAAAAACATCATGGAGAGCATTTAGTAGTTCTCTGGACCCTAGACTCCCTTTGGAATTGCCAATATGATCCCACAAGGAGAAGGGGTCCCAATGATATTGGCACAATCCTCAACTTCTCCAATTGAAGCTACAGAATCATCAAAATTAGAGCCGGGTCACAGAAAACAATAATAATATTGCATTTTTGTTAATTGAAGGCTCTGTAATTCACATTAACAGACCCACATGATAAAATTGTCATTCCTTTGTCTTGTCACAAATGCCAAGACTAAAAACAAATGAAGGCCTCGTCCATCTCTTTGTCTGAAAAAGAATTTCTCATATTCTGAATTCCCTAGGTGAGTATGTCTCCAATAAAAACTTCATTTTTCTTTAGTTATTGGTCTAATGTCAATTCTGATTCTGTCCATTAAGTCTTTTCCCCTCTCAACTACACCAGCAATAACCAACAAACTGCAATACTACTTGACAAGCATCAAGCCATTGCTATATCGGTGCAGAGTAAGCAGACCATACTCAAAATAAAAAAAATAAACATCCAAGCCTCGCCAGATCAACAAATACATTAACAATAACATTAAAGAATTTAAATAAGTGCGTGGATGCAATAACAAAAGGCATGAGCAGGCAGTGATGATCTAGCAGACAAAACTGACATAGATTAAGGTTTATTTTCTCTTACAATCAAATTAGCAGAGAGAAATACTGCCTGACTCTTAAAAATCAAGCTCAACTAATAAAACTCACATGCCCTAACCTCTAACACTTCCTTTGCATGTTTTTCCACTATTTCCAGTAATTCCTCCTAATAAAAACGACAATCTCAAGAGCAAAATCATATCCTCTCTCATAGCATCAATAAACTGAGTAGCTACATCTTTGATGCAAGCCTTTAGCTTTTCAAAACTGTCTTCTTCAAACATTCTTGAGATGCTAATTGTGATTAAGGCAACTGCGATCCCCAATCTCCACCTCCTTGCAGACATCCCCTTTGAAGTATTTGAACAATGTCAAAAAGATTGTGGTCTTGAACATAAAATGCATTAGCAGTAGGTTATTTAAGTATGAAATAATGTCAGTATGTCTAAAGCAAGTGAGCATGAGGCTGTTTCTCAAAATGACTCTAAAGCCAACTCATGATTCACGTTCAATCTCTCTGCATTTTAAGGATAATGTAACAAGTGCCAAAAAACATGTCAAAAGCATATTACTGACTGGAGAGAAACTTTCTAGATGTGGACCAAAGGAAATACTGGTCCTCTCATTGAACTGATTACCTCTCCTCAAAACTAGAGAATTGTCTCTCAAGCACAAATAAGGAGCACTGTCAATCACCACAACAGACTGATTTTCCCTAAAGACTTGTTTGACATTGCTGTTCTAACTGTAGACTGGTGCAGATGCTTTCTCCCGAATTACCGTTACAAAGTAATTATCAGTCTTAATACTCATTGAGCCAATTTTTGACATGTGGAGTTCCTTGGAGGTTATGACTACAATCTTTGCTGTTCATCTACCACCACTGGAGGACATCAACAGATGCCTGCCTCAACTTTCAACATGGTGAGATGACACATAGCTAGTCGCATGCTGTTGCTGATTTATCTCTGTTGGAAAGTAGTTTATTAGTAGTGATAAGTAGGAACCTATCACTAGTAATAAGGCCAAAAACACAATATAAGGTTCAGTCAAGCGCTCAATACATTATTCCCTTGCCCAAGCCTTGGTAGCTGGCAACAAGCAGGCAGGTTTAACTTAGGAGATAGGTGTGCAACGCATTTAGAAACCCCAATACATTAAATGAGTAAGACACAATACACAATAAAAATCCAACATCAATTTATAAAAATAGATTATGTTTCTGTGAACACATATATACTAAATTGACAAAAAAACAATGTATGGAACCGGAGTTAAGATTTTTTAAACAATGAACACTTTCTAGAGTTTAAAAAACAATAGCGCCAATTTGGGACATATGGTCTCCCTTGGAAGGGACAAAGCCAAAGTTTGAGGCTTATCATGCCTTCGACATTGAGCGGGCCTCTCCAGCAGGCCGGATTCACAACAGCTTTTGGCTTGGTCGAGCGCACGTCCTTGGTCTAATCCTTGAAGTCTTGAGCTCAGGAGCTTTCAGTGGTACAAACCTGAAATCCAGGCCTGGTCCTGCTTTGATGTCACCAGCTCAACTCTTGATGTTGCGTCTGTCACCTTATGGAGCCTTTTCCAAACGCTGATCCAAACTTCTCCAACATTCTAGAACTTCTCTTCCTAAGGTTTCTCTTGTGGGTTAAAAGTGTCCAAACCACCAATCGAATGGTATGGAAGCTCTGAGATGGTCATTGGGATGTTGGGACCACAATTCCCACAATGCACTTGGCCGAATCCTTAAAAGTCCACTGGACGCACACCACGATGGGGATTCTTGGTGGGGATGATGCATGTGGGCTTTGTTAACCTATAGCTTGCAGGGAGTCCACTCTTTAATCCTTGTGCAGCCAGACAAAGTAATTAGGGCTGTAGTACCAGATTGTGCAGCAGGTGCGGTCCTTCAGAGTACAGTCCTTTAGGTGCAGATCGGGGTTCCAGCAGGGCAGTATTTCTTCTCCTTGCTGTTTGAGGCAGTAGATCTGAGTTGTTTGGCAACTCTTCAATATTTATTTAGTATTTCTGGGTGTCAAGCAGGGGGCTACTCCTGACCAACGGGATGCAGGGTGCCGCTCTCAGGTATGACCACTCTCTCTGAAGTGTGTCATTTTCTTGTCCCAGAAAGATGGAGAATCTACCTTGTGGAGGGTGAGATCTGGCTAAACCAACCCACTGGTGTGCCTAAGACTCCATAACACTCCACTTGCAGCCCCTTCACCAATTTATTTACAGGGTCTCCTGTGTGGTTGGGGGTGCAGGATATGGGGGTGAGCCTGTGCTGTCCAAAAGTGTTATTCTTCCTTTGAAGACCAGTCTGTCTACTCCATCCCCATCCTGCCTTTTGCTTCTGCATCTACAGTTCTCTGCCCACAGGAAATTATTTGTCTCTCTATCAGGCCACTTCACACCTCACTAAGACAGCTTGGCATAGCCACGCAGAGGCTGGCCAATCAAGAGGACAGTTGGAAGGCTGGATTATGGCTTACAGAAAGAATGTTCTAGAACTTATTTACTGTAATGGTTATTATAAATCTAACAGTGACAAGTTATGGCATTTATCATAACTATCATTTTGAGTCTTTGAATGACATATCTAACGCACTCATGCCAATATTGATACTTGAATAAAATATTCTCATGTAAGTCTAAGGAGCTAGTTTTCTACAATTGGGAAAAACAAAATTGGCAGTTTTTCCCTCACCAGGGTCTATAAAACATCGTTTATAATGTCCCTGCTTATAGTTACAAGACACCCTACCCCTGGGGCACCTAGGAAAGACCCTAGGGGTGACGGTTGTTTAAGACTTTGCAAGTGCCTTTAATTCTGGAGTCAAATGTGCATAGAAATTAAAGGAAAGGTAGCCCTAAAAGCAGTTCTGTCTTCATAATGACAAAAGGTATCACAGTAGTACACACTTATATGCATTAAGTCTACTGGTCCTCCAAACCTACATGTACTATTGTTTACTAGGGACTTACAGCTTGACTGTCAGTACTAAATGTAATTAAACCTAATTAACATATACCTTATGATCAGAACACTGGCCCATGGTCTGGTAAGGAAAGCCCAGGGAACAATCAGAGTCAGTTACCACCAATATGATCAAGGCAAAAAGGATAACTTTCTCACACAGCCCCCCAAATGATAGGTGATGAGTAAGTAACCTACACCATCAGCTCTGTGGAAAAACCTGGAAAGTCCATCTACATTGGCATGAGAAGTCCCAGGTCTCTGTGTTCCACTGTGAAGTCCATCCCCTGTACTGAAATGGACCACCTCAACAGTTTAGCAGCCGCGGTCGGTAGTAGGAGTTCCTGCAGGGCGGTGACATTGGGAGGGGGAGTGGCAGGGTGGGGGGTAGTAATGTATGGATTATGGAGTTTTCACAGGTAAGTAAACATATAAATAAATAAAACTAATTTCGTTGCGCAACGTATTTGGTGATGCAGTGCACGCAACGAAATTCGTTTTATTTATTTACATGTTTACTTACCTGTTAAACTCCGTAATCCATGCATTACTACCCCCCACCCTGCCCCTCCCCCTCCCCACATCACCGCCCTGCAGGAACTCCTACTACAGACCGCGGCTGCAGTTTAGGATTTCCACCCCTTATCGGCATGAGCCAAGGACCAAACCACAGCAAAGGCTTCCCTTTCAATGGCACTCCATCTTTTTTCCCTGAGGCGAGGTCGCCAATGAAGGCAACTGACTGATCAATGCCCTGTTTATTTACGTGTGCCAAGACCTCCCCAATCCCTTGCTCTGAAGCAAATTCCTATGTGTAGTCAGGGTCCAGTAACACTGGTGCAAAACACATAGCATCTTTCAGAGTGCCAAAAGCCTGCTGACACTCTGGAGTCCGATTTACTCTCTTGAGCTGCTTTTTAGGTTGATCCTCGACAGCGCTTGTGCTATCTGCAAGACCTGTTGCATCTCTTCTGTGGACTTTTGGCACAACTACCGATTGCCATTGGTTATTATCTGTGGCATTCAGAAATGCTAACGTCTTATTGGTGTTGTTCTGTGTTGGTCCCTCCTTTCTTTGTCTGTTGCCGCCCCCAGCAATTTCACTAATTGTTTCTTTTGGTCAAATGCAATGCTACTTCACAGCACGCTTTTGCCCCTCTGCCCATCTGTTTTTTATTGTTGGCCTGCCTGTGCTTCCTTTGAGTTTTTTATTTACTTCATGCATGGTCTTCAATAAACTCCTCTTTATGTGCCCTGCCTGTCTTTGGTGTTTCAGCTTTGCCACTACGCTGACACTTAATCTCTCCTACCAAGGCCAGTTCCATTACAGACGTACAAATTCAACTTTTCGGCAAGGCCAGCGCCGAGACTTGAACTAGGTTCCCAGCTTCAGGTTAGGCCTATCTCGCCCTTATGCCACATCCAAATCTGCTCCCTCCTTTTCTGTTCCTCCATCCTTCCTCCTCCTCCTGACGTGGTCACTTCCTGTGCCATCCGCGTTTCATTTTTATTTTTTAAGGCACAGTTTTACCAACACCGATAGTCGAACCCGGTTTCCTAGGTCCAAATTCGGCAGCTCTGGTGGTTTTGCCACAGCCTCTATCCTCCTGGGCATAGGTGTCAGTGTGTTTGGGTGCAACATTCATAATTCATTTCTTTCTCTCTTGTAGCTCACCATGAAGGCAACTCATGAATAAAGGCCTGTTGGACAAAATGGTTTCGTAGCAGTTTTATCAACGGGTCTTTTTAATGTGGATTGTAAGTGAGTTGCTGTCATTTTCATGCATTTCTCCATCATTGAGGATGTGCAACACCCAGTGATCGTTGCTAACAGTGCTTCAACTCATGGACTGCAAGTGGTAATTAAACATGGCTCATGGAAAATATTTAAAAGAAGCCGATTCATATGCAGTCATGCTGATCATGGCATTTAAATATTATTTTTGTAAAACAATAGAAAGGACCTGGGGGCATATTACCAACAACTAGCGATAATTTTTGTCTCTAACTTGTTTAGAGACAAAAATTATCGCCGCACATCGGCGATTTTTATCGCAGATAAACCTTGCTATTAGCAAGGTTTATCGCAAATGCGATAAAAAACGGCCGCAATGCATGAATATCGCTGAAAAGTCAGCGATATTCATGCATTATCGAGCAAATCCTCTTAGCCATGTTATCCACCTCCCATTGGATAACATGGTGAAGAACTGCTCAGGGCAGGTGTTAGCTTTTGGAGATATTCGCGCTTAGCGCGAATATCTCCAAAAGTTGGTAATAGGAGATAGCGATGTTAGCGACAGTTTCCAGTCGCTAACATCTTGGCACGCCCACTTTGCATGTCATTAGTGATAAATATCACTGACATGCAAAGCGGGGCCCAAGATGGTCGCTATCTCCTATTAGCTGTCACTAACTGGTGTTAGCGACAGCTTGGTAATAGGGAGATAATTTTATCTCCGCTTTCTTGGCTTTTAAAGCCAAAAAAGCGGAGATAAACCCCTTGATAATATACCCCCTGGTTCTGTCAATACGATATCTGGTGCCTGGACAGCATGCCAAACATACATTTTTCATGATAGCAGTGGCCCTCAGGGCACAAGGTCTTAGTCATGAGAATGCTGCAGTGAGTCCCTGAGAAGCTCCACACTGGTACTGTACGCCGGTATGCAGGATGTAATTGGAAGTAATGGCTGTGCCTGCTCAGTGGAGTCTGAGCAGTGACAAGATCGTTGTACACTACATGCTCTGTCCTTTCTGCATGTGCACTCTTGTATTCACACTCTCTCCCTGTGCAACTCGTGTCTGTAGTACTTAACAAACTCTACCTCAGGGTGAGTGGTGTGGTGGCTTATCTTCCCGCCCCCATGATTCTCTTTTGTCTTTGCCTTTGCTGTCTGTGGTAACTTGCGGGCTCTGCTAGTGTGCCTTCTTACCGCCTCTCATCCTTTGCTCTTTCTTGTGCCAGTAGCTATATTGAGATAGGTCGTGGGTTTTCTGCTGTGTACTGTTAATTTATTCCCTTTCCATGCTCATCCTTTCGCTCGCCATTGCCTGTCTGATCAGCCAGTTGCTGCTCTTAAACACCCCCTCCTGCCTATGTGGCCTGTGTTCCATGTCCCTGCTGTGTGGCTCTTAATTTGTTCTGCCTGCCTTTTCAGCTGGTAGGTCTCTTAGATCAAACGACACCCTTTACCTCACGATTGTGCCTGGACCCCCATGGTCCCTCCTGTAACTCTCTCTCTGGACATGCTCTCAGAGACAGACTGCATTTGCTCACTTGCTCCTTGCCTGTGCACAGTATGAACTTTGCTATGAGCCACATAAAAAAATATATTGACTTAACTTTTGAAGCTATTAGCAGTCAAGATGCCCGACTTGATTTGTACAGTATGAAATGCAGTCCCAAACAGTGTAGCAACTTGCAACATGTCTTGGCATCCGCACAACTGAGCTATTCTTTCCTAGTTAGCAAATCTGACTGAATGCCAAAATACAGACATTTTCTGTGGTAGATATGTGCACAAGGTACAGGTTATGAAGAGTGGGCATCTCATACTGTGTGCTGGCCGTACATTACAAACACTGTGAAGGATAGAAGATCTCACTTGGCATGGTCTAACACGTTAACATTTTCAGTGTATAACTGTTAAAAATCTCCTGATGCTACTGTGGCGTTGATTGACAGATAGTCGTGGGTGGTCGCATAGGTACCTTGAGCCAACAACTGAAATGTCTTAATAAAATGCATTCCATTACCTGAACAAATGGTGTGCTAAAGTTAACGCCAGTGTCCAGCACCGCAGACATGGGACATATTAACAAGGGCCATATATCCGATTTTTTGGCTTTAAAAGCCAAAAAAGCAGAGATAATAATCTCGCTCTGTTACCAATGCGGCGCTAACATGCATTAGAGCATGTTAGCAGCCTTATTACACACGCCTCGCATTGCATCTCTAATGAGATGCAAAGTAGGCGTTCCCTGCCAGAATTAAAAGGAAGATATCGCTAACTGTCCTTCGCCGTATTTATAAGATGGCCCAGGACACACGTAGTGTTACAAAAAGCTGCACTAACCGCGGTTATCGCCAGGAATTAACGTCTAAGAAAATCCTGACTTGCCTATATGATATATGGGAGGTGGATTGTATGGCTCATTCCACATCTCCCTATTAACAAGGATTCCCCTTACGCTGCCGGTTCATAGCTGGATTCCCAGCGATAAACCCGTACTTGGTGGCTATCGCCGGATTTTTGATCGTCATGGAGATATGCGTTGATAATAATGCAATATATGGGCGATTGATTCCAGCGATAGCCGGCGTTGTGCAAAGTCGCACTAAGCAGGAAATGCGATAATTATCGCATTTCCTTGATAATATGCCCCTCAGTTCGTACAAATTTCTCAGAGTGGAATGTTTGCCTTCTGTCTAGTAGAGGGTAGAGAGAGAACAACATTCATGTCTATACTCTGAAGCTGATGACTGCTGTGGAAAAGCGGCAGTGAAGCTCATGAACTGAAAACACTGCACGTTATGAAGCGGTGTTACCAACATCAGTGATCACTATCATTGAGTGTGTAGGTAAAGGCTACTAATTGCGGTTAAGACATCATAGTAATATACGTGTATCTGGTCCATGTATAGGGCTGCTTAACTCAGACTTGATTATTTTCGTTAGACCTACATCACAGGTACTCAAGATTGACAATCTGATTACTAGAATAGAATCGCAAAACTAATGTCTGAATGTGGGAATCTTGGGGCATATTATCAAGGACGGGTGATACATTATCGCCGCTTTTATAGGCAGGAAACTTCCGATAAAACGGCGATATTGGGCTTGATAATATGCTCTATAGAATTCCTATCGAAGCCCATGTTATATTTCTTCACATCTAACATGGGCTTTGATAGGAATTCTATAGAGCATATTATCAAGCCCATTATCGCCGTTTTATCGGAAGTTTCCTGCCGATAAATGTGGCGATAATGTATCACCCGTCCTTGATAATATGCCCCCTTGTTTAGCAAGAGAACTATATATGCAACTACACATGCTTTGAGGCTCACGTTTTTACTACATCGGTGAACAGTTCACATCGCTTAAATTCTTGGTTAGGCTGGGATGTGTTGCGTTGCTTCATGCCTTTGTTCTCTTAATCTGTGCTAGGAAAGGGACAAGCTGGAGCATTATGAAGGGCAGAGTAACCTAGCAGATATCCTGGGAAACATTTTATTTTCCAAACGCCGTTATGTTTAACTTTAAAATGTTAGATTTGACCCATCTCAAGTTGTATTTCGACTTTGTTTAGTTTGCTATTACGATTTTATTTTATTACACCGTTTCTTAGATCTAGCACAACTTTTCTTGCTCTGTTACAGCTCACACTTTAATTGCATTCGGCAATTATAGAACATTTTTAAATATAACTGAGGTTTAATCCGCAGCTTTTTTACAGCACAGTGAGAGAAAAGAGCAGTCAAAGTGAGAAATGCACAATTAACGTGAGCAAAGCTTGTATGGGACATGGGGTCAATACCATTTTAATTAATATTTCATTGACCTGTTACTAATTTTTATTTTTTGCTGAGGATTAAGGTCTGCATGTTCCTCTTGCAGAATGTAGTGCCTGTGGGTGGGCTGTAGACATTCAGGTACTGAGGGGGTTGAAAGTGATGCAAGTTTATTTGTAATTCTGAGGTAATGGAATCTGAGAGCTACTGTGTCTCTGCAGCAAACACTGGAACTCACTGAGGTGCTTTACCAGTGGATACTACTTTCCACCAGATTGAGATGTGATAGTCTCTGAGGGCTCAGAACCGTTTTAATTCCTTTTCCATGGGTGTAATTTATTTTCCACCTCCCTTCCCTCATAAGCTATTTTCCATTTTCTGCTTCTCCTGCATTGCAAGATCATACGGATGGCAAGAGAGCTATGCAAATATGATCACTGCACTGCAAAGAAATAAATAATGGTAAAAAGCAATGTCATTTACAAAGCTAATAGCTCTAATTTCCACAAATGCAAGACCAATTGCATTGCAAATGCTTGTTAGAAGTGAGTTCTGTTAAGGGAACCACAATAGGCCCATTCTGAACAAATCTTTATTTGCACACGGACACCTCTGTTTGAGGTAGCTGACGCGCTTTATGAATGTATATGTTTAATATTATCCAGTCAGGAATGCCCTGATCTGTGTCTGGAATAGGAGCTGCACAATTCAAACTTACTTGACGTTTGGGCTGGAGAGATTGTACATGGCTGCCACGAAAAAGGTGGCCCTGGTACACCACTGAACTCTGCCCTATTTGGCACTACTAGTCAGGCTTGTTTGTAGCAGGGACTGAAGCACTTCCTTCAGGTGGATCACATTATCCTCCCTGGTGGAACTGTACACAGCTATATTGTCCAGATAAGCTGCACTGAACTGTTCCAACCCAGACAGGACCCTATTCACCAATCTTTGGATGGTTGCAAGGGTCTTCATTAAACCAAAGGCCATTACTTTGAATTGGTAGTGTCCCTCTGGTGTGGAGCATGCTGGCCTCTCAGAGTGCAATCTTTCAGTAGCCTGAGGTAAAATCAAATGTGTTTAGGTACTTGGCAGCCCCTAACCTGTCAATGAGCTCATCAGCTCTAAGTATAGGGTGAGCATCAGCCTAAATGACTGAATTATGTCCACTGTAGTCGAGATAGAACCCTAACGCTATATTTTCCCCGTGGGGATCTGGTTGGGTACCAGCCCCACTGTGCTGGCTCATGGACTGTCAGAGGGCTCAATTACCCCTGATTCCAGCATCTTAGCTACCTCAGCCTTGATGCTGGCTCTGTCATGGTCAGACAACCTGTAAAGTTTATTTTTTACAGGTAGGCTGTCAACAGCGTCAATGTTGTGTATTCACCAATCAGTGATACCTTGGGTCAAAGAGAACAGACCAGCAAACTGCCTTAGCACCCTCTTGCCCTCTCTGTTATGCTGGTCTGTCAAATTGGGAGAGAGTACTACTTCCTCCACTGACCCATCTTGCACATTGTAGGAGAGGAGGGCTGGCATTCTCTCAGTGTCCTCTTGTCTTCCCTCATCTGTGACAATCAACACAGTCATGTCTGGTCTGTCTTGGTGGGATTTCAACCTATTGACGTGCAGGACGTAACCTCAACCTTCTTCTCCAGGATTAGATAAGATCCAGTCCACTTGTCCTGAAAGGCTCTAGGAGCCACCGGCTCAAACATCCACACTAAATTTTCTTGAGTGTACTCATGCATTGTAGCCTTTCAGTCATACCAGTGCTCATGAGCTCCTGGCTAGCCTCCAGTTTCGTGTTCGGTACATGTACTCTGCCATGCGAGATCTCAGGCCCCGTACATAATCCAGCACATCATCCTTGGCTTCCTTCAGAGGCTTTTCCCAAAACTAGGTTACTAGGCACAATGGGCCCCTTACAAAGGGCCCAAACAAAATGTTAAAGGGGCTAAAGCCAACCCCCTTGTGGGCCTTCCCTGTAGGCAAACAGAAGGCATGGAAGGAGACAATCCCATCTCCTCATGAGTTTGTCAGACAAAACATTGATCAGGGTGTTATTGAACCTTTTCAGCAGACCATTAGTCTGGGGATGATATGGAGTGCTGAACTTGTAGGTAATATCACATTCCTAACACATCTCCGCCGGATAGCTAGACATGAAATTTGTGGCTCTATCTGAATCCACCTCCTTCGGAAAACCCACTCGGGTGAATATACCAACAAGGGCACTATCCACTGAAGCAGCAGTTACTGTTCTGAGGGATATCACTTCAGGGTACCTTGTGACATGATCCACTACCACCAAGATATACCTGTTCCTTGATGCAGTTGGTGGTTCTAGGGGACCAAAAATGTCCACCCCCACCCTCTCAAAGGGATTCCCAGTGCTATCAAGGGGCCCTTTGGCTTCCACCCGGTCTGGCCACTGGCCTGGCTGGTGGCACTGGAGCCTCAAAACACCTTCACTTTGGCAGACATGTTGGGCCAATAGAAATGGTTAACCAACCAGTTCCAAGTCTTATTCTGATCCAAATGACCTGCCATGGGAATGTCATCATTTAAGGTCAATCAATCAATCGATCAAACACATTTATAGAGCGTGCTACTCACCTGCTAGGGTCTCAAGGCACTGGGAGGAGGGGGGGGGGGGGGTGCTGCTACTGCTCGAAGATAAGGTGAGGAGAAATTCTCTGTAGTTTGGGTCCAACCTCCTGGTGGTATATAGAACTCCATCCTCCCAGTAGACTCTGTGGAATCCACTGCCTCCCCCCTCCTTTTCTTTGGAGGTGTCTGCCTCAAGTTCTCCAGGGTGGGACACTCTCGCTGTCCCTGACAAAACTCTTCTCTGGAGGATCCTCCAGCTCGCCCTCAAGGTCAGATTACTGCTGCACCTCTGGAGTACCTAGGAGCGGCTCACCTGACTCATTGCCCTTTCCCTTGGCATGGGGTGCTTGGCCGATTGTTCAAAGGTCCGAGCAGCCAGCATTTCCCTTCTGAACAGACTGGGACCTGGTCACAGCGCACACCCACTCAGAGAGATCCAGCATCCTTGCATGAACCATTCTCTCCACCTCTGACCAGTCAGGTGCTTCAGGATCATTTCCCAGTAGACACTCTACTGGTAGTACAGGAGATATAACTATCTTCTTAGGGCCTGTCACACTTCTCCATTCCAAACTTACCATTGCCATGGGATTTAGTTTGGCTCTGCTGTCTGCATATGTTACATGGTTGTACATACTAGCTATGATCTGCTCAGGAGAACCAGGTTCTCTGTGACCACTTGCACACTGGCTCCTGTATCTCTCAGAGCTTTAACCTCAGTCCAATTGATTTTAACCCCCTGCCTGTACCTCTCCATGCTGGGAAGCAAGGCGGACAGTTTGCAATTCCCATCCCACCAATGGACACTAAGGCTGCTCTGTCAAACCATTCCCCAACTCTGGAACATTCTCCACCCCCACACCTACACTGACAACCCCCTGAGTTTTCCCACCAGTGGGGGGCTTCTTTGCTCAGACAGAATCTCCTTTCTTGTGTCCTGTTTGATTACAGTCATAACATTTCTCCACCATTGAGAGTTCAAAGTACCTACAAGTTTTCCCTGATACCCCCTCACCTTGAGGTTGGATTGGCTCAGCCCCCCTGCTCAGGTGTTTTGTCAGTCTTGTGATGATTCTTTCTGTTTTCAACCTTCTTTTCAATGGGCTTTCCCATGGGGGGACCGGTATTCCCTTCTTCTGATCATACCCCTGGTGCTGGTTCGAAATCTGGGTTCTCAACCACTCATCAGCTAGCTCCCCCAGCTCTCTGGCACTAGTCTGCTTAGAGTCTACTAGGTACTGGTGTAACCTCTCTTGTACACAATGAGTCAGGATACACTCTTTCTGGAGTACTCGCCTGATTACCACTAATCCAGCCCTCTAGTGCCTTTACTGATAGGTCCACAAACCTACCTAGGACCTTGTGTTGACTTTCTGGGTGTCCCTGAACTTCACCTTGTAAAGCTCCGGGATCAGACCAAACTTCTTGACTAGGCATTTCCTCATGTGTGCCCAATGATGATGTCCAATGGCTGACAGCCTTTTTAGATGACCGCCTCCAATCAGCCAACCTCTCCCAATAGACAGCTCCCAAAGTTAAACCAACCTGTGGGGTCCCGCAAGGATCCTCTCTGTCCCCGCACCTGTTTAATTTGTAGCTCCTTCCTCTTATTCAGTCCCTGGCTGAAAGTAAGGTGTGTGCCTACAACTATGCATATGATCTGCAATGGATTTTCACCATCAACAACACCCCAGACTCTATCCTGAATTTTCAGACCACCATGTTACACATCCGCAGTTGGATGAATAATAACCACTCACAATTAAATCCTTATAAACACAAGTGATCCTAATCTGTGGTTTTCTGAATCACTGGACCTCAAATTATTGGCCAGCAGAGCTGGGAGTGCCACCACTTCCTTCCTCCTGAGCCACAATTGATAGGGATCTCACTTTGAAGACTCAGATTGGAACAGTAATTTCTACCTGCTTTTTCCAACTTTGGAAGATCAGGAAAATCAGTAGATTCCTCACAACAGAAGTGACTGTTCAAGTCATTCTGTCCTTGGTAATTTCACATCTTGACTATGCTAACTCTGCCTACTTTGGCCTCCCAGGGTATTCAATGAAAATACTGTAACTGGTGCAAAATCAGGCAGTGAGATTGATTGACCTATCACCAGCCGAGATGGCAACACGCCACTCCCCTCATGAGGAAATAACATAGGCTCCCAGTAACTCAATGCTGTGCATTTAAGGTCGAATGCCTCATATTTAAATCCCTTCACTGCACATTCCCGGAATTTATTTCCACTCTCATTTAGAGGTATATCCCTGTCCTGGCCTTTAGGTAATCCCACCAGATCCTGTTGGCCATCCCCACCTTTAAACGGAAACAACTTGGCGGATCCCGTTTTGCGGTATTGGCCCCCCACTTTTGGAATTCACTTCCTCTTAACATTAGATCTTCTACATGCTACTCTCATGTTCGGAGACAATTAAAAACATGGTTGTTTTCTCAGGCATAAGAATGAATGATCTAATGAGCTGCTGGCCACCCCTCTTTATAAAGCACCATAAAACCGTATGGTAAACATGCACTCTACAAATACTTTTAACATAACAACATAACATAACATGTGTGGGTAGGATTCCACATCATCCCCCTATAGGGTCAGAAGCCTATGCCTCCCAGCTACTGGAATCAGTACCCATACGACTGAGCTCCAATTCTTAGAGTAGACCCATCTCATCTCAAGGGCCCTTTCAAATGCAGTCAATAATTTATTTATGTCATCCCCTTCTACATACATGGGAACTATTTTGTTGGGAAACGTGGGATCAAACTTAACACCCCTCGGCATCTCAGCATCTTCTTCATTGTCGCTTCCACCGGTTCATTGCTCTTCCTTCCTTGCCCACTTTTTCTCAGCTAGGACCATCTTCCTCTCTTCCAGAGCTATTGGTGATAACTGCACATGAAGCTGCCTCTTCTTGAAGGTCAGCTCTGGTTGTTCTGTGGGGTGGGCTCCCCTTCCTCCCCTAGCTGGAATTACGAACCTAGTACTGGAAGGAATTGACATGTTATCCTCATCTACCTCCTCTAGGAGGGCGATAGAGGGCCTACCCTCCCCTTCACTCTCTGGAGGTGTCTGTGCCCAGGCCTTAAGGGACTTAATTAAGGCTGCCTTCCTGATCTTGTTGCCATTAGGTAGCCCCTGGACCTACACTGCACTCTAAACTCAGCCACTGTGAGTTTGTTCAGGTTAGCCAGATCTAGCTTCATGGTATCCCTAGTTTTGGGTCAACTTTTTTGGGTCAACAACTTTACAAATCAGAAAATTGAAAAAACAAATGATTAATTCTAAGTCAATTTAGAGGATTTTTAAAGATCTTAACTTAATTTACTGTAAGGTGTAACTCAAACACAATTACATATCCTCACAGCTGAACACCACATGTTGGAAGATGGCTTATTAGTAGTGATTAGTAGGGATCTCCTACTAGGAATAAGTCCACAGACACAACAAAAGGTTCAGTCAAGGCCACAATAAATTATTCCTTTGACAGCTGGCAACGAGCAGGCAGGCTTAACTTAGGAGACAGGTCTGTATAGCATTTAAAAACACCAATATATTATCTAGATTTGACACAATACATAATACAAATCCAATGCCCCTTTAAATAAATAGGTTACATTTTTATGTACAAATACACACCAAACTGACAAACTTCCAATGTAGGGAACAGGAGATATGATTTTTTAATGAATAAACACGTTCTAGTGCTTAAACAAACAATAGTGCCAATTTGGGACATCCGTTTGCACTTGATTGGGACAGCATCTACTGGGCCTCCAAACCTACATCCCGAATTATATTTTAGGGATTTACAGCTAGGCTGTGGGTACTAATTGCAATTACACCTAATTACCATATACCTTATGATCTGAGCACTGCCCCTGTGTCTGGTAAATAGAGCCCAGGGCATATTCAGAGTCAGTTATAACTAGCATCAACAGAAAAATGGGGGAACAGATAGAATTATCATGTTTGGTGTCAAAAATTGTTATTTAAAGTTCCCTCTAATGGTAAAGTTGGCTTTAAGTCACAATTTGGAAAATGCCACTTTTTTTGGTTTTTTTTTTTTTTTTGTTAAGACCTTTATTGTGCAAAAGTAGTATACAGTTACGGGCCCACAACCAGTCCGGCTGGCCTCGAAATCAGATCAGAGCACATACGGCAACGATAATACAGCTCAGCAGTCTCCAAAGTCAAAAAAAAAAAAAAAACAGCAAACATTACAACGCCCCACAGATTGGATGCGACTACCGAGTGCAAGAGTCTTGAAGGTCCATTTTAAAATTAAGATATAGTATAAGAAGGATCAGAGACCAAATAGTCCATTGAGACACAGAGTGGGCAATGCGCACAGAAGGATGTCCAACAAAGGAGAATCATAATCAAAGGAGCGGTACAGAACTACCTTAATCAGGATAATAGGCATACAATCAAATTTCGTATCGGACAAAACCCACCCCACATACATAAACAACCCCGTGGAAGCGAACGGGGACCCCAAGGAGACAGAAAGGCATGCAACTCCACACCTAGCCTCCATACTGACCCAGAGAAAGGGGAAAGAAAGAAAAGACAAACAAAAGGAGAAAAAAGAAAATAACGGCCCATAGAACTAAAAGGACAAAACTAAACCCCAACCCCCACCCCCCCCCCCTACACGCATGCAGAGGCTATGGCCTACCCCCCCTCGCAGTGTGCCTGTCGCCCAAAAACGAGTACCCGAAATATAGACAAGAAAGAGAAAGAAGAACAAGAAGAAAAGGTGACAGAAAACGGCAGGGGGAACATACATATACACACACACAGACTCCTGGCCCCCCACCCAAAAAGGTACCTCCTACCCCAGAAACCACAGCAGCTACAGTAAACGATAGTGCGATAAAATGGGGAGAGGCAACCTACGCTGCGCAAAGAGTGTAGCCTAGAAACACGCCAACTCACACCCCGGCCACCACACAGATGTCACACATTAAAGAAATCACCTAGCCTTGGCCCGATCTTATGGGTCCCCCGAGGGATGTCCGCCCAGTAAAGCCCGCTTCAGCCGTCATAAAGGAACAAAATGGCCACAGAAGGTAAAAGCGCAACATGAAAATGCAAACAGGACGCCATAAATCACTGACAAAGACACCTTCACTAATGTCCATCGCCCCCAATACCACCCCAAGATACTTATGGCACAGCCGAAATACAGGGGCGAGGGAAGAAGAGACAGTCACCGGAGCCAACAGTCGCCGAGACAATGTCTGGGCCATTTGCAGCGATACAATGGGCGAGGTCTCCATATCCTGCCGAGAAAGGAACCCTGCAGTAGAGCAGGAGCAGATGGATGTTAGTCCAAAATCATCAGCACAGTCCGGGATCCGCAAGTCTCCCCCGCACTCGAGTGCAACCACAGTATCTCCCTCAAAGACAGCGAGGGGCAAATCCACGCACCCCCAGGAGCCATCAGATCGCGATCGTTCCAGTGTGGACACAAGATCGTCAAGTTTACGTCCCAACACACGAGTTCTTTCCTTCCAGTCGGACTGCAGGGCAAGAAGAGCAGCAAGAATATCACCACAAAGCTGCGCCGGCTGTGTGTCCCACCATACAGCATTGCTCGGCACCCCGCAGTCCCCAGACCACTGTGCTTCAGTAGGTAGGGCGACGTCCTGCCTTTCAATCAGGCAAACATCAAGCGGGCCCATCCGGGAGGGAGAATGAAGGCAAGGCAGGGACGAGTCCGGTTCAGGTAAATTGCAGTGTGACACTCGGGGGCCGTCACAACACACGCCCAAGGAGCAATCCCCGCTCCAAGTCTGCAATGGTGGCGAATTCGGGAGCGGCCCGCGAAGATCAGGCAGAAGAGCGGACATAGCTCACCCTCAGTGCTCCACTCGTAAACAGTTGAAAACCGAGCTCCCACTTCGAGGGAATAGGCCGGCAGTGTCGCGTTGCAGTCGGCTTCCCAGCGATGTAATTTCCCTCAGCAGGCACTCCGGTCCGGCGAACCGGCCCCACCCGGGTTCAGCTAGCCGCTGTTGACACACTAGCGCCCGGCCATGTTTCGTGAGGGAGGTCCCGGCTCCAGGGCCGCGGGGTCGCAAAATCAGTTTGAGGATTGCTCCGGCTGTAGGGCCGTCAGAGGCGTCAGGATAGCGCGAGCGAGATCTGCGCGCATTCACCGTCACCCCGCCGCCGGTCAATAACAGGAGTACAAGCAGGATATACGTGCGGGCCTCGGAGGCTGGAGGAGCCGGGAGCCTACGCTTCCATTCAGGTCGCCATCTTGGCTCCGCCCCTAGCAGATTCTTATACTAAAAAAAAAATGATAAAATGGGGTGATCGGGGCAAAAAGGATGACTTTATCACAATCTCACATCCTGACAATGGATCTCGTGGTGGCTCAGATAGTATCACTCCATGCCCTACTGAAATTAAGAGATGGAGGACCCAAATAACTTAGCCTTAGAATGAAAGCAGAGGGAAATTATTCTTTTAAGCCTGCCTCATCTCTTCCTGATTACTTTTCCGTGGCCCGATGCCATTGGCACAATGCCTAAAACGAATAAATTTTTCTCATGACCTTCAATTTATGCCACACTTATCTTTGCAATGCAAATCAACGGGCAGTCAAGAGCTGCAAGCAAAATCCCAACCACCACAACCACAAGCTGGCTAATACCTCTCATCCCCTGATTGTTCTATGACTTAACTATGCTAACATCATTTACAAACAGAAAACCTTACATATATTTTGCAAACCACCAAAAGGTACTAGATCAGCATTTATTCATCTGCAATGCATTCTGGAAGAAGCATGCAACACAATGCAAATTGTTTGTGTTATCAATAATGTCTTCCACAACTAGAAGTCAGTTTGCTCATTCAGCATGATCAAGTAAAACACATCACAATGCTGGTAAAAATATGCGAGTTGCTCTTTTTTGTCAACACCTGCATTTCATTGAAACACACTGGAGGTCAAATTTACGTTGCTTGCCTTACGAGTACAGGTAAGGCTACTATAATTATCTTATATGCTTAAAAATTATCTTTTCCCCCATACCCTTGATTACCACTATAATGCTAGAGCACATGGGTTCTTTCTTAATTTGTCACACTCAAATTTCCTTCCTCTCTTCTCTTTTTTACTCTTCTGTGCTCCGAAATGGCTCCTTGATCTGCACGCCCTAAATAAATATTATTAATAAATGTGTTTTACTTTCACATTTCTCTTTAAAAAGATGGCAGTGTAGCAGATATACATTTTCGTAAAGACACTATTTCACAATGTGTTTGTTATAAGACATCAATAAATAGTGGGAATAGTCACTAAATCAACGAGGGTTAATTAATTTCCATTTCCCAAAATTGATTTAGTCGTCCTTGATTGGAATCTTACTTCCATAATTTCTTGTGGCCAATTGGGAATTATACTGCTGGTTAAATGTAAAAGGACAGCTAGGTAAGCTGCGATCGTAGAGGGTCCAAAAAATGTATTTGTTCAATGGCTGAGCTTCGACACTAGATTTGCCAAAGTTATGCACCAGAGGCAAGCCAGTCTTTTTAAATGTATCTTAGCCTAACAGGAGGGAACACAGAACTTTGAGTAAGAATTGGTAACTTAAATAAGTAGCATAGTTAAAAGGAAAAAAATGTAATGTCCTATCAAAATCACTGAAAAGGGAAACGTATAAACTGAGAACCACAAAAATAGGAATGAAACAAATATCAGCACGACAAACTTCCATGAATAATAATGTAACTTTACCTTGAAAAAAGTGATTCCATAGACATTTTCAGTTGGACCATTGATAACATTTGATCTGATGTATGGGTGCCTACAGCCAGATATGGATGAAGGGCTCGGCACTGTGAGAAAATGAACAACTTTCTGCATAATGTGCTTTTCTAGAAACCTGAAATCCAATGTTTCGTTCGGTCAGGGATCAAAATGACGGAATCAACTTGCTAGGTCGTCGAGCTGAAGAGGTACTTCTGTGAAGAAGCATCAGGTGGAGCAAGGGGACTCATACTGGGTGATGTTTGATGCAAACATGGGAGGTACTTCGGCAGCTTTTCTTTGATCTATTCTCTTCTGGTAGAATGTAAAATATTCTTTCCAGTAGGCAGGTACAGAAGGTCAGTGCTAAACATTAATCCATGACTTCAGATAAGCCCAGGAGAAGACTTTCAGAAACTCAGGATTAAGTGGACTGTGAATCAAACAATATATTGCCCACATACACACATTGTTAACTAATCAGCTTATATATTTAGTGTGCAGTAGTACAGCTTATGCTTGTTATTGTAAATAAACTGGAATGGGCCATTTTCAAAAGCACAGGAAATCAATCAAGAAGAACACGCCATTTTTTCTCTCAGACAAAAATAGTACAATGGGGTGCCCTGACTGGGCACCCCTTTTGTTTAAAATAATAAATGGGTTGCCAGCCCCTCCACAGCCCATGAGGCCACATATAGGAAGCTAGTGGGGCTGCTGGGCCCATAACGAGGAAGAAAGATGTGGGTGTTGCGGGTGGACTCCAGGACACCCTAAAAAGATTTTAAAAGAGAAAAAGTAATAATAAAAAGGAGAGGAACTGATCATGTATTATTCACCACCCTTTGCAAGGAGCGTACCATAATGCTCTGGGAGGTCTTTTAACTTAGTTTTTTGTGGAGGCTGCTAGTGCCCATAGATGGGGCAGGAGCACCAGCAAGCATTTTTGTATCTTGTGAGGGCAGCAGGAAGTGCAGCAGCCCCCCAGCAACATCATTTTTTTTAAGTCTCTAAGGTCATTAAATCCATGGTCAGTGCTCTATGGTCTTCAGATGGACTGCGGAGACACCCTGTGTTTTTTCCATGGCTGTACCTTGAGGTCTAGAAAATATTAAAATAAAGATCCAAAGACATTTTTTTTAAATAAATCTTTAATCAGTGCATGTTATGTGTGAATTCATGAAACCTACATTTGATTACAATTATCAATTACTTTTTGACAAAAACAATAGGTCTGTTTTATGTATGTTGATAAAGCCAATTGGAACACTTTGTTATATTTTGATGTTTGGACAATTATACAAAGTTGGTAGGTCTTCATTACTTAAAATGCCACCCTCTATATAGTTACACCACATAGTCAGCTTGTGGGGGTTGGGCACCCAACTCAAGCCGCAGCCACACCCTGCCCCCAACTCCACGCTGTGCATGGATACATTTTATTCATAGTGTGAGCTTTGGTGCCAGAAGAGGATTGGGGCTGGGCCTGGCTGCATACATGCATGGGCAAAGGCCACGCACAGTGGGGACTTAGGCACCCAACCCCACACTGCACACGGTAATGAACATCTTAGTTTACATTAAAAAACAAGGGAATTAACTGATCAAAATCAAGGTTAAAGGTATGCTATAGTTAAGAATTATAACTCTTTCCTACTTTAAAATTAAAAAATAAACTTAAAAAAACCAAAGGTTAAAGGAACACTATAGTTAGGTGAAATTGACAGTTAAAACATATAATTTTAAATTACCAAAACTACTGTTATTTATCAGTTAAGTTATCTCAAATAATTATAAGTAATACCCTAAAATAACTTGCACCCTAGCCATGCACTGCTAATTACTTCCCATATTATATCACTCATGACGTGTTCTAAATCATCATTGATAAGATTAATGTAACAAGTGAAATTGCATCATTAAATGACAACACTCTGCATTTGAGACACTAGTAATAGTTACATGAAGGCACAACGTATAGTTATTAATGATTACTATAACTGTTGATTGTCAGTGGTTTTGTTAATTTACAATTAACTGACATATTCAGCTAAATATAATGCCCATTTAACTCTTTTTGCTTTCAGTGAGCATATGTTTGTTACACCGTGTAGGTCGCCACTGGGTAGTTATAGTTAGGACCTCATTTCCAGAGGAAATGGATTGTATGGTCTGCTAATAACGTTGACACCATTTGACAAATCTACACAAATCATTTGAAAATTCTCATCTACCTCAGCTTCTTCCTGGAAAGATTCTGGAAAATCCGTCAAGTGGGTGCTGAGAAAAATGGGGGGGCTCCCTATACAAATTTTTCAGATGCAATTTTCCATAGGAAAATAAGTAACAGCTACAGCCAAAATGGCTGACAGAATAACATCAAATTTGGCAAAAGCTACATATTGATTCGAAAAGCCTGCTTATTTTTCAATTGGTGTAATTTTACTGAGTAGTTTTTGAGAAATCGGGGTTCAAAATGTATTGAGGCTGTGGTACCTTCATGGTATGACTGCGGAGTATCAATGAACCACAAGCTCAAAGCACGCTGTCTGATTTGCTGGTTTCAAGATGAATAAAACTATTGCAGTCACCATTTTAGGACATTGGCACTCTCAAAAAAGCGTTGGTGGGAGCCCAAGGGTATATGCACGGCATAGGGTTGTTTGCTTGTGAGAGGCTGGTTCAACGGCCAATCCCACATCATGCACCGCCAAAGGCTAGTTAGGTATTATTAATAACATATTACTTTACAATAAAAACAATAAGAAATTTGGTGATATCATCAGTGATGTTATTTGAGATGTCAACATTGATGTCATCAATTATGCCATTGAACATGTCATTAGTGATATAATATATGAGCTCATGCGCGGTGCATGGTGGGGTGCAGTTTATAGTTAGCTCAGTAAACTACAACAGGTGAATTTCAGTATTTAAAAAAAATGTAAATGGCATTTTTAACTGACATTTTTACCTAACTATAACTTCACTTTAACCTTTGTTTCCATGATTTTCAAAGTTTTATTACTGTAAAGAAAAATATTATGACCAGACCTAATTTAAACTTTAAAATGAATTTCTTTTTTTTTTAAACATAAAGTAAAATATTACTCAGATACCCAACTGTGCATAGCAGGTTCTTGATAATTTGGGGGACTTGAATATGTGGAGGAAATGAAGAGCTTGGGTCTCTGGTGAAAGCGGGCTACACCAACAGTCTATTCAAAGCATGCAGACTAAGCATACCAGGGGCTTGCCCACCTAGGAGGGCTTATATTTACTGGAGGTAGTGGGCTCTATGCACAGTACGCGCACTAAGTGCTGGCTGTGCATAGTAGTGGCTTACCCACCTATGCGGCTTGGATCTCTGAGGGGAGTAGGCTGCGGGGAGTGGGGAGTGGGCTGTGGAAACCCTTGCTGTTTGAAATCATTAAGACCTTGCATCACAGAGACCTGATGATATCCTCCCTGCAGGGACCAAGAACTATCAATGAATGGTTTATTCTGATCTCTATCTGTTGCTTTCATCTGTGCAATCAGCAACCTCTTCTTAAATCTTGTATGTTTCATTTTCATTTCATCACTGCAATACTTTGCGTATCACAGGACCTCATCAATAGTCTTACTCTGCCAACAAATCAAGTGCTGCTGAATCATGGATCTAATCTTAGGCTTTAACCCATGCACAAATCCATAAAAAAAGTTCCCAACTCTGAGGATGAAATGTTCTCTGTCCCACTGAGCTCATTAAAGGTCTGCAACAACCTTTCATAATACGCATGTATCTATTGAAGTGGCACAACAATAGCCCCCACAGCCCCTGTGGTGGAGGGGGCACCCTAGCTCTCGGGGGTCCCCACCGGCACTGTGTACTGGTGGAGGCCATCTGGCCTAAGAGCTCCTGACTGGGTCTGGAGCCTGGGGGGCCACCTCCATGTAGTTTGCAAAAGGCCCCCTCAAATTTCGTTATGCCACTGATCGATTCTTTGGATTCTTGGGTCATCCTGTCAATTTTGACCAAATCATCTTCTTTGGGAGAAATCTTCAATTTTAAATGGGTAATCACCTTATGATATTACTTCATCACTAATGAGGATGGAGCATGAGATTTAGGATATCTCACTGGATCTGCATCAGGCCAATCAACAGCTGTCAGAAACCCACACACCTATTCCCACTCCATATCCTTTGTGATTTGTTAGCATCCGCAGGGGCCCGCATCAATCAAATTGAAGTATACCCTACTGTTGTATGTTAATATGTTACACTTGCCAATGATTATTTTTGTACCTTAGTCTACTAATAACTTTAATCTGGTTCTTGATTGGCAATAATGTCACCCATTGTCATTGGAAACCTTTTTGTTATTTAATATATCCTTTCGATGTGTTATTGCCAATGCATGTTGCTTTTATTCTGTTTGCATCAACCAATGCTTGTTAAAAATTCCTGTGCATTGTGTAATATGCGCTCCAGCATTGTTGTGTGCATTTCCATGGGAACTGAACGTTGTATGAAGGCACACGGATCACGTGCAGCCATCACGTCTTCCTGCACATTGCTGGCATGCACATAGCACTGCGTCCGGCAACAGTGCTATGAAAACCTGGGCCCCCGATGCTCTGCGCTTGGCTTTCTGTTCAGATTCCCAAGTCGTCATTGTAATCATCTGTGGCCACCTCATCATCTGCAGGTTGGTTGCACATCTACAAGCCAGCTTCAACAATTCTTCGTCGTCTACCACTGCATGTCTCCTGACTCCAAATCAGAACTGCTTGAAAGCTAAGTGACTTTGTTTGGATGGGGAAACAACACTATACACTTTGCCTTTGGTTAATGCTTGAGGTTGTTTTATTATAATCGGGCTTTGGTATGAGTGATATACAGAGCTTTGTTTTGTTGGCATATTTCATTGCATTTGTGTGAGATTAATCAGGTGCAGTTCGGAATTTAACTCTGCAGTTGAAACAAGCAGTGAGGTGAGAACCTTGCAATACGTGATTAGTGTATGTAAGCATTAATGTCTGTTTTTGCAGAATTCATTCAGTTTCATACAAATTACATTTCTTTTCCTTTGTTATTCTACATGTAGCACACCTTTTGGACAATAGTGTTGTGCGCTCATAGAATGATTTTTTTGGGGGTGAGAGAACCAACTTCTCTGGAACTAGCACTCGTCCGATTCTGATCTCATTCGGAAAGCATACCAAACCACCCTGGTCCGAAATGCTTTCCATACAACTCGGATCGGGGGATCCAACCGAACAAGTAGGAGGGGGGCGCTAGAGGGCGCCAAGCAGGATGGCCGCACTTGCGTGAGACTCCTGCCGTTCGGGCAGTAATCCGCTGCAAATCCTCCTCATCCCGGTTCTACAATATAATAAACATGGCCCCTGAGATGCCAGGACGGCATAGTGCCTAATTGAAGTCACCATCACGCAACAATCCGCCTTGAGACGCCTTATCGGCTGATGACCGGACTCTGTGGCCGTGCTGCTTAAAATGGCAGCGGAGCAGATCGACTCGGTCTGAGGGGACGGTCGCTGGAGTGAGAGGGGGAAATTGATTACCTGCTGTGATGCTGCCACCAAGGAAAGATCCCCGACAGACCCACTTGTCCTTGGAGGGGCACTGAGAAGCATCACGCCCCCCCGGCATCACTGATGCAAATCCCGCGGACTCCTAGGCTGCTCTGCCGGGATACTGCTGGCCGCTGGGCGGAGGCTCGGCTGGTGACCGCGGGGCGAAGGCGGAGAGTCTGTGGGACCTTGCGAGTGCCACAGGACGGACAACAAAGGACTGCCACACACTTGGGGTAAGGTGCAATTGGCCTGGGGCTGCTGCGACTGGGGTCTGAGGGGCGAAGACTACCTTTGAGGCCTAAAATTGCTGCGTCACCTTGCTGGGGACCTGGCGTGGCGTGGTGGACAGGCGTTGCCCGCAGCCTGCCGCGTGGCTGCACTACTCGGGGCCTGGCCGCCTCTCCCTGAGTGAGGCCTTTGATGCTGCGTGCACTGCGGCTGGCGCTGCCAGTGGGCCCTGGAGGCTGCATCGCACAGGGCTCGAGCTTGCAGGCACGACCACGCCAGCCTTATAATACCCCAGCCGTGCTCCGCTGAACACTGCCATACCTCCCACCCGGTTGGTCGACCCTACTGGAAGATGCATTTCTAGATCGCCTTGGTGCCACATCATAGAGCCCGCTAACCTGTGTCCCACTCCCAGACGCTGAGCCATCACCCCAGACTGGGCAGAAAGAAGGTATTCACAGGAAGGGGCTGACCTACTAAGCCACAGTTGCAAGGATATACGCTGCAGCTCAGAGCATAAAGCACGACGACCTAAGAAGACACAAAACCACACTTAGAGTGGGGTATTTTCGCCCCAACCCACTCTCCACTTCGGAGCCACACCGCACAGATGAGAGGACAAGGATCCCCCCGGGACACCTAGGCACCACAGATTCACCCGCCAGGCCACCATGGGGAAACCGGATGGCAGACAAGCAAAACTTACTTTCGACACCCGTGAAACTCCCCGCTTTCAGACGGAACAAGACGATGATCACGCAGAGGTCCCGGCTACCTTCACAGCTGACCTGAAAGAACTACCGATTGTAATTCAGTCCAGCCTGACTTCAATAGAATCTAAAATGGACTCCATGTCTGCCAGAAAGGACGGCATAACGCACAGAGTGGAAAAACACAACGAGCGTCTAGCCGAAGCGGAGAGGAGAATATCCGACTTGGAGGACACGTCAAGCGTCACAAACAGCCGTACATTGGAGATGGACAAAGTGTTGAGGGTGATAGCTGCCAAGAATGAGGAATTAGAATCACGCTCGAGACGGACTAACCTCCGCATCCTCGGGAGACCGGAATCCACCGCTACAGGGAAAATGGAGGTATATGTGGAACGCTTGCTCATAACGATGTTTGGCAGAGAGGAATTCTCCACGGTATTTGTGGTGGAGAGGGCTCATCGCTCGCTGGCAAGCCGGTCCCCTCCCGGAGCTCCTCCGCGTCCCATCGTAGCCAAAATGCTCAACTATTGAGATAGGGACACGGCCCTCCGCCTATCCAGAGGAAAAGGACGTCTACAACATGCAGGTACAGAGATTTCCTTATATCCGGATTTTACTGTGGCAGTACAGGAGCAGAGAGGTAAATTTCTACAAGTAAAGAAAAAACTTCAACAACTTAATATCCCCTACACCATGCTATTCCCGGCTCAGCTGAGGGTGACTTTTAAGGCAAACAACATTTTTTTACCAACCCACAACATGTTCAAGACTTAATAAAGGCCCTGCCTAAGCAGCCTGGGGATCGGATGTCCCCTATACGACGTGAGGCAGTCAACGGAGGCGCATCAGATATTGAATGACCCCCTTGCGCTAGATAATTGAATCATTTCCGGGGAATCATACCCCCCACTGGCACTGCGCAGTCGTCATACCCCAAACTGAGCAGCGGGTGAGTCCCTAGGCCTCTCGCTCATGCATTCAGCACCTGCTACTGTATGAGACCGGACTTCGCCTCCAAAGGTCCAGCATAGACGATTACACCATGGGTTGCCAGACAACTGATCCCTTGAAGCACGACGAGAGGCATGGACCCTGAATGGAGATGCCTCGCTTTGTTTTCAAATGCCGCTGCCTCAGCATGACCATCTATCATCTGCTTCACCCCATTCACCCCTCCTCCCATCTGAGGCATAGCACGATCTGGGCAGTAAACCCTAGTGAATACTATGCTGGGATGAACTTCCACTATTGCACCCGAACACCCTCGCTGCAGCGAGGAGACCCTGGTCATCCTCTGATTACTACCCTACCAGGTGAACCCTATAATTGGAACTTTATTCAATTGTAGAGTGACTTTGTGCAACGTGGTTGCAATGTTTCCTTACTGTCCCCGGTTGGGACTGGATCTTGTGGGATTGTTGGGTGGGGTGAGGCTGCTTTGCAGGGCGAGTTGGGGCTGCTGTTGTGGGAGGAGGGAGAGATTGGGTATTGTTCTTCAAATTCCTTTTGTTCCAGCACTCGGCACGATTGCACTGCTTGGTTATCCACATGTCACTACACACACTATGGCCCATCACGTTTTCTTCTATTATGACTACGACAGAGACCCGCCCCAATATGCCTCAATATAACTTCCTATCGTGGAATGTGCGTGGCTGAGGAGATCCCGGTAAACATTGTCATATTCCTGATTATCTGGACCACCACAATGTTCATTGCGCTATGCCGCAGGAAATACATCTATCCCCCAACTCATCCCCTACCTTTGCTGCCTGCTGGGCAGCCCATAGAGGATTCTCCTGTTACTACTCATATGCCCGGGGCACTGCCGTGCTGGTACAACATACACTCCCATGCACTCCTATAGGCTCCTATGCAGACCCACAGGGGAGATATAATGTTATGTGGGGCAGGATGCTGGGGCATTCCATTACCATGGCATCGTGCTATGGCCCACATTCAGATGACCCAGAATTTTTTAGGGTGTTGTGGGGGAAGATAAAAGTTGTAGACACCACACACCTGATTTGGGGTAGAGACTTTAATGTCATGCTTAACCCCAGCCTAGACAGGTCTCACCCCCAATCACATAATTACACAGCTGCGCAGCGAACCCTCAGGGATATTGCGGAAGAGCACGGCCTTGCAGACCCATGGAGAACCCACCATCCAGCGACATGGCAGGGCTCCTGCTACACCTCTGCACACGCCTCCTGGTCGCGCATAGATTACTGGTTGGTGGATAGGGGATTAGCGACTTGGACATCACACACCACCTACTTATCATGCACATATTCAGACCACTGCTCAGTGCTGCTGACGCTCACCCCGCCGCAGGAGAAACCCCCATACCTAGCGTGGCACCTTAATCCACAATGCTTACTTGACCCTGTTTTCAAGGATGAAGTAGAACAAAAAATATCAGATTTCTTCCTTCGTAATACTGGCTTTGTCCCCTTATACTCTACCATATGGGAGGCTTTCAACGTCACCATACGAGGCATCTGTATCGCGAAGAGCGGCGGGGTACTGAAAGACATATGAAACACACTCCACAAATTAGAGGTGGAACTGAAACAAACTGAGTCTGCTCTCCAGTTTGCGCTTTCTCCAACATTACAGGCACGAATATGTGAGCTCCTCATCGACTATCAAGAGACTGCGGAGCGCCAGTGTAGATTAAGGGGGAAATACCACAAAGCTGGGTGTTATGGAGAGGGTGAAAGACCGGGTAGAGCGCTGGCCTCCTCTGTCCACACTACCCGGTTCACTAACACAGTACTAGAAATCAAAGACGAAGATGGCCTGATACGCCGAAACTCCTCGGACATTCTAGCGGCGTTTAGGCAATAATATAAAGAGCTATACTCCTCCCACTGTCACACCCCAGCAGATTCTGACTCCTTTTTTGACGACACTGCCATAGCCTGGTTAGGAAATGGCCAAAGGAAATTCCTACTAGCTCACCATGAAGATGACGAAATTATCTCAACTATCATGCAATTACAATCTGGCAAAGCCCCGGGGCCTGATGGCCTTCCAGCCAAATTCTATACATTATATAAACATCTCCAGTGCTTCTGCACGTGTTCAAGGAAGCCCGCAAGACTGGCATCCTACCCCGTACAATGCGAGAAGCCCTTATTACATCATTACCCAAGCCAAACAAATCGCCCATGCAACTAGACTCGTACAGAACCCTCTCCCTTATAAATGTAGATGCCAAAATCCTGGCAAAACTAATTGCCAACTGCATCAGTCCCCTGATGCCTGTGCTGGTCCTCCCGGACCAATTGGGCTTTATCCCTACTAGGAGCACTGCTCACAACTTGACATTATTCACCTTAATGTACGACATTGATCCAGAGGAGAATGCGGTCGCCATATTTCTCGATGCCACCAAGGCATTCGACTCCCTAGAATGGGACTACCTATCCTTTGTGATGGTATGCCTGGGTTCCCCCCCTTTCCTAGCCTGAATAAACTTATTGTATACTGGTCTGCGCGCCACCATGATGGTAAATGGACTGCGTTCTTCCTCTTTCCCACTGGCGAGAGGCACCAGACAGGGATGCCCACTTTCCCCTCTACTATCTGCATTGGCTGTTGAACTTCTCGCTGCTAAAATCAGACAACACTATCAGGACAATGCTATCATTTCCGCGAGCGGCAGATTCTCATTTCTCTATATGCCGACGACATCACTCTCTATTTACGACACCCCAACGTTAGCTTGAATCCCATTTTGCGCCTATTTATCAAATTTGGACAATTATCGAGGGTCAACATCAATTGGTCTAAGTCCCAAATGTACCCACTCACTGACTCCACCACAAGATTCACTCCGGACTTTCCCCTTAAGTGGTGTGATGACGCTCTCACCTATCTGGGCATCATTGTATCCCGCTCACGCGATGAATTTATGACAGCTAACTACGGACGTGCCCTAGACTCCATTACTGACAAAATTACACGGTGGATCACGCTTCCTCTGTCCATAGCTGGCAGGGCATCACTGATTAAAATGGTCATCCTACCTAAAATCCTTTATTTATTTGTTAACATTCCCTACGCCCCCAGCTGTCATTTCTTCTCTGCCATGAAGTCCCAACTGATATGACTACTATGGGGAGGGAAACAAGCCAGGCTCAATTGGCACACACTTACGTGCCCTTACCAAGTGGGAGGGTTCTCCGTGCCAGACATTGACTTGTATTTCAGTTGTGCACAGGCGCATTTTGCTACATACTGGATGAAGCACCCCCTACATGCCCCACCCGGCGATTGAACACGAATATATGTGCCCTACCCCTAGCACGGCCTACACCAGCGTTCCTCCGGTCCCCAGACACATTGCATCCACCACCGTTCAATGTACAGTTAGTGCATGGCACAACCTAGCTAAACAGACCAATTGCACATAGCTATACTCTCCTCTCCTTCCCCTTCAGGGGAGACAGGATCTCCCAGTTACACAGGAGGGTGGATGTCAGCAGCTCCTTCGTAAACTCTCTGTACATATGTGGGGACACCTATACATCGATGGGAAATTTAGAACTAGCGTGGAATTCTTTAAAGATGCAGATCCTACTTCTTTAGACCGCTTTGATTATATCAGACTCCGACAGGATGTAAAAGCTGGAACACCCTCTTTTCCTTTAGAAACCCCAGTGATGCCCCCGCTACATATCCTGCTACAACAGGATGCCCCTGAACACGTACTGTCCAAATTGTACCACACCGTCCAAACCAATAGAGAATATAACCCACCACTGGCCTGGGGCAGTTGGGAGATAGAACTCGGTCATCCTATAACCGATGAGCATTGGACATACTGCTGTGCACAGACAGGTGAAATTTCTTCCAACAGCAGATTCAGGATGATCCATTACAAATAACTTCACCGTTTACATTACATGCCAGGGCGACTGTGCAGGCTGAAAGTGCGAGACAACGAAATTTGTGATTGATGTGGCCGGGAGGGCGCCCACTTTAGACACCTAGCCTGGGACTGTCCGCCTATACACCGCTACTGGGAGGAAGTGCTTGCTGCACTAGATCTCATGACCAGAATGCACGTCCCTACTGACCCATTCACTGCCCTACTGGGTTATACCGAACCCATTGCTGCTAAAATGCGGAAGTACACCTCCATGGCACTACTAAACGCCAAAAGGAAAATTTCCTGTATGTGGGGGAGGGGGAGAGTGCCAACATTTAAGGATTGGCTCCTAGACCTAATATACTGCCAGGAGCAGCTATACATTTATACAGAACTTCAGCCCCCCTCCTCACGCCCAAGAGATATATGGGGCCCGTTGCAAACCTACTTATTGGAACACGCCGTAGTGAATAGCGTGGAAACCTCATAGCACAGATCACCTACTCCCTGATGATCTCCCCTCAGCAACACGCGCAATTGCTAGGCACTAATAAGCTTGGGACGATGTATGTTGTGGACATTTTATTTATGGGCCGTATTATCTCCTCATCATGGTTATGATTTGTTTAACATGTGACTCAAGTGGAATTGGTTCTCCTACTTTACAAGATGCCTTAGTTGTGTATTACTGTTTTTAATAACATATATGTCTGCAATGATAAATCTGCCTTTACAGCCAAACACTCCCACTAACGCGGCCGGCCCATAGAGGTTGTAGGCAGCTTGCTGTGTACTTCCCTACACGCATAATACATCTGCCTTTTATATTTACAATGTCGCTATGCCGGCCGAGTCATGGTTGTAGGCAGTAAGCAGAAATGTATGTCTATTGTTTTTTTTTTTAAATCTCTTTATTAGCATCAGATTGGTCCGTGCAAGCATACAAGTACACAGTAAATTGTTGACAATGAAAACGTTATGTATGTATGTCTATTGTTGGTCTTTAATAAAGGTTTTTTTGAAACTTAAAAAAAAACCAAGTATGATGCATTTGAATGCATCCGGATACGATTCGATCAAACTCCTATTGACTTCAATGGGAGCGCGTGTGGGCTGAACGTGTTACACAGGCTTGCATTGACAAAGGGCGTGGTTGTGGATAATTGTGCACCCTGTGGCAGGCACCCCTTGGTGCCTGTCACACGGTGCATGTTTGGTAAGAGGGGACCCATCAGTATCCCTACTGGCCCAATTTGGAGAGCCCCAGGTAAAGGGGGGCCTGCTACGGGCCCCCAAAGACTGATTCGGGCAGCCTTTTAGTTCCGAGCAAACTGAATCAGAAAGGCTATCTGAATCGTTCATCGTACTTGCTCGCTCGGAAAACCTAGTCCATAGAGCTGTATGAATCGGGTCTGAAAGGCTCTATCTCTTAAAATGCCTTCCGGAGCGGATTTGGTCAGCACTAAGGGTTTCCAGGCATTGTATTTGGTCATTCGGAACTGTGAATGATTCAGTCAGAAACAAGGGCTCTGGATCGGTTTAGGCAATTCCAAATCCAATTTGGAGCCCTTCCGAAAGCAAATGAAATTGGGCCCTTAGACTTCTACAGTAGTGCTTGTTTTGTGATGTTTCATTGGATTCTAAAGGTGATTATATGTTCGAGATGGCATTCGTGTATGCTAGCTAGTAGTGTTGCTCCTATCCAACACTTGCCTAATTAATACATAGCCTATTTTACCATATAGAAATAGACGGAAGGCTGCCCTGAAATCCAAGAACAGGAAACCCAGCTGGTCCAGATGGCAGAACTAAGCTGTGTCTTTTCATTTTCTCTCATTCAATTTGTCTTCCTTTTGGGACACCTGGCAGGCCTCCTGTTACCTTCAGTAGCGCTGAGAAGTCTTGTAGGAGGTCAGGGAACTATTCATCACCCCTGCAGGTGGCCTGGATTTCAGTTGAGTGGTCACAACCTAACAACAGCAACCTTAAACTCAATCCACAAGTTACTTGGAACCACAATTTCAAAAAGAGTATCCACATCTTTCTATAACATTTTAAAACTCTTTACAAATCGCTCAACTTGTCTATACCATTCTAATGGATTATATCTCAATTTCAGGAAAAACATTTGTGAAAGATTTAAGATCAGCCATACTCCATGGCACATGTACATACTCTTTACCAGGCTCCTCTCTCATAGGAAGCATGTGTACATTTTCATTGTCTTCTTCAGTTCCACATGGAGGCAGGTGCATTCTGACATTCTTTGTCTCCTTTTTCTTTGACCATCTACCCTCCCACTTATCCAGATTGCTTCCATAGGATATCAATGATCTAATCTGGAATTTAATTCCAGTGGTCACATGTTCTTAATGTCTTGGTCACTAAAGCTCAACCTGTAGCTTCTCTGTAGGACTTTGGGCCTTTGGATGTCAATGCCATGTTTCTGAGCTAGTTCTGCAAGTCTATCATGAGGCTACCCTGCATGTCCGGTAATGTCTTTACATAGAAACAGTAGCTTATCTTCCCTGCAGACCTAGTGGGTCAGACTAAGGATCCCATCTCTCATTTCTTCCATGTCTACCTTCAATCTAGCCACATCCATGACCCTACATCTTTCAGGAGTTTGAGCAGCAGCTCCTCCATTCGTTCCAGTACTCCTACAATTTTCTGGGTCTCTATCGCTTAAAACCAATAAACAAGTTCTCGTTAGGGGTGGCCGGAAGTCGTGTAAAGGAATATCACGGAGAGGCACGGAGATTGAACCAATCTTCGTGCCTCTCCGCATATTTCCATTAGGCAACGCCCGCCCACCCGCCGCCAGCCTCCCGCCCGCCTTATTAAATTATATGTAAAAGCCTAAAATTAAACTTAAATAAAACTTACCTTACTGTGGCCGCATCCTTGCCCATCGTGGCTTCATCTGGAAACTGCGTATGAGCAGGAGCCTGGGCGTGCGCATTCCTCGCCAGGACTGCGCATGCGCAGGCTCCCGCTCATGCGCAGTTTCCAGATGAAGCCGCTATGGGCAAGGATGCCGCCGCAGTAAGGTAAGTTTTATTTAAGTTTAATTTTAGGCTTTTACATATAATTTAATAAGGCGGGCGGGAAGCGGGCAGGAGGTGGGATGCGGGCGGGAGGTGGGCAGGCGGCCAACTTCCGTTCCACCCCCGAATGTGCAGAGATTTGCCGCAAATTTCCGCCTCCTTTGAGCAAAGGGCAGAAGGGCAAATCTACACACATTCCGTGGGCGGAACGGAGATGTCCGCCACCCCTAGTTCTCGGGCAGTAAGATCTGGTTGTCACCTTTGGACTCCCATTATATCGTACAGCAGGCGCATAAAATGTTTAATCAACAGGTGCACTGCTCGGTACAGCAACTGGCATTTCATTATATGGAAGTGGACGATTTAGTCATAACTCAGTCACAAAATCCTCATCTAATTCCATGTTTTCAGGGTTATTCTGTTGTCTTCTGTCCTGACATGTTTTTTTCTTTCCTTAGCATTTACCCTTCTCTTCTCCTACCATGGTCAGTACTGGCTATAATCCAGTTTCTACCCACGGCACAAGCTTCCATACAGAAACAGGAGTTTGCGACTGTACCATGTGTGGTTGCATCATAATCAATTGTTTGGAACTGCCAACCTATGATCGGGCGGTTCCATCACCAAAACAGCATTGTCGGAGGCAACTTCAATCAACATGGTAATCAGGGCATACGTTTTTTAATAATATTTATGTATTTTAGTGTGTATTTAATTGAAAATGCTATACATTGTTTGTATAATAGTTTGAATGTTTTTTTCTATTGTTTTTACATTTTTAGTAACTATTTTTTTAATGTTTTGTTATTTGTTATATTTTAATTACATAGCAGATTTTTTAGAATTATGTTATTTGCTGTTGTATGTGGGAATTGTGCTGTGCTTTTAAAATGTATATAGGATTGTATTTATTGGTTGATATTATATTGAGAATATAGTTTGGCATTTTAATTGTAATAGTTGTAGTAATTTATGATATATTTTAAAAATGTTAATACATATTTAATTCGTTTTATTCTTTTACATTATATTTAGAACTTTTATATTTAAATATTTATAATTTTGGGTTATTTAGTATGTTTTTGAAATTACTTTATTTTGTTGTAGTGAAGTAGACTGTTTCAAATAGAGCACTATCAGTATAGCATGTATTAATATTGTAAATCATTTCAATTATAATAAAAATATATGGTTTATTAATACATGTCAGTCACTTTATTAATCAATATCAGGGAACTGTTTTCAACATCATTCTCATAAAGAGCATCTCTTATTACTGTAAGTTAAACATCAACTATTTATTTCAACATTAGTAAAGCATTCTCTGTGAACTCTATGATAATACATAGCAAAACTCTCTGCATCCGCAATGTCAAGTGTAATGTGTGCACGTATCAGTAAGACACATAAGACTCATGTGCAAGCTGCACATTCATTGTGTGTGTCAAACACCAGTTGTGTTTAGGACTTAGTGACGTGTAAAGAATGAGCAACTTACGCTGCACCAATGGCTACTACAGCTCTGTACTGACGTACAGAGAAAAGGCAATGTTTTGGGTTGTGGAAGACAAATTAAATTTGTCATTCCATTGGCTTGACTAGTTTAAATTTACTGAATAACAATTTTTTTCAAAAGACAGTCAGAAACAAAACTATAGGAAAATATATTGTCTTACAGATACAATAAACAAGTCAAAAGGTCAACATTAAAATCACACTTTAAAGAGACCACGTTAGGCGATCTAATTTCGATATCCCTTCAACAACTTAAAGGCCAGATTATGAGTTTCGGTGGTGCAGGAGCGGGCAGTATGCCACTGCTCCCCTCTGTCTGCCAGATTACGACTTAAATGTGGTATGTTGACAGGTGACCTGGCAGTCCCGCAGTGGTGCCTCTTTCAAAGCCAATGATGCCTTTGAAAATTGTACCACCATGGAACACAAAACAATGTTGCTGCAAAGCCTGGACTCAAAAGTCCAGACTGTGCAGGAACTGGTGTGCATGCACACGGGGGGGGGCATGTTATGCCCCACTGTTGGCATCCACAAGTGGAGAAGGCACAGGGGGCCCTCTGGGGCCACCTTTATTTACTCTCTGCCACAATGTACATGGAGGAAGAACCCCCGTGACACGATATATGGAAAGAAAACTCGCAATATGCCTGGTGGACCACAGCAATCCCACAAAGTATATAGCAGTCTCTGACCGTCACACCACCTCCAGGGAACAGGGGTTGCCCGGTGGAGTCGGCGGCCACAGGGTGATCCGACTGCCCAACTCGTAATGGGGCAGTTGGCCCGTCGGTGTGTTGGTAGTTGGACTGATACTGCCAAGCTCCGGCGAGTCTGGTGGTCCTTGGACCAACAGACTCGTGATCAGGCCTTAAGATGTGATCTGATGTAGTAGTATGTTTGGCTTAACATTTTTTAGCAAAGGCCATTTTCTTTCTGCCACATTGGAGTTTCATTTCAGTATGGTGACAACATTTACAACGAATTAGAGATTTGTCATAATAACTTCGTTAAACCCCTACATTAGTTGACCTCATTAGGCTGATAAATTCTTCAGAAAAAATGATTGGCTAAATATTTATTCAAATTACAAAGCACTGGCACAAATTCCATGCAGAAATGTCATGTAAAAATGCATTACCTAATTAATTATTGTGCATTTGAAGAATAATAAATTGAATCAAATGAGGTTATACGACCTTTCAAATTGCGTTTTATAGTGCTATTACTGTACATTAGGTTCGAAATTTTACATCACTTTAGTGGGTTATTCAATACTTAAATCAGAAGTGTGCTGCTAGATCGAGGGAGCCAGAAGTACAGGAACAAGTACGTGTGTGCTGCATGGGTGCACCTATGTGTGTGTTTGTCTATGTGTTCGTCTCTGTGCTGGTTTGGTGTGTCATGCAGATGTATGTCTGTTCTGCAAACGCACTGTTTTCGTCCAATGTATTTTATTTATTTTTGTATGTCGTTCTCTCTGAATATGTCAGTAGATATGAACATTGTGTTCACTGTTTGTGTTTCTCAGGCTTGGATGATATGCAGGTGTATTATTGCTCCTACAACTCGTTGAATATATGTGGTAATGGTTGGTATAACAGAGCTGGTTTGCCAAAGCAGCTTCAATGTTTACGCTGTCACTGATAATGAGTAGAGAAAGTGGTTAAGTTTAGTTACTCAAAACACACTGGGGCTTATTTACAAGCCCCTTGCGCCACTTTTGCGTCAATTTAAACATGGGAAAAGTGATGCAAAAGTGGCGCAAGGGGCCTGTAAATATGCCCCAATGTACGTTTGTAAAGTGTCTTTTGAGCAGTACCTAACATACATGTGTAGTATACATTTAGCAGCACTGAAGGGGCACAGTTGCAGTAACGCAACCAAGTATCTAAACGCTGCTCAGAAAATGCTGTCTTTTTTGTGCCGAACTAATATGCATCTAGTGGGGCAGGCACATGGAGGTCGTTTTGGACTTCTTTGAGTGGCGTGTGGTGCTGAGCTTCTCCAATGGAAATCTAAATTCAGAGTCTTGCAAGTCTACTCTGTGTAATGGGCACCATTACCCCCAAGTGACTTATGTCCTTGTCCCATTCATAAATATATGGAGATAACCATCTCCCGACAGAAAAAAAGATCAGAAGAATGCTGGGATAATAACCCCGCCCCTCCCACCGGGAGTACATAAGGGGTACTTACCCAGCAGTCTCCCTGTTCTTTTTTCTGTCTGTCGACAGTTTGGTCTGGATGCTGGTGCTGCTCCTGCTCCTGCTGGGCTGGGGTGGGATGCACTTCTTCTCATCTCCCCCCCCCCCCGCCTAGCTGCCTGGCTTCGCGGGCGGGGGGGAGGGGTTCCTTCGTCTGCCACATGGCCTGCCGGGCTTGCTGGGTGTCAGGCCTGTTCCTGGCTGGGGAATCCTGTTGGCCGGCCCTTTGCGGCTGGTGCGCCACCTCCCGAGGGTTCCTTCCGGGTCGCTGTGCGCGTCTTCCTGTGGACTGGCCGGGTGGAAGACGCGCTGCGCTTTCTATCCCTGGGATTTCCAATGCCAGTTGATGGGTGTGAGGGGCTCATTCCTGGGGGTGTTTCGGCCCCCGCTCTGGGTGAGTCTCGCGTAGCGGTGATTTTTTTTTGCTCGCCCTGCCTGTCTTTGTCCTGCTGCCAGCCTTGTTTTTCTCTCCTTGCAGCTCGGACGTGTGTTCCTCTGATCCTCCGGTTCTGCCCCTGCCGGGTGGCTGGGATCACTGTGCCTCGCTCCGCTGGGTTGGCGTGAGGCCGTCTCCCGCTGGTTCACGGGCCAGTTTTGCCCGCCTCTCTGGCTGGTTGTCGCTTCAGGGATGGTGTGGCCGACTTTGTTGCTGGGTGCTCGTTTTTCCCGGGGTCGGGCCCCTTCATGTCCCCGGCCCGGCTCTCTGTCTAAGCGGCTCCCTGCTCCCGGGCTGCCGTGGACTGCCGCGGGAGGGAGGTCCTCCCGGGAGCGGGGCCGGCGCAACCCGTCAGCAGCTCGCAGCAGCTCGCCAGCTTTAGCTGGGGGTCCTCTGTCCTGTCTTAGGGCGAGGGTTTTTCTTCATTATCGTGGGTTCTCTCGCCTGGTGCGGGCTTCACTCGGCTCCCTGTCTTCGCTCCCACTGTTGATGGGGTTTGCTCAGTGCTGCTGCTCCCCCGTCTCGTGGGGTTATTTCATTTGTTTTCCGCTGTTGCTGGTCGCTCGCCCTGATGTGTGCTGCAAATCTGGTGGGCCCCTTTGGCGTTCTCTGGCAAGGCGGTGCTTTGCGACACATGCATCTCTTATTTGAGTATCCTCCCTCGTGAGGGGGGGAGGGTTCCTACTGTTGTGGTGCTTGTTCCAGTCTTCGGAGACTTGACTTGTGCTGCTGGGTGCTGGCTGCTGCAGGGGCATTCTGTGTGTCGGAATCCTCGGCTCTTATGTGGTGTTGGGTATCTGTCGTGCACTTTCGGGCTTCCCTGTGGCACTGGCGATGGGCGCTCTTCGACGTGTGCGGGTGCAGGGTTGGTCTCTGCACTGGTGGTTCCTTGGCTCCTTTGCTGTTTTGCTTTGGTGCCTTTGTTTTGGCCACTTTGTGGTTTGTGCATGGCATTGGTCTGGGGAGCCGGAACTTGGTCCCGGGGCTTCCTGGGTGGCTTTCCTGCTCTTTGCTGGTTCTGCGCTTGTGGCGTGTCCTCCTGTGCGGCTCGGTTGTCGCTGTGCTCTGGACGCTCCGTTGGGGTTGTGCTTATTGAGGGAGAGGATGTAGCCTTTCAGCTATGGCGATCGGCCTCGTAGCTGGGGAAATGAGGTTGAGTCTCAGCTACGACGCTGCACATCTTGTGATTCTGGGCACGTCACTTAATCTCCATATGCTGGCTGTCTGTTTTGGGGTGTGGAGTCCCTTGTTGTTCTCCCCGCCTTTGCTTTGGGCGTCTCTCGTGTTTCTACCTTGCTGGGGGGTGTACTGTGTCTACATTTGCTCCCTGGCGATGGTGGCTCCCTCTTTTGATCCGTTTGGCACTTCGGGGCTTCTTGGGTGCTGTGTGTGCTGGCCTGGAGGTTTGCGCTTTTGGTGCGGCCAATCTTGGTTCCCTGGTCATGTTTTGCACCTCTGGTCCTGGTTTCTGCCTTCATGGTGCCTTTTTTGTTTAGGGTGCTGTTGCTTGGTGGTTTTGCGCTGCGGTCTTCTACTTGTGCTTCGGGCTGTGCTTGTCCTTCTCGGCTCTGGCATTGCCTTCTTGGCTGCCTGGGGCTCTCTGTGGGGTAGGGGCCTTGTTTTTGGTGGTGGCCCATCCTGCCCTCCGGGTTTTGGGGGCTGTGGCCTTCTTGCTCCCGTTGGTGCTCTGTGCTTCCCCGTTTCGGGGGGGGGGGGGTCTTCATGGCTCCCTTCCCCCTTTTTTGATGCGGTCAGTCTCTGGGTTTCTCGCTCCTGGCCTGGCCTTGGCCTTGCCTGTGTCTTTGTGTTGCTGCTCTGGGCTACCGTGCTTGGGTGGATTTCTACCTGTGGCTTTGCTGGATTGTGGGGCCTGTGGCGGCGGTGCCTGGTTGTTTCGGGCTTCCTGCTGCTGTTCTGCCTCTCCTGGTCCTTTTCCGTGTTGCCTTGCCTGCGCTTCTGCATTGTGCTTGCGGTCACCCTTGTTTGTGCTGCTTTTCGCCCGGTTTGCCCTTTGGCCCTGTATTTGGGGCTTGGTGCGGGTGCTCCTTGGACTTACCCTGGGCCGGGTGCTGCGGTCCTGGCTACCGTGGGTTGTTGCCTTTGGCCTTTCCTCCCTGCGGTTGGCCTCTCTCCCTGTTGAGGTCTCCCGCTTGGCTTCCTGTTGGGCTTGTTCCCTCCCCGGGCTCCCCTGGGGCTGTGTTGCTGGTCTGACCTCCTTTCGGGGTCTGTCTCCCTTTTGCCGGTGTGCTTGTGTTGCGCTGGTCGCTCCTCTCTGGTCCTCGCTGCTGCGTGGTGTTCTGGGAGGCTCGCCTGCTCTGGTGCCTTGGTGGAGTTTGGCTTCCCCTGGGGTGTCATGGGTTGGCTTCTTCGCCCTCTGGCTGGGCTTCTGCCTGTGTCATTTCCTCCCTGCTTCTTCGGGTCTCGTCTGGGATCCGTGTTGCTGCTTGGGTGGCCCTTGTTTGCTGCCTGGGTGGATTCCCCTATTGCGGTTGAGGTCTGCTGGGTCTCTTTGGCCTGCGGTGTACTTTCTCTGGCTTGGCTTTCTGTGGTAAAAGCGGGTGTTGTCCCTTCCCTTTCTGGTGGTCCTTTTGCCGGAGTTGTGCCTCCGCTTTCCCTGTTCTCCTGTTCCGGGGGCCGTGTTTCGGTCTTCCTGGTCTGCGGGCTTGCGGTTGCTTCTGCTCCCTGTTGGTGCCTGTCCTTGGCTGGTCTGCGGGGCGCCCTGCTTGGGTTTGCCTGGTTGCACTTTTTCTGCTGTCTGGCCTGCCTGTTTGGACCTGGCACTTCATGGCGGGTGCCTTGCCTGTCTGTGGGGGGGGGTTGGTCCCTCTGCTTTCGGGTTCCGGTCCCTTGTGCGTGGGGTGTGTTCCTGCCGTTCTGGCGTCTTGGTTCTGTTTCTGGCTCTGGCTCCTGTTTCCCTGCTTACCCCCTCGTTGGTTTCGTTTGGGCGCTGCCGGGGCTGTTTGCTCTGGGGCCTGTGATCTGCTGGGGCCTTCCTTTCTTTTGAGCCTTCCCCCATTTTGGGTTTGGCCTTAGGGTCCTTCGGGTCCTGCGGGGTGCTTGGCCTTGGCTTCCGGGGTATGTCCTGGGTTGCCGTTTTTGCCCTGTGGGGTTCGTCCCCTGCGCGTGCCCTGCCTTGGGTCGTGCTGGGCTTCCTCGTTGATCTGGGGGTTGTTGGCCCTCGGTCTCGCTGCCCTCTGTGTTTTTTTCCCGGCCCTCTGCTTTGGCTGTTTGTGGTCTTCTTTGCCTGCCCTGTCTTCGTTGGGCTTGGCTGTGGTTGGTGTTGGCCCCTTTGGGTTCCCTTGCTTGGTCTTGGGTTCGCTGGGTCTTTTGTCTGTCTGGTTGCTCCCCTCCTCTGTTGTTCGGGTGTTCCTTCTTCAGGCTGTTGCTCCTGCTCCTGTTTCCTCCCATTGGTTGGGGGTAGGTTCTGGAGTTCCTGTGGTTCCTCCTGTTCCCTTTCCTCCTTGGTTTTCCGGGTCTCTTGGTCCTGGATGTTTGCCCTTGTAGTTTTCTGCTGCTCGGGTTTCCTGGGGGTGATGGGTCCCTTGTGGCCTTGGGGTTTGCCTCTTTTCCTGTCCGTAGGCTCTGTCTTGCCTTCTGGGTTGGTTGCTGGTGGTCTGGCTGCTGTTGCTGGCCCTTTCTGTTTGGCCTGCTACTCTTTGGGTGTTTCCGGGGGTATTTTCCTCTGGTCACTCTGTGGTCATGTCTGGTGCTTCCCTTCTCTTCTGGTTTGGTCCTTCCCTTGGTGGCCTTCTGGGCCCCCTCTTTTCCGGGGCCGCCTTTGTTGTTCTTGGCTGGGTCTTGGCATTCCTCTGAACCGCTGGTCCCCGGGGTGTTTCTTTTTCTTTCCGGGCCTGGTTTTGGCTGGCTTAGGCTCTCTGTGCCTGGGTTTGGCTTCGGTTGCCCGGTTCTGGCTTCCTGGCCTGGTGGTTCTTGGCCTGTTTCTTCTTTGGGTGGCCTCCTTGAGGATTTTTCTTCATGCCTTGGTTGGCTGGTGTGTCCGTCCTCTGCCCTTCTCTGGTTGGCGGTGGGGTGCTCCTGCTTGCCCCCTGTGGTGTGGTTCTGGTCCTCTGGTTGCTCCTCCGTTGTTCTGGTTGGTGCTTCCTGGTTTGATGGGGCTCCTCCTTGTCGGGGGCCCTGCTTGGGGTTTCTCCGGTTCTGCCTCTTACTTCCTGCGGTTGTTGCCTTGGGGTGTTTCCTGAGTTGGCTTCTGTTTGGTTTGGGAAGGCCGGCTTTTCTGCTTTGGTATTCTCCATATATTTATGAATGGGACGAGGACATAAGGGACCTGAGGGTAATGCTCTACTACTTACTGGTAATCTTCATTACTCCGGGTCCCGTTGTCCTCGTCCCATTCATAAGGCCCGCCCTCCCTGCCGTACGGCCGGCCTTCCTGTTTGGGCTTTTTTGTTCAGGGAGACTGCTGGGTAAGTACCCCTTATGCACTCCCGGTGGGAGGGGTGGGGTTAGTATCCCAGCATTCTTCTGATAGTTTTTTCTGTCGGGAGATGGTTATCTCCATATATTTATGAATGGGACGAGGACAACGGAACCCGGAGTAATGAAGATTACCGGTAAGTAATAGAGCATATTCACCAGTCCCTCAGCTATGCATCGTTAAATAGAAAACGCTTGCATGACAATTTTAAGGAAGGTAATGGTACCACACTGAGACCTGAAGAGAAGTGTATGCAATTACTGTTTAATGAGATAAAACTGTAAAAGAAATAGTGTTATATGTAAGCGCCCATGACATGAAAAAGGAAAATAAATGGACACTAAAATGTGCTCCTTACTCATGTTTTATGGACACTATAAAGCTGAAACCCTCATATATTAATTGAGCCTACCCCTTTTTATTCTGACGACACAATTCAATTGTGTACACTGAGCTGCACATACAAGTCAGCGGGGTGGTAGTGCTGGGACATGTTCCCGCTGGAACAGTATTTTCTTCTGCACCTGTTTCATGAAGATGTGTCGAGTGCCTGGGAAAACAGCAGAATATGCTGACATTCCAATTTCAGAAATAAACAAAAAACATAATCTTGTGTTCACGGCGTGGATACCTGGGAAATACGAGAGTCATTTACATCTCCCTCTGAATGGAATGAACATGAGTTTCTTTTATTTTGTCATTTAACTATGATGTGCAATGGCAAGTACATGCTGTAGAACATGAGAATCGACAGGTAAGGGTCAGACCATTCAAAAATACTACAGGTAACTGATTACAACTCAATGGTTGTTCAGGACAACAAGCAATGAACAATGCAATGTTTGCCACTGAGACTTGCACCTTTGTCACCTTTATTCCAATGCGGTGAAAAGTCTCCAGTACTGATCTTGACAAAGTTCCAAGGGGCATATTAGCAAGAACCTCGTTAAAATTATCGCCATTTTAGCTGCAGGAAACTGAGTCAAGTCAAGTCAATAACACTATATTCAATTAAATAAAAACAATCATGAACATAAAATCATTAGAATAACAGAAAGCTTCATTAAAAAGGCATAGCATTGTGGCAACATACTATTGGATTTAAGAAAAGATCCTACAACAAAATAAACCTCCTGGTTCTAAAATTACTAGTCTTGAATAATGAAATTAAAAATCTCTTTTATTCACAAAATTTACAAGAAAGTGAAAATGGAACAAAGTCTGCTTAGAGGATCCATCACATTGACATACATTGATGCTATCACTCCCAACTTGGCCCAAAGGAAAGCAAAGCAAACTATGCAAGGAGCCAGGTTTAAATCTGTATATTAAGGTCCTTTACTACTGACCGAATGGATACAATAGTTAAGGTTCGATCCCACAAGCAGTCTGTAAGACAATGAACTGCCTGATTTTAGATGTAATTCATTCATTACTCTTCCTGTCAAGACGTTTAATGTCAGAAAACATTGAAAAGGGTGACGCTTGATTGAGCAAAGTTTTGGCATCATACAGCAAGATTGGAATACCAATAGTTTGTGAAGTTAAGAACTGCCCCGAGGTAGGGAAAACTAGACACGTTCATCTGTTGTTAACAAATTCAAAAAGTGCTTTATTGGAGTGTTACTCATAAAAGCAGACATACATACATGTAATAAAAAACAATTAAATTTACATAGTCAATTAGAAATAAGCACATAGGTGATATTTAAAAAACAATACACATATGAAATGGCAGGTGCGAGTTCATTATAATTAAAAGTGCCTGAGTGATAATCACAAAAGGTAATTTATAAAAGAATTCATATCATAAAATTTCATACCGATGATACGATAAATGAGTATGTTACATTAAAAGAATTGAATAGACACTAGTCTAGCAGTCACTGACCAACTAATCAACATTTACAGAGAATAAACAATAGTCTAGCAGTCTCTGGATTACTATAAATTATTACAGAGAATAGACATGTGTCTAACAATTACTGTCAACTAGACGATAAGTAGTTATCCTGCCAACAATCTTTGTCTTATAATCCAAGCCCACCCCAGGTACTTAGCTGTAGCAATTATAATCCAATTGTCAGAAGTAGATCTTACAATCCGCAGTGCTACCATACTGCTTTTTGTACCTAGGTTCCTGCACATGGGAGCCAACCAAGCTCGCCTTGGTGCAGAGTACATTGGACAAGAGAACAAAAAGTGACCAAGAGTCTCATCTCCTACCCCACAGACTGGACAGATTGATACACCCCCTGCTTTCCATTTAGATGTTAAGTTACAGAGGGGGAGGGAACCTACCCTCAATTGGAAAAGCAGTTTCCTGTCCATGGGGTTTAATATGTAATCCCAATACATTTCATAAGTTGGGTACAACTTGATCTCTAGGTAGCTAGTGGTCATAGACCCACTATTTGTACTGAGCGTACTCATATTAACAACATGTTCCCAGTAAATGTTTTTTAGAGTTGACTTGGAAGGAAACAAAGCCCCAGCTGGATCAGTCCATAGAGCATTAAGTCCTAATTCGAACAAAGCAATCTTTAATGATTTAAACCATTTGATTTTATTATAGCAGTCGGCTTTGACAACGTCTTTGAACCCATTCGCGTAATGAGAGAGCTCCGGCGTGGTCCAAAGCCTGCGCCAGTATAAGATCGGGCGCAGTTTGGCTTTATCAGAGATCGCTCTCCTGCCTAATTCGTATCTTAGGGGCAATAGCGGGCTGCTCTGGGGGGCACCTATCAGTGTCCTATAAAATTTATTTTCTGAGGTTTGGAGTTCCTGGAGGTTCTCGTACCCCCATAGCTCCGCACCATACAAGGCAGACCCTATTGCTTTTGCCTCATAGATTATCAGTGGTGGTTTAATGGGCTTAGTGAGCGATTTCCTTTGCTCCTTAATGATTGTGCCAGCTAATTGCTTGTGCCTTAAAGTGGCAATATCAAGATGTAGCTGCCACCTGTTGTCATTTGAGATATGGATCCCTAGGTAAGTAAAGGATTTTACAACCTCCAGGGTACGACCACTAAGAGAAATTTTGGATTTAAAATTTCTGTGGGGATTGAAAGCCATGAGTTTTGTCTTAGACCCATTCACCTCCAATCCGTGGTCTACACAGAAATCATCAAATATTGCCAATGCTTTTTGCAACCCAGCTGGTGTTTTAGATAAAATTAAGGTATCATCGGCGAACATTAAAATTGGAACTTTTTCACCTGCAAGAGAGGGAACGTCCACTGCCTGAGATTGCATGCAAGAAACCACACCGTTAATAAAAAGGGTGAACAGAGTAGGGGCCATTGAACAACCCTGCCGAACCCCACGCTCAACTGGGAATTCGGCGGTATCATTGCCGTACCCACCCCAACAAATTTTTGCGTAATTGCCCTCGTGTCAAGCTCTTTTATACCCTTTTTCTCTATCTAACTAAATTAGAAACTTTTAGGGTCCACAACTTATTCTGATTGGTCAATCAATGGGGTGCAACGATGACCTCCTCCATCCTTGGTACCAGTTTTTCAAAATATGTAGTCATTTCGTCCGTTCCCATGTAAGTCATCTCAGTTTCTTGTTTACACTTTGTCATTCAGTTCATTCCTTACATCGCTTTTCCGTTCCCAGGTTCTCAGATGCAAAACAACTCTTGGCATCCTCTTTCACTCCTGGGTCAAGCTGACCGTGACATCACCCGCTGGACGTACCAGGCTCCCCGATGACTTAGCCATTCACTATTGCGCAGGCGTAAAGACAGTCAGCAGCCATTTATTACCGGTAGGCCACGTAATCCTCAATGAGAACTGTGCTGTTGCTCGTTGAGTAAAGGCTTTGTCGATTCCACGATGAAAGAACTCCGAGCAGGACCTCTGGGCGCTGTGGCTCCGCTCCGCCAGGACTTCAGGGCGCTGTGAGACTCCGCTTCTGCAGGGCTTGAGGGTGCTGAGGCTTAAGGAGCCTCCACTGAGGAATGAGCCCATCAGTTGTTAACATTAATGTAAAATGTGAGCATTTTCAAACTCTTGGGACCGCAGGCCATAAGTTTGTACCCAAATCAAGCCCAGTCATGAAGTTGGGAAGGGCTGTAACAAAGTTTGTTAAAGTGTTAGAGGTATGTGCCAATAACACAGCATCCTCCATGTATATGGAGTGCGTAGGAGTAGCATTGATTTAGTCACTGTCCTGTCTGTAATTCACCAAAAAAGAACTCATTTCTAAATAGCAAATCAGATGGAATCGGTATTTGGAAATCACTAAGTGAAACATACATACATCTGGCCACTGGACATTTATTGGAAAAACACTCCTGTAAAAATGCTTCCTGAAACTCTATTACTGAATTGGTATTTGTGTTTTAACAACGAAATTGGCTTATTTTGTGGTCATTTTTAGAATTAATACTAAAAATACTCGACAAGTGAGACCCATTGGTCTGGAAGAATAAGAGAACTAGTGCTGGTCAGTGGACTGATACTGGCTCTAGTAAAGTTAGCTGTGTGCTAGAACACTTTAGAACTGTTCAATGTACGTGCATTAATTAAAAAGTAACAATCACCTTAATGTTGTTCTGCCTATTTCTAAGAGTAACATTGTAAGCTGCACAACAGGTAGCAACCTCCTCCTTGAGATAATTGAGTTTTTGAAAGTGAGCTTCCCTCAGGCATCTATTATAAGGAGAACAGGATACATTGAACTACCTGGTCAACAATCGCTTTGAAAGGTGAGCAGGTTTAAGAAGAAACCTTTTATGGAATGCACAGGTTAATGAATATCAGCAGATTATCAGCATTATCAACTTGATCTGAGACACATATTAAAAATGCAGTGGTATGATTATCCCATATATCTCAAAAACTAATAGTGGGACTGGGAGCAGCTTATGGTCCAGTACCTGTGCTCCTGATAATAATCACAATACCAAATGGAGGGTAACTGTTCCAACGGTAGGGGTTCTGCAAGTCACCCACTCACCGTTACAACAGAGAGATAAGAGGGAAATATGGAGAGGTGAAAGAAAACTCCTACGTATCTTCCTTTGTCAATGAAATGGTTACACATATTAGTGGCAGTGCGGCCACGGCGGATAGTGCTCTTTTGTTTGCTGATCCTTATCTTGATGGGTCGGGTGGTCATCTCAACATACCTGAGCTTGCAGGTCATATGACCGCACTGCCTTTAAGATGTGTAACCATTTCATTGACAAAGAACACTCCTGTGAGGAGATACAGTGGACTGTCCTTGAGTCGAACCAGGCATGAAGCAGTGTCTCACTCCTCAGACGTGAACAACGTTGGGTTCACCGGCTCAGCACACACATACGGGCCTGAATGATGACATACCCTGGACAAAATGATAGTCATTCCCCGTTGAACTATGGTTCTGCTTTCAACACTTGACACCCCTGAGATACCTACATCACGCATTTGACCATGTAGTAGGGATGTTTCAGTGAACCCCTTGATTCTAACCTTACCAGCTACATTGCTTACTGACATCTCATCCCCCATCTGAGTTTACAAGGCTTTAACTCTTTATGGCCACTGCATCAGTCTCCTACACACTCTAAGACCCCATACTTGCATGATCGACTCTTGTAACACTTTGTGAGCGCACCTAGAGCATTTGCCTCCTAATTTGCTGAGTGTTTCTCTGTTTCTACACTGGGCAGCAGATAGAGGAAGACTGTTGGGCTTTCATATTATTTTTTTTCTATTCCTCCGATCCTGACACCCACACATCATTCACACGGTCACTGGAGGTCTGGTAAACATTCTACCTCATTATGGCAACCATTTGGGGCACGTGTTACATCTGTTTGCACATGCACCAGGGCCGAACAGCGCTAGATGCTACTACTCTCCTACATATGAGCAATACTCAGCGATTTGGCCTCTCCCCTCTGACACAGGCGCAGCTTAGACAGGCATAAACGGGCATTCTGGAAGGAGGTATCTCCCTCAATTACCAGCCCCTCATCACTATATTTTGGGCCCCCCTACCGCAGCCATACAATATGCAGGCAGGCGTGATGGCGGGTAAGTACTCAGAGCCAGTACACCGACAGAAACTGTAAGTAACCCTACGAGACCGGTACTCCAGCCATGCCATAAGGCTTGTACAGTAAGTCGCTGTGCTGGGACATGACTTCCCCTCACACTATGTTTTCTCTTGCATTTATTCCCTTCTCAACAGCCCGTTGAGGTGCAGGACACAACACGCACTAGCTCATGGAGTGAATTCCTTCTAACCTTTCAGTAAGGGCACACCACTCATGCACCTATTATTGATAATGCATAGCGATGTGCAACATCTTTTGTTCCACTGTGGAGCACCACATTGCCATGATTAGTGGTGCATTTTCTTGCTCCCAATGCGGGCGCCATCACTTTCCACGCTCCGCACAGACCGGGGCTTGATAGTGGGGGTTAGGTAGACGCTGTACATGCTTCAGCCATTTTTCTTGCAGAGCCCGTGTCCGGCTCACCACGCCTACCACGATGGCCACACCTGTGGGAGCGTGCTTTCTGTGTAGCTGTGTTGTTGGTCTCAATACTGTTTCAACAGGTAATGTTAGCTGATTGATGCACTCTGTGGAGCCCACAATCAACTCCACCTCTGTGTTTCATGTATATCTTTTTGTTTTCATTGTCTCCCTCCCTTTTCCTAAGTTCTTTCAGGAGCTGCTTAACTATTTTAGCTTTAGCCTTGCTGTAGCTAGTCTCAGACTTGGCCCGCCCTTATTCTTTGAGTCCTTGACCCCTCCACTCACTTTCATTGTCACACGACATTTTTATGGTCCTGACGAAGCGCCATGGATCTTTTCGACCAGTGAGGCATGAAACATGTTGACCTTTTAGTTACTTGGGCACATTATGCCTGTAGGAGTAACTCACGACCTTTGGGGTCTTTTATTCTGACAAGGGTACCTTCATAATAAATCGCAGCAATTCGGTTACCCTTAGCCAGTTTTAACTTGCACGCACCATCTCACCCTTCACATAGGACTCGCACTCATCTGACGGTGGTTCTAACAAAAGATCTCCGATAAAGAGACCCTTCCGGAGACCCATAGGGCAGTGCAGCGCCAGCCCGACGAGGAGCAAATGCCTGATGATGAAGCATGACATCCTTCGGGATGTATGTAGGCAACAAGAGCAAGACATCGTGCTTGCCTTCTACTAGTGGGTCCAATACCTAGGACTTTTCTTTCACCTCTTCATTTTTCCCTCTTATCTCTCTTTTTTTACGGTGAGTGGGTGACTTGAAGCACCCCTACCTAGGCAAACATACCTTTAGATGGTGCACTTTCAGTGTGCCTCCTAAAGGCAGCCCTCTGGAGAAGAGAAAGGGAGTCCCATGGACACCCCCCAGACCCCTCCACTCACTTTCACTGCCACACCACGTTTTTTTGGTCCTGACGAAGCGCCATGGATCTTTTCGACCAGTGAGGCACGAAACATGTTGACCTTTTAGTTACTTGGGCACATTATGCCTGTAGGAGTAACTCACGACCTTTGGGGTCTTTTATTCTGACAAGGGTACCTTCATAATAAATCGCAGCAATTTGGTTACCCTTAGCCAGTTTTAACTTGCACGCACCATCTCACCCTTCACATAGGACTCGCACTCATCTGACGGTGGTTCTAACAAAAGATCTCCGACAAAGAGACCCTTCGGGAGACCCATAGGGCATTGCAGCGCCGGCCCGACAACAAGAGCAAGACATCCAGTGCTTAATTTGAGCAGGAGCTTTCAGGTGCTCAGCACCTGCACTTCTTTCACAGGGCCAGGGCTACAATTTCTGGCCCTGCAGGTGGTGGTCTCAATATTAATTGTTCAAATTCAAAATAAAAAGAATAACATACATTGCATAGTTTCTGGCTGGGAAATGTTCATAGACAGGCCAGCATACGCCTGTCCAGGCAGGCATGATTGTGTATCACCAAGTTAGTGATGATGTCATCTCGCCGATCACAAATCCAAGAAGTCATCGACAAACTATGTCTTGCATTCTATTCCCAGAGTCTGCTGCACCATGCCACTGCCTGAGCCTAAGCCTCCCATTGGATAATGGTAGCTGGGGGCTGGCTCAAGACTGATTTGAGGCAAGGAAGCTGCGAAAGCGCATTTGGAACTTGGGAGTGAGGGCTCTTAAGGCAGAATAAACTAAAGTAAGCGTGGACTTTCCACTTGCTGTGTAGCCAGAGTAGCATATCCTGCAGCCCTGCATTGCTGCTATACTCAACGTGCTCGATGCGGCTGTGGCCCAACACAACTTTTGTACGCCATGGCGTCCCCTGTAGAATCTGTGCGTTGCACCCCAGCAAGGTAATTGCTGAGCGTGTGTGAGTCCAGTAGGCACCCCAGCCATACTTACCGGAATTGGCAGCATTACAGCTGGGGACAATGCCTGTGCTGTAGCAGGTAGGGTCACAGCAAGTTGAGCAGTGAATGCCAATGCCGTCGCGATCCCTGGACCTACTAATTACAGGCAACACTAGTAGTGCCATCGCCTGCTGTGCTCGAGCAGCTACCTTTTCTGCAAATAACCCAGTTATACTGCACTGAATAATATATTCAAAAAAAGAATTTTCATTTGGTGTACATTTTGTTTTTGCACTCTGTGTAGGTAGGAAAGTAAAACACATGTCATCTTCCTCTTCTTTAGGAAAGACAACAGGAAAACGCAGAGTTCAAAATAGCAGGGACATGTACAGGCTGACGACAGGGGTCACAGGCAGCAGCAGTGTTATAGATGAGAGAGAGAACGGGAGTAAAGAGGAGAAAGAAACAACAGGAGAGGAGAGAGATAAGACAGAGCTAAGTAGAAGAAAAGGAGAGCAAATCAGATACAAAGAGAAAGCAGCCATGATGTGAAGAAGAGAGGATTAAGAAGAGAGAAGATAGAATGAAAGGATGTAGAGGACAGGACAGAGGAAAAAAGCAGACAAATGATAAAACGGAGACACAGCTAATCACTGCTAGAAGAGTGATCGTAAAGAGCCAAGATCGAGGGGAGAGAGAGCAGAGCATGGATAAAAGTGAAGAGGAAAAAGGGCAGGGGTAGAATGAATAGAGGGCAAATCAGAAATGAAGGGAATAAGGTAACACACCAGGTGTGACAAAGATGATAGAAAACACTTAAAGAGGTGAAAAGATAGACTCTAAGAGCAAAGACGTAGGGGACAGACAACAGATCAATGTTAGAAGATCGAGACTGAGGCAGTGAGAGTGTTGAAAGTGGGGCTCACCAGAGGAAGAAGTGAGCTGTGGCCTCCTTGGCAAAATTTTCAGCACCTGCACTTCTTTTTTTTACAAATTAAGCACTGAAGACATTGTGCTTGCCTCCTACTAGTGGGTCCAATACCTAGGACTTTTCTTTCACCTCTTCATTTTTCCCTCTTATCTCTCTTTTGTTACGGTGAGTGGGTGACTTGCAGCACCCCTACCTAGGCAAACATACCTTTAGATGGTGCACTTTCAGTGTGCCTCCTAAAGGCAGCCCTTTGGAGAAGAGAAAGGGAGTCCCATGGACAGCCCCCAGACCCCTCCACTCACTTTCACTGTCACACCACGTTTTTTTGGTCCTGACGAAGCGTACATCCCCTTGGAGGCGGGTGCAGTCATTCACTGCACCCACCGACAAGGGGATGTCCCACCCTCTTTGTGGTGCAGGGGGGTTGCCGCCTGCACAGTAAAACATGGAGCAGCTTTAAAGCAGCTGGTCCGTATTGCTTGAATTTGCTGCCCCCCGTGAAGGCGAGTTCTCGGCTGCCCTGAGGGCAGCACATTTGCCATAATAGGGTGCACTTCCCCTATTTGCACCAAGTGAACTTGTTTTAAGGAGCGCCATGCCGTAAACAGGAAAAGTGTGCCAGTAGGATAATAGGGGCCTAGGAAAGGAGGTGTTTAGTCAGAAAATATATTTTCTGAACTTCAAAAGGAAATGAACATTCTATCATTGTAATGTGATTTTCAATTAAAAGTAACCAAGGTATAAGCTGGGAATATAGAAACCAAAATATTGACGGGACAGAATATCGTTACAGGAATATTGAGGGACAAAATATTGAACTGTACGCTTCTATACATTTTCTATACCTAACTCTACATTTATGTACCATGGTGATATATATCTTCAAGTTACGTAGATGTGGAGTTAAGAATAGTGCATTCTTACCTCCCTGAGTGCACTTACCTTTCGATAATTTGTTCCTTAATAGAGCGGTAATGATATTGTGTACCACCTATATTTTATATTTGATATTCCCTACTATAATTAGAAACTAAGCTATTTATGTTTTTTTCTATATGGCCAGGCATTGCATGTTCTATATTTGTTGTAAAAGGGTGAGTGGATTGAAATTTTACCCAAAACGGTCCTTCCGATTATTGAGAAACAAATTGACATGGAAGTGAAATATAAGCATGCTTAACGCTTATGTATTGCAACCACACGAAATTAAACTATTAATAAACGTCAAACATAGATGATTAATAATATATTCATCTAAAGGTTAATCAGAAAGAGTAGAATGCTTTAGACCCTTACCGGCTGTAAACATTGTGTTATTGCTTAAGAGAACAACATAAAAATTACATTTGCAATGGTGTTATTGAGCTTCATTAGAACTAAAATTGGCATAGAAATAAAAGCAAGTTGAAGGCACTTGTAGGTATATATTAGATTCACTAACGGTAATGCATTTTCACAACCTCATTAACAAGTTATCATGTGAATTATCAAAATTCCATTTTGATTTAGCTCCAGTTAAATGAGTGACACCCATCACCTGGTTACCAGACATCATGTGTTTGAAATGGGATTGCTTAAACGGACTGGTCCATGTGTCCTCGTGATCTATTAATATGTTCTGTTGTGTATAGCCGCTGGTATTTTAATGTTTACACCAGTGCTTAATTTGAGCAGGAGCTTTCAGGTGCTCAGCACCTGCACTTCTTTCACAGGGCCAGGGCTACAATTTCTGGCCCTGCAGGTGGTGGTCTCAATATTAATTGTTCAAATTCAAAATAAAAAGAATAACATACATTGCATAGTTTCTGGCTGGGAAATGTTCATAGACAGGCCAGCATACGCCTGTCCAGGCAGGCATGATTGTGTATCACCAAGTTAGTGATGATGTCATCTCGCCGATCACAAATCCAAGAAGTCATCGACAAACTATGTCTTGCATTCTATTCCCAGAGTCTGCTGCACCATGCCACTGCCTGAGCCTAAGCCTCCCATTGGATAATGGTAGCTGGGGGCTGGCTCAAGACTGATTTGAGGCAAGGAAGCTGCGAAAGCGCATTTGGAACTTGGGAGTGAGGGCTCTTAAGGCAGAATAAACTAAAGTAAGCGTGGACTTTCCACTTGCTGTGTAGCCAGAGTAGCATATCCTGCAGCCCTGCATTGCTGCTATACTCAACGTGCTCGATGCGGCTGTGGCCCAACACAACTTTTGTACGCCATGGCGTCCCCTGTAGAATCTGTGCGTTGCACCCCAGCAAGGTAATTGCTGAGCGTGTGTGAGTCCAGTAGGCACCCCAGCCATACTTACCGGAATTGGCAGCATTACAGCTGGGGACAATGCCTGTGCTGTAGCAGGTAGGGTCACAGCAAGTTGAGCAGTGAATGCCAATGCCGTCGCGATCCCTGGACCTACTAATTACAGGCAACACTAGTAGTGCCATCGCCTGCTGTGCTCGAGCAGCTACCTTTTCTGCAAATAACCCAGTTATACTGCACTGAATAATATATTCAAAAAAAGAATTTTCATTTGGTGTACATTTTGTTTTTGCACTCTGTGTAGGTAGGAAAGTAAAACACATGTCATCTTCCTCTTCTTTAGGAAAGACAACAGGAAAACGCAGAGTTCAAAATAGCAGGGACATGTACAGGCTGACGACAGGGGTCACAGGCAGCAGCAGTGTTATAGATGAGAGAGAGAACGGGAGTAAAGAGGAGAAAGAAACAACAGGAGAGGAGAGAGATAAGACAGAGCTAAGTAGAAGAAAAGGAGAGCAAATCAGATACAAAGAGAAAGCAGCCATGATGTGAAGAAGAGAGGATTAAGAAGAGAGAAGATAGAATGAAAGGATGTAGAGGACAGGACAGAGGAAAAAAGCAGACAAATGATAAAACGGAGACACAGCTAATCACTGCTAGAAGAGTGATCGTAAAGAGCCAAGATCGAGGGGAGAGAGAGCAGAGCATGGATAAAAGTGAAGAGGAAAAAGGGCAGGGGTAGAATGAATAGAGGGCAAATCAGAAATGAAGGGAATAAGGTAACACACCAGGTGTGACAAAGATGATAGAAAACACTTAAAGAGGTGAAAAGATAGACTCTAAGAGCAAAGACGTAGGGGACAGACAACAGATCAATGTTAGAAGATCGAGACTGAGGCAGTGAGAGTGTTGAAAGTGGGGCTCACCAGAGGAAGAAGTGAGCTGTGGCCTCCTTGGCAAAATTTTCAGCACCTGCACTTCTTTTTTTACAAATTAAGCACTGAAGACATTGTGCTTGCCTCCTACTAGTGGGTCCAATACCTAGGACTTTTCTTTCACCTCTTCATTTTTCCCTCTTATCTCTCTTTTGTTACGGTGAGTGGGTGACTTGCAGCACCCCTACCTAGGCAAACATACCTTTAGATGGTGCACTTTCAGTGTGCCTCCTAAAGGCAGCCCTTTGGAGAAGAGAAAGGGAGTCCCATGGACAGCCCCCAGACCCCTCCACTCACTTTCACTGTCACACCACGTTTTTTTGGTCCTGACGAAGCGTACATCCCCTTGGAGGCGGGTGCAGTCATTCACTGCACCCACCGACAAGGGGATGTCCCACCCTCTTTGTGGTGCAGGGGGGTTGCCGCCTGCACAGTAAAACATGGAGCAGCTTTAAAGCAGCTGGTCCGTATTGCTTGAATTTGCTGCCCCCCGTGAAGGCGAGTTCTCGGCTGCCCTGAGGGCAGCACATTTGCCATAATAGGGTGCACTTCCCCTATTTGCACCAAGTGAACTTGTTTTAAGGAGCGCCATGCCGTAAACAGGAAAAGTGTGCCAGTAGGATAATAGGGGCCTAGGAAAGGAGGTGTTTAGTCAGAAAATATATTTTCTGAACTTCAAAAGGAAATGAACATTCTATCATTGTAATGTGATTTTCAATTAAAAGTAACCAAGGTATAAGCTGGGAATATAGAAACCAAAATATTGACGGGACAGAATATCGTTACAGGAATATTGAGGGACAAAATATTGAACTGTACGCTTCTATACATTTTCTATACCTAACTCTACATTTATGTACCATGGTGATATATATCTTCAAGTTACGTAGATGTGGAGTTAAGAATAGTGCATTCTTACCTCCCTGAGTGCACTTACCTTTCGATAATTTGTTCCTTAATAGAGCGGTAATGATATTGTGTACCACCTATATTTTATATTTGATATTCCCTACTATAATTAGAAACTAAGCTATTTATGTTTTTTTCTATATGGCCAGGCATTGCATGTTCTATATTTGTTGTAAAAGGGTGAGTGGATTGAAATTTTACCCAAAACGGTCCTTCCGATTATTGAGAAACAAATTGACATGGAAGTGAAATATAAGCATGCCTAACGCTTATGTATTGCAACCACACGAAATTAAACTATTAATAAACGTCAAACATAGATGATTAATAATATATTCATCTAAAGGTTAATCAGAAAGAGTAGAATGCTTTAGACCCTTACCGGCTGTAAACATTGTGTTATTGCTTAAGAGAACAACATAAAAATTACATTTGCAATGGTGTTATTGAGCTTCATTAGAACTAAAATTGGCATAGAAATAAAAGCAAGTTGAAGGCACTTGTAGGTATATATTAGATTCACTAACGGTAATGCATTTTCACAACCTCATTAACAAGTTATCATGTGAATTATCAAAATTCCATTTTGATTTAGCTCCAGTTAAATGAGTGACACCCATCACCTGGTTACCAGACATCATGTGTTTGAAATGGGATTGCTTAAACGGACTGGTCCATGTGTCCTCGTGATCTATTAATATGTTCTGTTGTGTATAGCTGCTGGTATTTTAATGTTTACACCAGTGCTTAATTTGAGCAGGAGCTTTCAGGTGCTCAGCACCTGCACTTCTTTCACAGGGCCAGGGCTACAATTTCTGGCCCTGCAGGTGGTGGTCTCAATATTAATTGTTCAAATTCAAAATAAAAAGAATAACATACATTGCATAGTTTCTGGCTGGGAAATGTTCATAGACAGGCCAGCATACGCCTGTCCAGGCAGGCATGATTGTGTATCACCAAGTTAGTGATGATGTCATCTCGCCGATCACAAATCCAAGAAGTCATCGACAAACTATGTCTTGCATTCTATTCCCAGAGTCTGCTGCACCATGCCACTGCCTGAGCCTAAGCCTCCCATTGGATAATGGTAGCTGGGGGCTGGCTCAAGACTGATTTGAGGCAAGGAAGCTGCGAAAGCGCATTTGGAACTTGGGAGTGAGGGCTCTTAAGGCAGAATAAACTAAAGTAAGCGTGGACTTTCCACTTGCTGTGTAGCCAGAGTAGCATATCCTGCAGCCCTGCATTGCTGCTATACTCAACGTGCTCGATGCGGCTGTGGCCCAACACAACTTTTGTACGCCATGGCGTCCCCTGTAGAATCTGTGCGTTGCACCCCAGCAAGGTAATTGCTGAGCGTGTGTGAGTCCAGTAGGCACCCCAGCCATACTTACCGGAATTGGCAGCATTACAGCTGGGGACAATGCCTGTGCTGTAGCAGGTAGGGTCACAGCAAGTTGAGCAGTGAATGCCAATGCCGTCGCGATCCCTGGACCTACTAATTACAGGCAACACTAGTAGTGCCATCGCCTGCTGTGCTCGAGCAGCTACCTTTTCTGCAAATAACCCAGTTATACTGCACTGAATAATATATTCAAAAAAAGAATTTTCATTTGGTGTACATTTTGTTTTTGCACTCTGTGTAGGTAGGAAAGTAAAACACATGTCATCTTCCTCTTCTTTAGGAAAGACAACAGGAAAACGCAGAGTTCAAAATAGCAGGGACATGTACAGGCTGACGACAGGGGTCACAGGCAGCAGCAGTGTTATAGATGAGAGAGAGAACGGGAGTAAAGAGGAGAAAGAAACAACAGGAGAGGAGAGAGATAAGACAGAGCTAAGTAGAAGAAAAGGAGAGCAAATCAGATACAAAGAGAAAGCAGCCATGATGTGAAGAAGAGAGGATTAAGAAGAGAGAAGATAGAATGAAAGGATGTAGAGGACAGGACAGAGGAAAAAAGCAGACAAATGATAAAACGGAGACACAGCTAATCACTGCTAGAAGAGTGATCGTAAAGAGCCAAGATCGAGGGGAGAGAGAGCAGAGCATGGATAAAAGTGAAGAGGAAAAAGGGCAGGGGTAGAATGAATAGAGGGCAAATCAGAAATGAAGGGAATAAGGTAACACACCAGGTGTGACAAAGATGATAGAAAACACTTAAAGAGGTGAAAAGATAGACTCTAAGAGCAAAGACGTAGGGGACAGACAACAGATCAATGTTAGAAGATCGAGACTGAGGCAGTGAGAGTGTTGAAAGTGGGGCTCACCAGAGGAAGAAGTGAGCTGTGGCCTCCTTGGCAAAATTTTCAGCACCTGCACTTCTTTTTTTACAAATTAAGCACTGGTTTACACTCCAAACAGTAGATTTGCTAGCGCTCTTCAACATTATTTTGCACCGACTGTTCTGAATACCTTGTCAATGCAAAACTCTTCTGGAAAATCTAAAAGGTCAACACATATGGAACCGTGTCATTTTAAAAGGCTGCGATTAGACTGAATAGCCACACAATGAAACTGGAGAAAAAGATAGAAGAAATGTGATAAATAGTTCCCTGACATGTTCAGCGTCATAGTTCGAAAAGAGAGGTTATAAACTCAGTGCTTTGAAGTGTTTGAGAGCACAATTCATATTTGTGGAATGTGTGTGGAATGAACCGTGATTTCGCATAACGACACTGTTGCCATGCCAACAGCACCTTGATTACTGTACTCTGCATCATCTGAGAGCTCGCTGAAATGTACTAGTGCCCCAGAGCGTTTATGATTATTCCGGTTATAGGGTAGCAGCAAAGGCTCAAAATGAAACTTTTCTCTTCCACTGCGTGGCAGGCTATGTGTATGTTGATATTCATAAATAGAATAAAGATTCACACGGATTTAGACTCATTCTTCAAAGACAAACTTCTAGATTGGTCAGCTAAATGTTCGGACGTTAATTCGCTTGATACATAGAAGTTAGCGCCTTGCAAGCAGCATTGATGGTCATCATTAAACGCCATTTGCTACAAGTTCATCGCTACCCTTCAGCCCTTAGTACACAGGAAAGTGCGTCATTCACGAGCCATTTTGAGCCACATTGGAATCAAATCTGTGATACTCTATGTTATACAAGTACCTTCTTCTTCATAAATCTGGAGTCTGCTTTTTAAACCCGGACTAAAATTGAAAAACGAAGGTACTCATTTATGAGAAGTCACGCAGTGCAGAGAGTCACCTTGCTGTGCGCCACTGCGTGGAAGGGAAAGGGCAGGAGTGCGCTGTATTTAAGTAATTACAGCGCATTCCTGCTTGGGCGCACTTTTGGCAGGCTAGCGCCAATATAGGCAACCTTGCACCATGGCGCAAGGGTGACTGTGTTACATGCAGGATATTTTTTGTACAGAAAGGGTCCCCTTCCTGAACAAAACCATTCCTGGGATGCATATTATGCTTTCTATGTGTGCTGCAGAATGCAGAACAGAAGAAAGAGGAATCAACACGGATAAATAGAGATATTTGTCTTTGTTACGCCTCCCCTGGGAAGGTGTACGTTTTTGGCACCTCCACAAGTTTATGTAATTCTGGGGTGCGTCAAAATCCATGGGAGTTTCAGGGGGACACTCATGTAACACCTATGGGACATCTACCCAGGGCAGAGTAACGCAATGCTGAATTTGCACTGCTATGTCTTAATCCCTATTTTTGAAGCCAGGCAAAGTCTCTTTGAGAGGCTTCAAACATCTGACTTAGAGGTTTGTGTCATGCTTGTACCATGTTATTTGGTGCAAAGATGAACCAACCCTCTCATAAATGAGACCCTAACTTTGTAAAGGAAAAGTCGTGACAGGAAAAAACTAGGTAAAAAGAACGTATGTGCGTGTTCCGCTCACTAATGTGAAAACAGTACTTAATTTGTGAAAATCGTTAGTGTCAGGGCTGTCATCAAGAGATCACTGCAGCATGCACCACTCATTAGCCTGCCAGTGCTGCCAATGCCATATCAACACAACTACTGATCATCACAATACTACACATCTGACTCTTCAGACTAGTCCATGCCCCCAAAGCAATGAGAATTGCTTGGGCAGAAGGTATTATTCATTTTTAATATGTTTTAAATTACTAAACAACTGTTGTGATAATATCTAAATTAGACAGACAACGCCATCGTATGGCAAGCTGTCATAAGTGCCAGTGTTGACAATTCATTGCGGTGCCGATCACTGGAATTGACTGGCTCAAATTAAGGACTGGAAAAGAGTGTGCCATCCGTTATTAGTGTTCGGTGTCATTTTAAGTAGGACAAGAGAAAGCTGCAAATGTTTTGCTCCACAAAATAAATCTCATAAAAAACTAATTTGAGAAAAATATTTCCTGTAAAGAAAATGCTGCAAATGAAGATTAAGCAAGAAGTACTCTGGAGAAAATCAATTCTTCAGTTGCATGATTTTCCTTCCATCTTATTTTTGCAGAAATGTTGGCAAAGAAAGATTTGCAAAGGGGGCAAGTTTTGCAAAATGATGTTTATCACTTTTGCAAAACATTGCAGTTGAAATTATAGTATTGCTTGAAATTGAAATGTATTTCAATTAATTAACACCATGCTTAAGAACGATAAGAAAATAATTAAATTACAATTAACAACATACATTTTGCGACACGATAGACACAATGGGCCATATTTATCAAAATGTTTGCATCGCCCTTGCACCACGCAAGGTAACGCATGGGTGACGCAAAACCTAGATAAGATTTACCAGGTCACACAAGACCACCTTGCATGGCCCTACATGGCTTGTTAAATTTGGAGTAATGCAAGGCAGTGCACTTGCCTTGTGATACTCTGTCCCAGGAGGCATTCCATGAGTGGAACATGTATTTTCCCATACAGTCACCCATGAATTCTAAAGCATTTCCTGATTTACCAATCCTGCTAGAGATGGGAATGTGTCAGATTTCTACACTATTAGAACCAGGGTTTCTGGTTGACTAGGGTACGCACCTAAGCCAGGGGGAACCCACCACTGTAGTCAGGGCAAGTAAGTTACACACCAAAGATATCCTGTGCTCACCCTCTGGTAGCTTGGTAGGTGGCAGGCAGGCTTATCATTAGAGGTGATGTGTAATTGCGCAATACACTCACACAATAATACAATGACTACACCACAAAAGAGACTCTGCACAGGATTATATCAATATATATGTAGCATATTATACATAAACAGACCAAAACAACAAGGATTATAAATTAACCCTGGGCATAGTTTGCGTAGTAGCGCCACACGTAGCTATGCGAAGTGATCTTCGCACTACGCAAGCTACGCATAGCTACGTGAACTGCGAAGTGAAGTAGGGAAAATGATGTTTACACTGATTGCACAGTGCCAGATGCTTGTCCGCACTGTGCAATAATTGCAAACAGCATCTTGCAGAGTGCAAGCAGTCGTTTTCTGCCGCTCGAGTAGATTTGTACTCGAGCGGCAGTTTTCTCAATGCGGACTGGTAGTTTCTCATCGCGAGTGGTCGCAAGCATACGCAACCACTTGCAATGAGAAACCTGACCTCCCACGTTCAGAATCTAGCCAGGTGGTGTATTTTCCATGCTCGTGATCGGCAACTTGATGTTGCTGATCACGGATGAGAAAAAAGTCTCGCCGGGATGTTGATTTTGCTCACTCGCGGTCGCCAACTTCACGTTGAGGACAGCGAGCAAGCAAAAAATGCCCGCTACGCTACGCATTTTTGCACAGTGCTACATGCAATTCGCGTAGCGCATAGTTGCGAAACTATGCATGCTCCATGAGCGTAGAGTAGTCCTACACCCAGGGTTATTATAAATACTATGCATACTATGCCAGTACTGAAATAGTACTCGCTAGCCTGACAATGCAAGAGTCAAAACGACATACATTATAACATCAGGGCATGAAATGCTGCAATTTGGTTAGAGGAGAAAACACGTGAATCACCATATGTGACCATAAACCCATAAACACTTTGCAGGTAATGCAGTCTTATTTAGAGGTCACCACGGAGAATCTCCATATAACCACAGAGCATATGACCCAGCTCCTCTGCGCTTCTAACAGCAGGATAATGGTAGATTTTGGAAGCCTCATCTACACAAGAGTATTTATAAACCAGGCATTGGCCGCAGAGGCACTTGCGCCTCTACCTTTCATGATACGGTAATTCAGAACAAACTTGAGTGACAATTGGGGGCCTCCATCAAGGGTTCACCCCATAATGCCACCAATAAGAAAGGATGTCTCTCAAGAAAAAAACACTATAGGTGCTGGCACAGAGACCACTCCTGGACCCCTGGATGCAGGATTAACGATGTAGCTGCCCGCGATCATGCGGGTTAGTTACTGAAGCAAGTACAGCCTTTCTCGTCAACAGGGGCCACTGCCGAAGGAAGCGCGGTGTGGCTACCCACCTCCCTTGGGCCTGGCACACCCCTGGTACTCCTGGTAAGATGAAAGCAGTCCTCGCTTCCCTGTGGACTTGTTTTCTCTGGGCCAAAAGTGACTGCAGGATCACAAGGCAGCAAGGTGAGAGATCCTCAATCAGCACTCAGGTGCGAGCTCTACTTTCTGCATCTCTTGTGGCAGAGGAGGTTTCACCAGGGGGGGTTATTCGCTACCGACAGCTTTGTTGAGTACAGGGGAATGGTGCCTCAGAACGACACCTCCCTATCAAAATCTGCACATCACATATCCCTTGATGGGGAGGCTGCACTGGCAACAATCCCACGTCTCTCTTCCTAGGCATATGAGGTGCTCAAGAGACACATCTTGTAACCAGACAAAGCACTAACTTCAGCAAATCCAATGTGCTCAGTTCTAGTAGAGTGGAACACTGGTCTCTACAGAACGGGCTTCTGTAGAGGTGTTGAAAAAGGATATAATGAATTCTTGGATGATCATGGGATTTCTTTAACCGGGAGTGGGGGGCAAGTCAACCAGCCCTTGGAGAACACTTGATGCAGGGCACATGCAGGGAGAAGGAAGGCAGGCGAGTACAACAAGGCAAATAGCCCAAATGACTGTTCCTCCTGGCAGCACAATAATCCTCTGGCAATGTGCAGTCTATGGAGACAGCAGCTTCTAGTTACACGGCCACACAAAGTTTGGTTAGACAATCATCAGAGAGCAACAGGCAGCAGTGCAACAAGCAGAAAAGCAGTCCTGTGGAGTCCTGTAAGCAGCACAGCAGTTAGCAGTCAGCAGGGCAACAAACAGAAAAGCAGTCCTGGTGCGTCCTTCAAGCAGTGCAGCAGTCCTTCTGATAGAGGTTCAGTTCCAGATCAGAAAGTGCTTCACCAAACATGAGGGTCAGAGCCCCTGTACTTATACTCAGAAATGTCTTTGGTGCAGGGGGTGACTTCACAAGAACCCTTTCTGGTGCACAACAACCACTTTCAACACATCCCTGGCTCCAGACGTCAGTAGGGGATAAATTACCCCTTTGTGTTAGGACAGGACACAACCTATGCAGATGTAAAGTCTTAATGTCCTCGCCCTCTCCCAGACCTGAAAGACCTTTAGTATGCAGATGAATGCAGATGTAATCCCTGTCACACCCATCCCTTCCTGTGTTGTGGCTGTCTGGAAAAAATGCAACAGGTGTCGTTGTCCCCCAGTTCAGATGTGTATTTGAGTCAGGCTGCAAAGCACAAAAAGTCATAAGCACAGAGAAATGCCCACTTCCTAAAAGTGGCATTTCTAAAATAGTAATATAAAATCCAACTACAACAGTAAGCAGGATTTATCACCACTATTCTAAGCATACCAAACATGGCAATGCCACTCCTTTACAGATCAGGAATTACCACTTAACATAAACATATATAATAGAATTCCCAATACTAACCTATGATAGGAGTGGACTGCACAGCAGTGCGAAACAAAATAGTCAGTTTGTCACTGCCAGGGTATGCCACACTTACAGACATATGTCCAATCTTTTACTTGCACAACACCCTGCCCATAAGGCTACCTAGGGCCTACCATTGGTGTGACCTATTTGTAGTAAAAGGGGAGTTTAAGGCTTGGCAAGTAGTTTTAAATGGCAAGTTAAAGTGACAATAAACTGCGCACGCAAGCCCTGCAGTGGCAGGCCTGAGGCAGGTTTGAAAGACTACATTTGTGGGTTGCACAAGAAGTGCTGCATGCCCACTAGTAGCATTTAATTTACAGGTCCTGGTTACATGGTATACCACTGTACAAGGGTCTTACATGTAAATCACTTATGCCAAACGGATGTATTGCAATCATACCATGTTTTAGAGAGAAGCACATTCCCTTTAGCACTGATTAGCACCAAAGTAGGCGGAGGTAGGCAAAAAGTTCCGGGATGTCCCTGTAAAAAGGGCCTGTTACAACATACACCTCTCTGGAGGATATTGTGACGAGGAGAAATATCTTTAGTTCTCCTCATTTTTCTTCTTTCTGCTTGTGCTGCACACAAAGAAAGAGGAAAAATAATGAAAGGATTGTTTTTGTGCAAGGCGCAAGGTTGACTGAATTGTAACTAAGCAGCAAGTTGTGCACCAGCGCAGGTAGAGAGCAAGAATGCACCAATCTTGATAGATATGGTGCATTCTTGCCTTCTCAATTTCACAAATGGCAGCAATGTGTTTGACTGCATTGCATTGCATGAAATAATGATAAACATGGCCCTAAGTCCTCCTTAAAATGAGCATCCAAAGGGGGACTGTTTACAATTAAATTCAGTTTTTTTAAAGATTCACGTGATGATCAAACTAGAAAACAGAGCAGTAAAAAGACCTTAGCAAGACAATGGCCCAGTTAGCGGAAAGTAAGACAGCACTGATAAAACTATTGTAACATTGAGATGATGATATAGCCTGAAAGATGATTTGCACTTTACAGGTTTAGCAGAATCTGAATGTTGCAGTGAGTGACAGGGCTGCCCATACACCTAAGGTAAGATTACATTATGACTGGGAGGAAAGTTCAGAAAGTGCTTGGGGTTTTTATGCTAAAAGTCATGCTCGCCTATTGTTGGCAATGAAGTTTGCTGAATTTCTTTAGTTAAAAGACATTATACACCTGCCATATATTTTATTAACCTGGTCACAAGATAGGGGCTAATTGATGAGACAAAAAATTACTGCGTGATGGCAGGGCATAGATTGTGCAAGTTTAAAAAGTAAGTGCATAGCCATTGTCTGCCTTCATCAAGTAACGCCGGGCAAGTGCAGACTGTATGCATCAGAGACACCAATTATATGTGCCATGGAAATTATAGTAATGCTGGCCTCTGTTAGCGTGAATGTGTAGATGGATTAATTAATTTTGCATAAAATAAACTCCAAAGTTTTTAATCTTTCATATAGAAACCAAACCAGTAAACTTCACAGACAGAGCCGCATTTGAGTTTAATATATTTCAATATAGAGCTAAGGGAGCCAGATAACCTACTCCCAGCACAAACATTAATGCCTTATTTGCTTAAAAATGGAGTGTTTTGCAACTTAGGGATTCCCTTGGCCCATGTGCAAGTTGATATGAAATGATATGGCATGAATATGCCAAAGGTGCACAATAGTCCTCTGAAATACTTTTTCTGAATTTCACTACGGATATGCTGGCAGATACATCAACGTAGCCTTTTGCTATTCCTAAATAGCGATTTTTAAGGAATCGCTATTTAGGAATAGCAAAAGCCTATGCATGTAGGAATCGCTATTAAAATAGCGATTCCTTAACATTCCTTAATTGCTACTCCCAAATTGCTAGTCGCAATTAAGGAATGCTGTCCCATTCATTCCTATGGGCCTACAGGCCCATAGAAATGTATTGGAGATTGTATGAGCAATTAGCGAGTACCAGTAGGTACTCGCAAATTGCTCATGCAATTTCAAGGGTGCAAGAGTGTCAAAATGGCACCCTGTTGCACCCCTGAAATTGATCTATGCACATATGTTGCACACACACATGCCCTAAGGGCATGTGTGTGCACAACATGAAGCTTTGAAAAATGCAAAAAAGTGCTTTTTTCAAAGTTTTAGCAAATTACCATGAAGTCCAACTTCATGGTAATTTGCTCCCCCTATTAGCGAATTGGCTATTTTTTTTACTTTCATGCATTGCATTTAAGGAATCTCAATTTGGGTTTCCTTAAATGCAATCGCAATTTAAGGAATCTCAATTTAGAGATTCCTTAAATTGCAATTTTTGCATTTGGGATGATGCATCCCAAATGCAAAAATACCGGGAGCAAAAGTGCAGATTCTGAGAATCTGCCCATTTGCTCCTGGTATTTACTTTGATGCATCCGCCAGTTTGTTTTGTGATTAACAGCCTGATTCATGTACGGGCCGTTTTGCGTGTCCCTAATAGCGATTAATAGCGACTCGCTATTGAGGAAACGCAAAACGGCATTCATGTACTTTTCGGGGAAAAAATAGCGACTCGCACGCGGGCGCTAAAGCCGTTAGCGACCGACAAAAAACGCAGAAAAATCGCTATTTCCGGCTACCTGCGATCGGGATAGCGACTCGCAATCCCGATCGCACGGGATAGCGACTCGCAATCCCGATCGCACGGGATAGCGACTCGCAATCCCGTGGGATCGGGAATGCGAGTCGCTATCTCGCGGGAACTGGAAAACGGGAAGACGCATTACGAGCACCGTGATGACATCACAACCAGGAAGCAGCCAAATCCCACCCCCAAACAACACAGTGACGCTATCAGTCGAGTGTTGAAGACCGAAAGCTGCCGCTAAACCGCCGTTAGCGACTCACAACCCCGCCGAAATAGCGACCGCCATGTCGGAGGAACCCCAGCCAGGCCCCAGCAACAGCGCTGGCCGCAAGCGCAAACTGAAATTCTCCGAACAGGAGCTGGAGAACCTCATCGAAGGGGTGGTGGCCAACCACGACCAGCTGTTTGGTGCCAACTCCCGGAGGGTCCCAGAGCTGGAGAAGAGGAGGATCTGGGTTGGGATTGCCTCCAGTGTGAACTCTGTGGGCGTTGCGGACAGGTCTCTGGAGGAACTCAAAAAGCGGTGGTACGACCTCCGAGGCCGTGCCAAGGAGAGGGTTGCGGAGCGCCTTGGTGAGGCATCAGGCACCGGAGGTGGTGGACCGACTGTCCCACCCAACACCCCCCTGGAGGACCAGGTAGAGGACACGTTGGAGAGGGAGGCGTGTGTTGGCGTGACCCCTCTGGACTCCTCCCGCCCCACCCAAGACACCCAAGGTAAGTGGCATGCGACTGCGACCCTGTCCCCTATGACCGCCCCTGACCAAATAGGCTCACTCATTGGCCCTTAGTCATGCCTATGTTGTGCATCAGGAAATGCCCTGAAGCATTGTGGGAGACGTAGTATGTCCACAATGTAGTAGTACCACAATGCGGCCAGAAAGGTTCCAAAGTGCGCAAATACACAGCCACCCAGGGAATGACACCCAGCATGCATGTAACATCTGCACGTCTGACAGTCACATGCACCTAATGAGTATCCACTTACCCTCACAGGTGCGGGAGACAGCAGTGACAGTGAGAGGCTGCTGATCGATGAGGAGGCCCAGGAGGAGGAATCCCTACCTGATACACAGCCACCAGCCCCTGCAGCAGCGCCAACACCAGCAGCCAGGCCCCCCGCCTCTGCTGCTTCAACACCTGCAGGCCCACCGTCTGCCAAGGCCAGGCCCCCCGCCTCTGCTGCTTCAACACCTGCAGGCCCACCGTCTGCCAAGGCCAGGCCCCCCGCCTCTGCTGCTTCAACACCTGCAGGCCCACCGTCTGCCAAGGCCAGGCCCCCCGCCTCTGCTGCTTCAACACCTGCAGGCCCACCGTCTGCCAGAGCCAGGCACCCCACCAATGTGCCTCCAGTGGCTGCGGCACCTGCAACACCAGCTGCAACAACACCTGCAGCACGGCCAATGAGATCTGGGCCAGCCACATCCGCTACACAGCGGCCCAACAGCAGGCGGGGCAATGGGCATCTCCATGCCTGCATGAGCGTGGAGCGGCGCATGTTCCGCATACACCAGCGGCAGTCCCAGCAGCAAGGAGCAATCCAGCTCCAGCTTCATAAGATAGGCCGCAATGTGGCTGGAGTCGGGGAGAGGATGGACCGCATGACGGCGGCCATGGACCGCATGACGGCGGCTATGGAAGACAACACTGCAGCGCTGGTGAAGCACCGCAGTGTTGCAAGCAGGCGCCACCACCAGTTGCTGAGCCGGCTGTCCACCTACAGCCGCTCCAATTATGTCTCGGCAAATGCCACCACCCTGCTTGCGCGGCGCTCCTTGACCCAGCAGCACCAACTGGTCCAGTGCTGCGAAGATATTACCCGGGTGCTGGAGCATTTGACCACCGCCGTCACCGCACTGCACGCACCTGTGCTACCGGCAATTGTGGGGGGTGATGATGCTAGTGAGGGTGCCTCCAGTGTCAGCAGCCACTCTGCCACGCAGGCCCCCCCACCTAGGCGCAGCACAAGGGCTACGCCTGCTCCAGCTGCCCAGGAGGAGGAAGAGCCTCCCAGGCACCTGCAAATTGTGCGCCGGAGGCGCCAATGACATTGTGTCAGGGACACAGGCGCAGGCTGAACTTAAGCCTGCCATGGACCGTCTCATGCAGTATGCATGAATACTGCATTTTGTAAATAGTTGTTTCCAAGACCCATTACTTTTTTTGTGATTATAACAAATACATTTATTTTGGTGCACACATACGCCTTGTGTAATCATTACAGTTTGCATGCAATTGTGATATGTGGGGTGGGGGAAGGGAGTGGGCTAGAAATTGTTAGCTGTGATGTGGTTGCGACGTCTGTGGCCTTCAGCTGGGTTCTCCCCGCGTGCATGGTGCGCATGTGCTGGTGGCCGGTCGTCCCCCTCAGATTCACTGCCTGAGATGTCAACTGGTATCCGGCGCTTGGTTGCAATGTTATGAAGCAATGCGGCAGCACGCTGCAGGACTGTAATACATGGCCCCACCTGTCTTGTGCAGTATACGGAACCTGCTCTTGAGCAGGCCAAATGTCCTTTCAATACAGTTCCTTGTCCGGATGTGCGCAACATTGTAGCGGCGTTGCTGAGGTGTGGCAGGGTTGAGGTAAGGGGTCAGGAGGTATTCCCGTAGGGCGTAGCCACTGTCACCTGTATGAGAGGAGCAGATGTTGATTGCCTGTGCAGCGCAGTTACTTCATAGCAATGTGACATTGTCGACAAAGTGTACTTACCAAGTAGGTGTCCTTCCCCAAACTCTCCCCTGATCAGTCGTGTGTGGAGTCCGCTGTGCCTGAAGATGAAGGAGTCATGGGTACTCCCTGGGTACTGGGCCACAATGTCAGTGATGATGGTCTTGGCATTGCAGACCATCTGTATGTTGAGGGAGTGGTACGACTTCCTGTTGCGGTACATATACTCCGTGCCAGCTGGTGGGCAGATGGCGACGTGGGTACAGTCTATGCAGCCAAGGACATGGGGAAAATGGGCAACATTATAAAATTGTAGTTTTGTGAGGTCCAAATCCTGTTGGCTCGTGGGAAATGTGATGTGCCGGTGGAGCTGGGTGAGCATGGCGTCAACAAAAGTGTGGAGGCAGCGTGACATGGTGGGCTGGGATATCCCCCCAGCAGCGGCTACTATGCCCTGGAAACTGCCGGATGCCAGGAGGTGCAGGCTGCACAATACCTGCACATGTGTGGGCACAGAATTGTTTCGCCTTGTTGGGTGCTGCATGATGGGGTCAAGTTCTTGTATCAGCCAGGTGATCATTTCCCCATTCAGCCTGTATTTAGCATAAATCTGTTCTCTGGTTTGCCCCAGCAAGGTGACCCGCTGCCGGTAAATCCTTGCCTGCCTCATGCGTCTCCTCCGTGCTGCTCGCTGTAGCCTTCGCCGCCTCACCACCATGTACATCCCAGGCATTGTGGAACGCCTATTGCTGCTGCTGAATGTCCTTATGTGTGATTGGTCAGGCCTGGACCTGTTGGTGATTGGCTAACAGTTTTTCAAATTTTGGTTAATCATGGCTTTTATGGTTACCACCTGCTTTGAGTTGTCCTTAAATTGCGCCGCGCAAATGTGCGATTTAGCGCTTTTTCGCTAATGTATTTCTTTCATGAATACCGATTGAGACAATATTGCGTTTCGCTATTCAATTCGCAGATTCCGTGGTTGGTCGCTATTTCATTATCGCTAATGCTCGACTTCCCGGAGTCTGCGACTTTTACAGCATAATCGCTATTCCGCTCGCTATTATTTTTTAGCGATTTCGCTATTTCGTACTTGAATGCCGATTCCGTGTTTTGCACCCGCAATTGCGTTTTCGCAGCCATTGCGGGCGCTATTTCGCTTCATGAATCAGGCTGCAAATGTATTTGGTGTGCTGTGTGTATGTGTCTGTGTGACTTGATTTTATGTTTTCAAATCTTTTAAACCACTTTTAAAAACACAACTCTCATTCTTACTCCAGATTTATTATTGGAATATTGAGCTTTGAACACTATTCATCATTTGTTCTGATTCTTTCACTTGCATATCTAGGGTAGCAACTCAGCCCTGTTCCCATGGGAACCACTCGTCTACCATAGAACCATTAGAGCTGGAGTTAGCCGCTGATTTCCTTGCTCACTGACTGAAATTGACTTCCTTCCATAGCTATACCTACTGTTGATTTATTTATGCCACAGGAAAGAATACATCATCAGTCAAATTAAAATGACCAAATAATTCCAAAACGCATTAACAAGACAGATGTGCTGCAATGTGGATTTCATTTCAATAATTTAACAAAATGATCCTGAATCTGTCACATTGTTTTATGGAAATTTTGAAATTGACGCTGGGGTGTCTTTTGCGAGTCCAATGAGAGATGATAGACATTATCTTTATGTGTGCATGTCTGTTACTGTAAAAACACAATTATATTGGAAGAAAACAACTATTCATAATCTATATTGATTAAATAAGCGATGCAATTAATAAAGCCAGCATTTTCACTCAAGTGTACTATGTAAGTTTATCTTTATTTACCTACGCACATCTTGACAATGAATCCATAGTTTATCTAGTTTGGTATTTTTTTTGAATTTGCAGTAAGCAAAGGAGGTAATTATTGCTGTTAAACACCACTTTTTAGCACAATTGTGTTGCACAAAATGTCCTCAGTAATCTAGAATGTTGCAGTAAGCAAATGCTCCTCTAAGATTTCAGATTTCCAGTGATGCACCAGCTTCTAGGGGTGTTCTTAGTAATCTTTCATGCAGCTTAGAGCTGCTAGCAAAGTTTCTGCACCATGCTGCGTGAAGAGGAGAAAGAAGAAATCCATTCAGACATTTTCACACTACCTCTCTTAAAACAATACTCTACAACACGACACACCACTCCACTGTATGATATTTCACTCCACTCTATAACATGTCACTGCACTCTATGACACCCCACTCTATGGCACTTCACACCACTTCATTCGACGACATGCCAATCCACTCTGCCACAAGGTACTCCTCTGTATGACATGCCTCTCCACTGTATGCCTCTCCAGTCTACAATATTCCAAATCACTCAATGCCACTCCACTCCACTCTATACCCCTCCACTCCAAGACACTTTAGGAGAGGGTTGTTATTTTTCAATAAAAAATAATGGGTTTGTTTATCATGAGGATTATCTATCTGTGCATTACTGGTTACAGTAGTATCACACAAAGTTAAAGAGGAAGCACTACCAATGTAATGATGACAAAAGCTGTTCTATGCACTTGATCCATCACAAGCCAATTATCCCACAGTTCCCACCCCTTTCCCTCTTCAAGTTTTTAATATTTATCTACCCAATCTACCTTTACATGTGTTATTATGTAGGGTCCTCTACTTACCCTACTTCCTCCATTCCAGAAACTCCACTGCAAACAGTGTTGTAAAACAGAATAACACAATAATTTGGGGTTCACAAACTGCAAGTTTAATTTTACTAATAGTAATTTTATAACTGTGGAGACTCTACAGTCGAGGCAGAGACTCCACACCTAAAACAAAAGGCTTCTCCTATCTTTTTATGTGTGAATTTCTCTACCACAAATGTAGAGCCCCCACAGGCATAAAATCACTATTAGTTAAATTAAACTTATAGTATGTGAATACCAATAAAATGGTAAACATACACAAAAGGGTACTTTTACCTTTGTGAATAGGTCCACTTTTTTGTAAATATGTCTTTCATGCCTGGGTAGGAGCAGTATCAAGGGCAAATGTCAATTTTGGAATCCCCCTCTTTTAACAGTTGGCTTCGCTTTACCTACATCCACAACACCAAGTGTGAGATCTGTTCATGGTGGAAATTAACACACAACTCAAATGATCACACCACCTTAGGGAAGAGGGTTAGGGATTGTATTATGGATGGGTAGGGCAATTAGGGAAGGGTGAGAGACAGACAGACACAAAATTCACCAAGCTGATGAGCTCATCATGTCTCTTGTGGAAAAAAGATTACAGTACAGTCCTTCAGCGTCAGACTCCCAAGTCATCTAATTGATTTGTTAGTGTTACCTATGGTTTGAAAAAAGCGAAATAGGGAGAACCCAAGCAGTTAAAAAATAGTTGTAGTTAGGAAAATAAAAATTATACTGCATGCAAATGGATGTTGCATCTGCATTCTGCTGACATTGTGTCCATCAATGATAAAGGGAAGATCTCAAATCTGGAGTGCTATAGAGTATTTATTTTACAGACAAAATGGCCTGTTGTAAGAAATTGGGTTACTGGGTGAAGGGAGTGAAACCCTTTTCAAACCGCAAGCACAATTCCAGAAACACCAAACATGAACCGGTCATCTCCTCCCATTTGGAAATTACACTTATAGACTATCATAAGGCAATGTTTATGTTACCCTATGGGAGAGATAGGTCGTAGAGTAGTGAAAAATGAATTTAGGAGCCCTATAAACCTATAAGCCTTGCAAAGGGTCCATTTGCCAGCTTAATGTGACATTTTAAAACTGCACATACAGGCTCTGCAATGGCAGGCCTAAGGCATGTTTAAAGAACTACCTTAGTAGGTGGCAAAATCAGTGCTGCATGCCCACTAGTAGCATTAAATTTACAGTCTCAGGCACATGTAGTGTCACATTACTTGAGTGAGCTGGTGGAAAGCAAGCATGATACGGGTCAAGGAAATCAGACTCCTCCAGAAAGGCACAGAGATGCTGAGTTATGTTATGTTATGTTATTCGGATTTGTATAGCGCGCAGCTGCCCCAGCAAAGGGACGTCCCGGTGATGCCAGCATCAAGAAAACAACCACCTGCCGAACAATCCACCGACACCCTGACTGGGTTGGAATTATCACCAGTTGTGGGGTAAGTCACTCGTCCTTGAAATTTAGCCTTTTCTATCTGTTCGTATGTAGTAACATTAGTAGCCCGCTAGACCACATTTTTCATTGGAGCTACAATGAGTTCTCCCCCTCTTCTTCCTCATTATAGGGATTTACTGCACTTTCCATTAGGATTTAGGTATGTATCATGTATGCCTAGTTGTGGCTTGTAGCACTGATCAACTCCATCCCTTTTACATGGTTCTTTAAGGGGACAAATCAATCGATGATTTCACTCGCAGGGGTTTTGGGTCTTCTCTCTTTTCCTTTACCTTCTCACGCATCTAGGTGGCAATTTCATTTTCACGCAATAAGAGTGAACGTGTCATTAACACTACTGTGATTCATTTGTGTATTTAATCTTGAACTATCCTTTTAAGAATAAGTGTATCGCAATGTGGGATAGTTATAATCATCTAAAGGAAATGTACATAATCGTTTTAGAGTATCTGTTAATGTGAAAAAGAGAAGAAAAAAAAAGAAAAAAATCACCGTCTTTACATCTGGCGTTTGATCCTTGTCACCGATTATTCTTTTCTCACCCAAATTTATTCTTTTGCACAATCACTGCCAAATCTCTTAAGCTTTCCCATGAATGTGGAATGTGTTTTTTGATTACTTTGTCTGTAGTAATGTTTTAATATTTGTACTCTTGTATGGCTTTTACTCAATATCCATCTGGATTTGAGGTGTAACTGACATTCTGGGTAGAACAGTCAGTTAGATTGTCCTTTTGTTTTTCTCCAGCCCTGAAGATTTGGAGTGTATTGCACTCCAATGAAACACATGTCGGCTGGCGCAATAAAAGCAACACGTCCAATGAAAACCAACTGCCCTTCTACTAACAACATATTACTTGTTATTGATATTTATGTGTGTGCACAGGTCTTGTCGCTTAAATTGTAGATGTGTGCGTAGCATAACATTGTCAAGGGGTTGCTAGGGTCACCCATTTCCTAGTAGCATCACACCAGCAAACCTAGACCACTTTTCTGGCCAATTATCCAGTGGACCGCAACTATTCCCTCAGACTAAGCACCCTTGTTGTTGGTAGAAAAAAGTAACCAGGTGCTGCCCCCGAGAACCCAACTGGCGGGATCGAGCATAAGGAGTGAGAAGATTCGCCAATAGACTAGGTGTGGGCAGCTTCAAAATCTTAAAGGAGAGACAGAACGTCTTAAATTGAATACGTGCAACCATGGGGAGCCAATGGAGTTTCCTGATAGCACCAGCTGTGGGGCAGGTCCGTGGTAGCCCCAACAAAGCCCTGACAGCAGCGTTTTGAACACGTTGCATCCGAATTATTTCGGCCTGGTTAGCCCCTAATAGAATGGAGCTGGCATAGTCCAGTCGGGATAAAATAGCTGACTGGACAATCAGCTGGCGTATCGAGGAATCAAAAAACTTCATAAGGGGCTTAAGGCCATGCAAGAGGCCAAAGCAGGTGCCAGCAACTTTTTTTGTGTGGTCTTGGAAGCTGAGGGAGGAATCCATCCAATCCACCAGGTTCTTAACCACTGCTTTGGGTATAGGAGCAGAACCCAGAACACTTGGCCACCATTGCTCAGTCCAGTTGCTCGAGTTGAGTGACATGTGTCTCCAATAGTTTGGCCAAAAAGGGAAGTAATTCAATTGGCCTATATTTGTTTAGGATAGTATCTTCACCAGGTTTTCATGCAGTGGGTGTACAGCGGCCTCCTTGAAAAAATGAGGGACTTTCCCCTGCCTAAGGGATTGGTTGAGAAGATTGAGGGCTTCCTTGGGAAAACTGGAAAAGACAATATTTTGAATCTGAGGAGGGCAGATGTCGTTGGGGGAACCCGATTTGACTCTAGCCATCAGGTCGAGTAGCCAATCCTTACTGATGTCCTGGAAATCAGAAAGAACCTCAGAGTTTGTCTCTTCTAGACAGGTTGCAGTGTTACTAAGCATGATGGACTACTATCTTTTATTGTCTTTATTTTGTCTGTAAAGAAGAGGGTCAAGACATGACATATCACCTGTGAAGGAACCACCGGTATGGTCACTCTGTCTCAGTTACATAGTTCTCCAACTGTCTCAAAAATAGACTTAATTTTGTATTCAGAGTTCAAGATTCTGTTAAAGAAGAAGTTATCTCTTTAAACGCTATACAGAAATGTACCTATTTTCAGGTAGGTAGGAGGCTCATAGTTTCCGTTCTGTTTATCTGAGTTCCAGTTTTCCAGTATTAAACATATTTGAAAACCATTTGGATGGTTCGCTGCATCAGGGTTTTGTGAAGAGGAGCATGTGTATCACTGGCCTCTGTAAGCCACTTCGTAGTTGTCTTCTTGAAATCATCCAGGTTTTTGGTGAAGATAGGGAAGGAAAGTGATAGTGTGTCACAGATAGAGTCAAGATTTATTCGCTTCCATTTTCTGGAAAAGATGTTTGGGCAAGGGGGAGGTTTCGACCAGGAGAAGTCTTTCAATCTAAATTTGATGCGATAGTGCTCTGACCAGGTGCAGGTAGAGAGACGGTCTGATCTGAAATTGTCAGTTAGAGAATCAGATCTGATTTGAGTTATGACCTATTACATGTGTAGGTTATGCACTTGCTGATCAAAGTTAAGGCTAATCAATATATTGGTCAAATTCATAGTCGTTTGGCCTCCAGCACTATATTGCACTTTACATATATCGAGATCAAGATCTGCATTAATACACACCAGCGCATGGTGCTCCGGGAGCAGAAAGAACTCAAAGGTGGGAGAACAGTTTTTAGCATTGCCTCCTGTAGCACAATCACCCTCACCACAGGTCGTAACAATTGCATTCCCATTGAGCATTCTTTCTGCTCTTTTGATATGTCGTTGTCCTCTACCTTCACCACTCCACCCCTACTAACATGCGTCTGGCCAAATTGAGCAAATCTGGCAACAGATACAACTTTTCATGCTCATTTGTTACAACAATTCAAACGCGACAGAGATACAGAATGTTGTAACCATCTCACTTTATGCACCAGCAGAAGGGCCACAATTATCATGTGAATATGGATGCTACCTCAAAATCATTAGCATTTCAGCAGAACAAATTTAAAATCCAAATCCTTCATTTAGAGTCATTAGCTTAATATGCAGTTGTCATGGACTCTCACTTTGAACACCAGCATCTTATGATAAAGGGACTAATGGCTGACACTAAAAACATCCATACCATATCTGATCAAAAATGAGCATGTAGCCCAATGGTGGAAAAACTACAGGATTTCACTTTTATAGTCTCCTCTTTGGTCGTTGGAGGAAAATCTTGACACTTTTACAAGTGACCTACACTCTGGAGCACCACCTCCCACAGAGAACACTCAAATTCAACAACAAAACCCATCACAGACAATCTCAAATGGGTCACAGTCTCCTACAAATGTGTGTAGGTAGCTGAAGTACATAGATATTGGAACAGCGCAGGCTGATACAAGAGCAAAGTATTGTGCTCAATTGACACAATACACCTGTCATCATTGAAATCAGTGAATAAAAAAATAAGTTTAACACCTCCCGAAAGTCAATATTTCTTCAAATAGAAAACAGAAAAAGGCAAGAAAAGAGAACGAAAGGAAGAAAATGCTAAAACTCAGAAATTTAAAGAAATTACCCAAAAAATGTTTCCTATTTTTAAACAAACAGGATATTTTTACTCAGACACAGAACCACGAAAGCCTAAGAATATGTGTGAGACATGGGACAAGTCTCTATTGTAATGCTGCAACCTTCCCCCACCTAACAATTACAAAAAAATCAACCAAACTCCACTATGGCAGCGAAGGACACAACATCACTTCTCAAACCAAACAGAGGGTAGCTGTTCCAAATGTGGGCACAATGGTCATCTACATCAAGGGAAAAGAGAAAACAGAAAGAAAGAAATGTAAACAAGAAAAACTCTAGGTATAACCCACACAGACTAGAGGCAAGCACTAGTCTTGTCTCTTGATGGCCTTACACAACCCGAGGAATGTCATGCTTCATCATCGGCCGTTCTTCCTCGTCGGGCCGGCGCTGCAATGCCCTCCAAGTCCCCCGAAGGGTCGCTTTAGCAGAGATCTTTTATTGGTAATGCCGAATGATGAGTGAGGGTGTGAGATAAAGGGTCCTGGAAGATAAGAGAGCGATTGAGTGAATGGTAAAACTAGCTAAGGGATACCAGGAAGAATTAAGTTTAATATATAGGTTCCCTTGCCAGGTTAAAAAACCCATATGTTGTGTTTTACGGATGGAGCATTATGTTACTCAGTACCTTTCGGTCAACATGTTTTGCACCATCTAAGTGGTCAGTAAGATCACTGGCGCTTCTTGTGGACCAGCAAAGTGAGTGAAAGGACTGTAAGTGGGTATAGAACCCTATTAAAAAGGAGGAATGGTCCACCCTTGTGTAAAAACTAAAAGGTGGCTACAGCTCTATTGAGTGACCGCTCCTGTTGGAACCTAGGAGTGAATAAGGGAAAAATAGAAGAAAAAACAAACAAACGCACAACGCAGGAGGTAATATAATCCTCTCTGTGGAGATATGGTAGAATGCATCTCTTCCCAGAATTGTTATCATTTGGGTAGTTACATAAACGGACAGACGAGACAGACAACATATACTTGAGACCACATACAGCATGGAGTTCATTCATGGCACTTCTCCACAAAAGAGCACATGATTCAGTGGGCAAAGTACAGAGAGTTCCAGTGATATCTGTCGCGTATAGAGGCATGTTTTGTTTATGTGGACTCCAGGCAAAATGCCCACCACCCAGACCGAGGTAAAGATATTGTAATATGCAACACTTGGGCAGACACACTCATGGTATAGTACTACATAGACATTTATTAAAGTGTGGTTGTCATAGTAGGTACGGAGACTCATTATGAAACAATACTAGGTTACATGGGGGAGTGTTCTGTTTAAAAAATCAAGTAACAAGATAGACAGCACGTGATCTTACCTAATCTAAGGTAATCAGTTGCTCCATAGGCTAGCGCGTGTTCGCCCGCACGGTAACAGGCTGCAATGAAAATGCACACGGAGGGAAGGATAGAGAACATTGTAATGGCTGCTCAAAGTGTTTAAAATGGGATGCGTGCAAGACCCGATTGTGGTCCCAACTTTGCCCATCCAGATTGTACTTAGGTTGCTGTTGAGTGCATTGCCTGCCAGCACCTACCCCTTGCACACCTGCCTGCATATTGTCGGCCTTCTCATTGGGGCTGACTGATATAGTGCAGGGCCATCATCGTGGAAATGCCTGACTTCCGGGGGGGGGGGGGGTGGAGGGAACACTTTGGTGCCCATGCCCGGGCGCCATTTTGTAGTGGTGCGACAGCATAAGGATTGTTGTAGTTGTTGTGGCTAATCTGTAAGTGCCATCTTAGAGTGGTGTGTCTCGTTTATTTAGGCCCTCACAAAAATTGGGAGAAGGGAGGACTCTCTCTTGGTGAGGGCCTAACAGAGTAGAAAGGCACTATAGGTGTTAAGACCAACCACCAATATAAAAGGTGCATTAGTACCATAATGGTGATAGGGTACTTATCCCAGCTGACAGACTGCGACCACTGCATCTAAGGTATGGCAAGGGGGGTCAAGGTAATATGTCAATGCATATTTTCCTTTGATGTGGATAACTATTGTGCCCACATTTGGAACAGTAACCCTCTGTTTGGTTTGAGATTACTACAGGGAGCAGGGGTAAAGGACCACAACTAGCTCCTAGCCCCCCCTTCTTTTCTTGTTACACCATGAAAACATCTCCGCTAAAAAGAGATAACTAGAAACTGTTGCTGTACTAAACATGTGCCATATATTTCTTTTCCAAGTGGCTTAACCCAGGCTACAGTTTAAACATTACAGCCTCAATATAAATCCCGCCAGAACAGAATGTGCTAGCAGTCATAACATATTAAGACTTCGAGTCACACAGGAAGACCAGAGCTAATCATTTTTTTCAAGCATCTAAGCAATAGAATTTAAGTCAGGAAAACCTCATTAAGCAACAATAGTGCCCTTGTCAACAGCAAAAGTCGCTACGCTGGTCTCATTAAAAATCCACTTTGTGCAGACTGAAGAATTATGGTCTTGTATGTGGCTGAACAAAAATATCCCTTTGTCTTTCTAGCAGAAGAAAATAACTTCAATCACTCAGGGGAGATGCCCAAGTCTGCTATGCAGGGGGTGCTCAACCACTACTTCACTACTGAAAGATGGGATAGGGGCAAGTGGAATCAATAAAATCCTCTTTAAAAAACCTAGTAACTATATCACTAAACAAGTCTCAAGGCTGCAACTGCTGATTTCAGAACCTCCAAACTCACAAGCTGTTGACTGGACCTGGCTATAAACTTTCTCGAACCATTACCAATTAGACTGACAATACATGCATGAAAATTTTGAAGAAGAGACATTTATAAAAATGGCACTTTGACCCTATCTCCAGAAGCGCAAACAGCAAATACCTTGGGGGTTGTCTACAAGACTGCTTGACTCATTGTCTGCACTTAAACTCAATAAAGCCAAGGGTCTCTTCCCTCATTGCAGCATTCCAGTCCCTATAATGCAAACTTCACAGTCCAACTCTGTCCCCACTTTTAACAGTTATAAAAGCTAAGTTTATCCCAAGAATTGCCTTTGGAATGGAAGCTTTCCCTGAAAAGTTTGTTTCCTTTTTGAATGTGGCACAAAGTAAGGTCATCCTCTTCATATTTTACCTTCCACAAAGTGCATCCCCGTCACAGAACCATTTGGAATTTGGTCTCATCAATCAAGTTCTTGTACAAAAAGGCTCAATATTAAAGTATATATCATTACTGAGAAAAGCAGACCAGCAAAAGTTGAGATCTCGGATATGGACAGAAATACAAGTTGGCTTGAAGACAAATTTAAAAAGTTTTTTGCTGCCCTTGGAGACGACTCTGATGGACCTACGTGCAACACTGATGTGAGATCCGATCTTCTCTGATATATCTTTTAAAACAGCTCTGAATAAACAAATAAATAGAAATTCATGGAGCAGATACAAACAAACTTTTAGTAAAAGTATCAATGCATGGATGTCTATTAACATCTCCAAAACCCTTCTCTGCAGGAATATTTAACAGTCGTACTGAAAGACTTGCTTCTATGATTGACTGCCTTCCTAAATGGGATCCAATGCCCCCCAACAAATAAGTGCAGACTCTGTCATCAACAAGAAGAATCCCTGACTCACATTGCCTATATATGACCAGTTTTAATCAAGAAATGTAAAACCCTGTTGCGGAACATCTTTAATCAACATGGCATAAGGTTCTACCGACATGCTATACTTTTCTGCATGAAAATAGACTTCTCAAAAGTGATTGTAGGCTTCATAAAATTCATGTTAGATGCAAATAACCTGTTGCCAGCTGAGGGGTCAATCAGCACAAGCACTTCATTAACCCAGTATTTGCACTTTACTACGCAGTCTGCACTTCCCCATTACACTTTGTTTTGGACTGATAGTATATGAATTGGTGATGTAAGTCCAATAGCACCAGAAGGACAGATAGCAAGAAGGCCTCATTATGATCTTGGACCTTCTACTGGCTCTTATATCAAATATACTTTTTATATGCTTAGCAGTTTCAATGGCATCTAATTTTATTTTATTTTAATGACGTTGAAACTTTGGAAACTGTATTATTGTGATGTCCTATATGTTTATGATTTCAATTATTTGAAAAAAACATACTTACTTGCTCACTAAGGTAGAAATCCCTGGATAGACCATCATCATTGGCATGGTCTGGCCCAGGACAGTGTTCCACCATAAAGTGTATTCCCTGTAGGGAGAAGGACCACCTCAATTGTTTGGGATTTCCACAGATGGGCAAACTACCCCAGTAACTGGCGACAGCCACCCTGCTATTCTGGGGTCAGATTAGGGAGAAGTTGATACCCTTTGCTGATCCATCATGTGCCTAGGTGGCCATGAGGTCAGGGAGTGGCTTGTTCTCCTCTTACACTCTCTATTCTGTCACCAGGAGCATGCTCATTTCAGACCTGTCAAAGTGTGGTTTGAGGCGGTTGATGTGGAGTGCCCTTAAAGGGATCCTAGTGGTCTTGAGATCCACCAAGTAGGTTGACTCCCCCTTCTATTCCTTCACCTCATTTAGGCCTGCCCAGCACTCCAGAGAGTTCTGGGTTCTACAGGCTCCATAATTAACACCTTCTGGCCAGGTTGGAACTCTTCTAGAATGGCTTTCTAGTCATATCTGAGTTTCATAATCTCTTGGCTGGCCTCCAGATTGCTCTTCAATTTCTTCCAGTAGCAGTGCATCTGGTTATGAATTGCCAGCATGTAGCTGACCACATTCTGAGAGGGTGCCTGGGAGCTTACTCCCACCCCTCTCTGACATGGCTAAAATGTCCCATAACTGGGAGGTCATAGAGGAGTTCAAAGGGGCTAAACCCAATTCCCTTCTCTGGCAACTTCCTGTAGGCAAAGAGAAGGAACAGAAGGAGGATGTCGCACATATACCTCATGGGCAAGAGATAGGCCCATTATCATGCCATTCAAGGTCTCGTTGAACTTTTCCACAAGATTATTGGTTTCGGGGGGATAGAGAGTGGAGAACTTATAAGTTACCCCACACTCATCCCACATGAACCATTTGTATGCTGACATGAAGTTAGTGCCTCTGTCAGCCATTACCTCTTTGGGGAACCACACATGGGTAAAAATCCCTTACAGGGTCCTGGCCACTGCAGGTGCAGTTACCAACCTGAAAGGAATATCCCCTGGGTAGTGAGCACCACAGTCCTCCAGGACCAGGATGAACCTGTTGCCTAAAGCTATCTTGGGGCCCAAGGGTCCAACAATGTCAATGCTTATGCACTCAACGAGAGGGCCAGCAACAGGTAATGGGGTCAGGGGAGCCTTGAGCTTTTTACCTGAATTTCACACTTCACATGCACATTTGCAGTACAAAACGCACATGGTGAGGTACTAATGAGCAGAATATTACACAAAAATTACAAAATCACATTAGACATAACAAATATTTTTTTCTCTCAGAATATAGCACCTGAAACAGGTATCTGACTTCATTTACCACCCTCCGCGCTCAAAAACAATTGTTGTTGATTGCCAGAAGAGGATAAGAATAGCAATAACTGTTCTCAGCCCATGTAACAGAAGTGTTACAAGAATTTGACAACAAAGCCTTGTCCTATGTTGATAATTTATACTTAACGTATGATGACTTCGCAACACGTTTGGCCAGAGTAGATCAAATAAATCTAGGATTTGCTCACATGGGCTACACGTTTAATTAAAAAAAATCAAAAAGTGCCTATCTCAGTAGCCTGTACTTGGGATACAAGTGAAGGCAAGAATCTAGCAAAACATTTCCTAGAAAAGTGCACATTTTTAGAACCCCCAAACACATGAAAAAATTCCAATCTATATTGGGTTTTCTAAATTTTGGCAGAACATACATACCAAATTATGCACAATGGGTAAAACAGTTTTATGATCTAATTCTTCCAGACTTTTAAAGTACATATTAGACACCACAACATACTGAGATTTTGCGCTCAGTACAAGCTAACATGCTGACTTCAAAACACACACGTGTTAACACCACAAATTTGGTGATCCATGTAATCGCAGGAACCTCAAGTTACGCATATGCCATTTTCAAAGCAGGTGACAATGTACCAATTACATATGAATCACATTTATGCACCAATGTAGAGATGCATTTTGTACCAACTTAGAAGATACTGATGGCACTATAGACTGCTGTAGTGAAAGAAAAATCATTGGCTCAGGGAAAACAAATAATTGTCGTGAACCCGAACCCAGCCTTAACTAGGCTGTAACAAAGGCTAAAGCTTCACATCCAGATGGATATAGCCAACCAATTCACTAACAGCAACAGATGTAGATTATGTCTTTGACACTACACTACAGACACAAGCATGCCTCCAATATGAACATGAATACCTTTTGCCATGTGAAATAATGCCTCTAGATCAGTATGCGTTTATAATTTACACTGATGGTTCTGCCCAGCCTGCAGTTGGAACAAAACATCATTACTCAGCCTGTTGTGCAGCTGGTAAGGATAAAATGAGAAGTGGAGAATTCCAACCTCATAAAACATGCACGCACTCATTATGTGATTGCACTGCATAGCTGAACTGAAAGCTCAAACTCTGGTACTTGAGAATACAGACTGTAAATTCTCTACATTTATAGTGTTTAAATTGTAATACTGTGTCCAGTGTTATAATAAGTATATACACTATTGGAACCAAAAGTATTCAGATATTTAAAAGGATGCACTATCAAAGATAAAATGCTTTGAGGACAAGTAGTGAAAGTTAAAAGCAAGTTTGCCATGGGTTCATGTTATTCACACGCTGAGCCACCAATCTGTAGGAATACACATTGAGGGGAATTCACTGGTTGATGAAGGCACAATGGCAATAGTGCAAACTGCTGCCATAGCTAAAGTGACTCATTCCAGCATGTGAATAAATGGAGACATTATGAAGGCTATGACCGCTTTGACCTGTGGCACCCCCTTACCAAAATGTTTTGCAGCAAAAATCCTCCTACTGCTTGCTCATCTTCTCAGAGTGGGAGATCGAGTAATCCCTAATTCTGATTGCAGGTTGAAATTAATTCTAGCAACACATGAGGATCGAGCATCTGCTTATGCAGGGTTGGATGCTACAATGTCATTGTTACAGCAGCATTACTTGTAGCCAGGTCTATACAAACACGTGTGTAATATCCAATAGCACATGTAATAAGATGACAGAGTATCCCATCCCCGAAATGTAAATCAGGAAATATGTCCTTAAATGTGAGATTTGTCAACAAATAAAGGTTTCCCCATAGCTTGCCCACAACAGACACCTGTCTTGATCTCCAATAAGCCTCTCAATTGTGTTCATTTGGACCATTACAGCCCCCTGAACTGTGATGGGCATATAAATACATCATGTTGGCAGTGGATTTTGACTCTCAATTCCTATAGGTTTGACCACAGCGATCGGCTTATGCTCAAACTGGTATGAAGGACTTGCAAGTCTTCATCAGCACATATGCAGTAACCATATTCCATTTGGACCAGGGTCAAGCCTTTGCCTCAAGGTCTTATCGCAACACCGTGAGAACATTACGTGTTACTGTGCACTTCTTCTCCCCTTACCATTCTGAGATAAATGTTGTTGTAGAGAGGAAAAACCATGAATTAAAGAAGTCTTTAACAGTTAGAGTATTTGGTTCAGGTTGCAGTTGAGTCCGTCACCTGTTGGAGTTCAGAGAGCATTAAACAACCTGCCAAGAAGATCATTGTGTGGTCAGACTCCCTATGAGGTCCTGTTTGAGATTAAAATGTGGGTTGCAAACCTTGACAGTCACTGTACGGTGGTGGCGGAAATGCCTTTTGATATCAGTGAATGTTTGGCTGTCTCACAGGAACTGAACAACTTCTAAGATGGACACATCAATGAGCTATGGAAACATTCTGCCACTGGTGAAGTGAAGGCAGCAGTGGCAACTCCTGCTTTCCGAAGACTGGGGATCTAGTGCGAGAGAAAATAACGGACAAAAGGGATATGCTTAGATTAATTTCATCAAACCACATATTTGGCCTGTTCTACATTGGATTGGTTTTGTGACTGTCTTTTTATTGCTTTTGGATAGACACTATCTCCCAGAGTGTTCTGCTGTTGAACTGGTAAATTAGGTTTTGAAGCCTCGTTCTTAATCACACAAGGTGCAAAGAGACTTGTCTCTTGTGAACAATTCAGCTGTTCAGGTTCCTCATGGAATTGTTCAGGATTGGTAACCTTTTGATCTATTTGGACTGACAGAAACTTTACAAGTCCCTTAAGCATTTCATATTTCATTCAATGATGGTATCACTCCTGGCAGCATCTCAGATGACCATGACATTCAGAATCAGAATCATCATCAGCCCAAGCTTGATTCCAGAGTATGCCCATGTAGTAATCTGTATAAACAAACCATGTAACAATTTATTTTTTGTGTGAAAATTATAGAATGTACACCAAAATATTCCTTGTACCTTTTTCAGGCTTAGGGCCTTATTATGAGTTTGGGGGTGCAGGAGTGGGCCTGCCCCACTCTCTCACCGCCAAACCCACATTTGAGCCACCCACCATATTAGGAGTTTCCTCTTGTTTGGCAGCCTGTTTTGGGCGTTCCCATGGCCGTGCTGCTGAAATAGGCACTGCAATGGGAAAGTTAAAATCAGTACCTGCTGCAGTCCATGCCATGCAGGTACTGGTGTGCATTAACATAGTATTAGGCACCTGGGGGCCCTGTTGTGCCCCGTTTTTTTTCCTCACCACCATGAGAAGTGTGGCAGTGAGGAAACTTTTAATATGCTTGGTGGGCCACAGCAGCCCCACCAAGCATATTGCAGCCTCATGACCACTGTGCCACCGCCAGATCGTTGGTGATTGGGGTGGTCCCAGGGTGGCCTTGGTCTCTGGTCATGGTCATAATAGGGCATTCAGAAGACTGCCAATGCCACCCTCCCATGAGTCTGGGGGTCCATGGACCCCCGACTCGTAATAAGGCCCTTAGAAATTTGCAACTCTGTTTTCAAGCCTGTCATTTCTTATTAGTATTGCCAGATGATGAAACATGTAAACGTGTGCCTATTTCTACAAACTGCAGTCCACTCTAGGAGAGCAATGTTTTTAGATTAATTTATGTTATGTTACATTATACACATTTATAAAGCGCTTGGCTGACCCAATAACAAGGTGTCCCAGTGCTATTTCATGCAGAAACGGAAACGACAAGGGAGCTAGTGGCTGGATAGCCATGTCTTTATAATTTTCCTAAAGACCCAGTGGTCTTGCATGCTACAGGCAGCCAGTGGTATGGATTTCCAGAGAGCAGGTGCCAGACCCCGGAACGAGCGCCCCCATGCTCTTGTACTGCACACACGTGGTACACAAGCCAGGTGCAGATAAGCAGAGTGCAATGCTCGAACAGGGACATACAAAGAGCACAGCTCACTCCGGATTTCAAGACCAAGGCCATAGAGGACCTTGGAAGACATACAAAGGGCTTTAAAGTAGACTCCCTGCTCTATAGGCAGCCAGTGAAGCTGTCGAAGAAGATCTGAAGCATGGCAATACTTAGGTATTGCAAAAAGCGTGCAGGCAGCCGCGTTCTGTGCCTGGTGAAGTCTTTTAGTTGCAGATTTGTTAACACCCAGTAACAACTCATTACAGTATTCAAGCCTTGACAGCACGATGGCTTGGACAATCATCTGTTGAGTAGGTGCATCAAAAGTCCCAAGATGGGCTTCAGGCTGCGTAGAAGATCAAAGCAAGTACTGGCCACTGCCTTAGCATGCCCCTCAAATGAGAGGGCATCGTCCACCAGAACTCCCAGGTTCTTGACCACAGATTTGGGATGAGATGACGTTCCAAGGGCTGCGGGCCCCCATTGACTGCCCCACAGATGAGTGTCTCAGCCCACCAGTAGCACCTATGACTTGGTGTAATTTAGTTGTAAATAGTTGTTTGCCATTCATTGTGAGATGGCCGTAAGGTCTTCTTGGAATTTCACCTGATCCAGGTTGGAATTGCAGGAGAAGGTGAACACCAGTTGAGTATCATCATTTTATGATACCAGAGTGAGATTTCAGGCTTTGGCCATGAGGGCCAGAGGATGTATGTGAATATTAAACAGAGTGGGGCTCAGGGCCGATCCCTGAGGCACACCACAGCGGAGAGGGTGGGCACAGGAGGTAAAAGGGGAGCAGAGACCCGGAAAGACCGGTCAGCCAGGAAGGACAAGAACCAGGCGAGGGCCTTGCCATTTACACGATCTCCTCCAGCCGGCATAGCAGGATCTTATGGGAGACCATGTCAAATGCTGCACTCAGATCCAGGAGGGTTAGATCCGAGGTTCTGCCCTCATCCAAGACAGATAGTAATTGCTCTTTGACCCCTAGTAGTACAGATTTGGTGCTGTGTCTGGGACGGAAACCGTTTTGTGACATATCCAGGATTTAATTTTCTTCCATATATTGAGTCAAGGTGGTGTTGACATAGGACTCCATGATTGTAGCAAGACACAAGAGCAAAGATATTGGGCAAAAGATTTCTGGCAGCGTTGTTTTTTTTAACAAGAGAATTACTTTAGCATGGTTCCAGGACTTGGGGATCGCCCCCAATATTAGCAACCTATTGATCAACTACTGGCCCTCCGGTAGGAGGCAGTGGTGGAAATTTCCGAAGAGGTTAAGTTTCAAAGGATCATCAGGAGAACCAGACTTTATCTTAGCTGATAAGGACTCCATGTCTTTGAAGGACATGGGCGGAAGGACGTGACGGCAGTGACTCACAGCATCCAGGAGGGGACTCTCCCAAATGCCAGAGGGTGCCTATTTCAGACAGAATGTGCTATATATGCATTCCACCCTGCTGATAAAAAAATGTAGCCAATGTCTCACATTATTGTTGGAGGATACAATGCTATTGACAGCTGACGGAATTTTTTGCATTTCTTTCATGAGTTTAAAGATGGTTTTGGTTGGGTTGCTGCTAGTGGTGAACATGTTGTCATAGAATGTCGCCTTGGTCTTCAGTACCAGTTTATGGTATGCTATGACTGCGTTCCTATAGACTATCTTAGCTGTGGGATCATAAGATCTTCTCAAGGCCCGTTCTAAGATCTTACATTTTTTCTTTTCCGCAATCAGAGACTTGTCGTACCATGCATTCGTTTGTATACTCTAGGCATGGGTTATTTTTGTGGGGATACAGCTATCTAATAATTTATTAACCCACCCCCAGAAGGCCACTTGAGCTGCTTCAATGTCAGTTGGACATTCTGTGCGGTGGGAGTTTAGCAAAGCTGTAAACATAGTTATTTATGCCACGGGTACACTGATTGAAGGCCGGTGAAAAAATGTAAGTGGAGGGCTTTCTATACAGAGTCATGGAGAGATCAGGAAATGATACGTCCAGAGCATAGGAAGGGGGATTTGACCTCTGTTGCACTTGGCTCTTTTTTTGCAGGATCCTCCCTGAACTTTTTGCCTTCCTCCTCTATTTTGTCTGATCTGTTGTTGGCTGTTTTAATACTCTGGGCACTTTACCATTGCTGATCAGTGCTTAAGTGCATATGCTCTCCCTATTGGAAATTGATATATGGATTAGTGACTCCATTATTGGCTGATTTGGTTTACTTGTCATACCCTAGTACAGTGCACTGACTGCGCCCAGGACTTGTAACCTAAATGCTGCTAGTGGGCTTGCAGCACTGTTTGTGCCACCGACAGAAGCAGCCTGTAAAAGTGTGTCTCAGGTCTGCCATTGCAGAGCCTGTGTGCAGTCTGGTACTGCCATGTTGACTGGGCACACGCACCAACTTGCCAGTCCCCAAACCTTCCCTTTTCTTCATATCTAACACCCCTTATGGTAGGCCTAAGGGCAGGGTGCATTGTAAGTATAAGGTAGGACAAACCCTGATGTGTGTGGCATGTCCTAATTGTGAATAACGGCCATTTTCGTGTTTCACTATTGCAAGGCTCTCTATTCCCCATAGGCCAGAATGGGCAGTTAGATTATTACATTTTATAATCCTAACTGACTCAGGGAACTAGGTAGAATTTCGAGTTTAGTATGTCTTAACTCAAAATGATAAAATACATCTTTTAGTGAAGTTCTTTTAACATTCTGTGCTTGAAAATACCACTTTTAGGAGCTAGTGGCTGGAGCTAGTGGCTGGATAGCCACGTCTTGATAATTTTCCTAAAGATCCAGTGGTCTTGCGTGCTACAGGCAGCCCGTGGTATGGATTTCCAAAGAGCAGGTGCCAGATCCCGGAACGAGCGCCCCCATGCTCTTGTACTGCACACGTGGTACACAAGCCAGGTGCAGATAAGCAGAGCGCAATGCTCGAACAGGGACATACAAAGAGCACAGCTCACTCCGGATTTCAGGACCAAGGCCATAGTGGACCTTGTGAGTCATACAAAGGGCTTTAAAGTAGACTCTCTGCTCTATAGGCAGCCAGTGAAGCTGGCGAAGAAGAACTGAAGCATGGCAATACTTAGGTATTGCAAAAAGCGTGCGGGCAGCCACGTTCTGTGCCTGTTGAAGTCTTTTAGTTGCAGATTTGTTAACACCTAGTAACAACTCATTAGAGTATTCAAGCCTTGACAGCACGATGGCTTGGACCATCATCTGTTAAGTAGGTGCATCAAAAGTTCCAAGATGGGCTTCAGGATGCGTAGAAGATCAAAACAAGTACTAGCCTCTGCCTTAGCATGCCCCTCAAATGAGAATCATCGTCCATCAGAACTCCCAGGTTCTTGACTACAGATTTGGGTTGAGATGAGGTTCCAGGGGCTGCGGGCCACCATTGACTGCCCCACAGATGAGTGTCTCAGCCCACCAGGAGCACCTCTTACTTTGTGGAGTTTAGTTGTAAATAGTTGTTTGCCATTCATTCTGAGATGGCCGTAAGGTCTTCTTGGAATTTCACCTGATCCAGGTTGGAATTGCAGGAGAAGGTGAACACCAGTTGAGTATCATCATTTTATGATACCAGAGTGATATTTCAGGCTTTGGCCATGAGGGCCAGAGGATGTATGTGAATATTAAACAGAGTGGGGCTCAGGGCCGACCCCCTGAGGCACACCACAGCGGAGAGGGTGGGCACAGGAGGTAAAAGGGGGAGCAGAGACCTGGAAAGACCGATGAGCCAGGAAGGACAAGAACCAGGCGAGTGCCTTGCCATTGACACCGATCTCCTCCAGCCGGTGTATCAGGATCTTATGGGAGACCATGTCAAAGGCTGCACTCAAATCCAGCAGGGTCAGATCCGAGGTTCTGCCCTCATCCAAGGCAGATAGTAATTGCTCTGTGACCCCTAGTAGTGCAAATTTGGTGCTGTGTCTGGGACGGAAACAGTTTTGTGACATATCCAGGATTGAATTTTCTTCCATATATTGAGTCAAGATGATGTTGAAATAGGACTCCATGATTTTAGCAAGATACAGGAGCAAAGATATTGGGCAAAAGATTTCTGGCAGCGTTGTTTTTTTTAACAAGAGAATTACTTTAGCATGGTTCCAGGACTTGGGGATCGCCACCAATAACAGCAACCTATTGATCAACTCCTGGCCCTCCGGTAGGAGGCAGTGGTGGAAATTTCTGAAGAGGATAGGTTTCAAAGGATCATCAGGAGAACCAGACTTTATCTTAGCTGATAAGGACTCCATGTCTTTAAAGGACATGGGCGGAAGGACGTGACGTTTGTTAGTCACAGCATCCAGGAGGGGACTCTCCTAAATGCCGGAGGGTGCCTATTTCAGACAGAATGTGCTATATATGCATTCCACCCTGCTGATAAAAAATGTAGCCAATGTCTCACATTAATAGTTGGAGGATACAATGCTATTGGCAGCTGACGGAATTTTTTGCATTTCTTTCATGAGTTCAAAGATGGTTTTGGTTGGGTTGCTGCTAGTGGTGAACATGTTGTCATAGAATGTCGCCTTGGTCTTCAGTACCAGTTTATGGTATGCTATGACTGCGTTCTTGTAGACTGTCTTAGCTGTGGGATCATAAGATCTTCTCCAAGCCCGTTCTAAGATCTTAAATTTTTTCTTTTCCGCAATCAGAGACTTGTCGTACCATGCATTAGTTTGTATACTCTAGGCATGGGTTATTTTTGTCGGGATACAGCTATCTAATGATTTATTAACCCACCCCCAGAAGGCCACATGAGCTGCTTCATTGTCAGATGGCCATTCTGTGCGGTGGGAGTTTAGCAAAGCTGTTAACATAGTCATTTATGCTACGGGTAGTTGATTGAAGGCCGGTGAGAAAATTTAAGTGGAGGGCTTTCTATACAGAGTCATGGAGAGATCAGGAAATGATACATCCAGAGCATAGGAAGGGGGGATTTGGCCTCTGTTGCACTTGGTATTTTTTTGCAGGATCATCCCTGAACTTTTTGCCTTCCTCCTCTATTTTTCTGATCTGTTGTTGGCTGTTTTATTACTCTGGGCACTTTACCATTGCTGATCAGTGCTTAAGTGCATATGCTCTCCCTATTGGAAATTGATATATGGATTAGTGACTCCATGATTGGCTGATTTGGTTTACTTGTCATACCCTAGTACAGTGCACTGAGTGTGCCCAGGGCTTGTAACCTAAATGCTGCTAGTGGGCTTGCAGCACTGTTTGTGCCACCCACAGAAGTAGCCTGTAAAAGTGTGTCTCAGGTCTGCCATTGCAGAGCCTGTGTGCAGTCTGGTACTGCCATGTTGACTGGGCATGTGCACCAACTTGCCAGTCCCCAAACCTTCCCTTTTCTTCATATCTAACAACCCTATGGTAGGTCTAAGGGCAGGGTGCATTGTAAGTATAAGGTAGGACAAATCCTGATGTGTGTGGCATGCCCTAATAGTGAATTACAGCCATTTTCGTTTTTCACTATTGCAAGGCTATCTATTCCCCATGGGCCAGAATGGGCAGTTAGATTATTACATTTTATAATCCTAACTGACTCAGGGAACTAGGTAGAATTTCGAGTTTAGTATGTCTGAACTCAAAATGATAAAATACATCTATTAGTGAAGTTGCTTTTAACATTCTGTGCTTGAAAATACCACTTTTAGAAAGTAGGTATTTTCTTGTCTAACTATCCAAGCCTGCCTCTGCTAGGTAGTGTATTCCTTGTTTGGAGTTTGAGTGACAGGAACTGGGGGATTCCAGGAGACAGGGTGAGTCAGTCCAGTGGTGAATAAAGAGCTCTGCATCTAGTTGGTAGGGAAGAGTTGCACCTGGGACCTGCATAGAACTGTGCCTTCTCTCCACAATACTGGCTCCACCTCCTGTGGTGCGTCTGATGTCTCTGCCCTGCACTGTGAAAGGAAAGAAGGAGTCATGTCAACAGAGTGCTCCAGTACTGACAAGAACCGGTTTGGACTAGGCAAAGGCCTCTCTGTCTTCAGAGAACAAAGAGAAAAGTAGAATTAATATTGGGACCCAAACCCAGGAACAATAAATCACTTTTTGGACAACAAGAAGAAACCTTTGCTGGGGAGTGGAATCAGAGAGACTCAGGAGAGACTATCCCTAAGCTGAAGTGCTGATTGGGTGATTGGCCTGGAGTGGTTGCCTGACTGCCAAAGAAAGGAGAGAGGAACTTTGTGTACTTTATTTCAACTTGTGAAGGATCTCCAAGGGCTTGAGAGAAGAGCTTGCCTCCTGCTGAAGTTTCAGAGACAACAGACTTCAACCATCAGCTTCCCAAGAGTTCTTTGGAAGTGCCTGCAATTGTTTTGGGCCTTCTGAGCGACTGAGTGTCGCAAGGAGCTGGAAGCGTGACTCACGAAGAAGAAGCATGTCGCCGTCGCAGCCGCTGTTGTCGCATCACGGAGATGTCGCTGCTGTAGCTGTCGCATTGCACCACATCACAACAAACGTCTCGCAACATCGAAAAAGCATGTCGCCGTCACAGTAGCTGCCGTAGCTTCACTGAGCAAGGGTGTCACCACTGTAGCTGTCACATTACATTGTAGAAGCAGTTCGCAACCATGGAGAAGCGTGCCGCTGTCGAATCGAGCGGAAGCATCTCGCTTCGTCGGAGAAAAGTTTTGCCGCCAAAGCCTCTGTCGTCGCATCACTGAACAAGGGTTTCACCTCTGCAGCTGTTGCATCGAGTCTAGACATCTCACAACATTGGAGGAGCATGCTGCATCAAGAAGAAGATGCCATCTTTGTTTCTTTGCACTGGATCTTCAACACATCACCGTCTTTGCGTGTAAGGAACTACCGCATCACCATCCCTGCAACACTTTTGTTGTAGAAGCGTTACGCATCTTAAGGTACATTGACTCAAAGTGTCGCATTTTAAGATCTAAAGAGAACTAAGCTAATTCTACCATTTTAAGTACAGTATTGTTGATTTTTGTCGGTTGTGGTCTTGTGTTAAATCTATATAAAGAATACTTATTTTTAATATACAACTAGCGTGGTGTCCATCTGTAGTGTTGTCACTTGATCACTGTATGTGTTCACAAATGCTTTACATACTGCCTCTGAGATAAGCCTGTCTGCTCGTGCTAAGCTACCAAGGGGGTGAGCAGGTTTTTTTTAGGAGAGTACCCCCTTACCCTGACTAGAGGCAAGGGTCCCTATTTGTCACAACTACCTGTGCCAACTAGAGACCCCCAAACCTTACAGCCTCCAAGATCTGAAGATTTGAAAGTACCAGATCCAGGAGGTGACCAGCTACATGTATTGGTCCCACAACCAGCTGCATCAGCTGGCAGGCTGCCATATCCCCCAGAAAAATTACAGCTACATGGGACTTTTGGAGTTCCAGGTGTAGATTAAGGTCCCCTATTATGTAGCCCAGATAGTATAAAATTATGTATGTGCAATTATTGAAAAAGCGCTTTCACATTCAGGTATGTCCTTTCGGTAAGGCTGCAAGTATACACTGATTTAAATATAATAGCTAAACGCCCCTCGAGACTGTTCTGTTCTGAATGGACATCATGTAGCCTGCGGGTAGAGCCAGGGCATGAATGGTCACAGGATCAGCAGTGAGCCATGTCTCAGTAAGAAATAAAATGTCTGGGCAGTCTCTTGCAAGAGGTCTAGTACCTCTGCATGGTGTTTGACTAGGGTCCTGCTGTTGAGGCTGCAGATGATGAATTCCCTAAGCCCAGATTCTGGCTGCGCCATACAGGAGCACGGGCTCACCCTGAAACTGCATATATTGCAGTGCAGGGACAGGAATCAGGGTGCCAGCTGTATTGTACGCATGTGAAAACATTCAATACCTCTCTTAAGAATGGTACATACAATTCTTCAAGTGCCAGTCCAGAGAGTAGGTTAGTGTGGCCATTAGATACAAATGGAGGCAAGTACGTTTTCTTAACAACACAAGAGGGTTCAGGATCAACAGACGCGATGTACATTATGCACAGACACAGCACTCAGGGGTAGTAGCAATACGTAGCATTGGAAAGTTGTGCCTATAATGTCTGAGACATTCAAAGTTAGATGAGGTGAAACAACACTTGCCTCTCCTTTCTGATGACATGGTCCTACTGAATTTATTATTGGGTATCTGCCTTATGCAGAGAACATCGCTGGTTTTCCAGCGATGTTCCCTGCAAAACGTCGATAACCATACTGATACGACCCAAAGGGTCGTATCAGCATAATCCACCCACTAAGTTAGGGATGGCTAAATCAGGATTTTCACAGACCTTAGATTTTGGTGAAAACTGTAATTTTTGCCAAAATCTAACGTGTGCTAAAATCATGTGGGCTGCCTTGTAAATATTGCGATGTAAACATCAGCGATATTTGCATGGTAGTCCATCCGGGGTACACCCAGTAACACCCACTTTGCATCTCATTGGAGATGCAAAGGGAGGCGTTGGGGAAAAAGGGTTTGCATGTTAGCACCTTCTTGTAAATAGGTCGCTGAGTTTATCTCCGCTTTTTTGGCTATTTAAGCCAGTAAAGCGGAGAAAAGCCCTTGTAAATCTGCCCCTGAGTTTTTTTATTTCGTGATCCACAAACATCATAATGCAGGAATATTGATTTTCTAAGGTAAGTAATATCGATGTCACAAATATCTATATTGTTAATTTCATTTACAAAAATATCTGTTGTTTAACATCAATATTAAAAATATCCACATTGTTAATTTCATTTACAAAAATATTGTTGTTAATTATATTGTTTTTTAACCATTTTTATGTATTTTAGTACGTTTTAATTGTATATGTTATAAATTGTTTGTATCAATATTATTAATATTTTTAATATAGTTTGTACATTTTTAGTTGTTTTTAAATTGTTTTTAATTGTTTATTGCAATTCATAGTGTCAGAGCAGTGTGTGGGGTTTGTAGGGGTACAGGGTGGAAAGTAATGTAATCATAATTAATTAATAATAAATGTTTTAGTATAAAAATTTTAACCGGTAATTAATTATGTATCTTGTGGAATTAATGTATTTTTAAGGTTGAATTTTAGGTGAGGGTTGTGGGGATTGTAGGGTCAAAAAGTGGTAAGTAAACTAATTATATTTAATGAATAATTAAGTTTTTATTTATTATTAATTATTTCATTAATAATTAATTATGTAAACTGCAATTATTTATTTTTTAATTTATGTTTTAGGTTCGGATTGTGGGATTTTTAGGGATGCAGGGTGGGAAGTAAATTAAGTGTAATTAATTTATAATATATTTTTAATTATTAGCTATTGGATTGCTAATTAATTATATAAATTCGATAATTAATTTATTTTTTACGTTCTGTTTCATGTGCGGGTTGCGGGGTTTGTGGGGGCGCAGAGTGGGAACTGAACTAAATTAATTAATATCAATTAATTTTAATTACAATTAATTATTTAAGTGATAATTAATTGCATAATTTGTGTAAATAATATATTTTTAAATTATGTTTTAGTAGCGAGTTGTTGGGTTTGTACGGGTAAAAGGTGGGAAGTTAAATAATTATAATTAATTAAATATTACCGACTAAGGTCCCAATTACGAGTTTGGCGATGTCACTGACGTACCGGTGAGGTGGCAGTCCCAAGAATACTGCTAAGCCGGCGGTCTTCCGCTCTCCGTATTATGGTGCAGGCAGCCTAAACAGCCAACCACCATCAAAGGAGTGGTTCCTTCCAGCGGCTCGACGGACTGCAATGTTAGTGATGCTCACTATATTACCATCAGAGCCACGGCTTCCCACCAAGTCGATTACAAAAACACAGGTGTACTGGCGGTCCCTTTGCGGCAGCTCTCAGCTAAGCACCATAACATTACCTATTGGATGGATACAAAAACAACACAGCTGATATCCATTGGGCAAATGGACAGTCTTGATGCTATACCCTTAATCCCTATGTTTTTGGTTCTTCCCAGTCACAGGCTCCATCCACACAAGTGAGGTATCATTTTACTCAGGTGATTGAGGGGAATGCTGTGGGGTAGCACATTTGTGCCGGCAAGGTGATTCCACACATAAATATGCGGAACATTTGTTTTTTCAGCTACATTTTAGCTTTGCATGGGATTCTGGGTAGAAAAATGTTGGGGGATCCACACAGGACATAGCTCGCTGGATTCCCCCGCATGTCTAGTTTTCAGAAATGTGTAGGTTTGATAGGTTTCCCAAGATGGGCGCCGAGCCCGGGGCCAAAAACTCAGGTGACCCCCCTTGCAAAACCAGGTTGTTTTCTGATAGGTAATTTTAATGTATCCTCAATAGGTTTTTGGCCCTTGCCTGTTGCAGGTACTTGACCCACCCAAGCGATTGAGATACCATTTTTATCAGGTGACCTGTAGAAACGCTGCGTGGTAGGAAGTTTGTATCATCCCTGTGATCCTTCAACTTTCCCACACAGAAATTTGAGAAACATTTGATTTTCTCATCAGTATTTAAGGTTTGCAGGGGATTCTGGGTACTGAAACGTTGGGAATCCACACAAGCCATACCTCCCTGGACACCCCCGGGTCTCTAGTTTTCTGAAATGTGTGGGTTTGGTAGGTTTCCCTAGATGGCCGCCAAGCTCGGGACTAAACACACATGTGACCCCCCTTGCACAACCAGGTCATTTTGGGATACCGAGGGGGTATCCGTGTTTTTGGTCCCAAGGTCCTCAGCCATCCACTCTTGTGGGTGGGTCAAGTACCAGCGACAGGCAAGAGGCCAAAACGTATTGTGGAGACATCTAAATTACCTTTCACAAAATGATCTGCTTTTGCAATGGGGTTCACATGGGTTTTTGGTCCAGAGCTTGGTGGCCATCTGGGGAAACCCACCAAACCCACATATTTCTGAAAACTAGAGACCTGGGGGAGTCCAGGGAGGTATCCCTGGTGCCTAGTGCGCTTTCTGCCCCAACTCCGGAAGCATATCAGTGGCAACTGTCCCCATCTGCCTCCTGGGAGGCAGAAAGACTGTGGAATTTATTTTGGGGGTGGGGGTGGGGGCATTGGCATGCCCATTCTGGGCAGCTCTACCCCAAACTATGAGGGAATTAAATCCCCTGTGCCTAGTGGGCTTTCAGTCCCCCTGGGGGGCAGATATGGGGCTCCTGACCCATCTGCCTCCCGGGGGCTGAAAGACAGTAGCATTTTTTGGGGGGTCTGGGGCATTGGCATGCCAATTCTGGGCAGCCCCACCCCATAGTATATAAAGGAAAATCCCTCGACCCTTGTGGGCTTTCTTCACCCCCTGGAGGGCAGATCAGGAGCTACTGCCGCATTTGTCTCCTGGAGGTAGGAAGACTGTGGCATTTGTTGGGGTGGCTTTGGCATACCTAATATAGGCAGCTTCCGCCCTGAACTTTGTGAGAAAAAAAATCCCTGGTGGCTAGTGGGCTTTCTGCCCCGGTGGACAAATAAGGGGCTATTGCCCCATCTGTCTCCCAAGAGGGGCAGGAAGACTGTACAGATTTTATGCGGGGTGTGGCATAGGCATGCCCATTCTGGGCAGCCAACACCATTACGTGTATATAAAATATTTCCTCAGGCCTAGTGGGCTTTCTGCCCTCCTGGGGGAAGATCAGGGACATTTGCCCCCATATGGGCCTCCTGGGGGCATAAAGTCATATGCCTTCTGTGGGGGAATAGGGTGGGCGCATTGGCATGCCCATTCTGGGCAGCCCCACCCCTGCCTATAAAAAAATCCCTGGCATCTAGGGTACATTCTTCCTCACCGGGGGGGGCAGATTGAGGGATACTGCCCCCATCTGCCTCCCAGGGGGAGCAGAAAGGTTTCCTGGGAAAATTGTATGAGGGAGCAAAGACCCTTGCCTAAGGCGATGCTCCCCCTCTTTGGTAGCTAGTGGGTGGATCCCTATTTGGGGATCGTTCTCCTGGGGCAATCCCCAAGTAGGGATCCACCAGGGAAGGGTTCCATTCTAACGATATCTCTCCCATGGTTTTCGGTGCTCCGGGGGCTGAGATAGCCCCACAAGCCCCAAAACTGTGAAACTGAAACTAAATTTCAGGTTTGTTTTCACTGTAATGATGACAGCGCGCCATGCATGCAATCATCATTGCAATGAAAGCCCTAACCATGCTTTGGGAGGTTGGGAAGCGCTTCCCCACCTCCCAAAGCAAAAAAATGGGAAGTCTCTCTACTGTTTACTGCAGAGGGATTTTTTAAAGTGTTTTCATGAAAGAATGGTTCCGTCATGAGCACACAAGAACTTGTGCTCATGACGGAACCATTCCGTCATGAGCATGGAAGGGGGTAAACCAATAAACAGACACAGGGCAGTATAACACTTTCGGATCACAGATTTCAATCCACTACTGATGCATCTGGTGGAATGTCACAAACAAATTTCAGTGATGTGCCACAAGCACTTTTGCCTATAATGAGCAAACACATCAACAGCTGCAAACACTTAGCAAACAATGAGGATTTAGCCAATGTGAAGGAAGACTGGCGTGATTCAGCCCCACAGCCTTTTCTAGAGCACATGATGGTATACATATTGCATTAGGACCACCATATAACAAATACCAAGTCCATTGGATTCCTCTTGACTTCTATGTTATCGCTGTGCAAGCTGTTTTAGTACAGGCTTTTGTTCACCCAAAGTCTGTGACAGACATTCCCAGTAAACATTCCATGTCCACTTTGTATGTCCAAATAGCACATATAACTGCTAATGTCACAACTCTGAAATTTCTAAATGAAGATGACATGGTGAAGGTACCTACAACTGACCAAAACAAAGATATTAGCTACGAAAACATACATATGACACAATTCGCATTGTCAACCTATAGAGAACACAGTCCATGACAAAAACCTAAGTTAAAAAAGCAACACTAACAAAACCTTCCTCCACAAGCACCGTTCACCAGTTTTGTCACAGGTTTAGCTTCCAAATATTTTCCTTAAACATTTTCCTCACATCATCACAACAAGAGTTGCTTTATTAATTAAAGTCATGACATCTCACAACATACTTACACTCATGAGAAGAAGCTGTCAATAAGATATTGATGCAAGTCAGCTACTTCCTCTTCACAACTATCATCATGATCATCATTTGGCATTTCAGGATCCTCACCCGGTGGCCCTTCATGGTGTCCATCATCTGCAATATAAGGGATGTTGTGGTGCAGGGTGATGTTGTGGATAATGCAGCAGGCAACAGTGATTTGACACACCTTACTGTGTGAGTGAGGGAGTGTTCCCGAGTCTTGTCCAGACATCTGCATCTGGACTTCAGGAGCCCAAAAGCCCACTCCACTGGTCTCTGTGTTCTTCCATGGGTTTATTGAAGCAGACTTCCCCTATCATAGGTGTATTCCTCAGCGATGCCAACAACCATGGACGGCTGGGATAAGCTGAGTCTCCTAGATGGAAGACAGACCTCAGTTATACACTTTCTGATCATTCTACCTGACATTGCCCACACAAAGTAAGGACAGATCAAACTTACCAAAAAGCCAGGCCGTCTCCATTACTAGTAGTTGTGACACTAGCTGGGGTATGGTGCTGCTTCCGCAGTATGAAGGAATAATTGGCAGACCCTGCGAACCAGGCACAGATATTTGAGATGTAAGAATCTGGTCAGCAGACAACTTGCACCTTGATAGAATAGAAGTGCTTCCTGCTCCTGTAAACTTGTTCCCTGGCTTACGGTGGCCCTAAAGCAAAATAGGTGCCATCAACGGCTCCAACAACATGTGGGATGTGACCAAATCTATGGAAGTCAATCTTCACATTGGCTACATCCTCATGTCTGGGGAACTGGAAGTAGCTGTCAATGTGTCTCAACACTGCTGTAAGCACGTATTGTAGTACACCACTGAACATTGATTGTGACATACCACCAGATATAACCAAAGGGTATTGAAAGTAACCTGTGGCCTGAAAATGCAATAGTGCTTACAATAGGTGGGATACATGTGGGATGAGTGTTCTTGAGGAAGGAGATCAGGCTCCAACTGATGACGTAAATTCAGTATTAATTGCCTGAAACTACTTGATGACATCCTTTTTTCCATGGTCTGAAGGTCTGAAAATGGGCAAAACACCAGAGGCTGTCATCTCCTCCCTCTCTCGGGATACCTATTTGTGGAGAGAAAAATGTTTTGAACATTGGTCACAGTGTCCACAGTAACATAATTGAAGAGTAAGCCAAAAGATATGTGACGAAACAAAACTGCTTCAGAAAGCATTTTGCATAATTCATATAATAATGGTCTAATGTCCAACATCCACCTATAATCCCATTTGTGGTCTTCACATGTGTCTGTAACAGAAATGTGCACATTATACACCCAAATATATATCATGAGCACCATAATATTGTAAAGTTTGAAATGTTCTCACAAAATACCATTACCGGCTGTGTTCAGGGCACTGTGGTAACATAACGTTTATGTACAGTAATGGACTACACTGATGTTTCTGTAAAGGAAAGTACAGAGCAATAGAGTTATACATGTGTAACATGTTACAACACATTTGAATTGGTGGAGACGCACTTAACAGTCACCAATACTATAGTTCCAACCACTAAAATGGCAGATGCCTTACCTCACATATTGACATTCAGAACCTGCCTCCACCAGTGGAAGTCGACCGCACTGTGGGCAGTTTCATCCTGGGTAGATAAAGCCATAGGCTAACATTGGTGATTGGGACAGTTGTGGCCCAATGGCTGTGTCTGTCTATGCTGATGACCACATATGTGGTGTACATGTATGCAGTGATTTGAAAAATAACTCACTTCCCTCTTGACACTACTGCTATCAACACCTCCCCCACTTTAGCTCCTGTTTGCTACCTCTAGGGGCAATCATGCCAGGCCAAGCAGGTGAGAGGGCCCTTGCCTTCTCTCCAGATGAGCTGGAGAAACTTGTCGTAGAGGTCCTTCCTCTGTATGGCCAACTCTAGGGCTCAATGGAGTAACAGGCAACTATCTCACATACATATTTTACTCTGTTCAACTCCATCCATTTCCTTCCTACCAGCTACAATGTGCCTCTGAGTCCCAGAGTGAATTCAGATTACTGTTGTAGCATTTATTGGTCCATTCATAGGTCAAACATGGAATGGATTTTGGAGCACACTACGTTGTGTACTTAACATCACCACTGTGATGTGTGATAAGCACTTTATCCTACTGGTGTTGCTTGAACACATCTATGGATGTATATATTTCATTGTACTTATGATATATTTGATAATCAGATCATAGCAAATGTTTAGGCTCAACAGCATGAGATGTGCATCTATACTGAAGGAAGCAGTTGAGGATGATGTTAGCTAAGTATACAGCCCATATTTGGAATCAGCACACATCAAGAAAATATCATAATAAGTCTTGTTGCGTCGAATAAATCCCAAGAGAAGTTTCGTAATGACCAGGTCCGGACTTCAGTGGTGATCGTATTGAAATCTTTATTAATCGATCCAGACAATAAAATCCCAATATACACTTAATTTCTCTTTTAGCCAACATGTTTTGTCTCATGAGCGAGACTTCTTCAGGGCTAAAAATAAAACATAAACTAATTACAAAACTGAAATGTGTATACACAAATATTTACAGGATTAAAAACAAGCATATCTCCTATAATCAGAAGGCATTTTAGGCCGGTCCAAGTTAGCTTACATGTTAGAATTCATTATAAGTTCAGATAGACAACAGGGCTAAATGATTATTAAACGCTTTTAAAAGGATTGAAAAGGAAGTCGTACTTCTGAGAACAGATTATTAATGTAAACTAATCATCTTTGAAAATAATGATCTCAAAGAGATTTCTTTAAGAGGCTATCATAATTCATTATAGTAACTGTTCATGGAAAAACATAAACACATACATATGAGTTGTGTATCCCAAGCTCAGTAATTTACGTAACATGATAAGTTATGACACATACCTCAGTAAGCTGTCTGTACTAGTTCATATATAAAACAGTTACTCATATATCGATAACTTAAGATTACAAATATTTGTGTTCTAAAGAAAAACATAACATATGTTTTATCGACAAATGTACTTAACCTAATAAGACCATATATATTGCAAATCATTTTTAAGATGGCCTACATTATGAATAAACAAAACATATACAGAAAAAAGACCATTTGTACTGCAATTCTTATCAAATTGGGGCTATATTTAAAACCCCTACATAGGCAAAAAACATGTAAGGGAACAACAATAAAACAAAACACAAAAATTCGCACATTTCATCTTAAGTTCCCAAGAATTAATTCATGTCTATAGAAGTATATGGAAAATTAGAGCATACAGATCTAAGACGTAATTTAGAATTTGAACAGATTGCTCATAATCATTCTTCGGTTCATATCAAACCTGATATCTGATTTGTCTCAGACCAAAACAGATTTCTTTTGTTCATATTCTTTAGATTACATTCATAATAAACTCAGACCTATACGTATATGAAAAAACAATCTAAACTTAGTTCAAAATTGCTAGTTTTATAATCATTCATCAATGCTTAACAAATCCAGTATCTAATATATATTTTACAGTCTATATTCCTTAAATATTAAAAGTGTCACAAACATTGTCAGTATCAAAACTATAAGAGATAATATATTTTTAAAACTATCAAATTTAGAATGTACCTTCTTCTGCTTTCTTTATTTAAATATAACATCAGTGTTACCTCAGTGAGTTCTACACACTAACCAGGATTATATAAACATGTCCCTAGATTGTCAAGGTTGAAGCATGACCTTATCCAGCACTTTCTAAAATAGTATAATGTCAAGGAAACCTTAGTAAGCTATATAACTTTATCCAGAGATATATACACATGTCACTAGATATTTCGATCCAAAAAAGCTTTCAGAAATAAGCAAATACTTAAATACAATAAAAATACCTGTCATATTCAGACTATGTCTTGTGTAAACTGTCAAAAAAACATAAAATTAAAAAACCAAAAATTAATTAAGTGTTGTCATAGTACTAATAATGTAGAAAAAAGAGACCTACATTTAAACAAAAACCTCTACATGGAATTCACAGCAAAGGAAAAAACTACAATAATATAGTCAAAAATATCCCAAACCTAAAGTGACCCAAAACACAAAATACAGCCCCAATTAGCCACAGCACCTAGCCAAACTCACCATTGTACGGCATGGTAGCCAGAAACGAAAGACAGCGTCCGTGGTTCGACAGCACCAAAATAAGTGCTGCAAACCGACCCATTTTATAGTACTCGTTAATTAGCAAAACAAAAACACCTATGTAGAAATATGACAAAAACGCCGTATTCCTTGACCCTGGATGTACTTGTGTTGTCATGGTTGCAACCAAATAAAAACTTGTCGGCCATCTTAAAATTCCAAATAAACATTAACACAGATTTAGCTCTGCGAGCGATATATCTATCTACTGTTAAAGTTTGCCTCAAAAAATGCCATACCCAAACGGAAACTAGAACATGCCCGTGTGCCCCTTAAACACAAAATACTACTGCCTCGTAAACAATTTAATTGACCGAATAGCGATAAAACAAAATTATTTTCAACATTAATTCACATGGTAACAGAACTAAAGCGCGTGTAGATTTTTGTAATGGTTACCGACGTCTCCGGTCCAAAGAGTGTTTATATTGCCAAAGTGTCTAATATTCCATGTAATTATGTCGGCCATTTCTGAACGGCACATGAACACACCGTGAGACTGACCATTCAGAAAAAGGCCCGTCGAGATTGGTATAATTCGAACAAATCGGCATGAAGGTCAATGTTAAGCATGAAATTGCCAAAAGACATCATAAAATGAAGTTGGCCACAACATGATACATCATTTCATTCATACATGTCCATGTCTTCATATCTGTATGTCACATGGAATATTCATGATTTATGAATCTTAGCCTATAAATTAGGGCACACTGATTTTGCTATGATCACACTATTCGATACAATATACAGTGAGTCTTGCTGGGGACTTTGACAGTTCTTATTACAGAAAATAGGGAAATTTATTATTTTGATTGAGCCCATATTGAACACTTCTCAAACGACAAATCCATTTTGATTCCAATTGCCTGAGATCTAACTCTCTATTGCCACCTCTGTCATTAGCTTTTATATGATCAATTGCATGGAACTCAATGGTTCTTTCATTAGGGTGTTCTGTACAGATATGATTGGCCATGGGATACTTCAAGTCACCATTCTTAATTGCCCTTACATGTTCCTGCACACGCATTTTTAGACACCGGATACTGCTACCAACATATGTTTTCCCACATGAACATATGAGAACATAGGTTCATGTGGTTTCCTTGACGTTATACTCTTTTAGAAAGTGCTGGATAAGGTCACGCTTCAACCTTGACAATCTAGGGACATGTTTATATAATCCTGGTTAGCGTGTAGAACTCACTGAGGCAACACTGATATTATATTTAAATAAAGAAAGCAGAAGAAGGTCACATTCTAAATTTGATAGTTTTAAATATATATTATCTCTTATAGTTTTGACACTGATAATGTTTGTGACACTTTTAATATTTAAGGAATATAGACTGTAAAATATATATTAGATACTAGGGGCCTTATTTATGAAGGCCTTGCGCCGCCGGTGCATCACTTTTTCCCATTTTAAAAGTGGCGCACCGGCGGCGCAAGGCCTTCTTTAATAAGGCCCTAGGTTTGTTAAGTATTGATGAACGATTATCAAACAAATATAGCCCCAATTTTGCAGTACACATGGTCTTTTTTCTTTCTATGTTTTGTTTTTACGTAGTTTATCCATAATGTAGACCGTCTTAAAAATGATTTGCAATATATATGGTCTTATTAGGTTAAGTATATTTGTCGATAAAACATATTTTATATTTTTCTTTAGAACACAAAGATTTGTAAGTCCCGGCCTGGTCATTACGAAACTTCTCTTTGGATTTATTCGACGCAAAAAGACTTATTATGATATTTTCTTGATGGGTGCTGATTCCAAATATAGTTTTTCTTGTAATTTGGGCGTTTGCACAATAGGGAATAAATAGGGTTGTATTCCCTGGTTTCACAAGCACCATCGCAAGACTATTTAGCCACTTATGTTAACAGGTGCAGATCTTTCTTGCCTCGACCCTTTTGTGTTATTTTACTTAAGTATACAGCCCACATCAGGGCTCGCCAAATTGTTGTCTGGGAGATAGCTATACCTCACGGACTCCTTCAGAGTGCCTCACAACCTTAAGGTCTTGTATTGGATGGTCACAAGATGTACTCTTTTTTATTGAATTAGTGGAAATGTGATGTTCATGTGGAATCAGTATGCTCAGCCTGCAGAGAGCAAGGCCTGACAATGAGTTGTTCCCAGTCTGGGCATGGCCCAGTTTGGGGAAGAGTTACTGTGGCAATACAAATGATGCACAGAGTAATCTCCGTTTAGACCTACTCTTCCTTGGATGTTCCCAAACATATTGTGAACCATACTGTAAACCAATATTAGCCATGTTTGCTTTTATATAGAATACATTTGTAACGGTGACTAAGGTAACCCCCGGACCTGATACTTCATTCCATTGACCGACATTGTCAATGTGTGCCATTTATTTATGACAAGCCCCTTTGTCCCACAGGTCTGCAGTCACGTTTCCATAAGTCATCGAGGCACTGTAAAGGCCTATTGCACATGTGATACATTAACAGTGCAGATAGGAGATTTTGAAATGTGACTCACCGGCTTTGTTACATTCATCCAATCAAACAAGACATCCAATGGTATGTTGAATGTCAACCCTGTAACAGTGCTACACATGGCAAAAGGTGTTCCCAGTGATGGCAGTATACACCACACAAACTCAGTCAGATGTAGTATGATATATCCGATTAAATTGTCCACATGTCCATACATCCCCAGAGAGGAAGATCTCAATGACACACATGCCAGCCCTTTTATTGTGACCTAAGCCTTAGGATGTATTGTATACTATGGCAACAGCCTGTATGGACCATATGCATCAAGTCAATGGGCCTGGCTGTAAAGGTGTCTGTACTGTCATACACAAGTAGTTTACCATTCAGAAGATCACAATGGTGTGCTGTGTTTCATAGAAGCTCAAATCACAGTACATGTAGGATGGCCCTGGGCTACATGATGTGAGTGGGTTGGTTTAGTCAGTGTAGGTCATGACCAGGATTGAGAATAGTCAGCAGATGACTACAAAAGTGTGTATTCATGTCTATGTAGTGCTTAGCATATGCGAATTACACACGTAGTGTGTGAACTATTGATTAATGCTTGTGCTAGGTGTATATAAAATGTGTGTCAACCAAACATATGTCCTAAAACTTGCAGGGATGTGCCATAATCACAAGAATACGGCGCACCTCTGTGTTTTCCCTAGCACTGGAGCAAAATGTATCTGCCTAGCCCCAACACAGGCACCCTTGCACCATAGTGCAAGGGTGCCTCCGCTGAAGGGAATGATGTGAATGAATGAATGAATTTATGTGCAGGAAGGTGTTCCTTCCTGCATATTCAGTTCATGTGTTACTACAGACAGAAGTGTGTAGACATTGGTGGGTGGGTCACACAAACCCTAAGCCATTACTCAATGTCATTAGGCAGGTCCAATTGATGAAGCAATGAAGGACATGACGGGTAGACTTACTGTATTTTCTCACAAATTGAAATTCCATGCCATTGATGTGGGAGTATTTATTTATGTGACTTGCACATGTTGATTTGTCAAAGTTCAGTCACTAACTGGTGACATGCATAATGGAATGACATGCAGAAACGTAGGGATCATATCTGTGTGTCTAGCCTATACAATTCAATATAGTTTGAGCTATCAAAGCAAAAAGGTACCTTCCCATTAGGACACAGTTTAAACTACTCTTCATGTAATGAAGATTCCCTGATCCTCAACAACCTTCTATGATCTATTTAAGGTATGCAATGCAAGAATGGTGTTCTCACCAGTACCAAGCTGGATTGGGGAAGTCTCTAGGCCCAGCTGATTCATTGTGCTGTGGATATTTGTAGACTATTCCCCCAGATATTTGGGCCAGGATATCTCCAGTCTACTTTGCTGTGCTACATGTGATTCATAGTGAAGCTACATAAGTAAAGCTTTCATGAGACAATTCTAACAGTGAACATATGAGGAAGTTTCTATTAAGAAGTGTCAACAGTGTGAAATGAGGATTTCCATGTCACCTTCTTCCCACTACTGTACATATTTCTGCAACACACCTTTATTAGTTGACCATTATTTTATCAAGATGTGGTATTAGGTATGAGATCATTTGCTGACTGCAGGGTCTTGTGTGGAATCTATTGAAATTAATTTGTAATTGATGACATCAGGTTACTAAAGTATACTGCACAAGTTCAACTATACAAGGTGATCAAATATCCTACTAGATACATGAGGACGTAGAACAGAAAACTTCACTCATGTAATTGGAGCTATCTGTGGTTATGACTTCACTGTGAGCAATTGTTTACAGATCATGTAACATGCATGATTGTGCTTTTGCTAATGTTGAAACCACTGTAGTGGACCTTGTAGCTGGAGACTTCTGAACACTTTATTAATGTTCTGTGATCAAAGAGGTTAGTCAAGGGTGATCTGGCACATGCAATAAACCTACATTAAATGCCATTTCAGCATCATCCTAGGAAAGCTGAGGAGACACGGCCATCATCGATGGGAAAAGAGCTGGCAACAGTGGCTCCGGTCATGACACAACAGACACTGAAGGAGCCAGTTGCCCAGAGGGTGAGGGGTGTACCACCGAGGACACAAACTCAACATCATCATCTTCAGACTAGTTCTTCAGTGGACAGTTCCTTGTGGTGATGGAACACACAGGACCTGTGCCCACACCATCCTTGTCTGCCACCTCCCCTTCCATCTCTATCCTCCCAGTTGCTCCCCACCCAGTGGGCCATGCCCATACCCCTAAGAGAGGAGTAGTCTCCTTCTCTTCAGTCACCTCAGCCCCTGCCCCTATTGCCCCTGTTGCCTTGAGTGAGAAGACTATTGCTCTCTTGAGAAACCTCTCTGTGGGTCAGACAGCAGTTTTGCATGCCATCCAGTGGCAAGGCAGCCATCTGAAACAGATTGTGGCCTACCTGGAAGGCATGCACAGTACTATGTCTTCCCTACAGAGATCTTTTCAGGCTCTGGCCACCTCCCTCATGTCAGCCTCTCACCCATCCCAAATTGCCACCCAACCCCCTGCCTCTTCCCGATCCAAATTCCCTATTCCCATACCTGTCCCAAGCATACTCACACAGATGCACACACATACTTCACAGGCCCCAAGCAGCACACACAAACATAAATACTAGAAAACATGCGAGCATGCAACCACTCATCAGACACTAATCCCCTTCAAAACCACCCCAACTTATCCCCAGACAGCACACCCATGCCCATATACCTCTATCCCTATGGCATTCCCCAAGATACAACCCCATACCCCCAAACCCATTCACCACCAGAAACCTTACCCCAGACACCACACCGACACCACCAGACCCATCCATCACCCGCTGCATTATCTCAGACACCACACCCGCACTACTAGACCCATCAACACCCTCAGCATTCCCCCAGCTACCACACACACACCACTAGATCTATCCACAACACCCAGCATACCCAGCATGTCCAGATCACACACACCCAAAAAGCACAAACACAAACTCACCCACACAAAAGACATCTCTAAAACACAAACATGAAACATCAGACACACAGATACTTGCACCAATAATATGACCACCTACACCTGACACTTCCACTCCCTCTATCTCCCAACCCCTACACCCTCCTGAACATCCTATTCATTTTCCCAGTGAAAGTGTGTTATTTGCCCTTACCCTTGTCAAAATGACCCTCTCTCCCAAGGGCAAAATAACCTCTTTCACAGCCCCAAACAATCCCTTCCACATCCCAATCCACCAAAAACTTGATTCACCACTACTAAACCCAGCCATACCCATAAAAAGACCAAAACCAGACATCCCTCCTAAGGTCATGGACCACAGATCCCAAAACCAAACCCACCCCTCTTAATCATGACCCCACTTCTTCCAAGTGACATCATTGAGGTACCTGGACTCCCCACTAGATGCCCTTTACTGGGGAGGTTCCCTGGTAGTGTCATGAAAGGCAGGTTTAATAGCACAGCAGTGTGGTGCACCACCCATTGTGTCCATGGACTGCCCATTGGGCTTTGGTTTACTTCATGTGCTTATTTGTGACAAATAAAACACTTTCCTTGTGTTCATATGCATTCGTTCTACCATTACTTTTCAAACTAGTTGGTTTTATTGGATACTTTAGGATGTGTGACTACAGTTGTGTTTGTTTGACCCTGATTGCTGATCCATTTGAAGTGGTAATTATATGCTTGAAACCAGTGCTGGGGTCACACAGGACATGGGAAAATGACCAATGGATAGATATGTGGGATGAAATCCAATTTGGGGCTGACATTGCATAGGGTGGAATTCATATTGTAAGTATTTCAGCTTGGCTTATCCAATGCCAACATCATTTAGCTTGTACTTCTCCCTATGATGTCGGTTGGATATGTGTTTAATGTGTTCAAGTTAGATATTTGTTTGTCCACACATGGGGGGTGTTAAATTGTCATACCTTTGTAGACATACTTATGGGCATGTGTCTATTTTCATTTGTGTACCTTACAGATGCCTTATCTAAATGTGTGACAAATGCCGTTACTGCTGTGTTTGCTTTCATGACTTGCACTTACACATTTCCAATGCATGGCATGGCACTTGGTTATGATATTGGTTGTCCCTGATATACTTCAATTCACAGGTCCTGTGCACATAGAAGGTTTGAGTCATGTGCAAAGTGGACTGTGGCCTAGCCTTTCAAGGAGCCCCCTGGTAGAGGCATACCTATTCTGCAGAGAGTCTTTAGATTGTGGCTGATGAATGCTTCTCACTGCCTATTTTGAATCCTATTTACCTGACATTACCTTTTAATGTGGGTGATGTGTGATAGTCCTTTACAAAGATTTAGCAGAGAAGGTGTGTTTCAATGTCATGACACGTCCATACAAATATATCTTTGATATAACAATAGGACGTAGCATGTGAGCAATGTGAGGATGCCACAAAGATTAATGGGTGTGAAATTGATGAGGAGGTGCTGTTGTGTGACACAATTTAATGCACACATCACTATTCCAGATTATGAGATGTGACCACATGTCAACTTTAGTAGAGTGTGCCTGTACAGTGCCGGTGACCTGGCCAAAGAGGTCATCATAGAGCTGTAATTGAATCATACATTGAGAACAATTCCACACAGGGTCCACAAAATGTGTTTTATCCAATTACCCAAAACCTCTTGCCAGGTCCATGGCTGATTATCTATTTGCTCAGGAGTCAATAGAAACAGATTAGAGTAAGAATTATGGTTGGTTGCATCCACAACTGTGCGGGTTTTGGACATCATCAAGCAGGAACAGAACCAGCAGGAAATGTATGATTGGATCCATGGTAGCACAGGAAATGTGAATCTGAGTACAGGTGAGTTTAAGCCTTCCCTCCCTCCCTCCCGATGCATTGCCCTATCCCACGAGGTCATGATTTCCTGGTGGCAGCGGGACCACGGCAGGCTTTCATCTACAAACCACATGCATTGTAATAGGGTGGACGGACCACCAACAGTGCAGCAGTGATTTCAACAACATTTCAACAGCGGTACTATGACTGCCAAACTCATAATCAGGCCCTTATTATTAATTGTTTAATTAGTAAATAGTTATGTAAATTGTGTAAATATTATAATTTTTAATATATTTTAGGTGTGGGTTGTTGCGTTTTAGGGTTATGGGGTGGGCAGTTAATTGAGAATTAATGTATTGATTATTCGTTATTATTATGTATTTAATTGGTAATTATGTTAATTGTGAAATTATGATATTTGTTGTTATATTTTAGGTGTGTGTTGTTTAGTTTGCAGAGGAATCATTATTTAAGTGATCATAAATTTAAAATATTGTATTAATTAATTTAAATTATATATGTATTATTTAATATGTTAATTGTGTTATTCTTTGTTTAGGTTCATTACAATGTAATTGTTGGCTGTAATGTTTGTGGAAGTACAGTGTGGTATTTTAATTATATGAATAATATTTATTTTAATTGATAAGAATTATGAAACATTTTAATATATCTGTTATTTTAAAAATGTTGTTATCATATAGACATTTCATGTTTATATTTAGAACGTTTTAGGGTATTTAATAGAGTTGTTAAGACATTTTAATTGTTGGAAATGTAGTGCTCTCTCTGTACTGTAGCAGTGAATAGAGAGGGAATAGTAAATGTTACCCCTTCTGAGTCTAATACTTTCCCTTCTGTTGCACAGAGTGGAGCGGGAATAGCATATTTAACCCCTCATGAGTCCAACACTTTCCATACTGCTCCACAGACTGAGTTGGGAATATTACATTTTACCCCTCCTACATTCATTGTTTACCCTACTGTTGTACCAACTGGAGTGGGAATATTAAGTCCACACATTCCCTAATGTTGCCCGGACTGGGTATAGTAAATCTAAACCCTCCTGAGTCCATCGCTTTCTCTACTGTTGCACAGACTAGAGGGGGAATAGTACATTTAACCCCTCCTAAGTTCAACACTTTCCCTACCGGAAGCACTGACTGGTGTGCGAATAGTAAATTTAACCACTTCTGAGTCCAATGCTTTCCTTACTTTAGCACCTACTGTAGTGGGAATAGTACATTTAATTTATCCTGAGTCTAACGCTTTCCTACTGTTGTACATACTGACATGGGAATAGTATATTTTACCCCTCCTGTATCCCTAGCCTTACATACTCTTTTCTTTTTGTTTTGTCCTCATACGCCATTAGATCTTTCCAGTGTCATACTTATTTCCTCTGCTCTCCCCCTTTGTGTTGGGACCAGCAAGAGAAATCTGATCATAATGGTTTGCACTCTACACAGAACCTCTTGAAATGGTCTGTTCCTCTCTTCTATCTGTGCAACCCTAGAACTGACCCAAGTGGTAAAGTACCTCCATGTAGAGGTGTAATCATTGGACTAGTGTACTCCCAATTTAGTCTAGAGACTATCTAACCAGCTTATACATGGTTCCCAAAACGCAACCTTCTTTCTATTCTCTTTTCGTGTAGCTATATCCAATTTCATTACATGCTTAATAGCATTTACCAAATCTAAGAAGGTCGGGGGGTACTTTTAATCCAACATTTACCGATTTCTCTCTAGGCTAGTAAGATGAGATAAAAACACAGCTTATTAGAATCCAAAGGCAGCTTACAAACGTATGCTCATCATTAGCTTTTTCCTTCCGGCACTTTGGACAGCATGGAATAATACCCTTTGCAAATTTAGATCATTTTAGAGGCAACCAATAAACTCTGTGAAGAGAGAAAAGAAGATTTCTCCTTAAATTGGCAGCTTGAACTGTGACATACAGTAAGTCAAAAGATACTTGCCATAGTATTTCCTTATTGACGTCTGGCAAGTACTCGCCCCACAACTGTCCTGGAAGTGTAAAGTCCTCGTCTGCCAAATCAATCAGGAGCCAGTAAAGATTTGCCACTTCTTTTTTGTTTTGTTGTCTGGTTCTCAATGCTGTCTCTAAATCATTTGTATAACCAATCGGTATTCCAATCCTTTATTAGAAGATACTTAAATTTGGATATCTGATTGTCCGTCATAAGCTTCAGGTCTTCCCAAGATATCAAACATCCCTCTGGAACAATTCATACCTGCGGATTTTAAAGGTATTACTAATGAATCTTTAGTCCACTCAGGAGAACCAGGTGTGTTCCGTATAGGCGCCATAGCGCTATCATAGCTGATTTTTGTCAATTTTCTGATTTTGCTCCAGGTGATTGCTAAGTCTTTTTAAACTTTCAATCGGACTTTCTTGAAGAAGCGTGGATCTCCAAATTTATGCAAATAAGCATATTCTGCTCCCTTTGGGTCCTGCAGCATTTCCCTGAAAAATGTTCTCTATATCTGATAGGTTAGGTACATTCATAAACATTTTCCCTGCCTTCATTAGGAAAACCCATGCATAAACAGATAGATCAGGTGCACATAAACCTCCCTTGTTCTTTCGTCTTCGAAGTTTCTTCTAAAAAATTCTAGTGCCCTTGGACGCCCATATAAATGAATTCATTTTTGACTGGATTTTCTTCAAACTTTCCTCCTTGAAAGCTAAGGGTATGTTTTGGAACAAAAAGATCAATTTCGGTAAGAACATAATTTTTACCAAATTAACCCTTCCTATAAATGTTAAGGGTAGATAAGCCCAGCTTTTTAAGGAATCAGAGATTTCCTTATAGATTTTGTGCAAATTTATGTTAGGTATGTTATTGATGCCCTGAGTAATTTTTATTCCCAGATATCTCATTTTGCTTTTTAGTTGAGGGGAGCAGACAGTGGCATTCCAAATCATGCACTCAGTTTTTAACTGGTTAATCTCATATCCTGAGATATTACCAAATTGTTGAGCTAAACTATATACGATTGGGATAGTTTTTTCAAGATCTGACTTATATACCATGATGTCATCAGCATACGGAGAAACCTTTTTCTCCCAACTGCCAAATCTAAAAGGAATTATCAGCCTGATTCATGTACGGGCCGTTTTGCGTGGCCCTAATAGCGAATCATAGCGACTCGCTATTGAGGACACGCAAAACGGTATTCATGTAGGAATTGCTAAATAAATAGCGATTCCTACATGTTCTCTATTTGCGAGTAGAAAATTGCTACTCGCAAAAAAAGGAATAACTCCCCATTCATTCCTATGGGCCAAAAGGCCCATAGGAATGAATGGGGAGTATCCCTTATTAGCGAGTAGCAATTTACTACTCGCAAATAAGATAGCGATTTTAAGGGTGCCAGGGGTGTCCAAAGGACACCCTGTAGCACCCCTAAAATGCACATTTGAACAGGTGTTGCGCACACACATGTCCAAAGGACATGTGTGTGTGCAACATGCAACTTAGAAAAATGCTTTTAAAAGCATTTTTCTAAGTTTTTGCTATTTACCGAGAGGTCTGACCTCTCGGTAAATAGCGGCCCAAATTTGCAAAATCGCAATTTTTGAAAGTGTCATGAATAGCATTTAAGGAATCTCTAATAGAGATTCCTTAAATGCTAATTCTCGCGTATTAGCTAATTCTTCATTAGCGATTTTTGCATTTGGGATTGTGAATCCCAAATGCCAAAATTGCACTTGCAAAAGGCAAGATTCTGAGAATCTTGCCCTTTGCGAGTGCAATTTAGCTTCATGAATCAGGCTGATAGTCCTCATGTGCCGTGATGCTTTCTGCAAAAGATTCTATAAATAGATTAAAAAGCACTGGCGACAGGGGACATCCCTGCCTTGTGCCCCTGTGCACTTGTATAGGAGAAGAGAGGTTACCATTTATTAATATTCTGACTATTAGGGCTTTATAAATTGCTGAGATACCTCTAGAAAATGTTTCACCCAAATTACATTTCTCTGGTACCTTACTTAAAAAAGCCCAATTCACCCGATCAAACGCTTTTGTAGCGTCCAACGTGATAATAGCTAATGGTAATTTATATAAAGTTGCAAGATCAATAGCACCAACCAGATTGCAAATTAAGTCTTGCATCCCTCTACCTCTCACGAAACCCTTTTGATCCAGATGTTACAGACCACTCATAATGCTATTCAACATCTCTGCCAAGACCTTGACAAAGATTTTATAATCAAGGTTAAGCGAGAGATCGGTCTGTACGAATCACTCTGATTTGCAGGCTTGCATGGTTTTAATATCAAGGCCACCGTTGCCTCACCCCAAGAGGGAGGCATAGGCCCACCTTTCTCCTTTACATAAATCAGAGCATCAGCTAAAGATTTATGTAGCTCGTCCGGTAGACCATCTGGTCCTGGAGCTTTACCGTTCTTACCGGATCATATTGCTTTCTTGTTCTCATACTGGGATATAGGTTTATTGAAGTTATCAAAGTTACTGGAGGCCTCGTCATTAATTCTCTTTAAAGGGTAACGCTGTATCCATGATTCTATTGTACTTTCCTGTGGGTTAAGTTCTTCCCTATAGACTGCTTCAGAATGTTTTCGGAAAGCTGCTTCAATGTCTACAGAAATCTGGCACATTTTTCCGGTACAATTACATACTACCTCCTTTATATCACTTCTAGATAAATCCTGCTTAGTTTTCCAGGCAAGAAGCTTACCGGACCCTTCCCCATATTCAAAATGCACACCTTGCTCATCTCCCACCTCTTTTGCAACCATACATCTAATATCGCTGCCAAATCCATTGTAAGAGATAATAATCTTTCAGTAATATTTTCTTCTGTATCATCGTCTTGTACCATGGAGTTATGTTCTAACTCTTGAATTCTGTCCTCTATAGCCTTTATTTTTCTTTATGATTCTTTTGTCTTGCGATTTGAATAGAAGTTATACATCCCCTTAGAAAGGCTTTATAAGAGTCCCACACTATTTCTATGGGATTACTGTCTAGATTGGTTAAAAAAATAGGCCTTAGTTTCTGCAGGTAATCTTTCTATTATCTCTTCCTCTGTCAAGATGGCACGATCTAATGTCCATCTTACATTAGTTGGGCTATTTGGAAGCTTCGACATTAGCCTTACGGCTGCATGGTCCGATAAGTGTCCACCAAGATGTTTCGTTTCTGTTACCCCTGATCTCAGCGTCACACAAATTTAAAAAAGTCTTACCTGGACCTGTGGCTGTGTTTATTGTTATGAAACATATAGCTTCTTCTTCCTCCCTCTTTTTCTCTCCATATATCCATCCACCCTTGTTGCTTCATTGTATTTTTCAATAAAGATCTCATTTTACGATTCCGTGGAGTTTTACTTTTTAGAGACCTGCCCAGCACAGGATCGAAAACTAAATTAAAGTCTCCTGCCAGTATTAAGGGGTCTTGAAATAGCAGTAACTCATAGATTTTTTAATGGAGCCGGATCATCTAAAATGGGACCATAATAGCCTGCAATCGTAAATTTGTGCGAGTAGAACTTTACGTGTGCTATGGCCCATCTCCCCATCTTATCCATTTTAGCCCCCTCTACTAATATAGCAGGATGTTTCTTTTTGATTAATGCTACACCCTTCGTTGTTGTTTGCTTTGTGGTGCAAATAACCTCCTTATTCCAATTGTTACATAAACTCCTCATCTCAGTCTCTACTAGGTGCGTTTCCTGAAGAATTAGAATTTGTTCAGAGACATCTTTTAAATACTGAAATATCCTTTGCATCCTCTAATTTACCCTTAACCCATTTAGGTTCCATGTCAACACCTTCAAGAATTTCGCAAAATCAGCTGACGTCTGTGCCATATCTCATAAAAATTGAATTTTTGTAATTTTATACAGCAAATTGGACTATTTTTGTTTTTGGCTTTTTTCCCTATTCTGCCACCCAGTTACCCCCCTTGTTCCACCCACCTCCCACCTTTGTGCTCCCGGGAGAATCCCCACTATTTCTCTCACGGCCCTACCCTGGCCTAGCCTTCCATACTCTTGCACACACTAGACTGGGAATAGTACATGTAACACCTCCTGAGTCCAATGCTTTCTCTACTGTTGCACCTACTGAAGTGGGAATAGCACATTTTACCTCTCTGGTTTACAATGCTTTCTCTATTGTTGTACACACTGGAGTGGGAATAGTAAATGTTACCCCTTCAGAGTCGAACGCCTTCCCCACTGTTGCACATACTGAAGTGGGAATACTATACCTTGGTGTTTAATAGTTTTTATTGTATTGTATTAATACTTATTATTATTAATGTATGCCATTTTATTGTTTACTGTTTTATGTATAATTAAATCTGAAATATTTATTTTTTATATTTAATAGTTAATTGTATGTGTATATACATATATACAGATATATCGCCAAATCTCTCCCAACGAAAAGATCAGAGACCAAAGGGGATTTCAGTGAGGTAAACCGCTTTATTTGGAATATTACAGCATCGGCAAATGCATTTCAGCAATAAGCCTTCCTCAGCGCCTTATCTGCATGGAGTTCTGCTTCAAATGTGCCCAATCCTGCTCAGTATATGTTGACACGTCCTGATTACTCCTCCCCCAATTAAGAGTTCATTTTCGCACACCTGCTGTTCGTTGCGCCAAATACAACAACTACAATTCCCAGAGTGCATCATGATTATGCACCTGGGTTGGCAGCATGGGGAGCAGTGAAACACATTGGTGCGGGCGTGTAATCCATCTGTAGGTAGGTGATGCTTGTCCCCACATAAAGTCCAACATCCACGGCACCTCGCTGAGTCCCCTCATACTGCTGCTACCAATATGGATGCGACCGCAATGGAGTAGGGGCCGTCACTCCAACAATCAAGCACCTCCGTGTAGGTAAAATACCTCAGATCCCATATGCCAGCCGCATTCAAATTTGGTGGTCTCCGGATATCTCGGCCCCCCGAGTCATCATACGCTGTGAAACAACGTGGTGCCAGTATCAAGTCCAGGTCACTTTGTGCTGCAGGGCCATCTGTTCTGCGCCTCTGGCCGGCACAGCATATATATCGCCAAGTCTCTCCCAACGAAAAGATCAGAGGCCAAAGGGGATTTCAGTGAGGTAAACCACTTTATTTGGAACATTACAGCATCGGCGAATGCATTTCAGCAATAAGCCTTCCTCAGCGCCTTATCTGCATGGAGTTCTGCTTCAAATGTGCCCTATCCTGCTCAGTATATGTTGACACGTCCTGATTACTCCTCCCCCAATTAAGAGTTCATTTTTGCACGCCTGCTGTTCGTTGCGCCAAATACAACAACTACAATTCCCAGAGTGCATCATGATTATGCACCTGGGTTGGCGGCATGGGGAGCAGTGAAACACATTGGTGCGGGCGTGTAATCCATCTGTAGGTAGGTGATGCTTGTCCCCACATAAAGTCCAAAATCCACGGCACCTCGCTGAGTCCCCTCGTACTGCTGCTACCAATATGGATGTGACCGCAATGGAGTAAGGGCTGTCACTCCGACAATCAAGCACCCCGTGAAGATAAAATACCTCAAATCTCATATGCCAGCCGCATTCAAATTTGGTGGTCTCCAGACATCTAGGTCCCCCGAGTCATCATACGCTGTGAAACAACGTGGTGCCAGTAGCAAGTCGGGGTCGCTTTGTGCTGCAGGGCCATATGTTCTGCGCCCCTGGCCGGCGCAGCATATATATCGCCAAATCTCTCCCAATGAAAAGATCAGAGGCCAAAGGGGATTTCAGTGAGGTAAACGACTTTATTTGGAACATTACAGCATCGGCGAATGCATTTCAGCAATAAGCCTTCCTCAGCGCCTTATCTGCATGGAGTTCTGCTTCAAATGTGCCCAATCCTGCTCAGTATATGTTGACACGTCCTGATTACTCCTCCCCCAATTAAGAGTTCATTTTCGCACACTTGCTGTTCGTTGCGCCAAATACAACAACTACAATTCCCAGAGTGCATCATGATTATGCACCTGGGTTGGCAGCATGGGGAGCAGTGAAACACATTGGTGCGAGCGTGTAATCCATCTGTAGGTAGGTGATGCTTGTCCCCACATAAAGTCCAACATCCACGGCACCTCGCTGAGTCCCCTCGTACTGCTGCTACCAATATGGATGTGACCGCAATGGAGTAGGGGCCGTCACTCCGAAAATATAGGCATACAAACATATATATATGTGTGTGTGTGTCCCTGCATGCACATGTGTGTGTGTGTTATACTGGTCAATTTAAAAATATTAGGAAATTAAAATAGAGATTGTAATGTTTTTTTAAAGGTGTATATAAATATAGACACATTTATATATATATATATATATATATATATATATTACCTACTGGCGATAGCCAGTAGGTATATATAGTTAGGATTGTTTTCCATAGGGAAATCGCAACATTCTATTGGGAATAACTTTGGCGCCGGTTGAGGAATCCTCCTGAAATTTTCCTCAACTTTGCCTCCCGGCGCTCCGGTCCTTCCCTGAAAGTTTGGGGGGGATTCGTCAAGCGGGGGCCGAGATAAAAGGAGGGTCTCAAAACGTGTTTTCCCCATGTTAATTTCCATAGGGCGGTTGGACTCACTTTTAGCCCGAACAGCTGAATGGTTTTCCACCAAACTTGGCAAAATTGTAGGGACTGGTAGCCCGATGTGCCTTTGCTATGTCTCAAGATATGTGCTGCAGTGGTTTTTACGAAAATTAACTTTGAAAAAATATATATTGGGCTACATTGGGCTATATATATGTTAGAGCCCAAATGTAGCCCAATGTAGCCCAATGTAGCCCAATTTGGCCCAATGTAGCCCAAAGATGGCCACCAGAGACAAAAAAAAACAAATGTAGCCCAAATATCAGCCAGATGTAGCCCAACTATAGCCCAATGACAGAATGTCCCAGAGTGTTCTAAAGAACAACTAGAGCGCTAACAGTCTTACTTATGACAAAATTATGGCACACCTGAAGTCATCTTGATTGGAATAAAGTGTTAACACTTAAAACATTTAATTTGCTAAGGAACAAAATGAGGGGGTTCATTTTGCCATAGAAATTATGATTAGTGCTGAAGAAAGAAAAATTAGGGCACATTTTGAGTGACTTCTCAAATCCTCTTATATATTTCATTAAAAAAATTCTGATATGCAGTCTCCCAAGATGGCCACCAGAGACAAAAGAGCCTGTGCTTAAGAACTCTGTTAGCAAAGCAGGCATTTGAGATTTAAAAAACGTTTTAATTACCTACTGGCGATAGCCAGTAGGTATATATAGTTAGGATTGTTTTCCATAGGGAAATCGCAACATTCTATTGGAAATAACTTTGGCGCCGGTTGAGGAATCTTCCTGAAATGTTCCTTAAAAACTCTGTAAGCAAAGCAGGCATTTGAGATTTAAAAAACGTTTTAATATATAAAAACATTAACCGCTAATAGAATTAGCATTTAAAAAACCTTGCGAATTCAATGAAAGAACCATAGGTTTCAGGCCTTATATAGTTAGGAATTAGCATTTAAAAAACCTTGCGAATTCACTGAAAAAACCATAGGTTTCAGGCCTTATATAGTTAGGAATTAGCATTTAAAAAACCTTTGAAATTCACTGAAAAACCATAGGTTTCAGGCCTTATATAGTTAGGAATTAGCATTTAAAAAAACCTTGCAAATTCACTGAAAAAACCATAGGTTTCAGGCCTTATATAGTAAGGAATTAGCATTTAAAAAACCTTTGAAATTCACTGAAAAAACCATAGGTTTCAAGCCTTATATAGTTAGGAATTAGCATTTAAAAAACCTTGCAAATTCACTGAAAAAACCATAGGTTTCAGGCCTTATATAGTTAGGAATTAGCATTTAAAAAACCTTTGAAATTCACTGAAAAAACCATAGGTTTCAGGAGTTATATAGTTAGGAATCAGCTTTTAAAAAACCTTTGAAATTCACTAAAAAAACTATAAGTTTTAGTGGTGTTATAGTTAGCTGGACATTTTACTCATACAAAAACATTGAAATTGCTCCTATATAGTTAGTTGTACTAACTATATTTTGCGCACCCGGAATCCACTGCTGATGATGTCACATATTAGATCATTCATGACATGGTCAGTGACATCACTGATGACATCTCAAATGACATCACTGATGACATCACTGATGACATCATCCACGTGACAATCACATACACCTTTTCATACACTATTACAATTTTTCATCACTCTTTGTAAAATACAGAGTATCATATTTAAATCCATTGTCACAGCAATACAAGTATCTAGAAATACACTCAGTGATTCATAGATGTATACACACATCTAATCACTTACCTATGGATTCACTCATACATGCTGTCAATGAACAATAGTACACTATCAAAAATACTTATACATCTATATCGACATTAAACAACAGCACGCATCCTATTCACATATGAAGTCATCCTACTCACTTATGCAAACAATGGATCATACTTACATATTTACTTAGCAAAACACTTATACAAACACCACTTCTTCTATTCATTTAGATAGTAATTCATACTTAGTGAATTATAAAATCATTATTACAAGTATACAGTTATCCATACAGTCACTCACACAATCATTGTGTCTTATGTATACTTATTTATATACAACAACTGACTCATACACTGCCTTTTATTTTTCTAGTTTGTTGGACCTGTACCATTGAGAAATATATTTGCTCATCACCACACCCATAAAGATATTCACTCACCCAAACAACTGTTAGAACATGTAGTTGTAACTTCATATATCTACTGAATCAACTATTCACACATCTTTCGACAGTCACACACCCCCCCACCGAACCACACACACTTTCACACTCCCATACAAATACTCAGTTAACTAACCAATAACTAATATAGACTTTCACATAGCTAGTAACCAACTGTAGAATCAGTTTACACAACAACTGACAAAGTGATACAGATATTCACACAGTTTAGTCACTATCCACTATATTTAGTGAGACATTATAAATTGGTCAAGTAAACAGTCAATTACACTGCTACTAAATCCTCCATCCAAATATTTATTTATATATATCCACTTATTCTTCAATGCAAATTGCTATATATATAATGCATATTTAAATAACGAAGCAAAACACATTCACTGGATGATGTCATCAGTGATGTCATCAGTGATGTCATTTGAGATGTCATCAGTGATGTCACTGACCATGTCATGAATGATTTAATATGTGACATCATCAGCAGTGGATTGCGGGTTCGCGAAATATAGTTAGTAGGAGCAATTTCAATGTTTTTGTATGAGTAAAATGTCCAGCTAACTATAACACCACTAAAACTTATAGTTTTTTTAGTGAATTTCAAAGGTTTTTTAAAAGCTAATTCCTAACTATATAACTCCTGAAACCTATGGTTTTTTCAGTGAATATATATATATATATATATATATATATATATATATATATATATATATATATTGTGTATTTGTTTAAATAATTATGTATTTACATATATTTAAATATTACTTAAACATATTTAATTTACTTTATAATAATGCTAAATGTAAAAAATATTTAATATTGACTATTTTTAACTCTAAGTATATATTAAATATCAATATTTTTGCATACGTTTTTCATTATTAATGTAAACTATATATTTTGTTTCAATATTTTTGTGCCTACCATTATATGTTTAGAAAATCAATGTTTTTGAAATGACAACCTTCCGGACTGTTTTAGGAGTAATTCCAACTTTCATACACTCCCACATGTCCCCACATAAAGTCCAAAATCCACGGCACCTCGCTGAGTCCCCTCGTACTGCTGCTACCAATATGGATGTGACCGCAATGGAGTAAGGGCTGTCACTCCGACAATCAAGCACCCCCGTGAAGATAAAATACCTCAAATCTCATATGCCAGCCGCATTCAAATTTGGTGGTCTCCAGACATCTAGGTCCCCCGAGTCATCATACGCTGTGAAACAACGTGGTGCCAGTAGCAAGTCGGGGTCGCTTTGTGCTGCAGGGCCATATGTTCTGCGCCCCTGGCCGGCGCAGCATATATATCGCCAAATCTCTCCCAATGAAAAGATCAGAGGCCAAAGGGGATTTCAGTGAGGTAAACGACTTTATTTGGAACATTACAGCATCGGCGAATGCATTTCAGCAATAAGCCTTCCTCAGCGCCTTATCTGCATGGAGTTCTGCTTCAAATGTGCCCAATCCTGCTCAGTATATGTTGACACGTCCTGATTACTCCTCCCCCAATTAAGAGTTCATTTTCGCACACTTGCTGTTCGTTGCGCCAAATACAACAACTACAATTCCCAGAGTGCATCATGATTATGCACCTGGGTTGGCAGCATGGGGAGCAGTGAAACACATTGGTGCGGGCGTGTAATCCATCTGTAGGTAGGTGATGCTTGTCCCCACATAAAGTCCAACATCCACGGCACCTCGCTGAGTCCCCTCATACTGCTGCTACCAATATGGATGCGACCGCAATGGAGTAGGGGCCGTCACTCCAACAATCAAGCACCTCCGTGTAGGTAAAATACCTCAGATCCCATATGCCAGCCGCATTCAAATTTGGTGGTCTCCGGATATCTCGGCCCCCCGAGTCATCATACGCTGTGAAACAACGTGGTGCCAGTATCAAGTCCGGGTCACTTTGTGCTGCAGGGCCATCTGTTCTGCGCCTCTGGCCGGCGCAGCATATATATCGCCAAGTCTCTCCCAACGAAAAGATCAGAGGCCAAAGGGGATTTCAGTGAGGTAAACCACTTTATTTGGAACATTACAGCATCGGCGAATGCATTTCAGCAATAAGCCTTCCTCAGCGCCTTATCTGCATGGAGTTCTGCTTCAAATGTGCCCTATCCTGCTCAGTATACGTTGACACGTCCTGATTACTCCTCCCCCAATTAAGAGTTCATTTTTGCACGCCTGCTGTTCGTTGCGCCAAATACAACAACTACAATTCCCAGAGTGCATCATGATTATGCACCTGGGTTGGCGGCATGGGGAGCAGTGAAACACATTGGTGCGGGCGTGTAATCCATCTGTAGGTAGGTGATGCTTGTCCCCACATAAAGTCCAAAATCCACGGCACCTCGCTGAGTCCCCTCGTACTGCTGCTACCAATATGGATGTGACCGCAATGGAGTAAGGGCTGTCACTCCGACAATCAAGCACCCCCGTGAAGATAAAATACCTCAAATCTCATATGCCAGCCGCATTCAAATTTGGTGGTCTCCAGACATCTAGGTCCCCCGAGTCATCATACGCTGTGAAACAACGTGGTGCCAGTAGCAAGTCGGGGTCGCTTTGTGCTGCAGGGCCATATGTTCTGCGCCCCTGGCCGGCGCAGCATATATATCGCCAAATCTCTCCCAATGAAAAGATCAGAGGCCAAAGGGGATTTCAGTGAGGTAAACGACTTTATTTGGAACATTACAGCATCGGCGAATGCATTTCAGCAATAAGCCTTCCTCAGCGCCTTATCTGCATGGAGTTCTGCTTCAAATGTGCCCAATCCTGCTCAGTATATGTTGACACGTCCTGATTACTCCTCCCCCAATTAAGAGTTCATTTTCGCACACTTGCTGTTCGTTGCGCCAAATACAACAACTACAATTCCCAGAGTGCATCATGATTTTGCACCTGGGTTGGCAGCATGGGGACCAGTGAAACACATTGGTGCGAGCGTGTAATCCATCTGTAGGTAGGTGATGCTTGTCCCCACATAAAGTCCAACATCCACGGCACCTCGCTGAGTCCCCTCGTACTGCTGCTACCAATATGGATGTGACCGCAATGGAGTAGGGGCCGTCACTCCGAAAATATAGGCATACAAACATATATATATGTGTGTGTGTGTCCCTGCATGCACATGTGTGTGTGTGTTATACTGGTCAATTTAAAAATATTAGGAAATTAAAATAGAGATTGTAATGTTTTTTTAAAGGTGTATATAAATATAGACACATTTATATATATATATATATATATATATATTACCTACTGGCGATAGCCAGTAGGTATATATAGTTAGGATTGTTTTCCATAGGGAAATCGCAACATTCTATTGGGAATAACTTTGGCGCCGGTTGAGGAATCCTCCTGAAATTTTCCTCAACTTTGCCTCCCGGCGCTCCGGTCCTTCCCTGAAAGTTTGGGGGGGATTCGTCAAGCGGGGGCCGAGATAAAAGGAGGGTCTCAAAACGTGTTTTCCCCATGTTAATTTCCATAGGGCGGTTGGACTCACTTTTAGCCCGAACAGCTGAATGGTTTTCCACCAAACTTGGCAAAATTGTAGGGACTGGTAGCCCGATGTGCCTTTGCTATGTCTCAAGATATGTGCTGCAGTGGTTTTTACGAAAATTAACTTTGAAAAAATATATATTGGGCTACATTGGGCTATATATATGTTAGAGCCCAAATGTAGCCCAATGTAGCCCAATGTAGCCCAATTTGGCCCAATGTAGCCCAAAGATGGCCACCAGAGACAAAAAAAACCAAATGTAGCCCAAATATCAGCCAGATGTAGCCCAACTATAGCCCAATGACAGAATGTCCCAGAGTGTTCTAAAGAACAACTAGAGCGCTAACAGTCTTACTTATGACAAAATTATGGCACACCTGAAGTCATCTTGATTGGAATAAAGTGTTAACACTTAAAACATTTAATTTGCTAAGGAACAAAATGAGGGGGTTCATTTTGCCATAGAAATTATGATTAGTGCTGAAGAAAGAAAAATTAGGGCAAATTTTGAGTGACTTCTCAAATCCTCTTATATATTTCATTAAAAAAATTCTGATATGCAGTCTCCCAAGATGGCCACCAGAGACAAAAGAGCCTGTGCTTAAGAACTCTGTTAGCAAAGCAGGCATTTGAGATTTAAAAAACGTTTTAATTACCTACTGGCGATAGCCAGTAGGTATATATAGTTAGGATTGTTTTCCATAGGGAAATCGCAACATTCTATTGGAAATAACTTTGGCGCCGGTTGAGGAATCTTCCTGAAATGTTCCTTAAAAACTCTGTAAGCAAAGCAGGCATTTGAGATTTAAAAAACGTTTTAATATATAAAAACATTAACCGCTAATAGAATTAGCATTTAAAAAACCTTGCGAATTCAATGAAAGAACCATAGGTTTCAGGCCTTATATAGTTAGGAATTAGCATTTAAAAAACCTTGCGAATTCACTGAAAAAACCATAGGTTTCAGGCCTTATATAGTTAGGAATTAGCATTTAAAAAACCTTTGAAATTCAATGAAAAACCATAGGTTTCAGGCCTTATATAGTTAGGAATTAGCATTTAAAAAAACCTTGCAAATTCACTGAAAAAACCATAGGTTTCAGGCCTTATATAGTAAGGAATTAGCATTTAAAAAACCTTTGAAATTCACTGAAAAAACCATAGGTTTCAAGCCTTATATAGTTAGGAATTAGCATTTAAAAAACCTTGCAAATTCACTGAAAAAACCATAGGTTTCAGGCCTTATATAGTTAGGAATTAGCATTTAAAAAACCTTTGAAATTCACTGAAAAAACCATAGGTTTCAGGAGTTATATAGTTAGGAATCAGCTTTTAAAAAACCTTTGAAATTCACTAAAAAAACTATAAGTTTTAGTGGTGTTATAGTTAGCTGGACATTTTACTCATACAAAAACATTGAAATTGCTCCTATATAGTTAGTTGTACTAACTATATTTTGCGCACCCGGAATCCACTGCTGATGATGTCACATATTAGATCATTCATGACATGGTCAGTGACATCACTGATGACATCTCAAATGACATCACTGATGACATCACTGATGACATCATCCACGTGACAATCACATACACCTTTTCATACACTATTACAATTTTTCATCACTCTTTGTAAAATACAGAGTATCATATTTAAATCCATTGTCACAGCAATACAAGTATCTAGAAATACACTCAGTGATTCATAGATGTATACACACATCTAATCACTTACCTATGGATTCACTCATACATGCTGTCAATGAACAATAGTACACTATCAAAAATACTTATACATCTATATCGACATTAAACAACAGCACGCATCCTATTCACATATGAAGTCATCCTACTCACTTATGCAAACAATGGATCATACTTACATATTTACTTAGCAAAACACTTATACAAACACCACTTCTTCTATTCATTTAGATAGTAATTCATACTTAGTGAATTATAAAATCATTATTACAAGTATACAGTTATCCATACAGTCACTCACACAATCATTGTGTCTTATGTATACTTATTTATATACAACAACTGACTCATACACTGCCTTTTATTTTTCTAGTTTGTTGGACCTGTACATTGAGAAATATATTTGCTCATCACCACACCCATAAAGATATTCACTCACCCAAACAACTGTTAGAACATGTAGTTGTAACTTCATATATCTACTGAATCAACTATTCACACATCTTTCGACAGTCACACACCCCCCCACCGAACCACACACACTTTCACACTCCCATACAAATACTCAGTTAACTAACCAATAACTAATATAGACTTTCACATAGCTAGTAACCAACTGTAGAATCAGTTTACACAACAACTGACAAAGTGATACAGATATTCACACAGTTTAGTCACTATCCACTATATTTAGTGAGACATTATAAATTGGTCAAGTAAACAGTCAATTACACTGCTACTAAATCCTCCATCCAAATATTTATTTATATATATCCACTTATTCTTCAATGCAAATTGCTATATATATAATGCATATTTAAATAACGAAGCAAAACACATTCACTGGATGATGTCATCAGTGATGTCATCAGTGATGTCATTTGAGATGTCATCAGTGATGTCACTGACCATGTCATGAATGATTTAATATGTGACATCATCAGCAGTGGATTGCGGGTTCGCGAAATATAGTTAGTAGGAGCAATTTCAATGTTTTTGTATGAGTAAAATGTCCAGCTAACTATAACACCACTAAAACTTATAGTTTTTTTAGTGAATTTCAAAGGTTTTTTAAAAGCTAATTCCTAACTATATAACTCCTGAAACCTATGGTTTTTTCAGTGAATATATATATATATATATATATATATATATATATATATATATATATATATATATATATATATATATATATATATATTGTGTATTTGTTTAAATAATTATGTATTTACATATATTTAAATATTACTTAAACATATTTAATTTACTTTATAATAATGCTAAATGTAAAAAATATTTAATATTGACTATTTTTAACTCTAAGTATATATTAAATATCAATATTTTTGCATACGTTTTTCATTATTAATGTAAACTATATATTTTGTTTCAATATTTTTGTGCCTACCATTATATGTTTAGAAAATCAATGTTTTTGAAATGACAACCTTCCGGACTGTTTTAGGAGTAATTCCAACTTTCATACACTCCAGACACCCTCAGTGTCTCAATATTGATTTGATTCTATCTGCTATGCAATAGATGTTCAGTCACATGGCCAAATGGGGATGACACTGGCACATGTGCTCCGGTATTGTTGAAGGATGATACAGTATTTTGGTGCACCCTTGCTTCAGGTACTAAATGATAACTGGTTCTTGTACTTTCAGCCCATCTAGTTACACTGTGTATAGCCTGTCTTCCGCAGACTATTGTACACTTTCAAGTGTATCCTGGGAACATGCCTTGGAATGCAACCAGCATCATCTATGGACATAGGATTGCTGGTGGGCCCATTAAAACTTCACTTGCAAAGTTGCCCAGCACAATTGCCATTTTTTTAATTCAGCAATGTTTTTATTTTGCAAAATATCTTTTAATGCAGTTTTTTCATGCACTTTTGAATATTTCCCTTTAAGTATGTTTTTGGGATTCTTTATGCTTTCAATATTAATGAGCAAAATGTTTTTAAGGTTTTATGTTTAAAGACATATTTGATCTTATATTTTAGCATATGATTTAGGAAGCTTTTTAGTCACCTGACGTCCAAAGAGTGGGTGTTATATGGTTACATAGGCCTAGGATGACAATCACTACCATTACATGTTCAATCTTTATCAATCATAAGTTCATTGCACAAAATGTTGATGTTTTTGTTGCCTGTAAGGCACAGCCCTGCCAGGGTAGAATTAATAACGATGGTCTGACTAGAGCTCTGGCAAGGCAACACGGGCTAAATTTATTATATAAAAACATAAACCCTTTGTTTAGGTAGAGGAGCATTTTCCTGTCACTATCGAGGTCGCCCAGTGCCGGAATTCCAGCCCAGGGATGCTTATAGGCCTCAGGCGTGGTTGGAGTATTTGTTAGGGCTTGCGGGGGTCAGGGTAGTTTTAGGTCTTAGGGAGGGGCATGGTAGTTTTTAGGGCTTACAGGGGAAGGGAAGTTGTCAGGCCTTGGGGGAGGGGGTTGGTTTTCAGAAGGGAGGGGCATAGTTTTGGGCCTCAGGGTGGGGTCTTGGGAGACCATTTTAGGGCTTATGGCTGAGGGCTGACATCGGGGTACGACAACTGTTGGACAGTAGCAGAGAAATATGTCCAGCAGTGCAGTTAAATAAAAAGGCATTGTATAGTTCTACCATTTTGCAATAGTAATGAACATATACATGAAATATAGAATGCATTAATATAAAGCCGATACCCCTATGATGCCTAACTAGATGTACCTAAGTGTACCTAACATGTGTGTAGGTCTTAGAGAGCCAAGAATCCCCCTAGTATTTAGTCTAATCCCATTACCTTAGTGGGACTTCATCCTGATCTCGAGCTGGAAACTCCAGGATGGGTGGAAGGACTGCTGTCCGCTGGAGCTGTGGCATGACGCAGGTTGCAGCGTCTCAGGTCAGAGTGTCAGCATGGAAGTCTCCGTCTCCTCTGGTTTTACTTGGGCAAAGGGAGGTATATTTATACCTGATAAGTGCCTTGGAATGTTGGTATTGATGTAAAGTCGGTCAGAGGTAGACGTCAGGAATAAACCCTTAGGGAATAGTGGTTCATGCATATTTAATGAGTTCTTGGAGAAATCAATAATCCTGTGCTAGGGAAAATCCCAAGAGCTTAAGGGTCTGTTTCTAAGAATTTGTTGTGACATAGGTTAGTCACTGTTGAACATGGAGATGACGTATTTAGGATGAACGGTCTTCTGCGCCCAGAGCACATGTCAGAAAAGGGACAGCCTCTGTTGCTCGTTATTTTGAAGGGAGGGCTAATGTAGGTGAAAGGGCCTTAAGTGGATGAAAGGGCCTGCCTGTCTTTGTGGCACGAAGGATATGTGCCTCTGAAACGGTGCACCTATGTTAGTGCCTCAATCCAACACATAACAGTGCATGTACCACATTGAGAGGTGCAAATGTGATGCCACCTTCCTCGTAATAGGCCCCATAGTGTCTGTCTAAAACTTGCACTCCTTTTAAACCCACGCTCTGACAGCATCTCAATGACATTCCATGAGGCCCGTTCACTCTAAATAGAGAGTAAGAGATGAGAAAGTCAAAAAGCATTTGTTTGCCCATTAATGTGCTTGCAGTGTGATATACTTACCACACTGCATATAATATGCCAATGTCAAGAACAATCTTGATTTTCATTTATTTACTTGCTGTGGGCAATGCTCATCGCACTGCATGTTTGACTTGCAACCACAGAATAAGTAATTCTTTATTTTGCGTACCTGAAACAGCAATTGTGTTGATATGTTTATGTCTTTCATCTTCGTGCTTTTATGTTTTTTCCTTTACAGTTCACAATATAAGGATCCTCAATATGAGACCCCATAGATACATTGCTCTAATGTGACAATATTTTTCTGATTTAGGATTTAATAGATATCAGCTAAGTAGGTAGATTAGGTCTGTTTTTCCTTTGTGAGCAGTTTGAGGCAAGACACATGTAGACCACTTATAATAATCCAGAATTATTTGTGTGCTCTTGGATTCAATGCTTGTTTTTCTTGGCATTACTTTTTATTGGTTCCTATTAAATGTGTCCCTTTTTTGAACCCATAGCAAATTTTAACCACTCACATTCCCAATCTACCCCTCTTGCATCCCTCGCCCAAATCTAGTGCATGGCATTATTTGTCTTCCTGAGTAAAATCAGCAAATAACCCCCTAGGCACTGCAGAGCCCACCCAGCAAGGAGCACAGCCTGATAATGAAGCATGCTGCTTAAGTGGGTGAGACCTGGGTGTGACCTGTAATTATGCAATCACTCAACATATACACAATAGTGACAAAGTAAATACCCCCTTTCCACTCCACAATAAAACCCACTTCTAGGGTTTTGTTTTAAAATACCTTTGTTCTTGGAACAGTACCCTTTTTTGTCCTTCTTTTTCTATGTCAAACCAATAGGAAAGTTTTGTAACACTGGGGGATCACAAGCACACAGGCTGACTCAGATCCATGATCCTTAGGCTCACTATTCTTCCAATAGATCAGGTGATCTCCAGAGGTGTCACCTGCTACTAGGGCCTTAGCTTGCTGCCTCAAGCCCACTAGAGTGGGGTACTATTTCTGCGCTTTGCAGAATTCCTCCCTGGTAGGAACACCCTCAACTCACCAACCAGCAAGCTCAGGCAGGTTACTGAGGATGGCAATGTTCTTCCTAATCGGCTCAGAGATGTCTTTCTTAGGTGCCCCATCATCCTGGACCATGGAAACTACAGGGGTTGGTTTCCCACATCCCGTGCTCCCATGCTTCTTGGCAGCTGTGTGGGCCATTGTTCTGGGCTCCAGACACCTTGACTCCCTTCTCAGGCACCCATGGACCTTGTGGTAATCCAGACCCATTCAGGCAATCCCAACATCTCCAGGTGTAACTTGAACGCTAACTCCTTCCAGATAGTATGCACCAGGTCATTATTCAACAGACAATCTGTAGGCATGGCAGGGCTCACAGCTACTTTTAGAGAATCTGAGAACCCCTCCCACTCAAAGGGAACCAGAATCGCCAGTAGATGCCTCTCACGATTGTCTGCAACTATGACTTGGTGATGTGTGTTCTAAGGACACCAGCTGACTCCTCACATTAGAAATGCTGCCACTTGTCCCTCAGAGCATCCACCCGTTGCTGTTGATGGTGTCCCGCTGCCTGTACTTAGACGTATTGGCAGGCATATGGGCTTTTGTCACCATCTCCTTATGTCCCAGGGAACCTAGGGTCACCTTTGTCTGCTCCCCAAAGCTAACTGGAACTACATCCGCCCAGAGCGCTAGACTCGCCAACCCAGGGGTCTGCCCACAAGTGGGGGGCTATGCCCTTTAGGGACATTTGAGGTCGCTCTGAGAGTACCTCCTTATTTTATTTTATGTTTTACTTCACCCTCTTTATTCTGGTGTGACCACTGACTACCTTTGTGGGATTCCCCCCAGATAACTTTTTGGACAACGTAGAACGGGCCCAGAGGCCTGCCTCCTTAACATGCTTCCTCGTGTCATTCAGCTTGATGTCAACTAGGTGCTGGCACTGCTCTGAAATCAAATACAGAGCAAATGCTGTATCATAATTAGCTTGCACAATCCACTGGTGTCTTAACTTTGCTGCCTCGCACCCAACCATTCAGTACCTTGCTAGAGTAGTCCACAAAATCCACCAAGGACTGGTTGGGGAGCTTCTGACCATCCCTGAACCACTTGTGGTATTTGTCAGGGGTCGGGCCAAACTTAGCAATTAAGATGGCTTTCAGAGGGAGTACATGGTTTGGTCCCCAATCTCTAAAGTCAGAAGTGTGTCCTGCCCCCATTGTAGGGATGTGTTTCCACAACCCCCCCATGCTCTTCTGAGATCTTGTGATGTTGTTGGGTGTGTTGTTGATGTGAAGTTGGGTCCTTATCTTCACCATCATCAGTGTAAGAAATTGGATTACTGGATGAGGTGAGTAAAATCCTTCTCAAGCAGCAATCATAAATGTTCTTAGGGTGAAGTCACCAGCAAACCCTAAATTAACCTGTGCTCAACTGTCATGTAGCTTGGTACAGAGCAGTCAGTATTAACTCAGAGGCAATGTGTAAAGTATTTGTACACTTCAAACAGTAACACAATGAAAATACACGACAAAAAGAGCCCACAGCAGAGTTCGAAAAATAGAAGAATTTTGAAAAAATAAAGCATGCTCAAAATGGCACAATTCCAGTTAGTAGAACCAGAGATATTGAATTTGAATTATTTAGAGAAGATAGCACCAGAAGGCATAAAGCACCAGCTGTGGGCATCGAGCCGCCCCAGACCAGGACAAAGTCAGAAGTCCAGGCCGACCATGAAGGCGTGCAGGCCAGCTACACAGAGCCAGTTATACCCATTGAACAAAAGTACTTTAAATCTGGTTTACAGAGAATTGCGTAAATCTGCATCGAAGATGCATTGACACAGCCAAAATGATGCTCCAGTTCCTAGATGTGGCGAGGCTGCGGTTAACTAACATGGGAGTCAATGCAGGTCTGGTGTCCTTTCTGAGGCTTCTCCATCACGATCTTTCCACTTCAGTGAGGTATGGCAATGGGAGTGTTTAGATCTGTATAATAGCAAGCGCTGGGTGCACCAAGGTTGCGTCCTTGCCCCAATCTTATTTCTCCTCTATACTAACGAATTGGAGAACACTTAGGTTTCAGTTGGGGATGACGTCCCGCAAGTGGAGGAAAAGGCCGTACCATCGCTTCTCTATGAGGATGACGCTGTACATCTGGCAAGGACTGTGAATGTACTAAAAAAACTAATTGCCAGTTATGTCTGTTTTATGAAGGACCTGGGGCTGGAGCCAAATTATAAGAAAACTTTTCTAATGATTTGTGGCCCCAAAAATACTAATCCCTCAGTTTCAATGTAGAGGGCAAGAAGCTGGAGAGGGTTAGTTCCTTCCTGTATTTAGGTCTGGAATTCAAGGAAGGTTGCACATGGCAAACTTGTATAAAAATTTGAATAATATGCTACACGGGAGCAGTTGGGACCACCTTTTCCCTTGCAGTGTCCATAGGTAAAAAACCCATTGCCCCAATTTTAGAGATCCTTGGTGGATTTTGTGAATTACTCTTCATTTGGAGCTAGGTCTTGAGTATTTACAAGATATTATAAATGAAGCACCTTTAGCCACCTGGTGTTCCATTTGGGCAATCAAAGAAGCTGAACTAATCTGGGCAATTATTAGAGACTGTTGTTCCAGAGGCCTTTCTATTCCTTGGCTATAATATAATACAACTTGCCTTAAGGAACTTGGTTGTGTCTCTCTGTTTGAGCACCCAGAATCAATTGGCGAAGGGGATCGACAGAGGATGTTGAACAGCTTCTGAAAGCATAAAGAATCCTCTAGGGAACTGATTGAAGAGTCCAAATCCACTGTCAGAGATTTTTGCCTTATTCAAGAACCTTCCACTATTGCATCGTATCTTTTATATGTAAATAACGTCCACAAACGGAATTTACTGACAAGATTAAGGCTGGGGACTTTTCCCTGGTTGATATGCTTCCTCTTGGGCCAGTAGTTTTTGAAACTATTACCACTTGCCCTTGCGATGAACATTCAAGCCAAACTATTTTACATTTTGGTTTTTTTGCCAATTTTATCTTCCATTTACTAGGACATTTTTATTACCACTTCTGTGCAGGTATCAGTTTTTTAACTATAGAATGGCTTTGTATTTTCTACAGCAACTTAATGACTGTGACGTTTGCTTTGCAGTTGCAAGCTTTTTGAAGTGCACTTTAGCAAAGAGAAGGAGCATGTTGTTTTAATATTATTGTATTTTAACAACTCCTGTATGTACTGTATTTGTATTGCTGCTCCAATGCTTATTGTTGCTGCTAACTCTTTTATAACACTGATTTTAATATTGTAATGCTACTGGTTTATATTTGCTTCTATCTAAATCATCTGCACTGCCACTTTAACTCTGATAAAGCCATTGTTTTTGCCTCCACTATGATTGTAAACTTTTAAATGAGTTTGGATTTTAATGTTGTTTGTTGTTCTGTGTACCTTTTATGACCTGTCTTTGGAAGGTTGAATAAAGATAAAGATGATGATGAATAAATAAAGCAAGTTCAAAATGGCAAAAATCCAGTTAGTAGAACCAGAGATATTGAATTCGAAATTTTTTAGAGAAAATAGAACCATATGGCATGAAGCACCAAATGTCGGTATCTGGCCGCACTAGATCAGGACAAAATCAGATGTGGAGGCCTACCATGAAGGAGTGTAGGCCAGCTACACAGAGGCAGTAAATGCCAGTTGAACAAAAGTACTTTAAATCTGAGTTGCAGAGAATTGCGTGGATTTGCATTCAAGATGCGTTGACACAGCCGAAACAATGCGTCAGTTATGAGATGTGGCAAGGCTGCAGTGAGAGGACCTGTTGCGTCAAAGTCGAGTATCCTGTTGGTGGTGCTTGCGATTTGAAGTCCCGCATCGAGGATGCGGTATGCAGTTGGGGTGACGCATCGACTCTGAAGAGTTGTGAGGCTGTGATGCAGAGTCCAGGTTGCTTTCAATGAGGGATGTGAGTGCCTCTGTTGGGAAAACATCATGTAGCTGCAATTCTGAAGGTGATGAGGGCCTTGAAGGCAATGCGGGTCTTTGCGATGGGTCAAATGCATGCCGCAACATCAATTCATTCATTCGTCTCAGGGTTGAGCTGCGGTGCAGAGAAATTGCATTGGTTCTGCTGAATCCACAGAGGATGGTAAGCACCTTAAGTCCATTACTGGGTCTTGACCAGGTAAACCTCTGTTGAGTCATCCAGGTAGCCTTGAACCATCTCCTGAATTGTCATTGTTGCTTCCACTTGCTATGCTTGGGCTTTTGCACTTGATTTAAGTTTTGATGAATTAAACCAACCTATTGGAGAGGTTGACTGTGAACTTGAAGTGGTTGTTGCTGTGAATTTTGGAGTAGCTTGCGATGGTGCTGGCTGCTGCAGAGACTGTGAGCGAACAGCATGGCCCTGTGTGGAGGCTAAAGGCTTCACTTCAGAACTTCTGTGCTGACCTCAAATTTGCAATTATTCTTCTAGGTCACTTGCTTTACTGATAGTCAAAGTCTTGTTAACTAAGACATCGGTTTCAGTAAAAGGAATTCAAATGGCTAGCGCTTTTCTGTACTGTGGAACCAGTATTGTTTCACAGATTTAGTCTTTAGAGCACACAGTGTCTTTTTGCAGCCTTTGGTTGGTGTTCAAGGAAATGATTAAATTATCCACCATAGAACCTGCCTCTTCATTGACATTGGTAAACATTTGTTCCAACTTTTCCAATTGAACCTGTAGCAGATACAACATGGGGACTGTTTGACTCCAGGAATTGTCTTCCTTGCTGACTTTTTCTGTTAGCATTTCTATATGACACTCCAGAAGCCCCCATTTGTCCACCGCTGTTGTCATGGCTTTGGCAGTTGCATGCCCTCTCCTTTGAATTACATCATCTTTAATAGATTTGAACTGCTCAAGCAGACAATGCAACATGTAAAAGGTGGAGTTCCAATGTGTTGGCATGAGGCCCAAGACTTCAAATTTGATTTATTCTGAAGTGATCAGAGTAATTTGAATAATCATGCAATAGTCTTGTGTTAAAAAATTACAGAATTTAAACAACTATGCCAGCGTGAATAATTATGAGTATTTTGGGAAATACATCCTAACCCTGGAGCACAGGAACAATGAACTAACAGAGAGATAATTATTGCTGGATACTGATGCTCATGTCATGTAGCATTTAGTTCTATTGTTTTACTGCAAAATTCATCCAGGTGCCCAGTATGGATGTGAGGGTGCATGTTGCACTAAGAAATAAGAGCTAAATGCTGGACCATGCTTCTCATACAATTCCACATAATCCTGAATATTTTTGTGGTAATTGTGAGTAATTATGCTGGAGAAATTACACCAGTTACACCCACCCATAGTTGGAACCACCTGTACAAATACCTAATTTATAATGTTATATTAATTTAATTTATAATGCGCATGAATCACCCCAGGAGGGTTATCTCTGCACCACACAGCTGTAGTACTGGAAAAATATCGAGAAGGGCCACACTTACCAATAGCCCAATAAATATGACCAAATAACCAGTCAGTTGGCAGTTAAGAAAAGGCAATCGTTTATTAACAAAAAGACTCTGCGCAGAGGACACCACCATCCACACCAAGTCAGTGCGCCGGGAAGACTGACGATTTACACATGAGACAAGTCATTTATACCATAGTTACATTACATGAAATAACCATATTTGGCAGCCTACCAATAGGTAAAGGATCTTAAGGAAGGACCATATATGGCACACAAAGCCTGCTCAGAAGTCTGTTTCTGCTATTATGGGGAAGGTCAGAAAGGGATACTCCCTTTCGTCTCAGTACAAGGGAGTAACAGCCCGGCGTCGGCAAGAATGTGCTTATCACCTCTAAAGCCAGATGCAACCTTGGGCCTTGGAGCAGAGAAAACATCACAAATTCAGCTGGCTTGTAACTCAACTAATTGGGACTTGCTCGGTAACAGGGAAACAACACGTGATCACTACGCAGGCCCGATTCGACAAATGTAAAATGGCGTTAGTGTGGTTTCTCTACCTACTGTGCAACTTAACGTATAAGAAGAAACAAAGGCTACTTTCCGTTATTAACATTAAATGGTACATAACTATGAATAAACGTGTAGGCAGCTACATCAGGCTAACAATTATCATGTTAGCAATTACAGAAAAAGGAATTCTGTACCACACAGCACATAACCAAATAATCACAGTGCTGTGGCCAGAAAGTGCAGTATTTTAAAATATTTTCTGAATTTAAAGTGGTCAGCGCATTGACAAATGTGGAGTTGGAGCTTGTTCCAACGCAAGGGGGCAAAGTAAAAGAAGGATCTACCTCCTGAACGAGATTTAATCATCTATGGTACTTTCAGCAAGGCTTTATCACTAGAACTCAAAGTCCTGCCTAGATTATAGTGGATGAGTTTTGTGGAAAGCTAACTCAGACCTTTTCCCTACGGGGACTAATGGGTCTGGCAACAAACATTAAAGATGATACTTCTACGAATTGGCAACCAACGAAGTGCTTGAAAAAGCAGGGATGAGGCCATCCTGGCTTAAAGATTGTTGATGAGACGCAGTTCTGTGTTTTGCATGGCTTTCATTATGCTTAAGGTTGTCTCATTTATGGAAGCCAATAAGGCGTTGCAGTCCAGGCGGCTCATGACCAATGCTTGGACTTGGGTTTTCCTCGCTGAATGAGGAGGGGGTGGACTCTCTGTGGTAAACGCAATATATGAAAGCAGGTGGCATTGGCTGTAGCTACTTGTTCTTTCACAGTAATTACTTGGTCATGGCAGACACCTATATGTTTTACAATCAATTTAGGAGTAGGGGCAATGCCCAGTTCAGATGGCCACCAGTCAGGTGACCAAAACTGTTGAACCTTAATTTCAGTTTTATTGGCATTTAGCTGGAGACATTTCTCTGCCATCCAGGTTGCAATGGCCGTCATACCAACTGAGAAACAAGCTTTACCATTGTTCAATTATTGGTCAAGGGTGAAGATTAGTTGGGTATCATCAGCATATGATAGTGAATGAAAGCCATACTGTTTAACAAGGTTGGCAAGGGAGGCCCCATAAATGTTAAAAAGTGTAGGGCTCAGGCAAGGGCCCTGTGGCACCCCCTTATCAAATTTTAGAGTGCATTATTAGGAAGCCCCTAGATTGATAGTCTGGGTTTGTTTGGTTAGAAAGTCCTTGAACCATAATAGTGCTGTGCCGGGCATTCCTGCTTCCTTCAGTCTTAACAGGAATCTAGATAGAGAAACAGTACTGAAAGCTGTGGAGAAGTCCAACTGCACAAGTAATGATGGAATGTTTTTGTCTGAGGAGCAACTGCTAAAAGCAGTCACTGTGACCCTAGTAGTCTCAGTATTGGTCATGGGTAGAAAATCCGACTGAGACGGGTCCAACAGTTTATTTGAAAGAGATCCAGTTTGCAGTGATGTACATGTAATCTGTTGCTTGTCAACTGGTCCACATGTCCGTGAGGCATTGGATGGACTGAACAGCACTCTGCTTCATAAAATTGCCACCCAATTGAAGAACTTTATGAGGTAGTGTGGTACAGCCACTCTGGAAAAATAGATCAAGCTGAGAACTTTCCACTTTGGGCAGAGGACGTGTATAAATTCCAGGAAAGTCACTCCTTCCACAAAAGAATAAATGAGGAGGTCAAATGCTAATTTTTTAGCCAGCTTTCTTTTGTAGAAACAGGCTTTTTCTTGGTTTCAGTAATACATACCTCTTTAGTAAACATTGCCGTAATGGAAGGTTATTTTTCTGGTGGTACTACTGTCACAGTTGCAGTTAGGCTGCCTCGGTGCTTTGGGGTGGAAGTTGCTATGACGCTCTTTACCTTGTACCATGGAGAGATTTGTGAGGGTGAGTAATGTTATGCTATGGAGAGGTTTATAGAGCTGATTTGTGTGATGTTACTGCTGGAATCCTTCTCTTTCTCTTCCTGACTGCCTTCTTCTATCACTTCAGTTGCTGGTTCTCTCACACCACCACCAGCTATATTGTTAAGTTGATTTTCCCTCATGAATGTGTGTTGTTTTTTTCAAATGGGTCAGTTGGCTTCTGCTACGATCATGCCCACTGACTTACAACAAGAAACTTGTTGTGCCAAATGGAGCAGATTGCGATGTTATCCTCGTGCTGGCTAAGTGTACAGTAGTCCCAAACTGGGGAGATGGTTTTCTAATTGAGGCCAGTGCCCAAAAAGCTTGGTGGCTGTGTTGTTTTTTCTTGTGTAGGATGTGCTACAACTGTGGTAGTGGTTGTAGTGTGGCGGCCATTTAGGCAGAAGGGATCATATCGGTCTCTTTCTGCCCAGAGGAGAATATAGCAGATACATCATATTTCCTGAAAAAGGATGAGGGTTGATGCCAGTTGTGGAAACTGGTTTCTTCTCCTCCCCACTGTCCACTTTCTATCCGGAACCTCCTTCCTTGGGGCAATGTGCTTAGCACTTACCACTAGGAGCAGAAGCACTTAGCAGTGGATGACTCAGGATTCATTGTCAACTGATTTCCCTGCAGACTTCTCAGTGTGTCAGTACCCTGTGAGATGTCTTCCACAGCGTTTGTGAGCAAATTAATGAGCAAGGAAAGTAAGTTAAATGTGGCCTTCTGAAGAATCATGAAGGCAAGCAGGGAAATCTGAAGAATCAAACACATGTTCAGTCATCACCTTCATCATCCGAATTGCTTAACAATACTGTTCCCCAAAACATGAAAACATGAAAATATTATATAGAAAATGTTAATTTGTGCCCCTCCAGAGCCATTAGACCCCTTTATTAGGCAGGAGTTACAGGGAAAATACATTAAATAATTGATGGTGCCCCTAAAGGGCCCTTGGGGACTCCACAGGAGCAAGGGAGAGGCAGTAAAACATTTTAAAAAATGCATTCAATAATTGCTGTTTCCCCACCAGGGCCCATGAGGACTCAATGGGAGGTAGGCAAAAATAATTAAGTGAATTAAAAAAAACAATGTACTACAATCAGCCACAAGCACAACTAAATATAACAGGAAACAAAAAATAATTACAAAAAATGTCATAGGCCTCTTCTATCAATGTCCCTAGAAAATTACTTTTAAAAATGAAAGAAAGGGATTGAAGCACACTCTGGGTGACTAAAATTGAGGAAACAAACTAATCTACCACATGGCTACTGAAGAAGGAGGCATGGAAAACAAAGATAAAATGGCCACCAAACACACACATACTATCAGGCACTACAAAAGATGGTTGCCGCATAGCCAGCAAAGATGAATACATAGAGAACAAACACAAAATGGCCACTGTGATCGCACTCACATACTGGCAACACAAACTGGCCACTGCCACATGGCCAGAAAAGAGGAGGCATGGAGAACAAAGATTGCATAGCAGACTATGACAAACAACCACACTGGCTACACAAATTTGGCCACTGCAACAAAGCCAGCAAAGAAAAAGCATGGCGAACAAATAGAATAGTTGCTCTGTCCTGCCTACGGAACCCTCCCCCCCCCACTACAGAAAAAGCATATTTTGCATTGCAGGGAAATAATTGCAAACATAGTATATACCCAATGTGTCCAGACACACACATGCAATTGCTCTTTGACAACCATCATGAAATCAGCACTTCCAAAAATGTAAATTACATTAAATTTGATGACTATAATTTCCTATCCATAGAATCAACCATGTTGCATAGACAAAAACGCTTTCATAAGATGGTGGGCAAGGAGCAAGTAGCTGAGAACAAATGAAGTTGTCTGGCTATATGGAACTGGACTTCCGGTGCCGCCTTAACCCTAGCCAGCAACAGGCACATTCAAACCCTTTTGTAACAGAGTATTCTATATGCAGAATTCAACCACAGTCCCTAAGTGTTTGATGCATCAGCCACAGTTTTTTAGATAGAGGTGAGCCGATTTCAGCCTGGACGCATAGTTCCTCCATTTTAGAATCCGCAATACTCAGCTAGGTGTTTTTGAGAGAAAGGATTTTTGTAGGCTGCCTCAGTGCTTTGGGGTGGAAGTTGTTGTATCCTTTTTTGACTTGTGGTGTGTAGAGGTTCCTCAGGGTGAGGAGTTTATACTATGGGGAGGTGTATAGAGCTGATTTGTGTGATGCTACTGCTGGAATCCTCCTCTTTTTCCTCCTGACTGGCTTCTTCTATCACTTCAGTTGCTGGTTCTCTCTCACCACCACCAGCTATATTTTTAAGGTGGTCTTCCCTCATGATTGTATGTTGTTTTTTCATATGAGAAAGTTGGCCTCTGCGACCATCCTCTGCATAATAACTATGTATAAGGGTTATCCCTTTCGTCATCCTCAGCTGACATGACACAGCAAGGTGGAAAGCTTGAAGGTACCTTTAGGGTATATAAGCACCATATCTTTGCTGGGAAAGCAGAGGAGAAAGACTTCCATGCTGACACATTGATGCAAGACGCTGAGGTTCCTGCTCGCAGATACCCAAGCACACAGTGGTCTGACATCTCTTGCTGGGTGTCCTTTTGAGACCAAGATGGGGTCCTTCCTTCTCTCACACCAGGTAATGTGGTTGGTTCTTTCCTAGGAGTATTCCTGGCTATAAACCTACAAACATGTTTCGTATATTTAGGTACATCTAGTTAGGGTTAGCATCACAGGAGTACATACTTTACTGTCATGTATCTATTTACCTGTGTATATCTATTGTTTTAGCACTATAATAGAAATCTACCATCTATTTATTCTTTTTGGTGCTTACCATCATTTATATCTGTTTCTGTCTTATAGTTGTTACGGCACACATATTTTGCACTAGAATAAATGCTTATTGAAAATGTCCCCATGGTATTTTCTGAGTATCTCTCGGAGTCAAAGTGAGCATGAGTGACTTAGCGAAAAGTACTGCAGTTTCCATGATCCCTGAGGGGTCAGGGTTGTCATATTCGATAGTTGCCCGAACATATTTTCTCCTTGGTAAGAGGAGTTCATGGTTGCACTGTCGTTAGCTGGTATACAAGTGAACATATCCGGTGGGGGTGTCTGGAATCAGTCTGGACACCTATCCCACAGTTTATGTTGTCTAAACATGCATATCCTGTATAGATTTATAGGAACTACATGACAATTTATTCCACCAAAACGTATGATGACTTTTTTTACTGTCAATTGTTGAACTTAGAAAAATTGATCTAAGCCTGTGTCATTTTCTCTTTTTTGGGGGGGTGGATTTTTATATAACTCTAACTAGACACGGAGGTATCGGAGCACTTTACATGAGAACCAGTTACATTACATACGGATACATTCATTTTTGTTAGGCACGGAGAGATTAAGTGATTTGCCCCGAATCACAGAATTTTGAGCGTCCCCTGCCGAGACTCGAACTTGGTTTCCCAGCTCCGAGGTTGACCACCCTAGCCGTTTGGCCACATTCTCATTTAGTAGGACTTTTCCTTTGCAACAAGAACCTTTTTTGTTAAACTTGAGATGGAGTAATCAGACTTTTGCAGTTGTTTTTGGTTAGGAGGTCATTGTTAAACATTATGCTTACACATGTATGAAATGCATGAAATATAATAATTAAAGCTATTTTGCATTAGTCATCAATGATTAATTGCAGTACATTTCTTATCACTGTATTATTATGATGATTGATTGTTAATTAATTTGTATCCCATTGTAATTATTAGATTGTGTGGGTATAGAAGAGACCTTTTGTAGATATAGCATCAATGTTAGAAACACAACGGTTCGGCCGGTTCTAAAATGGTGAACTGTCAGTTTGTGGTGGAGTACCCAGTCCGCCACCTATAAATCAGACCCTAAGTTCTTTGATTTATACCAATTTATACTGAAGTTTGTTTGCAGACATTTAGGTATCCTGATATTTGGACAAAAAAATCAGAGCAGAAATATCAGAAAAATTGATATACAAAAATATTGTGATACAGGAATATTGTTGTCGAGAATACTGATTTTCAGGTAAGTAATATCGTTCTCAATAATATAGTTGTCAAAAATATTGTTTTTTAATTATCTTTATATTCCAGATTACCTTGGAGCCAAATGGCATACTTGTTTTTACTTGCGAAGCTGCTAGGTCCTATGATCATACTTTGTAACTTCTCTTGTCAATTATTGGAGACATCTGCTCACATTCCACCACTGTCTGCAGCCGTATCAAGTGAGAAACAAGAATCTACTCGATTTTATGAGTCAAGTAATGTTGTTGGCAGGATATGTTGGTGAACTTGCTGATGCCACTGGAAAAGGTCAGCCAATACAATTACTTGGTTTGTACCAAGTTCTACTCACCTGTGGAACTCATTGATCTGTGTTGTAAATGGATTTTATGCTAACCGAAACAAATAAGAAAAAATAAGAGGTGATTGTGATGAGAGATTTTCATGCAGTCACTGAGTCCAGTCTAGATGAAATGCAGTTAAGCGAGGCAAAATTGCACTTACGCCAAGAAAAAGTATGACATATATTTATTAAAGAACTGCCGAAAGCTCCACAAAAACAGGCTAAAGAAAATGGAAAATCTTGCCAGTAATGAGAGTGCATGTTATGATATTTCAGCTTCTCTCTTTATTTTGGCTGAAGCAAGCACACTACAAATCTTAGGAGTACATTTAGTGAAAAAAGTGCTGCTCAGCACCTAGGCCCATTCTAATAAGATATAGGGCTTCGGCTCCTTTCCTGAGCCTTGGCGCACTGCTTGGCAAGTCAACAAACAACAGATCACCATCCCTGCATTTGCATTCTCTGCCGGGAAACATTAGTATTTTGAGGAAAATGAAATTTTGCCTGACCAAGATGCCCCCTACGTGTACCCTATGTTACATGTATGTGCATGTCACCCATGAATATTTCTCTCAGTGGCCTGAATCACAAGGCCTCTGCAATCACGTCCTGCATTAGGATGCCAGTCATCAAGTCTCCCATGTAAGAAATATTAAGTTAGCATTTAAGGCCCATGTATTTGCATTGTGCACTTTGAAAATAAATCACGACAAACCCTTTTTGTGGTTCAGTCTGAGCCACTTTCTGAATTAGGGTTTTCATGACTCCAGACACTCTGAGAGCTACAGTTACGTATCTCTGACCTCGCATACTTCTAGCTCAGCTGAAAGAAGCCCAGCAAAGGGTGCCAAGACAGTGTTTTGCAAAATAGTTATCTGCCTGCTGTACAGAGTCACATTCCTGCCCAGTGAGGAAGGTAAACAGAACCCGTCCGCGGAAGATAGGGCCTAGCCTCTCTGTCTCCATTGAAGTAAATCACAGTGCTTGCATCCATAGAAAGCTCACAATGAACGAAGAAATATATGCTTTTTCTGATTCCTAGTGACGAGCAACCTTTGCTTCAGATAATACATCCCCTGACTTAAGATATCAGTTAGTACCAGACGTGCTGGTCGCCTTGACACTAAAGATCTCTCTACTAGACTGAAAGTCAGCTCTCCTCCCAGTTACACGTCAATTGCACGTCATGCTCAAATTGCGTGCACAAGTAGGGCAAAGTTCCAGCCTGCCATGTAACCCCTCCTCTATGTAGCCACCCACCTATCACCCACCTGTGACTCATCAAGTGTACACCCTCATGCACGCCCACATGCTCTTATCTCTTTCTTTCTTGCTTTGCCTGGAGCGCTCCGCCCTATGTACAAGGAAAAATGTATATATGTGTTGTTCTCTGTAAATAATGTAGAAGACCCTTCCTGAACCTCAGTGGTGATGGAACAGATTCTCCCTTAACTCGAGTTATTGGAATAAAGCCCTTTTAACTTGGACACCACGGACTCTCTGTCTCTCATTTGATACATGCTAATTGTTAATGCCTAGAAATTATGCCAGGGTAATATTTTATTTACCACAATTTAAGTAGCCCTTATGCTTTAAAGAAAGAGATGCTGCCTTAAAAGAAGTTTCCCATTTTTAAAGACATCAGGATGTCTAGAGAGTCACCCCCTCACCAAGATACATCTCATTGTGATTCGAAATTAGGATGGTGCATCCTTTCCACACCCCCTTCTAATAGAAATTTTAATAAATCCCTTTTACAACTGGTAAAGGCTTTTCTAAATCACAAATAGTATGATATTATACAGAAAAATTCCGCTTTGTGATTGCAAAGCCTGGGATTTTGTAACTGGAAAATGGCTTTGTAAAAGAGGCCTATAAATCCAGAGAGGGCGGTGTTGTCTTAACACATGGGTACGCTGGACAGTTGCCTGTGGGGTCCCACATGCAGAGTGGCCCCATGCAGAGCAGAATTTAACACTAGTTTTCCATTAAAAATTCTTATTCCTGTGAGTGGCTGTGTAGGCAAAGCACAGCGCACTGCTTTGTCTGGGGCCTATAATGCTGTTAAGAAGGCCCTGAGAGAGAGTATACATTTTACAATGAAATTCAAGTCGAATCAGCAAAAAATGAGTCCTGTGGGGAAGAACCATTTAATAGGCAAAAGCATGAGCAGAACACAAGTTTGGTGCTTCATGAAGCTGCAATGTTTGTGTTTCCAAAAGAATTGGGTCTGCAGGTGAAAGTTTCTGCTGAAGAGCAATTTGTGTGAGCTTTTCCTCACATATTCATTTTTGTGGTGAATTTCCCCTACTAAACTGGTTGTAAAGGTTTTACCCTAGAAAATTGTACTTTTTGTGGTTTTATTCCTCTGGGGCCACAGTACACAAAGTGCCCTGAGGGTGCAATGCACATGTACGCTCGCTTTGAGCGCCCTAGGGCACTCTGATATTACCGAAGGGGCCACAGATGCATGTGTGGACCTTACTGTTATACTGATAGCTCTGGTACACATGCAGCGCCAGCTATATCTCAAGGTGGCATTCCCAATAGGGTAATCTCTTTGCCTCTCCACTTGTGCTGTTTTATCGACATGGGTGCAAAGACAAAAGGCAAAAAAGCTGTCAGGAGGTGCACCACAAAAAGGTGGCACAATGTCAGTGTGACCCAGAAGGCAACCCTTGTGGGGACAAAGAGGGGGTTAGTGCCCCCTCCAGACATGTCCTCACAGCTGGATGAAGTCACTCACCCACTCTCTTGCTGAAGGATCTCTCGCTTCTCTTCAAAGTAAAGGCAGGTGCCATCTACACAGTGAAACACTAAGTGGCAGTATAAAGGGTTGTATGACGTTACAATGCATACTTTTACACCGCATGCCTTTGCAACGCAGGGGGTGCAACAGTAGGGTAACTGTTGCATAGTATAGGGGTAAAAATTACTATTCTAACTCCAGGGGGTGCAACAGTAGGGTAACTGTTGGATAGTGTAAGGGTACTTTGCATTGTAATGGTATGCATTGTAATGGGATGCGTTGTAATGACTGCGTTGTAATGACATGTGTTGTAATGGTATGTGTTGTAGTGTCAAGCGATGTAATGGTTGCGTTGTAATGGCATTCAATGTAAGGGGTGTTGTAATGTAATGACTGCGATGTAATCATAGTGCGATGTAAAAGTTGCGTTGTAAAGGTTGTTTCCTATTTAAAGTAGCCACACCGTGTTTCAATAAATCCCCGAGTTCTCAGTTGCCTTGAGGGCAGCCCATTCGTGGTAATCAGGCGCACTGTTCATGTTCACACCTCTTTACATTGTATGACTCCTCTCTTTAGTTTTCTATTAGGAAACCTCTGTGAACTGCTTGAAGCTCAGAAAGTTGGACAGTTTTAAAACATTACTTGAAGGAGAAGGCTATGTCTGCCACCCTCATCCAATAATTCACAATCAAACCCTCTGAGGGCATCAAATTAATGATAGAAGTGAAGCATTTGAGTTCAGCGGATAACTGGCCGCTCTTCCACGCGGATGCTTTTTTTTTTTTTTTTTTGAAAACCTTTATTGTTCCACAATACAGTTACAGGCATTGGCCTACAGACCATCACGGTCGGCCATCAAAGTAGAGGCGGTCAATCAAGACAATTAAGCCCAAAAAATACGAAAACCCGCCTCCCCAAAGATACCCCACAGCTTAAGGATGCAGTTGGTGCACAATAATTACAGGATTAGAGAAGGTTTCTTTTTTGAAAATAAAGAATAAGCAGGATCCAACGCCGCACAATTAAGCCCAAACAAAACAAGGGATAATCATAGTACCGAACATGCACAGGCAGGACTATGGTAAATAGGAGTTTAGCACGAGAACATCTGATCAGGATAAACAATAAACAACACAGCTAGCCCGCCAGAATCACTATATGCCCACTGCACCAAGAAATACTGGAAAAACATCGATCCTTGGTATCTAAATGAGCAGAGCACAACAAGAGTACAGCAATTCGGATCCCAGAAAAGAGAGGAAAGAAAAAGGTACAGAGAAACTAAAAACGACATAAACAAAAGGCCATAGGAACAAAAAGGGGACACAAACAATAACACTACCCCCCCACCCTGCACCTTTGCTGACGGCTACGGCCCACCCCCCTAGCAGCGTGCCTGTCGCCCAATGTCAAAAACCCGAAATATAGAAAGAAGAAAGATGAAAGGAAGGACAATAATCCACATAGATACAAAAGAAAAGGGGGAAAGAGGAAAAAACATTGGAGGGTCCCCAGAACGGGCTCCCGCCCCCCCCCCCCCCGCTGCATAGCAAGTCAAATACGCCAGAAACAGTAACAGAGTCTCAGGATGTTCACAAAAACAGGATAAAAGTCACTGCTCGGCCGCTCAGCAGACACCACCATAATGAAAATCCCCCTGTGTAACACCAATAAAGAACAGAGTATCATCATTCACGAAACCCATACAGCCCGTACCATCAGCCCATCCCAGTCCATGCGGTGTAGGGCCCCGCAATCAAAGCACCGGAGGAAACCAACATGTCAATTCAAAGGTAGCCGAAAATCTCACAGTATACCAGTGTACGTCACACTCGAAGATCATCCACACCACTCAATCGGTCACGTTTCTAAGAGCAAAGGTAAGTTCAAGCAGAATAGTGAAGGCTCGGTTGCAAGGTCTCAGGATGAAGCCAGCCATCGGAAGAGGAGCTGGAAAGGAAAAGCAAGGAACACATGTCCGACGGTATCACAAAAGAAACCAAGCATCCACGGGAGTAGGCGCTTCAGCGTCGCACCACTTGGAATTAACTGGGAACCCTCCGGGTACAAGTCCTGCCTATCCACCATCGAGAAAGTCGTTTCCGTACCGCACAGCAAAGTCAACGCGGGAAGTTGTAGAAGGGCCCATACACACAAAGTAGCACCAGGATAGTATCAGCATCGGGCATTCGTTTCCAGTCCACATAATCCAGGGCGTTCCGGAACGGTCCAGGTCAGATGTCGTCCTTCGAACACACAGGGGGCAGACGGTCCCAACCCCTCGATCGTCAATGTAAACTGCCACCGCCATTGTCAGGCGTGTCCCATCGACGCGCCACCTCCAAGAGGGACACACAGCATGGACGCCGTCCAAACCAACACCAGTACCGCCAGTCCATGACACAGAGAGGTGCATAACAACATTGCGCCCTCCGCGTTTCACAAAGTATGGTCGCCATGTCCACTTCCCCGCGGACGGCCACAGTTGAGCTCCTCCCCAAAACCAGAAAACACCACAGCAGCTTTGTGCATCAAGCGGCTACGAAGGCTGGAAATACAGGATAAAATCGATTCACCTGGGTAAATCTGGGTCCCATCCGGGAACAAAGAACGTCAATAGCCGCCTGAGGGGGGTGGGGGGAAGCATAATCGGCAGAGGGGGGCAGCGGGGAGTGCGTTCACCAGGTTCCACGAGGCCAGCGCTGGAGGCACACTCACAGAGATGGGCCGACCTCCGTAGCGGTAGACCGGCACCTCCTGGGTCATCGAGGCCGTTGTTATTGCACTCGCGGGCTGCAGCAGCATCACGCGGGGTCCCGGCTTCCGGCCCCGGGAAGGCCGCAAAATACGAGGGGTCGCATCATCGTACTCAGGGCTCAAAAAAACCCTGGAGTCGGACGCAGCAGCTCAGCCCGTCGTCCGACATCCGGGAACACCGTCGCAGCGGAGGATAGTCAACAGGAGCAGGTGGCGGGGGATGAAGGCCGACAGAGCCGGGAGCCCGGGCGACCATCTTGGCCGCCGGTCTGGCTCCGCCCCCCCTCCACGCGGATGCTTTGTCATTAAAATGAATTTGAAAAAAAATCACACCAACACCATTGTTCACTTCTGACCCACGGTGCCTGCGTTTGTGAGAAGTTACTGGACACTGCAAATGACTGAGATGAATAGAGTGCAATCTAAACAGTCGTCCATGTTCAAATGCATCAGCACAGGAAGGAAGTACCAAACATATTTCATGAAAAAAAGAATCCACATTTAGGCAAAAGCATCAATCGGAGGCTGTAACTAACATCATGGCAGCAAATCAGTTTGCACATCAATGGGACACTGTGAACATATTATCCAATCCATTTATTATCAACTTAACAAATGTGTAAAATGAAATGAGAGAGATTTAATTGAAATAATCAAGGTTAGTGCCTTAATCGTCAGTCTGTTACGCTAGACAACAGCCAAAACCCAAGAGACAGTGGCTCATATTAATTTGCAGTTGATTCATAGCATTGTGGTAATTTAATTATTTGAAGATATATACATAAAGACCACAGCCAAATGTATAATTTGCTTAACTAATTATATTCCTTTATTGGATTAATAGTAAGGAAATCAGCTTAGTCTCACTCAAATTATGAAATAATGGCTAAAAATACAGACAACATTTTTGATACTTCCTGGACTGGAGTTCTATCAAATACTTTACGATGGTATCACACGATACAGTGGACCTATCACATAAAGTGATCTCTGGCAGCGTTAAGCTAAGCAGAGTCTCTGCCATAGTTTTGTGTTGATTGGTGGCTGAATTAGTTGAAGATCCAGAGAAGCGCAATTGTATCACATTTGTATCACAGTTGCAGCCTACATGTGGCCCAGATTGCAGTGAGCAGAGTCCAGGAAGTGGTAAGGAGACAGACTAGTGCTGTCTCTTCCCAAGACAAAAAAGCTGTTTAAAAAACGATTTTCACTTTCTGTGCTTACTGTCTGTGCCTGTGGTTGTTACAGTTTAAAAATTGTAGTTTTAGCCTGCCTGTAATTGCATATTTTATCACATGTGTTGTGTTTTAAATGTGTGGTTTTCCCTGCCCATGATTGCCTTCATTTAGTGTGTTGAATTGTGGGATTTGCAGTCCAACATATAAACAAAAGGGAGGACGAGAATGGACTATGTTTAAAGGGGTCCAGTGTACTTGTCCAGAGAGCAAGAAGCAAAGTTGTACACAGTTCCCCTAGGGGTAGACAGGTAATAAGGTCTCTCTCCCAGGTTGCTGAGAGCAAGCAAGGGGGTGTTATATGCTAGAAGGTCAGCAAGTTCCTTGACGGAACTAAGGAAGCCTCACACAACTGATGAGCTGGATGGCATGTCTCATTCAGCCTACTTGGGATGTTGTTTAAATCATTGGCTTCCTGCTCCTACGTCAGGCCGGCGCTGCAATGCCTGACGGGTAACAACAGGTGTCACTCTTTTACGGAGATCTTTTGTTCCTTGCCGTGATATGTAGAAATGTGTGAGGCTAGAAAAAGTGAGGTAGTGAGCAAAAAGTGAGTTATTTTTTTTAAAAAGTTGGATAGTCCACGAGGTAATCTTTAATGAGACATGTCATCCAGCTCATCAGTTGTGTGAGGCTTCGTTAGTTCCGTCAAGGAACTTGCTGACCTTCTAGCATATAACACCCCCTTGCTTGCTCTCAGCAACCTGGGAGAGAGACCTTATTACCTGTCTACCCCTAGGGGAACTGTGTACAACTTTGCTATTTGCAGTCCAACCTCTGTAGTTTGCCCCTCTAATTCCTTGGTGACAAATCAGTTTTCCCTCCAAATTTCTCCTTTGCTCTGTGCTTAGGCCTGTGTGCTCAAACAGTGCACCCCCAGCCTCCATTTTGTGTTCACAAGCCAGTGAGGCCAGCCCCCCTGCCTCCCCCCTCCCAGCAACAGGGATTTTCTACATCAGAGGGTGCTTCTGTGAGCTGTTGAAACTGTATTTACTGGGGCCTGTGCACTTCGTTTTTTGGCCAGCAGGGGGAGTAAAGCTTTATTCAATCAGTATTGTTAGATTTCGAGTTAGTGAAGCCTTTACCTGCTGAAGTCCAAAGTTGTGGATTGAGCCTGTCTGTCTCCTAGGAGATTCTGAACAGGAGCAAGCAGCTTCCAACTCCCTGGTCAGCAAACCTTGTCTGAGGTTGCTGGGACCTTATATGGTGTGCTAGTGGTTGGCACATGTGTACACTGATTGGTGGTTGTACCAGGTATTTCTATTGGGTTAGGGTTAATGTCCTCATTGGTTGGGTATTTGAGGGTTCTGTGAATCAATCATTGCAGGGTTGGGACTAGGGCTAGGGTTAGAGCTTTAATTGGAAGTAGTGATTAGGGTTTCTGGTGTGATTGGTTGTTGGACCAGTTGTGGGACTAAGAGTAGGGTTAGGCTTTCTATTGGAAGTAGGGACTAGGGCTACCTGTACCAGTGGCTGCTTTGACTTGGGTTGGGACTACTGATGGGGCTAGGGCCTTAATTGGACGTAGAGATCAGGGTTTTTGAAATGATTGGGTACTTGGACTAGGGTTAAGATTGGCTGCAAGGTCCTGGTCTCCTATTGGTTCTAGATGCTAGGGCTAGTGTTGTGATTGGATAGTGTTAGGGCTAGGGTTCCCATTGGCTGAAGGGGTCACCTGATTACTAGGGCTACAAAAAAGGCCAGGCTTAGGGCGTCTCAGCCCGGGCGTCGAGGCTAAGGGTGTAGAGGACAAGGGTAGTTGCCTGTTTGGGCCTGTTCGAGCCTGGTCGGGACTAGGGCCAGAAATGCTGCCCTTATTCTCATTTAACAATACCCAGCCTATACCATCCACAACGACAAATAGAGCAATACACTCACACCAAATGTACACCACGCACAACACAATGCACAGATTAATGTACCAGCCTGCACTACAAACCCAACCAAACCACATCTACACACCCTACTATCCCAACTACCACACATATCCACCATCACCCACAAACAGTACACAACTCTATCCGATACCACTAACCAATACACTCATCACTAACACAACGCCAATCAACATCATAAATAACTACATCCAACTCAGACACACTCTCCCTTCTGTAATTACACCTGACAGTCCACCTTTTATCACTAACAAATATATAATGATTCTGCCATCAGTTGTCCAACAAACACCCTCCTCTCCCTTCTACCATAATAACACTAACACACAACACACACACTGCACACCACCACACTTTGTAACTCTTGAAACAAACCAGTCTAAGATAAACACTCTCGCCTCTACTTCATTCACTCCTACACACAACATACACTTTACACATAAACACATCACCACCCCCTCTACGTCACACCCTCCTCTCACAAACAATACTACACAACCAAATCAGGTGCATGAAACATATACATCAGCACCCCTTTTCACCACACCTCAAAAGCGAAACATATCACACACACCAGCACAACAAGATCTTCAGAGCGCAACACCTCATAATACTTACCATCACAAAATACATACATATACCCACCTTTCAAAGCACACAAAGGAACAAACTCCAATGCCAAGCTTTCACTCTTCCACCACACCTAACACAGATACAGCAATACAGCACCTCTCTTCTAACCGCCTCTCATCCATTGGACAATTAAAAACATTACGACATGACCCACATGCTGCACCACCTCCCCTGACTCATACACCTTCCACCTTCAACATACGCAAAAAATATAAGCAACATGCCATACCTCACAACTTTGCTTCCCCAAGTCTACCGCACAACAATGTTACACCACAAAAGCAACAGAGCACTCCAACTCATTCTCAAACACCATCTCCAACACATACACATGCAGACCCATCAAAATGCCTTCTTAGAATTCTTGATGAGGAACACGATACAGAACAGCTACACGATTGCTATCCTATTACAGCTAATACCAGCACTAAAAACACACCTGCTACACACCCACACAATACTGATCACTCTCCTACAAAACAAAGTCCCACTATCACAAAAGGCCACTATCTACACTGTCTACTAATAAATGCTCGATCCCTCTCTAAAAACAAGCATCACATCTACGACCTTCTCACCGATGCAAAACCAGACATATTATTCATAACCGAATCATGGTTTGGAGAGGATATGGCTCCAGTCCTGCATGAAGCCATTCCTCTAGGCTATCAAATAATCACCCAAAATCGTATAGCCAAAAAAGGAGGTGGTCTAGCTGTTGTATTCAGGCAAACAATAAATATCACTAAAATTGACAACATCTCCATAAAGAATTGTGAGGCTCTTCTAACAAGATGCAATCCTACACCGTCTTCCACCTGTAACTTCCTGCTCCTTTACAGACCTCCACCTAGCAAGGCAACATTCCCAGACGCACTTCTAGACACAGTTTCAAATCTGATAACAATACACTCCAACCTGTGCATTCTGGGTGACCTTAACATTTGGTTTGATAAAACCAATATGACCCATCCGAAAACAATAATCACTGGCCTAGACGCATTGAACCTGCATCAGATTGTCCCCAATCCGACACACATCGCTGGACATATCCTAGATGTCATTTTTGCTAATACTGAACTAGTTACCTTTCAAACTATAACTCCAGTCACATGGTCAGACCACCACTTGCTTGCTTTCCAACATAAAACAACACTAAGCAACTCACCTAAAACTACCTTACATCCATCCACCTATCGGTCGTGGAACAAACTCAATTTGGAACACTTGGAAACACAACTAACATCCAGTATAAATCTGGAAACCATAAATTCTGTTCAGAATCTATACCACACAACAGAACAAAAGGAAAAAAGCGCCTTGGAGAAACATAGAAATAAAAAACATAAAACAACAAATTAGAAAGCTGCAACGTACCTGGCTCAAAACAAACGCCAAACAAGACAAACTTCACCTACAAAAAATTAACAGATTATATAAGTCTGCTATCAAAAAAGCTAAAAAAAGGTACTATTCAGACAGAATTCAAAACGCTAAATGTGCAAATAAAGAATTCTATAAAATACTCAATGAATTTCGAAAACCAAATTGCCTAGAAGGAACTCATCCTGTTACTCAAGATTTCACAGACAAACTGGCAAATCATTACAAGGACAAAGCAGACACGTTGGACTTGTACTTACAACAGAAACAAAGCACCAGCACTAACCCTTGTACAAAACAACTATCCAAGAATGCTCTAATCAAGCCTCTCCGTTCCTTCCAACACATCTCACACGATGAATTTATGGACCTGGTCAAAGCAAGCAGGCCTGCCGGCAGCCCTTCTGACCCCTGTCCGCCACAAACGTTCAAGACAATTCTTTTATCAACGTCTGCTGCCATTCCAGTAAGAAGAATCATCAACGATTCCTTAACTACTGGAATATTTCCAGAAGAACTCAAAAAGTCATACATACGCCCTTTACTGAAGAAAACAAACTTGGACCCGCTGAACCCCGAAAACTACAGACCCATTACAAATGGACCTTTCCTGGGCAAACTGATAGAAAGAGCAGCGTTCACCCAGATGTCCCAATTCATTGAAGAGAATGACATACTTTCAGATTTCCAAACAGGATTCCGTCCGGGAAGAGGCACTGAATCTTCCCTCCTTGCCATCTGGGATGACCTAAAGAATACAGTTGACCGCAACGGGGTTGCTGCGCTACTCCTCTTGGACCTCTCAGCAGCCTTTGACACGGTTGACCATGACACTCTGAAACAAAGACTTTATGAAGCCGGCATAGAGGGAACTGCTCTAGACTGGATCGCGTCCTACCTTCGAAACAGAACTAATGTCATCCACACCCCACCTTTCTCGTCCAAACCGTACTCCACAAAAGCAGGGGTCCCTCAAGGTTCTATCATGTCGCCCATGCTTTTCAACATCTACATGAAGTATTTACCAGTACTGATCACTAAATTTCACCTCACGTGCTACAACTATGCAGATGACACGCAAATACTCCTTCAACTGGAATGCCCCAAAAACATTGGAAAATCACCAATTTTCAGCTGTCTCAGAGCCGTGGATCAGTGGATGACTTGGAGCCATCTCAAATTGAATGCTTCAAAAACTGAAATACTCACGTGTGGCGATTGGAAAAATTACAACCCGCTTGCTGCATGGCCTGATGAACTGGGATCACTGCCTAAAGTATCGAAGGAAGTAAGAAACCTCGGAATGACCATGGACTCCAAGCTGTCGATGAATGTCCGAGTAAATAAACTAGCAAGATCAAGCTTTGCTACTATAAAAACGCTGCGACGAATTTTCCCTCATTTGGGATTTCCACACAAGGTCCAAGCTACCATCTCCCTTGTTCTATCCAAACTCGATTACGCCAATAGCCTCTACCACGGATCACCTTTAACGACCATGAAAAGACTACAACGGATTCAGAACTCGGCTGCCAGACTACTCTTGCATATCAAACCACGAGACCACATCTCCCCTGCCTTGAAAGCCCTGCATTGGTTACCGGTTGCCAGAAGATCCACGTTCAAGCTGCTTTGTATTACCCACAAAGCAATACATGGAGTAGGACCACTCTTCATCAGGAATAAAATCACCAAACACATTCAACAAAGGAACCTACGCTCTAAAGGAGCATCTCGCCTCAAAATCCCACCATACAAGAAAAAAACAATGGGTGGCACATCCTTCTCTGTTCAAGCAGCCAAACTATGGAACTCTTTACCCCCCAACATAAGATCCACCGACAACCACCTTATCTTCAGAAAACTACTCAAGATCTGGCTCTTCCCCACATAGGTACCATACGGAAATAGAAATTTACAGCATATCCCTTTGTATATAAGCATTTGTTTTCACTATAGATATGTATCTATCTTTGTGTATTACTTTATAAAACATGTAAAACAATTATGTTGTTAAGAGAAGAAAAAAATAATAATAATAATAATCATCAATAAATAAAAATCATTTTTGGTCTACATGTACATACTTCCATTGTACATCTATGTACCATCCATGTACTTGGATCTGTGTGTCTGTTACTTTTCTCCTGAAAAAAAGCATATCCAATGCACTACCCTATCTCTCATCCTGTGCCTCTATCAATATATTTAATCTAAATATACTTTTTTATGTATCTATATACTTTTAATGTACTTATGGATCTATATACTTATCTCTTTCTTCTAATTTAGCATTTCCAATGCACTAGCCTATTTCTCAGTCTATATTTCAGTCAATATATCTTCTAGCCCAACCTTCAGACTCCTCTCAAACTTCTTTCTACTACTCCTTCTAATGCACTACCCTATCTCGCATCCTATAGATCTATCAATATATCCTCTACATCCACTCTCTCATTTATCCCAAACCCCATAACACTACTATGATCGCCAAAATAACCTTTTCTAGACTCTCTCCTGCTCTACCCCTCCTTGCATCATCTGACACCTTTTTACTACACCGATCCCCTAAAACAAACATTTCTAAACTCTCCCCTCTGACTCCTTCGCTCCAAAACGTCTTTTTACTCATCCAAAAGCCTCTTCCTACTACTAATATATATATAAAAAAAAATCTTTTACTCTTTTATCCCTCCACTATCCTTTTTTTCAATAAACATTAACAGACTAACATGTTTCACTTCTCAAAATCCATATTCAACTATACTAATATACTGCCCAAATAACTGAATAACATATCTACTACTCAAATGACTTCATATTTATACTATACTAATTTTCAACACTAATCCTTTATGGGTTCCGGAGTGGCGTGCTACTCGCCAGCAAAGCGCTTCAACTCCCATCAGGGGTAACAAGTGCTATATGAATGCAAATCTTTCTTCCCCTTTTATCCATCCGCTATCCTTCTCACTCCAAGTAACAGACTAATATCCACCACTGAAATTACCTCATATTTCACCATATTAATTCACCACTAATCCTCTATAGGCTCCTTGAATAGCATGCATCAACAAGCGAGCGATAGATAAATACGAACCTTTGTCCTACTCTATCCTTCTGCTATCATTCCAAATCCAAATAACTGATTAACTTATCCACCACTTAAAATGTACTTGCATGTTTCACTATACTAATTCAACACTAATCCTCTATGGGTCCCGGAGTAGCGTGCTACCCGCCGAAAAAGCGCTTCGACGCCTCGTCAGGGGTAGTAAGCGCTATATAAATGCAATTACAATACAATACAATACAATACATTTGTCTACTTGTAAATTAAACGTTATAGGAATCTGAACTGATCCTAATGCAAAAGCACACAAAACATAACAAGGCCCATCACAATAAATAGTCAAAACAGAATGCAACACAAAAGTTGCAGTACAGCAATACAAAATGGCAATGCAATAATAGAGCACACAAATACAGCCACACAAAACACATCATTACCATCATAAACGTTGTACAAATGTTCTTGTCACAAAGTACCACCTTGTCATTCTTGTCTTCTCCTATTGTCCAAAGTTGTGAGAGGACATAGAACATGAAGAGATTAAAATGTTTGCTTTGGATGAAAATTCCCTTTTCTGTGATCCTTCAAGGACCTGCATGCAACCAAAAAATTTTCACGAATGACACTTTATAGGCTAAAACTCCCTTGATTAAGGCGTTCCAGGTAAGGATATTTGCCTTGCCAGGGTTTTTGGGCCATAGAGTATGCCAATATTTTGCAGAGGTCGTGGATACCTGCAACAGTGTATAGTTGATGAATCATTTTCAAATCCTCTTTTTTACACTGCTCCTGGCAATGAGCCAATATCAAGCGATATGTTACAAAGTACTTTTAGAGTGCATAATCGCTCCTAAAGCTGACATTTCTTTGAATATTTTGAGAAGAGCCAAGTCTTTAATGCTTTACAAAAACGTGTGCAGGGATGGCATCCTATGAAGGCTGAAAGTTTGTGATAAAGGGAATAAAACCTGAAAAGTTAAGGTATCCCAAATAAGCTGAATGAATTTAGTGAGAGAAGGCAGATCAATGGAGGAATATCCATCTATTCTGCCAAGTATGTAGATGGTGTGTGCTGGACTTGGCCCTTTTTGGCTAGTTCAACCCTAAACTTTTTGCCTTTTTCTGTAACCTGGTGTTGGTGATTTTAGGCCTCTGGGCACCTTAGCACTGTGGTCCAGTGTATAGTGCATGCGCTCTCAGTGTACATTAGTGATATTAGCCTGCCCTCCCATAGGAATGCATTGTGGATTCCCTAATCAGTGTGTGTCAGTGGTAAGTCATGGTATGGGAGGAGCAGTGTGGTCACATTTAGCATGTATGAAATTGTGAGAATAAATGCTGCGTAATGGTGTGCGCAGATTTATTGTGACTATTTGGGAAATGCCTCTTTTAGAAGTTGGCATTTCTGTGTGCTATGTGTCTGCCTGCCTGATGTTAATTGCATGTCTGGCTTGTGAGTGACAGGGGCTGGAATGTGTGTGTGGCTCCAGGAGGGGCAGGGCGAATCAGCGCTGGGCTGAATAGGACATCTGGGATGGGAGTAGTTGGAGGGGTAAACCCCTGACTCTGTATAGGATGGTGCCTGGCCTAGTGAATGCTGGCTCCGCCCCCTGTGTTGTGTCTGATGATGAGCCCCCACCTGACAAAGGGAAGAGGAGCTTGCAAAACAAAGTGCTCCAGATCCCCCTGAACCAGTTCCATCTGGTTCCCCCGTGCCCTGCACTACAGACAAAGGAAATAATGGTATAAATATAGGGGCTGTGACCCCATGAAAAGGTTTTCCCTTCTGTTCCGGACACCTAAGGGGGCGTGCTGCTGCTGGGGCACAGGAGGAACAGCCATGAGGGCTTGCCTCCCTGGCATTGCCCCCTTTATCTCCATGCACTTATTCTTTTTAATGCAGGACTTTGTCCGTATCTAGCACCCTTAGAGCGCTTTATTTTAATTGACCCAGGGAAAGGGAGAGCCTGGGCTTTGCAGCACTGTGCAGCAGCCCCCTGAGAAGGAATTCCCATCATAGGGATTCCCCTGTGATGCCGGTATAGTTGCGGGTGCCCACCGCACATTTTTCTTTAATCGCGGGTGCCCACCTGCATTTGGATTCCGTTATGGCCCTTATGATTGAAATAGTGGGTGCCCACCCCGCATTGGTGAGTTTCTAGAGAGCAGGTGCCCACCCCGCATGATGGTGTCATTCGCGGGTGGCCACCCCGCACTTTGCTGAGTGAAAGAAAGCCACTGCAGCTGCCCGGGCCACTAAAATAAATTTTCTCCGGGCCGTTGCTCAACATGACCCGGAAGTCAGGCAAGGCTGTGCCTGTCCATGGGCGGGGCTTCCAAGAGGAAAGGGAAGCCCCACATGTTTGAGGTTCTGGAGCCTCACAGTCTCTGTGTTGAAGTCCTGGGTCCCAGGAGGGGGCCCAGGTGAAGTGAGGTGAACCGAGGAGAGGTGGGATCGTCAGCCGTGCTCCCATGCCTGGAAAGAGCCCCACAAGCTGCGAGGAGACCTGGAGAAGTGAGGCCGGTCCCACAGCTAAGAGGAGAGAGAGTTCCTGAGGAGTGGGGGCTCTCCTGATGCCTGCATGCCGGTGAAGCGAGAGAGGAGCCCAGAGTCACACCGAGAGCCGGTGAGTGGGGGTGCTTCTCCATTGTGGTGGTGCCGTCGAGGCACAGCACCGGTGCTGATGGATTCTGAGCAGGCAGTTTTTATTTAAGTTATAAGCCCGAGGGACCCAGTGGCTTAAGGGCATTTCAAGCACATTGTCAGTGCCTGGGCGGTCCCGCAGAGGGCGGGCTGCTCCAACGTTGGGCATAATTGAATCAGAAGTCCCTGAGTGGGGCAAGAGAGGGCACAGTGGTGCTAGGCCTTATTCTTCACAGCTACACAGCAAGTAGCGTCAGCTCCAAACTTTAGGCCACAGTTCTTGAGAGTGAGATGCACTCCTTTGCCCCAGCGCAATGGCGCACTTTGGCAGCCCTGACATTTTCGACTTAGGGCATTTCAGCCCCTTTGAGAAGGCCAGTTGGCATGGGGAACTGGTGAGTTTGTAGGGCACAATGCCCTAATGTGAGTTATGTGGTGCTAGGAAATAGTATTCATGTACTATGATTTGCGCACCCTGTTTTATGCCTCTAACTGTGGTTTATGTGTGAGGTTATTTGCATACTGTAGTTTATGCTAGTGAGATTATTCTCTACTGTGAGTTATGCTCTTCATGTGAGTTATGCTAAGGAGGTATTTGTCTAATGCATTTAGACTTATGAGATGATTGCGTAATGTGTTTATGCTGGTGAGGTTGGCGCAGAATGTATTTCACCCCTAAATGGGATACTGTGCATGATATGGTTTATGTTACAGGATTATGCTGAGCTTGCCAGTGATTACAGGTTGTGTTCTACGTTTATGATATGTCCTACATTTACTAAGTTCACTTTGTGATGGTACTGACAGTGGTCCAATGGGCCTGTCAGGTGTACATAATCCCTTGTAGATATTACCTAGTGCCAGGTGGCACAATGTATATCATGTGATTACTATTCTAATGTGTTATGAGAATACAAAGGCTATTTTTGATATAACCTTGTGTGGAGTTTCTTTTGTGGTGTGTCTGGTATGCTGTTGCTGTGTGCATGCGCAAACGCTTTACACATTGCCTCTGGGATAAGCCTGACTGCTCGTGCCAAGCTACCAAGGAGGTGAGCAGGGGTTTTCTATGGCATGTAACTCCCTTGCCCATACTAGAGTGGTGGTCTCTATCTAGCTTCGGCGCAAGCCTTAGTTAACCAGAGATCCCATTTCTAACAGTGTGTGATGGTGCGTGGTACCTTAAAGGTAATGGAGAGTAATGCCGACCACTTTGTTCTTGTGCATTTGCATGATGAGAAGTTAGTATTTGGGAAGGCCCAATAAAGTACGGTTGTCAGATTCTCTCCATGCATATTAAGGCGGGGGAGCAGCTTTGCAGGATTCAACACATGGAAAGAACGCTAGAAACATCAGGCAAGTTTTTTGGGACAAGAGAAATATATGAGTTAAAAAAAACATCAAGACTAGATTATGCACTGTGTTGAGTGGTACTACTTAAGTCAACTAGGAATCCTATTTCTAATATGGATTATCTAAAAAACAAACCAATTGTAAAACAAGTCTTTCCCAGTGATAAACTTTGAAAGTAAAGTGTTGTGAGGAAAATTCCTTTCTCAAATTTTGCTAAACAATTCAAATAATGCATTTACAGCAGGGACTCCAGAGGTTCTAACGGAGCACTAATTAATTACTCCTTCAGGTTCTCAGTGTGGCATGTATGCCTTCAACCCCCAAAGATGGGGGTGCTCACACTCTGCAAGAAATCGAGAAACAGCAACATTATGAATTTTTGTGCATTTATTTACCCAATTGTCTGAGTTTGGTGTGTGTTTCCTGCATACCTCATTGTAATTTTCCCTATGTTAACCTAAGTGTGCACGGTGCAGGACACATTTCTTTTACACACATTACTATATAAATACACTCGCTTTTGTGCCACATTGCATTTTCGCACAGAACCTGCATATATTTTTGCATTCTGTTCTTTTCCTAGGATTTAGTCTGGACACCATAGGCAAGGTTAAACTGCAATGCCCCTTGTTATTTGCTCTGGTCCTAACACAAGAATGCAGCGGCTGTTTGTAAGCAAACATGTCTTGCCATATTAGAGAAAAAAGAGAAATGGCAGCAAGGGATAATTAACGCCGCACTACCTGACTGTACACTATGTTTGCATGCTTTTTAGCTTTTTATTTCAGCAGCGGGTTGAGAGACACCTTGTCCTTTGAGATGTGCTTACTGAGCACTTCGCACTAAGATTATATTTCACCTATCACAGTGAACATTCTACTGTTCCTTTGAATTAGTCGATTAATAAATGAATTTGGTTTTACAATCTGGAATTTAACTTCATCAATTTGATTTATCACAGACTTCTTAACAATCCGGGTACATTCCTGAGTAGATTCCAGAAGCAGTACAGTTTATTATTGCCCTGAGGAAGCCCCTATTCAGGGTGAAACACGTTGGCTGCATCTACACTGTATTACGCTTTTTGTGGTTCAAGCATCCATGAAAGAATCTGATAAAACGTAATCAAAGAGTCCAGATATATTTCTTTGCTTAGCATTTGTGCATTTTAATACTTGTGTTGCCTCTCTGTGCTCTCTCTTATGTGCACTCTGAGCGAATGTCCTGAGGCAAAACTACTGCCCCAGCTGAGTTATAGAACATCCATCTATATTTATTTATTTATTTATTTATTTTGAAAGTTTTATATAGCGCGAACAAGATCTTTGCAGATATCAGAGCGCTTTACAAAGCCGGGAATACCAACAAGCGAGTGAATTTAAACATAATAAGTGGGAGGGGTAGGTACGTGAGGGAGCAAATTAGTACAGCAAATCAATAATAAAAATATAACAGTTAAAAGTGTGCATAGCTGGTCAGTAGCGTCAATAATACAGGTGAAATACATAGTCATAGAGTTCGAACATAATAATACAGGTCGGTGTAGAGTCTTTATAGATCCATGCTCATAGGTCAGGTGTATTTGGCCATAAAAATAGCTTTCACTTCTTTCTTAAAAAGTGTAGTGGAGGAGATGAGCCTAGTTTCAGGAGGGAGTGAGTTCCAGATCCTGGGTGCCATTCCTGAGAAAGAGCGTTTATACGTTTTTTCCTTCCAGAATCTTCGAGGTTTTAGCAGAAGATTGTTTGTGCCTCTGGTGTTTCTAGAGCCGCCAGAGATTGACAGCTTCTGAGTGAGGTATCCGGGAGAGCTCAGGTGTAGAGCCTTGTGTGTCATGCAGGCGATTTTCAGATGTATTCTGGCTTCAAAAGGCAGCCAGTCTAGTGATTTCAGGTCAGGGGAGATATGAGAGTGCTTTTTTGATCCAGTGATGAGTCTCGCTGCAGCGTTTAGAGAGGCTCTTAGGGGTGCAGTAGTGGTTAACGGGAGACCGCAGAGGGCGGTGCTGCCGTATTCAATTCGCGGGATGAACAGTGCTTGTACTGCAGTTTGGAAGTCTTTGGCTGGTAGGAAGGGTTTAAGTTTCCTTAGGGTATTGATTTGGAAGTTCGCTCCCTTAGTAACCTTGCTGATATGGTGCTGCATGTTGAGATTGGAGTCAAGAGTTATGCCTAGGGATTTCGCTGAATCCACTATGGTGGGTTGGACATTGAGTGCAGTTAGCTGTTTAAGCCAGGTTTGAGTGGTAGAGATCTTAGCTGGAGGTGAGATCAGCAGGAATTCTGTTTTCAGAGCATTGAGTTTGAGATGATTATCAGCAAGCCAGGATTGGGTGCTTCTGATCGTAGAGTTCAGGAGTACGATGTCATTGAGGGATTGTAATTTGAGATATAGTTGAGTGTCATCTGCGTACATGTGAAAAAGTACATTGGATGCTTGAAGCAAGGTGGTGAGAGGTTCCATAACTAAGTTGAACAATGTTGGTGAAAGGGAGGATCCTTGGGGGACACCTAACGAAACAGGTATTGGAGAGGACATCAGGTTGTTGCTCTTGAATTTCTGTGACCTGTTGTGTAGAAAGGAGGTGAACCACTTGAGAACAGTCCCGGAAAGACCCATTCTTGTGTTCAACAGATCGAGTAATTTCTCATGTTTAACAGTGTCGAACGCTGAAGAGAGATCAAGAAGGATGAGGAGGCAGGTATCCCCTTGATCTAGGATTTGAAGGGCGTCGTCGATTATGTGAGTCATAGCAGTTTCGGTGCTGTGACCTGCTCGGAAGCCTGATTGATGAAGGTTAAGGAGATCAAACAGATCAATGTGTTTAGTCAGTTGTAGTTGAGCGCATTTTTCCAATAATTTGGCGAGAGTGGGAATATTGGTAATGGGACGGTAGTTGTTTAGGTCGGATGGGTCGGCAGTAGGTTTCTTTAGCAGAGGTGTGACTTGTCCAACTTTAAGGGAGTCAGGGATGGTTCCTTCTTGGAGTGAGCTGTTGATAATCTTAGTCCAGAGTGGAAGGAGTAGTGGGATGAAATCTTTGACAGCGTTAGCAGGGAGGGGATCCGTGAGGTGATTGGAAGGTTTCAGGGTGCTGAGCAGTTTGCCTATTTCTTCTTCGGAGTAGGTTTCAAAGGTTGACCATGTAGCATTGTTTTTAGGTCCGGTGGGTTTTATGCAGTTGAGTGTGGTGTGGAGTCTTGCGTCAGCGCGGAGATCACTCTTTATGTTTATATATGCTAACATTTGGGGTCCACCACAAATCCTAGAGATCTTTGATATATAATCATTTAACTTCAGTAGGAAGAGGCAGTTTAGGCTAATCTATCTTATGACATGACAAGGCTTTTTATGGTATATGGTTTGTTGACTATGCTAACAATATTATTGGTATGTATCTATTTTCTAAGTGTGGCGCAAATACTGCATATTAGAGGACTATAGTTTAAATTAATATTATACATTTCCTTTGTGTCTCTTGTTTACCTTAGTGTAGACAAGTACAAGGGAGAGAGCAAAAGGGTGTGTCCTGTTACCGCGATCCCTAAGAGACAAGTGAGGCACTTAAGCTAGTTGAACTCTGACTCATAGATACTGAGGTGGTATGGTGACTCAGTCCCTACATGCTGATGTTATATGGTCCCAAGCATAGTTCTGTTTCTGAGCAGAATCCCTGCAACATGGCACCCAACATTTTGGTCAGTTGCCTACTTGCAGGAACACTGAGTAGTGCTTGTATTTGTCCACAATACCCTCATACCTTTTACCAGAGACATCCGTGGTGTTAGGGACTTATCTCAAGTTTTTAGGGAGCAGCTAGTTCTGTTGTTTTCAAGCTTGAATATTAAAAGGTTAAGACCTTGTTTGTGCTACGCTTTGAATTCTTTATCAATTAATTGTGGCACAACTTGTTGCTATTGCAGTCAACTGCTGACCGGCAGAGCAGTCTATGCACATCTGAAACAACATGGAGTCTCTAATGTGGTAGCTCCAGTGATTTTTGTAGTTGAAGTGGATGCAGCGTTCTGCTTTGAAGTCTTGTATTCTATGGTAACATTTCCAGCTGTAGATGATAACACTAATACTGTTCATACACACACTACACTACCAGCCCCTGCTGCACATAGACCTTATGCACTTACCAAAATTCCTCTTACAGTATGGGAGCTTTGTACTTGGTTTAATGGGGCCCTTCAGCATGTTCCTGTGCCAATTCGTATGGGTACTCTCAGTAATGAGGGGCCTCTTTGGTCAGAATTAGCCTGGTATACACCATACCCTGATTTACCCAATTTAAATCTTGTGCCGAACCTTGGTTTGTACAATGTTCTAGTCTTTTTATTCAGATGTATAACTCAATTTATTATGCATACATTATTGGCTGGACCAGTTAGACATAGCCAGCATGTGCAAGCCCAGTTGAAGGCAACTCCTGTTATTAGTCCTGTAATTGTTTATTTAGTTATGGGCAAACAACCCACTAATCTTGTAGAAATACCATTTTGGATTGCCTAAAAAATTGATCAACTTGAAGCTGTGTTTCCCCTTAAGGGACAACAAGATAAGCACATAATTTTGACTTTGTGCTTACCCACTGGACTGCGTCCCACTCTAGCCGACTGCAACACCTGGGGGACTATTTTTTGCCACCATCTACACTCTTTATCATGACTCTCCCTCGATGGCCGTTCTACCGAATGTCCTCAAACAAATACAGAATGAGCATGGGGCTGGTCCAGCCTTTGATTTGGAGATTAAACTTTTGAGTAACTTTCCAGATGGCGGTACAGTTTTCATGATTGCCCTAAAATCAAGACTCCAGACAGGTATCAGGTTCCTGATACACGTTCTCCTCATTCCTTTCAGGAATTGTATGACTAACACAATGACAGAAGAGGACGATCTGAATGCAGAAAAGAAGAATGTGTGAATCCTAAAAGAGAGACACGTTGCTCATTTGACATAATGATAAAGAAGGAGGACAGGCCTCCTCAATATAAAGCTCCTTTTCAGAAGAAGAAAGTTGCAGCCTTAACTGCTAAGAATCCAACAGATGGTAAGAACCCTGCTCTTGAACAGGAGTTGGGCAGTGACTCTTCTCAACAGCATGTCAGAAGTCACCATAGTATGCTGGACTCTTACCAATTTCTGGTAGCGAAGCAACTGAAATTTGTTTACAGTTGAAACCACAGACACCCCCGTAGCTCCTCCAGATAGAGTATATCACTTAGATATTCAAATTGAAGGTGACGATAAACACATCATTAGAGCTATACACTGGGATAACTTAACTACTTATAACATTCTACTAACGGAGGTTGATTGCCCCCCACCATTTGTATTTGCATCCCCCCAAGGTTAGGATGGTTTTCTACCTTTCTTTTCATACCTTGATACTAATTAAGTCAAACAAGCTTATGCATCCAAATGGGCCCTTGCATTGGAACCTGCACTTTACTGTAATCATGTTGGTTTGGGTAAAGATTCCCCTTATCATATCAATCCTATATGGTCTATCCCACAGGTACAACCACAATATCCAATCAAAAGGGATGCTAAGGTGCCCATTAAGGAAATTCGTTCCAAACTGGAGTACCATGGAGTAATTGAACCCTGTGTCTCTCAAATTAATATACCTCTTTTACCTTCTCTGAAACCCGTAATTGACCGAAATCCCAAAGGTCGACCTTAGATGTGTAATTGTTGGTGCGGGTGGCCGTCCTCTTCATGCTGATGCACTTTCTTCGATCAATAATGAAGCTCAACCCCCGTAGTAGGCCGGAGGATGAAGAGAGAGGGAGATGATGCAACCTTCTTTCCCGAAGCTGTCAAGTGGCAGGATCGTAATGTGGATGTCAAAATTCACTTTATGGATGGTGTGCACTTCCCACCCTGACAGCCAATTGCTCTCGCTTCAGGTGCTCCCGCTTTATAGTTCCTAATGAGACCCCTCATTTGACTTTGTGGTAAAAAAAAGCTGCTGACGCACAATTTAAACAAACCACTTTTCAGCCCTTATTATTGTGTTAAAGGTCTGTTGATATTTCGTTTATATGTAACTATGATCATTTTTGTTCAAACTGAAAACCTACTGTATTTCACAAATTGTCACCTCTTTTTTTAGGTTTTAGTTCAATTGGGACACCAAGCACATTGTTCACTATATGAATTCAAAAATAAGTACCAACCCTAGAAACTTCAGCTGCGTATGTTTTTGATTCTCCCTCTGACAATCTGTTCCCATAAAATTATATGCCATTGAGCTTCATAATTTTTTTCACATAGCCCACAGGAACTGCTGCTCCTTTTAGCAAATAAATGGAATTGATATTCCAATACAGAAATGAATTTTGTTTCTACTGAAAAAATACTCACTGCCCTGCAAATGGACATCCTTAAAGAAAAGCCACATGCTCTAAGAAAACAAATTATTGTCATTACTCCGGGGCCAGTAATAGAGGCTGTTAAAGCAGCCAAATCTGCAGTAGCCACAGCTAAAATAGCAGCTGTCACTTGTTTTAAAACACATATCGACAATGATATCTTGGCTGCCTTTGATTCGATGCACATGAAAATGGCACCTATTTTCCAAAGTGCTTTCCTCCTAAATACTCATCACTTAAATTACCAGAATGTTCCTTTTGTTACTATGCTAGGGTTGGCAATCGTTTGATTGCCAAAGAAGACGCAGACATACTTAGATTGTTGCCACACATGCAGGTGTAGCTTCTGCGCATGCGGGAGTGGCGGTCTGTATTTTGCTCTTACAGCAATGCTGTTGGTGGCATGGCTTATACCAACAGACCAGAAAATATGTCCCTTGTTGCAGCATTTGTCAGCAAATTAAAGGCTCCTCTGTGTCTCGTCCACAGCAGACACATTTCTCAATTTCCAACAACCCCTTTGGTTGTATTTACCTCGATCACTGTGGTCGACTGATTTTAGATACTGCATTTTGGTTGCAGTTGATTCTTGCTCTAGGTTACTCAGAGTCTGACCACTGTGCTCAGCTGATGCTCGAACTGTTATTAAAGACTTCTTCATCAGGACTTAGCCATGGGGTACATTCCATTATCACCAGGGTCCAGATTTCGCTTTTTAAAACGTATTGTGATTTAATGACGTCAATCGGTGTACAGGTGCATTATTCTTCTCCATATAGGTCAGAGGGCAATTCTGTTGCGGAAAGGATGAACCATAAATTAAAGCAGTCCATAACTGCTCGAGTATAAGGTACAGAGCTTGACACACACCTCCATTGCAGTCATGAAGTCGAACACATACCGATATTGTATCATCATGAGGTGGATGACTCTTAGTTCTTCCTTAATTGTATTAAATCCAATCTCAGGGCTGTTCATCATTTTCAGCAGTTCCCACCTGGTTATTTGTAATCAGCTAGAGTTTGCTTTCAACTGCACAGTGAAAAAGGGTACAGACCCTCCTGCATATACTTGCGTGTCAGAAAACAGTTTGAATTCTTCTGGAATGTACTTGCTCTCAGCCTAACCAAAATAATCAGCAGTTCTCTTTTCTCGAGCCGTAGGCACTAGAGTTATTGTTGTCTGTAGTAAATGTTGGTATAACTCTGACAGATCTTCTCCAGGGATGGCTAGGGTCGGGGTATGTATGGTGATGAGAGAGAAAACGCCTTGCAAACTGAGGATGAGCTGAGCACATTGCCAATACATATCCCTCAGCATGTAGATGCCCCATTGCATGTCCGTAATGGGCAGTGTTGTTCCACAGTTCTCATTCGTGCCTAGTGGAATTGTTCCTTTGCCTCTGAAACACAAGGAATACAGTGTAGGTTTCCATACACCCTGCAATTAGGGTTTGCCCCTTCTCTTCTAAACACGTGTACCCATCTAGCTCAGTGTCCCATATTACCAGACTGTGGTTATCTATGCTGGGAATTAACCCTCCCCTATGTTACTCATTTCCCTTCTTATCATCGGGGTGGATAGCCCTACACTGGAACCCCATGTCTGGTGTCAATTTGTTATTAATGAAGAATTGCACCAGATACACTATAGGCCACCCTAGGACCACAGATGGAAGCAGTGCGGATGTGTTTGTGCACTGGTGCGATGGCTTTGCTACCTCCGAAAGCCGTTTTCATGAAAGTCTTGGGGTCAAACAGTATCCTCCTCTATGGTACCCCACCTGCCCATACTATATAGCTCTGTTTGAATCTCGCTAGCTGCGATATAAAGGTATAGTGCTGTGGGATTGGGCTCATATTGAGTCACATTTATTACTACTCTATGAAGTACTGCTCTGTTGGGCTGTATTTGAGTGCTAATCCTATATAGGAACAGGTGGGGAGTGCATTTTGTAGGATTGGGCAAAGAATTCCACTTCGCCGGTGGAGTTCATTGAATTGTGCACATTCTGTGCTGCATGCAGAGTGCGGAGTTCCAAAAAACTCAGCAAAGTGATGCAGAGCTGAGTTTTTTTCTTGAGCGGCTCGCCATTGAACAACAAATCATGCTCTAGACCTCCTCCCAACGCGATTTTTCATTGCGGGTGGTCATGGCAGGTTGCGACCGCTCGCATTGAGAAATTTGCCATTCGTGTTTAGGAAGATGCTGCTCGTGTAGAATGTCTACTCAAGCTGGCTGAAAGCATCAGCGTCCTCTCGTGCGATGTGTAGTACCATTTGCACTAACTCTTGGTGCTCAAAATCTGTGTGAGCTGTGTGACTTAACTGACTCCGACCCCTGGTGGAGTGAGGCAGGGTTTTTCTGGCACTTTTTGGAGTTCTGTGGAGTAAAAAACAGCAATCTCCACCCAAGCTTCGCATTTTGCTTTTTCGGGGGCTACCTCTTGAGATAAATAAAAGCCTGTCTGTGCCTACTGCATGTGGTATCAGTGAGAATACATAACATTTGGGCTGATGTCTTGAGCACTAATGGACGTTATGTGCCAATACCAGGTGATATGTTAGAGTGCACAGTGTAGACTAAGATTGGGTTCAGTGTAATTGTAAGTGAGGTAGGAGAGGCCTCAGTGCAAGCGCAGTAGAAATGTTGGGGTAGGCTCCATTTGACTAGGCAGATTTTTGGCTACAGATGGATGCAGGCACACTCATACTAAACAGAGTTTGTGCAACAGAACAATATTACATAACTTTTGAAACATTGCAGGTCTTGGGAGGGTTTCCAGAGGAGACATTTGCAGTCTTCTGGCAATTTGGGGGTTTATTTTGCTTTGTTGAAAGTGCTTACAAGAGTTTGTTTGCAAATGGCCATTAAAGAAAAGTTTGAGGTTTTTGACTTGCACTCTTCAGCCTGGTAGGGGTTCTGAAAGTAGTCTCTGTCAAAGTGGAGGTTTAAAAGTGGTGCACTCGTGGCTCATCTGCAGACCTGCTGGATAAGAGCTGTTTGTAGGCTAGTTTAGAAAAACATGCATCCTTATGTTTCATCGTGAATCAGCCTTGGGGCTTCCTGTGCCATTCCTTTTTTGGCTTTTCCTCAGTTTTTATTTTATTTGCGCAATTTTAGTGGGGTACTAGAAGCAAAAAGGTCCTGGAGGCAGTTAAAGGATGTGGTCCTTTTGACTTAGGGCCCGTCTTAGTGACTTGGATGAGTAGACCTGGGGGCCTGCTTTTGTGTGCTGGCCGGGGAGCTATCTTGCCCTCTCGTCAGACTGCCCTCCAAAGGGAAGTGGCCAGTCAAACCCACTCCAGGGATCAGCAGCAGATTGGGGCCTAGGCCCCACAAGCACTTGAATGGCGGACTCTAGCGCTTATTTACAATCAGCTCAACATATGCAGCCCTGAGTTTCCCAAAAGCAAGTAAAGAGTTGAAATGTCAGTGTTGTCTTACTAGTCTTTACTCTGAAATGTGTATGGAGGTGTGCATGAAGCGTGTGTTCTGCATTGGGGTTTGAATCTACTGCGCATTTGAGCTTTGTGTTGGTGCCAACGTACAGAGCTCTGATTTCCACTTTTATATCTGTACATCTGTTGAAATCAAATGGTAGTTATTAGCACTGTGATATCCCTGGTGGGATGAGTTTCTCCGCTCTACAAAAACATTAATTAATAATAATACTGCCTCCCCAGACAGTTACCCATCCTTGCTGTGGTTGTGGCCCCTGTCCCTGTTGGGCTGATTTCCCTGTCTGCTGTTGCTGTGCCCCCGTGTTCTGCCAGCAACCTGGTCCTTGTTGCTGTGGTGTGGTTGCTAACTGATTTCACTGTAGCTGAAGGTAAGGTAAGGTGTATTCTGGTTGGTCTGTGCTTGATTTTGTGGATGAGGATTTTGCCTGGACTGGCCTAGGATTATCGATCTTTGCTCATGATACGCCTTTAACCAGCATTGGTGAGCCATGTGGCCCATTCTGTGGCAATGGAAACACTTTCTGAGGTCTGGCTGCTGCCAGTCTCCCTGACCTCTGCCATTAGGACTGGGTAGAAACCCTCTGAAGTTCTGAGGAAGAGCTCCCTTCAAGACTGTTTCCATTTACACACTTGCGACCAATGCGCTCCCTCGAGTGTGGTATTTTTCAATTTGTGTTAGTCCAGCTTACAGTGTCTCACTGGGCTTGTTCCTGTTTATTCTTATCCTTTTCCTCTTTCTTTCTGTATTAATTTAATATGTGGGTCTGTATTTCTCGCCAGGGTTTGGTGTAATCCTACTACACTGTCCAGTCCACTCTGAATTTCAGTAAACAGCTCCTTTTTGAGAATGTTATAGAAGAACGTGACCTGGGGGTCTGTGTCAATCCATGGCTGTCCTGTCGCCTGTCTCCTCCGTTCCCTCATTCTGTCCAAAAAGTCAGTTACAGTCTCCCCAGGTTTCATCAATCCTCCTACATCTGGGCAGTCAGGGAACATTTCCCTCCGGGCCATCCTATCTGGTGCCTGTAAAGACTGGAATGCGTCCCGTCAGGCTCAGAGTTGGTCAGATTGACTTCTTAGATGCGGGTTCAGCTGAACACAGTGTTGGTCTGCCCCCAATGAGGCTGCTGAGCAGACTCTTGACATTGCCAACTGTTGGTGTTTTTCTCAAAACACAAGATCAATTTTCCTGTCCCATCCATCAATGGGGACAGTTTAGCCCACAGCCCTTCTTTCTCCATCTGAGCCCATGGCACATAGATGGTCCCTGTTGTGCCCTTCAGTAATTGCTAAAAACACAGTTGATGGACAGAATGTAGAACAATGTCATACATTCACCCCAGTACAAGGATCTGGGCCTAAATCCATCGTTTTTTTGCACTCCACACCACCCTGGGTTAGACACTGGCTATATGCAAATCAGCTCTGACCCTGTGCCTCATGGGAACAGTCCAGTCCGAACTACCAAGCCATGTCTTTCCCAGACCAGAATCAAGCATCCAAGGACCGGTTTCTGGCTATCAGCCTTCATCAGCCTGGATAGCTTGACTCAAGTGGTGTGGAGAGACTGGGACTCACGTCTGAGCATACCCAGCCCACTCGGGGTGAAAATTGCAAAAAACACAGTTGATGGACAGAATGTAGAACAATGTCATAAATTCACCCCAGTACAAGGATCTGGGCCTAAATCCATCGTTTTTTTGCACTCCACACCACCCTGGTTTAGACACTGGCTATATGCAAATCAGCTCTGACCCTGTGCCTCATGGGAACAGTCCAGTCCGAACTACCAAGCCATGTCTTTCCCAGACCGGAATCAAGCATCCAAGGACCGGTTTCTGGCTATCAGCCTTCATCAGCCTGGATAGCTTGACTCCAGTGGTGTGGAGAGCCTGGGACTCACGTCTGAGCATACCCAGCCCACTCGGGGTGAAAATTGCAAAAAACACAGTTGATGGACAGAATGTAGAACAATGTCATACATTCACCCCAGTACAAGGATCTGGGCCTAAATCCATCGTTTTTTTGCACTCCACACCACCCTGGGTTAGACACTGGCTATATGCAAATCAGCTCTGACCCTGTGCCTCAGGGAACAGTCCAGTCCGAACTACCAAGCCATGTCTTTCCCAGACCGGAATCAAGCTTTCAAGGACCGGTTTCTGGCTATCAGCCTTCATCAGCCTGGATAGCTTGACTCCAGTGGTGTGGAGAGCCTGGGACTCAGGTCTGAGCATACCCAGCCCACTTGGGGTGAAAATTGCAAAAAACACAGTTGATGGACAGAATGTAGAACAATGTCATACTTTGACCCCAGTACAAGGATCTGGGCCTAAATCCATCGTTTTTTTGCACTCCACACCACCCTGGGTTAGACACTGGCTATATGCAAATCAGCTCTGACCCTGTGCCTCATGGGAACAGTCCAGTCCGAACTACCAAGCCATGTCTTTCCCAGACCGGAATCAAGCATCCAAGGACCGGTTTCTGGCTATCAGCCTTCATCAGCCTGGATAGCTTGACTCCAGTGGTGTGGAGAGCCTGGGACTCACGTCTTAGCATACCCAGCCCACTCGGGGTGAAAATTGCAAAAAACACAGTTGATGGACAGAATGTAGAACAATGTCATACATTCACCCCAGTACAAGGACCTGGGCCTAAATCCATCGTTTTTTTTGCACTCCACACCACCCTGGGTTAGACACTGGCTATATGCAAATCAGCTCTGACCCTGTGCCTCATGGGAACAGTCCAGTCCGAACTACCAAGCCATGTCTTTCCCAGACCGGAATCAAGCATCCAAGGACCGGTTTCTGGCTATCAGTCTGGATAGCTTGACTCCACTGGTGTGGAGAGCCTGGGACTCACGTCTGAGCATACCCAGCCCACTCGGGGTGAAAATTGCAAAAAACACAGTTGATGGACAGAATGTAGAACAATGTCATACATTCGCCCCAGTACAAGGATCTGGGCCTAAATCCATCGTTTTTTTGCACTCCACACCACCCTGGGTTAGACACTGGCTATATGCAAATCAGCTCTGACCCTGTGCCTCATGGGAACAGTCCAGTCCGAACTACCAAGCCATGTCTTTCCCAGACCGGAATCAAGCATCCAAGGACCGGTTTCTGGCTATCAGCCTTCATCAGCCTGGATAGCTTGACCAGTGGTGTGGAGAGCCTGGGACTCACGTCTGAGCATACCCAGCCCACTCGGGGTAAAAATTGCAAAAAACACAGTTGATGGACAGAATGTAGAACAATGTCATACATTCACCCCAGTACAAGGATCTGGGCCTAAATCCATCGTTTTTTGCACTCCACACCACCCTGGGTTAGACACTGGCTATACGCAAATCAGCTCTGACCCTGTGCCTCATGGGAACAGTCCAGTCCGAACTACCAAGCCATGTCTTTCCCAGACCGGAATCAAGCATCCAAGGACCGGTTTCTGGCTATCAGCCTTCATCAGCCTGGATAGCTTGACTCCAGTGTTGTGGAGAGCCTGGGACTCAAGTCTGAGCATACCCAGCCCACTCGGGGTGAAAATTGCAAAAAACACAGTTGATGGACAGAATGTAGAACAATGTCATACATTCACCCCAGTACAAGGATCTGGGCCTAAATCCATCGTTTTTTTGCACTCCACACCACCCTGGGTTGGACACTGGCTATATGCAAATCAGCTCTGACCCTGTGCCTCATGGGAACAGTCCAGTCCGAACTACCAAGCCATGTCTTTCCCAGACCGGAATCAAGCATCCAAGGAACGGTTTCTGGCTATCAGCCTTCATCAGCCTGGATAGCTTGACTCCAGTGGTGTGGAGAGCCTGGGACTCACGTCTGAGCATACCCAGCCCACTCGGGGTGAAAATTGCAAAAAACACAGTTGATGGACAGAATGTAGAACAATGTCATACATTCACCCCAGTACAAGGATCTGGGCCTAAATCCATCGTTTTTTTGCACTCCACACCACCCTGGGTTAGACACTGGCTATATGCAAATCAGCTCTGACCCTGTGCCTCATGGGAACAGTCCAGTCCGAACTACCAAGCCATGTCTTTCCCAGACCGGAATCAAGCATCCAAGGACCGGTTTCTGGCTATCAGCCTTCATCAGCCTGGATAGCTTGACTCCAGTGGTGTGGAGAGCCTGGGACTCACGTCTGAGCATACCCAGCCCACTCGGGGTGAAAATTGCAAAAAGCACAGTTGATGGACAGAATGTAGAACAATGTCATACATTCACCCCAGTACAAGGATCTGGGCCTAAATCCATCGTTTTTTTGCACTCCACACCACCCTGGGTTAGACACTGGCTATATGCAAATCAGCTCTGACCCTGTGCCTCATGGGAACAGTCCAGTCCGAACTACCAAGCCATGTCTTTCCCAGACCAGAATCAAGCATCCAAGGACCGGTTTCTGGCTATCAGCCTTCATCAGCCTGGATAGCTTGACTCCAGTGGTGTGGAGAGCCTGGGACTCACGTCTGAGCATACCCAGCCCACTCGGGGTGAAAATTGATAGCCAGAAACCGGTCCTTGGATGCTTGATTCCGGTCTGGGAAAGACATGGCTTGGCTCCGGCCAGTGTCTATCATATTGTCTTTTTATAATCCTGTGTACTGCTCAGACCCTCCACTCGTCTTTGGGCAGCATGAACTAGAAACAGGCAAGGTTATATTTTTGAGGCGAAGTCACCATTTCTTTCAGTCCAATTTTTATTGCTATCTCTCTCTCTCTCTTTCTCTCTCTCTCTCTCTCTCTCTTTCTCTCTCTCTCTCTCTCTCTCTCTCCATCTCGGTCTCTCATCATTGCAGTGTTCAGATGTTACATTCACAATGTTTTGGATATTCTTGATGTTGCGAGGCTGGTAAGTTATTGCAACTGACTTTTATGTTGAGTGTTGTGTCTTGTAATGACTTAATGTACATATGAAGAAGTTACCATGACTGCAAACTGTTGTTCACTTCCCAGGCAATCCTGCATGTCCGGTTCCCATAGGGCTCTCCCCCTCCGTGCCATATGTAGTCTTCTGAAATGGCCATCCTCTGGTTCGAAGAATCCCTCCTCTGGCCAGGGTCTACAATATTGACCCTTCCTTTTAGTCCAATGGGCTAGCAGAATGCTCATTCAAAGACCTCGCCTTCTTCTCTAGTCACCATCTCTCTGGGGGTCAGTTTGTCTGACCGGCGCATTGGGGGGGTAACGGCGGATGTCTTCTCCACTGCTCTCCTCAAGTTCGCATAAAGGGGTCACGTTACTTCCCCTACATCTTAATTGGGTTTGAACTAGGCTAATTTCATACCTTATTTCCTGATCAGCTCCTCTCCTACGCTGACAACGCAGTGAGGTTCTGTTTCCCAATAGGGACCTCTTCTTTTGCTCTACTTTGTACTCCTCTCTGTGTGGAACCTTGGGCCTGGCCTCACTCTCCCCCCAGTGGAGGGTGTGCAGCTCTGTTCTCTCTTGGCACTCCCATGGGGAGAACTCTCTCTATTCCCATCCTTAACTTGCACCTCTCCTCTAACTCCCGCCTGGGCTGCATCCTTCGTTTGGTGCTGTGCATGGTTCTTCTTGGCAGGAATCTGCCTTCATACTTACATTTTGTCTTCTCTCCCACTGCCTGAGCATACCCTGGGGAAGTATAGCCAGTGACTCCCCCCTTGATGTCGGACCTCGGAGGACTGGGACCTACTTTCTCACCCCAACTAGTGCTGTCAATGTCCAGAACTTCAATAAACTTCCTGGTCACCTGAGAGCATTCTAATAGATGGGTTAGAATGCGGGCTCAACATGCCATTGGGGTGTAATGTGTTGAATGCGATGGATGGGGGGGTCGAACTTCAGGGAACGGTAGCACTGAGCTTGGGTGAGTCTGGAACCACCTGGACTTGCCTATCTGGTATCCGCCCAGCCCTAGATCTAGTTGCTCGCTGCCCCGTGGGGGGCCTCTGGCTCCCACAACTGATGGGTTCGTGTATCCTATTGCAGGAGCGGTTGGGATGGTAGGCATCAGAGATTGCATCTCGACTCCTGTATACAGTGGGGGATGAGTGGATGCCTTTCTTGCATGCTCTGAGATGGGATTGTTAGTCTGGACCAACTCAAACATGTCCCACAGTTCTAGCAGTGCCTCTCTACCAGCTTTCGTTGTCCTATATATTTGGTCTGAATATGTGTGCGCATGTGTTCTATTATGTTGGTGCGGAATGGTCCCTCTCTGGCCAGGGAATGGGTATGCCATTCACGGCAAAACCGATCTAGTTTTTTAGCCTGTGTGTGAAACCAAGTTTGCATCTGTGTTAGAGGTGACTCCATGATTTAGTGTCGGAAATTTTCAAGGGAATAGTATACTCTAACTTTTTAGGTCAAAATAAGCCTAAGTCTCCTACTCTGTAATAACTACTTCCTACAAGCTCAGATTTAGACAAAGATTCATCAAAAACAGACTTTTCACAAAAAACAAAACAACAATGTATATGAAGGGTCACAACCTGAAAGAAAGGGCAGCGGTTAAATTCAAAACATCTTTTAGCAGCGAAATAGCAAATATGGAAAAACAGTTTGTAGTAATGGTAACCCCTTCATACGTACATTACGTCTTTAACAAGATACAACGTTCCACATAAAACACAGCAGCAATAATTTACCAGCACCACAATTTCAAGAATATCCTAAACTTTGTGAATGTAACATCTGAACACTGCAATGACGAGTGGCAGAGAGAGAGGGATCAATAAAGAACAGACAGAAGGAAATAGTGACTTTGTAAAAAAAACGTTGTCCTCTCCTAACGCAAGCTGTCTGAAAGATGAGGGGAGGCTCTGCGTGGTACACAGGACTAAGAGAGCCCAATAGTCCGTCAATATTGGCTCTGGGACAAAGATTGCAATAATTTATGCGAAGAAGAAGGAACAGCTTGACAACCACATGCCATTGTTGGCCCAGCACAAGCTGCACTTGCCCCCAGATGCATCAAAAACCCATTTTGCTATTCCTTAATAGCGAAAAATAACGATTCGCTATTAAGGAATAGCAAAATGCAATGCATGAAGAAATCACTAAAAAAATTGTGATTTCTTAAAATTCCTTAATTGCGACTCGCAAATTGCGAGTCGCAATTAAGGAATACCTCCCCATTCATTCCTATAGGCCTAGAGGCCCATAGGAATGAATGGGAAGACATTCTCAATTTGCGAATCGCAATTAGCGAATCGCAAATTGAGAATGCAATTTCAAGGGTGCAGGGGTGTCCAAAGGACACCCTGTTGCATCCCTGAAATTGATCTGTGCACATGTGTTTCGCACATACATGCCCTTAGGGCATGTGTGTGCGCAACATGAAACTTTGAAAAATGCACTTAAGTGCATTTTTCAAAGTTTTTGCAAATTACCATGAATTTGAACTTCATGGTAATTTGCGAGCCCTATTAGTGAAATCGCTATTTTCTAAACTTTAATGCATTGCATTTAAGGAATCTCAATTGAGATTCCTTAAATGCACGTAATCGCAATTTTGCGATTTCTTAATTTGCGATTTTTGCATTTGGGATGATGCATCCCAAATGCAAAAATACCGGTCGGCCCCTTTGCGTGCGGATTTTACCTTGATGGATCTATGCCTTAGTCTTTAAGATCCAAATAATTCCTAACATCCAACCTACACTCCAATTAACACCCAGGGTTCATACATATCAGCTGTGTCACGGCAACTGATCTAAGCAAATAACACCTCTCACTTCTTTCAGATACTGTCAGTGTTAAAAAACCGACAGCTGTGAGAAAACCATTCAGACTAAAAAATAAAGATCAATGTGTTGGCCCTATATCATACTCAGGCCCTTTGCGTACCTCCACCATTCCTAATGTGCTGACTATCAAAAAAAGGAGACTTCTACAAAATCGCCCCGAGGCCACCTTGTGACTACTCAGTTTGCACACATAAAATATACAATATGTTAGAATTCTTTTAGTAGCAGGGCACTCAGATTACATTTTGCACTTCTTCCTAATTTGCCATACATCAAATGCTGAGACTAAGGATCAGATGTAGTCTCTTGCCCACTGACAGTGGATTCGGAGTGGAAATCCACCTTGCTGATTCAGCAGAACTTTCACTCATTGGCGGTGTCTGCTCACCTTCCTTGTGGTGCAGATGTGAAACTGTTCCGGCAGAGTCCTTTCCCTTCGGCTGCATCCGGGATAGAAAAACCCTTTTCTCCGGGCTCACTCACGAAAATGTTGCTGGAATATGAATTTACCTTGAAAAACAAAAGACAAGAAGAATTTGGCAAAACAAGAATAGTTAGTTTGATTAAAAACTTCGGCCAGGAAACAACCACAAAAACGGGTCTGAAGACTGTCTCAACATACATTCATGCTGAGTGCATTTATATACAGTCTTTGTAGTACGGTAAAATAATTGTCATCTTATTTTAGAGACAGTAATGCAAGGCCTAGTCATGGGGATGTAAATCAGGCCTGCTGATATTGAATGCAGGAGGGTCTCGACCTTGCGCGACAAATTAAGGGCTAGTGCGTGAAGTGTCCTGATGTCCGGTATGGTGAGCATGTGATCACTGCGTATACTGTGTGTACTGTTGTTTGATTGGCTGAGTGTTTCTAACTTCATGTGGCATCTAACTTCATGGTGTTTTGGGAACATGTGCACCCCTCCCGCCATATTGGTGCCAATCTCCTGGGACCATTGTGGTTTTGCTGCCTATCTGTGGGACTAATCTGGGTTTCTCCTAATCACGTTTGTTCGGCTGGTTACGTGCCACCCTACATGTGATCTGTCAACCAGTAGCCTCAGGCGTAGGTCGCGGGCATGCATCACTAGGCATTTCTTACTCAGGATTAAAGTAGAGGTCATCTCTGGAGATTTTGACAACAGTGACTTGAATTCGTTTTTGAATAGACATGCGTTGGTGCGTAAATAAACATCAATATTAAAATGTATTTATCCAGTTCCCTGTGCTTGCACTTTCAGTGGCACACACATGACATTGTAATGTTATTAAAGTGCCTTAGATAACCATACAATTTACAATGTTTTTCTCTGGCAGCAGCACAGAGGGGAGAAGGGCAGTCATTAACCTCCATGGGTGTTTAAGTCTTGCTTGACAGTGCAACAGTCACCTGACCTTTTAATTTACAAGTATGTTATTCAATAATTCTTTGCTTCCACACAAATACATTCCAATTCTATTTACTTGTGAAACTCCACTTTATCATACAACATTCCTTCGAAGCCAGACCTGTTGGTGTTGCTAATGCTTGTTTTACATCTTTATTATAATTACAAAGTGGTCCCCTTCAAACTCTCCTTGAAATTATGTTCCTATTAACCAACCTTGATAGCACGCTTTTGAAAAAGAAAATATTTTTTCAAATTTTTTGTCCACCCTAAAACGCAGTAATCCCGAATACAATTTTTTCTTTTGTGTACCATGCCTTTATGATTCAAATTTGTATTCTGTTTTCCCTAATGAAATAATGTACTACTCTGATTTTTCTTTTGCAGTTCCATGAAGAATGTGAATATGTAAAGCTCTTTTTTTGCCACAGGCATGTTGCAAAAACTCCAAATTAATTCCTACGGATGGAACACGTGCAGAATGATACTTTTCAACCTCAACTTTTCTGAATATCAATCAGACCAAACGACTCGTCATAGGATAGGGGGAACAGCTTGTGCTCTGACTTCACATATGCCTAGCAGTATTCAAAAAGTGTTTCCTATACATCGGCTTTTTATACATAGGAAGTTTGGGACTGCCAAGAGGACATACATTGTCAATAAGTAGTTAACCTCTTTGGTATGTATTCCTTAAATCTTTGTGCTTAGCCTGCTTCTGAGCTTTACTGGGTTTTACAAAAAAAATTATGAGATTTGCCCAGCCTTATCGACCTTGGTCAAGTAGCAATGCCAAAATGAAAACATGGGTCATTTAATTCCAAATAACATAATTAAATTATTTAGTCACGTTGCCTCCCATCAATAACCTTTGGAAGCATTCCGATTTCCCACTAATAAATCTGTTGGATATGACTGAAATATGTTGTGACAACTGTGAAATAAACCAAAAGAATATGGCTGCCCAGAAGTTACCACTTAGCACCACCATCGACCCCATTAATGATTCCTTTTGCTGGACACCCAACACTGACAATGGAGGGCTAGGTAAAGATACTCCTTGCAAGATATTGAGAAATGTCTGTTTCTAGTGGGCTTTTACAGCTAGAACAAAGCAGGATTATGTCTTCAATATATTAGGCAATTACCTGACCATGTACATGCAAAAACTTCTACTAATGTGTGCGAAATTCTTGTCTGCACAGATGCAGAATAGAGCTGTGTGCCTACTTTTAACAAAATCGAACAGCTTTTGAACCATCGTTAACATGAATTGCCTCTGTAAATCCGAGGGTGAGTCAGTAAATGAGCTTGGATACAGTGGCAGCCTCCACAAACAGAGGGTGGTAGAGGGTGGGTGGAGGTAACGCGGGAGGGAGAGCGCGGGGTGGGTGTTATTAATAACCCAAAAAAAGAGCTTACCTTACCCTGCCGGCCGCCGCCCGCGTCGCACCTTCTGTGCTCTTCCTGGTGCAAGCAGCCCCTGGGACAGACTCCCTGTGCAACCTCCACACTGCTCTCATGTTATATGAGACCAGCAGAGTGATTAGCTTGAGCAGGCTGAAAAGACGCTCGGCTCAGGACAGGGAGTCTGTGGGGCTGTTCAATGCAGCAGGTTTGAAGAAACCTAAATGCTCATGAGTGTTGGACCGGCCTGAGAAAGCCGGGCTAACACACAAGAGCATTTAGAAGTGCAAATAGCACTTTTTCTCCCTCCTCCCATGCCTCGGCCCTGCCACTCCTTGCATGTGCTGGCTCAGAGCAGGCAAATGAAAAATAAAACATTATTTTTCACCTGCTGGCTCTGAGCCATGCAGTGGAGCACATTTCCTCCGCCATTTTGGAGGAGCCACCGCTGCTTGGATATTAAAAGTTGGAAACAAGAAGTGTAATCATTGTTCGGTATTTCTGAGCTGTGCTGTTTGCAGTGCATGCACGAACTGAGCAGTGTGGTCAGGGCTGGACTGGCCGTAGCGGGCACCGGGCAATCCCCCGGTGGGCCGCACGGGTGGGGGTACCTAGGGGCCGTTTTTGTTAAAGGGCCGTTTTTGCAGCAAAGAGCTTGTGGCACCCTCAACCCCCCGGGCAGGGGAGGGGTGGGGTGGCCGAGCATTTTGCCAGGGCCCATTTTGGTTCCCAGTCCGGCCCTGAGTGTGGTGCAGTGGTACATTCACTATAGACAGCATACATTTATGGAAAACAGGTGCATTACTCAGTTCTGAGACCTTTGTTCACTGTTGAAGATATGTTCAGATCACCCATACGGAGATGAGTGCTAACTGTACTCGCTTACGGTTTTGCAAACTAATTTAACATCAGATTGTAGCTGGTGGTCATAATGTTTGATAGGCAGCATTCAAGGACTGTATAAAAAGTTGCTGAAATACACTTTTCACCACTTATTTGCACGCATGAATTGGGAGCAAATTAAACCTAATGCTTGATGCAAATGTTCTCTATCACGGTGGTGTTTTACACCCACTATTTCTGTCTAAGTGCAAATGAGGGGCTAAGTGGTAATTGCTTTATCACTTAAGATATGATTTACAGAAATTATACATGTATATTTCTTAAGGTGACTGATAAAATACACACTACTTTTGTTAAAGTCTACTTGTAGTCATGAAAACGGATTCTACACTTTTTCGGCCAGATGAACAACCATTTCCTTTTGCGACTTGCAATTTGTGAATTTTAGCGAGTCGTTAAAGGAAATGTACTAAACTGTCTCAGACACATCTTGCAATTCCCAAGGGGGTTGCAAATGACCAGCCTCTTCAATATTCATGAGTCAGGTAAAAATTTGCGACCCATTGGGAATGGGCAATAATAACACTGGGATAGTGGCCTGCTGGGGATAGTAGATCCCCATGTCTGTGTTTGCTTCTCAAATAAAGCATTTTTTTTAAAAATGCAGCACAGTTTCCTTAAAGGAAAACAGGATGCATTAAAAAAATTAAAAAAGGAAACGTTTCAGTTTAATTTTTTAACAGTATGCAGTGGTCAGTGGGACCACTGCCTGCTCTTAAAAAAATGTTTCGCTGCCCATCACAAAAAGTAAGGGTCTTCTGCGGACCCTTTCCTGTTTGACACTGGCTTACCACCAATTTGATATTTATGGTAAATGTGATTGTTTTGCGGTTTCAAAACTATCTTGCACCCCCCCCCTGTGACTCGCTATTACGAAGGGACGTCTCCTTGACACGCCCTTTTCCTAATAGCGACTCGCAAAACCTTTTTTGCGAGTTGGTAACAGGTTTCTGACTCACAAAGTAAGTTTGGTGCATGCTACAACCCTTTTTGAAAGGTCGCAAACAGGCCGATTTTCCGTGTTCCCGGTCGTTCAGCTGGCCCTTTTTATTATTAGTTCTACTTCTTGCTGACTGGATTGCCACTTTGAAATGACTTATTTTTTTAACATATATTTACATATACATAGCATATACATAGCATATAACTTTCTCCCCATGGATAGATGCAATAAATCTGGCATTCTCTTTGCATAGCAAGCCAAGTTATAGCATGCAAAAAAATAAAAGAACAGAGGAAAAACAACCAATTTTGTTTTCCCAATGTAACTCCCTTAGGAAACTGTGCTTGCACTCCTTCCGTTTCTGAGCAAACTAATGGAGAAACATGTCAACACTCATCTCTCCAGTCATGTCAAGCGTACGGGCTGTTTAGACCCTTCCCAGTCCAGCTTTAGGCCCAAATACAACACCAAATCACCATTACTAGTGGTCACGGACAACATCAGGATGACCCTAGATAAGGGCCACTCTATGATTTATTTTATTTTTATTTTATTTATTTCGATTTATATAGCGCGTTATAACCTGGGGGGTCTCTAAGCGCTTTATCAGGATCAGGGTCCAAACATCGAGTACTGTGGAGGACAACTGTTCATAAAAGTTACAAAACACCCCATGCTTGCTGGAAAAGCGCTGTTTTTAGTTTTTTTCGGAAGGTCAACAAATTTGTCTCCTTCCGTAATTCAATTGGCAGCTTATTCCAGGCTGTTGGGAGCAAATATGAAAAGGCACGTCCACCTACTGTGGCCAATCTACACCGTGGTTGAGTAAGAAGAGAGGCGTCAGCAGATCGAAGTGTCCGTGCTGGGCAATAGGGAATAAGGCGGGATTTCATGTACATTGGAGCCTTGCCGTACAGGGCTTTGTGAACAATGCACAGTCCTTTGAACATCACCCTTTGCTTAACCGGCAGCCAGTGCAGTGCATGATTTTGGTGCTGTTGGACCTATCGGCGGCGTTCGACACACTCTCACATAGCATATTGCTCAGAAGACTAAAAGAGATTGGACTAAGGAAATCGGCCCTACAGTGGATGGCGAGCTTTCTATCAGCTCGCTCCCAGATTGTCATCTTAGGCCCGTATTGTTCGGCTCCAACAGAATTGTCCAAGGGATTTCCTCAGGGCTCATGTTTGAGCCCTACATTGTTTCACATCTATATCACTCCATTGGCCAATCTTCTGAGGATGCATGGTTTTATTCCCATATCCTATGCCGACTACACTTAGTTGCTCTTTCCATTCGACAAATTTACCGCTTCTGTGCAGTTGGCCTTCTCTAACGGTATGAAAGCTATCTCCCACTGGATGGAGAGTAATTACCTCCAGTGTAATGTGGGAAAAACAGAAATTATGCTCTTCGGAGAAGCTCCTACCCATGGACACCAGAATTGTGGCTGATTGATCTAGGCCCCCATCCTGCTCCTAAGCTCACAGTTAAAAATGTGGGTATGCGTCTGAATCAAGCCCTCACCCTGAAAGAGCATACCGCTCAGACAGCCGGCTCCTGTTTCCATACAATTGGCCTGCTCCGTCGAGTCTTCCCTTTGCTCCCTCACTCAGCTCAGAAAACTTTAGTCCAGGCTCTTGTATTAAGCCATCTGGACTACTGTAACGGCCTGCTGATCTCCACCAATTATGCCCCGCTCAGCAGACTGTAGGTAGTTCAGAACATGGGGGCACAATTGGTCCTCAATGCTCCTTGTAGGACCTCTTCGCGCCCTCCTCTTATGAAGATGCATTGGCTTCTTATCCGCCAACGAGTCAGATTTAAAATCTGCTGCATTATTCATAAGTCTCTGTTTAACTTGGGTCCCCCTTATCGCTTTGAGAAATTTACGCCATATGTACCCCCGGATCTCTTCGCTCGGGTGCCAAACATCTCCTTGTGGTACCCCGAGCAAGAAAGGCTAGATTAGGAGGAAGAGAAATGTCCTATCTTGGCCCTCGATACTGGAATGAGCTACCCATGTTTCTGAGACAATGAATTGATCACCTAAAATTTAAGAAGCTGCTCAAGACCACTCTTTTCCATGCATGATCTTGCTGTAACTGCAATACACCTCATAACTCGTCCTAAGTGCAGAGATACCCCTTCGGGGGTCGATTCAAGTGCTATATAATTAAATAAATAAAATTGCACCCGCAGCCAAAACTGCTGAATACCTTTACACCAAACTCGGCATTAAAGTAGAAATTCATTCAGAAAATGTATTTTTCTTAGTCTGTTGAAAATCCATTCTGTAATGTTAGAGATACTGGAGTTTTAAAAAGATGCCAGTTAAGATTGAAAATCTTATCACTTTTGCACATCTTGTCTGTCTGTATATCAGAGAAGATGGTGATGCTTTCTTTGTTCTCCAGAGATGTGATATTTTTGTACGACTAACTATACTTTTAGGAAGGGCTTAGAGAATGGAAAACAACTTTGAATGTTCTTAGGATGATTAACCACCTTATTGTCTCTTTTCATCTTTGCTGGTTTTGCTAGCTCGGCACCTTCTGTTTTTTCTTTTAGCAGAGCACATCTGTATCTTGAATGTAAATCCTCCTCAGCTCTGAGTGTAATGGTGCAAGATTATACTTAATGATGCTGTGCATCAGCGAGCATAGAAATAGCATAGGGAATCGTTTTTTCTGCTTCTGAAATCTGAAAACTGCGACAGATTTAAAATGTGTACTCTCTTTGAACAGCCTTCAGCTCCAGCAGGGCACAGGATGGATAGCACAGTTGTTAGCTCCATGACAGTGGTACAAAATCAAGCAGAATTTAGAGTGTTTCAATATAGCTCATGACACGTTGTGAAAAAAATTTAAGCAGTAACCTGTAACGAAAACCAGTAGCTTTTTCAGGTACAGAGCTTGCCATCTTATGTATGAGTGCACACCCGCCCGTTTGATTAGTACACTATTTCAGAGAACGCACTGGAGTTGTAATGTAGTACATTCACTAACCAAGTATGTTGCTGTTTGCTCAGCCGCGGCCTGTGCAGGTAAGAGCGGTGGAGCGGTGGAGCAGGGTGGGGGAGATTTCGACTGATGATGCAGAGGGAAAAATATTTATTTATTTATTTTCCCCCGTCATCGTCCGTCGAAATACCCCCCACCCAGCTATGTTTGCATGTCTCTAGCATCAACCAATTTGCACATATAAACTTTGAATATGCTGAGAGTATATGACATGCAGAAAAAGAATAAGAGAGAGAATATTCAGTGTTGTGTTGTGCTGGGTTTTATGTAGTATTTTCTCTCTCCCTTGTGAGGTCTAAAGCACTTTCTCTGTGTTTCGTTTGTATTAGTTATCCACATGGGTACTCATGACGAGCTCAGCTCGTCATGAGGCACGGTGGCCGTCTGCTCATGATGAGCTGAGCTCGTCACAACGGCCGCAGCGCTCGCATGCGGGGCTAATTCCCCTGCTATGCGAGCGTTCCACAGAAACGGGTGTGGCCATGACGAGCTCAGCTCGTCATGAGCACACGGCCACTGTGCTGCGTGACGAGCTCAGCTCGTCACGAGCCCCGGGGCGCTGTGCGCGCCCCCCCTGCCCCAGCACAGCGGGGGAATTACCCCCGCTGCGAAGGGGTTAAAATAATAATAATAATAATAATACTGACACTTATAAGGCGCAAATTTACAGTTTTACAAGTGTTATTAATGTGAACATTAATGTAAACATGTTATATATATATAAATACCTCAACCAGAGGAGTCCCGGCGCTCTAGCAGCAGGCAGTATGCACATAGGAGGTCCAAGCACTGGTCCCTTGCATTAGTCTGATCTAAAGAGCCATGTCTTCAGCGCTTTGCTGAAGTTAGTCTCTGAATCAGCGTGGCGGAGGTTACCAGGTAGGGCGTTCCACAATTTGGCCGTCCCCACCCAGAAGGCTCTAACGGCAAGACAGGCCTTCGCAAATCGGAGGATACAGAGCAGATTTTGCGAATTTGACCTCAGAGATCGGTTTTGCTTCTAGCAGCATAGCCTTTGTTTGTGGTATCCGGGGCACTTTCCCTTCAAAGCCAGGTAGGCCAAAGTCATGGCCTTGAATTAGATTCTTTTAGCTACTGGAAGCCAGTGAAGCTCCACTGGATGTGGAGAAACATGATGCCGGAAAGGTACGAGTCTGATCAGTCTCGCAGCCACAATCTGTACCATCTGAAGGTGTTCAATCAAATATTTACGAGGCCAAGATAGAGACCATTTGCGTAGTCCTGCCATGATGTCACTGTCAAAATAGCAAAATAGCAAAGCTTCCCCAGAGGACACATTTAAAAATTATATATAATTTGTATAAATGTCATATTCATGATCAATTAATGTATATAACCACAGGGAATATATGCACATATACTGAAATATATCAAAAGGTATATTTAATTCCACTTGGAATATCATCAAATATTGGCTGGCAACAAACAAACTACTGAAGTTCATACATTATTAACAGTAGTATACAGAACACCAAAGTACATCATTAGTGTCAATCCAAACTAATCAAAAGCATGCCACCAACACCAAGAATGTGCAGTGATTTACCGCGAGGGTATCTGCGTTGGGGTCTTTTCATAGAGATGGATCATTTTCCTGTAGGTATACCTGACTTTATCACTTAAAAGGGGTTGTTTAGCACTCTGATTAATGGGCAAGGGGTGGTCTACTACATAGAGTCAACCCAGGAGTGAGAAGGGAGCGCTCATTGGAGCCACTATTTAACCAACCAAGGGGGTACCATATAGATCATATGCCATTTAAGATTGCAGAAAAGTCCTAAGGGGTGCAGTGGAGACATCTTTAAAGAGGATGTGACATAACAGCCAGAGTTGCTGACATTAAAGATAGGGTCCAGGTTGGAGTCTCAGTGTCGGCTCAACATTCTGTGATTCTGGGCAAATCACTTAGAGCCTGATTTAGATCTTGGTGGGACTCCCATCATCCCTCCGAGGTGGAGTTTACACATACTCTGTGAAGCTGACTGATTCCTTCCCGCCATATTGAGATGTGGGTTGGGTGATCCGTCTTCCACCTTGACAGTGCTTCCATCGCGTAAGTGGCTCACTGCTGCTGTTGCGGCTGACTCCTCTGTTGACCAACATTACTCCGTCAGCGTGGCGGGTTTGTGCCGAGCCTATTTATATTCCACTGTTGTATGGGAGTTGACCTAGTGGTGGATTGCCAACAGAGGCATTCTGTCGCAGGATGCGTTCAATGTTGACTTGAGGATGAATGCCAGCATCATACACCTGGTGTGTTTTACCTGCACCCCACACAATAAAACGCACTCCATTTCAGACCATGATCCTTTGTCATTTCACTGCAGCACAATATAAGTCCTGAGTACTTTTTCAGTTGCTAGGTTGTTGTTTTTTTGCTTTCCTTGTTTCTTGTTGATGTTATCTTTTTATTATTTATCAGCTTGTGCATTATTACAATCATTTAAGTTTATCCTTTCACAATGGGAGGGAGGAGAAATCAACCTTTTACTGAGGCGAATTTTCAGTCATGGTGGGTGAAATTATTAGAGTAAAGTCACAACTGTTGAGAGCCCAAGTTCAAAATACAACTACAGCTCAGAAAAGGCAAATGTGGGACAGAATAGTTGACAGAGTGAATGCTGTAGCACACAGGAAGAAATAAGGAAGAGGTTGAACTACCTGCAGGGGAGAGAGCATTCCCTGGCCTCCAAGCATCTCCTGTAGGCCCACAGGATTGGTGGTGGTTCTCCCAGCCCCCCTTATACTTTTCCCTTGGGAGGAGAAGGTCTTGCAGATCATACATCCTAAAGGCTTGACAGGAATCGCTGGTGGAGTGGACACTGGTAGGTTATACTTCTGAATGTGTCACTAAACCTAAATGTCACTTTTGATTTTAATTTAGCTGTTGCTAATGTGTTTTGCATCTTTTGTAAACATATAAACCCATCTATAAATGTTTTTATTTCAAATTATTTTTAGGACTTTTGTATCAATATTGTTGTTTTTCTCATTTTACTAATTGTTAATATGTGTTGTCAATATGTGTGTTGTTCTTCAGTTTCATTCTTTGTTTTGCCTTGTATCTCTGTTTGTGAGAATTAATTTTGTTGTAGTTAAAGTTACAGGTTTCAATCTCCATTTAATTTCACACAAAACTTTGGGACATGTAAGTGTTTTTTCACCTAATAGTATATTTCATATATGTGTTTAATATTGCACATGTCCATTAATTTTCACTACATATATTTTACTACGTATGTTCAACTTACAGTTTTGCAAGTGTTATTAATGTGTACATTAATGTATACATGTTATACATATAAATAAACATTATGTTAATTTCGAAAATGTATTAGAAATGTAAAACAAATTCATATATATATATATATATATATATATATATATATATATATATATATTTTTTTTTTTTTCCAAACCAAAAGAAAATGAGCTTTGCTTTTTCTATCATCCATAAACAACCCAGCCTAGATGATGTCACTGCCCTGGTTTAGCAAAATTAAGGACATAACAAGGGATACCTTTACTCAACAGGTTACTAATAACAGAAATAACAAATAATGCTAGTGTAACAATTGCAGTATGCTTATGATTGATTTAAAAAAAAATTGTTACATCAGTACAAACAAACAAAAAGTTAATTTTTTTTCTCCATTTTTTGTATCCATACAGGTCAACTACCAATCGTAAAATGAAATCTGTAAGGCCATCACCAAGAAGGTGCAGACCCTGGGGGTCTATAAGCGGTACAGCATTTACAACAGAAAGTGATGGGAGGATCTACATTGGCAGTCATTGGAAGTCCAGCTCGGCCAGTCCTCCCAACATGTCAAACATATGCACTGCACCTTGACCCCCCCCTAGTGGGCCGCACACTTGTAGTGGCCAATCCCCAGCATGATAGGCAGATGAAAGCCTTAATGCAGCACACATAGAAGTTGCAAAATGTCATTTCTTTGTGTTCATTGTTTATGTGCAGGAAGGGACACCTTCCTGCACAAAAACAATGAATGGCAATTTGCTATTTCTATGTGCGCTACACAACGCACTGAAAGTGACATTGTGGTGGTGATAGAGTCTTATAAATATACCCCTGAGTTTGAGAGGCATACATTTTGTTAAACAAACAGACAGAAAGGTGAACTTTTTGGTGACCCAAAAATAGTATTTTTATGTCCTTTGTTTAGGCCTGAGCGGTAAACTCCGATTTGCTCAACGAGTTTGCGAAGATTTCCTCTCTCACGGCTCGCCACTCTTAAGTTGATGAGCGTGGAAAATCCAATGCTAGACCTCCTCCTGGAAAGATTTTACAACGCGGACGGTTGGAGCCGGTCCCTACCGGGCCTACTGGCATTGAGAAACCTATCCCTCACGCTGAAGAAGCTGCAGTTCGAGGAGAACATTTACTTGAGTGGCACACATAAATTGCACCTTCTTTTGCTGTATGTGGTGCTGTTTTTGCTGATTTTACAGCGTGGGACAAACAACCAGCACAAAAAATCAGCTTGAGCAGGGCGACTTACCTCACTCCACCGCTTGCTGAACTCTGCAGAGCGTGGTGGAGTTTTTTTTTTGTCACAGAGTTCCAAGTACTGTAACACCGCAAACTCCGCCCAGGCCTACCTTTGTTATGTTCAGATAATAAATCAAAAATTAACAAAATTAACAAAATTAGATTACTTAAAGGGACTTTGACAAATGGAATGTCCTGTTACATATATTTTGAAGTATCTCATCTGGAAAACTCAAAATCAGGTACAAAAAATGACTCATTAGGAAATATTAGAAATGTATCAAGTTTTATTCTTTAATGTGTATTTTTTATATTTAAATGCTAAAATCAACAAAAAATATGGAGTCAAAAGCTCTGTTCTAAAGTGTACAAGTGTATCAACCACTATCAGCCTCATTTATGAGGCTGTGCGTCACTTTTACACCGCCGGTGCGTCACTTTTTGTGATGCACCAGTGGCGTAAAAAATGCGCCTTGTTGCGCCATATTTACAAAGTGACGCATCTATGTAGATGCGTCACTTTGTAAACCCCTGCGCCACATTATACCTGCGCCAGGTATAATGTATACAAGGGGGGCGTTTTGACGCAAGAAAGGGTCATGGAAGTGACGCAGTGAAATCTATAAGATTTCACTGCTCCATTTCTTGGCCGCTAATGCGTCAAAATCTTACGCCTGCATCATGGCAGGCGTAAGACTGACGCAGACACAAACAACATGGGACTTGCCCATGTGAAAGTACACATTGCTGGAGTTGCGTCACTTTTGTGACACACTCCAGCAATGCGTCACTTTTGCCCCTACAGATACTTCAGAAATACTGACGTATCTGCAACTCCTTGCGACATAATGCGTCATATTATAAATATGACGCATCAATCATGACACAAGGAGTGCGCACTGAGAAGTGACGCATCGCTGCTTTCACGCAGCGATGTGTCATTTCTCATAAATGAGGCCCTATGTATTTACTTCAGCTGTAGAAGTAATTTGAAAATACCAAAACATTATTTTTTACTTCTTCAACAGCATAAGTACATACATAGGGCGTGATACAATAATAAGCAACTTAAGTACTGAATCCATAAAATTAATTTGAACATTTGAAAAATACTCAATTTACTAGAAGTAAGTTTTACCATTGTGAAATGCCCAAACAAATGAAAAAGGCTTTCAGTTCATACAAATATTGGTACAACCTTGCAGTAAATATTGACACACATTGATCCATTGATCCATATTTTTTATTGTAAGCAGCTTTTTTGCCTTGTACACACAATGTACAAAGGCATTTTTGCTTTATATTATGTTCTCTGACATCAGTTCACTATTATAAACAGCACATCAGTACCATTCAGAGGTGTTAAACAGTTCCTGGAGAGAATTGAAAATCGTTAAGTGAAATGATCAAAAATGAATATGTGAACAATAATGAAAAATAGTGGAAATACAATACTGCGAAGAAATGCTTTCTGAAGATTTTCTATACATTCAGGAGATAATGATAAAAATAAACCAAAGTGTTAAAGCCTTTAAGCAGGTGAAATATGACCATTTTGAAAATGTTTTGAGATGAACATTCATGATCAGTTTTATTTACACAGATACAATAAAACGATTGTATATGTCATTACAGCATCTACAGGAGCAGGTGAAGGGGATGTTAACCAAGAAGGCAGGGAAGCAGCTGGCCACTGTGTTTTGGGTGGTGAAACATCTGACACTGATGGACACTATGACATAGAGAGTGAGGGGACTGGAACAGAGGCCACCACTTGTCATCCTCTTGAGAGGCTTCCACAAGTAACCAGTCCCTAGTGTTGGTGGACCCTGAAGGAACTGTACAAACGTCATCCTTGTCCACCACCCAGAGACCCATCCCCAATCTCCCTCTTGCTCCCCTCCTAATTTGCCAATCCTAACCCCCTAACAGTGCTGGGTCTCCTTCACCACAGGCTCATCACCTCTGCCCCTGTCACCTGGCTGCGCAAGGAGGCTTGACCTCTTACAACTCATCTCTGTAGGCCAGACTGTGATAGTGAATGGCAATCCGCGCCTTAGCTGCCAAATGCAACAATTAGTTGCATTTCTACATACCATTCACAGTTCAATGTCTGGCATGCAGAGATCGCTTGCAAAAATCGCCTCCTCATTCACCCTAGCCTCCCAACCAACACAAGCTGCTGCCCCAACTCAGGTCCCTATCCCAACCCAAATCCCAACTCCCAGCCCAATCCCAAAAACACTCACTTTTTTGCAGGCACCCATCACAGTAGAAAAAAGCAGCAAAATCACACACACACAGAAACTCACAAAGAACATACATACTCTATTGACACTACATCTACAGGCCCCACAACAACCACTACATTCACAACAAAACCCCTCAACCACCACAATGCCTACCATGCCCACAACCACACCCACAACCATTGCACATCAACAAGCACCACAACCATCACCTCACCCACAGGCACACCCATAAGCACCACAACCCAGCACACCCACAACCACAGCTACACACAAACAAGACCAACCAAAACAAAATACACACACTCACCAGGCAGGCATATTGTGCTTGGCCACCCGGCAGAAATCTTGGCTGGACTCCCTCCGACAGCTGCTTTTGTCTATGGAACCATCGGCACGGCAGGAAAATTCTGACAGAGAGGGCAGCACTCTGACCGACTATCATCCATAGACCAGCCAGCTTCTAAATTGAGGAGGCGTACCGCCTCGTGGCAGGTGGAGAGCCCGATTAAGAATTAACAGCAGGACAAGATCTGCCAAGATCTAAACCAGGCCCTTATTCTCCCTATGGCTCCAAAAATGAATGTGTCCTTCTATAATGTAACAGGTGTTCATTTAAAGTGCTCCAATACCCGTGGTCGAGTTTGTGCTGCAAACAAAAAATATTTGGTGGGCACCAGTGTCGGCGCATCTCTGAATATCACCTGGCCTCTAGGCCCATAGGAATGAATGTGAAGGCATTCCTTAAAAGCGAATCGCAATTTGCGGCTCGCTATTAAGGAATATGTAGGAATCGCAAAAGCCTACATACATTGCATTTTGCGAGTCTATAACAGCGTATCGGTAAAATTTACTTTTATAGACTCGCAAAATGTAATCTTGATACATCTGGTCCAAAGTGTTTTATGCTGAAGGTTTGAGTCAACACAGTGGACACATTGAGGCCTAAGGAAATCAAGGGACACCCAACTGCTGTACAGAGAGGATGAACCAGACGTGTCCAAAAACAACTCCTTCCAGTGTTACACAATGGAAGGGCCAAATGGCCAGTCAATCTTGCATCATGTATTTCCCATTGCAATTTTTAATCTATCTTCCTATCTGTACGCCTCATCATTTCTTCTCTTTTTCCTTTTTTTAACACTTTCTTACTATCTTCCAGTATGGATGTTGTTTCCGCCCTGTTAAAACCCCATACATTTTTTGATTTTCCGCTCTGGTATTTGGACCGCTGCCATGAGCTTCAACCATTGAGTCTCTCTGTAAGCTTTTGGTGAAATGATATTGAGTGATACCCAACAGCGTGCAACTATTATTATAAAGCCCACTGCTGCACAGCTGATTTAAGAGGTTCTCTGTTGCTTAACCATGAACACAAGTGCGCAATTGTGTAGTTGTGTATGCTGATTCAATAGAACGACTGGGAATTGTTGTAGCTATTCACATGTAGTCTGTCAGTTCAGTTAAGTTTGTACGCTTTTATTCGGGTATAATATACAACCATATAAACAGTGCATATAATCTTCAAAAAAGCAATAAATCATTATAGAATACACAGCAGACAACATATACCAACAGTTAAGAGACAATGGAAATACATAAATCGACAAACAAGATCATATATTCACAATTTTGTTAAAAACAATGGGGGAAATTGCATTGTGCAATTCAGATTTTCAATTTTCCATTGTTTAGACAGTACTAAACATTCTAAATATTAAAAATAAAGGGCATCATGCCATTTACATTAGTGGTGCCATAACATTGTCCACATTAACGATCAATGATTTAGGAGCAGTTAGCTATACCCTCTCAGTTGTCAGACTACAATAGATTTCCTGATAGCAATAGAATGTAATAAATACGATGCTACATGAAAACATAATCCTGGGTTGTTCAAAGAGAACAACAAATTCATTGCATATGTTGTCGATCTTACATTATACTTTAAGAAGATAGGTTTTAAGTAAAAATTCCTTATAAAAAAGAAAAAAATTGCAAAATAATAAAAAATGACAGCAACTTTGTCGGGATATATTGTCACAAGGGCAGACGGCAGAAGAACGCTTTTTCATGCCTGAGAATGCCACAAGATGAAGGGTAATACCCAGCCAAAGACGGGTCAAAACAAAGCGATGAGATGGTTTAGAAACAATAGTTAAGTAATCCTGGAAACCATCATTAAGGCCCAATTGCTGATAAAACATAAAAGTTGACTGGTCACCACTAGCTCTAAAACGGGTATTTTTTATATTTGAGGAAAGAGGTTTTTATCTCCGATTTGGCAATTTGGCAATTAAAGGTGCATAATCTAATTCAGACTGGGCATCATAATTAAAAAGGAGGCCATACCAATGGTGAATGTACTTTAGCCAAGGGATTTTAAGGCAATTATCTCATACAGTCTTTAATTATTGATTGGATAAAAGCGGTCTCGTTCTTAGCCCAAATAGATCTCCATAGGAGAAGCGGTCGTAGGGCAGCGAGATCTGTAATGTAATTAATACCCACTTCGCCGTGTATGAGTTCCGTTGAAGCTGATTGTGGAACACATAAAAGATGTTTAAGAAAAGTATTTTCAAATTGAGATTATAGATAGTTACCTTGTCCGCAATGCGGCGGTTGCACAGTTTTGTCGCAAATCTAAAAATCTTGTTGGTGTTCCTAGTCATCTTCCTAGTCTTTGTTTGGGCTTGCCTTCACCATAGGCTATCCCTGACACTCCACCCTTGCTCCGCCCCTATTTAGGAGCGCGACCTTGCCCTCTCCAGTGTTTGCTAGCTGCCCGGTGGCAGTGGGTTGGCTTGCGTTTGCTGAGAGCGCTATTTGTAACTTATCCCTGCATTTTGCCCCGCTGACTAATAGCGGCGGCGGTCTTATCCCTGCATTGTTTTTAAAATTGTCTAACCTTGTACTTCAAAGTTATGCAGGTTACTAACCTGAGTTCTTCCTTCCAAAGGTGAGAAGCCGGCTGGGGGCTGATTCGATCGTGGGTTCCCAGCAGTAACGGGCGCCATCTTTGTTTGGGCTTGCCTTCACCATAGGCTATCCCTGACACTCCACCCTTGCTCCGCTCCTATTTAAACGGCCCTTATGCGTCAGCGCAGCGGACGAGCGCAGCGCGCGGAGTTGCGCCTGAGTTAAGCCCGTCTGCGCCCGTCCGCGGCCTGCCGGGGCTAGGGGCACTGGACGCTGCCCGTTTTCTCACGTACTCACCCTCTCAGCTCTGCTCCTATTGGGTCCCCGGGGCTATCGACCCCCACACAGTCGCCTGCCTGAAGCATCTAGGTCTGTCCTCTACCCCTCCCCGATCTCCCCCTGGGATAGTAGCCTCTTTAGCTTTGTCCCCTAACACGACCCTCCCAGTTCCCTTACCATTGTTAGCTCCCCCTGACCCGATATTCAGCACTTCTGCTACACTTCTAAACACCAGATCCGCGGTTACACATCAGTATGAACTCTTTGATTATATCGATTCCCATGCACCAGACCTCTTATTTTTGACAGAAACCTGGTTCAAGGATGACTCCCTGCCTAATGTGCTGGCCGCCTTACCACCTACATACTCGGCCATTCGAGCAGACCGCTCAGACGGCAGGCGAGGCGGAGGAGTGGCCCTTATAGCTCATACCAATTTTAATTTTCAGATCCTCCCTTCCCCCCCTATCCCTGATGTAGATTACCTTCTAGCCCGCTCGACCTCACATCAGGTCCCTCTTACCTTTGTTTTAATCTACCGTCCTCCTCAGCCTACCCCTTCTTTTCTCCCTGGTATTCAGACCCTCTTGGCTACCCTGGTGATTAACAATTCATCAGTATTAGTCTTGGGGGACTTTAACTTCTGGCCTAATGATCCTGCCGAGAGTCTCCAATCCAGGGAGTTCACTAACCTCATGACCAGCCTAAATTTTTTACCACTTGTCCATAGTCCGACTCATACGCATGGCCATGTGTTAGATCAAATCTGGGTACTAAATATCCCGTCCACATCCCCTACAATAGCTCCCTGTCCCTGGTCGGATCACTCCATTATCACCTTCTCCCTCGCTTTAGCTCCTATGACTAAACTCCTACTCCCCAAGAACACCTGGGTTAGGAAGTGGGGCAAAACCGACATGCCTTCCCTCTGCTCGACCTTGGCCGAAACCAGCCCTGAGCTATCTGACCTTACAGCTACCTCACAGCTGGCCGCCATCGACAACTGGCTGACCTCGGCAGGCGATGAATTTGCCCCCCTAAGGCGACTCACAGTTAAGCGAGCCCTCGCCGCCAATCGCTGGTTCACTTCAGATTTAAAAGAAATGAAATTGGCTGCACGGAGGGCCGAGCGAATCTGGAGAAGAACTTACAGCCCCGAGCAAAAGTCAGTCTACTTGTCCGTGCTACAAGTCTACAAAAAGGGCATCCTTGATGCTAAAACTGAGTACTACACGAGTAGGGTAATGGCAGCAGAGTCTTATTCAAAGGAAATATTCTCTACTGTCCACGAACTAGCTTCATCTGGCAGAGCCACGGCAACCATCCCCCCCTCCCAGTCCCTCTGTAACTCACTCAATGAGTTTTTCATTACCAAGGTCGCAAAAATCAAACTTAACACTCCCTCCCCCTCCCCTACATTTGTCAATCCCTCCCCACCCCCCACGGTTCCCAAACATACTACCTTCCCATTGTTAACCAAGGACTCCCTCCCTCCGCTGTTGGTTCGAGTCAAATCAGGCTCCCCCCTAGATTTCGCCCCGGCTCATGTTCTCAGGGAAATCTATTTAGTCTGCCCTAACCCGCCCCTGACCCTCCTCAATGATTCCCTTACATATGGCACCGTTCCCAGTTTACATAAATCAGCGGCTGTCGTTCCAATTATAAAAAAACCTGGCACTGACTCATCTACCCCTTCCAACTACCGCCCGATTTCCCTCTTGCCCTACCTAGCAAAGGTCCTTGAGACTCATGTTACGACCACTCTGAGTGCCCACGTAGAGGCAAATCATTGCCTCTCCCCCTGCCAAGCTGGGTTTAGGCCCCTGCACTCTACGGAGAAGGTGGTAATCTCGGTAATGGACAGGCTACGGGAAGGTATTGATACTAATGTACCACAAGACCTGATACTCTTAGATCTGTCCACCGCTTTTGACACAGTGGACCACTCCATCCTCCTTAGCCGTGTCAGGGCGGCGGGCATAGAGGGCATGGCCTTCTCGTGGCTTGAGTCCTTCCTTGCCGGGAGAACCCAAGCGGTCCACCTGGCTGGCTTTACCGCGGCCTCCCGCAAGGTAGAGTGCGGGGTCCCTCAGGGCTCGTCACTTTCCCCCCTCTTATTTAATTTATACATCTACCCCCTTATTTTTATGTTACAGCAGCTGGAGGTCACGGTGTTCAATTACGCCGATGACCTCCAGCTAATCTTCAACCTTTCCCACTCTCCCTCATCTGCCCAGAATGTTCAGTCAGTCATGACATTTATCCAGGATTGGATGAACTGCAACCACCTCAAACTCAATCCAGACAAGACCGAGCTGGTTTTGACCGGAGGTGGTTGCAGTCCATGGTCCCCTTCACTTTGGCCCCCTTCACTTGGTGCCCCTCCTTCCCCTGTGCCTAAAGTTAAAACCCTTGGGATTCTTTTAGACTCACAACTCTCTATCCATGCTCAAATTGGTTCAGTTGTTTCCTCCTGTTTCTTCTCCCTAAGAACAATCAGGAAAGTTTCTCGTTTTTTTTCCCTCCCTGCTTTAAAAATTATTGTGCTGGCCATGGTACTGTCCCGCATCGATTACGGTAACGTAATTTACAACGGGGCCCCCGCCTACGCAATCCACCGCTTGCAGCTGGTTCAGAATCAGGCTGCTCGCCTGATTCATGGCCTTCCCAAATATCATCGGGCTAGCCCACTGCTTAAAGCATTACACTGGCTGCCGGTGCGAGAGCGCGCCCTCTTCAAACTCGGCTGCCTCACTTTTCAGGCCAGGTCAGGCACTGCCCCTAAATTCATATGCTCTGCTGTCATGCCCTATCTCCCAGGCAGAGAGTTACGCTCTTCTCATAGGGCCCTCCTAGTTACTCCCCGATTTAAAAAACAGAGAGCTGGTGGAGCGAAGTTCGCTGTCCAGGCTCCTGTATTCTGGAACTCCCTTCCTGTTTCCCTCCGCACTTCGCCCTCCTACCCTCAGTTCCGGAAGGATCTTAAAACCTTCCTTTTTACGCAAGCTTACTCTGTCTAACCGCCTCCTACTGCTGCCGCTCACTGCAACACAAATAGCGCCATGAAACCGCTGGGTAAAAGTGCGCTGTACAAATGTTTTTAAATTCAAATTCAAATTCAAATCTTAGAGCGAATATTTTCCTGTTCGCACACCCATCTTCCCTTGCCTGCAAAAGTAATGCCTAAGTAGCAGAAAGACTTTACCAGTTGAATTTTTGAGTTTTTTATATAGAAGGAGCTATTGGCTTTAGGCTTCATGCCACAAGCCATAACAAATGTCTTAATATCTAAAATTTTCCTATTTTCGATAAATAAAACAAACTCATTAATCAGACGCTGCAGTCCAATGGGTGTACACGACATTACTACTGCATCGTCTGTATGTAGTAGAATGGGTATAGCACTTCCCTCAACCATTGGGGCATCCGCAGGTATGAGTCTCAGGGCTGCATCCACATGATTAATAAATAAAGAAAATAATAAAGGCGCCATGACGCAACCCTGGCGGATTCCCCTTCGGACCCTAAAGGATGGTGTACATTCTCCCTTATACCCATAACGTACTTTGCTAGAGAGCGTCGCATATAGTCTTGCTAAAAAGTGAATAATTTCCATGGGAGCTCCAAGTTCTAGCAGTATTGGCCACAGTATAGAGTGGTCGACCAGGTCGAAAGCACTGCTGAGGTCAGCAAAGCAAAGATACAGATTTTCTCCTTTGGCTAGGGTATATTTTCCTAACAAGAAATCAAGATTGACACATTGTTCAAGAGTTCCTGGGCCCTTTCTAAACCCATATTGGACCGGGGACAAGATCTTATTGTCATTCACCCAGGTTTCCAATATCTTTAATAAAACCCTACTCATAACCTTGACTGAAGAATCCAGCAAGGATATTGGGCAATAATTACGAGCTTCAGTTTTTAGACCTTTCTTAAAGATTGGAAATATAATGGATTTGCTCCAGGAATTTGGGAAATCATTCTCAGCAGCAATATTAAAAACTCTGGTCAATATCGGGGACCAGAGATCCATTTCACATTTATACAGGTCTACCGGGACCGCGTCTGGGCCTGGTGCTTTGTTTCCCTTACTGCTAGCTAAAGAGTCACAGACCTCCTCAATACTTATTGACATAGCCAATGCCTGCCACACAATGTCCAATAAAAATGAAGTACATAAAACATCCCTATTTGTTGGGTTAAAAATAGTAGAAAAATGTTCAACCCAGGCGTTACTGTTAACATGGGAAATCAATTCCGGGATATGATCCTCCTTCAGAAAGGGGGAATTAATTGTCTCCCAGAACAGTTTACTCTTCTTCACTTCAGATGCAAAGCATAACTTTTCCAATGCGTCAGTTTGAAGCTCAGTTTTCCTAGCTTTTAAAGCCAATTCATAGTCTAAATGGAAGCTCTTAATATCGGCTGAGTTTCTGGGGTTCATATCCAGGGTTTTTTCAGGCTGCGTAAAGCATAAGAGCAAGTTTGATCTAACCAGCCCACATTTCGATAATTATCCCCTTTAAAAGGTTTGGTTAACAGACCCTCTACTATACTATTTATCTTTAAATAGTTAGACATTAACAACTTTGGGCTAATGTCTTCTCTAATGCAATAGTTGATTTCAGCCGCTCCCAAGATTATAACTTCTCTTTGGAACTTCAGTGGTTCAGTGCCAGCCCACCTTATACGCATTTCAGTAGGTCTAATTGGAACAATGTTGGTGACGTATCTCTCCTTTACTATAAAATTACAATCCCAATAAAATAGGGCCAAGGATATACTATTATGGTCACTGACAGCCTGTTCCGTTATCCAGGGGGTTGAATGCAAATTATCATTATTACAAGAAATCAATATATGGTCAATATTAGTAGCCGCATTTCTGCCTGTAAAGGTGTAGATATTAACATATTCAGTGCCATGCCATAATCACAGTGGGGGAAGTGTAAAGAGTCTTCATCATCATGTTCATTATTGTTTCCCTTCCTAAACCCACACACATTTGCCTTAGATAGAGGGCATACCTGTGTATTAAAATCGCCCACCCAGACAATAATAACTGGTTTCCTAATATGTTCCAACATATTATCAAGTTCTTTTTCCAGTGCATGGATAACAGAATCCCGGTTGTTGACAAATACATTGTTATAAAAATTGACCAAAATCATATCGATGCCTTCTTTAAAACGAAGCCACATAATCTGACTATGGGCACCAACTGTAACACACTTATTCATTTTAAATGCAGTCAATTTAATGGAAACAAGAATTAGCAGGCCTCCCTTAGCTCTACTAGTTGTTGATGCTGCAGCAGGGAGCCAGTAGGATGTAAACCCCTCCACATAGATAGGTTCTATACACCATGGGGCATATTACCAAGAAGTGCGCTAGTAAACGCACAACGCACATCCCCATATCGCCGGCTATCGACAAATTTCATCGCCTTTTTAGTGCGCAATTATCAATGCGCATCACGTAAGCGAATTGAAATCCGGCGATAGTCGGCGATATGGCACATTAGCGCATGAAAACAAACGTTGTTTTCACGCGCTAATGTGTTCCTTGATAATATGGGGGGCTGGATTCAGCTTTATGATCCACTCCCCCATGTTATCAATGCCCTAACACCTGGTCAGAGCAGGCGTTGGGAGACCTGTGATAAACGAGTTTATCGCAGGTCTCCCTCTCCCAACGCCTGCCTAGGTAATAGGGTGTTTCCACCTCCAACCATATTTTACATGTGGTTGGACGTGGGAACGCCCACTTTGCATGTCATTAGCGATGTTAATCGCCGACATGCAAAGTGGGCTTGCGCCAGGCTTTAAAATGCCCTTGTTAATAGGTCTCTAGCAGTATCGCCGCTTTCTCGGCACAATTCGCTGAAAAATCGGCGATACTTGCCATTGGTAATATGCCCCCAAGTCTCTTGTAAAGATATAATATCATGCTTGCAAACAATGAAATCCACCCAAGCTGGGGTGCCCTGTTTCTTCTTAAAACCAGCTATATTCCATGTAGTAATAGTATACCCCTTTCTTATGTTACTTGCTTCTATACACTTGTGGTCAACAGATGACTCCATTTTTGGGCTGTTGGAAGCTCCCCCTGCGCTGATGGTAGATAGCACTGGAGATTGACTATCCAGACATGAATCTACCAACAAAATGGAGGTCCCATCCGATGGCTGGACTGGGGATGAAACCACCTCCAACAAATCCACCATCCCTTTGCTGACCCCCCGTTTCCTGACTCACCTGTCCCTGTCTATCTGCACCCCTATGTCAATCTATTGCATCCATATGACTCAGAGTCTGGACTCTATTAAAAACTGGAATATTGAAGTAGGGGGGCATAGGTAGCACAGGGAATTGAGATAGTCTATTAATGGGGCTAGGGGCTGCATCATTGTGGGGCATCATTGGGTGTCTATAAAAGTAACCCAAAGGCAAAAGAGTAATATTATAATCTCTCCTAGATGGCAATGGGGCATTATTTAGCGAATTACGTGCCCATTTTGGTGAACAGAAGTTTATAAATATACAGTCCCCCTCAAATGGTTTTATTAAGAGACCAATCCATTCTACTCTCTCAGTTAACAAAATCAGATTTGCCCCAAAATATTGAAGCCACAATTTTTCATCAGCCAAAACATTATCTTATTTTTAAGCATATCGTGGTTTTCCACCTGTCCTGGCCGTAATTTAGGCACATTTACCAGAACAGCGACATACGCATCACTTTCAGGGGGTAAGTTTATAAGTCTTGAAGCCCTTCCCTCATGGTGTGTGTGGGTTTATACCTTGGTTAACCTTGTTTGTGGCCCCCATACTAGGTAACCTGTCCCTTCATTCACTGCTGTGATTTGAGTCAATAGGGGTTACCCTTTCTGACGGGGGTTGGGTCAATAGGGGTTACCCTTTCTGACTGAGTTGGGGGTTGCTTTTCTTGAATATCTATGTTTAACACAGGGTACGTTTCCCTAGGTATGCTACACATCTTGGTAGCTATGGAGGTATCGTCACTGCCTTCAGAAGGAGAAACTCATTTGGGGCCATCAATTAATTGGGCAGCCTTTGGTTGGGCATGGAGTAATCTATTATCAATTGTATCAAGAGAAACTCTCATATAATTAACCTCTTTAGCTATATTGTCCAATCTATCATGGAGTGGTCCAAACAATTCTGTCATCTTTAATGAGATATCCTCTAAAGTTAAAATGGGTTTGGGAAACCTGCCAGTACCTTCCTATTATTGCTCATACCTGTGGCCATCTTAGTCGCCTCTACTTTCACTTTCTTTGCCTTTACCTTAGTGTTACCCTGAACTGTTAATTTCTTCCTACAACCTCTCTTCCCTTTAGGTGATGGGGGTGTGTCTGGAATGGACATTGTCGGGGTCATGGAAATACGGGAATTTTCTATATCAGAACTAATGACATTAGTCATATTGCTAGGAGCCTCAATTGGTCCTTCAACTGTTATATAATGCTCAGAGGTTAAATCCCTCGATCTGGCCCCACTACAGGTCATTCCGGACTCGTTGATCAGTTCTCTCTCTACGTGGCTAGACCCTAAAGATAATCGTCTTTCTGTACGGTCTATCTCCTCAGTTAGGGCACTAACTGCTTTAATCTATCTTAGTGCAGGATTTTTCCATTTGCGCCTTAGTTGTTTTTCTTCTGACCATATTTACTTGGTGTCTTCCCTGACTTAACCCTGCCGAAATAGTTAAAATACAATATTTCCTTAGTAACACTTAAGTTCCAGCAAGAGACTTAATACAATGCTAATGATACCAATGCTATCTCTCCTTGAATACACAAGATAGTTCCAGTAACAGTCCCACGTATGTACAGAGTTTAACTCACAGGGTCCAACTGGGACGTTAGAGATGTGGCCCAGGCCAGCCTCTGACAGTCACTGATGGGCAAGGACGGGCCCGCCCTTGGCCCGGGCACGCCTGTGCGCATCCCCCCACAGGCCGCTTGGAGTTGGAGTCTCTAGGCTGCCCACGCCCGTATCCACAAAGCTGGCAGTGCGACCGTCCGATTCAACAGAAAGCCCAGGGGTTAGCGGCAGGTAGGCCCGGGCAGGTGTGGGTCAAAGAGTGCAGCCGAAGTTAAAAAAACGAGTCCAGTGCTGCGGGAGTCCTGGATCTGTTTCAAGCACCGCCTGGTGCTTCATGATGACGCTGGTGGCACCGCCCCCCACAGGCCGCAAGGAGTTGGAGTCTCTGGGCTGCCCGCGCCCGTATCCACAAGGCTGGCGGTGCGGCCGTCTGATTCAACAGAAAGCCCAGGGGTTAGCGGCAGGTAGATCCGAGCAGGCGTGGGTCAAAGAGTACAGGAGAAGTTAAAAAAAACGAGTCTGTCACACATTAGACCATGAATAAATGTATAGGGCTTATGCAGGCCTTATAAATCAAGAGTTTCTGTGATGCTAAGCCATGAACATATGTGCACATCTGTGTGCCCGCTTGTGCATGCTGAGTGAGAAGGACTACTGTGTAGCTTGGCATTTGCACACAGGTAACCTGTCGCAGATAGGACCTTGAATAAATTGATTATGGCCTGTGCATACTCTATAATTCAATTTGGCATCTAAAAAGAAATACTTCCATTTCCATTTGACTAGAGTGTGAGTCTATAGTGATTCACTGTAAGTCTGTAGTGCTTTCATGTATTTGCACAATAGGTAGCAACTGCACCAAAATTTTACTTTTCAGTGTCTCAAACTAGAGAGCTGTTTAACATAACTTTTACTAAGTTTAATAAAAGTCAAGAGGAAGGTGACGAGGACAAATAAAATATTAACTTGGTGATATATGCTCTCTTTCCCATAAAGTGCTGTTTGCAGTATTTCCCTGAGTCACACCTTTATGACACCTGGACCATTAATTACCCAACTGGGCCAAGTCAAGTACACTGCTGGCACCAGGCAAATCAAAGCCACTCAGCAATAGGCCCATTTAAATGGGATTAGCCTTTCTTGACAGGGAAAGAGGTAGGGGAGAAATCTGCATAAAGTAGTTAACTCTCTACCAACAATCTTGTGCATACCCTTCCCCTGTACAATAGAGAAACAGGTGGTCCTCTAGCACCAGTCACACCAGAGGAGCCCTTTAAAGTCTGGGAGGGGCAGAACTTGTTTTGATTTATGGCTGGAGCAAAAAATTCCAGGGAACATTATTGCAGACAATATATATGAGGGTGTCACTATCCCAGAGAATAGAAATAAGAAATGGTCTGGGCCATGTCTGTGTTTTGGCCCTGCTGTTATTCTCATTATTTTTAGCGGATGTACTTAATATATTAGGAGCTCCAAATGGCCTTAGTCCAAAGATGAATTTTACCCATGTCAGTTGTCTCCTCTATACAGACAAACTAGTCATTGTTGACAGAATTTGGCTTGTAGAGGAAACTAGATGTGTTTTCAAACTATTGTAAAAAGGAAAATTTGATAATAAATTTGGACAAAGTCAAAGCGCTGCCATTTAGGAAAAAGAATCAGAGGTTTAAGTGGTTCCTTGATAATGAAGAAATAGAGGCAGTTAAAAGAAATAGATCTTTGGGATGTGGTTTGTGGGAAAGTTGGGATGGAAATACCAACTTAAAGTATCACAAATAAAATACCTCTCAACTGCAAGTGACCTTAAGAAATGTGGTATGGAGTATAGAGGGCCTGCCTTATGACCTGGTCAGGCAACTTATCAAGCTATGATTCATCCCCAATTTTAAGATGGAGTGTAGGTGCTTTGCTTAGCTGGAAAAACAATCTAGAGAAGGGCAGATGTTTAAAATGTCTATTGTCTTTAGCCCCTTCCTCCTCCATTCAGGCTGGCAGCATGGTAGCAGGCCTAATTGCTTGGAGACACCTAGCTTTTGCTGAGGTGATCAGATTCTGGATTCAAATGGGCAGTGTGATCTCCCAAAAGTTGCAAACTTACGTCAAAAGGATATCCAATTTGGTGAACTGTAATGGGTGAACTCCCTGAAAGCAAGATTTTATGAAAAATGTATGAGGCTGGCAACTACCTTTAAGTATTAGTAAAGGTGATCTTCATTTATAAACAATATGGAAAGGGATAATGATGTGAAATATTTGGAAGACACGAGGGTTGCATGTCATTTGAGTCAATCATGGATGAAGGACATTACCTAGAAAATCTATCTAAAGGATCCTTAAGATGTAGGCTTTTAAAATTTAGATGTGGGGCAAACCCACTTTTAATCTCGCATGCTAATGGCGTTTCTCAGAAGGAAATAACATATGTAAGTGTGGTATGAAAAAAATGCTATCTTTTTACATACTTTATTAGACTGCCTGTGGTTTGTAAAACAATGGTAACCTTTGTTGGGACCATCTTATGAAAATATGATGTTAGGTATAGGACTCAAGCAGCAACCCTTTTATTGGACATGAGGTATCTTGATGTAACACGTGAACTAGGAAGATATGTATTATCAGTGAATGAAATGGTTTTGAGGACTTGATTTTAATAAGGGTTTTTATGTGTTTTTTAGAAAAAAAGAAACTTTTGTTGAGACCCATCTTAAGGGAATATGATGCTAGGGATAGGCCTTAAGCAGTCACCTTTTTTATTGGACATGAGGTATCATGATGTAACATATGGACTGCAAAATATGTATTATCTATGAATGAAATGTTATTGACCACTGAAGTGTTTTTTATGTAGAACAGTAAATGAACTGGATTGCTATTTATCTGTTTTTATTTGATGATGTGTGGAACAGTCAGTAACTGCCATTGCCGGTCCCAAGCCATGCTGCAAAAGGTGTATGGTTATACGTGGGGCTAGCTACCCCACCATGCAAAAAGATTCTAGCTACAGAAATTTCAACCAGAAAACCAAAAGACATCATGGCTGTGGGGAGAAAGGAATCTCCTTCACATAGAGCCTTGACACCTTGTGGTGAAAACCAGATATCCCCAGAAGCTACAAAGTTGATCCACCTGCTTTCAACCAAGGCTACTACTAAGTGGACATGGAATGTGAGGACTATATAGGCGACAGGCTATGGGTGGAAGCAGAGAAAAATACAAATACAACCTTACCCTGCTTCGCATCAACGAGACCAGATGGACAGAGTCCAGACATAAAAGTCTGTCTCCAGTAGGAATGCTGCTGTATTCTGGACACAAGGAAGAGAACCCCTCACATACTCAGGGAGTAACACTGATGCTGATGCTAGCAGCCAACAGAGCTTTGATTAGATGGGAAACCCACGGCCCCAGATGTATTACAGTGACCTCCCGCACAAAGGAAAAGAGCATCAACATGAATGTTATCCAGTGCTATGCACCTACAAATGACAAAGATGAGGTAAAAGAATAATTTTATAACAGGCTTCATTCCATCCTAGAGAAATGCCTTGAGAGTGACATCATCATACTGATGGGGGACCTCAATGCCAAGAATGGAAGTGACAACACTGGGTACAAAGAAAACATGGCCAACCATGGCCTTGGTGACATGAACGAGAATTGTGAAAGACTTGCAGATCTTTGTGCCCTAAACAGTCTGGTGATAGGGGGTGGTGTTTTCCGACACAAAAGAATACACAAGTCAATTTGGGTGTCACCAGGTCATTAAACAGAGAATCAGATCCACCATGTCTGCATTGCCAAGAAGTTCCGGACATCCCTGCAGAATGTGAGAATAATAAGAGGAGCAGAGGTGGCTCCAGACCATCACATTGTAGTGGCCAGGCTAAAGCTGACGCAAGCATGAATGGAACTGACATACCAACACCAGCAATATAACACCACCCTCCTCAAAAATGCACAGAAATGGAGTGAACACTCAGTCAACCTCAGTAACACGTTTCAAGTCCTGCAAGAACTAGAGGAAGACAGGGATCCAGTAGAAAGTCAGAGGAAGAAAATAAAAAAAAACAACATCAACCTTCCAAGAGGTACTGGGACCCAAGAAACTCCAGCATAAAAAAGGATCACCACAGAGACTCTCCACAAAATTCAAGATAGAAAAATAAAGCTGCAGTCAACACCAACCGAACAAGAGCAGAAAAAGCAAAAGTTCAAGGCAAATACACCAAAACCAAAAAAGAAGTAAAGAGAGGCTTAATAGCAGAAAAGCATAGCTTCATCAATGGTCTTGCCACAGAGACCCAGGAGGCAGCAAGCCATGGAACTTGAAAGAGCTCTAAAACATATAAGAAACATCTCTTGCAGACTCAGTGTTCCAGAAAGACCTGTTGAAGACTACGCTGGGAAGATAATCATGGGTAATAAAGGCCTACAATGAAGGTGGGTAGAACACTTCGAAGAACTGCTGAACCAGCCCATGCTGCAGTCTCCACCAGACATACAGTCATCTGACAAGGACTTGCCAATCAACTGCAGCAGTCTAACCATGAGCTAACGAGCTGATGAGCTCTGGTTGATGCACCTGCACCCAGCGAGTGGCACTGAGACCTGAGAAGACTTTGGGCAGCATCTCCAGCACCTCCAATAAAGTGTTGCTCTCTACTGAAGAAGGACAATTATCCTAAAACACGTGTCTAGAGATACACAGCACTGGCTGCACCAACAAGGGTGAAAAACTAAAGCCTGACACCGAAGAAAGTGTTATCATGCATTGCATTTATTATGATGCATCTGGGCAAACTGAGTGCTGGAGTGTGAGGCAGTGTGCGCCCACCCCCTCCTACATGAAAGAAATAGGGCAAGCCATCAAACATCTGAGAAATTGGAAGGTATCAGGACCTGACAACATTCCTGCAGAGGAACTGAAGGCAAACATGTACCCCATGTTTGGAAGGATCAGGGAAGAGGAAAAGGTGCCATCAGACTGGCTGAAGGGATACGTCATCAAGGGCCCCATGAAAGGTGACCTGAGCAACTGAGCAAACTACACAGGGATAACTCTTCTATCAACACCAGGCAATGTGTTCAACAGAGTCATCCTGAAGAAACTAAAGGAACAAGTCAACATTCAGTTGTAAGATCAGCAAGCTGGCTTCTGCAAAGTTAGATGCTTTACAGACCATATTGCAACACTGCGCATCATCATTGAGCAGTTAATAAAATGGGACTCCCGCCCTCTATGTCAACTTCATCGACTATGGGAAGGCATTCGACAATGTGAACAGAGAGATCCTTTGGAAAATCCACTGTCAATACAGTTTGCCAGACAAACTCATAAGAATCATCTGTAACTCCCATGAGGGAATCGCCTGCAAGATAGTCTGTGGAAGAAAACTCACGGAAGCCTTCCCAGTGAGGACTGGAGTTCACCATGGTTGTTTGCTCTTGCCTATTCTCTTCCTGCAGGCCATTGTATGTATCAGAAAGACATCGACAGTAAGGAGAAGAAATTAGATTCAGTGAACACCTTGGACGCAGCTTGACAACCTGGACTTAGCAGATGACCTGGCCCTCTCTCCCACACACATCAGCAAATGCAGGAGAAGACCGACAAGGTGGCAGCCACATAAGCACAACTTTGACTTAACAATCACAGGGGAATTACTGAGTTCCAGAAGGCTAACATGGCCAGTACAACTGCAGCCACTCTTGCAGGTGATGCACTGGAATTAGTTGAGGCCTTCACCTAAGCAGGGGGGCAAAGACACTGATGTTAAGGCAAGAATCGGCAAAGCAAGGGCTGCCTTCATTCAGCTAAAGGTGATCTGGAGCTCCAAGGGCCTAATACTGAAATCCAAGACCAGGCTTTTTAACACCACAGCAGTATGGTGCAGAAACTTGGAGGACAACAGTGACAACCACCAACAAAAATCCAGACCTACATCAACACCTGCCTGAGGAAAAACATACAAATCCGCTGGCCAAACATCATCAACAACAACGACCAATGGATGCAGACTTTCCAACTCCCTGCTCATGAAGAAATCATAAACAGATGCTGTGGCTGGATAGGTCCCACCCTCAGCAAGCCCACACCAAACATCACTAGAGCATCCCTGACCTAGAACCCTCTAGTAAAAAAGAAAAGAGGAAGGCCAAGAAACACCTGCCGCCGAGGCCGCGACGCTGACTGCAATGAGACGGGTTACAGATGGAGTAAGATTGAAAAAAAGCCTAGGACAGAGGCAGCTGTATTGTCCTGGTTGATGGTCTGTAGCCTAGGAGGGGTGGTAGGAATAAGTAAGTAAGGAATATCCAGCATCTTCTTCCTAGAAAGATTCTGTCAGGGGTGAAAGGATGATGTGGCATCTCTGAATCTGGCAGTGATACACATCATCTACAACTATCAGGAACATCAACACAGTATGTATTACTTTGGTTAGAGTAGGAGAGGATTCATCACGTAGACCAATGAAAGTAGAGGGTCATAGGTTTTTAATGCTTTCACAGTTCCTCATTGCTTGTCATTCAGAACATTTGAATCTTTAATATTGATTTCACATATTTAATACTGAAAGTAGTTTTAAGTCATGTTGTTTTTTACTTCTAAGTCAGAAGCTGGAAGAGAGAGTTTCTACTGTATCTCTTCCAAAGGAACATGGTGTTCATTTTGGGATGGAAAAGTCCCCCACATGATGATGGACATGCACCGCTGCCCTGAGTACCCCAGGTATATTGGTATCTGGATCCATGGTGCTCATTGTTTTGTCTTGGGTGGACAAGGCTCACAATGTGCCCCATGACTTAGGACTGTCTCACCTATTGCTATCTTGTTGGACCAAGAATGGCGCCCATCATGCTACCCTTATAATGGTGAAGGGTACAGCCTTTACCTGGTAGCATGAGCGTGGTGGTGGCAGCATACAGTGTGGTTATCTGTCGGAGTGAACAGGCCATTTTATCTGTGTCACTGGAGTGAGGCATGCAGACTGATTCATGTCAAGTTCCACTGATGTATTTTTAACTCACCCTTGCCTACATCGAGGTGGTATGTAGTGCTGCACAGCAATTTGTTGCATTCATATGCTGTGTGTATGACGGTGAATGGTGCAATACATGAAGAACTCTGGGTTCCATTTTGTGAGACCCAGGCCTGACTGGTGGACCATATCCAGGTAGAAACTCCCCCTGACAGATTTATGAATTTCTGCACTGCTGTGAGCTGGGTGGGACACACACATTGGTAGAAGAAGAGCCGGGCTCTTCAGTACATTTCAAAAGGTTCTCTTTGATTCACGGAGCGGTCACTTGAAAGAAGCCTGGGCATATCTCAGGAAGGATATGGGGCTGATAAGGGAATCATAATGAGTAGGGTTAGGGCCCTGGGGTAACCTTTTGATGCACATATCACTGTGGCTGACATACAGGTGTGAACCTCTAGTCACTCACATGGCCTATGTTGCAGAGCTATCAGATTTGGAGGGACTCCTGCTGTGACAGACTACTTTCTGGAAGAAGAGCAGGGCAGAAGAGAGGGCACTTAAAAGGAAGCAGACCCCAACACAAACTTCAAGGTCTCAGACCTAAATCACATTTGGTGCCTGGTAATGGACTATCAGAAGAGTCTGAGACCCCCAAAATGGTCAACTATTAAGCAGGCAGTAGGGCTGAGTGAGGAAGAGAGCACTGCAAGACTGCAGGTCTGGGGGCTAAGGCCTGCCAGTCTCCTGGCTGGTTGAGGGGACATCACCCAGGGAATTCCAGGACCACCTGCTCCTGGAGCACCAGTGCCTGCCTGCTTGTCAGTGTGCCCTGTGGGGGAGGGGAGCAGTTGGAAGCAGTGAAGTTCAATGGAGGGTCCTGGTGAGTGGATCCTTGTAGCGAGATGTGAGGAGAAGGCTGCAGCACCAATCGGGTTGTCACCAATATGTTCAAGTTGGAAAGCCTGTATGCCACTGTTTGCCATGGTTGGTATCTCAGTGTTTATTGGAGTGTAACCCATTTGTGGAGTGAAGTCAGTGACCCCTTATGCCAGAGGGAGCTTCCGTGAACATTATTGCTATGCCAACTGGACCATAGCCCTTGTGCAAAGTGAAGTTGCAGATCTCTGTTGGATGCCAGAGGGGGTCGCATGAAGAAGAAGTTATTGCAGTGCTGATCATTCCATTGTCTTTGTACAAAGTAAGCTCAGTGACTCCATACACCAGGAGGGGCCAGGGGAAAGGACAAGCTCCTTTGCCTGGTTCAAGCTGTCATCTAAAGAGGAGGCTGCTGTAGTGTCCTGTGCTTGCATGAGCCCCAGACTGAGGATCAGAGATGAGAACTCTGACCCCACCTGCAGGAAGGATCAGAGGAACTTACCATCTCATTGGTAGACGTTTCATGGCCTCCCAGCCACTTCCCCTGCAGAGCCATGAATGGTATTCACCAACTGCAGCCACTGCAGCACTCTGTTAAGTCTGCGAGTGAAGCACTCCCAGAGACTCCAGTCAATCAATCCATGCAGGAGCCATTTAGACCGATCGTACGGTCAGGAGGGTCTGGGGGTACTTTTTATGGCACATGGTGCTTTGGGTGCTGAAACACTTTTTACTTATAAAAGATTCACAGTGGGACTCCTGAAACTCGGACAACAATTAGGCCCAAACATGAATGTTGCCTATAGTGAATTTGGGAATAACCCATACTGCTAGTGAGAGGACATTGGAATACAGGGACCTGCCTTTTGAACACTAGAACCTTGACCCCACAGGACTGTGTATATTGCCTAAGTACATTGTATTTTACGTTTTGTTAATATGTAAATACTCCTATTTTATAAAAGCAAGTTCTTGACTGGATCATGTATTGCTGCTTCTGTGTGTCCCTTGAGTTGTGAGCCTGTGTTCACCCCCCAAAAATGTATCTCCCTCGAGAAAACTTGGACTGCTTGACCCACACTACTACTGAGAGCCAAGTGCTAAAGAAGTACTTGGCCTAGTTGCTCAGTACCAATTGCAAGTCAGGCCCCAGGACGTCAGGGCTAAAAGTAGGCCTGGGCGGAGTTTGTGAAGTTCACTACGCGGAGCTCCGTGAAGTGACCGAAAATCTCTGCCACGCTCTGCAAGTGGCAGAGCTTGTTAGGTAGCACACATTCACGTTGATTTTAGGACCAAGTGTTTATCCCATGATGGAAAATCAGCACAAACGGCACCAAGCTGCTTCTTTCTGCTGCTTGAGTAGATTTTCTACTCGAGCTGCAACTTCCTCAATGCGAACATATTCTTTCTCAATACAAGCGGTCACAACCATCCATGACTGCTCCTGTTGAGAAATCTCACAGGGAAGTGGTCTAGCATTGGATTTTCCACGCTCACGCACGCCAACTTAACATTGGCGAGCAAGGAAAAAGGAGTGGAGTTTTTGCGAACTCTGTGCTCCACAGTGTGGAAAGCACTGCAAACTCTGCGAACAGAGCAGAGTTCATCTCCCAGGCCTAGGTAAAAGCCCTCAATCCCCACAGTTGGGTACAGTAGCTCCTACTTGCCCAGTGGCCCTCCGAAAAGCATTCATTGTAGAGGGCCAAGGGGCTTGGCAGCAAGTAGTGGGGCTCCTAATGTTTGGAAACCTTAAATGCAGTTGTGGCATTGGCCGTTTCTAATTCACACCAGTCGTACAATAAGCCCAGGTTTTATGCACAATGTCAGCACACAAAGACAATGGAGAACATAGCTTTGGTAATAGACCTCAGCGCAATGTCCATAGATTAGATGAAGGGTTTATGTAGAGACAGAGGATAAAGAGTTTCCAGGAGTAGGGTACAGAGAGGTCCTTTTTATTAAGGACCATTTTGAGACTCTGAGTGGGTATAAAGCAGGAATATCGTCGGGATAATATCGACTAGCATAAATATCGAGGTAAGAATATCGAATTTAAAAAATATCGTTGAAGTAAATATCGTTGTTGTAAATATCGATTTTGTATAATGACAAAAATATCGTCAAAATAAAATATCGTTGTATAGAATATCGTTTAGAGAAATATCTAAGCATGGGCGGATTTTGCGGATCCACGATTCGTGGATTTGCGTATTCACGGATCGTGGATCCGCAAAATCCGCGGATTTTGCGGATTTGCGTATCCGCGGATTTGGGGCGGGGCTTCCATGCGAGTGCACATGCCTCTTGTGTGTATAAAAGGTCGCGGGGCTTCCATGCGAGTGCACATGCCTCTTGTGTGTATAAAAGGTCAGAGACCGATCAGAGCAGCAGATGAAGAGACAGAACCTCCTGGTCACAGGAACAGCACGGGGATTGGGCTCGTGAAAGTCAAGGTTGCAAAGGCCTCTATCCAGCATCACAGCTGATTTTTGACGGTAGATTTGGGAAGAAGGCACATCTGCCCAGCCGTTTCTTTTCTAAAAACAAGTGGTATAAAAACAGAGCCTAGTTGCTCTAAGTTTCCATATGCAGGGTAAAATGTTTAAATTTGAAATTTGAAATTTGAAATTAATCCGATAAGAGTGTTTGGTAATGTTTATATTGGTATACAACCTTTACAACGCAACTTTTACAACGCACTACCATTACAACCAAACTTTTACAATGCAAAAACCATTACAATGCATGTATTTACAAGGCATGTTTTTACAACTTAGGTACCTTTACAACGCATATCATTACAACGTAAGTATTGGTAAGTGTATAATTATATTTAAAATGTAATATGTTTGGGGTTTTTTAAGGGATATTTTTAGGGTTCAGGGTCAGTTTTGGCTTTTAGGGTAAAGGGGTATTTTTAGGGTTCAGGGTCAGTTTTGTGTTTTTGGGAAAAGGGGTATTTTTAGGGTTCAGTGTCCGTTTTCAGTTTTTGGGTATAGGGGTATTTTTAGGGTTCAGGGTAAGTTTTCAGTTTTTGGGTAAAGGGGTATTTTTAGGGTTCAGGGTCAGTTTTCAGTTTTTGGGTAAAGGGGTATTTTTAGGGTTCAGGGTCAGTTTTACGTTTTTGGGTAAAGGGGTATTTTTAGGGTTCAGGGTCAGTTTTACGTTTTTGGGTAAAGGGGTATTTTTAGGGTTCAGGATCAGTTTTCACTTTTTGGGTAAAGGGGTATTTTTAGGGTTCAGGGTCAGTTTTCAGTTTTTGGGTAAAGGGGAATTTTTAGAGTTCAGGGTCAGTTTTCAGTTTTTGGGTAAAGGGGTATTTTTAGGGTTCAGGGTCAGTTTTCAGTTTTTGGGTAAAGGGGTATTTTTAGGGTTCAGGGTCAGTTTTCAGTTTTTGGGTAGAGGGGTATTTTTAGGGTTCAGGGTCAGTTTTCTGTTTTTGGGTGAAGGGGTATTTTTAGGGTTCAGGGTCAGTTTTCAGTTTTTGGTTAAAGGGGAATTTTTAGGGTTCAGGGTCAGTTTTCAATTTTTGGGTAAAGGGGTATTTTTAGGGTTCAGGGTCAGTTTTTACTTTTTGGGTAAAGGGGTATTTTAAGGGGTCAGGGTCAGTTTTTAGTTTTTGGGTAAAGGGGTATTTTTAGGGTTCAGGCTCAGTTTTGTGTTTTTGGGGTACAGGGGTACAGGGTAAAAAAAATTTAATATATTAATTAAATAAATTAAATTAAATTAAATTACATTAAATTAAATTAAATTAAATTAAATTTAATTAAAATCTATTCATTTTAATTAATTTATATTAAAAAAATTATTATATATTTGCTAATACTTACGTTGTAATGGTATGCGTTGTAAAGGTACCTGTGTTGTAAAAACATGCGTTGTAAATACATGCGTTGTAATGGTTTTTGCGTTGTAAAAATTTCGTTGTAAAGGTATGCGTTGTAAAAGTATGTGTTGTAACGTCATACATACTTTATATTACTAATGTATTTTTTCTTATTATATATAAATAAATAATACATATTGTATATACATATATGTTAGAAAAGCTTTTATTGAATTTAAATTACTATGCAAAAGTGAATAACAGAAAGGGAATGTGTATATAAGGTTATAAAGAAAATGACGATTTTTTTTATACTAATATAAGTAGAAAGGTAGTCGATATTAGTGTTGTCGATATTAGTGTAGAAGGTAATGTTATTTTAAATATTGTCGATAATGTAGTAGTCGATATTTATGTAGTCGATATAATTGTTAACGATATTAGAGTAGTCGATAAAAAAATATCGATATTTGTGTAAATCCTTGTTTAAGTATATGGTTACGATATTTTTGTAGACGATGTATTTGTGGCGATATTTTTGTAGGTCGATGTTTTAGTAATCGATATTTCATCATGGAACCTCTGAGTGTGTTGTATATGAATTTAGGACCCTAGTGTATTTTTCCCGATTCATGTCCATATAGAGGTATAAATCACCATATCCTTATATAGGCATAGAAATCATAACCATATTTAGACTTAGCCTATGCAGTCCAAATATGGCATGGCTACTTCCACTAGTTCCGAAAATCCACAACGATTTCTTGGAAAAACCCGCCTTCAGCAGTCAGGGACTTCCCCTTGCTTGAACATTGATTTATCCAAGAACTCTGGGTCTTTTATGACGTTATTATGTCCAACCTTACGTCAAACAAGGCACCTTCAAGGTATAAATATACCCACACTTGCCCAGGCAAACACACGGTTGTTTGGAGCAGTTCGACTATCTACTTGACCGACGCCATGCTACAGCAAGTGCCGAAGGAAGCCGGCGGGTTGTTGGGAAGTCGAGTCCTGAGAGAGAGATACCAGACCTCCATCATTCTAAACCAAGGTACGGAGCTGATTAGACCCTTAGAGAATTCCTGGAATAGATTCTTGGCAAAAGAATACTGAAACTAAGCTACATCTCACCAACTTCTTCCCGTGTACTAGACCTAGGTTAGGTACACCAGGGTAGGCGTATTTTAGAAGCACCAGTTGAGTACTTTTAGTCTGTATTTATTAATGTATGTATTCTATGTATTTTATGGCTTTTATAGTATTATTTTATAATACTCTTCGTACTGTACACTTTGTACTTTGCAACCAGTATTACGATTGTAGCAGTTCATTTCCTTTGCATGAGAAAGAAGACTGTTCAATAAATACTTTTTATTGAAAACGCCTGTCTCTCTATTTCTCTGCACCTCTGGTGAAACAAAGCATGCACGATTGACTGAGTGAAATAACTATCTATTGTTTCCGTGACTCTAGAGATACATTTCTTATTTTTGGGAAACAAAGTTGTCATGTTTATGCGGTTATCAGAAACTAATCCCTTCTTGTGTATTCGAGAAAGTTTCTAGTGATCTCTGAGCTAGCTGGCACTCACAATTAAGTCTAGTATATTCTATAGAAGACCTAGTAGACCAAAGTCCTACGTCAAATTTATGGGATATATTATTCCAATGCGCAGAGCCTATTGGGAATATAGGAACTACACTACAGGTGAAAGGGAAGAGGCTGTAGTTGACTCTGGGGAGGGAACTATGTTGGGAACCCAAGAGGAGAGTGCTGTGTATTCAGGCTCAAGGATGCTCTTAGGACAGGTCTATTTCAGACAGATGCAGAGTGTGCCCCCAATGCATTTTTTATAGATCCCAAGATATTCACCACCTTATGTTTCCAAACATACCCCAGTTGTGTACACGTTGAATTTCTAAAGTACCACTGTCACACATTTCAGGAGTAAATCCCTTGGGTAGATTGAGTCCAGCAGAGACCTTGAATTTCTAGTTGACTCTTCAGAAGGCTAAGATTGAGCAAGAGGAGCAGGATGGAGAGTTTGAGAGGGAAAAGCTAAGACTAGCTCACCAGGAAAAAGTAGAGAGGAGGCAGCAGTGATAGGAATAATAGGCCTGGAAAGAGAAGCTGTGAGAGAGGGAAGAGAAACAAAGAGGAAGGAGGGAGGAGAAATAGAGAGAGTGAGGAGAAGACAGAAGGAAAGGACAGAGATCTGGAAAAGTAAAGGACAGCCTTTGAAATAGAGAAATGTAGGATTGCAGCAATGACCACTCCATCTGAGATAAGTGACTCTACTGCCAGTTCAGACCAGGTTGTGCCCAAGGTTTTAAGTGATCTTGTGCATTTGTATGTGGAAAGTTGGGGCATCTTGGAATGTTTTGTGAGCTTTGAACTTTCTTGTAAGGCAAGTGACTTGAATGAGGTGTCTAAGGCAGTTGCCTTAATGGGGTGCTTTCCATTTGAAGGGTCAGCTGTAATTGGAAGAATGCTGTGGCAGACCAGATAATCTATGAGTGAATGAAGGAGGCTCCGATTAGACATTTTGGACTGAAGTCTGCTCAGCATCTGGAACACAGTGGATGGTGTTCCATTTGAGCCCTGGGTTCTTAGAGTATTGCATGATTGGAATGAGTGGGTAATAGGGATGAAGGCCAAAGATTTAAAGTCCCTTAACCAGTTTCTGATGAAAGATTGTCTTCAGAAGGACAGGGATCCAACAAAACATGCAGAGTTATCTGATAAGTGGTTGCCCAACAGGGTTCACAAAGTCCTGAGGCAGCATGGTCCTTTGCCAAAGGGGGAGAAGAACTCTCCACAGCCTTGTTCTAAACCAGAGGGTAACGGCCAAGGTAATTCTCATGCAACTGAAGGATGGTCTATACGTAAAATGGTAATAGTAATGGTGTGTCTGGGAAGGAACATCACTAGTAGGGTGGACGGGTAACATTTTCCAAATCTAAGGTGGTGAATTGCTACAAGTGAAACTTCAAGACGGATTGTCCGTAGAAGAATCTGACCAAGGAGCACCTGCGATAGCAAGCACTTGGGACCCAATGCATTTCAATCTAGTAGTTATAGAGATCTGGGTGAAGGACCCCGATGCTCTGAAGCACATTTATCCTAACACAATGGGGTTTGTGCAGCAGGTTATTATAAATGGGATGAAAGTGCATGCACTGAGAGATACTCAAGCTTTCTACACTATGATTGAGAGGAAGCACCATAAGCCTGAGGAGATGATCCCTGGTTCCAGGGATACAGATTTCGTAGCTAGGTGAGAGAACATGTAGTATTTGCTTGCCAGGGTTGAGTTGGAGCTCAATGCTAAGGCAGTCATGGTTGAAGTACTGGGTAAGGGAAAAGAAAGGTGGTGGATGTGTCTTGGGCAATAACTTGATTACCCCTGGAATGGTGTCAGGACCACAAGCCTTTATAGCTTGTACCATGTCAGCTGGGTTGACCAGAGTATATCAGCCTCAAACTGAGACTGGGATCATTGTTGATTTGCAGGGACCAGGACAAGGTAGGTGGCAGGAAATGGCAGGCTCTGGGAAGGCAATGATTGTGGAGGTCTGCTCCAAAGAAAAATGAGGCCGAGGTCCCTAAGATAAACCTGGTACCAGGGTCTAGGTTGCTTTCAGAGCTGTAGGATTTTTTATCTGCTGGATGACCTAACCGTGAAGATTTCCGCAATGATTAGAAGGAGAACCTTGTAATTGCGAGACTTCGTAAGGAAGCCCAAGAACAAGTCAGCAAACCTGTGGCTTGGAAAGACAATGTTGGCTGGGAAGATGACCTAGTTTATAGTGAGCCAGGGACAAATAGGCAGGTAGTGGCACCACTATTGCACAGAAAGTTCCTATTCTCACTGGCCCACAAAATGCTGTTGGATGGTCACTTGGGCATTAACAAGACCCAGGATAGGTCTCTTCTACTGGCCAGAAATATGCAGAGCACAGAGAGATTCTATAAAACCTGTCCAACTTGCCAGGTATATGGTAAGTCAGAAGGTAAGACAAAGGCACTGTTGGTGCCTCTACCACTTGTAGGTGTTGCAACAAGTATATCTTGATATATATGGTTGTGGTGGATCATGCCACAAGGTACCCGGAAGATGTACCTCTGAGGATCATGACTGCACCAGTGTTTGCAAGAGATCCTCTAGGGGTTCTTTTCTAGGGTTGGATTTCCGAGAATGATAAATTCTCACCCAAAAAAGTAATTTATCTCTTCTTACAAGAGAGAGACATGAGATAAATCTGGTGTGAAATACCACTTCTCCATGGCTTACTACCCACAAACCAATGGTTGGTAGCATAACAAAACACTGAAGAGCATGATGGGAACTCCAAGAGAGAACCTCAGGAGGAAGTGTGATCTTCTCCTGCTATGTATCTTTCCTTGCCTAGCTATTCCACAAAGGGGGATAGGTTTCAGTCCTTCGGGTTTTTTTTTTTTTTTTTTTTTTGCAGAGTTTTATATAGCGCGACTAGACCCGAACCGAATCAGGTATCAGAGCGCTTTACATATTTTTCCAGTTACGTTACATTTTTACGTTTTCCAGTTACTTTCATTTTAGGCACGGGGAGATTAAGTGATTTGCCCAGAATCACAGGAGGTTTTGGCGTCGTTACCGAGACTCGAACCCAGTTCCTCCAGGTCCGAGGTCGAGCGCCCTAGCCGTTAGGCCAACTCCTCTCCCCTCTCTGGGTTTCTGTATGAACATCAGGTGTGGGGTCTACTCACCTACCTTAGCCAGTAGGGTGGGAAGGAACCTCAGAACCTCTATGGATGGATATGGTGGAATGTGTGATTGGCCTCATTTATTTGAGAGTGTCATACATGAGTCAGGTAAAGGAAAAACCTTAAGGCAAGCCAAGCATTGATGAAGGAGAGGTACAGCCTGAAAGCAATGCTGACTTGGTATCAGTAAGGTCAGGAGGTGTTGGGGCTAAAAACTATTTGTCCTAGGGTTTTAGGGACAAATGTAGTATATACAAAAGAAGGGGGGACTGAGAGCAAACAAAGGTCCAGAACCCATGCTCTGAAAACCCTAAAGGCCTTATTAAGATGTCTGGTGGACCGCCACCAATAGGTCGTCAGTGGCGATCAGCCCGACAGCCAGGTTATCAGTCCGACCACCAGCTACGATGCCGGTGGTCAGACCGCAGCCAGTGGGGGAAGACCACCATCTCCGACAGACTCATGGAGCGTGTAGGGGTGGCAGTGAGAGCCTGATCCTTTGTAAGGATTGGGATGTCAGTTTCCGACAGCCTTTTCACGGCAATTGGGTGTTGTGATTGGTGCTGGGAGTGTGAAAAATGCTGGGGGAGTGTGCTACATTCCGCACTTCATGCCATCTGGGTCTTACATTAATCAGATCATCTGCTGTAGCCGTGTGCTGGGGCGTCACAAAGGCGTTCACCTCGAAGCGTGGTAAGTAACCATTCGCAAGACTCCCTTGGGGGACTACCCGTTGTCTGACACATACTAGGGGTGCCGAATGCAGTGTGTGCCTTGGCCTGGGTGCGTCTGAAAGGGCCGAACGCAGTGTGTGGCTTGGCCTGCGTGCGTCTAAAAAGCACTCGGGCCGAAGAACGTCGGTGTGGGTCATAAAAAAATAAGAACAGCGGGAAACAATCATTCAAGACTCACACAATTCTAATTGTTAGCCGGTCGCCGCTGGCACTCAAGCGGGGGCACACGCGACTGAGCGTGTCTGCAGGGACAATTACTGCAGCCTCTCATGCGCGCTGTTACTAAACTATCACATTAAACCAAATTACATGCGCATGCTAACATCAGCCAGGGCTGTAGCTGGGCTCAGGCGGCGGATCACTACACTAATTACATGCGCCTGCTAACATGAACCAGGGCTGCAGCTGGGCCTCAATCGGGGGGACACGCACCTGCTAACATCAACCAGGGCTGCAGCTGGGCCTCAAACGGGGGAACATGCGAATGACCGTATCTGAATACACACAATGCACACATTCTATTTCATACCCGGACAACGATTGGAAGAGTTCCTGTATAAATAAGTATGTGTTTCTATAAGTGATTATTCAAGAGAGTAAGTATGTGTACCTTTCTGTAGAAGTAAGTGTAGTGGTGTGTGTATAGCTGTATATGCAAGTAAATGGTTGTTTGATAGTTTATTTGCATGTGTGAGTATGTGTGTGAATAACTCTATGGATGAGTATCGGTGTGTAACAGGATGTATAGGTGTATGAGTACATATGATGAGTGAGTATATGTATGAGTGACTATATAAAACTGTTGGCGAATGAGTGGATGTGTATGTAGATGTTGGAATAACTGAATAGGTAGTTGTAACTGGTATTGGAAAATGTTAGTTTCTATTTTTTAATGTGTATATCAAATGTTATATTAGGGTGAGAGGAGGTCTGCCACTCTTTCACAAGGATGCTGTCATCAGTGATGTCATCAGTGATGTCATTTGAGATGTCATCAGTGATGTAATTTGAGATGTCATCAGTGATGTCATGAGTGATGTAATATGTGACCTCATCAGCAGTGCATTGCGGGTGCGTGAGTTATAGTTAGCTGAACTAACTATAACGGGGGTATTTCAATGGTTTTGTATGAGTGAAATGTCGAGCTAACTTTAATATGTGTGAAACCTATGTTTTTTCAGGGAATTTCTAAGGTTTTTTAAATGCTAATCCATAACTATAACGTGGCTGAAACCTATGGTTTTTTCAGTGAATTTCTAAGGTTTTTTTAAATGCTAATTCCTAACTATAACGTGGCTGAAACCTATGTTTTTTTCAGTGAATTTCAAAGGTTTTGTAAATGATAATTTTTAAAAGTATTAATTGTTATTTTTTTATACTGATTTATTACATTGTTTTAAAATATTTAATTTTAGATATTTTATTTTTTAAATTACATTACATATTTTTGATATAAATAAAAAAAAAATGTTTTTAAAAACAATGAAAGTGTAAATTTTTGTATTTATTTTATATATTTTTTAATTTATATATATTTTATATAGCAGGCAAAGATATCCTATGGAAGGAAATTCAAGTTACTGGTAAGTACGGTTAAAATTACTTTTCAGGATCAGTACTGGGCTGAAAGATGCGGCACTGAGGTCTCTCCTGATAACAGGTGAGTAAATCGGAATTTGTACTTCGACTGATTTTAGAGGAATTTTTTAAAGTTCCAAAACTCCACACTTAGAAGAATTTCCAAGTGAAACCAGTCAATGTAAGCCTATGGAAGGAAATTCAAGTTACTGTAACTACGATTAGAATTACTTTTCAAGATCAGTAGTGTGCTGAAAGATGCAGCATTGAGGTCTCTCCTGATAACAGGTGAGTAAATCGAAATTCGTAGTTCGGCTGATTTTAGAGGAATATGTGTACATTTCAAAAATAGACATCTAAAAACTTTTATGGTGAAAACCACACAATAGATTCCTATGGAAGGAAATACAAGTTACTGGTAAGTATGCTTAGATTTACATTTCAGGGTCCGTACTGGGCTCAAAGATGCAGCACTGACGTCTCTCGTGATAACAGGTGTGTAAATTGGAATTCGTAGTTCGGCTCATTTTAGAGTAATATTTTGCTCAATAGTGAAGGAAGGGGGCTGGGCCTGAGGTGACATGTGTGCAAACACGCCCTGTGGCACGTTTTAAGTTGGGGAATTAATTCCTCTTAAATCCTGAGGTCTCCTGTGGGCCAACTAGCCCACCAGGTACCTACAGTATGCACCAGGGAGCTGCGTTGCAGAGAGGTGTTCAGAGGGCATGCCCCCTTTTTACAACACTCTGAAACGCAGCTCCGTGGCACTTACTGGAGGTTCCTATTGGGCTAGTTGGCCCCTAGGGGAGCACTGGATTGAAGAGGAATTAATTCCCCAACTTAAAACTCGCCACAGGGCATGTTTGCACACATATCACCTCAAGCCCCGCCCCCTACCTTCACCACTGTGCAAACACGACCCATAGCGCGTTCTAAGTTGGGGGATAAAGGCCCCTTGCATACTGGGGGTCCCTGGGGGCCAACTAGTCCACCAGGAATCTCCAGCGTGCACCAGGGGGCTGCGTTATATAGAGGTGTAAAAAGGGGCGTGGCCTAATTACAACTCTCTGCAACGCAGCCCCCTGGCGCGTTTCGAGAGGGGGAACTAAATCCCTGCGTTGCAGAGAGGTGTAATGAGGCCTCCTCCCCATCCCGTTTAAAAAAAAATAAAATGTAAGAAGGGGGGCTGTGTAGCCCCAGTTCTTTTTCTTGTTTTTGGGCCCTGGGGACCCCATCCCCCAGGGCCAGATCCCCAATATTTTTATTTATTTTTTTAATGGGAAGGGGGACGCATGGCCCCCCTCCTGTGCTTAATTCCAGGCCCCAGGGACCCCATCCCCCGGGGCATGGCCACATTTTAAAAAAAGAAATTAAGGAGGGGGGCTGCAAAGCCCCCCTCCTCAGACCACTTAAGGCCCCGGGGACCCCATCCCCCGGGGCCGGTCTGCCGCCTTTTTTTTTTTATTGTAATTATTTGGGGAGGGGGCCGTGTTAGCTGGACATTTCACTCATACCAAACCATAGAAATTCCTCTGTTAAAGTTAGTTCTGCTAACTATAACTCACGCACCCGCAATGCACTGCTGATGATGTCTCATATTACATCATTCATGACATGGTCAGTGACATCACTGATGACATCACTGATGACATCTCAAATGACATCACTGATTACATCACTGATTACATCCTCCACGTGACAATCTGATACACCTCATCATACACTAGTGTAACCTTTCATCACTCACTGTAAAATACAGAGTACCATATTCATGAAGTGTAGGCATCACGACTGGATGACAAGCTCCCTGTCTCCAGTGGTTCTTAGCACAAATACACCCAGGATGCCATAAGGATGAAGAGTACGAAATACAAAAAAAACTATCCAATAGGCATTCCCTGCCTATGAAGAGAGAGGGTAGAACATCACTTTATCCAACAGGACTGAACCTACCCTTCTTCAACTTAGAAAAGAGCTGAAGGAACAGATTTTTAAAGAACATTACACCGCAACACATAAAACAATCCACCACTGCTCTAAGCCCAGTACTTGAACCTAGGTTAACTGTGATTGTATCTTTGCCGTAAACATAGTTCAGTGCTCTGCTGCCTATCTGGTAGGCCCACACGATAACAATAGAACATATGTTCAACGAAGGGGTAGAAACCATTGACACACCAATGAGGAGAAATGAAAACACCTTGCTACACCAACTCTAGGATGGCGCAGCATTCACGCACCTCTCCAGATTTACGATTTTTCATAAATTTGGAGATGTGTCTTGTTCTATGAGTAATGCGTGGGAACACCCACAGCAACACCTATGGAACGCATCTTCAAAGCAAAGTTCTGTGTATGAAGGGGTCGTATTTACAAGGAGAGGAAAACCATGCAGGGTGACTTTTCCTTTCGTAAATATGAAGGAGTGCCTGGTGCCATCACTACGTTACAAAAAGTGACGTACTAGTGGCGCAGGGTGCTTGTAAATCTGTCCCATAAATGCTTAGGTATTGGCAGACAGATACAATAGGAGCATAGTGCTGGATGGGTGATTGAAGAATTGCATGAGACTGACATGAGGTATCCTACGCTGCATGGGTACTACTTCAGTATTTAATGGAGTGGACCAATAGTATGTATCTGCTTAGAGATTTGTAGGGATTATGCACAGAATATTTTATGTGTACTTGTGTTGGTGCCTATTGCCTAAGTCATTTTATAAGATTACCACTAGTAACTGAAATGATGACAGTGATGCAAACAGAGTGAACACTTATTTTTATAAGTGCTTATGTATTGGTAGAGTGATATGATAAGTAGATAGTGATAGATAAGTGATTAAAGGAGTGCATGGGACAGACTGGACGATTCTTACACTGCATGAGTACTAACTGGGTATTTAAAAGAGTGTATCAATAGAATGTAGCTAGTTAGAGGTCTGCTTGGATAGTGCACAAAATGAGATAGCTGCACTTGTGTTAGTAGCTAGGCCATTCCATAAGTTCATGACTAGTAACTAGAATAATTACAGTATTACAAACAGAGTGTATAGTGAATGCATAAGTGCTTAGGTATTGGTGGAGTAATAGGATAAGTAGATAGTGCTGGATGGGTGATTGGAAAAAAGCATGGGACAGACAGGAGGATTCCTAGGTACTATATTATAAGAGTGTATCAATAGTTTGTAGCTGGTTAGAGGTGTGCATGAATAGTGTACAAAATACTGTACCTGCACTTGTGCTAGTGACTACACCATTCCTTAAGTATACCACTAATAACTGGAGCAATTTCAGTGTTGCAAAGAAAGTGTGTGCTGAATTTATAAGTGCTTAGGTATTGGTGGAGTGATAGGATACGTAGATAGTGCTGGATGGGTGAATGGAGAAGTACATGGGACAGACAGAAGGATTCCTAGACTGCATAGGTACTAACTGGGTATTTAGAAGAGCGTACCAATAGTATGTAGCTGGTTAGAGGTCTGCATGCATAGTGCACAGAATATTGTAGCTGTACTAGTATTGGTGTGTCTATGGTTTGAGAATGGTAGTCTGTATTTTAAGGTGTGAGAAGCTGCATCAGATGATCACGTGGATGATGTCATCAGTGATGTCATTTGAGATGTCATCAGTGATGTCACTGACCATGTCATGAGTGATGTAACATGTGACGTCATCAGCAGTGCATTGCGGGGGCACGAGTTATAGTTAGCACAACTAACTATAACGGCCGAATTTCTCTTGTTTTGTACGAGTGAAATATCCAACTAAGTATGAGGTCCATGAAACCTGTGGTTTTTTCAGTGAATCTCTGAGGTTTTTTAAATGCTAATTTTTAACTATAATGTCCCTGAAACTTGTGTTTTTTTCTGTGAATTTTATATATATGTATTCAATCTCCTCTCACTCTTACAAGGGAGGAATCAGCGCTCAGGTTATAGTTTGTAAGTATTTAATCTGTAAAGGACGTGATCCACGTGTTTTGGCTCATCCGAACCCTGATAACGATACAAGACGTCATTGTAGCATCCTTATTTAAATGTACAAATGCCTAAAGTTGCCAACATTAACAAAGGACTACATATTACTTTAATCCTAAAACCTGGCGGCCCTGTTGACCTGGTCACAATGTGAAAATTCAGGAATTGATACAATAAAGAAAAGAAAACAAGTGTTAATATGCACACAATGTCATTTCAGCATATCTTGCCCCGTGACCGCCATACCTGTATATTAATCAATGTGACTTATTCATAATAAACAACTTAGGATTGCAAACATCAACATAAACAATGGACTACAAATTACTTTAAAGAGAAAGGCTATCAGCCATATTAATAGGGGCACGTTGCATATTATAATGGTTCTTACACGAAAGAAAAGAAAAAAAGGGGCGTTAATATACACACACTATCCCTAAAAAAAGTTCTGGCGATTATAGTTCCATTCCATTCACAGTTCATTTGAGATGTAATGAGTGATGTCATAATTGATGTAACTGACCATGTCATGAATGATGTAATGTCTGAGGTCATTAGCAGTACATTGCGGGGGCGTAAGGTATAGTTAGCTCAGGTAACTATAACTGCTGAATTTCACTGGTTGCTATGAGTGAAATCTGAGTCTAACTATGCCATCCCTGTAATCTTTGTTTTTTTCAGCAAATTTTTAGTTTTTTTGAACGTTAAGTAAGATGCATATCACAATGGCTGGTGGGGGGTTGGAAGCAGGGCCTGGCATTGTGCTGCCCCCACCCAAGCTTGCTGCTCCTGCCTTCCCTCCTCCTAGCCATCCATTATCCGAGTCCATTTCCCTGCTCCCTTTTTACAGCCCTGTGTGGCCGTTGTTCTGCCACTGGCCTTCCCGCCTTCTCTAAACAGTTAGCTTGCGGCTCCATCCACCTACCTTTTAGCATGATGTACCAGTCCACTCCTCCTGTCCTCCATTGCCCAATTCTATACCCCATCATTGACCTCCTGCTTAGCGTCCGTGCTTAGCTTGCTGCCCCTATTCTCCTTCCCCTTGCCCTCTGATATCTGTGTACATGCCCTTGCTACATCCTTTTTGCCCGCCATATTCCATGGACCTGCCACTCCTATCTACTCTGAGTGTTCTGTTGAGCTGCCACTCCCCTCCCACCTGCCTAGCATTGTCAGATGACTGTAACCTGTCCCTGCCACCTCCACCCTGCCTGTCCACATTCCATGCCCCTATCCCCTTCCTTCTGTCCCCCATGGTCTATTTTACTGCCACACCCTTCTGCCCTCCCTGGTCTGTTGTGCTGCAACTGCTTCTCCTGCCTGCCCCGCATGGTCTGTTGTGAGGCCCCATCCTCTGATCTCTCTTGTCTGTGCCCAGATCCTGACCCTCCCTTCTATCCTCCATGGTCCTTTGTGCATGCCCCTGCACCCTCCTTCTTGCCCATCATAGCCATTGTGTTGCCACTAACCCTCCCACTTGCCATGCATGGTCTTCTGTGCTGCCACGGCCCCTCACACCTTTCCTGTGTGGTCAGCTAGATGCCCCTGACCCCCTTTCACCTTCCCTCCATGGTCTGTGTGTATGCAATTATAGGCTCACTGTTGCTCTCCATGGTGTGTCTTGCTTCTAGTGCCCATCCTGCCTGACCTCCATGGTCATCTTGCTGCTCCTGCACTGCCCCGTTGCCCCCAGCCCTCTGTTTTCATGTGCAGACCCCTATTCCCTCCCTCCTGGCTTGTCTGTTCTATTGTAATGCCCCTGATCCGTCCCTCCTGCCCTTTATGGTCGGTTATGCTGCAGATTTCTCTCCTGTCTGTCCATTATGGTCAACTAGCTACCATTGCCTCTTTCACCTCTGTTCTCTGTTGTCCAATGGCATGGTCTTGTCCCCTCGCTATTGCTTTCTATGGATTGTTGTGCTGCACTCCCATCCTGCATGCCCTGTGTGGTGTATTGTGCTCCTGCAAACCCTGATGCCTGCCCTGTAGGGTCAGTTTGGTGCACCTCTCCATGTCCCTCCTGTCCTCTGTTATCCGAGTCCATGTCCCTATCCCAATTCCTTCTGCCTTCCATGATCCAATGTACCATACTTGCTAACATTTTGAACTTGGTAAGAGGGAGATTTTGAAAAAACTGGGGTTTTGATTTTCCCCTTTGACTTACATTGAAAAAGATGAGATTGAAGACAGGAGACAGATTATTTATTATTTGGTCGTCAAAATATTGGACGTTTCCTGGCTGAATTGGGTCTGTTGGCATGTATGGTTGTCCTACCACTGCCTCTTCCTTCTGCCACAATGGTCTATTATATTGCCACAGCCTCTCTTGCCAGTTCTGTATTGTTGGTGTGTTGCCCCTGCCCCCCTTTCCACTGCCCTCCATAGTCTGTTGTGCTGCCACTGCCCTTCCTGCCTGCCCAGGATGGTCAAATTGTTGCCTCTGCACCCTCCTAGCTGCCTTCAATATTCAGAGTGCGTCCCCCTGGCCTCTGCCTCTCAACAGTATCCTAATGAACAACTAGATTGCTAACCTTCTATATTTATTACAAAAGTGTGGAACACCTGACGTCATCTTGATGTACTCAAAACTGTAATACCTAGAGCATTTCTTTTAGAAATGACGTATATTAGAAGGTCTTATTTGCATCAAAATGATGGTTAGTGCCTTAAAAAACTAAAATGAGGACATATTTTCTGAGTTTTTAAATAGCGACAAAGCACTTTTAAATTATTTGTTATCTTTATGTTTTTTTATCCAGTTGACCACTTGATTAATTGTTGCACTTAGGGGAGAGGATGTGGTGTTAATTCCAGAGCTGCAGACTTTGCAACTGGGGAACCAGGTTGGAGTTTCTGCTTCAGCTCCACATTCTAAGATTGTGGTCAAATCACTTAATCTCCCCATTTCGAAAACCAAAATGAATTTGTTCTTGTGTCATGTGACCAATGCTCATGTAAAGCACTCCAATACCTGATAAGTCTGCACTAGATAAAACTTCCAACAACACAAAAAATAAAAAGTGTTTTACACACTTCTGTCATTGGGCTACATCTGGCTGATATTTGTGCTACATTTGGGCTCTTTTGTCTCTGGTGGCCATCTTGGGAGATTTATTTGTTATGAAGTTTCCTAATTTCCTCATTTACTGCAGTCTCCTCAGTAGGAAATGCTTTCAGTTTTTTACTTTAATTCCATCAAGAAGGATTTCAGATATGTCACACAGTTGCCATACATTGTGAATGTTAGCACTCTATTTGCTCATTAGATCACTGTAGTAAAGCTACTGCTCACCACAGAAGTCTGCTGCTGGTATTAAAAGTGAATTGTTTAGTGTGCATGTCAGAATTTTTTAATGAAATAGAAGAGGATTTGAGAAGTCACACAAAATGTGCCCTAATTTTTCTTTCTGCAGCACTAATCATACTTTCTATGGCAAAATGAACCCCCTCACTTTGTTCCTTAGCAAATTAAATGTTTTAAGTGTTACCACTTTATTCCAATCAAGATGGCTTCTGGTGTGCCATACTTTTGTCGTAAGTAATTCTGTTAGCTCTCTTGTTGTTCTTTAGAACACTCTGGGACATTCTGTCATTGGGCTATACTTGGGCTTCATCTGGGTGATATTTGTGCTACATTTGGGCTCTTTTGTCTCAGGTGGCCATCTTGGGAGACTTATTTGATATGAAATTTCCTAATTTCCTCAATTACTACAGTCTCCTCAGTAGCAAATACGTTCAGTTTTTACCTTTGATTCCATCAAGAAGACATTCAGATATGTCACACATTTGCCGTAAATTCTGAATGTTAGCACTCTAGTTGCTTGTTAGATTGCTGAAGTAAAGCTACTGCTCACCAGGGAAGTCTGCTGCTGGTATTGAAAGTGCATCTTTCAGTCTGCGTGTCAGAATTTTTTAATGAAATAGAAGAGGGTTTGAGAAGTCACTCGAAATGTGCCTAATTTTTATTTCTGCAACACTAATCATACTTTCAATGGCAAATTGAACCCCCTCATTTTGTTCCTTTTTAAATTAAGTGTTTTGAGAGTTACCACTGTATTCCAATCAAGATGGCTTCAGGTGTGCAATACGTTTGTCATAAGTAGGACTGTTAGCGCTCTACTTGTTCTTTAAAACACTCTGGGAAGCTGCAGTAGAACAAAAAGGAATCAACTGACAGTCTCTGCCCTTGTTAGATGTACATGTTTTACTGAGAATGTCAGACTTCATTCTCACATGAATGAGAAAGATAATGTGAATTTACAGAAAATATGCCCTCAGTTTAGCTTATAGATCACCTTCCAAACCTCTGAGGGAAAAGCATGAGAAAATAGTTTTCTCTCAAACATGATTCATGATATCCCAGCAGAAGGCTTTTTCCACATAGTAAAATCACCTTAGAACACACCACAGTTCCTAAAATGAGTATGGTACCATCAACAAAGGATTTATAATGTAACTACAGTTTTAAAACCTTCTATTTACTGCAATGCTTTTTAATGAGGTGATATCATGTATATTGGTCCCAAGCTGACTGCCAACACTTCTTGGATGAACTGCTGACAGCCAATCAGATCTCACGATGAGATGTGTGGTTAGGCTCCGCTCAGATATATATATTTGTTTTTCTATACATTTTTTAAAATCTACTGAACGGATTTAAACTATTTAACAAAAAAGGGCTCTTTCTGAATCAAGGGCTACCTTTTTGCCAAATTTGGTGTAATTCCGTTCAGCAGTTCTGGCTGTAGCCGTATCTAAAGTTTCCTATGGAAAATTGCATGGAGAAAGCACGTTTTAGGACCCCCCTTTTTTCTCGGCTCCCGCTTGCCGAATCACTCCACAACTTTCATGATAGGAGCGCTCCGAAGCGGGCTATAAGTTTTTCAAAATTTCACGAACATTCGTCAATCGGCAACAAAGGTATTGGGAATAGAATGTTGTGATTTTCCTATGGTAACTAGGTCCTAACTATAACTACCTACTGGCGACTACCAGTAGGTAATTTATATATATATGGATTCCGTCTGTGCTGTGGAGAATCTGGGCTGCTGACAGGAGCCTTGCTGGGTTCTTTTTTGGAGAATATATATATATATATATATATATATATATATATATATATATATATATATATATATATATATATCCAAAATAGACGAAGTCCCACTCACGCTCTCAGAGGAAAATCAAACGCAGTAGTCACAGGAAAATACAAGCAAATTGGGAGTTATTTGATTCATAAACCCGATGTGCCGCGTTTCGCCACCGCGGTGGCTTGTTCACACAGCGTTTGTGTACTCGGCAAACCATTTACATATGATAAGACATTTGCATAAAAGACGGATTCCATGTCAATACACTGCCCTGGAACTGGGTGCCATCTTATAGTGTCTAAAGTTCGGCAACAATACATGAAAATGAATAAATCGTTAAACACTCCAAGTTTTGAATCAATAGACATTAGTTATTGTCTTGCGATTGTGTGGCTGATGTAAGAATTTGGTTGATTGTAATAATGCCGGTTAGGAAATGCCTCAATGGTAAAGAGCGTGCATAGAATCTTAAAGATCGATATCACTATGTAGAAACCAACGTTTTTGGTCTACGTGTTTCATGTCATGGTTTCGTGGTATGTGAAAAGGAAATTCGGGACTGTGTCATGTGCCCGAAGATCCGCAAAGGATTCTGGGCTTGGTAGTCCTAATCCGACTGCAATGAACTGAAATTACAGTTCTAAATTTGCTACTTAGAAAATGTGCTTAAATCCAATTGATTGGCATTATCATTCCACCCTGCTTAGTGGATAATGTAGTCTCAATGCATACAGTCTCGACAATGTGAAAGACAAGACTGGAATGAAATTGGAATGAAGTAGTGCCCCTTGTTAGAGGGTGAGGAGTGTTACACAAAATGGCCCTGTATGATGTGGCTGCCTGTGATAATGGTTACCTTTCTACCCCCAAGTGTATTACTCCCCGTGCTCTAGAAGAAAATTTGATGGAACAATGAATAAAAGTGCAAGTGAAAGTCTTATCTGTGATTTGGAGTAAAATTTCTAGGCTGGGTTGAAGAAAAGGGTAGGGATCCCGTTGCCACTGGCTTGAGACGTAGTCCCTTCCTTTCCTCCTGTAGGGAAGAATTGCATATATACAAATTAAAATAATGCGGGGTATATTGTAAACCTATGAAGCAAATCAGTTAATGAGACATGTAATCATACATAAGTTTCATTCATCCTGTAAATGTACAGTCATTTCCTCATCCATATTATATCCATTCGGGAAACATGTACACATGCCCACAATGTGCCTTGATTCTCGTTGCCTAATTCTAAGCACACTATTACCTCCCCTTGTTTTGGGTGACATTTGTTCTATGGCATAGTATGTCAGTTTGGTGTAATCAGAGAACTGGTGACTGTCAAAATGGCTGGCGATCGGATACTGTTTGTCTTTGTTAGTGATCGCCCTCATGTGTTCTAGAACACGTTTCTTGGGCATATGTGTGGTGCTTCCTACATATCTAAGCTTGCACGGACATTCAAGCACATAGATGACAAATGCGCTTGTACATGTCAGAAACAGAGAAATGTTAATCATGGTGTTAGTGCTTGTATTCCAACACCCAGTAACCATTTTGCTACTACCACACGCTTTACAATGTCCACATGGGAAGAAACAATGAAGGCTCATTTCCTTCCTGATGGAATGGGTCAGGGAATGCTTTCAAGATTTACCCCTGTTTGCATATTCACGCAGCAAGAATCTGAAAGAAATTCTTTCAAAAGCACCCGAAGACCACGTCGACTACAAAGGAACTATCCCATGCAAAAATTGCAGTAACTGCAACTGCATCATTAAAGGCAACATTATACAACATCCAATGAAAGGCAACCCCATCAAACTTCATGTCAACGCTACCTGCGACTCAATGAACTTGATTTATGCAATAAAATGTCCATGCGGACAATTATACGTTGGCAAAACAGAAAGAAAAGTGAAAACACGCATAACTGAACATAAGTCAAACATTCGCACAAAAAATGAGAAGTCTAACCTAGCTGTACACTTCAACGAATTTCGCCATACCATCGCCCAACTACAGTTCATTGTGCTAGAGACACTCTCCAAAAAAGAGGGCATTGACATTCGCAAATTCCTTTTACAAAGAGAATTAGAATGGATTTATAGATTACAAAGCTTGAAACCTAATGGTCTCAATGACCGGGCTGAATACAGTTGCTACCTGTAAATACATCTGTCATATAATGTTGTTATTTCATGCATTGTTTGTTTATAATGTTCACCCATCATTCACACTTTTATGTTCCCCACTCCAAGATGGCCGCCACCATCCGCGCCCTAACCCTTTGTTTATGTCGATTACACTTTCTACTTTGTCCAACTCTTTCACCACTCGCCAGTCCCAACACACCGAGCACGCCGACAGCGAGACGCATGCTTTCCTCCGCATGAAGTAAGTAACTAACCCGCTTGCCTGCACCCTTGACCTATCCACCAGTTACTCGTTTTGGAAGCACGTTTTGATCCGCTTTTAATCTATCACTCGCAGTACCTGAACCACTTAATAAGACGTGCATGACAATCCAACCTTTCACAGTCACTCGGGCACCGCGATACGAAGCGCATGATAGTCTTACTTCCCTTGCTCACTTTTTTAACGCGACTTATGAGCTCTCACTGTTATTGTTTTTTACCCCTTAGTCACTTTAACTCCACAAACTCACACACCGGTGATTTTTTTATTTTTTATTTGTTCTTAGTTATGTGACCCGTTTTCACATTCCTAACTCGCGCTAATCTCTTCTTCTTTCAGCGCTCCTTGAAAAAGGGCGTTTTTAGCCCGAAATGCATCGGAGCTATATGCGTGAAACGACATGTTTATCCGAATTCTAAGATCATTGATATGAATTCTAATATCATCGAAAGGAATAATTTGAACGAATAACTATTTTTCAAACAAACAGTGGAATCATTTATGTTTTGAGCCACCCAGGAGTGCCTCCCTGGGATGTACTCGCATGTTCCATGCGTACACAACTTTTCTGCAATTATTGGGCGTTTTGTGACGGAAACGCTACCAAGGAGTGCACCCTTCCGAGATAATCATCCCCCAACCGAACCACACGCTGTGCATCCTCTGTACACATTATAGTCAGTTCACTGTGAACCAGGAGATTTCTGAGGTTACGGCCTCTTCTGTATGAAATGCTAGGTTTCTCTGGTAGGTTCTTACCTATAATGGGATCAGTCTTAGGAATCCCGCAGTGGCGATTCACCATCTTTTTGATCTGGTCTGAGTTTCCATTATAAGTCATGATCATGCGTGTGGTGTTTTCATTCTCATTCTCAATAATCACCTTCTCTTTATTGCTGAGTGTCTCTGATCTAACTCCCTCTTTGGCCCTGTCTATTGCTTTCTTCAGCACCCAAGAGGGATATCCTCTTTCTTTAAAGCATTCAGTCATGACCAAGACTTCCTTGGTGTAGTCAGATGTGGTGCTACAATTCCTTTTTGCCCTGAGCAGCTCCCCATGTGGTATGCTCCATTTGAGATTGTCTGGGTGGCTGCTCAGGGCATGAAGTAGTGTATTGCCTGCCGTGCTTTTGCGGTACAAGATAGTGTGTACTTCATTGTTCTTAATTAACACACGTGTATCAAGGTATTCAACTTCTCTTTTACTTAAAGAACTGAATCAAATAAACCCCCAATTTGCTTGTATTTTCCTGTGACTACTGCATTTGATTTTCCTCTGAGAGCCCCAGTGGGACTTCGTTTATTTTGGATATTATTTGCCGGTCATCTCCGCCGGTCTCACGCAACTTCAAAGATTTGGAACATATACAGGAGAAACTTGGTTGTGTATATATATATGGAGGGGTAGCACTGATAGTGCAAAGGCTTTTGTTGATTTGATTAATAGAAACACCATTAATCTAAAGTTTACTTCAAATATGAGTTCTAAATCTATCTGTTTTTTGGATGTTGAGGTATTTGTAGAAGGCAACATCATAAATACAAGACTCTATAGAAAGCCCAGTGCTGGAAACACTATATTACACTCCAATAGCCAACATCCGGCTCACTTGATTCGGAGCATTCCCTTCGGGGAAATGCTACGAATCAAAAGAATCTGCAGCACGGATGCAGAATGTGCGGCTGCACAGGAGGCATGCAGGTTACGTTTCCTGGCCAGGGGCCATTCAAACGAAAATCTCAGCAAAGCGATCAAGCGTTCTAATTCAGTCAGCAGACAGGAAGCTCTGATTCCCAAAGTAAGAAACATCCATTCGGATGTCTCCTTGGCAGGGGAAGTCAAAACTAGTTCCCCACGTGTCATCCTGACGTATAACCGGCAACATGGGGCCCTCCGGAAAATCCCATATAAAAACTGGAATCTGGTTTTAAGTGATCCAGTGATTGGTCACAAAGTAAACACTAAACCAGAACTCACATTCCGAAGATCTCCCTCCATGTCTAAAGCCTTAGTCAGTAACTCCTTGGAGCCAAGAGCTTCTTCCACTTGGTCGACACTTAAGAAGGGTTTTAAGGCATGTCCACAATGCAAAGCCTGTAGATTTGGCAGCAACAGGATTCACTTTAAAAGCCCGTTCCATGAACATCCCATTGCTATTTCCAAGTGGCTTACCTGTAAGACTGATTATGCCATTTATGTGTTGGAGTGTCCGTGTGGACTGCAGTATGTGGGCAGTACCAAACTGCCCGCCCACAAACGGATACTCCAACACATACGTGCAATATCAGGGCACGACCAAAATTATCCGGTTGCCAGGCATTTTCAAGACAAACATCTAGGCATACCTGATAAGCTCCAATTTTTCCTGATTGATTGTGTCGAAGTTTCAAGGAGAGGAGGGGACCTTGAGGCCAAACTCCGTCTCCTTGAGACGAGGTACATCTTGGAGCTTAATACGAAAAATCCTAATGGACTTAATGATAGGGAAGACCTTTACACTTGTATTTAGGATTAATCATTATGCCTATAAGACCTGTCCGGATTCATAAAATGCAATTTTTTGCTCCCATAGTGGTGACTCTTCTTGTATATAATAAAAAACAATTCTTTTTTTAGCTATAAAATCAAGAATCTTTTAAGAAAACTATTTCCATGATTATATCTTGGAACTATCTGTTGTAACTGTTGCACTTTATTGCTATTTTTGCACAATCACTTTTGCACTTTTCAAATTTTTAGCAGGCATTGTGACAGGCCCACTTGGGCTCTATTTAGATTTTTCTAAACTTTGTCCCATGAATTTTGACTATGCTGTTATATTGAATATAAGCATGTTATTTGATGTTTGCACAAACTGGAAACTTTGATTACACATTAGCAATGGGCCGACGCTCTTTTACATAGATGAAACTATTTGTCATGTATATACATCGTTTCTATCAGTTTGTGTTTTTTGTAAATATGCTTATTTATTTATAAATTATAGAAATTATTTTATTGATTGTGAGACATTGCTGAACAAATTCCAGATGTTTCATTTGAGCTTTCTTTATTGATTGCACAATTTCAGCGTTAAAATGTATAGTATTTCTACCATTTTCATGTTTCAATCATATGCACTGTCACTTTAAATGCTCTGCTCAATGACGAGCAGTTTGTCATGTGATCAAGCCTTCTCGAAGGCGAAACGCGTCATGGCGGCAGTGCTGGCTTCACCTGAATAAATCACCCTTGCACCAGCACCTTTTGGGTCGACTCTTTGTAGCTTTGTATCCGGCAGTTCCCTGTCTTATGAGTGACAAGCCTCGCAAATATATATATATATATATATATATATATATATATATATATATATATATATATATATATATATATATATATTTATTTATATATATATATATATATATATATATATATATATATATATATATATATATATATATGTGTGTGTTTGTGTGTGTTTATATATATAAACTATATTCAAAACTATCAACCTATATATCATATACTAAAAATAAAACCTAAATTAGCGTTTACCAAAAGAAGACATAACTGATCATAAAATTCAAGTTAAAACTAAACCAACCAATACATAAAAGTATAAACAACTTTAACAAATACGATCAGTCAAACAATTAAATCCACAATATATAAGGCAAACTAATTTAAACAACTTAATATGACAAATGCTGCAAGACGAGGAAACTCTGCAGGCATCTCTCAATAGACCATTAAAAAAAGAAATATATGCATCGAAACAACTACCTAAGCAGATAAGTAAAACTTATATTTAAACTAAAACATACTTGTTAATGGACATAGAAATGTAAAATAACAAATATTAAACAAAACACTCTCAAAGTTCTATTGCTGTGCATAGCCTTCTAAAAGACAAAACAACGACTTGGAAAAATTATAAACTGCCAGAAAAAAACCAACTACCACAAACGATCAAAACATTATGAGAAAGGAAATATACATACTTTAATAAAGATCTATAAACTTACCCAAAGAGCAAGTAAAAATAAACATGATGAGCTCAAAATATGCAAACTAACAACAAATTGACATTTTCAATGAAACTGATTTTTTTTTTCATCCAACAGAAAAAAAAACACCTGCTGTACATTAGAACATCTCCGACAGAAGAGCTGCTAAACCGTATAAAACATCTAAACAAAATAAACATGTCAGTATAAAAATAGAAGTAGTAGCATAATTTTACATGTTAATAACAAATGTATAAACTGAAAGATTGTGTATATATTTATATTATTAAAGTACTTTCAGATACAATGACAGAGGCAGCACAGTACATAACTTTGCAGAAAGGAAAGCAGTTACTACATCACATGGGTTACAACTACAGACTACAAAGTTTATCAACAGAAAATATAATTTGGAAATGTATCAAATATTATTATAATGCATGCTATGGGATGGCAACTACAAAAGATGACAGAGGTAGCCAACCATTACAATTTACTAATAGGAAACCCTTTCTACCAACAAAATGAATACGAACAAAGCCTGCTAGTAAATCACTTCAAAACACTTGGTTTGGCAGACTGCAGTGCTCCTGACACAGACGCCAAGCCAAATTCCAAATACCATGATGGAATGTCTATGACAGCACCTTGGCACAACAAGCCAAAAAAACAATGCAGTGGAAGAACGGCACAATGCCTTCCAATCCACACCAGGCAGCATCCAACCTATACTCAATAAATTTATAGAAGCAGTCCAAAAAGAGCAAAGCTAACAACAACTACAAATGAAGCAGTCTGTTAGCCAAATTGCTTCTAAGCTCACAAAAAAACCAAAGCAATTCATGATATGCTACTATCTGAAGTCAAACTTTTCATAAATGACAAAGGAGTTTATTATTTGCAAATGATAACCAAAATACTATTATAAAAAAATATTAACCTATCAAAGTCCTAAACAAATTATCACAAAATCTAAACCGACATGAAAAATCAGTCAAAAAATCTAATGAAATTCCAATGTTAATAAAGACTGAGATAATACAATTATAAAAATGATTTAAATAAAAAATGGGACTGTCACCAACCAAGAAACTAAAAACAAATTCAATCCATCACATACATTAATTCCAAAATATGAAACACAGATTTACAAATAACAATCGCATAATATTTACACAAACAATGAAATATCACATTTCCCACCCAAATAGAAATTAAATCAATAAAACGTACTTTTCTGTAGCGGCAGATCTTCCTCTTTCCATGTAGTCAAAATAGTAATCCACCAGAAATGGGAAAAATATTGTCCAAAAAGCCCCAGAAAAGTGCAAAAATTAAACAAATCCAATAGAGACCCCACAAAGCAATCCAAAGCAATTAGGAACCATAAAAAAAATGGAAAAGTGTTTTGAAAAAAGAAACACTCCAGAAACCTGAAAAAAAGGAAATCATAGTAAAAAGAATTGGCTTATTATAAAAAAAAATTATTTCCTTAAATAAAAAGACACTTCAAATGCCCATATGACACTCTTGTTATCAAGAAACTGTAAATTAAATGAGAAAACCCACCCACAAAACTCATTACTGTCAAGCACTGACCTGTATATCCCATGGAAACACAATGTCAAACCAGGCTGCTGGTTTCTCAACTCCACTTGGGCATCCAAATTCTACTCACAAACTCTACGTGACTAGTACAGGGATGCACCAGTGGAAAGGGAATTGGATGAGAGTAGAATTTGGCGGAGTTGGTGGAGTGGCTCTATGCTGAATTCTGCGGAGTTGCCTCAAAACTCCACGGTTTTCCGCGGTGTTCCGCTCTGCCCTACCCACAAATAGCTGCCACCACTGCCATTTGGAAAGAGGCTGTGTTGGAGAATTTTCATGTCCTCCACGCTGCCGCTCTGGGGGTTTGGCTCATCTCCTGTGGCCTATGACTCTGAAAGCTTACTGAGGTAGGTGGATTGTGGGTTCCACTACCAAACTGTGGGCTATAAATATAAAGGAGATGAGGGCAACACTGATAGCATTACAACACACACAGGAACAATGCAGGCAACATGAGCGTGCTCTGGTCAGGAGACATTCTCAGTATGATAACTGTATCAATTACTGAACAGGTAAGTGTTATATCATAGCCTTTACATCTGCGGCCCAGCACATTACCGCTACTCAAATCGCTGACTTTGTTCTTGCTTTTCCTTCACATATGTGGTGCTGTGAAAGCAGAGAGAAGAGAAAAAACACCACAGTTCAAAGAGGTGAAAATGGCCCTTCTGGATCACGGGACCTGGGACATGTGCAGCTCAATTTGGGAGGGTCTGCAGGGAAATAGCAAAACACCAGAAGCATACACCGCATAGAGGGCCGCCATCACTTACACCACCAACTCATCAGATCTACGAAGAGAAACTTCACTGAGGACAGAATTCTCTTCACATCTCACAAATCCAAGGATCTCTTCAACATCATACAAGAATTCACCATACCCCACAGCGAAACCTCTGACATCCCCCATTCCCAGGACCTCTGCAACAAAGTCAGCACCTTCTTCCACCACAAGATCAGGACACTCTATGACAACTTCAACAATCGAGACAAAGGCACTGACCCAGCACCATCCACCAGCAACACCGACCCTCCTCACCTGGACCCCTGTCACCACAGAAGACACTGCAGAGACTATGGAGAGCATCCACTCCGGAACACTAACTGACCCCTGTCCACTGCACATCTTTCACAGGGCTGCCGCCACCATCACACAAGAACTACGACGGACAATTAACTGCGCCCTCGAAACAGGCACGTTCCATGACAACTGAAAATGCGCCAAAGTCAAGTCCCTCCTCAAGAAGTCTTCCCCAGACCTGATGGACCTCAAGAACTAAAGGCCCATCTCTCTTCTCCCCTTCGCCACCAAAATCATCAAGAAAATCGTCAACACCCAGCTAACGCACTTCATAGAAACCAACAACTTCCTCGACTCATCTCAATCTGGATTCTGCAGCAACCACAGCACCAAGACCACCCTCCTAGATGCCCCGGAGGACATCTCCACTCTACTCGATCAAGGCCACACTGCAGCCCTCATTCTGCTAGACCTCTCAGTCACCTTCGAAACTGTCTCCCACCACACACTAGCCACCAGACTCCACAACGCCGGCATACAAGGAACTGCCTTAGACTGGATCTTCTCTTTCCTCTCTGGTAGAACACAAAGAAAAAGAATCCCACCCTTCCACTCAGAACCCACAGAGATCAGATGCAGAGTACCTCAAGGATCCTCTGTAGGAGAGTAGGGTCTGCTTCCTTTGGTTACCCCCACTTTGTGGTGTGCTTCACTGGTTTTTCCACTTTAGTATGGCTGTGGCCCTGCTAATCAAGCCCACAGCCTAGCTGTAATCACTCTAAATTGATACCATGTACTTTAGGTACATACCAGATTGGTTACTGGGTCACCCTTGTGAGCTCCTGTATATGGTCCCTTAGGTACCCAGGGCATAGGTGCACCCTAGGTCTACCAGGGGCTGCAGCATGTATTGTGCCACCCCTGGTTAGCCTTCCAAACTGACACCGCAGGTCTGTACTTACAGCCTGGGTAAGGTGGTGTAATCACCCCTTACTTAGATATAGTCTACATATATTTATATCTATATCTATATCTATATCTATATCTATCTATATCTATATATATATATATATATATATATATATATATATATATATATATTACCTACTGGCGGTCGCCAGTAGGTATATATAGTTAGGATTTTTTCTCTATGGGATTTTTGAAAATTCTATGTCTAATAACTTTGGCGTTTGTGGACGGAATTGGCTGAAATCTTTAGGACAATGGAACATTGTGTTTCTGAGCAGCCCCTAAAAATTTGGGGGGGTTTCGTCAAGGGGGGGCCGAGAAAAAAGGGGGGTCCCAAAACACGTTTTTCCCATTCATTTTTCCAAAGGGCGGTTGGCCTCACTTTTAGCCCGAACGGCTGAATGGATTTGCACGAAACTTGGCAAAATTGTAGGGACTGGTAGCCCGATGTGCCTTTGCTAGGTCTCAATATATGTGCTCCAGTGGATTTTGATAAATTAACATTCAAAAAAATATATATATCTGTAACAGCGCTCCGGGTAGCGCTCCGGTTCGAGTACTTGAAGGTAAAGGAACTTCGCGAAGCGAAGCTGATTGGCTCTCCGGTGTCTGTCAACATTCTAAACAGTCTGGAGCGGCCGCCATCTTGTCTCTTGGTAGGATCGAGAGACAAGAGGAGGCCAAAACAAAGGGGGAAATGACCATAAGGGGGCATAGTAGATCCTCCCTCACCCTCTAGGTTTGATGTGGAGGCTTTAAAAGGGCCCCGCGGGGCAAAAAAAACAACCTTTTTTTTGCGTGGGGAGCGCCCGGTACGCTTTTTTGCAATGGGCGGTGGTAATCTAAATGATGAGGGGGGGGGCAGCGTTCAAAGCACATCAGCGTGCATAAACACAAAAATGTTTTTATCTGCCACGTACTTGACTTATCTCTCTGAGATGCATTCCCTTGTGTCTCGGCAATGGTAGTCTGTTCATTACATAGATCGCTCGAGGGCGGTAGTACAGACCGCGCGTAGGAAAGGGTCAAAAGCCAGGGGTATAGGAGTATGTAACAAGCGAGCCATTTAATTGAAAAAACTAAACGTGACAAACGGTTGCAGGATCAGTGAAGGTTGATTTTATAATTGAAAGTATAACAGGATCAGTTACAATAAAATCGTCCATACGCACAGCATGGGCGAGTATCATGGGTAACATTACTTCGAAGCTTTAATAATACAATAATCAATAATGAAAAATCGACATCAATAGGGTTGTCGGTATGCCCAGTCAGTACCCTTCCCCGCACGCCATGTGCACAAAGACCGCATACATCCCCCATAACGTCAAGGCTAAGTAACTAGAACGTCATAAGGAGTTGCGAGTCGCTCCCATACTGGCGCCATTTTGGTCAAGGCCAGGCAGGTCCAGAGTATAGTTCAATGTCTCCAATAAGTAGCGGCAGGACCAGAATCCCTTTCGGCAGTTCAAAAAGTTCGTTAGCGCCAACAGAAAGAACAGGCAGCATGAACCATGACTCAAAGGCGAGGGAGGCAAAATCTTCCCTACCGGGTCACGCTGAGGTCCCACCGGAGCTGATCAAGTTGGCAGTCTACAGTGTCTCTTAGTAATTCGGACAAAAACTGGTGTCAGCATGAGAGCACTACCATCCTGTGACAATGTTGTGGCCACTTCCGGAGAGCGGGACAGCAGGCGTATCCCTCCGCCGATGCACTGAATCAGCCTCCCTCACGGCACCAGATGTGGATAAGGCGGCGGACACCCGTAGCAGCGGTATATCCATGGGGGATAGTCGAGCAACAGTGGCGGTTGCCCCCATCGGAAGCCCGCGGGAGTCGAGGGCCAACGACTCTCGTAGAACCTTTAAAACTGAGAGGACGTCTTCAAGAGTGGGGCTCATGTCCGAGCAGGCAAGCAGAATGAAATGCTTTGCATTTGTAGACTTCAGTTCGGCGAAGACCCAGCAGAATGTTATAAGTAAATGTCATGGCACGAAGTTCAGTGGGCGGTTGTCATTGTGAAAGCTTCAATTAAGTTGAATGGCTGCAAGAGCCCCGATTACACCAGCAGCCCTGTTAATATGCCGATCTTGGGAAAAGTTCCTCTGTTGGATTGCAATGGCTGCAGTGATGGTCTTGGGAAACTGCTTCCGAAAACTCTAAAGGCCACGAAAGCTTGCTATGCTGTTCCTTTGGAAATGCGGTGCTGGGTGATGGAAGTTATTGAAGAGTTGGCAGTGGTGTTTTTGTGGATTTTGGACGCTCTGCCACAGTCCATTCGAGTTCCAGGGTAGACCAGAGTCGTTCTAGTGGACCAGGCCCAAATCCGGGGAGTCGGCCGCCATTTTGAGCGTTCCGCAGCAACAGCCGCTCTTCACCCCGGCCACCGGAGCGGGTCCCCGGCCATCCAACCGAGTGGAACGCCAATGGCAGTCATGGTGCAGCTGACCGGGGAGTGAAACGCTAAGGCTCGCCCTGCTGCAGCTGACCGCAGGGACGGGCCTTTGCGCGTGGTGTCGCCCCCGGGCTATTTGCACAACGGTCCTCCACCCCTAGGCCGCCACCTATGCTACGTCGACAGGAACAGCGTCATGCATTTGGTTCGATGTTGCAGCAGGCTGCCATGTAAATAGTTATTTAATAAAAAGTTTTACCGTGTTACTTTGCTGGTGTGTTGTATATATTTATAATATTTGCATAGGGTTTGTCGTTATTTTGGGCGGGGTGGGCGGCGGAGCCGAGCTAACTTCTCTTATTTAGTCAGCACATAAATTGACTTACTGGTGCGCATTATTTTGGGTGTACATTTGGGATATCGGTTGGGGTCGGGTTCGTCGTACTGAAATAACCCTTCAAGTTTCTGGTGTAGGCTACTCTCCCATTCACTAGCTCCAGAGAGAGTCGTTCTTAAGTAAGGAAAGTGCTATATTGTTTTTCGTCCTTCACATGCGGATACCATGTTCGGGCTTATTTTTCTCATTCCATTAACCGTTCGATCACCGCCTCAGTCATACAAAAAGCATTCTTTTATTGACCCAGTCGTGCGCCACACATACTCATTCAAACCGTACAAATCAGGGCCCATGCACACATTCATACCATACAATCTTTCACGCTCCCAGTGATGGTCTGCACTCCATGCAATATCTCACAGCGCTTGTCTATGTCTTTCCCTACATGGAGCACGGTGCGGTCCATGTCCACTCCATTCTTCAGTCGGAACTCCGATGTAACCTACAGAGGAGAAAAGAAAGGGGAGGGGATACAGCATTCAGAGCATGTCAGCACGCGCAAACACGAAAAAGCTTCTACTTATCATGTATCAGACTAGCTGCAGGAACGTGTGATACAACAGATCTTGGCTATCCCTTTCGCATTATTTTTCTGTGTAACATATCCTCCCCTTCTTATGATGCAAAAAAATGTTTCATTTTGTTTGTCTCTAAATTCGAGTTCCCTCTTCGTGTATTTGTTTCTCAATTAGTCGTATTTTATGGGACAAAATACCACACCTTACATTCGGCAGATACCTTAAGCTCCGGTCGACCATTTTCTAACAATTCTGGAAAAAGGGCAGGTGTGACGGATACAAATTTCAATCAATCCAAAATTCAGGCAAAGGGTCTGCATTATCTGTTTTCTATTGTTTGGGAATAACAGCCATTATTCAAAAACCCAACCAACCTAGACGATTGTTATGACGCTGATTCCATACTTCCTTCGAAAACTGTTTATTGCAAAAATGTCAGTATACAAATACGGGCCTACAACCACGTGGGCCGGCCACGGAGGAAACTGGAATCGTATATGATGAGGGGACATTTACACTGTAAAAAAACGTAACGGGCGGGCCATTAGGTTGCAGGAATTAAGGTGTCTAACAGTTGCGGAATCAGTGGACGTTAATTTTATAATCAAAGTACGACAGGACCAGTTACAATGAAATTATCTAGATGTACATTCCCGGGCAAGTACCATGAGTAACGTTAATTCGAATTTTTAATAGTACAGTAATCAATAATACATCAGAACTTAATATCAATATGGATGTCCAAATGTTCAATCAGTACCCGTCCCGCCCGCCATGTGCTCCAAAACTGCATACATATCTCGTGATATCAAGGCTGAGCAACCAGTACACATCAAGGAGTTGCCAACATGTGGGATACATATTATCCAAATAGAAGCAGTCACCGCAAGAATGTTTGTCTGTATGAGGTTCTACAAAATTACATATTCAAGAGGAACATCAAAGAAGATATTGATAAAGGAGTGTATGCTGTAATTGGAAGTGAGGGATGTCTGGTCATTTTGGGCGAGGCCGGGCAGGTCCAGAATATAGTCAAAATGTCTCCACCAAGCAGCGGTCGGACCAGAACCCCTTTGAGTAGTCCAAAAAGTTCCGTTAGATGACAACAGAAGGGACAGGCAACGAGAACCATCAGTCAAAGAGGGGAGGGCAAGTTCTTCCCTACCGGGTCACGTTGGGGCTCCACCGGAACTGATTGAATTGGTAGTCTACAGTGTTTCTGGATGTTTCAGACTGAAGCTGGCGTCAGCATGAGAGCATCACCATTCCGTGGCTACGTCGTGGCTATTCCGCGAGCAATCATGGCAGTCGCTCCCCACCGGAAGCCTGCGGGAGTCGGGGGCCCCGGTGACTCTTGTAGAATCTTCAAGGCTGAGGGGACGCTTTCGGGAATGGGGCCCATGCCCTAGCAGTCAAGCGTCCGAGTTCCAGGGTTGCCCAGAGCCATCCTTGCAGGCCAGGCCCAAGTCTGTGGAGGCGACCGCCATTTCGTGAGCTCCGTGGCAGCCGCCTGTTGCTGTACCGCAAGAGTGGGTGCAATTCAGCCGGATGGCGGGTGAGATGCTGTAGCCGCAAGAGCAGGCGAAACTCAACCGGCCGAGTGAGGCACTGTGCCGCAAGAGCGGGCGTAACTCAGCTGGCCGAGCGAGGCACTGTGCCACAAGAGTGGGCGTAACTCAGCTGGCCGAGCGAGGCACTGTGCCGCAAGAGCGGGCGTAACTCAGGTGGCCGAGCGAGGCACTGTGCCGCAAGAGCGGGTGTAACTCAGCTGGCCGAGCGAGGCACTGTGCCGCAAGAGTGGGCGTAACTCAGCTGGCCGAGCGAGGCACTGTGCCGCAAGAGTGGGCGTAACTCAGGTGGCCGAGCGAGGCACTGTGCCGCAAGAGCGGGCGTAACTCAGCTGGCCGAGCGAGGCACTGTGCCGCAAGAGTGGGCGTAACTCAGCTGGCCGAGCGAGGCACTGTGCCGCAAGAGTGGGCGTAACTCAGGTGGCCGAGCGAGGCACTGTAGGTCTTCCTCTCACAAAGATGAAAGTCAGAGTGAGGAAACAAGGAGGGGTTTTCATCATTTGGGACCAAAAATAGTTCTAAACCAATGAAAAGTGTCATTTTTAGGTCACATGACCTAGCCTTACATCATTAGGAAACCAAAAGTGAAATGAACCAATGAAAATTTTTATTAACAAGTCACATGACCTGTTATGCCTACGTTACGCGCTCCGCGCCGCGCCCCGGATCGCTTCCGGGAAGCTGCGCTTCGCGCCTCGCTTCGCGCATCGGGTGCGCTAACGCGGCGCGTCATATGACGCATTACGCGACAACGCGATACTACAGTGTTTCTGGATGTTTCAGACTGAAGCTGGCGTCAGCATGAGAGCACCCCGTGGCTACGTCGTGGCCATTCCGCGAGCAATCATGGCAGTCGCTCCCCACCGGAAGTCTGCGGGAGTCGGGGGCCCCGGTGACTCTTGTAGAATCTTCAAGGCTGAGGGGACGCTTTTGGGAATGGGGCCCATGCCCTAGCAGTCAAGCGTCCGAGTTCCAGGGTTGCCCAGAGCCATCCCTGCAGGCCAGGCCCAAGTCTGTGGAGCCGACCGCCATTTCGTGAGCTCCGTGGCAGCCGCCTGTCGCTGTACCGCAAGAGTGGGTGCAATTCAGCCGGATGGCGGGTGAGACGCTGTAATAGCAAGAGCAGGCGCAACTCAGCTGGCCGAGCAAGGCACTGTGCCGCAAGAGTGGGCGTAACTCAGCTGCCAAATGAAGCGCTGGGGTGCAGCTGAGAAACCTCCACCTGGGGAGGTGGGGGAGGCTCGTTCGCGCCGCCTCTCCCTTCCAGTGCACCCCACGCCGTCTCCTGGCGCAGGTATATGTGATGGTCGGACCAGGGCACCGCAGGACGTGTCTTCAGGTCAAACGGATTGTGGGACAAGGTCCAGAATGGAAGAGTCACCAAAAGGCTAAAAGTTCCGCCGGACCCCGGGAGCCGGCCGCCCACGTCGAGTGAAGCGCTGGGGTGCAGCTGAGAAACCTCCACCTGGGGAGGTGCGGGAGGCTCGTTTGCGCCGCCTCTCCCTTCCAGTGCACCCCACGCCGTCTCCTGGCGCAGGTATATGTGATGGTCGGACCAGGGCACCGCAGGACGTGTCTTCAGGTCAAACGGATTGTGGGACAAGGTCCAGAATGGAAGAGTTACCAAAAGGCTAAAAGTTCCGCCGGACCCCGGGAGCCGGCCACCTATGGCGGGGGCGATCTCAGGCCACACCAGGGCAACAAGACTTGGGGAGGGGGCAGGAGCCAAGCGCCCCCTCCGAGTCCGCGCCACCACAGCGCCCCTCGGGGGCCTCTGTCAAGCGGCTCATGGAGGCACCGCAGGCAGCGGTTCTTCAGATCAGTGGTCTCACCGGCAAGGCTCCCCTCCGTCAGCAGCGATCGTTGGCGCTGTGGTTGCGGCCGGAGGCCCACGCCTAGTCAACGCCCCGGCCTCTCCATCTCGTAGGCCGCAGAGTAGTCGGGGAGAAATCCCGGGAACGGCGGCATGCATTTGGATCGATGTTGCAGCAGGCTGCCATGTAAATAGTTATTTAATAAAACGTTTTACCCTGTTACTTTGCTGGTGTGTTGTATATATTTTTAATATTTGCATAGGGTTTGTCGTTATTTTGGGAGGGGTGGGCGGCGGAGCCGAGCTGTCTTGCAGCCATCATGGCGTCGAGCTCGGTTCCTCTCACTAGTTTCATATTTCTCATGAGGGGTTGTTCCTAATGTTTCTATTTTAGCGAGGTCAAAAAGAGATCCCATTAGTGGCCTACTGATTTTGCTTGATTCCTTTTGTTTTTTCTAACGATTTTTCACTATCTGCAAAGACTAAACAGAGTATTGCGACTCTGTGCTTGTTTGTAAATAGAGAATGAACCAAAGAGAACCAATTCCAAAACAGTAAATGCTTGGATAACAATCAATCAAATGGAGAGGGAAGCAGGCACGACGGATTACAACGGGGGCAAAGGCCTGCGTTACCTACCCTTCACTATCTGCAAAGAGAGAATACTCCTAAAAGAAAAGAGGGGGGGGGGCAGCGTTGAAAGCACATCAGCGTGCATAAATACGAAAATGTTTTTACCTACCACGTACTTGACATTTTAAAGCTTTTGATATTTGCTAATAAAAAACCATTGAAATTCACTGAAAAAACCATAGGTTATAGACCATATATAGTTAGGAATTAGCATTTACAAAACCTTGAAAATTCACTGAAAAAACCATGGGTTATAGACCATATATAGTTAGGAATTAGCATTTACAAAACCTTATTTTACTCACACAAAACCATTGAAATTCCATATAGTTAGTTGCACTAACTATATATCGCGCACCCGCAATCCACTGCTGATGATGTCACATATTACATCATTCATGACATGGTCAGTGACATCACTGATGACATCACTGATGACATCTCAAATGACATCACTGATGACATCACTGATGACATCTCATTTGACATCAATGATCACATCACTGATGATATCATTCATGTGACAATAAAATGCATCTCCTCACACTTTAATATAACCTCTGTTACACCCAGTGTTAAATACAGAATATAATGTTTTAAACCATTGACACACCAATACTAGTTACTACATACGCACTCACTGATTCCTATGTCTACACACACATTCACTCATTCACTCATACAATCATTCATACATACAATCACTCATCTTTACAACACTATCATATGCACTCATACACCTATACAGACACTCACACTCTGCCACTCATCCATGGAGTTACTCACACACCTAGTCAGTCCTGTAAAGAATCAATCACACTTCCATTTTCTAATCTATACAGTTAAACATAGAGTACCTTACATTTTCAAATATATACTAACACATTCTTACTCTCTTATACAATCATTCATACAAGAACACATTGATCTGCACAGAGTCACACATCTCCCAGCCAGCCACACACACACTCAGTCTCCCATACAAATACTTGGACAATCAATCAATAACCCATATAGTTACTCATATAGCTACTGATCAACACATGCAGCACTTTACAGAACAACAGACATAATGATGCACAAATTAAGACAGTTTAGTCACTAACCCATGCACTCAGTGAGACACATTTAATCACTCACTCATACAGTCAGTCACGCACCTACTAAATCTTTTATTTAGACACTTCTACATCTACTCATTTTTCAATATGTAAAACATATTTAAACTTTACAGAAACACACAGTCACTGGATGATGTCATCAGTGATGTCATCAGTGATGTCATTTGAGATGTCATCAGTGATGTCATCAGTGATGTCACTGACCATGTCATGAATGATGTAATATGTGACATGATCAGCAGTGGATTGCGGGTGCGCGATATATAGTTAGTGCAACTAACTATATATGGAATTTCAATGGTTTTGTGTGAGTAAAATAAGGTTTTCTAAATGCTAATTCCTAACTATATATGGTCTATAACCCATGGTTTTTTCAGTGAATACATATATACATATCAACACATATTAACCTATAGGTCACTCCCATGGCAGGCCTTGACAATCCTGGAGGCAGAGTGCTTGGTTTTGTGTGAGAGGGTGCCCTAGCATGAGTTGAGCCCCTCTTCAGTTTTCGGAACCATCTCCTTATGGCTGTTCTTGGATATAGCCATACCATATACTCTTAAGTGCATTATAATCCTCGCGGTTAATGCTAACTTTGGTTTGGCTTTATCAAAACATGTTGTGTAAGGTGTGAAACACTTTGGAATACTACACCCCGCCAGTTCTGGCGGAGGGGGTAGCATTCCACCCTTCTAGAGAGAGAAGACATGTAGTTACTGGTAAACCCGGTTAAAGTTAAACAGAGCCCCAGCATCACAAAATGGATGCTGCTGCCACAGACACGAGTCTGCCCTCCTGCTGCTGGACGAAACTCCGGCAGGGGAGGCCTGGACAATAGGTTTCCTGTCCATGGAGGTGCCAGCACCTCCCCAGACAGGCTTTAGTGCATTGGGGCAGGGTGGGTTGCATTCAGTGAATGCTTTTCAGACACTGCCTGGGGCAAACAAGGTGCTCCATGCATTTTCCAGTTCGAACCGGTTGCTGGGGCGCTCAGCCCCTGCTCTGGTGTGAAACTGGACAAAGGGGAAGGGGTGTAACCACCCCTTCCCCAGGTCCACCAATAGGAGGGACCTTAGAGTTAGTCCAACCCCTAAACTTGCTATAAGTATAGAACCCCAGTCCCTAGGACTTTAGATTACCCTGGACAAAACTCTGATACATAATTCCTGGACCTTCGACATTCTATTTAGACTGGTAGACGGAAGAAATCTCCCTTGTGGTCAAGGAGTGTTCACCCTGTCCAAACAGGCACCAACAGCATCTTTGCCAGTCTGCATTTTTGAGGCTCTAGCCGGATCCTGAAGAATCTGTGACACAGGACATGGACTTCCAGACATCTCTGACGCTGACCTGCCCTCTCAGCAAAGCTGAGACCTGTGGCGGACACGAGAGACGTGGGACCGGAACTCCAGGAAATCCTGCATTTTTGCTTCTGCACCTACTTCCCAAGGTACACCAAAGTTGTGCATTGAGGTATTTGAAGCCCCTGCCCTGAGCACCTTTTGCACTGAAGCTCAGAGGCCATGGGCCCGCTTTGTGCATTTCTGCTCGAGGTCCCTTCGCGGATCATAGTCCGTTGGCTAGCCAGCCCCCACGAAGGGCCATTTTTGATTTCTTGAGCTTTCCTGGTTGCTCCAGACTTGCTCCCACTCCTCTCCAATCTCGACATCTTACATGGGTTGCCGTTGCCAAGGCTTGTTGGGTCCAATCCCAATTCCGACACCGCAGTCAACTAGATCCTTCGTGGGACAGCTCGAATCCAGCTCCTGGTTGTTGTCGATGCCTCCTGGTCCTCGTGGCTGAAGAGACAAGCTTCACCTCTTTCACCTAAAAGCACCTGACATCGGCAGGCATCTTCTCCTCGCCATCCTGGTCACTGGCTAGTGACCCAGACTCTGTCCCCTCTGCTTTCAGGTTCTTCACATCTCCGATCTACCCTTGGATCCAGATGGACACTTTTCCTCTAGTCACCTGCAGCATTTCTTCGCAGCTCTCCATAGGAATCGACGACCAAACCTGACACCAAAAGACACCTATTCACCAGGCTTCCCTGGGTGAGGTAACACGAGTACTCCGGTGCTCCCGTGGGTCTTGACTCTCAAAGTGTCCTAGTCTAAAAGGGTTCCATCGTAGTTCACCTTGAAGTGCCCTTAATCTTTAAAATTGTAACTTGTTCAATCTCCATAGAAAGTCAATGGTGATCTGCGGCTGTGTTTAGACACTGCACGCGTCCCCTGTGGGCCTCCTGCATTCTAACCTTTAGTGATTCTAGGTAGCCCCAGCGGTTCTACAGGCCCTAAGCCTGCTTCCTGACCCTCACGTGGTTCTTATACCACTATTTTAGTATATGGTTTGTGAGGCTCCTAGGGCATAACCTATACTGTTCAACTTATCGTATGCTAATTAAGTTCCTTGTATTGTACTTTTACCTCTGACCTCATAAAGAGTCCAGAGGGGTTGTGTTTAGAAGAAATACATATATATTTGATATATACCTTGTGTGGTGTGCTTTCATTTGATCATTCAAGAGATTATAATTGGTAAAACAACTAGCTTAATTTGCCTCTAAGTCATAGGCTGAAGGCTGCTCTCCACAGCTAACACTAGGATAGCTTTCTATAATGTTGACTTTATAACCTACCATTAATAAGGGTTGTTTTGACTGGTGCAAGGTGCCCACTAGAATAGTGGACATCATATACCAGGCCAACTTCTCACATTGGTGTGCAGCGGATGGGATTAGAGCTTGCATTGTTTTACCAAATAATCTTGAGAATATCATTAGAAAAATCACATTAGGGTACCAGTAGGTACATATAAATAAAGCTTATAATACATAAGTTCTACTGAACTTAGAAGTTGTAGGTGTTAAGGGCTTAGCACACCCTGACTATAACTCCTAGAGAGGTTCTAGTAGGAAACCAAGTAGTGTAGGTAGGTGCACACACCACACCTCACTAGTCATGGGTTTAAGGGCAGGAGCTAGTGCATCTCTGCCAGATGTCAGCCAAGTGCAGACATCTACATATGACACATTCACCTTTCAAGAGTTAAGGGGCTTGTGTGCCATTAGAATATTAACGCAAGGACAAAGTCCCACCACCCAACACCTTATAGATATCTTAGTGGCAGATGACTTGGACACAGCATCAAACCCAGACAGACTAGGTAATGGGGATGGGGTGCAACCATCAACTGAAGAGGATCCTAGTGGGGTGCCCCACCAGGACTCAGAGGAAGATGAGGATGCAGACCAGGATGTGGTCACTGGACCCAACCTGCGAGAAACCGTTCTACCTAGAGATGAAAAGGGCCAAAATGGTCCTCCTTCCATCCCCCCACATAGACTTACTGGCAAGATCACCTTCAGTGGAATCTAACCATTCTGGGTCATCAATAGGGTCCTCTGCCTCATCTCATAGGAGAATAACTTCTACTGAGAAGAGGGAACATGAAGCTAGAATGAGAGAAGTCAAGCTTAGGATAAAAAGGCAAGACATTGCCTTAGAAAAAGAGACCCTAGCTCTTGAGAGAGAGAGAAAAAAGATGGGGTTAGAAACCCCTGGTGGCAGCAATATCCCTAATGGTAGGGATAGGTCTTATGACCGTAGAAACCTAAACAAGATTGTCCCTCCCTATCAGACTGGGGATGACATCCACAAATGGATCACTGCACCTGAAAGGGCCTGCAAAGTACAGAAGGTAACCCAGGAGCAGTAGGCAGCAATCTTGTGGCTCTCCTTTGCAGACAAAGGTAGAGATACACTCCTCACTGTCAGAGAAGAGGATGCTGATGATTACAAAGTCCTGAAGAATGCTGTAATAGATGGGTTTGGCCTAACCACTGAACAGTATAGGTTGCAATTCAGAGATACCCAGAAGGCACAGACTTAGGACTGGACTGACTTTGTAGATTGTGCTACTAAGGCTCGGGAGGGCTGGTTACTGGGCAATAAAGTGTGTGACTATACAGGATTGTATAATCTAATCATGAGAAAAAGGCTCAGGCCTACAGCGACACAGGTGCCAGTGTCACAATGGTGATACCTGACTTTGTGGACCCTGGACAGTGCATACTTGGTGAAACCTACCAAGTGACCAATGCCAGCAATGTCACTATCACACATAGTATGGCAGTTGGTAATTTCTCCTGGGGAGGGATAACTCGCCTTAAGAAGGTTGTTGTTAGTTCAGACCTCCCTGTAGAATGTTTGCTTGGCAATGACCTAGAGACTTCAGCCTGGTCTGAAGTGGAGTTTAGGACGCATGCAGAAATGTTAGGAATCTCAGCACATGTCCTTGCAGTGACTAGGTCACAGGTCAAAAAGTGCAACACTCAACAGGCACTGGATTCTGGAATAATGGACCAGTTGCCTACCAGGAAAAGGAGCAATAGGGTTAAGGCTGTGCCTTCCCCCTGCCTCAGAGTGAGGATCAGCCTTCTGAGGAAGCTGATTGTGAGCCTGAAGAAGGAACTGACCTAGAAGAACTTGAACCTGATCAGGTTGAGTTTCTTGGGACAGGGGGTCCTTCCAGGGCAGATCTGAGGCAGGCGCAGTTGGGATGCCCTTCTCTTGAACCCCTCAGACAGCAAGCTGCAGCTGGGGCTGCTGGGAATGCTATAGGTACCCATAGAGTGTATTGGGATGAAGGGCTCCTGTATTCAGAGGCTAGAGACCCCAAGCCTGGTGCTTCCAGGAGGTTGGTCATACCTTTGGCATTCATGGGCTTCCTTTTGACACTAGCCCATGATATTCCTCTTGCAGGACATCTTGGCCAGAACAAAACTTGGGGCAGGCTTCTCCCTCACTTTCAATGGCCCCACATGTCAGAAGACACAAAGGAGTTTTGTCGCTCCTGTGTAACCTGCCAAGCCAGTGGCAAAGCAGGTGGCACTACAAAGGCCCCCCTTATACCACTACCTGTGGTGGGGGTCCCTTTGAAAGAATGGGGATTCATATTGTTGGATCAATAGATCCTCAGACAGCCTCTGGGCACAGGTTTATCCTGGTGGTAGTGGATCCTGCCACCAGGTACCCAGAAGCTTTACTTCTTAGGACCACTACAGCACCTGTTGTGGCAAGAGCCCTCTTGAGAGTGTTCTCAAGAGTGGGTTTCCCTAAGGAGGTTGTATCAGACAGAGGTGAAAACTCTATGTCTAGTTACTTAACTGCAATGTGGAAGGAGTGTGGAGTGAACTACAAGTTCACCACACCCTATCACCAACAGTGCAATGGTCTGGATGAAAGATATAATAAGACCTTAAAGGGTATGATTAAGGGTCTCCTAGAAAAGCTCAGGCAGAGATGGGATATCCTGCTACCCTGCCCTTTGCTTGCATACAGGGAGGTTTCTTCTGTTTGGGCATCCTGTCAGAGGCCCACTTTGTCTAGTGAAGGAGGGATGGGAGTTTCCTCTCAAACCCCCTAAACATGACACTGTGAACTATGTACTTGGTGTCCGCTCCCGGATGGCTGAGTACATGAAAAAGTCAGCCAAAAACCTGGAGGCCAGTCAGGAATTACAGAAAGACTGGCATGTCCAAAAGGCTGTACTGACTGTTTATCAGCCAGGACAGAAAGTGTGGGTGTTGGAGCACGTGGCCCCAGCAGCTCTCCAAGACAAGTGGAGTGGACCCCACACTATTGTTGAACAGAAGGGAGAGGTTACCTATTTCGTAGATCTTGGAAATACCAGTGGTTCTACAGGCCCTAGGTCTGCTTTCTAACTCTCACATGGTTCTTATACCACTATTTTAGTATATGGTTTTTGAGGCCCCTAGGGCATAACGTATACTGTGCAACTTATCGTATGCTAATTAAGTTCCTTGTATTGTAATTTTACCTCTGACCACATAAAGAGTCCAGTGGGGTTGTGTTTAGAATAAATACATACATATTTGATATATACCTTGTGTGGTGTGCTTTCATTTGATCATTCAAGAGATTATAATTGGTAAAACAAATAGCTTAACTCGCCTCTAAGTCTTGCTCTCCACAGCTACCACTAGGATAACTTTCTGTAAGGTTGACTTTATAACCTACCATCAATAAGGGTTGTTTGGACTGATGCAAAGTGCCCACTAAAATAGTGGACAAAATATACCAGGCCAACTTCTCACATCCTCCCTCAGCCCCAGGCTCTCGAACATCTACATGGCGCCATTTTCAACCATCATCAGAAAACATGGACTCAGCATAGTATGTATCCCACACCGATGACACCCAGCTCATCCTCTCCCTCACCAAGGAACCAGATATCACCAGGCACAGTTTCCAGGAAGGAATGAAGGACGTTGCATCCTGGATACGCAGCAGCTGCCTGAAGTTCAACTCGGAGACAATGGAAGTCCTCATCCTTGGATGCACCCCTGCATGTTGGATGACAACTGGTGGGCCCCTGCCCTTGGAAACCCTCCCATGCTCTCGGACCACGCCTGCAATGTCGGCATCCTACTCAACTCCTCACGCACTATGAACAGACAGAACAACGCCATGTCCTCCACATGCTTTTAACACCCTCTGCATACCTCTCAACACCTTCAAATTGATATCCCTGACTCCAGGAAAACTGTCAACCACGCACTCATCACCAGCAGGCTGGACTACGGAAGCACTGTCTAAGCCGGAATCAACAAATCTCTCCTTCACAAACTCCAGCCCATCAACAATGCAGCAGCCAGACTTGTCCTCAGCATCCCACGACACAACCACATCACCCAGCACCTCCACGAGCACCACTGGCTCCCCGTCGAAAAGAGAGTTACTTCAAGCTGCTCACACACACCTACAAAGCCCTTCACAACACCGGACCCCAGTACCTCAAAGAAAGTATCTCCTTCCACGCCCCCAAAGAAACCTCCACCCTGCCCAAATAGCCTTTGCCGCTATACCCCGCATCCACAGAGCCAGAACGAGGGGCACATCCTTTTCCTATCTCCCGGCCAAGACCTGGAATGAATTTCACCTCAGCATCAAACGAAGCCCTGCACTGCAAGCCTTCAGGAAAGACCTCCAGACTGGCTCTTCAGATGACCTCAGAGCTGCCCAACACCCCCCCATCATCCGGAGCCTTGAGACTCTTAAAGGTGAGTAGTGTGCGCTATAAATCTTTGATTCATTGAAGGATTGATAAATATTAGGCGCCCAACCTTGTAGGCAGTAAGCTGTGCTTAGGGGTGATATATTAAAAAATTAAAAATCTTGTTTTCTTATCTGTTAAAAGGGTGATTTTGACAGGTAGTGGTAACTGGGTTCAAGCTTCTGTTGTCAGGCCATACAGAGTAAGCTTGAAGCCATGTTTACTCTGCCACTGTAGTATATGGCAGAATAGGTCCTGCAATCCACAAGTGGCATTTAACTTTCCATTCCAGGAGTGTATTGCTGCACCATATACTCTTGCCCTGTGGGAAAGTTAAATGTGATATTGGCGTTTTCCTGCATCCAATGTTCCCGCAGACACACTGCTGCATGGTTTCCATGCTACCCATGCTGCAATCAGCATCAATGGGGGAGGAGCCGCGGGGCAGGAGAGAGGAGTGAGCCGGCTTCCACACCTACACCAGCAAGACGTTTGCTCTGAGAGTGAGTAGCCCACCAGGCTGCACAGGCTGGTACTTCCATAAAGCCCTCAGAAAGTACATGAGCCTCATCCACCTATGCCCTTTTAAGAGAAAACTTGAGGCTTCTATTTATCTGGTTAAGCACCTGGGATGCTCCAGTATGCCCACTGTGTGAGAGACCTGCACTCTATTGTTCTTCACTAATTGAGGGAGGATGTTCCTAGGTATTAACTGTGTTCCCTCTATTTGTGTTTTACCCCACACTTGGGGAAGGAGTATCCGATTTAAAAAGAGAAGAAAAATGCACTGGCATGCACTTGTAAACAAAAATATTAAACAAAATCCTAGGGCTGCATTAGTGTAGCTCAGAGTCTCAACCCATAAGCCCCACACCGGCTTTCAAAAATGTGCATATTCAGCACAAGTACCCATGAGCTTTGAGACACTGAGGAAGGAGCAGTGTGTTGGTGGCCACCCTGGTACATCATTGGGCTCCCAATAAGCCTTTTTGGAGCCCATATGCAACTTTATATTTGATCATACCAATGATGCCCAGGTCACTGGAAGTGTTCTCAATGGTTTTTTTTGTTGGTTTTAGTATTTCTAGACCTGACAGGTTTGTCCAGTTGTGCATAGAATTGTGGTCGTAAACCAGTGGTTGATGACAAACTTGTTAAATGAGAAAAATGGGTGATAGCACTTACATAGCACACATTTGAAAGCTTTTTTGATATGGGTATTTTGAAAAGTTAAAGAGATTAAAATATTTATGCTATTTGAAAAGTAATACCATCTGGAAAGCTGTTTAATGTTTGATCGTGTTATAGTTGAGTGGTTGTTCACAATTTGATAATGACTAAGCTGGAGAGAAATGTTCATTATTCTAGGATATTGCTGTGTGATTTCCAGTATTTCGCTTTATGGTTGTTAGACAAAATTATCTAAATTAAGCCATTATGCCACATTGTGCAAGTTTAAGTCCAATAAGTTAAATAGAAGATTGTTGGAGCATGGGAACAGCATGAATGAACATATCGCTAGCGACAATTGTTTATGGCTCTTGTGCCTTTTGTGTTATTTTGTGCTGGAAAAAAAGCCTTGTATCTGATATACATGTGAGGATGCATTTTACACTAAAATGTGGCGCTAAATGCCGGATATACATTTCATATAATTTTACACGGATGTTATATCACAATGTATGGTTTCTGAAACATCTGTTGAAATATTTCATCAAGGAAATGACATGAATTTTGCACACCCCTAATCATGACACCATGCCAAAAGCATCTCTGACATGGTGTGAAGCACATAGGGGCAGAATTGTGTTTCTAAGGGCTAGGACTGTCTGGGGTTCAGAGTTTTAGAGGTAACCCTAGCACAGGGGTTCAAGAAACATTTAGAGGTTCACTTGACTTGTCTGATGTTCCCAGCACTGGCTGGACAGCAAATTATAAAGTGCTGTTTGCTGTATGGTTGTTTTCTACTTCCCTAGCCTAAAGCATCTCCTCTTGCTACCCTGAGAGTCAAATGATAAAAAGTGGTATTTGATTCCCAGTTTGGAGGACCGCAGTGTGCTTGCCTCAGTTCATAAGTGGCAAAAGACCCCAGTTTTTACAATTGTGACTGGGTAACACCTTTTTAATCTTTTGGACCATACCGCCCTTAAAGGTGCCGTTCCCTCAAATTCCTTGTCTAATCCCCTTGGAGAAGGGATTTTACTATGGTGAAGGAACTGGAACTTGAGAACTACAAAGTGTCAAAAAGCTTTACCACAAGTTGGAAGAAAGGGGAAAGGATTCTTCCCATACAGAATGAGGACTCACCTCACATATAAAAGAGGATTATGATGAGGAATAGTGGGGCCCAGCGTAATGAAGATTACCATTAAGTAATCAGAACATTAGCCACCCTTCCTCAATAACTACCAAAATGCTGCTGAACGCCATTAACTTGTTGTAGCTCAAGGCCATCACACAATCAATTTATATTGATAAAATATAACATATCCAAATGCTTTTGACATTTGCTTGCAGATGTGTCTTCTCAAAAACCTGAATTCATCCATGTGAGGATTTGGGTGTACTATATGATATGGCTGTGGGGCCTTATCGTGGAGGGCACTCGAAAATACCATCCTGGGTCCAGTTAGTATTGTTTACATATTCCTAGCTCAACCCTGGGTAGTTGTGGCTGCGAGCAGTAAGGCTTGGCAAAAGAACTCAGAGGCATCATTTCTAGAAAGTTGTGCAGCACAGCAAGTCAACCTGATGTACTGTGCTGCACTGTGTGGCAGAGAAAGGACAGGTATATGCAATTTTTAAAAGACTACAGCGCATTCTTGCCTTTATCCCTGAGTTGGTGCCATTTCGGCTGCCTAGCACCAACGCAGGCACCCTTGCACAACAGTGCAAGGGTGCCTGCACTGTAAGTAGGGTTATTTCTGTGCAGGAAGGGGCCCCTTCCTACACAACAACAAACCCTGAGGCATATTCCTGTTTAAATGCATACTGCACAATGCAGCACACACAGAAAGAGAAAGTAACAAGGAGAAATAAAGATATTTCTCCTCGGTACACCTTCCCTGAGAAGATGCATCTTTTTGGCTCATTCTCAGGTCTAAAACTTTTGGTAAATCTGGGAATGTGTCAAAAATCATGGGAGTTGTTTGGGAAACCGTTATAATGTAAATGTACAGAACCTAGGGCAACTCACATCTATTAAACATCTATTAATTTACAATATGTTATAAATGACAGCCATAGTCGAGGGACAAAGACTCATGGGAATCTGAAATACAAAGATTTTTATTCTAATATATTAATAAAATCCACAACGTATATAAAGCTACTTGTCGAATCACACACATACTGCAATCATGTCTACATGCACACTAGATTCAAACACATACATAAAGCAAGGTACACAGACAAAAACAAGAAAATACCACATTTCTCAAGAAAAAAAATCGAATTGCACTTATATCATAGGATACAATGAATTTGCTTTAACTTAACAATTATTAATTGATCAAAGGGCAATCATGTCTATACAATGAACATTATTTTGTCATCTATGCGTGTTTCTGCCCTGAAATGCCTTCTTCAAGAAAGTCACTAGATAACTTGATAGGTACCTCTAGATATATAACAAAGAGTTGCCCCATAAACAATATCATATAAACAGAATAACAAAATTAATTATGATGTTTGTATCTATGGGCTAACCAAGAACAAAATAAAAACTGTGAACACCCACATAATGCCCATGGAACACCTTTCCAGGGCAGACTAATGCAATGCAGGGATTTGTGTTGCGTTGCATTTCCCATGATTTATGAAGTGGCAAGGTGGCCTTGTGTAGCTTCATATTATCAAATTGTGGGCTTGCGTCGCTCTTGCACCACATTGTGTGGTGCAAGAGCACCACAACTCATTTAATAAATAAGCCCCCTAGTGTAAAGCATATAACAGCATCAAATGGAGTAAGACTCACACAACAAGAAAGAGACACAACAACAACTTATACAAATAGAGAATATTTTAATTAATTTTTAGAGTTCTTGATCATCAAAACCCGCCAGAGGGTTCCTGAGATACAGATTTTTGATGCAATAAATACTTTTAAATGCAACTCCAAACATGCATTGGCCAACAAAACTTTGCCACATTTTTAAAGTTTGAAACAGTTAGTTCGGCGACTCCAGCCTGGTTTGGGCGAACAAATCAGACAGGGCAGTGGTTTAGGAGTCCAGTAAGGATGCTTTTTCTAGTTACCTGCCCACCAGTGCGTTTTAAGCCAAATTCCACATTTTACAGGATGACAACCATCGACATCTATGGAGTGGTCATGATGTTGAAGAAAAAGGCAAAAATTGCTCAAAGGGTGCTCCTGGTGCTGTACGGTTGATGGGGGTGAAGTGTGATTGATCCTTTAATCCAAGGGTGGGTTGAGGTGACTTTGCCCATTGGATGTACTTTTTGTGACAGTAGAAGGCCAGCTGCAGCTGGGCACAGGATCTCACGACACAGCAGTCACAGTGAATATCCTTTGTTGGTGATACTGTCGCTCTTAGACGATTAATCCAGTCTCTGCTAGGACTCCTGGGCCCAGCAGACAGAGGTGCATCTTTTGTCTCTTGGGGTGCCCGTTGGCAGCCAGTGGCAAACCCTCTGGAGTGGCTACTGCTTTACCGGTTTGGGCTTCCACTGATCTGATATTCCGGCTGCTGTTCCAGGGAGCCAGCTAACTGACCCTTGGAGTCACTGCTTTAATGTGGGGCTGGGAATTAACTTTTCCCTGAGCCAGAAGACAAGGCATAGTCCATTCCCACTAGCCCAAAGTGCAGAAGCTGCAGTCCTTTCATTGGGGTAGCCTCTCTTCATACAGTTCCAAAGGCAGGAAGACACTCCTCTCTTGGTCCTTTCTCAAAATCCATGATGTACTGATGTTCAGGATGCCAGGGGTGCCTGTTTTAATCTTGGGGAAAGTGCCCTGAGAAGACAACGCAGTCACTGGCAAATGGTCTAGTTGGTACCCTCGTCTCTGGTGACAAAGTTCCGGTGACATGTGGCATTTGGCATTCCCAGAGTGCCATATTTTTGGCACATCTGAACCTTCTCTTGACTGTCAGGATCTTGGCACCCACCCGAGAGGAATGGCTTCCTTAGCTCTACACGTCCCCAGAAAATACACAGTTTGGGAATAGGTTTCCCCTCACTCACTGGCCGTGTCTCCAACTCGTCTACAGGAACAAAAGGCATCCTGCTGAGGAGTGTTGTCATAAAAAGCACTTCATATATGGCTTCGCCTTTGAGGCTCACCTTTTGGGCTAACACCCTGAGCAGCCTTTCTGGGAGAGTAGGTCAAACTTCAGTCTGTGACAACTGCCTTTGTTCCCGAGCCTGGGAGTCATTTGAACATCTTCCCAGGTGGGCAGAAAGATGTCTGTTAGGCCAGGGCTTGTGCAAAGCCATTAGACCAGCTGGGTCACAGAGTGGCAACTTTTTAAAAGATTCTTAACTTGAAAAATGACATAAATCACGACCTTGGTATCAAGTTTGATTTAATTCCACAATTAACCGGATACCTTACTTGACCCACTTAGGTAATCCCATTCAGAGGTTATCCAGACTGGCATGCCAACTGGTAACTCTGTGCTAGCCAATGGGGCCACTAACCTTTCCACAGCAAAATGAAAATGTTCAAGTGTTGGTGTTAAGACATATGAAAAATGATATGTCCTACTTGATAATATATTGCATAGGGCTCCACAGGCCTTCCTTAGGGAGACCTACAAATAATATTGAGGAAAGTGAGGGCTTTGCCATTTGGCAAAGTCAAACTAGTAGTGTACAAACTGCTCTTTGATTCTGTAGTGGCAGGCTGGTGACCATTTTGTCATTTGTCACACTCAGGGTGGCACAAATAGTGCTTTGCTTTACATGCCCTTGTACCATATACTAGAGGCTTATAAGTAAGTCAGTACTTGCAAATTGGGGACATCCAATTTGACATACCTTTTGTAATGGGTCACAACACTGCCACTAAGGGCTGGTTTAGCAGGGTTCAGTGCCCTCTCGGAGTCGAAAAATCACCAGCTAATAGTCCAAATGGAGCGAAAAGTGCCGGGAAACCTGCACAAAGGCCTTTTTCTCACAGTCCATTGAGGTCATCACGTTAAACTGGGGATGAGGAAGTTGTTCCCGTCACAACAATCGAGAACACAACATAATGGGGAGATTATATCACAAAGAATGTATTCTGAAACAGCTGTATGTGATCTTTGTTGAAGTATGCCATCAAGGTAAGCAGGCCACACACAGGGAAACACTCCATAAAAGACTCAGATTAAGCAGTGCAAAACAAGTAGACCAACATAGACATGTCTTTATCATGCAGAGCTGGAATAAAAGATTAGGTCAAGACAAAAAGCAGGCACAGCCTTAGTATGAAAAGCAAACCTGCGTGTACAATTGCATTTTTGGCACCCGTAACTTACTGAGCAGGGAGCTAGATCGATCCGTATTATGAGCCAACCGATAAAGTAAGCCTTTTCGTGTTTACGAACAAAGATGTATTCAGTACCTGTGGTGCTTTTGTGTGTTTGTAGGGGACTGCTATTAGCAATTCCTGGATAGGACAGTCCTACTGTGCGTAAACTGCTGTACCGCAATTAGCTTCCTTCTCCTGAAAAGACGTGAATATTTCACTCTAGTGTCAAAGTCAAAACGTTTGCGGTTTATGAGCAAAATGTAAAAAAATATATATTTTCCCTGTTCGAGAAAGCTGAAAGCAAAACGTAGAAATCTCGTGAGTATGGGCTGCTGTTGTGCAGCATTTTTATTTCTGATAAAAGCCTATTAGTAAAGGAGATTAATTTATTTTGCTGATTTTCATTTTTTTTCTTAAAAGATTCCCGAACCTTCCAAGGACTTTTAATGCATTTTTAATAATGTGTTATTAAGCATTTACATATAAAATAATATTCTTCTGTGCACAGTTCTAATCGTATTGATCATTGGAGGAATGAGAGAGCTTTAAAATATCAAAAGTATATCACTTCAAGCATTCTAAAAATAGCATAAATCAGGCTGTTTCAATTCAGTGGCCACATCAAGTCGTTATATTTTGGGCGGAAGAGTCAAGAGGCTCACAGCTTTGCGGGGGAAGGGGGCGTTTCCACCTACAATCTTATTTGTTGTTTCATTGGCCAGCATGATCACGCAGGATGGTTGAGATGTTGAGTGTTGTAATGGACAGGATTCCCGAATGCTTTGGAAGCAGGAACATCAAAGGGAGTACAAAGGAAAGCATGGAAGATGACAGCGACAGAGCAGAGGGCGTCCACAGGGGGGGGCAAGGAGAGGCGCTTGCCCCCCTCCCTGGAGCGACCCTCCTTGCCCCCCCTGTGGAAGCCCATGAAAACCGTGACTTCAAGACGGTGTTCTAACTCTCTTTCCTCTCCTTACTTTTATTTGCTTCCCTGTGAAATGGATCCAAAAAAGAAAGACGCTTTTGCTGGAAATGTCATATTTTTCTGACATTTTAATTCCAAAGTGCAGCATTGGGAATAAAAGGCTATACATATATAAATAACTAAATAAAGTAAGACAGAGTGGTAGCAAACTAGCCAAACTGATTTTATTCACACTCAAACACATTAGCGCCACTTTTACAGAGTTTGCCAGTGAAGCGCTATTTTTGTTTTCTTGTCTTTGTATTCCCTGGACTTGGAACTAGTGCACCAATCCTGGGGGTACTACAATGTGTGGATGGGAAAAAAAAATGTGTGCTGCGGCTCTGCGTCCAGGGATGTGGTCTTTTTACCATACTGCTTACGTTTTGTAAGGATATAAGCAATGGCCATTGAAATGGGTCTATTCAGGGCCCTTTAGTCGTGTCCTTAACTTTTCAGGAAAAAGCACTCACTGATTTCCGAATAGTGAGTGCAAAAGCATTAAGGTAACCATGTTGTTCCTGCTTACATTTCCCATGGTTTGCTAAATTTTGCATTCCCTATAAGTGTTTGCTTTTTCCAGGATGTTGTTACTTTTTTTTTTGTAGGCCGCATATTGCTCTTGTCTAGTATGTAATTTATATTGAGCCGCATCCAGGTGTTTATATCGGGCAACAATTGGGTTGTAGTTGAAGACAGTGGGAGTTTTTCTCAGTGTGGCAGTATGGTGTTCAGTGGGGGAGAGGATGTGGCACTATGGTCAGAGCTGCTGAATTTGGAACTGGGAACCAGGTTTAGCCTTAATAACCAGTCCATCAGACCACTCTCCTGCGAGAGCACCATCACATGCTAGACCTTAGAAGGCTTCGCAACACCTTAGAAGTCCTGGTGTATTCGCACCAACAGGTGGACCCTAGCATGACAAGTGTAGGTTAACCTTCAAGTCTTGTCCACCACTATCCATACTGAAGTTCACCTCCAGTCTTGCGGGCAGGCCAATGAAGCAGCACACCCTAGAGCAACAGTGACCCTGTCACTGAGGTCACAGGACCTTTGAGAAGGGCCAGCTCTAGGGCGGTGCAACCAGTGTGAGCGCACTGGGTGCTGACTTTAGGTGGAGGCATCATGGTTGGAAGTATATTATGGTTTTAAAAACGCTTGCTGCCTCCTTCCTGGCCTCCAGCAATTTTCGGCAACAATAAAAATGTCATGATGACTCTGGTGATTAATGTTCTTCCTAGAGAGAGATCAGAATTTTGTCTAGTGGAAGTTTTGACTCATGGAAAGGTAGCTCAGAGGGTTAATGTACCAGCTGCAAAGAACATGCGCCATGCAGATCACAACGTGCACATAATGTAAATAGGTCAGTGGGCTACTGCTTTTGTCAGAGAGATCCTTTTATTACTTGCAATTTATAAGGTAAAATCCTAACTTAGATCAGTGAGCTATTTACTGTCATCTAAGAGCTGCATACAAACTGCAAGGTAAAAATTAGAGCGTTATGTTCCCCCCCTACCCCCACCCCCCCCAGTCTTTGATTATCCTAATGTCCCAAAAAGAGTTCTTTTGGACAGAAATCAATTCTGATTATTAAGGAGAATCCCCAACCATGGTATTACGTTTTAAATTCCGGGTATTGTGTTTCTCCAGACCAATCACTATAAAACTATATGGGCTACTAGTATGGTTGTCATGTGACTCCTACACCTTGAAGTCCTTAGCCTTATGTAACATTTTCTATACAGTGATTTACACACATATTGATTGACTCTGTGTAATGTGTGTGATGTAAAGTGCTCTGACACCCTACAATGGTATAAGTGGCGCTGTAAATCAAATTAAATGCATCTGAGAGAGAGTGGTCATGGAAACTTGGGGGGCACAGTTAAAGGGTGGTAGTGAGGGAATCCATGGCAGAGGTGGTCATTGGGGGGCACTAACAAACATTAATGCACAGGACACCACCAGTGCTATGGCTGGCCCTGCCCTTGAGGCAGTCTGCATCACCCAAAGGTACCTCCGTTGGCCTTGTTTCAGCAGTAGTAGCTGCAAATCACCAGGGATTGGCAATGCAGGATTTGCACGCATACCAAACTAAGTTCGCAAACTTACAGTCACCCGGCTTCATTCACAAGCACTTTTAACATGTGCTGCCTGCTGTGGGGCCACTGGAATCAATTATGCAGCAAAGGATGACAACATTATGCCATAGTGTTGACTAAATATGCATTAAAAAAAAGGCTGCAGCGTAATGCAGTATATATTCAGATACTTTATTATTTTGACATGTGTACACATGCTAACAGTCTCTGGAAAGATTTTGCCTTCTTAGTACCAGTGTAACATACAAGCGCAGCAGTGAGAAAGGTGATCAGTCAACCTTTACAATAGGCCATCCACTCCGCAGCAACACAAGTGACATTTTATATTAACTTTTGATATGTTTGAGCTACAGACAATGTATTAGTTTAAATGGTCAGATCATGCAGCAGATCTTGCATTTATGAGGCAAATATGTCAGAGCCATAATTTTAGAGAAAACATTTGCAAACTAGGATATTTTGCCATTCATGTTTGAACTGCTGTTGTGGAAAAAGGGAGTAGTGGTGATGACAGAAACTCCATAGCTCAGAGACAAATGGCTTGTGTTTCCACATTTTATCGTATTTGGTACATTCTGTGATTAGAAGCATATCCCACTTTGTGAATATATTTTAATGTCAATAACTCATTATAACCTTAAATAATCATGTGTATCCATTGGTTGATTAAACTGGGCAGTGAAATGCCGAACAAATACTAAAAATTGGGATGTCTGAGCATTCTGGCCACACCTCTGACTCCACCCACAGATCCAATCCTTGGGTTATTCCCGCCCTTTGATTCTCCGCCCACTGTTCCCCTACTTTTTTCCCCCCACTTCGACCACTGTGTAAGACTCAGCATTTCTGGACCTGTGATGTGCCACCGTTGCGAGCGCTGCATGTGCCACACATTTATGGTGCCGGGTTTCCGCATAAGGGAGCTGGCCATTATTATATCCCTAAATGTGGGCACGTTGTCAGTTTGACATTGACGACACGTAGAGGGACTCTAAGTTTCTTTTAAAAAATATAGCTAGCATTTGGACCTATACATTTTATTTTGTATAAATTAATTGAATGTGTGTAAAATTTAGCAATGCCCGGGGAATTCTAGTAAAGGGAGCATTCATTGGTGAATCACTAGTATGTGTTGATTGAGGACCCGGAATTCTGCACACCTAGCAGACAGAGATAAAGGACCTTGTCAGAAAGTTTAGCGTTTTCCCTACAGGTGGTGTTTGTTGGCCTGTGGCAGGGTCAGTCACATGTCCTGGATTCCTGGCATTTAATTGAATCTATCCCAGTTCTGCGCCCCAGTGTTTGTTGTGCCCCACCTGGCATACATCATGTCGGAGGATGATGATGACGTTAACATTTTGACACACCCCCTGGACAAATGTCTGCGGACGCCCCTGTATTGATAAGGGAAAGTTGCCTTGTCCAGTGGAAGTTACACTTTTGCAGAATTTGGCAATACATTCCTCAGTATAACAGCAATTGTCCTTTATTTATCACAGCTATTAGACTGAACCAGGCACTTACGGTCTTCAGTAGTCTCAATCAAGCATTTTTAAATCAAAGGTAGGGTGGACGCATGTGACACAGTCAGTTTGAAATGCTCAAGCAACAATACTGCTCATTAAATGCTGGAATTCAGACTTGCTTATTGCTTGCTTACTGTCAGCCACTAGAGAAAATTATTCAGACCCTTTTAAGAAGTGTAGAGTTTACTGGTTCTCTGAACCGCTTGGGTGACATTTATGCTTATTTGACATTTCATCATAACTACTTACAAAAAGCAACCTGTGAGCACATCCAAGCAAGCAGTGCGTAGCTTTGAAGTATGGAAAATTACAGGGGGTAATTCAAGAGAGGTCTGCTCATTTGGGTGGAGCAGAGAAGGTAAGAGTAGGCCTTGGGTGACACTAAGACTACCATCGATGGAGTTTGGGGCAAAGGTCCAGAGGTAGGCTAAAGTTACTCAATTTGTTTGTGAGTAGGAGAATACTGTTTTGGTGAGTATGATGTAGAAAATCTGTCCCAGACAGAAATAAGGCATATCATTGCTAGTCAGCAGGCTATGGAGAGTTTATCTAGATAGTGAAGATTCACACTCCGAGGATCTCTTTTTCCAGTGTTCATCAAGAAAAATTTGGACTACTGACCATTCGCTATTAAAGATCAACTGTTATGTGAAAAACAGTTGGTTGTGCTGACATTCAGCATGCGTCAAGGGCATGAATGTGCAGTGAGTGTGTGGCACATGTATAGTAGTACAACTCTCTGTGGTAGGAGTCTGAGTACTAGCACCAGTGGGATCCATTTTAGTATGGCCCTGGTTTAACGTGACAGAAGTGAAAGTGTATTATTTGCATTCCTGTCCTAGAGAATTAAGATAGCCTAGTTATTTAGAGAGAGATTCGATTTTGGGATGCTGTCGTTGCTGTGGGAAATGCTGTTGCTGGCAGAAATGCTGTGAGATGCTGATGAAGAACAGAATGCTGAACTTGAAGCTGAACTTTCTATCCTAATTGATTGGGTTAGATCAGAATATCGCAGAAGAATCTTGAGAAGGAAGAGAGTGTCAGAGAGGGGTGTGACGCAACTGTCGGTATTCTAGAGAGGTCATCTATCCTGTCCTGATTCCTGTCCTGAAGTCTTTGTCTTCTGGCTTATCCTGGGTGACCCTTACCAGCCCTTTGGCTAAGGGGTTGGTCTTTCATACCATCCTTGGTAACTATTATTTTTGGTTATTTTTTTATGTAGTTTTCTATCTTTCCTCTCCCTTTCTGAACATTGGTCATTATATGAGTCTAAAGTATATGGTTGGTGTTTATGAATTGAAGTTTCTCTCTTATGAATGAAGGTGACTGCATTGTATTTTGGAATGGTTCACATGCATTCATTTTAGATAATGATTTAAAACTTTCTTGAGTCTGTGGTTATTTACATTGAATAAAAGAACAGTTAGTTGTTATGTTATTTTTCACTATCAACTAGTTCAACTAATGGTCCATTGACCAGAGGAAAGAACTTTTTGATCAATTAAAGGTTAGTTAGGAATATTAAATAACTAATATTGAACACTGTGAAAATTGCAAACTTGACCTCAGCGGTTTTACGCACTGTACATTTTTGGGCCCAGGTGAGTATATGGTAGTGGAGTATCTGTTGTTGTTGAACCGCTGGATCATAGGGAGGTCACTCTAAACTGTGTCCTTGTTTTGGATGCTGCTATTTGGAGCCAGCACTTGGAGCATTGCTATCTGTTATGATAGTTATTATCTTGCTTGAAGGCTGTAAACCAATCCAAATCGGATCTTAAATCATAGACAGCAGACATCCCAAGCTTAGAAAATGTTCATAAAAGTGGGATCTAAACTTTCAAACCTTGTTCCAGTTCCAAGTTCATCATGACCAAAGAAGACAGTGCTTTGCAGAATACGCAAAGAGTAATTACAGCCAATCTTCAGGAGTGAGGGAAAATCACCTGAAATTTGCACTTTCTGCTGGGTGATATGAGGATTTACCAAGAAACATCAATGCTAAAAGTGGAGAGGAATACGCATGGCACTGCAGGAGGAGAGAGCATTCAGGATGAGAAGCCATGTTAATGGTCTAGGGAACGGTGCACAGTATAAATATAAATTCCTAAATTTTGCCTTACAGTAATATCGAGTTGGAAATATCGAAGGTGGAGATTATCGAGGTCAAGAATATCGTTGGACAGAATATCGACCCTAAGGTAAGTAATATTGCATTTTTTTATATCGATGTAAGTAATATCAAAGTTAGTAATATCAATATCAAATTTATCGATGTTACTAATTTCGATGTTACTAATATCGATATTTGTTTATTGGTATGTATCTTATTATGTATTTTATATGTATGTGTTATATGTTTTTTGTTAAGTATTTTATTTGTTTTAAATTATATGTGTACTATTTTTTATATATTAATAATGTTAATTTTAAGTTAATTGTATGTTTTAGTACTGGAGCGGGTTGTGGGTTTATAGGGGAATAGGGTGGGGAGTAATTTGATTATAGTAAATTAATTAAGAATTTTTAGTAATTGTAAATTAATTTTAATTAATTTTTGTGTTGAAGTTCTGTAGCGGGTTGTGGGTTTATAGTGGAATTGGGTGGGAAGTAATTTAATTGTAATTAAGTAATGATTTTGTTTATTGGAATTGATTTTTATTTTATTTTTAATTAATGATTAATTGGTAATTAATTATTTTAATTTGGTAATTAATTACTTTAATTGGTAATTAATTTTCTTAATTGGTAATTAATGTTTGTAATTGGTAATTACATTTTTTAATTGGCAATTCATTTGTTTAATTGGTAATTAATTATTTTAATTGGTAATTCAGATTTTTAATTGTTAATTACTTTTTATTTATTGGAAATACATGTTTATTAATTGGTAATTATTGTTTCATTTAAAATATTTTTTGATTTAAAATAAAATGTATTGTTTACTATATTTTAATTGTTAATTAATTTGTAATTATTAATATTGTTTTGTTTTGTTTTGGAAAATATTTTAGTGTTCAATATTTATTATTTGTTAACTAATATTTATTAATTACTATTTATTGGTAATTATTGTTAATTTATTGTTAATTAATTATTCAATTGTAATTATGTCTTTAGTTTTGAAAATTATTTTAGTGTTCAATATTTATTATTTGGTAACTAATATTAATTAATTAATATTTATTGGTATATATTGTTAATGTATTGTTAATTAATTATTCAATTGTAATTATGTTTTTAAGCTTAGATAGTAGGGTGGTCAGCAATGCAACATACCTAGGGATTGATATATCTGTAAAACTGGAGGAGTTAGTCGAGCGTAATATGGAACCACTGTTAGCGAAGGTTAATAGCGACCTGGAAAGGATAAACAATCTACATTTGTCTCTGGTTGGTTGTACAAACGTGTTGAAAATGATGGTTTTGCCTAAATTTTTGTATCTTTTTAGGTCAATACCTCTAATTTTTGAGAACAAATGGTTCAACAGGCTGGAGAGCGTAGCTAATAGATTTATCTGGGCACGAGGAAAAACCCGCAGGGCTTATAAATTTATCACTTTGCCAAGGGATAGAGGGGGCTGGGGTGCTCCAGATTTTAGATTATATTATTTGGCTGCCGCTCTCCAGTACATGCAGGGAATAATAGGAGGAGGCGCGGGGTCATCAAAGGTCGTCACCATGTCAATCGAAGCTTGACAAAATACTGCAAATTGTTTCCTGTACTATACGGATTTGGGGCATCTTAGAAGGCAGGCATATAAGACTCTTAGGGCGGCACTTAAAATCTGGAGCACTTTTCTGAAAAAGACAGGTATGGGTAGATTCAATAGGTACACGAGAGTTTTTAAAAATAAATCCTTCCCTGAGGAAATTTTTGCGGATGCAGTAATGGCGGACTGGGAGAATAAAGGGATACATCAAATTGGGGATTTATTAAATTCAGAGGGGATCGTACAATTTGAGGAATTGGTTAGAAAATATAAAATAAACAGGAGGGACTTCTTTAAATATCTCCAGATTAGGAGTTTTCTTAGAAATAAACAAGGGGGGCCGTTGGGCTTTCACACAAACGAACTGATGGAAGGGCTAACTACGGGGGAGGAGTACTCCATTAGGCTAATATATGCTGCACTGGCAAAAAATAGAGCAGATGATTTGGATAAACATAGGGCTAAATGGGGGGATAGGATAGAGGCTACCCCTGAATTATTCAATGAATCATTGGAATTAGGCCGGTCCATGCTATGTTCTGCCCCCTTGCAATCCCAGCACTACAAAACACTATTCTCGCTGTACCACACCCCAGCCAGGATTGCGAAATGGGGGGGTACTGAGGGTATTATATGCCCCAGATGCAATTCCACAGAGGCAGACATCGTTCACATGTTCGCTACATGCCCTCAACTATATACGCTAATTAAGGATATCGAACAATTTTTAGTCAACTCATTGAAGATAAGGACAACCTTTACAGTAAGCTTAATTATGTTGGGAGTAGACGCAGGAAACGTCCAAATGGATCCAGGTGATGTAATGTTTATGTTTATGGCAGCGGCTGTCTTTAGATTAATGTTAGCCAGGGTATGGCTAGATGAGAATCCCCCAACCATGCAAGTATGGTTATCAAATCTCATTGCTATATATAATTTAGAGAAACATATATATGCAAGGAAGGGTAGGGTAGGGAGAGCTCGAGGTATTAAAATATGGGGACCATTGGAGAAATGGAGAACAGAAATAGGATGATCCAATTTGCCAATTTGCTAATTTGTCTTTTCTTTTCCGTTTGTTTTTTCTTTTTATGATTGTGTTTCTTCGAAATGTTTTAATGTGATATTATGTTGCTTTGACCCCCCCCCCTCGGTGCTTAAATGTAGTTGATCTAAAGCTCCCGGCTATATTGCGAGACGAACAAATGTAAGAGGTAAAATTTTGTATTTGTATTGTTCTGTAATGTGTGCTTTTTTTGAAATTTAAAATAAAATATATTTAAAAAAAAAAAAAAAGTAATTATGTTTTTAATAAATATTTATGAGTATTTCCAAATGATGTAGAGATTTAATTTTTTTAAATTATTAATTATTTTATTTACAACAAATATTTATAAGATTGTTATACTTAACTTCTACGCTATCCAACAAATTCCCTACTGTTGCACTCTCTGGAGTGGGAATAGTAATTTTTACCTCTACGCTATCCAATGCCTTCCCTACTGTTGCACTCTCTGGAGTTAGAATAGTAATTTTTACCCCTACGCTATCCAACACTTTCCCTACTGTTGCACTCTCTGGAGTGGGAATAGTATTTTTTATCCCTAAGCTATCCAACGCTTTCCCTACTGTTGCACTCTCTGGAGTAGGAATAGTAATTTTTACCACTACGCTATCCAACGCTTTCCCTACTGTTGCACTCTGTGGAGTGGGAATAGTAATTTTTATTCCTACGCTATCCAAAGTTTTTCCTACTGTTGCACTCTCTGGAGTTGGAATAGTAATTTTTACCCCTACGCTATCCAACGTTTTCCCTACTGTTGCACTCTCTGGAGTTGGAATAGTAATTTTTACCCCTACGCTATCCAACGCTTTCCCTACTGTTGCCCTCTCTGGAGTGGGAATAGTAAATTTTACCCCTACGCTATCCAATGCTTTCCCTACTGTTGCACTCTCTGGAGTTTGAATAGTATTTTTTACCCATACGCTATCCAACGCTTTCCCTACTGTTGCACTTTTTGTAGTTGGAATAATCATTTTTACCCCTACGCTATCCAACGCTTTCTCTACTGTTGCACTCTCTGGAGTTGGAATAGTAATTTTTACCCCTATGCTATCCAACGCTTTCCCTACTGTTGCACTCTCTGGAGTAGGAATAGTAATTTTAACTCTATGCTATCCAATGGTTTCTCCACTGTTGCGCTCTCTGGAGTGGGAATGGTAATTTTAAGTTCTATGCTATACAACGTTTTCATTACTGTATTTTTTTTTAGTTATAGTTTTTGAATAGTATTTCTATTTATTTAGCTATTTGATATTTTTTGTATAATTTTAGATAATGTAGTATATAATTATTTTTAAAAATATTAAAAGTATTTTTTTTTTAAATGTATTAATAATAAATATTTACTTTTTATTTATGTTTTTGTTTTATGTTTGTAAATTTATTTGTAACTTATAATATTTGTTAATTCATAAAGGATTAAAATAAATATTAAAACGTATTGTTAAGTAAGTATATATTATATATTGTTTGTATATGTTTAATTAATGTATTATTATTATATATGTATTATTTATTAATTTTAAACAATATTAGATATTTTTAACTATGTTTATTTTATTTACTTTATTTTATATTTACATTTTTACAGGAAAAAACAACTATATTTTTAACTTCGATATTTTTAACATCTCTATTTTTTTTTCTCGATATTTTTGTACTTACCATGTTGTAGATGGGATGTCGATATTCTTGCTTTCGATATTTCAGCATTGATGTTCCTGTAGGTCGATATTTTGAAGGTCGATATTTTGTCAGTGATCCCTAGGGAACAACCAGACACAGTGAGCGAAAGCAAAGTAGCAAAGTCAGAGATGATTCAGGTGTGGAAATTTCCCCTGGTCTCCCTGAGGGATTTCTACCATGCACTGCACCAAGACATTTAACATTTCCAAACACTGTGTGTGATCTGCAGCTTGTTGAGAGACAGAAAGACTGGTGACGACAGCATCAAAATGTGAATTAATTTGTCACTTCTTAGGTGAGAGCCCTGACTTATTATGAGACAACAACTGCTGAAGACACCCATCAGCTCACAATCAGCCTAAAGGCTGCACTTGTAACTCAAGTACCACTTTTGCTGAAGGAAAGTGCTTCATATGATACACCAGGATGATCTTTCTCAGCAATCAAGTTCTGACTGAGGCCACAGCCTCTGTAGTCCAAGAGCCGCTGCTGCAGTAGCAGAACTGCTGCACACATCCATAATGTCTCACCAGAGCTACATTGACAAAGCACAGGTAACTGCTTTGGAAATTAAGACTTGTACCAGGTGAATTTGAAGTTGAGAGAGCAAACTGAACTGTTGTGCGCATCCATTCATTGGAGTATTTTGAGTTAACATAACCTATGCCTATTGAGTACCTTGTCCTGTTTTAAACAACAGGGGCTGTAGATTCTGTGAAACCTCGTTAGAGAGGGGAGAAAGCGAAAAGTGTGTAATTTGTCCCTGAAGATCTCAAGATTACAACTGCAATCCTGAATCTCCCAATGGTGTTGTGTAGTAGGATATGCTGTGTGATTAAAGTGCTTTCATTTAACCCAAATGATAAGTACTGGGCTAGCCAATAGGTTATTGTGACTATTGGTTTACCGTTCTGCACTCTTGTCTTCTTACCCTGTCCCTGAGAAGCCTTTGCCTGCTCACCATTACTGCCCTAAGCCTCAGTTGTGGAAAACGTTTGCTTGACTGACCCTCCAGAGCCAGAAAAGGACAGACCCCCTGACACCACTGACAAATTACATTACCTTTCACAATTGGGGCCCAGTAGCCCTTGTATGTATTGTGTCCCTCCCTGTAATGGTGTCTGACACAGCACGCGGTGCATTGTGTAAGTTCCAGCTCTCCTGAACATACTAATAAGTTTGCCTAAAACCATAATTACCTGCAAAGTGCAATGTTATGGTATGATATGTTATGTTATACAGATTTGTACAGATCCCTATAACACATGAGGCAACCCTGGCATGGAGCAGGTGTGAGTTGAGGCACACCAGGGGTCTCATGGGACTACTTGAAAAGCCAGGTATTCTGGTTCTTGCAGAGCTCAAGAAGTGAGGAGAAGGCTCCTATGTTTAGTGGAAGTTTGTTTCACAAGCGACGATCAATATAGGAAAAAGCTATACTGACAAATCTTGTTTTCTGTATGCAGAGAATTGAGCAGGTGTAAGTCACGATGCACTTTAAGCACCCTCTGCAATCCCGCAGCTTGGGACTCACCCAAGGCAACAAGAGGGTTTTGAACCTCTGCACTGCAGAGGACCAATTCTGCCACCTCATTTCATACCAGGAGGTGCTACTGCACAACGGTCCCAAAGGGGGCAGGGCATCATGACATGCCTATAGCCCTCTCGGGAACCCCACAGCACAAGACTCACCATAGGCAACAAAAAGGCTTCTTTGCACCCCACGAACCTCCATATTTCAGGGGACCAATTTTTCCATCAGGGGGCACTTCTGCACACTGGTTCCTGAAGGGGGTGGGGCCTCACAGCATGCCATAAGAACCCTCAGCAGTCCTGCAGTGCAGCTCTCACCAAGGAAACAAGAGGGCGCCTTGGCACCCCAGGAACCTCCACACTTCAGGGGAACAATTTTTACACCTTATTTTGTGCCAAGAGGCACTTCTGCACACCGCTCTCTCAAGGCGGCTGTGCCTCACGACATGCCTTAAGAGCCACATCAGCAATCCCGCATGTGCGGGATGCGCCTGGGAAAAGCCCAGGCCAAGAGATGGTCTGTCCACATCTGTCAGTGCCTAGTGGAGGCCGGGCAGAACCACCTCTCTGACATTTACTGTCTCCATGTTCTTTTGGCTTTTATTTCCTCCTGGACCTTGCCCTAAGCTCTCCTGATGTGATGCGGTTGTCTTCACTACTGAATATCAGCTTACAAGCCTCACTGAACTCGCGCTCTGCTCTTATTGCCGAGCTTGAGCTGCTAACTATTTTATTTGCTTTTTTCTTTGTTCCTTTTGTTCTATTGCTCACTGTAATTTACTCTGGCTGTTATGTGCCACTTTAGCATGCCTTGTCATTGACTTTAAGGTGTGTCGTTTTTGGGATATCTTTTACTGATTGTCCTACTGTTGTTTCATCAACCACATTTGCCTTTAAGTGTATCCTGTTAGAGGGGGGGTGGACGTTTTCCTCCCCAGGAAGTCAAATATGGGTAAAAAGAAGGTAGAGGAGGGGGTGAAACCAAGGAAGCGGCCTGTACTAGCACAGCCCTTCGGGACTCCAGACAGGCCTTCTGAGGTAACCACAAGTACCAGACCTCATACAACTTCCCTTGACGAAGCCTTTCCTTGTAGAAACTGTTTTTTGCCATTGCCTGAATTATCCGAGGAACAGCCATCTTCCCACCCTCCTACTAATTTGGCCTCTGTATCTGCTTCCCTTGTTTCTCCTAGTACTGATACAACTTGCCTTACTCTGCTAATTAAGGAGTTGACTGCTGAGGTTGGAGATTGAAAAACCTATGATTCTCCAGATGGCCAGCACATTAAGTCAACTTCTACCAGCTATAGGCACCAGCATCATCACTGTCCAGCATGCTTCACATCTGCAGGCAATCAAAACTCTTGCCCTGCAACCTAGCCTAATAGTAGATTATACTAAAGTAGACCCCACAATAGGTACAAGTCATACCAAACTTTGGGACAGTGACTGGTGTTAGTCAAGTTTTGGTCCTCCCTGGCACCATAGCCTCGCCAGAGCATCAGATAATACGCTCCCTGCAGCTGCCCAGTAGGTCTGCTAGGTTTAATCGAGTTGACAAGCCATTCATCAACTGGGTTCCATGTGGTGGTCAACAAAAGTCATCCATAAACTATAACAGTGTTGGATATTTTCCCAGCAAACAAATTGTAATGAATATCATTCCAAAACCTCTCCCTCATATCAGATATGAAGGAGATAATTCTATCAAAATTAAAGTGACACATTGGATCATACATCAGGGGCTGTCGCTTAGTCTTTCGGGATGACGTCATTAGTGCCAAGAGGAATTCCACACTGAGCTCACTGTTTGATACAATTGAGTTAACTTTTAAGGATGAGGCCTTAAGCGATAATTTGGGGGAAACAACCATTATGATGCACTACCATTACAACACAGCCGTTACAACACAACTGCCTTTACATAGCATGCCATTACAACGCATGTCACCACAACGCATGCCATTACAATGCATTACATTACAACGCATACCATTAGAACGCATTACAAGGTAAGTAATGGGGATTTTTTAGTTTTAGGGTGGGTATGGTTTTTGGGGTACATAGGGATAGTATTTGTACCCCTACACTATCCAGCACTTACCCTACTGTTGCACTCCCTGGAGTGTGAATAGTACTTTTTACCCCTACACTATCCCACACTTACCCTACTGTTGCACTCACTGAGTGGGAATTGTAATGTTTTACCCATAAACTATCCAACACTTACCCCACTGTTGCCTCAAAAGTATTATGCATTGCAATGGTACGCGTTGTAATGGTATGAGTTGTAATGGTATGCAATGTAATGGTAGGTTCTAAAAATGCGTTGTAATTGCATGTGTTGTAAAATCATGCGTTGTAATGGTAGTTGCGATGTAAAACCACCTTGTAAAGGCATGCATTGTAATTGTTTGCGTTGTAACATCATGTATTCTAATTTGGTGGCCCTCTACATCATGTCTTGTCCACCAAGCATCTCAGGTATCCAGTTCAAGTATCACCGTCCTGGGAATGACTATGGCATCACCTCATATCACAGGAGTAGGCCTGTATCATCTTTGGTCAACGTTGACTGACTCACAGGCCAAGCTCAAACATTTTTGTCCCACACTCATCCAGTTTCAAACCAAATAAACACTGACCCCCCTACTAGTTCTGGACCAACTACCAAATCAAGCACCTTCACTAATTTGACAACTACTAAGGCTGTTTTGCCTGTGTAATTTCCTCTTGTCCTGCTGATTGCCACAGGAAATACCTCTGTTGTCCAGAGGTCTTCTCTGACTACAGTGCTGTTATAGAATGTGGCTATCCTCACATCAAAAATGGATCAACCAGTCTGTAACAAATTTATTGAGGAACACAATATTTGTCTGTTCCAAGAGACGTAGTGTATTGACCCCAAATATAAGCCTGGCTACCTGAATTTTCATGTGCCAGCCAAACCAAGTTCAGCTGGGAGAGCTTCGGGGGGCCTAACTACTTGGGTCAGAGCCTCATTCAATTGTAAAATCCAGCAATTAATTATAGATTGCCTGGATATTCAGGGCATCCAATTATCAAATGCTCAAAACCTTTATGTTGCCATCTTTAACATCTATGCCAAAGGGGTTAAGAGTGGTTTGGCATCAAAAACCCTGCCTATTCTTGAGGATTATCTGGAATGGTGCCACCTACAATACTATCTCATTCTGGCTGGGGACTTTAACACCACCTCTGAACCCCTTGACTACAATGATGTCCAGCTAACCGATCTGGAGGACAAAATATGGGCTGTTACCCATCTAGACATTGTTCCTATAAACAGGTGGACCCCGGATGCCCTCCAGTTAAAGGTTCTCTCCTTCGAACTTGGGGTTAGGGCCACTAATGGTCATACCAGATCTGAACCCAAGGGGACATTTAGTTACAGCAAGCCCAACTGCACAAGTCTTATTGAATGCATCTTAGTCAATATAAAGTTATGGTCACTCGTCGAAGATATGGACATCAAGGAATGAGCAGAGAGTGACCACAATACACTGTCCCTCTCCATGTTAGCTCTCAGTGCCAGCCACCATCCTGATCGTTCTCCCCTATCTTGCACTAGGGACAACCGATATGCGTCTGTTGGACTGGCGTCAAATGGTAGCCCACCCAGATGCTTTGTCTGCAGCTAGTCAAGATCTCCAAGTGATGCTTTCCAAACTGTATGATAGCCCCTCTAATAAGGCAAACTATAAGGCTATCAGTTATCTACATCACCATTTTTTTGGAGCAGATCTGGGCATTCTTTACAATTCCTGCCTTTCACCCCACAAAACGTGCCATTAAAACTGAAACCTGGTTCAAGGGGGAATGCCATTAGCTTAAACATATTTTGGTGAAGGATATTAAAGCTGAGGATACTCCCCGAATTCCTGTTGTTAGAAAGGTTGATAAAAAATTACCTTGAAAAATTAGAAAGGGACTGGGAGGAGCAAAGATGGCATGATCTTAAGGATACTACCTCTGCTAAGGATGCTACTAAATTCTGGGCAATGGTTTCATGGGGTGGGAACGTTGCAGCGCCCAAATCAACTAATTATGTCTCTCAGTCTGAGTCATATGATTAATTTAAAAACCTATATCACGATGGCTTGATGGCTCCAGTCTAGGGTCTTTCCTTGTCCTCCACTTCTTTGAGCAAATCCCTGCCAAATGTTTGATCAATCTGACATTTTAGAATCGTTCAATGCTATTTCGAGAGGTAGGGCTATGGGTCTGGATGGCATACCAGCTGACATATTTCTCCATGATTCAGAAGCATGGTCTAAGTATGTCCTCTTTCTTGCTAATGCCATTGCTAAGGGAGCACCCTTCCTGATTCTGGAAGGGCGCTGTAGTGCTCCAAATTTCTAAAATGGGGGACAGGCATTAACCGGTGAATTATAGGCCAATAGGTTTACAAGATTACATTCTAAAGGTTTTCTGCCATTGTGTGTTCTCTGAAATCCAGGATTTGATTAATGCTAATAATGCTCTAAACCTTCTTCAAGCTGGGTTTCACAAAAGAATTTCTACTAATGACCAAGTCTTTTGCTTAATGCTAATTTACTTGAAGATGGTAGCAGTCGGCAAAGGCAACATGTATGTTGCCTTTGACAATTTAAAATCTGCCTTTGACTTTGTCCCCCGTCCAAAACTATGGCAAGAACTCAACGATAACAGCATGCCTTCTGGTATTCGGTCCATAGTAATATGACTTCACGAAAATGACAACACCAAAATCCATTGGGGTACATAGGGCCAGCATCTGAAAAAATCCTGGTTTTCAAAGGGGGGTTGACAGGTATCTGTACTGGCCCCTACCTTGTTCTAACTGTATCTAAATGCTATTCTGTATATTTTATCCCAGTCTCACACTGACACAGCTACCCTAGCTAACGTGAGGACCCAATTCTCCTGTTTGATGATGATACTCTGTTGATTTTCAAGATCCAGTGTGGCCTTTAAAAACTCTCGACCTGCTTTGATGAGTTTTGGCATGCCCGTGGGTTGGAAATGTATACCACAAAAACCAAACTCTCATTTTTTAATCAGAATAATTGCACAAAGGTATATTAGTATCAGGGGGAATTCTTCTAGAGAAGGTGGACTCCTTCCCCTATCTGGGTTTCACATTTTTTACCAACATGTCATGGAAGCCACACAATGGTAAGGCAGTTGTCAAGCATGCACATATAGTTGGGTCATTAATAAAGAGCACTGAGACTCCTTCAGCAAGCCAATAGCACCAGCGCTACTGATGTTTGAAGCAAAGGTCCTAGGCTCTGCTCTTTATGGAGTGGAACTCTGGGGCTTCACGAACATTAATGAATTGACTAGATCGGAGAACAAATTCCTAATATCACTAGCTCTCATACCCCCTAGCACCACTTCCTATCATTTGATATTGGACTTAGGTGTGAAAGGGGTTGAAGGAAAAACTATGCTGCGCCAACTGCTGTATTGGAGGTAATTACGGTCCACACCAAAGCTAGCCCACTACGTGGCAACCCCACATGATGTTATGCAGGCAGATCATTTTAACAAAATCCCTGGCTCCAAAACATTAAAATGTCGCTTACAGTCATTTGTTTGGTTGACCTTTGGGAGACCACACATGGTTGTCATATTCCCTCCAAAGAGTCTCTAAACAAGCTTTATTGGTCAAAAATCATGGTTGGGGATGCCCGTAAAGTTGCCAATAACACTTTGTCTTGTTTGTTTCTTGACTTCAAATCTACTTCTTTTTTTGAGCAGTTTGGGACTTTATCACTGTATCGTTGGATAGGAAGTTGTACTTTCAATTATAGTGGAAACTTTACTATTGAAATTATTTACATCCAAATGGCTGCCATTGGAATCTTTGGTCTACATATCATGCAACCTCTTCGAGGAATCTGTTCCCCATCTTCTTTTTTTGTGTTCTGCCTATGCAGGATCCCAATGTCTATTACCTGTTTGTGGGAAGCTAGGTATACAAAGTCACTGTATTGCTCTTCGTATACTCAAGACTGATTGTTGGCTCTTATATGCCTGTGCAGTTGCCAAATAATTGGGCGCAATATGGTTGGTTCGAAGGAAGGCTCTCTCCCCTCGAACAAGACAGTACACCACCACTGTCAACTGGCTGATACTCATTCCACATCTATTGCAATTTTGCACTAGCTACTCTTATATTTCTTCATTCTCCTTACTATATTGTCCAGCACATTATGCTGCTAATGGTCAAGATCGTTTGATTCTGACAAGCTGGCTTTTAACATATTGTTTCTGTCAGTCGCGGCCCGTGGATGGAGTTGCAGTGGGGCGAAAGACGGGGTGGGGCAGGGGCAGGGTGGGGGATGCTAAAAACCGGAGTATGGATAATTAGAGGTACGTAAACAATTTAATTAATAAAACGAATTTCGTAGAGTGTCCTGCATCGCAAAATGCGATGCAGGGCGCCCTCCGAAATTCGTTTCATTAATTAAATTGTTTACTTACCTCCAATTATCCATACTCCGGTTTTTCCGGCACGGCCATATTGCCCTGGAGGCCATTCCAACCAAGCCTCTAAAGGAGTATTGGTTTACCAGAGCACTGAACCAAATATCAAAATTTCCTCCATGATAGACCTGTTTTAGACTCCCGGGAAATAAAAAGGAGTTAGCATCATCTAAATCTTCAAATTGCAGTTTAGCCCATTTGGGTATATAGCGAGGACCCAAAGTTAAATGGAGGTTTATTACAAAATCAAAGCCTGTTAGACCTGGCATCCATGGCTTGGTTTCTCCTAACTTTTTGCCTCTACCTCCTTTTGTTTTTGATGATGTGCTTGATTTTGTTTTTGCTGGGTTAGATGCTTTGGGCACTTTGCCACTGCTGATCAGTGTCAAAGTGCAAGTGCTCCCTGTGTAAATTGGTATTATGAGTGGTTCTCTTGATTGGCATATTTGATTTACTAGTAGGACCCTAGAAAAGTGCACTAAGTGTGCCAGGGCTGGTAAATCAAATGCTACTACTGGGTAGGGGAAAGGTGACAGGAGTAAAACCCATAGACCGAGTTGAGATCTGGGTGTACATGTGTCGGCCAATAATATCTCAACCGGATTTAGTAAGAGGGACAATTAAAGACGTATGTACAAGACATTGTGAGAACACAGGGAAAAAAGGGTGAGAGACTACAAAATTCAGTTTTTTGAAAGTGCATATAGCATCATATATTTTTGAAACAAACGTATTTCATACAAAACAGTTGGAACAGCACTGTGAGCACGAAATGCGAAGGCGACCCAGGGGGGCTTTGTGCACTGGTGATAGTGAAGCAAAGAGTGACGGCGTGAGTGACAAGTGGGTCTATACAGCGAAGGACGCACGGTGACACTGTGAAAAAACAATATGTACAAAGGTAATGGTTCTTCCTTGATAAGTGAGTCGCGCTGTAAAATGGTCGACGGCGTTTAGATCCTATCTAGTTCAGGATCTTCATCAGGACCGGGTTGCCAGTTCAGGTAGTGTGGGGTGCAAAAAGGTGGGTGGGCAGGCATCCACGCAGGTTGGTGCGAGCAGTCCGGTTTTAGGGTGGGCGGAGAACACAAAGGTTCCCGGGGGAGTCGGTAAGGGTGTGAATTCCACTGCCGAGGTTAATTTAGGATGAATTGGGGGCACAAGCTCGGAGCCCCGAGCTGGCCAAGGTGGCTCGAACTATCTCGGTGGAGAGGAGTATTCAGATTGAGGGGTCGTCTGGAAACAGTCCCCTCGTCGGAGGACTTCCAAAATCTCAAGAGGAGGAAGGACAGCCGTCAAAGTACGGGTGCCGGAGCGCGGTTCTGGGGCAGCTGAGTTGCCAGAATACGGGATCCCTTTTCTTACATGTTAGACACCCCTAAGGTAGGCCCAAGGTACCCCTGGGGGCAGGGTGCAGTGTATGTGAAAAGTAGGACATGCCCTGGTGTGTGGCATGTCCTGATAGTGAAATACTGCCAGTTTTGTTTTTCACTATTGCAAAGGTATTTGTTGTCATGGGATAGAAAGGGGAGTTTGCTTATAACATCTTATAAGCATAACTACTCCTGGGAACAAGATAGGAAAATAACGTTTAGTTTGCCTGAACTCAGATTGTTAAAATGCATATTTTAGTAAGGGTGATTTTTATATTTTGTGTTTGAAAAAAACACTTCTAGAAAGAAGGTATTTCTTGCTTAGCCATCCATTATGCCTCTGCAAGGATGTGTATTGACTGTTTGGCTTGTGAGTAACAGGGGCTGGGGGTGTGCAGTGGCTCCAGAGAGTCAGGAGGAGTCAGGTCTGGGCTTAATAGACCTGGGTTGCATTTAGAGTAGGGGGAGGAGATTTCCTTTCACCTGAATGGGCCTGGTCTACCTTCCACAATGCTGTCTCTACCTTCTGCCAGGAAGCTGCACCATAGAGAACAGAACTGGTTTTGACTCTGCACAGGGCTTCTCTGCCATCAGAGAGCAAAGGATTTTGCTGTATAAATATTAGGGCCCAGATCCCAGAACTTTAAATCATTCCTGGAATTCAAGAGGACGCTTTGCCAAGGATAAGAGCTGGAGAGACTGAGTAGAAGTACTGCCCCTTCACTGTGTGGGGTTGGCCTGCAGTTGCTGTTTCTGTCAAGAAAAGGAGAGGGACGTTGATGTGTGCTGTGTCCCCTGCTTGACGGAAATCTCCAAGGGCCTGTGTGTGCTGGCGTCCTGTTCTGAAGTCTCAGGGACAGAAATACTTCACCCCCATCTCCCCTGAACTCTTCTGCTGTGAGTCCTGGCCTTCAAGGTGGTGCCTGTGTGAGTTTGGACCTCTTGAGGTTGTGGTTGCTGTTTGGGAGTTGGAAGAAAGAAGAATTGCAAAAATTGACGCATCGCTCTTCTTGCGGCCGTTTTTCCGATGCATCTCTGATTTCCACGCATTGTACCTGTGCAGCAAGTTTTCCTGGTGCATCACCTGTGGAGCAGAACTGTCACGAAGAATCGACGCATCATTCGCCATACAGACCAGATTCGACGCAACCCTTCCTCTGTGGGCAGCGGCACTGTCGCATTACCTCCCCAAGGTCTCAGGAGTCGACACATCTCTTTATTTCCAACGTGGCTGTATGGTCTTGTGAATGTTGATGCAGTTACAGGTACTTTGTGTAAAAGTCATGCATCCATCTATGGTACAAGTTCTAGAAGCTTTTGAAAGTCATATTTGTAACTGAGTATGTTGGATTTGTTTTGTCGTTTTGGTCTTGTTAAGCTTAGATAAAGATATTTTATTTTTCTAAATTGGTGTTGTGTCCATTTGTGGTGTCTTCACTGTGTTACTGTGAGTGTTGGTACAAATAATTTACACATTACCTTTGGGATAAGCCTGTCTGCTCGTGCCAAGCTACTAAGGGGGTGAGCAGGGGTTATCTAAAGTTTGCATCCCCCTTATCCCGACTAGAAGCAAGGGTCTCTATTTGGACAAAGGTACCTACCTCTGCCAGCTAGGGACCCCCATTTCTGACAAAGCCAAACAGTGAATATATTGTAGAAATACAGAATTACTACTGGCTCGCAGCCATTTTTGTGGCGGACATAGCTTTCCTGACCTCAAGAGGAGAGAACCTACGAGGAACCTGTGAGGATTTGCTCTACCGGGGAGAGACTGACTCTGTGCCTTATCGTGACCAGAGGGTGCGGGACTGCGAGTCCCAGCGGGCTCAGCGCAAACACCACCAGGCGCACCTGCGACTCTTCCCGCCCCCCTCCTCCCCTGCACCTTATTACGGCTCGCGGCTGTTTTTGTGGTGGACATAGCTTTCCTGACCTCAAGAGGAGAGAACCTACGAGGAGCCTGTGATGACCTTTAACCGGATTTGCTCTACCGGGGAGAGACTGACTCTGTGCCTTATCGTGACCAGAGGGTGCGGGACTGCGAGTCCCAGCGGGCTCAGCGCAAACACCACCAGGCGCACCTGTGACTCTTCCCGGCCTCTTCCTCCCCTGTATTTAGGCACGCCCATAGACGCGCACGCGGGACGTGCGTGGGTGTGCGCCGGGCGAAGCCTGGGCCAAGGGCAGGCCCGTTGTAGCCCGTTAGAGACCGTTAAAGACCGGGCCGGGCCCCCCTCTAAAAATTACCATCGCTTAGGACCAGCTCCCAAACTGTATGTACTTTCTTCCTGTCCTAAATCATTCCTAGGGTTGTTTGCAATTCTCATTGTTGGTTTCAATCATAATTTTAGTATATTTTTAAGCTTTCATTATGTCTACAAGAGGAACCAGAAGTAAAACCGCTGCCAAGGAGGGGCAACTTATAGGTCCTATAGATAGCTTTATTACTAGGGCTAACTCATTTATAGATCAGAGTATCTCTCTCATGGAATGTAGAGTGTCGCAACACTTAGCCACCGCAAAAAGATCCTCCATAGGCCATCTGGCAGACGCAAAAACACCTGATCAGCTTAGGAACCTGGACGGAGTGAAGCTTGTGGTCAAAGGCATAGCTTACCAAACACAGTCGATTTATCGGCTTCACAGCTTTCTGATTTTCAACTAAGTCTGGACCTAGAAAAGACCCCATATTTAGCGATCCAAACCACCCCAGAAGAGATAAGACAGTCAAGAGGGAGGAGAGAGGGTGCAATAAGGAGAAAAAAAAACTAAAAAGATTAATAAAGCCCCCAATAAGATAGGAGATAAACGTCCTTGTACCCTGACGACAGGAGATCAGGATGCCCATACGGTGATTATACATCAAACACCACATGATATCCTGGCCCCTATTAGTTTAGAAATTGTAACTGACCCATTACCAACAAACGAGGCAGACGATAATTCCAGTACACAACTGCTAACAAAAATTGGGGACCTATTTAAGCTATTGTTAACACCGTTAGAAGTCAGATTGTCCCAAATAGAAAAAGCTTTAGCTGAATTGACAACCTCTGTAAAAGCTAACCCAAACCAAGGGGCACAAAAGATGGGGGGTGGTAAGCAGTCCTCCTCTAATCCTATTGCCCAATATAAAAAAACAGTCCCCCTAGGATCATCAGCTATATCAATTCAAACTACAGCTGCAAAAAGTAATATAATAGGGAAGCCATTAAATAAAACCCCAAATACCATCTTAAATACTAATTCGGAACATAATAACACTGGTCTAAAAATACCAGCTACACAATTGAACAGAGGGTGGGACAGAGGACCTTCTGATTGCAGATTTTCCGTTAATTTGCCACCCGAAGCTAGTCCTTTTGTAGTCGTAATGACCGGAGTACCAGAATTGGAGGATCAAAATCCAGAACCAATCTGGTCTCTAAAGAACAAGGCCTAACATTGGCTTAGTATGAACCGGCCACTCCCGCCCAATTACCCAAGTAACATCTTGATGGTAAGAAGAGCCCCTTGGGTAGGGCATGGCAGGAAATCAATAAAGGGAGATTGTGTCCTTATTACTTTTGAAGATCCTAGAGTGGTTGACCATATTTGTTCATGGGAACACCCTAGTCTAACGAGTGAAATAGGAACAAAGCGCCTTTCTTTCTTTTACCCCCCGAGATATCGTGATGGTCCTCATTATGATGGATCCTGGCACACAGTGGGCCCTCGATATCGGGGTGGAGAAAGGGAAGAGTGGGGAGGACATCATCAGAGGGATTCTTACAGAGAGCCACCGTGTTGGGAGGGCTGGAGTGGTATTCCAACGATGAATAGATACAGCGGCCTTGAGTCAGTTGATTGACCACCATTGGTCGAAGACCCCCCTAGACCCAAGCCAGTGGAGCCAGAGCTTAATCCCGAACCCCAAATAGTTGACGTTCCCAACAAGAACCCCCAAGCCTTAGGCGTTGTTTTTTGGAACATCGCCGGTCTTCGCCCTAAGATCGAAGATGGGAGCGCCATGAGCTTCCTGGGAAGACAACAAATTGTCTGTCTCCAGGAGACATGGTCATCGACGGGACTTCACCTCTTGGGATTTAGGACGTATTTTTCTCCAGCTTTGGTAGGAAGCATGGGCAGGCCTAAGGGAGGATTGACCATCTATATAGCAAACACCATCCAGAAACTAAGAGTAACTATCGTTGAACTGGACGTACATTTCCAGCTTCTCTCCCTTTCCTTACCCAACAACGAGACCGTCCTGCTCATTAATTTCTATAATAATTTAGAGGAAGGAGAATTCCTGAGAGCGGTATCTAACCTTTATGAGAAACTCTCCCATTTCAGACAAGCTAAAGGAGGTAAAGGCTCTGTGTATTTCCTATGGGGGGGGGGGGGGGGGGTTTAATCTACATCCCTGCCCACATGATGGAAAAAACTGCGGTGGGATGGTGAATGAGGAGGATATTCCCCTCACTCACTTCAGCCATACTAAGTTGGGCACAGTCATGAACGATCTATTATCAGACCTGGACCTTCTAATAGTTAACAACCTGACTCCTAATACTAATCAGTTACAACCAACATACTCGGGAAGGGGATACCAATCAACAGTTGACTATATCCTCCTATCGGATGGTTTGTCAAATAGAGTCAAGCATTTTGAGGTTCTAGAAAACATACTAAGTGACCATTCGGCCCTTAGGATAGAACTTTATTTAATGCACCACCAATCCCTTACTCTAACAATAGCAAAAGTGTGAGCCAGAACGAACTACATATAGCCCAGTCAAACGGGTATACGCTAAAATGGGGGAAGATAAATCCCGGGCAAATTACTGAAGAGCTGATTAAATCAGCCTATCCCCACATTATAAAATGCCTAGATCCAATAGTAACAGAGGAGGAAGTTCTAAGCAACTTTTCTATAATATTAGCTACTATTAAGGGCCTTCTGACAGCAAAGCCAAAAGTAGAAACATCAACTAAAAAAGGCTGGTTCAATCATAGCTGTACTCTGGCACATTCTAAGCTAAAAGTGGCCCTGAATAAAGATGCTAGAGATTTACAGCTAATTGCTAGACTTAGAAAAGAGTATTTGGCTGCGCGTAAGCAGAGAAAGGCCGAACTAAAACAGGCTTTGTGGTACGAACTACACAGAAGTGCCCTAGAAAAAAATAGCGAGGCCTTTTGGAGGGTAGTCAAGTCCCCATTCTTAGCTGATGATAACCTTCCTAAGATCGAAGTGGCCATAGAAGAAGGAGCTTGGGTATCCCATTTCTCTAAAATCTTTCAGAGAGAATCACATATAGTAGGACCAGACGTAACTCATCTAGCGGTCGTATACCCTATTTCCATAGAATTCGATATTTCTGAGGTGCTCTGGCTCTAAAAGCAAGTAAAAATGTCAAAGCACCGGGGCCCGATGGAGTCCCCGTGGACATTTTTAAATATAATGCGGATCTCTGGGCCCCTATACTTACTAGGGTGTGTACGGCAGCCGCAAAAAAGGGGTTGTTGGATTCTTGGACCAAGTCCATCATGGTCCCAATATTTAAGAAGGGAGACCGCCAGGACCCTACTTGTTATCGCCCTATCTCACTGCTGGACTCGCTGGGCAAGGTAGCTGGTAGGGTTGTCCTTGAGCGGCTCCAGCAGTGGGTAGAGGAAAGGGGTGTTTTGTCCGACCTACAATTCGGCTTCCGGGAAGGTTTTGGTACAGTAGAACAGGCCCTAAATCTATCCTTGATCCTGGGTAAATATATTCACGCAAAACAGGACAGGCTCTACATGGTGTACGTGGACTTGTCCGTCGCTTTTGATTGCGTGTCCCATTCAAAGCTCTGGTCAGTTCTGGCACAAATGGGAGTGGATCCCCCTCTCCTAGATTTTTTGAGGGAGTTATACTCCAAAGCTTCTGTGAGAGTCCGCTTTGGTTTGAAGGGTGAGTTGTCTAAATTTTTTGGAGTGGAGCGTGGAGTTAGGCAAGGATGTGTCCTGGCCCCCTTTCTTTTCTCCTTGTATACAAACAGCTTGGAGGTGGAGCTCTTAAGGGGGGCCCAGAACCTCCCGCGAGCAAAACAACGCCTAATTCCCGCTCTGCTCTATGCGGACGACGCCGTCATACTGGCACGTACCCCGCTTGAACTACAGAAGGCTCTGTCCAGGTATGCGGATTATATGGGCAGTCTTGACCTCCACATAAACATTAAGAAAACCTTTGTAATGGTGGCAGGCAAAGGGAGAAAAAGGCCTAAGGATATATACCTTAATACCCAAAAACTTGAAGTGACGGCCCAGTATCCTTACCTAGGTATTACAATAGACGAAAAACTCAATTGGAAAGCAGCAGTCGAGGCTAGAAAGCACTGTTTCAAGAGAGCAATAGCTGCTCTGATAACCTTCTCACAAAAATTGGGAAAAAGGTCGCCTGTGGAACTACTAAAAATCTACAACGCTAAATGTTAGACAATAGCACTGTATGGGGCTGGCGTCTGGGGGCATGTGGATGCCAGTGCTCTACAGGTGGCAGAAAACTCTTTTTTAAGATTCCTCCTCACAGCACCTAGACGAATCTCTACTTACGCATGCCACATAGAACTAGGCATACCACACATAGAGGACCTGGTAAAACTGCAACCACTGCTATTGTGGCGGCGCATTTGGACCTCTGATAAAAACATGTTCACCAAAGGAATTGTGGCAGATTCAATGGCATTAGAACACTCGGCGAAAATCAGATGGCTTCTCTATATTAGAAATGTTCTCACTGACCTGGCTTAGAGACTTATTACATAACACCAGCAAAGATCAGTGAGATATCCAAGAAGGATCTGAAAGTAATGGCTCTGAGCCATTTAGATGGACTAAGGCTTGCTAGCGAAATAGGCAAACCCTCTGTCCTCCACGCAACCATGGTTCAGACCACTATTATGATTCAGCCCTACTTAACACTGGATATTACTATTTTCGACCGATTCGTACTAACAAGATTTAGATTAAATCTTTTTCATCGGTTAGTAGCCTTTCCCACGAGGAATACTTGGGAGCCAATTCTAGGACTTTGTCCCTGCGACGACAAATCAGTGCAGACCACTATGCACACTGTACTGTTTTGCAAGTTTTATCATGCTCATCGCAAATTCTGGCTGCTATCCTTGTTAAAGTCGTGGGGTTTTAGACAGTGCCGCCCTGCCATGTTGCGTCTTCAGCTATTAGAGTCTGAATCTATTTGTTACCATGTTGTTAATTTCCTGAAATGCATTTTTAGTCATAGGAAAAACTTGTGAGAAACATGTCTAAAACATGGAATAATGATATTAATGAAATATGTAGTGATTCATTCTTAATCATTTTTTATAGGAACTCAGTTTTATTGTGTAATTGATCTTTTTTACTTTGTAACAATATGGATAATGTCGCTTTTATGGATTTCTATTATGAAATACCGAATAAAGAAAATGTATTTATATTTATTTACTGGTAATCCAAATTGTCTGACAAAGTTCAACTTCAGTAACATAACACATACAAGGAATTCAGTAATCAAAGTGCACAAAATAAGAAACAAGATTTGGTGATCAGTATATGATTTCTGGTCTTCCTGCCTATTCCTGAGTTTTAGAAATGGGAATCTCTAGTTGGCAGAGATGTGCACCCTGTCTAAGTAGGGACCCTTATTCTAGTCAGTGGATAAGGGGACTACACAGCAAAGATAACCCCTGCTCACCCCCTTGATAGCTGGGCACAAGCAGTCCGGCTCATCTCAGAGGCAATGGGTAAAGCTTTTGTACATACACACACAGTAACACAGTGAAAACACTATTAATGGTCTCCTCACCAGTTTAGAAAAATTACTAATATTTATCAGAATAAAATAAGAGCAACATGACAAAAATCCAACATACACAAGTCAAGATATCACTTTTAAAAGATTCAAAATAGTTCAGCCCAAAGCGAACAATAGATGCGCCACTTTTATCACAAAGTACTTCGGATGCACCAAAATCAAGGATGAAAACAGGCGCAGGGAAGGTGAGGCGCCAGAAAAGCAAAGGGATGTGTTGGTTCCTTACTCCAATGGGAGGTGATGTTTTGGTTCCTTTCTGCCCGGGAAGATGATGAGTTGGTTACTTTCTGCAAGGGAAGTGATGAATCAGTGCCTCACTGTCAGGGAATGTAATGCGTCATTTCCTTACTGTGAGGGGAGATAATGCATCGATATCTGGAGAGGCAGCCTCAATTCCTTAGTGATGGGCAACGTCGATGAAGTACTTAGCGCAGAGGAATGATGCATCAAAAATGCAGACGCTCTAGGTCGATGCAGCAGAACAGGCGCTCCATCGATTTCCCAGCTGAGAAGCAGATCATGCATTGACCTCTTCAGCAAGGCTTTCATCAGCGTGGGCACCACAGACATTGGTGACGCACTGCTCTGGACTCAGACTGCGGTAATCTTTCAGCCACGTGACAGGTGCTGCATCGATTCTTTGGCTGCATTGCTGCGATGTATTGGTTTTTCAAATGCATGGTGGTGCTGCATCGGGAAAAACAGGTGCTGGAGGTTGATGAGTGTATTTTCTAGGTTCTTTGAAGCAAAAAGCCACCTTTGTGGGCCCTGAACTCAAATTAGCACCACTTGGCAGGTCAGAACTCTCAGCAGAGGAGTTCAGGGGCTGCAGATGAAGTCTTTGATGGTCCTTAGACTTCTTAACAGGAGGCAAGCACACAAAAACCCTTTAAGAACCTTGCCAAGCAGGATGCGAAAAACAAAGTCCAGTCCGTTCACTGCCCAAGGCAGAAGCAGCAAGCAGTAGGCTACCACAGCAATGCAACAAACAGAGTGGCAGTTCCCCTCCTACAGCATCCAGCTCTTCTTCTTGGCAAAATCTCCTCTTAGTCCAGATGTATTGTGAAGCTATAGTGTCATAGCTCCTGTACTAATACCAGTTTCTGCCTTTGAAGTAGGCAAACTTTAATGGAAAGTCTTTCTTTGTAGTGCAGAAGACCCTGCATTTCTCTGACCTGTCTTCAGACACACTACAGGGGGGTGGAGACAGCTTTTTGTGAGGACAGGCACAGGCCTATTCAGGTGTCACTGACACCTCCTCCCTCCACGCTAGCCTTGGAAGACCCATAAGCCTTGTGAAGGGGCATCGGGATATGCAGGCCACACCTCAGCTACTTTTGTGTGACTGTCTAGAAAGAATGATGATACAGCAAACTGTGATCCTCTCTTAGACATGAATTCCACAGGCAGGCAGAGGCACAGAATGCTAAAGCAAGAAAATACTCACTTTCTAAAAGTGGCATTTCCAAACATGCAGTTTTAAAGCCAACTTCACTATAAGATGAATTTTTAAATTGTTACGGGACCCTAAACTCCAAATCTCCATCTCTTCCCAATTGGAAGTTACACTTGTAAGAGGTTACAAAGGAGCTTCAATGATAACATATGGGAGAGATAATCCTTGCAATAGTGAAAAACAAAATTAGCAGTATATCAGGACAAGTAAAACACACCAGTACAAGTCCTACCTTTCAAATACACAGCACCCTGCCCATGGGGCTACATTGTGCTTACCTTAGGAATGCCTTATGTGTAGTAAACATACATTTTTTAATTTTATTTTAAGTGTTTTATATAGCGCTGGCCTGACTTGGGGGTATCGGAGCACTTTACAACCTTTTGTCATCTAGCAATCGAGTCCAGAGTGAAACAATATAAACACAATACTAAACACATTGATTTGTGACCAAGTCTTGTTCAGGAATTGGGGACAAAGGTAGCAGAAAAATACGGAGGTAGATCAATAGTAAACAAGCTGCTTTGTGACGAATCCTGTTCCGGGAGGGAGAACAAAGACGCTAGTCAAGTGGTAGGTGGTGTAAAATTCTTCATACCGACGTTGCTTATGACTATATTCTTTCAGTTGACAGGGTTCTGTGTTGGGTGGCAGCTATCTCTTCAGAAAAGATTGGTTGAGGTAGAGGTCTTTGAGCTGGCTTTTACATTTTTGAAGGAGGGATTGTCCTGATATAGACTGGGATGGCGTTCCATATTTTGGGTGCATTACCTGAGAAGGAGCGTGATAATGTTTTTTGTTTTCGAGTTTTCGGAGGGATGAGAAGTAGAGTGTTAGTACTCCTGAAATTCCTTGTATGACCAGCCTTGTTTAGTTTGTAAGAAACAACCACAAGAATTAAACTGTTTCATCAGAAAACATCATTCGTGTGAATTAATCCATTTATTTTTAGACGTTGAAAAACTGTATATATGAGTATGAATGCGAAATCATATGAATGAGTGTAAGAATGTGTCAATTTTAGAAAACACAAAGACTTTTTTCTCCCCTATTTTCCCCTCTCTCTCCTGTGGATTTAATATGTCACGTTTTTGATAAAAAAGGAAAATGTCAATTTTTTGACTAACTACTAAAAATAAATGGATTAATTCACACGAATGATGTTTTCTGATGAAACAGTTTAATTCTTTTCGTCATGATGATGTTTTGATAAACAATTTTGCAGTACTGGCGCATTGTGGTTGTTTCTTATATATAAGGCTTGGCCTTACTGCAGATAAGCCAAACCCTTAATTTGGTTTTCGCGTTGTTTAGTTTGTAGGCCAGGTAGGCAGGTTTGCCCGTGTGCAAAGCTTTGTGTGTGAGACAAGCAGTTCTGAAGCTTGCACGCATTTCTATTGGGAGCCATCTCCCCCTGAGAGCGGGGGAGATGTGTTCGTATTTTTTTAATCACTTGACCATCCTGGCTGTGGCATTTAGCTAAGTATGGGCGAATTTTGCAGATCTGCGGTCCACGAATTCGCGCGAAATCGCAAAAAAAGTCAGCGAATTCGCGGATTTTTTTGCGATTTCCATCTACTCAACTGGAGTACTGATGGCTCATGTGCTGTGCTCTAACGTGCTAATGCTGCATACGTTAGCACACTAAACCCAGACCTACTGGCTTTGCCAATGCTTGTTTTGTGTCGGATACGTCCCTGAAACGGTCCGTGTCTTTACTATTATTCTCAATCTACAAATATGTGCAGTAGGCACATATTGTATACACATGCATGTGGCTGACATGTCTTGTTTTGTGAATCATACACATTTCGAACATATAAATGTTTAAATTTTACAAATCTCAGCACCTATCCTTTATTTCATTGGAATGTCCAGTCCATTATTGATGCTAGAGAGCTTCCAAATACAGCAAAAAACTCACTGATAAATGATTACAAAGTACGAGAACAATGGGATCCACCGTTAACCTCGCCTCTAACAGTTAGGACTGGACCTTTTAGCAAGTTATTTGTTTTCTGAGATGGTTTAGTGCACTAATATCTGGCAACTACTGACTTATGTTACAGAGTGTATAAAATGTTCATGGTATAGAGAACCATTTCTCACACTGTCCTGTGATGAAGGCGGAAATAGCATTTATATGATGATGTCACAATCTGAATTATTACTCAGAAGATTATCAATGTCACAACATGCTTAGTGGTGTGTCTGAGAACACAATGCAAGTCTTCAGTGGAGCCGAGACACAGGCCCACGGATGGGGTTTATAAGAGAACAGGCACGCCCACTGTACCTGGATGTCCAAGGATGATTGTTGAGGATGACTGGAGTCTCGATGGAAGCTTGGGGGCTCGAGGGCCGGGCATCGGTGCCCACCCCTCACCCAGCAGCAGCTGCTGGCACTGGGAACTCCATGGTCCAGGCGGGGTGCCGTCCAACCTCTGCTGCCGCACGGGGGCTCTCCACGACCCCCACCCTTGTCATCACAGAAGGGCCGTCGTCTGACCCGTGACGGCGCAGCCGCTGCCTACGAGGCCTTTCACACGGCGCTGATTGAGGCCCAGGACATCCGCGGCCCAGCAGCAGCCCGGGAGGCTCTGCGAGTATCGATGCGGGGGGCAGGCAGCCATCACTAGAAAATCAGAGTGCGGGCACTGCCGGTGGTGCTGCCAGCTGAACGAACGCACTGGCACTTTGTTACCGGTTCAATGCATGAGTCTAAAGGGCATTCCGGGACTTATGAATCTATGCAATGTACGGAGAGTCCATTAAAGGCAGGGCAATTGGAATGATGGCATTCTGCGGTTGCTGCGTTTATACATTACTATTAGTTTGCCACGAAATCCATCATCTGCTGCATAATTTTTAAGTTTAACAAAAAAATGTTTCCTGCTGAAATGGATCAAAATATAGTAAAACATGGCAAATAATGAAGTAATACTGCCAAAAAATGTGGCACCATCATAACTGGCCTTTTTTTGTGCTGTATAATTTACTCAACTCTACCACACAATTATACTGGCCTGGTCTAAAGGTCACAGGCTATGGGGATAAAGGACACTTGCCCAGTCTTGACCTTGCACACGCATTTGTGGGGCTGATTAATATACGTTACTGAATTTGAGCTTCAAGTCGGGCACCTGCTTTATTTATATCTGTAAGTGCTTCCTGTTGAGGTTTAATTTTTGGCCAACAGGAAGCACTTACAGAGTTAATTATGGCAGGTGCCAGAGTTGAACCTAACTTTGTGACCATTTTAGAATGGCGCCAGCAAGCACTCTGGCAGCTTGCCGGCGCCATTCTAAAATGGTTACAAAGTTAGCTTCCTGTGGGCCAAAAAAAAATCTGCCCGCTTGCGAATTTGTGAATTTTTCGGCAATTTCGTGAGATTCGCGGATCGCGAAATTGCCGAAAATTCACAAATTTCACGAGCGGACCGGATTTTGTGCCCATACTTACATTTAGCATTGATTGGAGAGAATCTAAGTGACATTTTGCCGTGTCTGTGAGGGTTGCATTCCTGTAGTCCAATCTGGACAGAACCAGGGATTGTGTGGCTTATTTGAGGTCAGTGGGAGGGATGAAGGTTTTTATTTTGTTGACTAGCTTTAAGTTGAGAAAAACGCTCTTTGCGGTGTTCTTGATATATTTGACCATTTTTAAGTTTGGGTCCAGAGTGATTCCCAGTGACTTTACGGAGTCGGCAGGGATGAGATTGCAGTTGAGAGCATCAATGGATTTTAGCCATTCTGTGATTTGGAGGGTCTGCTCTTTGTTGGGTATGAGTAGGATTTACATCTTGTCTTGGTTGAGTTTCAGGTGGTTGAGGGAGAGCCAGTGGTGGACTTCGTTTAGAGGGTAGTTTAGTCTCAGAATGTCACCAATGGGGGAGGTTTCTAGGTAGATTTGTGTATCATCTCAATAGAGGTAGAAGGGGATGTTGGCTTTCTTGAGTATGGTGGTGAGGGGCTCCATGTAGATGTTGAATATTGATGAGGAGAGGACTGATCCTTGGGGGACGCCCCTACTGACTTGAAGTTATTCATTTGTATTCTTTAGGAGTGGTTCTGCAGAAAGGAGGTAAACCACTGTAAAACCACCTCTACTGCTCCAACCATTTCTCAGATTACTTTAATGAGGAATTGATGGTCTACTGTGTCGAAGGCTGCAGATAGGACCAGGAGTATGAGCAGACATCATCGATCCATATCAAGTGATTTGTGGACATCATCTATGATATTCAGGATTGTTGTCTCTGGACTGCAGCCTTTTCAGATACCCGATTGTTGAGGGTCTAGCAGGTTGTTGCTGTCTATGTGCTGGGTAAGTTGAAGGAGAACACAGCGTTCTAGGATTTTGGCTAAGAATGGGAAATTGGATACAGGCCTGAAACTTTTGAGATAATTTGGGTCAGAGGCTGGTTTTTTTTTGGGGGTGGAGTGACTTGAGGCAGTCGGGCATGATTACGGTTGTCAGGGAGCTGTTTATGATCTTGGTCCAGAGTGGGCCTAGGGTGTGTTTGAGTTTTTGGGCCTAAATGTGGGACGAGGCATTGGGTTTGGTAATCATTTAGATGATTTCTGCTTTGGAGATGCGATTGAACGATCTCCAGTTGGGAGTGGAGTGTCTGGGCAAGATGCTTTCACCTTTGCCATGTGGCAGGCTTTCTCTGGGGGTACAGAGGTGGTCGTCCAGGGAGAGCTCAATCTTGGGGAATTTATCGTTAAAGAAATTGGCAAAATTGTCACATAAGACTTTGGAGACCTGCACTGAGGTTGAGGGGGGCTTGGAAGTTTGTTGTCTGATAATATTGAAGAGTTATTTGGGACAATATTTGGCGTTGTCTAGTGCTCCACAGAAGAAGGACGTTTTTTCTTTCTTGATGTGCTTCTTATATTTCCTGCGTTCCATTTTGAGTTGATCAAGGTGTAATGAGGACGGGTTGTTCTGCCAGAGTCTTTCTGCAGCTCTTAGTTGTCTTCTTTCCGAATTTAGGTCTGTGTTGAACCAGGATCTTAATGGGATTTTCCCGACTCTTTTTTTGTTTCAAGGGAGCCATTTGGGCAAATATGGAGGTCATAGTTGCGTTGTAGTGTGAAGTCAGTTCTGTTGTAGATAGGTCGTTTGTGGAGGTGGGAAGTATTGAACGTATGCTTTCTTCCAGTTCGGCAAGGGGGATCTGTCATAGATGTCTCACCCATCGGGGGGAGTTCTGGGAGCGAGGTGAGAAATGGATCTTTTGATTGATGTGAAAAAGAATGATGTGGTATTCTGACCAGTCAACAGGCGGTATGTGGTCAATAGTGACTGTTTCTTCGTGAGCTATGATGGCATTCAGGATGGAGCCTCTGTTATGGGTTTGCTCTGAGCAGTAATGGATAAGATTGTTGTTGCTTAGAAGTTCATTCATGGATTGGATCAGAGAGTTATTCTCATCATCACAATGTAGGTTGAGGTCGCCTAGTAATATGTTGTTAAACTCCAAGAGTGAGCAGTGTGTTATCAGGTCAGACACGTGTTCTCCAAATGAGGGGGTGTTGCCTGGCAGATGGTAAAGCAGATGGCAGTATAGCACTTGTTGTCAGTCGTCTTGATGGTGGCAGTTTGATATTTGAAGGTGTTATATTTGAAGGAGTCTGTTTCCATTACAGAGATGTTGCTCTTGTGGATGATTGCAATCCCACTGCTTTGCTGGTTCTTTCTGTCTTTGTTGATGATTGAGAACCCTGGGGGCACAAGCATGTCAATGATAGTTGAGGAGGCTTCATTCAACCAGGTTTCTGTTATGAACATGATGTCTATGTCATGGGTGAGTATGGTTTCTGCCAGTTCTGTTGCATGTTTGGTGGCAGATCTACAGTTTATGAGCATGCAGTTGATCGATCCCTTATTATCACTTTCATTTGTTATGGGAGCCATGGGGATATTAGTGAGGGCTGAAGGCCTCAACGTTCTTGGTGCGATGTGGTCTCTTCCGAATCCGGTGATAACCTGGATCTCGGAGTGGAGGTTGATAGATGAAGCTAAGTCATAGGATTTGGCAAGATTAATTGTTTCACTCAAGGAAATTGCAGTGCTTGTTCCTTTGGGTCTTTGTGGTTGGTTCAATAAGGTGGTTGTGTTCCAGCTGTGCTGTTGGACCCTGGAAGGACTTGTGTGTTTATTGTTGGTGGCTATAGGTGTAAGGTGTGGGCGTTGGGTAGATTCCAGAGGTGTTGTGGATTTCCTGTATCATGCTCCCTAGTTGGTTTTCCAACCTATCAAGTCTTTGAGTCAAATTCCTAGAGGAAGGGGTAGGGGAGTTTGGGTTCAGGATGTCCTAAGTGGGGCAGTCTTTGGAAGGAGAAAGGAAGGTTTGTGTCAGACAAGTGATTGCCAGGTTGACAAGGCAGTTTAAAACTGCACTCACAGACACTGCAGTGGGTGGTCGGAGACATGGTCACAGGGATCCTCATGTGGGTGGTGCAATCTGTGCTGCAGGCCGACATGTAGAATATGATGTACAGGCCCAGGGCACACAAAGTGCACTTTACTAGAGACTTATCAGTACATCAAATATGCCAATTGTGGATAACCAATCATAATCACAATTTACACAGGGAGCTCTTGCACTTTAGCACTGATCAGCAGGGATAAAGTGTCCAAAGTTCTAAAACCGGCAAAAACTAAATGCACTACACAGTCAAAAACAAGAGGTCAGAAGCAAAAATGACAGGGGAAAAACATACCTAAGTTGCCAGGTCTTAAAATGAGTAATACAGATTTTCCTAAACTAAGCAAAATCCTAATTTGGGAAACCTTAATTAGACCCAGTAAAGAGGAAGGTGTCAGCATTGCAGAGACTTTTGTTGAAGTCTACAAAATCAAGATTATTGCACAGCATAAAGTCACACTACTGACTTATATCAAATAGGTCTGTACCCTTCTGAGTCTAAAGGGAATCTGCATACTGCTAAAGAGTGTCTACTAATTAACACTTCACAGAGAATTAAAAAATAACACATCACATGTCCCAGTACTTTTCCACCTTCTCAAAGTAAAGCTTGGCTGTTCCATCCGATACTCCATTCTCTTGGTCTGAACATCAGAACGTCCTTGGATTTCTCCAGTCTCCATGAATTGTGGCCTTGCCTTTGTTCATTAGCGCCTCTTGCCCTTGCCAAAAGTTGCCCTCTCAAGCCTCACTATCTCTCATACACAATATGCCTTTCACTAACTATGGGATCATGTGAAGGCACCCTCAAAGAAGAGAAAAAAGTTGCAACCTGAGCAACTTTCAAGTTGAAGGTTAAACATTAGAGTCAAATGCTTAATGCCTTTGGTGAACTTATCATAGAAAACAACTTCAATACGCATTTTAAATGCATGGTTATAGATACACATATAATCTGCAAATACTCCATTCACAGCAGGAGACAAGAGGATACCTATTAGATTGTTATTAGCATGAGCAAGTTGCTAGCTTCTCAGTGCATTTGTCAGTCACACAAGCAATAATGTGATGAGATATGGCTGCACACACTAATCCCAAACCCTTAGGTAAATCAGACTGGTTCTTGCAAAGACACCACTTAAAATGCCCACTTCAAAACTAAATAACCTCATTTTGGAAACCTGTTGATAATTATTTATCTTCTTAAATACGTAGCTGTCTCTAGTTATTTATTGCTTTTATAATAGTCTAGTCTTTATTGTAAAGTAGCTCCAATGTAATCATTAGTAATAGTATATTTATACATGCCTCTTCTCCTTCCCTTTTGTTTTTTAATGAATATCATATTATATTGTATTTTACCTGTTGAAATGTAATTGCTGTTCTGTTCGGTTATTTGCAAATTAATCTGATGTCAGAGTCTGCTGCAGGCGCCATGAGACTTCCTGGAAGTGATTTGTGCGCCATATAACTATCCATGACTTGACTTGACTTGTTCTGAATATTTTTCTAATTGGGTATTTTTATAGTACTATTATTTGTATTGTAATTTGTGTATTATAAAATGTAATAAACTATTTGGAACAAAAAAAACTAAATTACCAATTGAGAACTACATCCAACTTTCTCATCAAAGGCATACGTCTATGTCTATTTTGTAATGCAATGCGGAAAATATTCACGTCTTTATGGGTGGGATCTTTGGATCTAATATATAACCTGAACTCCCACACAGGAACACTACTTATATGGCACACCAATTGGCCCAAATATTGCACCTCTTCCTCCAATTCACCATGGAAAAGTGAACTGGTATTGCAGATCAACAATGCATTGAATTCATAAGATTGTATACATGAGGCTGGATTGGTATTTAATGTGCATGTTGCCATGGCTGTTTATCTAGTGTCAAAATTGAATAAGTATGAACTAAATAGGAAGGTAGGCTGAGTATAAGAGCAAGCATCAACAACAGAGTCAGAAATAGTGCCAACAGCATGCAGTGAAAAGGCTGGTTGTTGTAATGAGATAATGGGTGTACATCTTAAAATATAAATACAAGTGCATGTAGAACTAGCAGGTCTAGTAGTGGGATTGTAAACTATGCATGGCATACTTCTCATCTATTTCCATCCAAAATGACAAAATATTGCAAAACAAGCTATTTCTGTTATTGCATATGTACTAATATGGTTCCATGGTAAAATAGTGATTACAAAAATATAGATGAAAAAAATATTGATGTAAAAATATCGATTACAAAAATATTAAATCCCTATACTTAAACAGGTAAGTACAGTACTATCGACTCTAAAATATTGATGTAAAAAATATAGCTGTAAAAAATATTGACTATGAAAAATAACATAAATTAAATAAATATTATTATGAATATTAACAAAAAAACTTAAGTAATTATAACAAATAAACTTAATTTATTAAACATAAACACAAAAAATGTGTACATATACATATATTTACTTAAGTACATTTTTTTAACTATTATCTTTATTTAATTTATAAACTTTTTTAATTATATAAAAATAAAATAAACACAGATAAATAATTTAGAATAATATATTCTATATTTAATTAACACATTAAACTATAAAATCAAAAAATCATACATTTAAATAACAAAATAAAACATTAGTAGATAAATCGTTGGAAAGTGAAGGGGTAAAAATTACTATTTCCACTCCAGTGAGTGCAACAGTAGGGAAAGCGTTGGATAACGTAGGGGTTAAAATGACCATTCCCTCTCCAATGAGTGCAACAGTAGGGAAAGCGTTGGATAGCTTAGGGGTAAAAATTACTATTCCCACTCCAGTGAGTGCAACAGTAGGGAAAGAGCTGGATAGCGGAGGGGTAAAAATTACTATTCCCACTCCAATGAGTGCAACAGTAGGGAACGCGTTGGATAGCGGAGGGGTAAAAACTACAATTACCACTCCAGTGAGTGCAACAGTAAGAAAAGCGCTGGATCCCAAAACAATAAAAAACAAAACCATCAACATTTTTATTAAATTTAATTTCGAAAATTAACATAATTAATAAAAACATTTAAATATATTATTATTTACAAAGATAATACCAAAATAATTACCCATTATTTAACACCATAAAATCCACCACACCCACCTACAATTAATTACACAATTAAATGTAAAAATTATTAATTCATAAATGCAAATTAATGTACTATCATTTATTAATTAGACAATTACACAATTACAATTATTATTTACTTATTAATTTGTGGTAATTAATTTAAAAGTATTTAATAATTCATCAATAAAAAGATTTAATTACTTACCACCCTTCACACAATTTACACATATAAACACCACAAAACACACCTAAAATTAATTAAACAATTGACCTACTTTTTCATTAATTGACTAATTGGAATTAATTAACAACTAATTATTACACTATTATTAATTCATCAATTAACACATTAACATTATTGAATACATTTTATAAAATTAGATTACTTCCCACCCTATTCCCCTATAAATCCACAACCCGCTACGGAACAAAAAACGCAGAATTAAACTTAAAATAAATTAATAACTAGTAAAACTCTAAAACCTATAATAAAATGACAAACAATTCTCATTAAAAACACTAAAATACATACAATTATTAAAAAATGGATATTTTTGTAAACTATATTTTTGTAAACGATGTTTATTACAAAGATATTCATGTAATTGATATTACTTACCTATCAGTCGATATTCTTGTCAACTATAGTATTTTGGTCGATATTTCTTCCCCACGATACTTTTGCAGCGATATTTCTGTCCCACGATATTTTTGTGGCGATATTTCTACTCTGCACCTACTAGGATATGTACATGATGGCCGTTTAAAAGAATATTCTTATAGGGCCATAGGAAAACAAGAAATTCATGGCGTAGGATACAATATGGAGGCGCCCACATTAGCATGGGAAAACATAATGGTTGATCATAGTTTGTCGGGACACAGCAACTCCACATCCTCCAACTCTTTTGTCATATTCTGCAATGTTGATTTTTTTGTAGGGCGATCCTTCTAAAACCCCTTTTAGGGCTGCACCCATACTGCACCCACACCGGACTTTAGTGTCTAGAGGTCTGAACCCCGGGGACGATGCCTTTAACAAAGGTTGTAATGTTTCTGCGGTGATGTTAAGGATGCAGTAACATAGGGTTATTGCTCTGAACCAACATTTCTTTTTATTTAAGGATGCCTTCTCTATTCAATCTTCATTCCCCCGAGCCTCTAGAATGTGTTTGTTACAGACTTTAAGGAAGAAAATATATTCCAATTCCAGTTCATTTGTCTACCATGTCCATCTGTGCAAGGGTGGCTACTCCATAAACGACGTTGGGACCCAGCCCAATAATAACCAGTTCCAGAACAGTTGCAATAAAAAAATCATCTTACTTCTTAAGCAAAGGGGGTAGCGTGACAAGTATTGCTTAAGAAGTAAAATGATTTTGGATGTGGACTAATGTGTTGTGACAGGATGTCAGGAAGTCGTTGACTCCGGCCCTGCTTTCCAGAGAGAGATTGTAAATGTTTCTGTGAGACGGGGGAGGGAAAACAACTCACCTGCACGAAGCTTCGATGAGTGAATAATGGAACAGCCAGCATGACAGCGTCAGTTCGATACCGGACATGACCCCTACCTCACGCTCAGCGATGAACAGGTGTTAGGGCTACTCCACGCAGTCTGATCCGGAAGTATTTGGCTAGATAATTCGTAGATATGCTGCGTTTGTTACCAACATAGGAGCAACGATTCACGTGTGGTCTGAGTAGAGAACCGAGTCGGAGCAGACAATGGGGCAGATTTACAAGCCCCTTGCGCCTTTTTGCGCTGCCATTGCATCACTTTTTGTAAAGCAACGGCAGCGCAAACAATGTGCCCTATTTACAATGTGACACATCTAGGGAGATGCGTCACGTTGTACAGCCCTGCGTCACATTATACCTGCATCAGGTATAATGTATCCAGGGGGGGCGTTCCTATGCAGGAGAGCCTCGTAAAGGTGACGCAGTGAAATCTACAAGATTTCACTGCATCACTTTTAGGACACCACTACGTCAAAACCTTACGCCTGCTTGAAGCAAGCGTAAGAAGTGATGCAGTGTAGTGGGAATAGGTCACAAAATGCATTGCTGGAGTTGCGTCGTGCTCGCGACACGACTCCAGCAATGCGTGACTTTTGTCCCAGCAGATGCTTCAGAATTTCTGACGCATCTGTCAGTCCTTCCGCCATGGTGCGCCGTATTGTAAATACGGCGCATCCATGGTGGCGCAAGCATTTTTTAGGGTAGCGCAAGGAAAGTGACTCATCTTTATAGATGCATCACTTTCTTGTAAATCCGCTCCAATGGGGCAGAGAAGCAGCGCAAGTATCAATCAAAAACAGGTACATAAAGATGTTTGATTCATTTAGATTGCACGTGAACTACAGGGATGCCTTTGATGTCAATGTGAGGCTTCTCCCTAGTGGAAATTCGAAAGAAAATATTTTGAGATGATTAGTTTCTTATCTTTTACTAGCCCATTGCAACCCGTTGCCTACTTTCCGAAGACATTCATAACACTTACTTCTTCCTGTGAATTTAATATTTGTAAATAAGGACTAGGCATCTTCACTTTCTGCTAATAAGTTAAAAGGTCAGGCGTTGACAAAACTCATATTAATACCCTCCACATAAGCGTTTCATTTTTGACGTCCAGCGCCTGCAATCGACAAAATGATTTGGTGGACAGCAGTTCTTTGGAGAAAGGCACTCCACCTTTTCGTCTCCGGTACTTTTTAATCGGGCTTCGGCCTGAGGGCTTTTATATCATGCACTACTGACCTCTGTTTCATCCTTTGTATCTTAGAAAGAGACAGTTTCCTGCCCAGAACAAGCACACACACAAACACCAATGAACTCGACTGCAGCAGTGGACAAAAGAGGAGAGAGAAGGTCATTAACACCTTGCTAATGGCCCAGCTCTGGGTTACAGAGAGCAAAGAACCCATTGGCATATGAAAGTTTTCAGAATACATTGTTAGTGAAATATCGGGCATCATTGGAAGGAATGCAGCTTCACAAAGCTTTAATCGTACTGGATTCCAAATGATGCACTACCTTGCTGCAAATTCAATGTGGAAGATTGTAGTTTTGGCAGATTTTGACACAATATCCAAGGGGCCAGAGGGAGACCAGCCTTAGGCTACGGGACAGTATAAACAAGTGAACATTTAAAAACACACAGCATACACTGACTTTTTCTTTTACTGAACTTATAGTTGCGTGTTGCCTTGTGAAATACAGGGTACCATTTCATCAAGCTGATGTGAAATGGAATTGGTCAATGGAACAAAATCCTATGATCTATGCACCAGATGGGTTAATATTCATATACTCTTTGGGCTTCATTAATGGCGTTTTGGTGTAGGGCAACAAGGCACCTTGCAAAGCTGCCCTACGCCAAATTGAAAGGGCAGGACTTCACCGTATTTAAGCAAAGCAGTGCATTACTGCCCTTTATGTCTGTGCTGGCGCCGTTATGGCAGCCTGGCGGCAATGTAGGCACCCTTGCATCATGGTGCAAGGGTGCCTCCATTGCAGGCAGGATTGATTTTTTGCAGAAAAGGGCACCTTCCTGCACAAACAAAATCTTATAAGGCATTTTCCTCTGCAGCATAAATAGAAGGAGGAAAAAATGACGCAAAACAAACATATTGCTCCTCGTTATGCCTTACTTTGGTAGACGTACGGATTTAATGCTTCGTGAAGTTTACATTAATTTGTATATCTGGGGAAGCGTCAAGTTCAATGGGTGTTGTGTGAGAAAACCACCTGCAACGCTCATGGAACTACTCCTGGGTGCAGAGTAAGGTGACGCAGCAATTTGCGCTGCGTCGACTTACTCATGATTTATGAGGCCACTCAAAGCCATGCAGGGTGGCTTTGTGTGGCTTCATATATCTTTATGAGAGCCCTGTGTAGCGCATTTACCACTTTAACCACATTAGTGCTAAGGCAATTTCCCCTGAGTGCTGTTACTCCAGATTTGCCATTGTTCATGACGAGCTCAACTCGTCATGAGCACACGAGCAGTGTACTGCATGACGAGCTGAGCTCGTCATGAGCATGGAAGGGGTTAAGTAGTGAAAAAGCGACACAGGGCTCATAAATAAGCCCCTTTGTTTGTACACACATTACTTTAGCAGGCACATTTTTCCCTTGAGCTATTTTACTGAGATGAGAACATCAGGTTGCACCCGGATCGCAGCAGCGGAAGCACCAACACACTGAACTGTCCTACTGGAAGCTGAACTCATGGTCTGCTGAATGTGCATTCTGAGGTTTAATTAAGTAAACAAATTGCAATAAGAAAACAAGTAGAACCCTCACAGGACTATTTACTAAGGTTATGCATGAGAGCTCCTGTAGTGCAAAATGATGAACAGCAGCAGTCCTAGTGCATAAAAAAATGGGAATTCTAATGCTGTGCTCAATGTGGGTGGGGTGAGTGAGCATTGGGGCAGGGTCAAAGGCTTGACTAAAAATATTCCATAACTTGTTTCGGTCTTTCACTTTCAGGTAACCACATGTAAAATAATGCACAGCTTAACTGAATAATAAATGCAAGTGCAGTAAACCAGTGGGAAATGCACTGTAGTACATTTTTAAATGAACTGTAGAGTTCTGTGTCTGTAACTAGAAAGCCACAGAATTGAATCCTGGTTGGTTCAGTGGAGAATAGTGACTTGTGTATGGTCAGTGCTATGATGTCCCAATCTGTGATAGAATGTACTGAGAAAATTTAAGTCATTATTGTAAACTAGCATTACACACAGTATAAGGTAGGCTGCTACTAAATGAGGAAACGGTTAAGGATAAAAAAATGCATCCAAAATATACATTTTAGTAATACCCAGGGGAGACGCAGCTCAAATATTGATTTTCTGGACACTCCTGGACACAGCACCGGGCAAACGGACCTGGGGAGCCCTGTGACAGGCAGAGCGGCGGGCGGACATCAGCGCATGGGACTCGTCCCGAAAGCCAGCAGCGCGCACAGCCCCGCCCCCATCCTACCGGATATCATCAGCCTGCCATTTCCGCCCCGCGGGACGCGTGCGGGCGAAGCCCGGCCAAGGGCGGGCCCGTTTAAGCCCATTCAAGACCGGTTCAGGACGGGACGGGCAACCCCCCTGACATCTGTAAGTACTTTAATTGCACTTGCATTCTACTTTTAATAATATGGCAGCCAAGGAGACCAGGAGCAAGGCGGCCAATTCACACCTAACTGGAACAATGGACAATTTCATTACCAGGGTCAACTCAGTCATTGATCAGGGGATCACGATAATGGAGAGGCGGGTCTCTCAGGACTTAGCACTTGCCAGGAGGTCATCAATGGGAAATATTGCCAATGCCCGGACACCAGATCATCCTGGCACTTTTGTTAGTATTGGTGTACCCGTGATACCCGAATCACCAAACGTTCAGTTGGCAGTTAGTGACCTGGACCACGTGTCCTTAGAGGACCTATCTACGGTCTCTGAGTCGCTATTAACAACACCCCTTAAGTTACTGATTGAGGCTAGTCCTGTTAAGGAGCCCAACACTAGGCAATTACGAGAGAGACACCAAGGGGCTATCCCAAAGTGTAAGCAAGGGAAGGTTAACAAAACTGGGGGTAAGAAAGGGAAGGTGCCCACAAATATCCAAGTAACTACTGCCGCAGGGGACCAAGCAATTGCAACTACCTCTGTAATTCTATACTCCTCTAATGGAGGTCTAACACCCATGGTACCCCGGACAGAGGTCGGGGGCAAGAGCTTAGGGAGCCCAGGGAGAAGCATATGGAGGGAGGACCCCCTTTTGGCTAAAATGGGTGATCTTTTGAAACACTTTCTCTGCCCAGTTGAAGATAGGCTGACCAAGATTGAACAGCAATTAAGCAAGATAGAACTTGCATCATTGGGATTTGCTGATTCATTAAAGATGGTAACTACATCAAGTGTCAATGTTCCTCTAACTGACTCCCTGGGAGGGAAGGTCGCTACCGACCGGGTAATCCCGTTAGCTCTGGCTACTGCCTCACAGGCTTCACCTGTTCCCCCATCTAAGGCACCAGTGGTTCCGGCAACAAACAAACCAACCCAGTGCAAATCAGCTCAGTTGAAGGAGGGAGTCGGGGACCCCGTAGCTCAGGCTCCCGGGTGGGTAGTTAACATTGACTTGCCTCCAGAAGTAAGCCCCTACTTGGTGGTCTTAGCAGGGGTCCCGGCCCTGAGTAAACCAGGCCAAGAGTCATTTATGGCCCTAAGAAATAAAGTTGTCGATTGGCTAAACAAGTATAGACCATTGCCAACGCATATCTCAAGTAAAATACTTATGTTACGTAGGGTGTCCTGGGTGGGCCATATGGTTAAGGACATTAAGGGGGACTGTGTTCTTGTTAATTTTAAAGATCCCAGGACAGTGGAGCACATTTGTAATTGGAAATACTACAGCCCAAAAGCTTCCATCCTATCCTTTCCATTGTCTTACTTTTACCCGCCCAATTACTTGTCCACTGCAGATGAAGGGTGGACATTAGTAAAGTGGAATGGGAGGGGTTCGATTAATAGGGACAGACTGGAGCCTTTATCAATACCAAGTCAAATCCCTACCCAAAACCAGTATAGTAGCTTGGAGGCTGACTGACTTCAGGTTCATGAAGGGGTTTGTTCAAGTACTCTTGCCCTATCTAGTAATAGTATTGCCAGTCCACCTCATCCAATCTTATGTCCAGGTCCCGAACTGTTAGCTGTAGTTCCAGTACCCTTAGAGGACAATCTAGAGAATGCCTGGGCCCCTGATTCAACCCAGGGCGGTGGTTCTATTGTGAATTTTAAAGTTGTTTCATGGAACATAGCAGGACTACGAAACAAGCTATCCCTTCCGGACTGGAACACTTTTATTGAGGACTATGACTTGTGTGTGTTCCAGGAAACATGGAGCCTTAAGCCACTGTTCAAGCCTGGTTACTCTTGTTTCCACATACCTGCCATCTCCTCTGTACGCAGGCGCCCATCAGGTGGTCTCATGGTCTGGGTCAAGGCTGCGCTTAACTATAAAGTTACCCCTCACTTATCTCTATCACCAAACCTGATGAGACTAACGATCAAGGGCACGAAGGGCAATACAACCTTAGAATTTTTTAACATCTATGCAAGGGGCACTCAAGGAGGGGCAAAATCTGCAACTGTTTCCATCCTGTCTGAAGTGCTGCTTTCCTGCCCCTCTGGTTCTTTCACTCTGATTCCCGGCGACTTTAACTGTACGTTTGAACCTTTGGCAATTGTTGATATTCTGGGAACCCATGTTGAAGATGTAAGATGGGGTATACCTCTACTGTCGATCTCGCTAGTTAAGAAATGGTCACTGGTGGTCATTCAACTGAATGCTTTAATGTTGGAATTTGGTTTAAGAGCTACTAATGGGCGTACGCCCTCTGATGTCTTGGGGACAAACACTTATAATAGGGTGTCATGCCCAAGTAGAATTGACTATATACTGGTTGATAAGAGGTTATGGAAATATGTATGTGACATGATCATTATATCGTCTATTGATAGCGACCATAACCCTCTATCCATTTCTATGCTGGACTTGTGGCAAAACACGGTGCATCGCCCTATTATTAGTTCTGAGATGTGATCAAAGGCAATTATACCATCTAATTGCAAAAGGTTTCTCAAATGGCCAAAATTCATTCTGAATGAACAAAAAAAAATATCTTCGGGGGAAATCCTAAGAGATCAGACCGCCAAGCTCTCGGTTGATTGCATGAATGAGATTGGGCCCTTAGTGGTGGAGACAATTTATGTTAAAACAATTGACCTGTTGGGCTCGCTCTTTTTAGAGGCTCCGCCTCATAAAAAGCGCTCCATGAGTAGTAAGCTAATGGAGAAATGGTTCAACAAGGATTGTAGGGTGAAAAAACGAGCACTGTAACTTGCCGTTAAAACCTCCAATACTGTTGAGGTACGCATGGCGAGGCAACAGTATAGACGAGCCATCATGGAGGCAAAAAAGGCGTGGGGAGAATCGCATTGGAATGACTTGAAGATAGCAAGCCAGTCCAAGAATGGCGAGCTTTTCTGGGCCCTAGTAAGAAGATCTAATGGTTGTGATCCCGACCAAATCCCTAACCATATCACTATTGGGAGTGGTTTGATCACTTTAGGAGACTCTACGCAGGAGATGAGATTTTGGAGAGATGTGGGTCATTAAGTTGCCCCTTGGCATCCATCCCTATTCCCTCGGGCTCTTTTGACCCCATAGGGAAAACAGAGGTGTTGGCGGCCATAAATAAAATTGTCACAGCCAAGGCCCCGGGACAAGATGGTATACCGGGTGACCTATTTAGAGCCAACGCTGAGGACTGGGCCATCTATTTTGTTCTCTTGATTAATGCTTTGTTGGAAGGGTCTCCAGTCCCTGATTCCTGGAAGGGAGCAGTAGTGGTTCCCATTTACAAGAAGGGGTCCAGGGGGTCCCTGCCAATTACCGTCCTATAAGTCTTATTGATGCAGGACAGAAGGTGGTTGGCAGGGTCCTCCTGGAGAGGATCCTTTTATGGGCCGAAGAAAATAATATAATCTCGCAATTCCAGGCAGGGTTTAGGGCACGCACAAGCACAATCGACCAGGCTTTTAGGCTGGTACTTCTATATTGGAAGGTGGTAACCATTGGCAATGGCGGTCTTTACCTTGCATTTATTGATTTGAAGACCGCCTTTGACCTGGTTCCCAGAGAACGCCTATGGTCGGTTTTGCATGATATGGGGTTTTCCCTGCCCATTCTGAACCTTCTGGCCCGCATTCATGATGGGACTTACGCCCGCATTCGATGGGGCACTCAGGAACAAATAACGGACAAAATCCCCGTCAATAGAGGCGTCCGCCAGGGATGCATTTTGGCGCCAACCCTGTTCACTTTGTTTGTGAATGGGGTTGTTTCCTTTTTATCAGCAATTAATGACGATGCTCCCGTTCTGGCAGGTGTTAAAGTTCCAGCATTACTTTTTGCGGACGACACTCTGCTGGTATCGAAAACACCAGTGGGTTTACAGAAGCTGCTGGATCGGTTCTGCCTTTTTTGCAAGGAGAGGGGCCTAGTTATCAATACCTTGAAAACAAAGCTCCTCTATTTTAATCCTAGCAGATCGTCCAAATCCACCCTTCTCCTCGATGGTGTGCCTCTAGAGCGTATGAAAGTTTTTGATTACTAAGGGATCAGAGTCTCAGATAATCTGAAATGGCAGCCACACATTGAAAAAAAGGCCCTAAACCATAAGTGGGTTGTGGGTGTGATAGGGAGGGAACATCGTGCATCAGTCTCTAGGCCCATCACCCCAGCACTTGAGATTTATGCAGCAAAGGCTGTGGGCTGTGCATTATATGGAGCTGAACTCTGGGGCCTTGGTAACGTAGATAGCCTTGTTGTGGCAGAAAACAAGTTCTTTAGAGAGCTTGTCTCGGTCCTCAGGGGGACCCCGACTAAGCCTCTTCTGAGCGACTTGGGTCGTCGCTCAATTAAGGATTTAATTACTTTACGTCCCCTCCTTTATTGGGCTCTATTATGGCGCACAGCTGAGTTATCTGGTTATGCTGATGGCCTTAGAGAAGTGATGAGTCTCCAGGGTTCACATAAGATTGATTGGCTAGCTAATGTAAAAAGGCTCCTTTTGGCCACTGGTCTCAAAACTGCTTGGAAGGCAGGGATTCCGCTGTCCAAAAGCGAAACTAAGAGAGCATTTTGTGCGTGGATTGATAATCAGGAGCTTACAGACCCTAATTTAGGTAGATTGACTGATGAGTTTCGCCAACACAAGCTTGTGCCTCGCTTGGAGCCCTACATGGATTTTATTCAGAAACCGAGAGATAGGGCTCTTTTCATACAGTTCAGGTTGGGTACCCTGCCTGTTCGCGAACGCACGAGCAAATGGAGTCCTCCTTATCAAACGCCCGTTGACTGTCCATACTGTGCAGGTGTAGCCGAAAATATCCCACACCTTTTTTTTGTATGTCCGGCTTACATTAAACCTAGAATGAAATGGTTAAAACCTGTATGTCAACAGCTTGTGACTAGGAATTATTCTACTGCCCTCAGAATCCTCCAAGCAGATTCAAATACAACCCTAGCCTGTGGGGTGGCCACATTTTTAAGCTGGGCCTGGTTCATAAGATTGAAAGTTTTATGATGAATACATTTAACTATTAATTGTATATCTTTTCAGCAAAGCTGTTTGGTTTAATACATGTTTAACTTTTTATTGTAATAATGATTACCAATGTGATTCTCTTTTTACCCATATTTATTGTGTACTCTGTTTTTAAATGTAATGCTTTTAAGATATTTCATATCGAATAAAGCTTTGTTGAATAGGGAATACCCAGACTGTACATAGTGCACATTTTGAAAGTACTGTCCTTTAAAAGCACAATCTACATAGCTCAGCTGGTAGCGTCCTTGGAATACAACTAAAAAAGAGTGAATCTGTGTCATCTGAATGCTTCAAGTGACTCCATCAATTAAAGTCAATACGGGGTTCCAAGCACCTGTTAAATTCGCAGATTAACCAGTTGGTCACATTTACTATTCTTTCAGGCAAGTAAGCAGTTGGGCAGGAAGCCTTCTTTAGCCGTCAGACCCTACCCTCAGTTTTACAGCACAGGCGAGTCTCTGCCTTTCAATTCAGCTAAAGCCTTTGGCTGTCAGAATAAATCATCCAGGGACAGTTGTCTAAAACCCATCTGTCAACAAGTGGGCTCGCAGAACTACCAGGAAGTCTTGCGCATCATTAGGACAGACTCACTAGACCTCTGTTCGTTGTTGCAGTAGCTAAGTTCCTGGTCGTGCGTGGGCAACCAGGAGAAAGCATAATGTGATAAGTACCAAAGAACGCAGTGGGTTGGACCCCAGCACTTAATCAGCCACGGGTACTAGGTCCCATTCCACTCTGAAATAACACCATTTGTTAAGTCATTGCACAAGCACTTTATGGCTCACTGCAGCTAGGCTGAATCTATTATACAATTTTAATTCATAACGGGTCCACAGGGAGAAATATCCCGATATATCAGAGCGAGACATTTTATCTCTTGTAATATATTTTAATAATTATACATTTTTGAACCTATTACGTAATTGCAAAATACAAAGGGTTTAAAAGGTGAACACTTTGACAAAATATTGTTAGGTATTTTATCTTTGCAACATTTTAACAACTGTAATATCTTGATTGCTGGTTTTATGCATCCAATTCTTTTTTAAACAACTAATGTTCCTATAAGGAAATCTGAGGCATATTATCAACAACTAGCGATATTTATCGCTAAATGATCTTAGCGATATTTTTTTTTATCGGCGTGCATCGCCGGATTTTATTGCAGAGATAATGAGCTATTAGCGATGTGCGATAAAATATCCGGCGATAGCGGCTCAATGCGTGAATATCGCTGGAAATCCATTGTTTTTCTTAAATTAAAAAAAGTATGGGTACATCATGCTCCGCTGATCCTGCCCTCTTCGACCACTGATGCAAAGTAAAGGGAAGCATTGTGTCAATTTAGTTGCCTTCTTAAAAGTCTGCTGGCACAAGTGTCGAAAAACATTTAGGAGAAGAATTATCAAGGAGTTGCGTTGTTCTTGCATCACAGAATGTGACACAGGGCAGCGCAGTTGCTTAATTCTGATTTACAAAGCCACACAAGGGGTGATTTGGGCAGTGTTTTGTATCTTTTTAAAGAAATGTAACACAACACAGCGACTTATGCTGGATTATATTTCAAACTGGTGGGTGTTTCAGGGGTGAAGCATTGGAGTTCCTGTGCATCCACCCATGGATATAAGGCAATTCCAGATCGATAAAGGTTTGTAAACCTGGTATTGCATCAGATCAGCAGTATGCCTTCCAGAAGATGTTGTGACAAGAAGAAAAATCTTTTTTTCTTTTTATTTCCTCTTTGGATTGTTTTTGTGCAGGAAGGTACCCCTCAATGCACAAAACAATCCTTCCGATAACGCTGGCATCCTTGCAGCATGGTGCAAGAGTCGGACTGGCCTTTAGAGCAATCATGCTGTTTGAGACAGCATGGTGTAACAGGTCAATGTGTGGGTTGTTTTTAACTGATTGTGGGCCTGTTTTTGGGTCCAATGAGTCAGTTTTACTGAATTCCCTGATATTAAATCAAACATTGCCTGCAGCAAGCTCAAATCCATGCAGTCTGTCATACTTTGCAAATTACTTATAGAGAGTGTCTTTACAAATTTAGACCTGCCCGTTTCGCAAACATGGCCCACTATTTAGCTATCTAATTTATTAATGGTGGCCACTTTTATTCTGGTGTTCAGACCTATTTTCTGTCCCAGTAGGACCCTGCGTGGCCCACAGGTGCCTGCTTTGGCGCTAGGCAGCATACAGTGCAGTAGTGCTAGGAAGGAGCAGAAGTGCTCCACATCTTAGCAGATATGGCACATTTCTGCTCTATCAATTTCACACAATGCAACACAGCAACTTTGCTTGCTGTCCTGCATTGCATAAAATGTTGGTAAATATGCCCCTTAGTGAATCACCCCCTCTATCTTTCAGTCTAATTTAGATACTTATGGAGGTGACGCTTTGGTTTGCCACTTTATGTTCTTCTGGATTGATGGGCATCAGTTTACATATGGCTCCTTGAAATTGAGTATAAAACTGCATCAGAAAGTACATTATCAATAACACTATGGTGTGATTCTTTGTCATATGTTTTAACCTGCATTACTGCTTATATGTTTTCACAGAGTGAGGGCCATCTCTCTATCTATGACTTTCTGTCCTGCTCTCACTCGATGTCCTGACTCTCTCGCTTTCCATGTCTCTTTTGTTCTTGCAGTCATTTCTCTTTTCAGTTTTCTTTTCTATCACCAACTTCCACTCAACCAGCTCTTTCTGTCTCACCCTCTTTCTCACAATGCTTCCTCTCTCTCCCTGTCTCCCTCTCTTCCACTTATTATGCACTACTCAGCCCTGTTTCTTTGTTAATTTTTTTGAAAGATTACTCACCTCTCTCCCCAAACTCCTCTAATAGAAGTCCAGCTCTCTCACGATGGTATTTTGATAAATTCTGAAGGAGGCATGTGTGCCTCGCCACTTTCAACAGTTCCCCGGCCGCCACTGCATCTGTGGCAGAAATTAATAGAAAATGTTGTCTTTGAGACCAACCCAAAGACTCCTAAAAATTTCTGTGCAAAAAGATAAGTTCTCTATCAGTTTTTTGATTCCCTGGTCATGACAATTCACTTTTAACACACAAAAGCCACAGTTTATTCAGTTTGACAGTCTCCTATTTGGCTAGTTTCTCACGTGGAGACATATTTGCTCAACTGGAGGATTATTTTGGAGCACTCTATATTCTTTTAACCAAATTTAAAAACAGAGGGAATGTGTACAGGTATGTGAAGATGCATGCCCTCTGAACTCCTTAAACAAAATGACTTATGATAATGGTGCAAGGATATCATTAATCGCCTATATCATAGTCAAGTCAGAATGCTGGTGGGTTTGTCACATAGCTGTCATTAAACAAGTTGAAAGTGGCCATGATCCTCTTGTGGCAGGCAGGAGTTTATGGTATGTTAGCATGTATAGCAGGGTGGAGTGTGGGCCTGAAATCATCCCTATTAATAATAGGAGAAACATAAGATTTAATAGAAAGAAAGTTCAAAATAAAGTCACATTGTTTGAAGCTAATATGGCAAAATATGGTACCAATATTTTGAATATTCCAAGACATAGCATTTATGATATGTTGACCACCTATGATCTAATGATGCACAAGCTGGAACTGATGAGGTCAAAGCCCATCCAAAAAGGTCAAGAACTCAGTTATAACTATTGTAGTTGGTATGACACTGAATGTTACAATATTAAAAGTAAAGTCCCGCAGGCAGGTGATGTGGCCATGTAAGATAGCCGGCTGGACACGTGAGAGGCTTGTTAGGGCCCAGGCGATGTCCTGGAGAATTCTGCCGTACCTACCTCTTCTGCCCATGTAACTGGATGGCTGTACCCCTGTGCTCACTCTGCGCCTTGGAAGAGAAGGTGGTGGCAGGATTTGAGTGGTGGGGGATTGATTACACTACTTTAGAGACTGCAGCCTGTGGCGATGTTTGGAGCCATAGCCTCAAGTGGTCCGGGGTATGGGGTGGAGCTTGGGATATTACCTGCATGATGCAGCTCCTCTGAGTGGGTGCAGCTCCGGGGGAGGCATCTGGGATGGGGGTGCGAGAGAGGCTCCAGCCTTGAACTGGAGTCTTGCAGGGGCTTCCCCATTTGTCTGAAATTCTCATGGTCGTACTGAGCCCTGAACGCTGGTGGTGGGTTGGATCTGGCAGATGGCCTCGTGGGATTCCTGAGTCTCGAAGCAGATTCCTTTCTCGCGGATGGTGTGCAAGCCGTAGGGAGATGGCTATCCCTGGAGTCACTCCTTCATCTCCCTGAGGCCATACTTGGTTGGACTTGAATGGGCATCCGATGCAGTTAGGTGGTCAAATTGCAGAGGACAGCTGGACCCTGGAATCTCTTGGGGGCTGTCCATTTGACTGTGCACCGGTGGCAGAGCTAAATTGCTGGAGCACGGGGTCCAGTTGTGACGTGCTGAAATCGTGCGGGAAAGATCCTGCTACAGAAGTCATGCTGGCCTTTGTGAACCTGGGGAAAGTATAAAACCTGAAGGCCCATGGACTTCCAGTCCTACATACTTATCTTAAAGCTCGACCAGGGTCCTATGTTGGAACCTATTTGGGGAGGGGGCCTTGCTACTGGCTTGGGCCTCAGGGCCACAGACCCGAATATTCAAGTTTGTGGTTCCTATTTACATGACCACCCCTTGGACAGTGAGCATCGGGGTGTCCTAGTTTAGGTGCTTGGCGAGACTGTGGGAGGTGCCACCAGGGGCTTGCAGCCTTTGACCCCCCTACAAACTGTACCTTGTGCCCTGGGGAGCAAGTGATGGCCAGGCAGTGCATCTCTGTTGGGGGCTGCTGCGTCCTCAAGGGCGGTGTCTCTGTTACCTTATGACCCGGTGTGGTGAGCATACGGGTCCCCTCTCAAGGAGAGGAATAAACAGCCAGCCCACAGGGGACCTTCATGGAGCAGCATACCACGCCAGTCCCCCCTTCGCAGCGGCAGACAAGACAGGCTGATCTCAGAGAGGTTTCGGTTCCTGGTCCGTCCTCTGAGGAGCCGTCCATGGCAGAGCTGCTTGCCACAATACACGGATCCCGGTCGGACCTCGAGGGGAAGAATGAGATGGTGCCAACTGAGATCAATCTCCTACGTGTAAACCTCAGGAAGGTGTCTGATAAGGTGTGGGTCGTGGAAGGCTCCATCTCTGAACGTCAGTCTGAGGTGGATGCGCTGCAAAAACAGATGGCTGAGTCCGCTTCCAGAGCCGGGACCCTTAAGTAATAAGTGGAGGATGCAGAAGGCAGGTCCTGGCGCAATAATGTCTGCTTTCATGGGTACCGGGAGCATGCTGAGGGAAGTGCAACAGAAAGGTCTGTGGAGCGCTGGATTCGAGATGTGCTGAAGCCAGCCCGATTGTTCCCGCTATTTGCTATTGAAATGATGCACCGAGTGCTGGTGGCTCCCCCTGGACAAGGGTGCTGCCACAAATTATCATTACCCGGATCTTGAACTATAAAGACAGGGGCTGTATCTTTCGTGCTGCCTGGGAGACTGACACTGCCCACTTTGACAATCACAGGATCTCCATTTACCTGTATTTACACCAACAAAGTTCAAGGATCCTGGAAGGGTTTCCTGAGGTCAATGCCAAGCTGCACTCAATGGACCTTCCCTACATGCTATTGTACTCAACTCGCTTGATGGTTCTGTCTGGTAGCAAGTCCCACTTCGTTGACACTCCAGAAGATGTGTGGAGATGGCTAGAGGTGTGGGATAAGGAGGGATCAGGATTCTAGCGGGTTGGATCCAGGAGTGTCTGTGGGGCCCACAACCCGAATTGAAGATCCCTGGGCAGACACTGTGTTGGAAGGATCATTGCCACAGATAGATGGGAGCCTAACGATAATTAAGATCTAGGGAGATGCCACCATGGCACTGGTGCCACATGACGCTGAGCCTGTTTTATTGGAGACAGTGGCCACCATGGGGCCAGGCCCGGACTTGGGTGACGCCGCCATTTGATTACATATCCTTTACATGTGTCGATTTCTTGTATTTTTTTCATACGTTCTCTCTGCCTTCCTGAACTATGGAGCGATGATCCTTGGAGACAGCACAGATTGTACGTTTGCTGCGGGGTATTGTATGTGTTGTGCTGCTGACTCTACTTGATAACTGATATGAGTTTTGAATTATCTATGGGGCCGGGAGTGGTTCTTTTCCATGCTACTTGGTAGGCCATGTTTGTGGGTCTTGGGGTTAGGTTGTGGGTCCTCAAGGCATTGAACTTGACGGTGACGCAGTATAAGTTATTGCTGTTATACTGTCTGTCTGGGGTTGAGAGTGTGAGAGAGTTGTTTTGTTTGGTACTCCTACCCATTCTGGAGTGCAAATTGTTGCTTGCAGTGCATGTGGGACATTAAGCTACACCTTTCTAATGGATGAGATGGTCTAGGTAGGCAGCTGGTTGGAGGGGAGGTGGAATCCGGGCCAGTTGAAAAGGCATTGTAATCTGTAATGGCTGAATGTTTAAATATCTTCACATGCAATATTTGGGGCTTGAAGGCTTACTCAAAATGGTGTGGAGTTCACTCATTTCTCCAACGTCATAAGGTACAGATAACCTTTCTGCAGGAAACCCATCTTCTGGGGGAAGAGTTCCTGAAGCTGGGGAAGAAATAGAGGGGCTGGCGGTGGTCATGGTCCAGCCACAGACATTTGCAGATAGGCTTGACTTTGGTGCACCATGTCAGCTGCATGGATGCGCTGAGCCATTGAATTTGTCAATGTAGAGGGTGTGTCTAGGGGTAAAAAGTTAGCAGGGGTCCAGCAACCCCTTGTGGGCTACCGCAGGCACCCATGTTGGTAGTCACTACAAAGCAAGCAAATCACAAAATCATCAGAAGGCAAAGTATTGGAAGAACCCTTGCAAAATGGCACTGCTGCAACACTTTGGGAGCAACTCAAAAATAGTACAAGGCAATAAAAACGGTGTCTTCAGGATGCTACCTTTGAAGCAACGCTAAAATGTAGTCGGCTATTGATTAGAAAAACAAAACCCATTGATACCCCCATAATTGCTAGAAGAAAGATCCCAATTATGGTGTTTGCTGACAACTTAGCACTGTTGTCACAAACGGAAAATGCAAAAACATTAACAGATTATTGCTATAGGGAGGCCCTGACCATCAATTTTTAAATGACAAAGAGTATGGCATTAAGTCTGTCCTCTAGGCTAAAGAGAAGGCCAATAATGATGAACACATTGAGTGTGTCAAACATTATGACTATTTGGGGATACAGTTCACAGAATAACTTAGCTGGAAGGACAAGCTATCGAAGGCAAGTACAATTCTCTCACAGACCTTGGGACGGTATTAAAATTTAGACAAAAGCAGGTGCACAGAGTATCAACACCTTTCTTTAAATTTATAAACAGAAAGCAGTGGTGGCTTAACTTTATGTGTTCAAGCTTTGGGGGTCTGGAAATTTACGGCCACCGCAAGTGAATTCTGTGATTGTCTGTTTGGAGGGAATTGGGAAGGATAACATATTGCACCTTTTGCTTTTTGTGGAGAATATGTGTTTCTGCACGTAAAAGATGGCTCCTGTCTCTATTTAGACTGCATGTGATCAGTTCTATTAGATCTGTATTACCTTTCTGTTTTAGAACAGATAATGAATACATTTTCTATAGCTTCGCATTTATGTGCAGTTCGTCCATTTATGAAAGAGTCGCTAACTGCTGCCAATAAACGACCGAGGGCTGCTGAAAATGCTCCACTGTATCGTGGACATTGAGATGTCACTAGTGAAACTGTTTTTAGGTGACACATAATCGATTGTATCTGTCGTTCAATTGTAAAATGGATTGTGTGGGAAGCTTTGCTTAAATTGTGCGCATTCTAACTAAGCCATGCTTGTTGTTACTATTGTGCCAAGATAATTCTATCTGTTCTGTGACTTACAAGAGGCATAGGCACAAATGGTGGAAATATGTAGCAAACAGAGGACGGAGAATTATGATTTTATGATTGTAAATAGTAGCCTGTATTGGAATCAACTTTTGGAATCAATTTAGCCGCAATTTGAATCATGATCTTCTTGTTTGTATTCTCAGATGCACCTGCACTTTGTACGATGTTAGTAGATAGATGCACATCGACTAGATGTTGCAAGAACTGTAATCTACCCTTCCTTAGATCCTATTTGGTAAATATGTTTTCAGGTCTTGGGCTGCTGTTTGATGTGTTTTTATTTTTTGTTTTAAGTGAACATGTTCATGTGTTATTTGTAAGGCTAATAGCAGAAACAATAAAGATTTGATCTTAAACTATGTGTGGGCATTTTGGTTATGTCATAATATTCAGGACTTGCCAGCTCTGGTCTTATGAAGTTCCATTGAAGTGCAATGCCCTGCATTTCAGTGCCGGTTTGTCAGTTCTATTCTGCCAGCTGAATGTTGTATAGCACAAAGATAAGTTCAGTGCCTTCATGCCGAGTTTTACTGACTTTTTGACATGTGCTGAATTCAATGTATTTTTTTCTCTTGGCCGCAGTTCTACTCGCATTAGCACTTCTTTATCAGTCTGCCTATAGTGTTTACAGCTTTTTGGGAGGTATATGTCAGCTTTCTCATGTTAAATAATTTTTCTGTCACATTACTTCATTATTTTTGCAGGAGCAAATATACTGTGTCTCTGCACAAACTTTTGTCAGCGTTTGCCATGCGCAAGTATCCTCCTGATACTTGCGCATGACTATAGTTTTGCAGGACATCCCTTCCCACAACTGAGTACTGCGCTCAGAACAGACAAGAAGATCTCCCAACGTATCATAATCAGTGATGCAGTAGAAGACTTATCCAAATCTTTCATTACGCTAAAAGACTCAGGGCCCGATGTAGGTAGCCAAATACCGGTCGGTAACAGCCGAAAATCGGTAAATTCGGCCATTACCGACCGGTATAAGTGCATCAAGATGTATGTCACCAAAAACGTACCGATTCGGTAAATACCAGTCGGTAAAACACCGAATCGGTATAACACGATTCGGAATTTACCGAATACATATTCTCCGAATCGGTAAATACGAAATGGTAAGTTACCGAATCGGTAAATACCGAATTCATATTTACCGAGTCGGTAAATAAGAAGTGGTAAAAAAGGCCATTTGAGATGTAGCAAAGTCAGGAAATACCGAATTTCATGAAATTCGGTATTTAAGAGTCGGTATTTAACATGGATTGGAAGCAGGTGGAAACCAGGAACAGGATATATAAGAAGCTCCCAAAATGCAACTGTACACCCACAATGGCGGCTTTCTACGTTATTGCAAGGCGGCTAGGGATACAGGCAGCAGGAGAGAGGGTCTGGCTAAGGGAGGAGCAGGTATATAGGCAGAGGTACACCCTCTTCCAACTCACTGAAGCAGAGATCCTGCAAAGGTACCGACTCCACCCCAGTACCATCCTGCACTTGATCAGGGACCTCCACCCATATCTGGAACACCCAACCCCAAGAGCACACGCCATCCCACCCCATGTACAGGTGCTGTGCTGCCTACACCTTCTTGCCTCTGGGAGCTACCAGCACATGATAGCCACTGTAGGTGGAGTGTCCCAGAGCTGCCTGTCACGCTTCTTCAGAATATTCCTAAACGCCATGATACAGAGGATGGAGCACTACATTGAGTTCCCTGAGACATCTGCAGAACTAGCAAGGACAAAAACCGAGTTCTATCAACTTGCACAGTTCCCGCACATCATCGGCTGTATCGATGGGACGCACATCCCACTATGCCCACCTGCAGCAACTGAGCACATATACAGAAACCGAAGTCCACACATTCAATCAATGTGCAGGTGATCTGCAACGCTAGCAACATGATAACGGACATTTTAGCCAAATATCCTGGGAGTACCCACGACTCCTACATATTCACCAACAGTGGGATATACAGACGCCTTGTTGCTGGTGATTTTGGTGATGGATACCTGCTGGGTAAGTATGTGTGAGACACCCTGACAGTTCATGCAGAAGGTGCACAGCTGAGTACGTGACTAATCAAATTATCCTTTCCCACCTAGGTGACAGTGCATATGCCCTGCGGTCATTTGTGCTCACCCCCTACCTGAACCCATCCACCAGGAGTGAAAGGCGTCATAACGTGGCACACAGCACAACACGTTGCGTGGTGGAACATACATTTGGGCTGCTGAAAAGTAGATTTAGGTGCCTCCATAAGAGTGGAGGTGCACGTCAGTACACGCCAATTATCTGTTGCAAGATTATTGCGACCTGCGCCATGCTGCACAATCTTGCCACCAAGGAGGGCACAGAGATAGAACTGACATATCATGAGGACATTGATGATGGGACAGTACAAGCAGATCACAATGCAGCAGGAGCAGCACCAGCAACAGATGATCGACTGCGACGCGCTGAAATCACCAACAGATACTTCTAATTGAGCGATGACACACAGCCATGTCCAGTGTTTGGAACACTCACTTTAATGTACACAACTGCACCTTCCAAAAACATATCTCAAATTAAATGCACTTTGCACAATGGTTGGCCAAAGTTGACTTCACTATGACCTGTCCTGTGTTCAATATGTCTCTCAATGCTTGCGCTTACGCACGATGTTTTGCGAGCCACGGGGCCGGGGGTCTACATGCGCAGTGGTGCCGGTGTCATCAGCATGGAGTCTGCTGCTCCTACGAATGTCCTGAACAAGCGTGCTGGACCCACTCCTGCTCGTTGACTCCTCAGTGTCCCCAACAACCATGTTGCCACCTGTGGCTGTCAGCTGTGTCAGCATTGCCTCCATGGCTGAGGTCACCCTCCCCATCCCCCGGGACAAGTCACTGCAGCAGTGTACAATGTCAGTCTGCAGATTAACAGAGCGGCAACACTGCAGGGTGGTAGAAGTTGCCAACCGGTTTATCGACTGATTGAGCAGCCTGACCTCACGCCTATACCTGCGACTCTCTTCGTGGTCACTTTCAAGCCTGTCACAGAGGGTGCCCATGCGCACCCCCATGTCCCTCACCCCCTCCGCCATGGACTCCATCCCTTTGCCCATTGCCTCCATCCCTTTGCCCATAGCCTCCATTCCCTTTGCCAGGGCACCTATCCCCCGATCGATGTCCGACATCCTGGTATTCAGGATGCGCACCTGCCGGTGCACTGCCATGATGCCTTTGGCCTGCATACGCTGGACTTTGACCATTGTGGCTTCAAGCCCAGCGAAGACCCCCTGCACATCCTGCCCCTCATCCTCCTCTCGTGCCCTACGGACACGGTCCCCTGCACGACCAGATCCCAGTGACCCAAGTTGTCCAGCGTTGCCAGCCATTGTTGGTGTACTAGGTCTGGGAGCCTCTACCACTTCCTCATCGGAGATCTCCAGGATCCTTAAAGGTGGTACGTCCTGCCTCCTTGGCCTCACAAGCACAGGGGACCCTGAGCTGGGTGTTGTGGCTTCTGCAGGTGCTGGCTGAGTCTGTGTCTCGAACAGCAGGGGCGAGAGTGGCTGAGCAGTGGTATCGTGCTCCATTGCTGTGGGTGCCTGGGGTGTGGTTGTATCCTGAGGGACAGTGCTAGGTCCAGCAGTGTCTTTGGCCTTCTCCCTCGCAGACCTTGTTGTGCCACTACATTCCCCTCCCAGCGCTGCTCTGCGCGATGTCTCTCCTGTGAACAGACATGGACAATGATCAGCTGCGTGTTTTCCCAACACAGATTCCTAACACACATTTTCATTTGCCTAGACTGTTTGTGTATGGGGAGTGTGGCATGGCATGCAGGGTTCGGTGTTGGCAGCTTTGATGTATGTACCTATGACTACAACTACCATGATGCTTTTCTGGGGACTACAGTCATGTGTGCTGGATTGTGAGTGATTCACCCACATTGGGGAGGTGGCCTGGGAATGGGTGGGGTACATGTCCATGCATCTTACCTTTCTTACTTGCAGCTCTGGCTGAGCTATCAGCATCCCCGATCCCATGTATGCTCTCAGGCTCCATGGTGGATTCCACGAGCTGCTCCAGGTCGGTGAGGCTTGGGGCATGGCTCTTCCCCCCACCGGTTGCTGCTGATTCCTTCCTCTGGGTGGCTAGTTTTTTTTGGGTGGTGATCCTCAGATCATACCACCTCTTCTTCATGTCGTCAATTTCTCGATGGGTCACTCCTAGGGCATTGACCTTGCTCTGTATTGCCAGCCAGGTGTTCCTCTTAACAGACTCAGCTACTTGCAGAGACTGTCTCCCAAACAGCTGGCTCTAGTGCTGCACAACCTCCTCCACCAGCACCTGGAGCTCTGTTGGGCTGAATTTAACCTTCCTCTTTCTGTCCCCTCCATCCTTTTGTGCCTCCTGGGACTCCATGCTGTTTCTCTGCTGTTCTCAGTGCAGCCTGCTCCTCTGTCTCCCCTCCAGCTCTCTCTGCAGTTCTGTTGCTCTGCACCTTCATGGGTGTGGCCACCTCCAGGTACTGGGGTGTGGTACTTGCACCTGATTGGTTGATCTCTCAGATGCTTTGTTGTGGGGTGTGGTGGTGTCCCTGATTGGTGCACAGGCTCACATGTCATGTATTCGAATTTTCGAGAACGGAATTTACCGATTCGGTAATAGCGATTCGGTAAATTCCGATTCGGTGTCTCCCATTCATTTCTATGGGACTGGAAGGCCAGAGGGTTGTATGGGTGTTACCGACTCGGATATTACCAAATCGGTAAATACCGAATCGGTATTTTCCGAGTTTGAATACCGATTGATACCGATTCGGTATTTTTTACTGGATGTTTACCTACATTTGGGTTTCCGGTTCATAAATACCGATTCGGTATGAGTCGGTATTTATGATCCGGTAAAAAAAATTACCTACATCGGGCCCTCATTTTCTTCATCACGAACTGGGCCAAAATAACACATTACAATTTATCCACCATTCTAATTTATCAAACACTTGGTCCTCCAATGGATCTTTTTATTGAGCTAACAGGGACTTGGATATTTGGAGAACGTGTGGCAATTTCCTTTCGAGGACCTAGAATAAAGAAATGACCAAATACATGTCCATTTCATACCTTTCTCAAAGTCATCAAAGCCCCATATTTTTGGAAAAGAAATATTATGATGCAACGAATTAACACACACAAGAATGATTACTCAAAGAAAACATATATCTAAAGCCTCAATTTGAATGGATAGAACATGAAATCGTATACATCATACCAGTTTTAATAATAGACAATTAGTACAAATAGCCACACATTATAAAGCAGTTTTAGTAATGACCATTGACTGATTGCTTAGAGGGAGAGAGAGAAAATAATAGAAATTTGAATTACAGTTGTCATTTCATACAAACCAAAATATGGTTGCGTTATAGTCCGTCTTCAATAAGGACCTACACAAAGTCAGAAATCAATCAATCAATCAAGGCATCTATAGAGCGCACTACTCACCCGGAGGGTCTCAAGGCGCTTGGGGGGGGGGGGGGTGCCGCTACTGCTCGAACAGCCAGGTCTTGAGTTTCTTCCTGAAGGAGAGGTGGTCTTGGGTCAGGCGAAGGTCGGTCGGGAGGGTGTTCCAGGTCTTGGCGGCCAGGTAGGAGAAGGACCTTCCTCCTGTTGTCGCTCTTCGGATGCGGGGGACGGCGGCGAGGGCGTGGTTGGTCGATCGGAGGTGGCGTTTGGGAGCGTAGAAATTGAGGCGGTTGTTGAGGTAGCTCGGGCCATGGTCGTGTAGGGCTTTGTGTGCGTGGGTGAGGAGACGGAAGGTGATTCTCTTGTTGACGGGGAGCCAGTGCAGGTCTCTCAGATGTCCGGAGATGTGGCTGCGTCGGGGGATGTCGAGGATGAGTCTGGCTGAGGCGTTCTGGATCCGCTGGAGTCTCTTCTGGAGCTTGGCGGTGGTTCCGGCGTAGAGGGCGTTGCCGTAGTCCAGTCGGCTGGTGACGAGGGCCTGGGTGACCGTCTTCCTGGTCTCGGTGGGGATCCACCGGAAGATCTTCCGTAGCATGCGCAGGATGTTGAAACAGGACGCGGAGACGGCGTTGACTTGTCTGGTCATGGAGAGGGAGGAGTCCAGGATGAAGCCCAGGTTGCGTGCGTGGTCTGTCGGTTTGGGTGCGGTGCCCAGGGTGGGGGGCCACCAGGAGTCGTCCCAGGCGGAGGGCGAGGAGCCTAGGATGAGGACTTCCGTCTTGTCTGAGTTCAGTTTCAGGCGGCTGGTCGTCATCCACTCGGCTAAGTCTTTCATCCCTTCGTGGAGGTTGGTTCTGGTGGCGGCGGGGTCGTTGGTCAGGGAGAGGATCAGCTGGGTGTCGTCGGCGTAGGAGATGATGTTGAGGTTGTGTTGGCGTGCGATGGCCGCAAGGGGGCTCATGTAGACGTTGAAGAGGGTGGGGCTGAGCGAGGAGCCCTGAGGAACGCCGCAGATGACTTCCGTGGCTGCCGATCTGAACGGTGGCAGGCGTACTCTCTGTGTCCTTCCAGCGAGGAAGGAGATGATCCACTCCAGAGCCTTTTCCTGGATTCCGATGTTGCTGAGGCGCTGCACTAGGGTGCGGTGGCAAACAGTGTCGAACGCCGCGAAGAGGTCTAGGAGGATGAGGGCTGCTGTTTCGCCGTTGTCCAGCAGGGCTCGGATGTCATCGGTGGCAGCGATGATGGCGGTCTCGGTGCTGTGGTTGGCTCGGAAGCCAGACTGTGAGGGGTCGAGGGATCCATTCGTCTCGAGGAAGGCGGCCAGCTGCTTGTTGACGGTCTTCTCGATGACTTTGGCTGGAAACGGGAGGAGCGAGATGGGGCGGTAATTCTTGAGTTCGGTGGGGTCCGCTGTTGGTTTCTTTAGTGGAGCGCTGATTTCGGCGTGCTTCCAGCTCTCAGGGAAGGTGGCGGTGTCGAAGGAGGTGTTGATGATGTCCCGCAGGTGGGGTGCGATGACAGCGTCGGCCTTGTTGAAGACGTGGTGAGGGCAGGGGTCTGTCGGAGATCCGGAGTGGATAGAGTTCATCGTGCAGATGGTGTCTTCTGTGTTGATCTGGGTCCAGGCGCTGAGGGTGGTGGTGGGGGGCGTTGGTGCAGTCGTGGGGAGCGTTGTTTGTGGGCTGAAGCTGTTGTGTATGTCAGCGATCTTGTTGTGGAAGTAGGAGGCGAGGGAGTTGCAGAGGTCTTGCGACGGGGTGATGTCGTTGATTCCGGCGTTGGGGTTGGAGAGCTCTTTCACGATGTTGAAGAGTTCCTTGCAGTTGTGTGCGTTGTTGTCCAGCCGGTCCTTGAATGCTTATTTCTTGGTGGCGTGGATCAGTTGATGGTGCTTCCGGGTGGCGAGCTTGAGGGTGGTCATGTTGTCCGGTGTTGGCTCCCTTCTCCAGGCTTTCTCGAGGGCTCGGCAGTTCTTCTTGGAGCTTTTGAGTTCGTCGGTGAACCATGGGGCCTTCTTGCTGCCGGGTCTGCTAGGCGGGGTCCTCAGTGGGGCGAGGTCGTCTGCGCAGTTGCTGATCCACTTCGTGAGGTTGTCGGCGGCCTGGCTGGGGTTCGCTGAGCTGGCGGGAGGGTGTTGGCTCAAGGAAGTGGCGAGCTGGTTTGCTGTGATCTTGTTCCAGTTTCTTCGAGCAACCTGTTGCTGGTGGTGGTGGATCGTGGATCTTCTGAAGGCGAAGTGGACGCAGCTGTGGTCCGTCCAGTGGAGTCCGGTGGCGTGGCTGAAGACGATGTCCTTGCTGGAAGAGAAGACAGCGTCGAGTGTGTGTCCGGCGAGGTGGGTGGGGGTGGTCACCAGCTGCTTGAGTCCGAGGATGGCGAGGTTGTCAAGCAGGGTGGTGGTGTTGCGGTCGTTGTTGTTCTCCAGGTGGAAGTTGATGTCCCCCAGGAGGATGAAGTCAGCGGAGGGGAGGGCGTGCGGGCTGATGAAGTCGGCGATGTCTTCGCTGAATTGTGTGCGTGGTCCCGGGGGTCGGTAGATGAGGGTGCCTCTGAGGGTGGTTTTGGGGTCCGTGTGGATCTGGAAGTGCAGGTGTTCGGCGGTTGTCAGGGTGTCGTCGGTGTTGGTCGCGATGCGGATGGTGTCTCTGTAGATGATGGCGATGCCTCCTCCAGTCTGGTTGCCGCGGTCTCTTCGGGTGATCTTGTAGCCCTCTGGGATGGCGATGGCGATGTCGGGCGCTGAGGAGTCGTTCATCCAGGTTTCCGTGAGGAAGGCGACGTTAGGAGCTGTGGTGTCGAGGAGGTTCCAGATTTCGATGGCGTGTCTGTGGAAGGAGCGGGTGTTGAGTAGGATGCACTTGAGGTGGTTGCTGCTGGTGTTCGGCTTGGCGGGCGCTGGTGCGGGGCAGGTCCGGATGCAGGTGAACTTGCAGGCGTGGCAGCTGAAGGGTCCGTGGGTTCGTCTCGGGGTGGCTCGGTAGCATCCCGGGATTCGGCCGGTGTTGAGTGCATTGAGGGTGGCGGCGTCGTACGTCCGGCGGGGGCCAGGGGTCTTGGCCCTGGGCGCGGTCCAGGTGCGGACGGGCGCAGACGGGCTTACCTTTGGCGCACCTTCGGCGCTCAGTCGGTGCTCCCGCTGCGCGCGTCCGCTGCGCGGTCGCTCTGGGGGCGTCATAAAAAGGGAGCCGGTCGGGAGGGTCTGCGGGAGGGCGGGAGCGGGAGCCAATCGGCTGGCGGGGGGGCGGGGCCGCGGGCAAGGGCGGCGGGAAAATCTGGCGCGGCCTCGGCGGGCCTCGGGTGGCTGGGGTGGCGGGAAAATCTGGCACGGCCTCGGCGGGCCTCGGGTGGCGGGAGGCTGGTGGGCTCGGCGGCCCTTGGGTGGCTGGAGGCTGGAGTGCTCGGCGGCCCTCGGTGGCTGGGGCTGAGCAGGCAGGCACAGGAGCGTGGGGGTGACCAGGCCAGGAGGCGCAGTGGTCACTCCCTGGCTCTGGTCGGGCTCCCCTTAAAAAGGGAGCCGGTCGGGAGGGTCTGCGGGAGGGCGGGAGCGGGAGCCAATCGGCTGGCGGGGGGCGGGGCTGCGGGCTAGGGCGGCGGGAAAATCTGGCACGGCCTCGGCGGGCCTCGGGTGGCTGGGGTGGCGGGAAAATCTGGCGCGGCCTCGGCGGGCCTCGGGTGGCGGGAGGCTGGTGGGCTCGGCGGCCCTCGGGTGGCTGGAGGCTGGAGTGCTCGGCGGCCCTCGGTGGCTGGGGCTGAGCAGGCAGGCACAGGAGCGTGGGGGTGACCAGGCCAGGAGGCACAGCATGCCACAGAAGGAGTCAGTTAACCCTACAGCCGAAAGATTAATTTCTGCACAACTTTACCAGCTGGCAAAATGCAGGTTCAGGTCAATCAGGAAAGTTCAGTTCAAAGGTTTGGCATAGAGGAAACTCAAAGTACAGTCCGACCGCATGCCAGGCAGCAAAATGGAAAACGACAGCCAACAGCGGCTTCTCCTCTCCAATGGGCAAATATACCTCCAAAAGTGCACAGTTTACACCCACAAAGTATCCTTTCCATTTGCCCATATGTTTTCCATTAGTTGCTCACGGTGGGCTGCACATGGTGTGATCAATACCTCACTAAGAAATCCGGAAGCATTAAGTAATCCTTTTGCAAATTCATAAATTTCCAAATGAAATTTAGTTTCATCCTTTCCACGGAAGTAAGAAACTTCCCTTTACTCATAGTCCGTCCACTCCCACACACTTTACCTGGTTTGCACTCATATTGATACATTTCTGTCAAGAATTTTGCTAAATGATAAGTGAGCCCATTATTGTTGAATAAGGAAAAGAAACTTTAGGAAAAGTTCTCTCAGCATCTAAAGTGACTACTTCAGCTTGATTCCACCATTCGAGCTAGAAAGAAAAGACAGCTATGGCCTACATTTAATTTAGCTGAATCATCTTCACGTTATGAATAATATAAATCACAAATTATTAATTGCATTTTGACTTCTCTTGATGATTTTCAATCACGATTCTGCTGAAGCAGTTTCATATCAGTATTAGGCAGTACTAAAAAAATAATTTTCATACTTATCATTTTCCAGAGCCAAATATTTACGTGTCACTCTGAAATACACATTTTGATCACATAACATTAGAAAAGCTGCAGTGTTGCATACTATCGATTACTACTGAATTAAGCATTTTAATAATTTCAGGAGCTTTAGCAAGCATTATTATGCACATTAGTGCATTTGAATACATTAGAAGTTATTGTTAGCACAATTTCCACATTAACTATGTTTGTTTCTTAAAACACGTGTTTACATGATTAGTAAATATCATTGTTTTTTCTCTCTCTTTGCTTACGATTTTACAATTTCATGTTTCAAAACACTTTTCCATACTTGTACGATGCGGTGTGAAATCTCAAATTTTTCAACTTAGGCAGTGTTCATGTTTTTATTATAGCCTTATAGCCCGCCGTAGAGGGCTATACCGGCTATTAAAGGCCCTCTCCAGCGTTAAAGGCCCCGAGCCGAAGGCGAGGGCCTTTAACAAGGGAGAGGGACTTTAATAGCCGGTATAGCCCAGGTACAAAGGGCTATAAGGCTATTAGAACATTCTGCCACTAGAGGGCAGAATGTTCAAACAAAAAAGAACAAAGCCTTATGGAAGCGTGAGGGGATTGGAATCCCCTCCAGGGTCCTTGAAGCCTGTGTTCACAGCCAGAGCTGTGAACAAAGAATCATTGGAATGTTGGAGCTCCAGGCTTATACCAGCCATTATAAGCCCGGAGCACTCCATTGTTTTCAACGGAGCTCCCAACATTCCAATGTTCTAATAAGAAATAATTATCGTAATCTTATATGAAATTGAGAATCCATAGAGGCAAACATCATTTAACATTTACGCTAAATCATCAGCAAATATTGCTGCTACCTGCACTCATTCCCCACTGAATGTATGGTGCAGAGAGGGTGTAGGGTGCCGAAAGGGGGACTGGGTGCAGGGTACATAGCAATAGACATCTTACTGTACATTAAAAATCCATTCACCATCAAGCATGAATAAAATATTTACCACTTACTATAAACAGCAGTAGGATGCAAACATTACAGCAGATACATCCACATAAACAGTTTATTTCAGGGCACAAGCATAACACACCTCAGGGGCAACGAAGCTGACCATCTCCAGGCACCGCTAACATTAGCTGAAATGCATTTAGCTATTGATCAGTTGGCGTGTGGAAAAGTACCAGGTAGTGATGGGCTTCCAATAGAATTAATAAAATGCTAGCTTCCCGGCTATTAACCGTGTATCAAGCGTCCAAAGAGATGGGTATATTGCCTCCTATAGCTAGGCAGGCAATTATCATGAAAATTAATGCAGCCTGACAGAGATTTACTCAATCACTCATCTTACTGTCCTCTCTGTCAGTCAAAAATTTAGATGGAAAGATCTTAGCCAAAGTGCTCTCCAATAGGATCTGAATGGTAGTCATTTGGTACTCCCAAACAAGAGGGGCTTTTTTAAATGAAGAAACACTGCTTCTAATAGCTGCAGGCTGTTTCACAATACTAATGTAACCCTCATGGCAAATGCAGAATTATCTCCATTAACATCAATATCTCCATTAACATGGTAAAAGCATTTAACTCTCTTTACTGGAATTACATTTACCAGGTGTTAGAGCACAGCCTCACATTTAACTGGAGGTAGACCATAAAATAAGGATCCTATTGACGGGGTGACCTGTGGTCATGAGATTTAACAAGTTGGAGGGAGGCAAAAAATAGATCGCTCTCACCTTAAAGCGAGTGTGAGGAAGATCTGGGGGTTGAACATACGGAAAGCAAATGAGCAGCAGCCCATAAATTTATCAGGAAAAATTCCAGAAAAGCTTGGCTCAAATTAGTTCCATTCAAACATATACACTGTACTCATCTCACTCTTATCAATATGTATTTTATGTTTCCAGCAGTGACCCTGATGTATCATGGAGGGTGCAGCATTTTATCATACAAAATGGTCCTGCGCCATGTTATAGCCTTTTAGGATGAAGTGAGGTGAATTGTTGATGGAATGGTCAGGAAAGCAGATTCTACACACTAAAAATATGACTACTTGTTAGAATGACAAACCCTCAAACAGAACTGGGTACCTGCCAGTTAGTTTATTTAACATTATCACTATCAAAAAGGGCTAATGCGACCCACTAGGAATCCAGTTATGCTTCCTCCCACCTTTATTAAATTTTACTTTGATCTACAGTCTTGGGCTGAAGCGGAGGAGTCAGGGCGAGGTGCCACCTAAAACATAAACAGGGTGTGAGGCTGGAGTGTCAGGATGAAAAACTAATGATATCAGCATTGTAGTCGGACAACAAACCACTCTGAATTTTCTTTCACAGTGTTGGACATGGCCCTCTCTGCAGGGTCACCACAAACATTTTGCCTTCACTCCTCCTCTTGCTGAATTTATTTTTGTTGACATTTAGGACTCTGTGCATTTTACCACTGCTAACCAGTGCTAAACTGTTTTTGCTCCCTCCCTAAAACATCTAAGTATGGCCTACACCTGATTGGCACATTTAATTTACTTATACATCTATAGTATATGGTACTACAGATACCCAGGGCATGTATATTAAATGCTACTAGTGGGTCTGCAGTACTTATTGTGCCACCCACTTAAGTAGCACTATAAAATGTCTTATTCCTGCCATTGCTGCCTGTATTGCAGAAAAACTGACTTTTCAACAAGGCACAAAAACCTTTTACCAGGCCTCAGCTTGGCAAAATGTTTGTTTGTCATACAAGCCTCTCCTAAGGTAGGCCCTAAAGTCCCATATTGCAGGGTGCATTGTATTTGAAAAGTAGGACATATGGGTTTAGGTTTTATATATTCTGGTAGTTAAAAACTCCTAAATTCATTTGTCACTACTGTTAGGGCGACCTCTCTCATTGTATTACTCTGGGTAGCCCCATTACATTTATTAAGTGCTAACTTTTAATTGGGAGCAGGTTAAAATGTCATGTTTAGACTCAAATGACTTGTCTTTTAAAATTCTCTTTAATATTAAAGTCAGATTTTAAGACCCAGTTCTGAAAACAAAACTTTTAGAATTCTGGCATTTTCCTGCTCTAACCATTTGCGCCTTCTGCCAGTATCATGGGTCACATGACTGTGACTGGCTCTGCTGGGCGGCTTTGTATAAACCTCCCAGACACGGAGACAAAATGGGACCAGATGTTGGCAGGATGGGCAATCCTGCATGGATGGTTGGGGCAGAGCTGTACCCTACCCCACTTATTCTTTAATGGGGTTCACTCCAGCACACACAAAGAAACCAGACACTAGTCTTTCATCAGAGTAGACTCCTTGGCAGGGAAGGGCAGAACTTTCCAGAACCAGATGCGTGTATAATATAGGGAAGTTCTCACTTGAAAGGCTGGCAACACTACTAGACCTCTGTGAAGACTTCAGAAGGACTTTTGTGACCCCCCAAAGACTGCTGTGCTGTTAAAAGGCCTGCTTTGATGCTAGAAGGAAAACCAAACCATTTTCTTCAGAAGTGACTCAAGGGCTAGTTTGGTGTTCTCTGTGAGCTACAGGGACATTGCATGTACCACAGGCCTTGAACCCTGCACCAGGCCTCTGCTGAATGGTGCCGCCCCAGGTGCCGGACTCCTGGAAGGGGTATTTGATTTGCTGCTACTGCCTAAACCTAAAGGTTGAGGCTTAAAACAAAACTGTCACCAAAATGTTCCAGACAAACCAACAGAAGACTGGGACCCACCTGCCAGCCTTGCTGCCCAATGTACATTGCTGTTCGGCATTACTTCACTGTAGCTCCAGCTATGTTCTTCTCCACAGCAGCAAATCCTGATCAGGACGTCTCAGCAATGGAGTTGTCCTCATGGAGCCCTCTTTGGCCACATCCTGCAGCTTCATCTCACTAGAGGTTTTCGAACTCTAAAAGGTTGTTTAGGTACAAAGGTAAAAATCTTCACCAGGCTCAAAGGTGACTGGCACCCCATCGATGATTATGATTTCCTTGGTCTTAAAATCTAGCTTTTCCCATTCTAACCTTTTTTCCCCATCATCATCAAAGTCTTCACCGAGACTTCGTCCAGTGGCTCGCTGACAATGATGATGCCTGTCCGGATACAGCCTGCTGCCGTGCCCGGCTGAACTCTTCCTTCCCCAGGACTTTCCTTCAAGAAATTTTCCCTGTTCAAAGGTATGCAAAGATCGTGCCCAATCCACCTCAACATCTGACCCATGATAGTCAGCCTTAACTTTTGACTGTGCTCTGGCCTTGCACGACTAGATACCCGTGGTTGGCGCTTTAATCTTTTAGGTGCTAGAGTTCACAAAAAAATGTTGGTGTAATTTTATTTATTAACATTTTCTTTATTTTTCTAAATTGCTTTAGCATTTTTCTTCTGTTGTATTTTCACTTTCATTCTATTTCTGTACTGCATAAATACTTTCCACAGTGCCTTGAAGTTAAGCCTGACTGCTTTTGTGGCAAGCTACCAGGAGGTTAAGCACAGGTTCATTTAGTGACTTTGTGGTTCATACCGACCAAGATTGTGGCTGCTGCCTGATTGAGGCTTCAGATCGATTATACTTTAATGGAGGCACTCCTGACAATCCAACACTTAGGGGCAGGCTGCAAGTGGTAGATGCAAATTCGTAGAGTTGGGGTTATAGACCATGCCACTTTTTCCGTAAGCTCCTGAGCCCTGCGGCCTTGCAAGTCTACTGGTTGTGGGAAAGAATCATTATATGTGATAATGCTTGAAACCCTTGTGGCTTGTTCAATATGAATGGTTCCCATGGAGCTGTGGTTAGAACTATTTGATGTAACATGGATGGAAAGGTCCCCATTCTGTGTTTTTACCGCTGCCTGGAGGGTGGTTTCCTACTTTGCTCTCATGACTCTCACAACCGCAAGTACGTGTATCGGCACCAACATTATGGTGATTTTCACTGTCAACAATAGCGTGACCTAATCAGGTTAATCAGGTTTGCCACTTGAGCCACCATAACAGACAATTGTTCCTTGATTGGGCCAAGTTGCTCATGTAAGATCACGGAGAATTTATTGCATATCACCTCAATATTTGGCATTCTCAGGTTTGGCAAGTCCCTCTGCTTGGCGGATTTTATTTGATTGATTTGTTATTTTGCCCAGGGTCCACGCTGCTGGTCTTCCTATGCATGACAGCTGGTTCTGAGGGTGAGTTTATGTTTGTTGAACTGGGTGGTTCCGGCAAGACACACAAGTCAGCTTGAGTGGCGATGGCACCATTTTCAAAGGTTTCACTGCTGGGAATAACTGTCATAAGATGAGGGGTTTATTCTCAACTAGTGGCGTTGACCCCCATTTTCTTCTTTTTGGATGCTTAGGGCAATTGGGACCCATCATTGCTAGTATGTGTGAGAATTTTTTAAGCTGGGTGGGGCATCTTTTTACCGGCCAAATGCATCGGGGAAAAAAAACTGTTGCCCCTTTTATGGAGATCTACATGTCTCCTAGTTCTTACATATGGTTTGGTTATCTAGGAATACCCCAATACAAGTACCCTTCAGGGACAGCAAACCAGGGTGCTTAGGGGAATGTTTGGTATTCCCTCCCACCTGCTCTTCTTACATTATATGATGGACCTGGTCCTTTTTGCATGCTTATCCCTAAGCTTTTTGCCTTCCTTATTTGTTTTTCTGACTTGGTTTTTGCTGGCTTTAGGACTCTGGAAACTTTACTACTGCTGATCAGTGCTAATGTGAAAGTTTTCCCTGTGTATATTGTATCTATAATTGGTTATCCTTGAGTGGCATATTTTATTTACAGGTAATTCCCTGGTAAAGTGCACTGTGTGTGCCCAGGGACTGTAAATCAAATGCTACCAGGCAACCTGGGCGAGTTCTCGGCTGAGCCGCGCAAGGTTCCATGCGGGCTTCCCCAGGGCTCCTCTCTTTCTCCTTTACTCTTTAATCTTTACATCGCCCCTCTTATTTTTGCCCTGCAACAAATGGAGGTCTCCGTATTTAATTATGCGGATGACCTCCAGCTCATTTTTGACCTCTCTTCATCCCCAGACTCTATATCCAATTTACAGACCATCACGATTTTCATCCGGGACTGGATGAGCCACAACCACCTGAAACTTAACCCGGATAAAACCTAACTGGTTTTGACAGGTGGGTGTGCCAGTCCCTGGTCCTCTCTTTTTTGGCTCCTTTCCCTGGGTTCCCCTCCCTCTCCCTCCCCTTCTGTGAAAGCGCTTGGTTTCAAGATTAACGATCAACTCACTCTGCACTCCCAGGTGAGCTCGGTGGTGTCCTCTTCTTTCCTTTCCCTCCGCACCATCCGTAAGGTATCCCGCTTCTTTTCCTTCCCCGCTCTAAAACTTATTGTACTGGCTATGGTCGTTTCTAAATTAGACTATGGCAATGCCTTATACTGCGGTATGCCTGCCTACAGTGTTCGACGGCTCCAACTGGTCCAGAACCAGGCCGCTCTACTAGTCTATAAGCTGGCCAAGTCATACCATGTTACTCCACTCCTGAAATCCCTGCATTGGCTCCCTATCCGCGAACGCTCATTGTTCAAGATGGGTTGTATTACCTTTCAGGCTCACTCAGGATTCGCCCCGGCCTTTATCTTGTCTGAGATAAAGCTCTATACCCCGGCCAGAGAACTACGATCATCTTCTCAACATCTGCTGGCTGTCCCCCGGTTTCGTCGGAAAAAATGGGGTGGTTCCAAATTTTCCACCATCGCTCCTATTTTCTGGAATTCACTCCCCCCTCAACTTAGGTCCCTCACGCAATATCCTCTGTTCCGTAAAGCGGTAAAAACTTTTCTTTTTTCACAAGCCTTTCCCCAATGAGTTACCCTCTGTTTCCCGGCTTTCTTTCCTGCTAATTGAGGCTTAAGTGAACCCTAGCGCCATGAAACCGTCAGGTGTACGTGCGCTTTAGAAGTGATTTAAACTTGATTTAAACTTAAAACTGCAGTGCTGATTGTGCCACCGACATGAGAAGCCCTGAACCATGTCTCATGACCTGCCACTGCAGTGTCTGTGTGTGCAGTTTTGAACTGCCATGTCGACCTGGCAAGTGCAGCCCCTTGCCAAAACCGTCCCTTTTACTACATGTAAGGCACCCCTAAGGTAGGCCCAAGGTAGCCCCACGGGCAGGGTGCAGTTTATTTGGAAATGTAGGACATGTACTGGTATGTTTGAAATGTCCTGATTGTGAAATACTCCTAATATTGTTTTTCACTATTCCAAGGACTCTCTCTACCTTTGGTTATCATTGGAGCTGCCTTCTAACCTCTTACAAGTGTAACTTCCAGTTGGAAGAGATAGAGAGTTGGAGTTCCGGGTCCCTGAACTCACAATTTAAAAATACACCTTTTAGTGCAATAGGTTTTTAGGTTGCGTGTTTGAAAATGCCACTTTTAAAAAGTAGGCATTTTCTTCCATTGCCATTCTGTGTCTCTACCTGTCTGTGGAATTCACATTTGCCCGAAGGTGCGTTGTTTGGGAATTCACTCAAAACAGTCACACAAATTGATCTGAGGTGTGCCTTACATTTCCTGAAGGCCCACTAGGTTGCTGGGTTTTCCTAAGCTAGAGTGGTATGAGGAGTTGTCACTGACCTCTAACAGAGTTGTACCTGTCCTCACACAAAGCTGTTTCCACCCCCCTGTAGTGTGTCCGGAGCCAGGTCAGGGAAAAGTAATTTTTTTGCACTACATTCTGCCAGGAAGACAAGCAGGATCCTGTAGGTGGAACTGACACTCTGCTGGTTGCTTTGTCATGCTGGCATACTGCTTGCTGCATCTGTCCTGGGACTGAAAGGACTGGACTTTGCCTTCTACATCCTTCTGTCCAATGTTCTCCAAGGGCGTGTGCATGCTTGCCTCCTGTTGAGAAGTCTCAGGGCCATCAAATACCTCATTTTCCATCATTGAACTCCTCTGTTGGGAGTTCTGACCTGCCAAGTGGTGTCAATTCCAGCTCTTGGCCCTTTGAGGTGGCTTTTTAATGAGGAACCAAGAAAATCAATGCTTGACTCTCAGCGCCTGTTTTTCAAATGCAGCACCATTGTGTTGTTGAAAAACCAATGCATCGCTGTGATGCAGCTAAAGAATTGATGCAGCATCTGCCGTGCAGCTGAAAGATTAATTCTTTCCAAGCACCGTGTCACCTATGACCATGGCTCATGCTATGTCTCCAGCCCTGCTGTGCAGCGGAAGAAACTGATGCATCACCTGCTTCGCAGCTGGAAAATTGACACATCGTCATTTCCATCTCTGCTGCATTGACCCAGAGCATCTGGATTTTTGATGCATTGTCCCTGTGCACCAAGTTCTTCATCTACATCGCCCCACAGTAAGGAACCCGTGTGTCCGGAGATTGATGCATCACCCCCCCTGACAGTAAGGACCTGACGCATCTCCTCCCCTGACAGTAAGGAGCCGACACATCACCTCCCTTGTAATGCAGTAAGGTACCAACGCACTACCTCCCCTGGCAGTAAGGAACTGATGCATCACCTCCCCGGGGAATAGGGAACCAATGCATTGCTTTGCTTTTCAGTGCCTTACCTCCCCTGCACTGTGGTATGGCATTTTAGATTTCGAATGGATTTTTCCGATTCATGCCCTGATATAGGTACAATTCACCTTGCCCTTATATAGGCATAGAAATCAAGCCCTTATTTAGGCATAGCCCATGCAGCCCAAATACAGGCATGGCTACTTCCAAACGTCACAACAATATCTTGGAAAACCAGCTTAAGCCGTTAGGGACTTCCCCTTGCTTGAATATTGATTTCTCCAATAACTCAGTTAGTTTTACAATGAACAACTATTCCCCACGGGTTCATTCATGACGTTCATATACCCGACTTTACGTCAAACATGGCATTCCTAAACACCTTCAAGGTATAAATATACCTTCACTTGCTAGGGCAAAGCACGGTGGTTCGGAGCAGTTCGACGACCTACTTGCCCGACGCAGCTTGCTACAGAAAGTGCCAAAGGAAGCCGACTCTCCAGCTGACGCACTGATCAGTAAGCTGCCCTCCTTTGCTGAGAAATCCAGCTCCAGTGTTTCATACTCCCCTTGCAGGGTTTTCGGAAAACAAGTCCCAATACAGAGATACCAGACTTCCTACATTCTAAGGTATGGAACTGATTAGACACTAGAGAAACCTTTGGTAGATTCTTGGCAAAAACTAAACCTATGCTACAGACCATACTTACTTCTTCCCTCGCACTTGACCTAGGTTAGGTACATTGGGGTAGGCGTATTTTAGAAGCACCAGTTGAGTATTTTAGGCTGTGTTATATTCATGTATGTATTTGTATGTGGCTTAGAAACCATATAATGCTATTACAGTATTATTTTATAATACTTTTCTCACTGTATGCATTATACTTTGCGTTCTGTCTTACAATTGTAGTAGTTCACCTCTCTTGCACGAGAAAGAAGAATGTTCAATAAACCTTTTATTGAAAACACCTGTCTCACTATTTCTCTGCAAACTCTGTAGAAATGAAGCATGCACGATTGACAGAGTGAAATACTTATCTATTGTTTCCACGACTCTGAAGATAGCTATTCCAGTCCTAGGGAAACAAAGTTGTCATGTTTATGAGGTTGTCAGAAACTAATCCCTTCTTGTGAATTCGAGAAAGTTTCTAGTGACCTCTGAGCTAGCTGGCACTCACAATTAAGTTTAGTATATTCGATACAGACCTACTGACCTAAGTCCTACGTCATATCTATAGGATATATTATTCTAATGCACAGAGCCTATTGGGAATATAGGAACTACACTACATCACCTGTTTTTGTCATTGATTTTGACGCTTCCCAGGTACTTTGGGATAAAAGTGACACATCCATAGTTTCCTAAGGACTGAAATATTTTGAACTTTTTAAAAGTGATATCTTTACTTGTGTGTGTTGGATGTTTGTTGTTTTGGTTTTGTTTTATTCAGATATATATTGGTTATGTTTCTAAACTGGTGTGGTGTCCATTTGTAGTGTTTCACTGTGTTACTGTATGTGAATGTACAAATGCTTTACATATTGCCACTGAGAGAACTCTGACTGCTCATCCTAAGCTAACAAGGGGGTGAGAAAGGGTTATCTTAGCTGTGTGATCCCCTTACCCGGACCAGAGTGAGCGTCTCCACTTGCACAGGGTGCAAAACACTGCCAACTTGAGACCTCCATTTCTAACATTATTGTTAGAACTCGGGGTCTCTAGTTGGCAGAGGTAGGTACCACTGTCCAAATAGGGATCCTTGCTTCTGGTCAGGGTAAGGAGAAAACCCTCTACGATAACCCCTGCTCACCCCATTGGTAGCTTGGCACGAGCAGTCAAGGCTTATCAAAGGCAATGTGTAAAGTATTTGTACCAAAACTCACAGTAACACAGTGAAAACACCACAAACTGACTCTACAACAGTTTAGAAAAATAAAAGTATTTAATCTAAACAACACAAGACCAAAATGACAAAAATCCAACATACACAGTTCAAGAATATGGTTTCAAAAGAGTTCTTAATGTTAGCGTTAAAATAATCCACAGTTTCGTCACGTTTTGCCAACAGTACCTTTGAATGCGACAAAGTTCCAAAACAGAAGCTGGTGCGGTTGAAAACAAGCGATGCGTTACTCCTGAGACCTTGGGGAGGCGTTAGCAACAATTCCGCTGGATGTAGCAACGTGTAGCGACGAATCCGGTCTGTATGGGGAGGAAGTGATGACTTGTATGGATTCCGGTGCGGACGTTCCGTAGTGAAAAATGCTCGCAAAGGCACGATGCGATGATTCTCGGGTGCTGCGACGATCTCCGGGGCGATGATGCGCGGTCCAGCGGCAATTTTCCTCTCGCAGCTCCTCGATGCGATGGCTCCGCGACGATTCTCGCAGCGACCTGATGCAGTAATCTCACCCAGCGGCAACAGGCTCTGGGAAGATGTTTGCAGTGGTGGAAATCTTCCCGCTAACGAATGACGCAACATCTCCGGGCAGCGGCGTTAGGCGCTGCGACGATCTCGGCCTTCGTAGCAGCGGGAATTTTCTCGCTCTGCTGGGTTTGCGACAAAACTTGCAGAAAGTTCTTTAAAAGCATAATTTCCAGCTCCCCAACACAGGTACAACTTCCCGAGGCACCACAACTGGCCCAAGCACTCTAGGAAGGACAGAACTCTCTCAGCAAAGTTCAGGGATGCTGGGGGTGAAGTCCTTTTGTCCCTGGGACTTCAAAACAGGGAGACAGCTCTTCTCAGGCCCTTGGAGATTCCTTCAAGCAAGGGGACACAGCACAAAGCAAAGTCCTTCCCCTCTCCTTGGTAGCAAAGCAACTGCAGGTCAGTCCAGCATCACCCAGCAGGGCAGTCCTTCTTCTTCAGTCTTCCAGCTTTCTCCTTGGCAGAGGTTCCTTCTTGATTCCAGGATGATCTAATTTTCTGTTCTCAGGGGTCCTGTACTTATACCCCTAAAAGTCTTTGTTCCCTTTGTGCAGGAGGGCTCTGAGCCCATTCTGATCCAGTTCTGGGTGTTCCTTGAGCGCTTTGTTTTCCTGGCTTCTCCTTTCCCTTCATAGTGAGGGGCTGGGTCGTCAGCCACCCAGCAGGAGGTGGAGCCAGCATTGCAGATGCAGTCATTCAGCCTAGGGCTGACCCAGCCAGCCTCCTGGGGGCTCCCCAGCCCCTGTCACACTCAAACCAGACAGTCAATTCACAAACAGGCCAAGGCACACAGAAAGGTCAGACAAGAGAACAGCTACTTTCTAAAAGTGCTGTTCACAAACACAGGATTTAAAAACAACATTTCCTAAAAGATGTGTTATTAAATTCTGAGTTCAGGAATACTAGACTTGTATGTCCTATCTTGCTCCTATGGGAAGATATACTGATAGCCACTGTATCCAGCATTCCCCATGATAGCCTATGGAGCAAGATTGCCTTTCAATAGTGAAAAACGAAAATGGCTGTAGTTCACTACCAGAGCATGTCACCTGCACAGTGCATGCTCTACATTTCACATACACTGCACCCTGCCCAAGGGGGTACCTTGGGCCTTCCATAGGGGTGACCAATGTGCACAGAAAGGGAAGGGTTAGGCCCGGTCAGTGGGGACACTGACCAGGAGGACATGGCAGTTCACAGACTGCACACGGGCACTGCTGTGGCAGGCCGGAGACACCATTTTAGGACTACTCATGTGGGTGGCACAATCAGTGCTGCAGGCCCACTGGTAGCATTTGCCATCACCAGCCCTGGCACACCGAGCGCACTTTACTAGGGACTTCTTGGTGATACAAATATGCCAATCAGGTATATCCAATCACAACATTTACACAGGGAGCACTTGCACTCTGACACTGATCAGCAGTGGCAGAGTGCCCAAGGCATCTAAACCAGCAAAAACGTAATCCAGCACAGCATCAAAAATACAGGAGGTTGAGGCAAAAAGATAGGGGGAAACCACGCCAAGGATGCCAGCTTTAACAATTATGGTTCTGTGGTGTTTGGTTTGGGCAAATCCTCATGCCTCGCTTAATAGGGAGATAATTGAGGATTGCGCTCTGTGTGAGAGACCCCTGAAAATCTCTTGGTTCACCCTGTTAGGGCGGAGCTGGTAAAGCTGGGAAGGCTGACTCTTTTTTCTCACCGAAATTCCATTACCCAATCTGACTCGACTTGGGTTAAATCTGCCTTTAATTCCAGGGTGAAAGCCAGTAGGGAGGTTTTAGAATTAAGCAAACCAACTGTAAGGGAGTAACTGGGCTCAGACAGGTTGTTAGCCCTGGAACCATATACGGAATAGATTGATGGGACCTGGGGCAGACTACTATTTAACAGATTCAGGTTAGGATTTTTAAGGTGGCACTTTGGGTTTCCCTTTGGTCAGTTTGATGCATCCAAAGTTTTAATTTTCCCCGTGAGAAATCCTCCCTACAAAGCCTGTTGCACTTTATCTCCTTTTGCCATTTGTCTCCTGTTTTTACCAAAAGGTTTTCAATTCCTATCATCAAGTAGCAGGGAATTAGAAGTTCCACCTCAGCGTTGGTTTATCTGCGGCAATTAAATTCTCCATCCAACTGCATCAACATTTGCTCCTTTCTGAAGTGTGCCCTCAGTAAAAGGAAATCATTATCATTTTAATTGGAACAATCTAAGGGGGCTGCTATTTCTGGTATTGGATTTTATGTTTATAGCTGCTGATTATTTCCAAAGAACTGAGACTTGGTTGAGTGTGTGTTTTTTATTCACAGGCTCTTTTACTATAACTGTTGAGCCATTTAATTTTAAGCGTTTTTATTTGTAATCAGTGCTTTTGTTAGTGGGCCAGGAATCAATATGCCTGTTTTTTGGTATATGGCGAAAAGGTGGCATCATCTTATTGTGATTTAGCCTCGTCAGCTATACCATGATGAATGTGTCTTTGTCAAATGTTTGTTATTATGATATGGATTTGCAATTAGATTGCTCTTCTTTTTATGTACTTTTATGGCTACTTCTGGTGTCCGAATTAAATTGAAAAGAATTGAGTGAGGCTTCCACCCCCTCAACCAATAACCTAATTTCTTACTCACCAGTAATGAGAATGAATTAAAAAATGCTTAATTACAATTTGAGTGAACTATACAATCTGCTATACAGCATTCAGTACTCTGGCCAAAGGGCTTTTATATGTATCAGTCAATCAGTTTACAATGTCTGTCTTTTTTGATGTGAGGTGCTCTTTTCCAGTAACTTGTTTATGTTTGTTCTGCACCATGCATTAATATCAGGTAAGGAGTAGGTCCGAAGACACATTGGCATGTAAGAATACATGTTACAAAAAAATGATGCATTTTTCATCTGTATACAAAAAATACCATGTGTGCAAAGTAACACTCTTTTGTTCTGTTGCCTCTTATTTCAAATGTAAGGAGAAGGGTCAGATGAATGTAAGGGTTGTAAAAAAGATTAGCTTCTAAACAAAATCAAGGATTAACTCTTTCTAACACAAGATAACGTTAGCAAACAAAGAAGGCACTTCCAAAACATAAGGCTGAATCACTACCTGACAAGAACAAACTAAAGAAAACTATTTTTAGTTGTTATGTCAGCACCATTTAGATCAAACCTACTATATATTTCACAAACATAAGAAAAAATGCAACATTTCTTGGAAGAGACCAGATATACTAGGGCTAAAACTTAAAAGAGTTCTAGCAATGGCTCTAAAAGTCCTGCTTTTTGTAAATTGTCACTAAGTTAGAGGCCCATTTTAACCACATCTGCTAAAGTAGTTGTTATAGTGCTCCACACTGTCAGTGTCTTGATTAACTAATGTGTTCACTCTAATACATCCGAAAGTTGTAGGTGGATGTAATGGGGGAAGGGAACCAAGCAGCAACACATTTGTGTTACAGCAAGCACCCGATCTAACTTCAACAAGGCTGTAAAGCATGATGAGGCAAGATGTCAAAGCCGGGACTGGCATCAGCATGAGCTCAGCGTTGACCAGGGACAGTCACACGGCGACACACATTCTGGGCCTTATTCACAAAGGTAACCTTGATAGATCGCATATAGCACTCTAATTGTAGGGGTGTATCATATTCATAGTTTAAACGCACCCACTTGTGTTTTCAGTATCACCATGTATTCTGTTTAAAAATGCATTTATTCTACACGTTAACCAAGAAATAATGTGCACGATATATGAAATTTGCATGCACCAGAATACACCATTTTCTCTATATGCACCTTTGTAAGAAGACATTATATTCATATTAATGTAATCATGTGTGTGTTAAAGTTGCTTGCAGCCTAGGCCCCAAACTGCAGGTTGTGTTGATAGTTTCACTTCCTCAGCTACTGAAGAATTAATTGAATGTATCTTTGTTTGTGCTAGAACAATATGCTCTCATCCCTTTGTAGGTAGAAGATATGCATCCTTGTTATTTATGTTTTAAGGAGATAACCGATATTTCTTTGAACAGTCTGAGAAGCGAAAAGGCAGGATATCATCTGTGCCTGGCCTATCTACACCCCAAGGTCACAAGAAGTGAAAAAGATTTAATTAAAAAAGGAATGGAAATTCACTGCAAAGTCTGAAAGTGAAGTACTATGTCATGTGATGCATTTAGGAGGGAAGAGCTGAATTTATCCTTTTTGTATTACACCCAGGGTCAGGAAAGGCAGTACTTATTAGGAAGTCTTTACAGCATGACTACATTGTAAGTATAATTTTAATGTTTTGTTTTTCCCCCCGACAAATTTTAGCAGGTAGATGAAAGACCATCCTAGCTGAACTTGGATAATAAGGCAAGGCCCAAGTTTAGCTATATCAAATGGTAGCAGAGGATGGTTTGCCTCTAAATTGAGGGGAAATTGAGGGATTAGAGTAGACGTAGAGGAAATTCTTGCTCCGGACTCGGCCGCTTGTAGGTCGGCGAATGCTGATGGTGCGTCGGAAGCAGTGGTAGAGTGAGGATGAAATTGTGTGGGATGTTAGATTGCGGTAATGTTTTGTTTGTGTGTTGTCTCGCGGAGTGAGAATGTGTGTTGAGTGATTGTGAGTTAATTGGTTTACTGGTCTGAACACGTGCTGATCAGGAAGTTTGGTGAGGGGACTCAAATGAAGACCAAGATCCCGGGATAGTTGTATGTAATTGTCCAGTTGAGTTGTGGGTGTCGTAAAACGCTATCGATGATGCACTTGTTGTAGGGAACTTTGTGTGAATGAAGAGTAACGTCGCGGTGGTAAGCCTCAGGTACCGAGGGTGAACCACAGTGATTGGGTGACCAACGCCAGTCGGGGGTTACAGTGGAAGTTCTTGTGGGAGTGTCCTATCAATCTGGTAGAAAACTGACAATTACTTGTTTATGTGACTGTTAGTTTTTGTGGTTTTAGTAGGAAGCAGCTACTTGGTTAATAACTTTAGTTATACAGTTACAAGTGTATGAATGTGTGAGCGAGAGAGTGGGGAAGAGAAATTGTAAAGAAGGGTGAGCCTCTGCAAGGAGGGAGTTATGATAACAGAAAGAGCCGCGATGGGATTGGTCGGTTGGTTTAATGCTGCGCTGGGATTGGTTAACGTTCGCCCACAGTTTTATTATTGTGTTTTGGATTGCAATTGACTGTTTTTACAATGAGATGTTTTAAGGTGTTGCGCGATATGTGTAGAGGTGATACAGGAGTGGTATCGGGTGGGAGAAGAAGCTCCACCGGTGGATACCCCAGCACATTATATGGCCACCAATGTAGGACTCCATACGATAGTGTAGTTACAAAATTGGCACATGGTCACTGAAAAGAAGGGTGAATTGGCTTTCCCTTGTTATGGGTCATTTAAGATGGAGGTGTTGTATCAGCTTAGAGGAGTGATGAATGCTCTGAAGCCTCCACCCAGACCAACGCAATTTGAAGCGTTGGATGCATGGATGAGAGCAGCAATAGCAAAAAGAAGGGAAGCTATACAAGGAAGGATAAAAAGGGCAACAAAGGCTTATCACGACGCTAGGTGGGATGCACAGTTGAAGTGGTGGAGAGTGGATACTATGGAGGGAGAACGCCTATATCGATTTAGATTGTTAAAAAGTGGGTTTGAAGGACAGAGTAAGATGGAGGAAGACAGTGATACAGACGATAGCTTCTTTGAGAGGTTGTTAGCAGATCGTCCTCCACCTAGCGATTCCACACAGAGCAGGAAAGAATGCAGCAGCCTGGGAAAGCATCAAGGTTAGATCAGACAGGTTCAGAAGACCAGACAGCAGGAGTAAGAGGGCGAGTGGCATATTCCCACCCCCCACAACGACCGCCCACCCCTTCACCGAACTACTTCCCCAGTACCCCTCCCCCTTCCAAACCGGCCCATAATGACTAAAACCCCCACGTCCATGCCCTGGCCCCTCCTTCCTCAAATGACGCTTCTATGTCACCCGAACCCGAACCCTCCCCTGCCGCACTTCTGTCCACGCCAATCACCTCTACATCCCTCCTTCTTAACCTCAGCCAGACACTTCATAACCTGGATGACCATCTCGTTACCCTAGCTACCGAACTTACCTTACTCAGGAAAGATTTCAATCGATTCAAATCCTACAAACCCACTGACCGCCCCTCTTGCCCTCCCTTTATGCTAAGCCACGAAAACATTTAGATCCCAAACTTGGGTTAACAGCGCCACTCCTCTCCCGCTCTCACAGACCCCTGAGAACCTCTAACACCTACTCCGCCTCTCACCTGTCTACCCTCTGCCTATCCTACCTTAATGACCTCCCACCAAAAGAATCTCCCCCTCTCACTCCAATATCCCTGTTATTTTGGGGACCATCAGAACCCCAGAGCCTCCTAGCTCCTCGAGACCCCCCAACTCACTAGTATTCAATTAATCCCCCCTACAGCCAAACCCAAAACCCCTTACCTGCATGCTCGTCAACTGCCATTTAGCTGCCTGACATGCAACTGAAATCTCAGAAACCATTCTTAACGAAGACATCGATATTGCCTTCCTCACTGAAACCTGGTTCAAAGAGACCATTCGACACCCATCATCGACCTTCTGTCCCCCCTGGCTACTCTATTCTCAGAAGAGATAGACCTGAAAAAATAAGGGGTGGCCTATCTTTCATTTTTAAAGAAGAACTTCAACTCTCCCCTATTAATAACACTGACTACACAACCTTCAAATACTTAGGCGCCAAACTCAAAATGAAATGCTCCCCCCCTATACGAATGCATAACATCTATCACCCCCCGGGTGAACCCCTTCCCATTGCAGAAGAATTCTCCGACCTCCTTACTAAATCGTTACTTTCCAACTTCAAAAACATTTTCTTAGGAGATCTCAACCTCCACTGGAATGAACTTAATGACCCGGCAACCAACCTCCTCCTTGAGATTAGCGACCTCAAGCAACTTTGCCTCTCCCCTACCCATGCCAAAGGAGCTATCCTAGACGCAATCATCTCCAACCCAGATCCCACATCCCTATCCAACATCATCCCCATCGATTAGTCTGACCATCGTCTCATTCTGTTCACAATATCTCCTCCAGCCCCTCCTACCCCTATAAAAATAAATAAAGCTACAATCGTAGTTAGAATCATTAAACAAATCCCTCCTGGCGCACTGGAACATCAAATCCAATCCCAACTTAGTCGCACCCCCTACTTCAAATGCTAATGATCTCACAGAGCATTTCAACAAAACTGTAACTGAGGTGTTAGACCAACTTGCCCCTTTGAAAACTAAAACATTAAAGAATGCCCCCGTCTAAATCTTGGTTCACACTAGAGCTTAATAAATAAAGACGCTCGCTGAGACTGGCGGAAGAAACATGGAGACAACACCCCTCCCTATTCCATCTTACCCTCCTTATAACTGCGAGAACTTCTTACAAAAAACACATCTTCTCAGGGAAAGCATCATTCTTTCGTCTTCATTTCTCTCGTGCCAAAAACAGACCTAGAGAACTGTTAAACATTATTAGAAACCAAACCACCCTGGCACCCCTTAACCCGGTTGCCTCCACTAACAAATGCGAAGAAATTGCCAACTTTTTCAGTGAAAAAATCGCACAAATAGACCGCTCCTTCCTCAATACTCTACTCTCGCTCACCCCTCAACCACCCCTGATTACCACACCTGTTTCACCTCCCCCTTTGAACACTTCCCTGACCCCCTCTCCCCCTACCTTCTCTTACCCCTCCAGAACCCATTTCCCTTCCGCTTAAAAATAACGCCTCATGGCATAATTTCCACCCTGTAACTGAACAGGTGGTCTTCAACATTTTAGCCAAAATTAAACCTTCCTCCCACACCAAAGATCCTCTCCCTTCCGCACGCATCCAAGATCTCAAACATGTCATCGTCCCCTACAGGACCGACATCATCATCGCCTCCCTCTCAACACCCATCTCCCTTCAACTCGGGCAAATCACTCCCATCCCCAAAAATCCCAAAGCTGACCCCAACGACCCTAATAATCTCCGCCCCATCTCGAACCTCCCCCTCCTTTCCAAAGCCCTGGAAAAATGTGCCCTCCTCCAACTGGACAAGCACATTGACACGTTCAACCAGCATGACCCCTCCAATCTGGCTTCCGCAAAGGGTGCAGCACTAAAACCGCGCTTCTCAACATAGTCGATGGACAAGGGTAATAGCTACCTACTCATCCTTCTTGACCTTTCCGTTGCATTTGACACAGTTTACCACCCAACCCTACTCAACACACTCAGAAATCGCTTTGGCCTCAGTGGCACTGTCCTTAATTGGTTCACTTCCTACTTTCAACATAGAACCCAACAAATTAAAATTCAAAACTGCCTCTCTAGCCAAACCTCTGTCTCCCCTGGCGTCCCTCAAGGATCCATCCTCTCTCCTGCTCTCTTAAACCTCTTTATAGATTCCCTTACCCGGATACTCAAACAAGAAAAAATCAGCTACCACCTATATGCTGACAACACCCAATTGTACTATAAAATAAAATCCCAAGCGGATATCCTGCACCTTAACTCTGCCTTAACCAAGATCCAAATCTGGTTCCACAACAATCATCTGAAACGCAACCCTAACAACACTGAGATCATCCTCTTCTATCCCAAAAACAACCATCTCCCCATCCAAACATGGATCGTCAACCTTAATGCGCTAAACTGCTCTCTCTCCCTCGCCAATTCGGTTAAATTAATAGGCATCACCATCAACAATAAACTCACACTTAATTCCCACGTCAAGAACTCTGCAAAAAGTGCTCTCTTCACTCTCCGGCATCTCAAAAAAATCAAACCTTTTATCCCAGTTGAAGACTTCAAATTAATTATCCAGTCTCTTGCTCAATCCAAAATAGACTATGGTAAGTCCCTTCTCTCTGGCACCCCCAAAATTCACCTGGCCCCCTTCAAATCGTTTCTCAACCTCGCCGCCAGGTTAGCAACAAACTGTAAATGCATGGACCACATCTCCCCTGCCCTCAAGTCCCTCAAGTTGCTTCCCATTGAAGGCAGATCCTCCTATAAAATTGCCAGCATTACTCACAAAGCCCTTTACCAGAAGACCCCATCCTACCTCTCCACTAAACTTAAAAAAAGCTGGCTGTGCCCGAACACTGATAAGCTCTAACACTCTCCTTCCCATTCCCCCTACTCAAAAAAGCTGCTTCAAAATCCTGCTCCTTCTCAGGTAAGGCCCCAACCATTTGGAATGCCCTACCCAAAGACCTTCGATGCAATCCTTCCTACCCCAGAATAAAAAAAGACCTCAAAATACATTTGCTCACTACATTCTGGGGAAACTAAATCCCGGATCTCCTTTCTGACAACCTCTCCTCCTCCCTCCTTAGATTTCTCCCCCTTTCCCCATTCACACCCCCATTTTCCTTTTGTCGCCTCCCTTCCCCCTCCCCCTCTCTCTACCACCCACTACCTACTATGTCCTTTGAATCCTGCTTGACATTCTATTAAATTTCCTATCTACAATAACATTCGGGTTCCTGCAACCTACTACTCTATCTCTTCCTATATGTACCTTTAATCATTATTGCTTTCCCTATATTATTACCTGTATTTTTTATTGGTTTTAACACCTGTGTAACCCGTTTTTGGTCAACTACTATGATTGTTTTTTATTGTGTACTTCCATTGTTGATGTAAAGCACTCTGATACCCTCGAGTGGAGCTAGCGCTATATAAAACCTTCAAAATAAATAAATAAATAAAATAAGGAATCCGGATCCCAGGAGGCTCTGGAGGTCCTGAATTTGGGGATGCTTAGCAAAATGGAAGTGCATGTGCTAGACAATTGCCAGACTCATTAACAGTACCGCTTACAGTTGGACCGGTGGTTTCGAATTATACTTCTAATGATAGGGCAGATGAAAGACAATCACAGCAGATCAGAGAACAAGAAGAAACAATGACTGGGTCTTACCATGAGTGGAACAGGTGTGGTTCAGGGGCAAGTGGAAACTAGTACCCCATTACCAGCTAATGCTGATCCGTCAAGGATGGATAGTGGGTCGGAACTTGGCAAATTCAAGTTCAGATCTTAGAATGTGGGTTCAACCAGTGAGAGAGGCAATGCTACCAAGAGAGGAGCGGGAGATGAGACAAGAAACCCCTAGAGTAACGTTTCCACCGCAAGGATTGTGAAGGGTAATCATTGGAGAAGTTGAAGTTGTGAAAGAGAAAGTCGTACAGTGTGGAGAATGGAGAAAGGTGCAATTCCAAGAAAGACACAAAGTTGTGTCAGGGAAGAGTCTGTAGGTGAGACAGATGGCGATAAGGGCACCACTGTTGCATGTGGTCAGATTGAAAATTGAGATAGATGAAGTTATAGAAGGAAATCTGCTAATAGAAAGAATTGAAATATATGATCCCAGCGAATTGCTATTTATAGCCAAGGATGTCACGAAGAACGCAAAGCGCGCTCATGAGGCATTGGTACAACTAGCAAGACGATATGAGGTGGATTTGACAAAAACAAAGTTGATACAGGGAAGCTGTAGATTGGATTACACTGATCAGGATTTGGAGGAAAAGCAAACAACAGGATTAAAAGCACAAATTAGAGATCTGATAGTAACAGTGAGGCCATGGAGGGCATTAGATAAAATTGGAAGAAACATGGGCCAAAAAGAAAAGTACCAAGAAAGTGATAGGAGATACACCGCCTCCAGGTGGAGTAACAGGAGCAGCAGGGAATTTCCCCCTAAAGGAAGTACAGAATGGAGGGTATGTACATGTGCCATGGAGCAGGGGTGATTTGGCGGCTTTCACTAATGATTTCCCTCGGCTGAGGGAAAAGCCTGCTGATTGGTGTAAACAAATTGATCGGTTTGTTAAGATCTCGAAAGTGTTATGGATTGATTTGAATACATTGTTCGATATAGTAGTTCCGGGTGATTTGTAGACTGAATGCAAGGTTGCTGTTGATTGGCCTACTGCAGAACCAGCTAGAGATGCATTGACAAATGGTCCTTCAGCGGAGGTGATGAAGAAATATGAGCAAGTGATTACATGGTTGCAGTCTAAAGTTGTGCCGCAGACTATTGATTGGCTTAAAATTGATTGTACCACCCAAGACCCTAAGGAGTGTGTGCATGACTATTATGAAAGACTGTTAGTGGTATTCAAACAACATAGCGGATTGGATACTGTGGAGCCCAAGGATATGGGACAGTTTGTGTCTAAATTTGTGTTGGGATTAAGAACTGATATCAGTTTAATGATAAAGCACCACTTGATATGTTGGCAGAACAAGTCTGTTGATGAAAGTTTGCAGTGAACAAGTAGAAGCAGCACAAAAGAAGACAAAGGAAAAGTTAATGTTCGTACAGTTGAGAAATGCTAAACAGCCGGATTGGGGGCAAAGAGGCAGAGGAAGAGGAAGTGGTAGAGGAATGAACCAACAACAAATTGTGTCACAACCTGGACAGGGTAGAGGAAGAGGTGCTGATGTTGGTATGGGAGCTGAGTGGGTGGGCAATCAAAAACATGTGACAGCATGCCACTTTGTCACAAAATCGGGCACTGGTAGCGCAAGTGTAGATCAAACCCAGCAAATCAGTTGTAATATGAAGTAGAGGGACAGATGTCAGAAGGCGTGAATACTGTGACAAGATCCCGATCTATGTATGGGGTAGCTGCGAGTCCCAAATACAAATACCACAACCTCCTAGAATACCCATGAATAATCAGACATACAGGCAGAGGCCTTACTTTGAGATAAAAGACAGGTCAGAACAAGTACTAGATCCCTACGAGTACCAGAGTGGGGAGCAGGGAGAATGCACTTTGGGTGCTGCCCTGGAAGTGGATCAAAGCGAGCCATTTGTAGATGCAAAGGTGAACGACATCCTGTTACTTTCCTGTTAGATACTGGAGCTGCATGCTCCACAGTAAGGACAGAAGTGGTCCCAGACATAACCTTGTCGGGAAAATCAATCCAAGTAGTAGGAGTAACTCATTTGAAAATATTTAACCCTTTGACAACTGAATTACCTGTGACAATAGGACTCTTTCAAGATAAACATCAATTTGTAGTATGTGTTTCCAGCCCGGTCTGTCTATCGGGAAAAGACCTATTATGTAAATTAAACAGTAATATCTCTTGCACTCCGAGAGGTGTGGAGTTGCAAACCTATGATGATGACGCTGATTTTAAAATGGCAAATATGAGTCTATGTGCAGAACTGCTTGTGGTTCTTACAATAGAAAAGTTAACACATGATCTGAGAGATTCTGTTTCACCGAAGGTATGGGACTTTACAGGTGAAGACATTGGATTGATCAAAGGTATTGAACCTGTGAAGATACAGGTCAAACCCAATGCTGAATTTCCATGAGTTCCGCAGTATAAATTGACTCCAGAAACTATGGCTGGAATACGTTCTGTGATTAAGTCCATGATTGCACAGGGCATTTTGTAGGAGATAAGACGAAGTCCCTGTAATTCACCTATAATGGGACTACAGAAGCCTAGTGCAAGTACAGAATTGTGCAGGACCTACACAGGGTTAACGAAATTGTGATCCCATGTTGTCCTATGGTACTGAATCCAGTTGTCATCCTATTTCAAATCACATGTGAAGCAGAATGGTTCATGTTCATCGATTTGTGTCAAGCTTTTTTTTCCATACCATTGCACGGAAATAGCCAATACATTTTTGCATTCAGGATAGATGATCGTGTGTTAAAATGATGTGTTATCCCTCAGGGGTATACAGAAAGCCCCTCTATCTTTAGTCAGTGTTTTAAAAAGAGTCTGGAAGGATTGGCAATGCCCAAAAACTCAGTTCTGTTTCAATATATTGATGACCTATTGGTCGCATCAGAAACTGAGGATAATTGTAGGATCGATACAGTGGCTTTGCTTAATCATCTGGCAGAGAATGGACACAAAGTGTCCCCAAATAAGCTCCGATATTGTCAAAAGGAAGTGCAGTATCTAGGACATCGAATTGAGAAAGGAAAATGAAGGGTGTCACCAGATTGCATAGAGACCATTCTGCAAATGGGGACTCTGAAAACACAGAAAGAAGTCTGCATGTTTTTGGGAATGGTCGGCTAATGTCGACAGTGGATCCCAAACTTTTCTTTGCAGGCAAAGCCACTGTTGAGGTTGACTCGAAAAAATATTAGTGATCCGGTACCATGTGATGAGGACAGTTTCAGTGCCTTCCATGAGCCGAGAGAGAGCCTATGTCGCGCTCCAGCACTAGGAATGCCAGACTATAACAAAGCATTTTTGCTCTTTTGCTTTGAGAAAGAAGGATGTGCATTGGCTGTCTCTTACAGACCCATGGAAGTGCCCGTAGACCAGTGGCCTATTTTTCAGCTACATTAGATCCTGTAGCTTCTGCGTTGCCCGGGTGTCTCAAATCCATTGCTGCAACAGGTGTCAGCATTGAAAGGTGTGAAAGTATAGTAATGGGTCATCCACTTGTGGTGTATGTGCCACATTCAGTGGAACTGCTAATGACAAGGACCAAGACACTACACCTCACCAACAATAGACTTACAAAATATGAACAAGTCATATTAGCTGCTGAAAATGTTACTCTAAAGCGTTGTACTACTTTGAATCCTGCTACATTGTTGCCTCTTCCACAAGAAGAAGGGGAAGATTGTGAAGAGCTTGACTGTCTAGATGTCACTGAACTGTCTACCAAACCCAAACCTCACATTGTTGATGAACCATTGCCTGAATCTGATTTGATCCTTTTTGTTGATGTTTCATGTTTAAGAGACAATGAAGGGTACCTGAGAGCGGCTTTTGCTGTCTGTACTATACTGGGAGTAGTCAAAGCTGTCTGTCTAACAAGAGTATATTCTGCTCGGGTGGCTGAAATTGTTGCCTGTACAAAAGGGGGTGGTGATGGACGGAGCATCTGAACCAATGAAACACTCACACCCAGTCAACAGATCTGCGTTTAATCCATCACCGTTCTTTAGCCCACTCTGCCACCCCAGTTCAGACATGGCCATATGCAAATCAGTCTGACCCTGTGCCTCATGGGAACAGTCCAGCCCGAACTGCCAAGCCTTGCCTTCCCTGGACCGGAAACAAGCTTCCTAGGACCGGTTTCTGGCATTTCAGCCTTCTTCAGCCAGGCTTGCTTGAATCCAGTGGCAAAGTGAGCAAGGGACCCCCGTCTGAGCATGCCCTACCAACTTAGGGTGAGCAAAGCGGTACAAAAGGGGGTGGTGATGGACGGAGCATCTGAAGCAATCAAACACTCACACCCAGTCAAGAAGACGGCTGAAATGCCAGAAACCGGTTCTAGGAAGCTTGTTTCCGGTCCAGGGAAGGCATGGCTTGGCAGATTGGGCTGGACTGTTCCCATGAGGCACAGGGTCAGACTGATTTGAATATGGCCATGTCTGAACTTGGGTGGCAGAGTGGGCTAAAGAACGGTGATGGATTAAACCCAGATCTGTTGACTGGAAGTGAGTGTTTGATTGGTCCAGATGCTCCGTCCATCACCACCCCCTTTTGTACCGCTTCCACGTGCCTGTATAATTGCCGATGGAGTGCGAGTGACCATCTATACAGACAGCCAATATGGGTTTGGAGTGGTTCATGATTTTGGACTTTTATGGTCCCAGAGGGGATACCTGACATCCTCAGGATCTCCCATTCATAATGGCGAATATGTCCGTCAGTTACTAGAGGCTTTACCGAAACCAAACTCCATAGCAGTTGTCAAATGTGCAGCCCATGGGAAAGGAGAAGATTTTGTTACCAAGGGAAATAACTATGCAGGGTGAAGTTGCTAGTTTCTGTGCATTACATGTTAGTATTTTCAATGGCGGATACGTAAAAGAAAGTGCAGAAGAGACGGAGCTCAGCATGATGCTGGCTGTTGCCGATACATGGGGTGAGATTAAGAGACTGCAAGATGAGGTCCCAGAAGAGGAAGCAGTATCCTGGGTTAAAGCAGGTTGTCAAAAGAGAGATGATGGAATTTGGGTGTCAACAGATGAAAGGGCAGTGTTACCAAACTGTTTATTGAGCCCAATGGCGAGGCAAATTCACGGAGCAGTTAATCTTGGGAGAGATACCATGGTATGAGTCTTTAGGCAGACATGGTTTAACCCTCGATTCCGTGTGCACGCTGAAGCAGTTTGTCACAGATGTGTTACGTGCCAGCAAATTAATGTGGGAAAGAGAACCGTGGTTGCAATGAGTCACATTGGAAGATCAGGAGGTCCTTTCAACAGAATACAGTTAGACTTCATTGAGATGCCAAGATGCAATTGGTTAAGATATGTCTTGGTGGTGATCTGTTTCTTTTCACGATGGGTTGAGGCATATTCCACTAGGTGATGTGACAGTCTCACAGTGGCAACATTTCTCCTAAGAGAAATGATACCTCGGTTTGGAATTATGACCTCTGTGGAAACAGATAGAGGAACACACTTCCATAACAAACTCATGAAATTGTTGTGTGTAGCTTTGAAAATTAAATGGCACAATCAAAATGAGGGTATCCAAAGTGTGTTCATCAACTTTCTTGAAATGGCCTGATGCGCCCCCTCTGGTGCTAATGAGTATGAGTGGTACGCCTGATAGGAGAACAGGGCTCTCTCCCCACGAAATATTGATGGGAAGATCTATGCGACTACCTATGGTGCCAGCTACAGCATTGACAAACATCACAGATGATTTGATTATGGATTATTGTAAGGGACTGGCTGATGTGGTTATTCTGTGTCCTACCAGGTCGTGGCTGCGACTGCATCCACCTCGAGTGACCTTTTGCATGATATAAGCCCTGGAGACTGGGTCGTGGTCTGAAAGCATGTGAGGAAGAGCTGCCTTGATGTTCGGTGACGTGGATCATACCAAGTGCTTCTAGTCCTGAGTACAGCGGAGAAGTGTGGTGGACTGCCTAATTGGATCCATGCTTCACATACTTGCAGAGTCCCAGAACCTGTGGATGGAACAACGCCTCTGGTTCCGAGAAGTGCAATCGAGAGTGCAACTGAAACAGAAAGAACAACCTTAGTCAGGAGAACTCTCGATGAAGCGAAACAACCAGCTGAGCGAGACAGAATAAATCCAGCATCTCCTGAGGCGAATACAGACGCCGAACTTGATGATATTGTGGAAGTGAACTTTGACCCAGAGCAGAGTTAACCATCTAGTGCAGAAGGATCAGATCAAGAGGAAGAATGGAGAGCAGATGTGGTTACAGCTGCAAAGTGTCCAACAAAAAAAGAAAGGCTGAATCTAAGGCTTACATCTGAGAACAATATTGCTCCGATTCCTGAAACATCTGAATCCGATCAAAGTGAAACCGAAGAAAGACCGGATGGTCTGAGACAATCCAAAATAGAAAGAGTACCATCTCGAAGGTACGCATCTCCTGAGTGGACGTACCTGGCCGCGGATGCAGAAACCGGGAGAATCTGGGAGACTGGGAACAGGCACAGTGAGTAACGAGGGGAATACTCTGACGATCAATCTTCAGTAAATAGTCCCTAGAATTGACACATTTGGAATGCTAACTTTGACAGTTCCTGATCCACCAATTCTGCGTCGATTGAACTTTTTGATCCTCAACCAAGTTTATTTCCCAACTTTTGGTCGTCTGCCAACCGCACAAGAAATGGGAGAAATCTGTGGTGAAATATTGCAACTTGTTCTTACTATGCTTGCATCAAATATCATAAATTATGAAAAGTGAACTTTAAAGAGACATTTATTAGCCTTAGAAAGAAGATAACCTAGCCCTAAGAGGAAGAATACGTAAACTTAGGGTCTTTTCACTATAGAGAAGATCCGAGTGAAGGGTTGATTACATCTCTTCAATAGGTTTAGTATTGTTGAAATGAACATTGAGGAAAATAGTCTAATGACAAGGACAATAAAGACATTATAAATAATGTAATTAAACAAGCATATTAATCTGAGACTTTATTGTAAGAAACAAAGCAGAATCAAGACAAGAAAGAAGCAAGATGGGATCTGAAAAATCAGGACATAAAAAGAAGTGTCTAATTGGTACCCTTATTGTAGTGGTGATTATTGTCATAGCTGTGATGATTGTTGCATCGCTGATGGGATCTCATGATCTTGAAAAGATTTACACAATGCCTACCTTCTCTACTGCAGATTTAGGTGAGGGTGCATCTGCCAAAGACAGATACATGATTAGGGAAACCAGCCAGTTGCTACATGTAGATTTATCGAAAGGAGATTTTACCCTGAATGCATATGCTTGATTGTTGTATGAGTATGTCGACATGATGGAAGCGAAAGATTCCAAGTGTGTATGCAATTACTTGCATCAGTAGACGAGGGCATCCAATATCATCCCTTACCTTTGACCTATGGCATTAAAGGTAGCGTGCTGCTAAGCATGTTTTATAGTAGTGCCCCTTTTTCAGTATTACTTTTCCAGTTATCATGGGGTACCCTCAGAAGTCCCAATTCTAAAGTATATGAATAAATACGATTACTATAAGGAGGTAGAAAGGATGAAAACTGAGGTTATGTTCTGTCCCGCGAGCCGCATATCCCGCCCTCTGCCCACTGAGTTCTGGCCCCCGGAAAATTCCAATAATCCGCTACCTGTTACCACTGTTCGCAATTTGGGCGTCATGCTAAATCACCAACTGAGCATGGAAACGCAGGTCTCAAGAACAGTCGCTACCTGCTCAGCCCTTATGCGCTCACTGCGCAAAATCCTGCCTCTATTACCATCTTCAGCTCGAGCATTGATAGTCAGGTGCACTATCCTTAGTCGCCTTGACTATTGCAATGCTCTTCTGTTTGAGTCTCCTGCGACACTGCTAGACAGACTCCAACGAGTTCAGTCGGCAGCTGCCAAACTGGCTCTTGGTTGGACCAGAAGATCCTCGGCCACTGCTGCCTTGGCCGAGCTGCACTGGCTTCCTTTGAAGCAACGCATCGCCTTCAAAGCCCTTTGCTTGGTCTTCAAGGCACTACACGGCGCAGGACCTAGACCTCTTCATCGTCTGTTCTCGTGGTACACCCCCACCAGAACACTTCGGTCCTCAACCGCCTGCCTTGTGAAAGTACCTAGATGCAAGAAAGCCAGGATTGGGGGAAGATCGTTCAGAGTGGCTGCGGCCAAGCTTTGGAACAGTCTGCCCGCCGAAATTCGCCAAATCCCACACCTCCTACCTTTCAGGAAGCGAATCAAAACATGGCTCTTCCCCCACCCCCTCCCCTAAGTCCGCCTACCCATAACTCACCCCCCCGCCCAATAACCCAGGAGTAACTACCCAGCGCCAGGATACCTGCCAGGTGACAGCCGCGCTCTACAAATGTTTTAAATAAATAAATAAATAAAATGTACATGCTTCGTGCCCACCATTACACTAGATACTCCATATGCCCATAAGCATAATTTAACTTGCATGCTGACTAACATCGAAAATAACTGTACAGATCAGATAGAAGACAGATATAAACAAACACTATTTAGAACAGATCCAAAGCATGAGATTATTCCATGGAGGCAAGAAGAATTAGACCACAAGGCAAAGGGAAGCTCTGACCCCATAGCTTTAGACTTTAAGCAAAAGAAAAAGTTATGCATTAGACACCCATCAACTTACTATGATAAGATCTTTGTGGGTGAGAGTGATTGCGAACACATTTTCTTGATTAAAGAAGCAATAAGGAAAGGACTATTGGATAAGTTGACAATAGTGCTGAATGTGTATTTTGTGTGTGGACCAAGTGCTTATGTGAAATTACCTAAGAACTGGTACGGCACCTGTTACCTAGCAGTGATATTTCCCAAAAAAGTGACCTATGGCCTTTAGAGGGAAAAAGCGTTTGCAGGGGAAAATGTGGTGGAAGTGCTGGAGAAGTTTTTGTAGGCATATTTGGAGCCATGATACCAAGTGTGGGTGCAATTTTGAATGATGTGAAAATCATAAAACAGGCAACTATAGTAGATAAACTCTCTGTGAATGCGGCCCAAATCTTACTACTTGTGGATGGGGAGATGGTCTTGATAAGGGCTATGGTTCTTCAAAATCGACTTGCTTTAGACTTTCTCCTAGCAAAAGCTGGAGGAGTCTGCAAATTATTGAAAGTGCAGCAATGCTGCACATATATTCCTGACAATAGTCGGGATATACGCAAATATATCAGTAACATTTCAGAAATCCATCAAGATTTGAGTGACTTAGCTGCAGATGGCCTGTGGGAACAAATTGGCAAGGGTTTTGGAGAGATTGGAAGTTGGTTTGGAAGCCTGGGACAAGGGATAATGGGATATATCTTAAAACCCATCATATTAGCAGTTGTCTGTATTATTGTGTTATTGGGAGCCATCAAAACTTACAAGTGGTAAAAGGCCCATCATGCTGAAAATGTCTTGAAGAAACGAGAGCAGCAGTTAGAAAGACGGCAGGACAGTCATTATCTGCATCTTAAGGGATTAGAGAAACTCAAACAAGGACGGCAAGCTACAACTCCTATGTAGATCGCTCTCTTTTGCGAAGATAACTTACAAAATGTAAGATGTTGGTGTTATGACACTAGTCATAAGAGGGGGAAATCATAAAACTCATATAGCACTCTAATTGTAGGGGTGTATCACATTCATAGTTCGAACACACCCACTTGTGTTTTCGGTATCACTATGTATTCTGTTTAAAAATGCATTTATTCTACACATTAACCAAGAAATAATGTGCACTATATATAATATTTGTATGCACTAGCATACACCATTGTTTCTATATGCACGTCTGTAAGAAGACATTATATTCATATTCATGTAATCATATGTGTGTTAAAGTTGCCTGAAGCCTAGGCCCCAAAGTGCAGGTTGTGTTTATAGTTTCACTTTCTCAGCTACTGAAGAATTTATTTAATGTATCTTTGTTTGTACTAGAACAGAATTCTCTCATCCCATTGTAGGTAGAAGGAATGCATCCTCGTTATTTTTGTTATAAGGAGATAACTGGTATGTTATTGAACAGTCTGAGAAGCGAAAAGGGAGCATATCGTCTGTGCCTGGCCTATCTACACCTCAAGGTCACAAGAAGCGAAGAAGATTAAATTAAAGAACGAATGGAAATGCGCTGCAAAGTCTGAAGTGAAGTACTATGTCATGTGATGCATTTAGGAAGGGAGACTGAATATATCCTTTTTTTGTATTACGCGCAGGGTCAGAAAACGCAGACTTCTAGATTTTCTGAGGGGAGAGAGCACCTCAAGAACGAGCTCCATAGCTTTAAGCTAATTGACTCGTTTTAACGTGAGCACTTCTTAGGAAGTCTACACGTGCTGACACCTTTGTAAGCTGAGGTAGGGGAGCCACCTAGAATCCTCATTAATGAAAGTAGTGTAGGGAAAGATGTTTCATGCTTTCTTTCCTGCTGAAAAGGGACTTGGACTTCGCCTTCATCTTGGGTTGCATACTAATCTTGGAGTTCATAGTTTTGGGTCTCTTTTGCGGAATCAATTATATGCGCAGATTTGGTTCTGTATTGATTTTCATGTACCTATATTCATTGATTTTGCGGTGTGTTTATATTCAACTTTTTTTGGCCTTATAATAAAAATCCATAAATGGAATTCGGAGTTTGTGGTCTTTACAGCATGACTACATTGTGAGTATAATTTTAACGTTTTGTTTTTCCCCTTGAAAAATTTTAGCAGGCAAATAAAAGACCATCCTATCTGAACTTGGATAATAAGGTAAGTCCCAAGTTTGGCTCTATCAACCTTACACTTTTAAAATTCACACAGTGAATAGTATTTTCACACCTACCAAGTCTCAATACTCGTGTTGAAGAATTTGCATATAGAAAGCAAGCACAGCCTGCGCAGGTAAGCACAGTAAGGCGGTGGGGAGGTAGTGGGCCGGGCAGGTGGAAGTCGAGAGCCGACAGAAATGGGAAAATAAAATGTAAACAAATCAATAAAACCAACTACCTTGCGCTTGTCGCACCCCAGAGTCAGCTATGTGGCGATGGCGAGTGCAAGCTAAGTGGATTTCTGTTTTTAAATGTTATTTTCCCTATTCTGTCGTCTGTCGTCTGTCGTCTCCCTCTCCCCTGCCCGCCTCCATACTCTTACCTGCAACGGCCGCGGCTGATAGAAAGATAGGCAGTCATGAAGAAATTACTTGTAAAATTGCTTTGAGAAACGGAAAAAATTATAAACTTAAACAAAAGTGTAAGTTTACCTTTGTATATCAGTCTATAGGTGAAGAGGATGAGAAGATGGGAAGGTCCTTGTCTTCGACTACAATAGTCAGGTACTTCTTTTTAGTCGACATAAACCGCATATTTAGTGCAGGGTGCGATTACATATAATCAAACTGTGATATGCGTTGATGAGAACGAAGGCGCGCAGTTTCACCTTTTTTCTAACCCACCCTCACTGATTCTTTCTGCTCTGCTAGTGTATCATTTGAACTGGATATAAAACTTTATTCATACAAAAAAAGACAGCAGATCCGTCAAAGCAAGGCTGCCCACCCGCTTACTTCCAACAGGACCTTCAATGGATGGCTTCGTCCACAGGAAGAGGTAAGGAGCGTTCGTAGGCGTGCCTCAATAATGTGATTAATATGTAGCACTTTTCGGCGTGCTGACAAGCAACCTTGATATTCAGATCGCACAAAGAATTAAATGAGAAATTCAACACACTCTTTGATTTATTTTTTTGCACATTTGTACTAAAACAGTGGTTTTACATTTCTATAAATCACTAGCCTATAGAGGAAGATAAACCATGTGGTGTTCTATCCTGTTGCATATTTTTCTGTATAAGTGTAAATAACAAACTGAGCAATATAGTCATTTTAAATATGTTGTTGATAAGATACGAGTGTCATTCAGTTTGACAGACGCCCATTAGGGAAAGGTACAGAATATACTAGGAACATTAGAAAGTCTTTCAACGACTCCTAATGCTGAAATATTATAATATCGTGAATGCTTCACAAAGTTTGGCAAAAAGTAAGGAATGTGTCAAAATGATCTATAAAACCTGGTTGCATAGCCCTGAATTTGCTCAAACTTTGCAGTTTTACTGCTTTTGATTTATGGAGAAGTTCATAGCTTTTAAAATTGATGGTTCAGTAAAATTACAAACCATAAAGTAATAAAAAATGGTAGGTTGTACTTGACAAAAATGTGAATGTATTTCTATGTAAAGCTGAAATAACAGATGTTCCACCTCGTGATTATCACGCATACAATAACTAAGCGAAAGTCACAGTCCTGTTAGGTACCAGTACACTGGCAGTTAAACTGGAAATAGAACTATATTGATGAATCTCCCACATCACTAACTATTTCGAAATTGGTGCCCAAAAAAGGAATAAACAGTCTACAACATTTTGCGAATACCTATCAAATAAACTACAAATTGACATTACAAAAAAATTTGCAAGAACAGCATTTCTATGCGGTGAGCAGGAAAACACAATTAATGGGTTTAGACTGGTCACAGTCGTGAAGCAAGTGCACCAATTCGCCTGTGAAACTATTTGTTTTCGATTTTCTGTGCTGAGCTGAATGAAGGTAGTCGCCTGTCTGTGGTGAGCAAGTCAAAACATTCAAGAGTTACTGACCTCCGGAGACTTGGTCTGAGCACAATTTCCCATTTTTAGTGAATTAGTAGTTTTTTGTTGCAGTTTTTTGTTTCTTAAAAATAAGGTGCCCCAAATGTTTAAATTTGTGTTTTTAAGGCCTAGTGTTCCTGCTGGGATGGGACTACGTCTTCCAGCTTCTCTAGCTGTCAGGCCACTTCTGGGTGCAGGTGCACCATTAAAACATCGGAGGCATCCCGGCCTCAGCACAGGATGTGCATGGGTCGAGCCTGAACGCATTCCTGGGAGAAGACCAGGGCAAGACGGGCCCATCTTACCCTGTCACAGCCAGATAGAGGCTGGGTTGGGATACCACTCTTTCGCCTGTAAGGTAACGTTCAACAGCTCTCCATTCAAGTTATATGAGGATCGCTCTGGGTAAAAGCAAGTTGAAGACTGACACCTCGGGGATAGATACAATCACCACTATAGATTCTTTTCTGGTGAGGGGAGTGAGTGTAATTTCTAAAGAAATTGACTTGACAGAAAGGAGAATCTACCCGGAGACTTCAAGAAGCAAACTCGGCTTGCTTCCACACATTTACACTGAGTCTGTGGCCAGTAAATCACCTGGGGAAATGCTACTCCCTGTTGATACTCACATAGCAGCTGCGGAGGACTCACTAGTTGGAGCCATCACACCCCCTGTTGAACCACCAGTTAAAAAAAAGGGGTGGGTGTTTCCTTGGATATGGATGCTGACTGTAAAATGGACCAGGCCGTGAACAAGTTTTTCACAAAGTTTGAGGCACTGCTAAAAGGTTAACTGGCACCCATTCTGTTGCACTTAGAGGGGATTGACGCACAGTTATGTCAACCCTTGTGCCCCAGTACAAGTGCTGCCAATTACAAGGATGTCGTCGTTGTATCTAAAGGGCAGGAAGGTGATGATTATGTTGGTCCTGGGGATAAAATGGGAGGGTTTAGCCATACTGTGTCAGGGGGCCAGAATGACATGCCATCGTTATTGGTGGTCTGAGTGGGAATGGGTCACATCGAGTTGCCCAGACCATAAGTGCCTCTGGGCAGGAGGACACCCATTTAGGTACAGTCTAGCCCAGGAGTAGCGTACAAAAGGCATCTATCTTGAACAAGTCAAATACAACATGGATGGATGATGCCACAACCCCCCAAATCAGCACCCTTGGTTGGTACTCTAACAGGGGTATCACCTACTAAGCAAGGTGTGAGGGTGACGAGGGCAGACCTAATGCTTAAGGTAAAGCATTGGTGCGATAACACTCTAGTAAATGGGCATCGCCTGTCCTCCGAATCATAATGGCAAGAAGAGTTGGATGGGTGGGACGGTATGTGAAGAAGAATATTGAGAGATTGTTTCGTAATTGATCAGAGGCACCTTAGATTTACTAAAGCCCTTGTACAGAGCAGTTTCCTCAAACAAGACAAGGCTACGAGGATCAGGATTTTTTCCCTACTGTATTTATATCCCCCCCATTCTTTCAGTTCAGCTAGCACAAGTCGGTCTGTCCCAAGGTTCCAAGTGACAGCTCAGAGAGAGGTCCTTAGGATGGAATAAACACTTGATAACAGATTTGCGCTTTCTGCAGGATGGACCAGGTCAGAATACTCGGTGACTTTAATGTACATCTATGTCAGCAAGGCTGCTTTTTTGTAAAAGGACCATTAGATGTAATTCCTGCGGTAGGGCATTTGGAACATTCAGAGCAAGGTGACTTGCTTGAGGAGTTACTGGCGGCTAAAAACTTCTACTGTGTGGAACAGAAAGGGGAGGGTGAATCTATTCCTTCTTTTATTGTAGGGGCTGCTCTTCTACAATTGATTTCATTATTTTATCTGCTCCTCTGGCCTCCTTAGTTAAATCTCTCAGTGCAACTTGGAATCATTTTAGTGACCATATTTCCTTAAAGCTTGACCTGGTCTTTAACACTTTGGCATTTTGGTTTTGGAACTAGACATGGATAGCAAGGTAAAAACAAAGTCTGCTGAATAGCATCCTTAATACTAAGGACCAGGCTGAGACGTTGAATTGGGACAGGGTGATACCACGGGCATTCTTAGAAAAACTCTATACAGTGAATACGGGAGACATTGCAGTATGCCTAGAACATGGCACGCAGGAATATCTTGATGTCTTTAGCAGAATTTATGAGCAGATTGCCTCAATTCATTTGTCCCATGGCAAACATAGAAACAATAAAGAGAAAAGGTGGTTTGATGGTAGCTGCTTCAGGACTCATAGGAACCTAATGACTGCCTTAAAGCAGCGGCACACGGATGGGAATAAGATAAGGGCATGCAGGAATGCGTATAAACTAGCGATGCTGCAGAGTAAAAAGGAAATCAAGGAGCAGGCCTGGGCGGAACCATTGCAAAGCTGTATGATAACTAACAGTACCAAATTTCTGGAGATTGTAAACAGACCCTTCTTTGCAGGATCAGCAAATTATAGGGAGGACTGCACTATTGCTCCTCATAAATGTGTCTCTCATTTTGAGGGAATGTACATCGGGGGATGTGGAGGGCTCTGATATACTATTGGTGTCAGGGAGAGACATCTCATCACCGATCTTTAGCATAGATGAAGTATATAAAGCCATCTCGGCTATGGCCGGAGGGAAAGTGCTGGGCCAGACCCCAGGCCTTTATAAAGCAAACCCCCAAACCTGGGCCAAGACACTTACTCATGTTTTTAATGTAGCCTGTAAATGTAGTTTCCCTTCCTCCTGGTTCAGTGACATTATTTTTCTTATCTTTAAAAAAGGGCCGAGTGATGATCCACTCTGTTATCGCCCCATTTCCATCTTAGAGTCTGCCGCAAACACTTATGGTGGATGTTGTCCGGGGGCATTTAATTTCCTGACTTGATTACACCAACATAATATCTGAGCTACAATATGGCTTTAGTCAGGGGAGAGGTATGCTGGACAAGAGTGTCAACTTGAAGGAGATTGTGGGAAAATACAAGGTAGCCAAGGGGAGTTGCCTGCTCTTGGCTTTTATGGATCTTACCCCAGCGTTCGACCGAGTTAATAGATCTAAGATATGGTCTCTTTTCTGGATCTGGGCATAGAACCCAAGTTAGTGGCCTTTTTACACAGCTCCCATTCTAATCTATGTGCCACTGTGAGGTATGATGAAAATTGCAGCTTGTCTACCTTCTTTGTGGTACAGGTAAGACAGTAGTGCATGGAAAAGTGAACATAAGATTGCTCATGTGCAAGGTGAAAAAGAAGAATGAAACCATCAAGAAAAAGCAACCATTTCTTAAAGATTATTACCATGAACACTGGCTGTTATGGCTTAAAGATGGAGACTAGTGTGGTAGGCCTTTTTTCATTTTTTATAATCTATTCTAGAAGATAGAGCTCATTGAGTTTCGATTCACCATCCAAGGTGGGCTAATGAGTCGATACAGGCCAAAATGTTGACTACTGTGTAGATTGTGGATTAAAGCCTCAGCATGTGGTTATCCATCAGGACAGGGAGACCACTTGTGCGAGTGCCCTGGTACTCCCCCAATTCTACAGAGACTTATTTCTGGAGCTGGCTCACGAAATTCCCCTGGCAGGGCACTTGGGCCAAGACTAAACCTTTGCAAAGATTGTCCCACTTTATTATTGGCCCAGGCTCAAGACTTCCTCAGATACATTCTGTAGCACTTGTGTGACCAGCCAGGCTATTGTGAAGACTGGTCAGAGGCTTGAAGCCCCCCTTAATTCAATGCCTGTTGTTGGCATTGGTACACCCTTTCAGTGGGTGGGTATTGACATTGCTGGGCTATGGTTCCCCAGACTGCTTCAGGCACAGATTCATCCTTGTTCTGGTGGATAATGCCACCAGGCATCCAGAGGCAATCCCTCTGAGAACTGTAACTGCACCTGCAGTGGCAAAGGCCCTGATGGCAATTTTTAACCAAGTTTGTTTCCCCAAGGAAGTTGTGCCTGGCAGGGGTACAAGCTTTACATCTGCATATCTGCAGTCCGTGTGGAGTGACTTACAAATTCTCCACCCGTTACCATCGACAAACCAATGGGCTTATTGATAGGTTCAATGAGAAACTTAAAGTATGATTAGAGGCCTGCCAGAGGCCTTGAGGTAAAAGTTGGATATTCTCCTACCATGCCTGCTGTTTGCCTACAGGGAGGTACCTCATAAGGGAGTAGGCTTTAGCCCATTTGAACTTCTGTTTGGGCATCCTGTTCGATTATCTCTGAGTTTGGTCAATGCAGGCTAGGAGCAATCTCCCAGGATGTCTCTCCAGGATGTAGTTAGCTACATGCTGGACTTCAGGATCCAAATGGCTAATTTGTGGAACATAGCCTCCAAGAGCCTAGAAGCCATCCAAGCTGTAATGAAGGAGTACTGTGATAAATATTCTATTTGCAGACTGGTCAGAGCTCTCCAGGAATGCTTGATTGGCCCCTGTGATGTGATTGAGCAAAAGGAAGAGACTGCCTATTTGGTGGCTCCTAAGATCCCTGGGCAACCCCAAAGGGTGTTGCATGCCATTTGCTCCAAGCCCGTCTGTAAGAGGTCTGAGGTCACCATGCTTCTGGTAACAGATGGTGAGCAGGAAGAGGAGAGTGAGCCTCTCCCTGACCTCTTAGCGTGCAAGGAGAAAGATGGGTCTATGGAGGGAGTAATTATTTCCCCATTGTAGCTCCTGAAAAACAGAGAGACTGCCACCGAGTGTTGAGGCAGTACTCCTCTCTGTTAACACTTATCACTAGGACTGCCCACCTGTGCACCCATGATGTGGTCACAGAGGACAACCTCCCTGTTAAGAAAAAGTCTTACAAGTTGTCAGATAAGGTGAGGTCCAGCATTAAGGCTGAAGTGCACAGAATGCTGAAGTTGTGGGTTATAGAACCCTCCAGTGTCCCTGGTCCAGTCCTGTGGTTCTGGTACCAAAAGCTTCCCCAATGGACACCACACCTGAACTGAGATTCTGTGTAGATTATAGAAGGCTAAATTCTGTGACAAGTAGAGATGCTTCACCCCATCTCCTGGGCTGATGAGCTGATCGTCAGGTTAGGGACTGCCCAGTACTTAAGTCACTTTGATCTTATATCAGGGCACTGGCAGATCACCCTAACTGAGGGAGCAAAGGAGAGGTCAGCATTCTCCCCCAAAGGTCACCTACCAGATTAAAGTGATGCCCTTTGAGTTAAAGAATACTACTGCCACCTTCCCGAGGCTGGTGAACTAGGTACACGCTGGCATTGATGCCTTCTTTGTTGCTTATCTGAATGTCATAGCTGTCTTCAGTAGGAGCTGGAATGACCACGTTTTCATCCCCAGGAAATGCTTCAGGCCCTGCAACAGGTGTGCGCTCCCAAGCCCATATCTTTTTCAGGCCCTGCAACAGCCAGACCTGACTATCAAGGCAAGTAAGTGCTAGATAGGGCAGGGGTTGACGGTGTACTCAGGATACCTGGTGGGTAGGGTGAAGGTGTAACCCCTCATAGATACAAACTATCATGGCCTGGCTGCCCCCCAAAAATCAGACTGAGGTCAGGGAATTTTTTGGGCCTCACTGGATACGTAGGAGATTTGTCAAGAGATTTGGCACCCTTGTGACCCTCTTGACCGAGATGACTTACAAGAAGCAGCCCCAAATTTAAACTGGACAAAGGCATGGAAAGTTGCATTTGATTCCCTGAAGCAAGCCATGTGCACACACCTCACACCCAGATAAAGTCCCTTGTCAACTGCACACAGGTGCCTTCACTCAGTCTAAGGATATAAAACACAGGAGTGAACCCATTAACCCAGTTGAAACCGGGCGGAGTATATAGCAAAAACAACAGTGTCTCAACCGGAAATCATTGGTAAAGCCGCAATTTGCGCTGACTACTCAAAGCAAATCGAGGCTCCCATGGGGTCATTCAACTCTACTTAAATCAGAATACTTGACTTATGTTGATCTGTTTTTGTATCATTGACCTCCTTAGTACTTGTTTTTACTGTTGTTTCCGCTCTTCATGCTGTTTTTCCACCTTTGTGTCACTGCGCTGTTCACTCACACTCCCGCGTTAAGTGCACACCTGGTTGTGTTGGTTTCTTCAAGTTGAATTGTACTGTAGTGCTGATATAACTACTTACTAATAACAACATATATTCTACAAACCTGCTTCTGGTCTCCCTTTCTTTCTTTCCCTTTCTCAAGTGAATTATACACTTTTTATAATTGCCTTTACTAATGATTACCGGTTGAGACACTGTTGTTTTTGCTATTCACTCGGTCTAAGCCACTTTTTTTTAGCTCAGATTCTTCCAATGTTGCAAAGACAGCAGGCTGTAGCCAAAGAGGTCTCCATGAGGCACTTCTCAAATCACCACCCTGATACTTGGCCTGGTCAGCTAGAAGGTTTTTGCTGACCGGCAGTTTTTTTATCCTTCTTGCTGAATTGTTTTCTGGATCATTGCTAGACTTCCTGTTCAGGTCTGGTGTTTGAGATTTGCCTCTAGAGATAAGAGGTATTGTCTAGAACCAGGAAGACACTCCAAGCATCACCTAAAGGACCCCCACTTGAAATGGTCCTCTAGAGGCCTTTGAAGGAAAGGTTAGGAGGAGTAATGTTTGACTTGGTGCTCTCTGCAGGGTCAATCCCAAATTTTTGCCTTTACCCTCCTGTTTTCTGCAGATTACCACTGTCAACCAGTGCTAAAATGCTTGTGTTGTCTCCTTTATACATGGTAAAATATGCTTACACCTAATTAGCGCATTTGATTTCATGTAAGTCACTAGTAAAGTGGTACTACATGTACCCACGGCCTGAAAATGAAATGCTACTAGAGGGTCTGCAGCACTGATTGTGCCACCTACTTAAACAGCTTTTTAAACATGTCCCATGCCTGCCATTGCAGCGTGTGCTTGCAGTTTTAAGCTGCAATTTCGACCTTGCAAAATAATGCTTTTTCAAGGCCTAAATATCCCTTTTTAATACATATTTCACCCCTAGGGTAGGCCCTTATCAATCCATAGGGCAGGGTTCATTGTATTTAAAAAGTTGGACATGCTTATTCAGATTTACTTATTTTGTCAACACATTTTTATTAGCATTTATAATAATACATGCACTACAATACTAAGCAACTTACCCCTGCTACCATCACCCTCCCTAAAGTCCAGTCCCCATTACAGTATGTATATGACACATATTTATTTTGCAAAATAAGTTTTTACCCATTTTCTTCCCCAGAATCATCATTCTTTTCTAAATCTTTAAGGGAATCTAGTAAATGTTCCCATGCATGTACTTTTTCAATTGATCCCTTTCTTTATATCGCTATATACTACTGCACTCTCATATTCCGCACAGCAAACCCTGGAGGGCCTAGGCTCCTTCCCATTCATAGTTATCTCATGTCTTGCAAGTACCAAAGCTAAATCAATAAATCCTGTAGTATTTTTACACGTTGCAGGTCTTGGAAATCTCCCCAATAGACAGACCATACGAGTACACTCAATTGATCTTGTGTAATCTCATTTATACAGAATACTACTTCCCTCCAGTATATCAGTAATAATGCGCATGACCATATCATGTATAACATATCTGCATCTTGCTCACCACATTTCGGGCATGCCACATTTGTCTGATAAATTTGAGCTTTTTCCTGGTTTTAGATACGCTCAATGCAAGTAGGAAAACTGTATCAATTTAAATTTTACATTTCTAGATACAGTGCAATGAATTTAACAGAATTTTAGACCATTCCAACTCTGGTATTGTATGTTCCAAATCCTCCTCCCACTTTTCTCTTAGACCAACATGAGGAATTATCATATCACTTCTTATTGCCGGATAAATGTATGTCACCACTTTCATATGACCTGCGGTAGTACACAATATTTGACAAGCACTATGTACTTGTGACTCTACTAAACCCATACCCCAATGGTTGCGCAATCTAGTGATCACTGCACAATGCAATCAAAATTGCCCTCTTGGATCTCAAAAGTGGCTGAAATATCCTCAAATGATAATATCACCCCGTCACTATACAAATATCCTATTCTATGCCCCCTATTGGCATTCTCCACTGGTCCTCTGATAGGGGTTTCAACTTCAAAGTTTTCTCCCCTGGAGACCTTTGCAAATTAATCCATTGTATAATCCATTCCAACTGTGCTGCTAGGTAATAACTTTCCATATCAACTGCATACCATCCCACAGTGTTCCTCATGCTCAGAATTCAAGATGAAAAAACACTCCCTTGTGCAGAGACTATGTTATACTGAAAGATACGACCAGGGTAATGAGCAATCAATCCCCTCCTCTGTGGTCATTAAAACGTGAACTTGGGGTAGCTTTGCTCCCACTAGATTTGGTATCAGCCTGACTGTAGAGTTAAAGGTTGAGGCCTTTGCATACACCACTTAATATGTACCTGTGACAGGGCATGCCCTTTTGAAATTAATTACATTCCTGGTGCCACCCAAAATGGTCTTATTGCCAGGAGAAAGAAAATACTTTCCCACTCCAAGGCAATTGTCACTGCTCTGTGAGCCGTTCTCACACCTCTTTCATACCTCATTCAGGGCCAGTACAGGCTGGGCAGTGGCTGGAGAGCTAATGCAAATTAGCCTACAGCAGCCTCAGGCAGAGTAAAGGTAACATGCTAAAAGTTAAATTTCCATTATATTTGATGAAAATCAGACTTTGCCATTGGCTTGAAATTTTGTTAAATATTCTTTGGCTGGCGCCTATAGCTGGTACATGCTAAAAGTTATAGATTACTGTGTATATTCCATTCTTTAGCTTTTCCAACCTTCTAGTTACAACCTGACCTGTGGAAATGCAGTTTTGGGCCTGGCCACTGGAGGAATATGCTATTTTTATTCTACTCATGTTCCCCTTTTAAATTATGCACACTAGTTTGTGGGCAGCAAGGTGTGCTTAGGGTTGACTTTTTTAATATTTTAAATCAGAATTTGTTACTTGTTAAAAGGGTGTTTTTGACAGGTCATCAGAACAGTGTTAAAGCAGCTGCTGTTAGGCTGCACATGGTAGGCCACAAGCCATTATTTCATTGCCACTGTAGTGGGTGGCTCATTAAGTGCTGCAGTCCACATGTGGCATTTAACTTTCCATGCTAGGTGTGCATTATTGCACCATATGCTGTGGCTTAATAGGAAAGTCTATTGTGCCTATCAGCTTAAGCCACATTTGATATGTTTAAAGGGGGATCACCATCACTTTACTCAAAAGCAGGAATTGGCAGGGAAATCACAGAAGAGACGGCTATTTCTTACTGTGGTTTTTTTACAGCTCCCAGTGTCAGCACTGTGTCCTTGCATGGAGTGCGAATAGACTCGCAGTATAAGGGACTACATTGGGGGTAAAAATTACATAATATCAGAACATGTCTGTTTGATGCATGCTGAGCAGGTCACTGGCCACAATAGTGGTATAAAAACACCTGTTTTTTGAATAAGAAAATAAGCACAGCAATGCAATATGTAGATGGAATACCTCACATGCTAGTGTGACTACCTCACTCCTCATCAATATGGATGCTGTCTCTAGCCCTGAACTTCATAATGCATTGATTCTAAGGTATATGTATTTTTCAGAAACTCAGCAGTCAGTCGCCCCACTGAAGGCCTGCTCTCAAACTGGGTGAGTTTGTAATCTCTATAACTCTCTACGAGGGGCTTTTTGGAAGTCATTTGGGAGATTTCTTCTGCAGTGTGCCACAGACTACACCTGCCCAGGTCCTCACATGTTTTTTTGACATACAACAGTCATGGCAACTTCCCTACACCTCGCAGCCCCATGATATCAGTCAGTTCTTCCTTATATGGGGCTAATTCAGGGGCGCACCACAGGCGATGCCAGTATAATATGGTTCTAAGAGCAACTTCTTCCTCAATGGGTCTAATCCCAAGGTCCATATTGAGAGGTGTTAGTAGTGTGCTAGAAGGAAGTCCCATAAGTTGTCTGGCGAATAAATACTCAGTGTGAGCTAACAGGCCAGATGGACAGTGACCCCATAGTTCTGCTCCATAAAGTGCAGCACTCCTGGCCTGTGCCTTGTAAATTTCCACCACTGGACTCACCAGTTTTTTAGAGCAAGTCCTCTATAGTTTTAAAATACCCCCCATTGTCTGGGTTAGTTTCAAGCTTGTTTTGCTGATTTGGGCTCCCCAATCCATTCTCTCTGTCAGTGTAAATCCCAGATACTTAAAGATGGTTACCCTCTCTAGACCACTTCCATCCAGGCAAGGACTTGGACGAGTGGTGTTACCTTCATTAATAGACTTATACTTTGTTTTTTGCAGTCCCCGTTGTTTGCAGAAGGCACTAAAGTTGTTAAGGGTCCTCTGAATTCCCATAGGGGATTTTACAAGCAGGAGCCTGTTGTCTGTAAACATCAGGGCACGTATTTTGCATTTCGCCAGCCTGGGAGCATCAATGTTTTCCCCTGCAATCAATGATTCTATTAGGCCATTTATTAAAAAAGGCAGAAGAAAGTTGGGGCAGGACACAACCTTGCCGGACCCCTCTCTCCACAGACAGGGGGGATGAAAGGTTGCAATTTTTGCCAAATCTAATTTGAGCAAAATTCCCCTCATGTAAGCCTTTTAGCTGGAAGCAAAGATACTCTGGGACTCCCATACCTAGTAGAATTGCCCAGAGTTTGTCCTTTGGTACCAGGTTGAAGGCAGGTTTAAGGTCTACAAATATAAGGTAGAGGCTGCCACCCTCTATACAAACAGTTTTCCAGTGTATCATTTGTAGCCTTAAAATCTGATCAGTTGTTGATGTCCTTGCTCGAAACCTGGCTTAAAGGGGGGGTGAGGATGTTACGTTCCTCCATCCAATTCTGGATACGCCCCAATAGGACGCGTGCAAATATTTTTTGGCTTACATCTATCAAACTGATTGGGCAATAGTTGACAGGTGAAGGCGGGGAACCCTTTTTATAGATTGGTATTATTTCGGCTCCTGCCCGGGTGGTGAGAATTGCCATGCCTTGGAGAATAGCATTAAACAGGGAAGACAGGTAAGGGGCCCATACAGTCGGCTCGGAGCGAAAAAGGACACCAGGAATCTTGTCCAGCACTGCGGCTTTTTCCGAGTTTAATCATACCCAGGGTGTCGGTGACTTCTCTTAGAGAAATTGTGGGGTTATCTACAGATATCGGGCATGGGGACAGTAATCATCTGATCACTAGCCCTTCCCCGTCATCGACCCTTGTGTATAGTGATTCAAAGTGGGCCTTCCAAGCTTATTCACTGATATTGGGATCTATGGCTGGTTTACCATCCTGAGACCCGGAGTTAATGATATTCCAGAAGGTCCTCAGGTCATGATGATTTTTACATCACTTCTGAGCTCGTCCCATTTTTGGGATTCCCAACTTTTTTTGGCCTTGGCAATGGCGCTCTCATATTTTACCCTCTTTTCTGTAATCACTGGCCTGGCATTGCTTTTGATGGCAGAGAAAAGGTCAGTTTTAGCCACACAATAGTTTGTGTTAAATCATGGGTGTTGGCATTTGTTAGTCGCCCTAGGCTTTTTGTTTTGATTAAAAAAAACAGCCATAGAAGTAAACAACTCTTTTGGTTTTTTTAAATTGTTGAATGGTAATTAGAGGTGTCCTGTATCTCTGCAGCTTAGTTTGCAACCATAAAATATGGAATAATTTGATGGTAGAGCATGTCCAGTTTTTCTTCTGATTGAGAAAATTCGCTGGGTCAGGCATGTATCTGGAGTTGACAAGTTATCAGAGGGATTCTTGGCATATAGTGTTGTTATTTCTAAAATGAGAGCGTTATGGTCACTATCATAGCGAGGACTGATCTTAAAGTCTATCATTCTATGCCATGATGTTCTATCTACCATAATGTAGTCAATAATAGAAGTATGCCCCTGTCTGTTAAAGGTGTAATTCCCCGGTATATCAGATGTAGTGCGTCCATTGCAAGCTCTCAGGGAGAGGTTTAATGTGAAGGTTCTTATCTGTAATGCTAGTGGGGTCCATGCCCTTGGGAGGAATATTGTTCTCTTGGATGGACCAATAGCAATCCTCCTCACTGAGGGTACCCGTGTCCAGGCCATTTAAAGGTTCAAATTTGCAGTTGAAGTCTGCACCAATGATAACCCCAAGTTTTACAGGGATGGTTGTGAGAAAAATAGTTAGTTGTTCAAGTGTAGGGGACTCTTGCCCTCTGGGTACTGACCAAGAATATACATTAATTAAGACTATGTCTATTCCTGTGTGGAAAGATAGTAGTACACAAAGAATATCACAAGAAGAAATCTCTAGCTGTTTTGCTTCACAGCCCAGATGTACTCCGACCCAGGTACACAACCCTCCAGAAGGTCTGCCATTTCCCACATGTGTAGCTGGGATGCTAAATGATGCATAACCCGTTCTATGTATTTCATCTCTGGCCTATGTTTCTTGGAACATAAAATTTCATGTTGTTCTATAAAGAGACCCCAATTCAGACTATCCAATTTGTAGGCTAGTCCAGCTATGTTTCAGGAGAGGATTTGTAGACTGGCAGAGCCCACTGGATTTGTTAAGCAGGCAGGGTTTATGTCTTCATTCTCTTCACTGCCCATAGGGAGTTGGGAGCACTCCATTGGCTGTGCTGTTCTTGCTCTGGTGGCTAATTTGTGTGAGCCCTTTGCAATATGTGAGGAATTTACTAAATTCCTCTGTTCTATATTGGAGCTCTGTTTATCCTGATGGAAAGGATCAACGGTCGGTGGATTAATAGTAGGTGTCTTCTGTTTAATCCTAGCTAATCTACACTTTCCAACCTCGCTTTCCAAGTCCCACACCTTATTCTGCTTCAAGAAGCCTCTCCTCTGTGCAGTTACGCTTGACTGTGTCACAACCTCTCTATGGTAATTGGATTTTTCTTGTGGGGGCTCCTCGCTTAGTGAGTCAATCTACTGACTCCAAAGGATTGAATCTATTTGCTACCGGAATGTTAAAGAATAAGGGGGATGGTTGACCCTGGCCTAATGGGGAGAAAAGGTTTTCCTGCGGCCATTGCCCCCTCAATTCACCATATCTTCTTTTTACAGGTGGAATAAGGCCAGGGGGATAGAAGTAACCTAATGGTAATGAGCCAATACCCCTCCTATCCCTATGGTGGAAACGGCCTGGAAGGGATTCCACAAGCATTGTTTTTTTTTAATTTATCACAACGCAGTCACCAGTGATGTCTTTCGGTCCACAACCTACCCAGCCCACCCTCCGAATCATGATAATTTCACTTGTGTCTCTATATAAGAGTTGTTTGTGATTGGCTAGCCAGTGCAAGCATTTATTTCTTAAATCAAGGTATGATTCTCTACTCCCCTTTTTCAGCTCAGGGACACCCGCTAGTATAACTACATATGAGAATGAGGCCGGGGGAAGATTTATACATGGTAGAACTCGCCCTGGGTCTTGTCTACCCTCGTGTAAGACACTCTTCATCCCAGGCCTGTCACGAGGAGTGTTGCTTACTGGTGGCCTTGCTATAGTTTTTTTTATTTTTTCTTCCTGCCTGTGCCCCCTGTTTATGCTCCTGGTAATGTAAACTGATTCCTTTTACTGGCCCCTCAGCATTATTCAGGCAGATACCCCCACCCTCCTGGTTGGGATGGATTGGCATGCTGGAGGTGGGTGTACTAACTGTCACTAGGGGTTCAGGGCTAGTACCTAAGGGGGCCCGTTTTGTGTTCACAGGGTTGACCGATTCCTTTTCTCTCAGGGCTGCCTCTGTCCTGTCCACCCATAGTTCGACTAGTTTGGTAAGCTTGTCTACCCTTTCCCACAATTTGTTTAGCTCATCCTTCACAATAGTCCTTACTTGGACCTGTATGTCCACCACCACATCCGTAACCCAGGCTGGCTGCTCCAAGCCTGTCTGGAGAGGTATTCCCAGTCCAGCCTCCCTCAAGTCACCAGGAATCACATGGGCCATGGTTTTTTTCTAGCGCTTTGGGCCCAATGGAGCAGAGTTTTTTGTCTTGTTGATGAAGCGCATCCACGTTACCAGCTGCACGGGTCCTTGGAGGGGAGATTGGGTATTCCTGGGCGATAGACAATAAGGATCCTGATTCATCATAAGGGCTAATGGGTTGAGCAAGATCAGGGGTAAGAGACAGTCGTCTTTCAGTTAGTTCAATCTCTGTAGCAACTACACCAATAGCTTTCTGTAGCATTCTGTCTATAGGAGTTGGTTGGAGGGAAGAAGATAATTGTGGTCGTACCACGTGGGGTTTCCCCGAGCCAATCTTCCTACCCATATTTTCTGTCATGTTAGACTAAGAGCCAAATAAATAAACTGCCAGGAGCTGGAATCACTGACCTTGCTGAGTGTTTATGCTGAAACCAGGGTCCGGGAGTCTACGGAGTACCCCCTCGAAATGTAAGGGGGATGGCCCAGGCCAGCCTCTTCTGGCCACTGACGGGCGCTTTTGAGGGTGCCTCCAGGCGTGAGAAAGCAGCGTCAGCGGCAGGGCCGCATAGGCTCCTGGGACAGATAGTCTTTGTCTCCACTCCCTCAGTAACATTGGCAGTAAAAGGCTTCCCGCGCTGCGGGAGCCTGCAAGTTCTTTTGACGGTGCTTCCAGGCGTGAGAAAGCAGCGTCGGCAACAGGGACCGCGCAGGCTCCTTGGACAGATAGTCCTTGTCCCCACTCCCCCCGGTAACAGCAATACCAAAGGGGATGATGGACGGAGCGTTTGAGCAAATCAAACACTCACTCCCAGTCAACTGATCTGGGTTTAATCCATCACCATTCTTTAGCTCACTCCACCACCCCAGTTCAGACATGGCCATATGCAAATCAGTCTACCCTGTGCCTCATGGGAACAGTCCAGCCCGAACTGCCAAGTCATGTCTTCCCTGGACCAGAAACAAGCATCCTGGGATTGGTGTTGGGTTCATAATCCTCATCAGCCAGGACATCTTAATTCCACTGGCAAAGTGCGCAAGGGACCCACGTCTGGGCATACCCTGCCAACTTAGGGAGAACAAAGCGATATTAAAGGGGATGATGGATGGAAATGGGGTGGTGTGGTGAGCAAAATAACGATTGATTAAACCCAGATATGTGACCGGGGGAGAATGTTTGACAATGTTTAACATTCCGTCCATCATCTTTTTGTGTTGCATTTTCTCCCTAGGTGGGAAGGGTATGCCCAGACGTGAGTCCTGTGCTCACTATGCCACTGGAGTCAAGCTATCCTGGCTGATGAGGGCTGATATCCCAAAACTGGTCCTAGGATGCTTGATTCCTTTCCAGGGAAGACATGGCCTGGCAGTTCGGTCTGGACTGTTCCCATGAGGCACAGGGTCAGGGCTGATTTGCATATGGCTCTGTCTGAACTGGGGTGGTGTAGTGAGCAACATTACGATGGATTAAACCCAGATCTGTGACTGGGGGTGAATATTTGACATCCATCATCTTTTTGTGTTGCACCTCCGGTAACAGCGGCAGTAACGGGCTTCCAACCAATTTCTGGACAACACACGGAAAGCAACTTGTACCAATGGTCTCTGGAATACAATGTGCCTTTTCCAACTTTCAAGCTAGCAATAAATAAAGCAACAAAGTGTCATTCTCTGATAATGAATACAACATTTTCTCCCAAAGATGTCACTCGTGGACAGTGATTAACAACTACAAAGTCCTTAAACTGGCAGCCTACCAAAATTCCATAATCTCAATCCATATAAAATGACAACTTATTGCACTGCGGTTTGGAAAGTTCCCTACACTGGCCGATGGACCGTAGTAGAAGCAAATTGACTCAATAGTATGCCGTCTTTGCAGCAGTCAAAAAGAAGATTTTATTCACCTCATATGTCTCTGTAAGAAATTACAACCATAACGAGTCACGTTTTTAAGGAGAGCTTTCTTGTTTAGAGGAATAAGAACCTGTAGAACTGCCGTCATTAGAAGATTGGATCCATCGGACCCCCAAATGAATTGTAGATTGATCAAGTTTCTACTTGCTTATGACCACGCAGTGAAGGCGGAAGCACTTCAGTGATGGTAACCTTAACAGGGGAGAAACATCTATTTCTACTCCCTTGTGCAAAAACAAATTGGACTCCCTTCAGTAGTATTTCCAGTACAATTTTGTTAGTTAATGGGCTACATGACTTACAGACATAACTTATAGCTAGATAGGACGTAAATAATCAGACTGACACTGCAAATGTCTAGTTTTCTCACAAATGCACTTTATTTGTATTGTAGCATGCTCAGATAGTAAAACAAGGATGCAAGAGCAAAGTTTGACACGTTATACATTGACTTTTCATACCCGTTGTTTTAATACACTCCATGACAATTTTTATTCTGTAAAATGTTGAATTGTATTTACATTCTCGAGTGAAGGATGTTGTCTCATGTAGAATTGTTATGGTTTTAACTAACTATACAATAAACTATATACACTGATTCAATAACCCTACAGGCTTTCAAACTCTTCCCCTGCCTATTTTTAAGCTCTTCCTTTACATTTAGTCAGTACATAAAAGACATGAATTGACAGCAAGTCTTGTGAAAGAAGGGAGGAGAACATGTCTTTCCTTCAGCTTTGCCAGGTTGCTGCACCTTACTTGAAATTCACAGAAAGACATAAGGGATTGCCTCTCCCTTCTTTCACTGATATGGCTACCGATGTATCGCCATATCAATGACAGCATGAGCCACAGGTTGATGGAAGGGGCCACTCTCATATATGCCAAAGAAATGTAGAAAAAAGAAAGAGACAGAGGTTGCGGATCAGGGCACAGAATTAATGATGGCAGAGTGTTTATATCAGTGTTTAGATCTATGTGACAGTCCATATGCTTAAATAGAGAACTCAGAATTCCAATGGTCTAACGTCAGTTATACCTTAATTCTCCATCTAAGCTTCATAGCCTTTCTGAATTAACCTGAGATCTCAAGGGAAACCCCCATCTGAGCCTGATTTGTGGGAGGTTCACAATTGTTCAAGCTTGGGTTTAGGATAACTAGAACATAATAATTGGCAAGCTAGTAGCAGGTATAATGGCAGATCATTGTCCTATCTAAACATTATTAGCCTTGATATTCAGACTTGAATCTTTGAAGCCCACAATTATTATTTGGAATTGTATCATGTGCTTCTCCTAATTAAAGCTGTATATAGAAATATGATCCAGGAAGAGTGAACTCAAACATAGAAAGAACTTGGTTAAAAAGCCTCTGAAACATGCACAGGGACGGTATAACCTTAATGTCATCACTTTGAAATGTACTTGACCCTGGGGAGTTCAAAATTCACCCTCGTTTAGAATAATCTGGCACTGTCAACAAAGCAATTCAATACTTTCAAAAGGTTTGCAAGCCTTAACCAATTTATGAGCTAATTAACTAATAAAGGCCTTAGTAGTAGACAAATAGAGTATTCAATTACCCAGAGGTAGAGGATTGTGGATATCTCCTCTTCAATTCCAGCTCATATTCCCTGGCAGTCTACATTCTTTAAGAGCTATCAACAGTGTCAATATCATGGACAAATTAGATTGTTGGTTGTAAAGTAATCAAGTCTGCTAACATTCATACAGTGTTTGCATTATTCTTTTATTTATCAGTAGGGAGATCAATTTCATTGACTGAGCCCTTCATTTCCAGGTACTGTAGAAGATGTAGATTGTACTCAGACTCCTCTTCCTCTTGTTTATCTGTCAGCATCGCCTAAACCTTGTCAAAATTTGTCATTTTTGTTTTAACGTGATTGGCAGTGTCAACCTAGTTAACTTATCTTGCAGCATCAAGGGCAACAAGACAGGCATCCTTATCAGCTGCATCCAACGCTTGTTAAGGCCTAGCCAACTTATCCTGTGAAGCTCTTGATTTCAATATCTCTGTGACCCACACTTCTGCACATGTCAGCATTTAGTCAGAGAGATTTTTTGTCAGACAACTGTGTTATGAATCAGTGACTGGCCTCAAAATCCTTGTAGACTTTTGTCTAGTATTGAACAATTCTGGAATTAAAACCCTTTATGTACGTAACTATATAATGTTTTTCTTGGGACTTTTTGACTACTATTTTAGTAAACCATCTATTTATCAAAGTTGTCAGATAGCAAACAAACATCAACAGGAAGGCATGTTCTATTTTCAATGTAATTGTATAATTTGATGTTGTGCCAATAGGGCTATCCAAACACACAGCCCATAAATAACTGCATTAAACATGAAAACTATCACATTACCAAGAAAAGTCCCCATGAATATACCTTGCTGACCATTTGCATTTCTTTTAAATGAATATGTATGCAAGAACATAGCATATATCAAATTCCTATTCCACCTTCACAAATCCTTTCAAAACTACAACGGCAAATTCAACATTGGGTTCAAAGTTGACATACAAGGTGTAAAGTGTGATGTGTCCTACTAGCTTCTACAAATACTTTAAAATATCCGTTCTTGTCATCCCGCCTCAATGTCATCTATCAATCTACCTGCTTTAATTACACAATAAAAGCAATCAATTTAGCCACTAAATCACCTGTGAATATTTAATCACCACATACTGTCAGAAAGGCGCAGCTTCCTAACAAGGCTGGTGGGAAATATGTGAATTTTGTTTCCTCAACACAATTGTTTCAAGGTCAAAATGCACAAGTTGGAGTCTGAATTGCAATTTAGAAATTTCAAGATGGCCACCATGATGCTGCTTTCTGGTCTGCATACTAGTGTTGATAATCAGGAGGCCAAGGTAGAATGTCCAGCTTGCTCACACTCAGAATCACGCACTTCCCCTGAAGAGATTCCTGAGTAAGCAGCACGTCTTGTTCTTGCCACGAAAGTTCAGTCAGGGTAGTGGTGTCATTGGTGAGTTGTCGTTTTAGTCCTTCACAGTTAAAGAACTGTCTCATGAGGAAATGTCGTTAGACAAGCAGTGTCTCCACTCAGAGTCTGTTGTGTTCAAGGTACCATCAAGAGTTGTGTTTTAGACAGTGGGCTATGCACAAGAGGTAATAGTATTTTTCATCCCTGAGCATCAAGTTTTAGGCCGGGCAGTGAAGTGCGCTCTGCCAACAGAGTTGGCAAAGCTTTGCCACCTCCGCTCTTCCCTGGGAGCAGGGAGTTCAGCATTAAACTCTGCTTAGGCCATGTGGCGGAGTTTACCTCCACCCCCACCCCCACAACTCAAAGAACAGATGTAGGGCGATATCTAGAAGAGCCGTTCATATCTTTGTTAAGTGAGGGAAAGATTCAGACCATTTTCTAGAGGACCCTTGCTATTGCACACTGGATATCCCCACACTCCCATTGGTCATTATGTCAACGTGAGAGAGTGCCTGTGAATGGCTGCATTTGTAGTGTTGCTATTGGCTGCAAGAGGATGGGTCATCTGGAAGTGGCTGGACTTCAGATTGGTTGCTGGGTCAGAGGGCCATACTGGGAAGATAGCATGCATGAGGGAAGCGGGTAGAGCAGCAACGCTGCTGGATAGACGGGGTTGAGAATAGCCCTCTTAGGGTCCAACACCGGGACAGAAATAGCGGGTCTCCAGAATGCAGAGGCCAAGGTGCTGGCAGAGCTCTACTCACCAGGTATGGGACACCATTTCCTCAAATAAATGGGACAAAAAAGTTGTGAAATTTAAAAAGTAAAATAAAAATAAAAAGTGGGGATGGCCATAGGGGATGTTACTACACACGCCAAGGTTGTGTCACTTGTCTGAACAAAACGAAGAGGAAACAAACTGTTTGTGTTTTGTTTATCCTGGACCATAGAGTAATTAGTGGGAGTGACAGTCTATGTCTAGGAAGTAATGCTCCAGTGCTTTCAGCCTCAGCTGGCTTGAGAAGGGTGAGGCTGGAGAAGCACAGTCGGGTAAAGACCTTCAAGATGCCTGAAAAAGAGAGGGTAAATGAAAAGAAACGCCCACCTCCCTGTCAATATTATACTGATCCACCGTTTGAGAGCTTATTTTCTTTGGCTCTCTTTAGTTAAACATTCCCCACACTGGCCCATGTTCCCCCTGCTGCCTCGGTATCCTAGATGCAGCTTCCCCCACTCACACTGGCTTCTTGTGGCTAGATTTCATGTCCCCATAACAGACACCCAGTCATGCTCCTTAAGACCAACCTCCTCACTGAAGCAAAACAAACATGTTCCTTTATGAAGAAAATAAATGGATCAGAGCCCACGTAACATCTAAACTTGTTTCGTTACTAAATATATGTGCGTGTCTTGTGCCGCACAATAATAATCTTGAGAGTTCGGTATTTATAGGACCTCCGAAGAATTTCACAGAGTTTTTAGATAACTCTGCGTACGTCTGCAGAGTAGAACTCTATGAACTCCGCCCATCCCTACTAAAATACCGCCCTCAAAAGTCAGCATCAGCCCAAGTGAATTACTGCTGAGAGCGTTATTTCATAATTTTCTCTTAAATTAAGTTACCCTTAAGATAAAACCTGCCAAGAATTACTAAAAGTTTGGGTTTGCTTATTTCAACAACTTACAAGATGAAATAAAAAGATTCAAAGCGACACCAGCAAGACAGAAAAGGGAACAGTAGAACTCTCTTACCTGAACATTTCTGAGGAACTCTCATTTCTTCTCTCCTCGTTCTTGGTTGCTGGGCCTCATGCAAGTACCACCTTTAAAACAGAAATTCCTACATGCAAGTTGTTTTGTGAGAAAGATATTTGCTTTAGGTTAGAGTGTAAGCATTGATGATTATAGTTTGTAATGGTACTATATTAAGTCAACAAGGATAATTAAAGAAAAATTAACTGCCAATATTGCTAAAAAATAGAAGATAGGTAACAGTCACAGTTTCTTTGGGTATGTGCACCAGTTAGACATTAGCATGTATATTTCGACTTTAAAAATAAAGAAAAAACATAGTTAAATTCAGTGATAGGGTGTCAGAATGAGTTAATGTTGCAGGCATATATTTTCTTGCTGTTTCCTAATTCCAATGAAATAATAGCTGACAACCTGACTAGAACCTACAAGGTGTTTTATTGGAGAATAAACTGATGAACCGAAGATAGACCAGACTGGCTCTTCTCTCTCTCCCCATCCCCTTTCCCCTCTTTGAGCACACGTTATTCCAATTACATTGGATGATGGAGGGGTTTGTCGGGGCGCATTGGGAACAGTCATGAGTCTGATCCTGTGCAGATCAGGTGAGAGCTATGACACATAACCATTGGCTGTATAAGTGAATCTTCTAAAATTGTCTACACTTCCTCTCTCATATAGTCAGATAAGTTAGATAATGCTCAAGGGAAAAGTGCAATGTGACTAATATATCAATTTTCGACAATACCTATTCTTAATAACAATGTCACTGTTTCCTATTCAAATTGATTCCTTGTACTTTCCTATAGTTTCTAATTGTTTAAAACCTTAATTCATCATTATTGCGTTCTACTATTGATCTATAGCAACTAACTTATAACTCTTATAAATAAAGATATATCCTAAAATATCACATATATTAAACTCCTATTCCACTGACTCAAATTCATTAAAAACTGCTGAGTAAAAATCAACGTTAAAATTGAGATTGACTGAAAAAGTTAAAATCTGTAAGTGCCCTACTGGTTATGCTTATAATTGTAAAGGTCCATACTTCCTATCCCTAAATGCAATCTATCTCCTAAATATTATACCATTAGGGAAAAGTGCAATGTGCCTGGCACATGTATACCATCAACTATAAACAGTTTTGTAAAACATCACTCTATCCAATTCCAGATGAATCATTACAGTTTCTAGATATTTGCCCAATGCATAACATAATCAAATATTATCACAATTCGTAATCTATGTTATCAACCAGTAAACCAAGTGTGGCCTTGTTTTTGAACATTGAAAATAACCATCTACTGGCTGGCTATTTGACTAAACCTATGGGGCGCTGGGAGTGTGGTGTCCTCTTTTTTTTAAGGGGTGGCACTGTTAAGCAGTTATTATGCTTCCCCCTGAGTTTTTGAGCTAATCTTGATCTTGCTCCCTGTCTATGCGATGGGCACTCAGGCCAATCCCTATTATACTTCTTATATTTTGCAAGTATTATATGCAGTTCACAAAACTGTTCCTACTCCCTTTGTTTAAGAGGCTTTTCTATGTAGATTATAAAGAAGCATACAGGACCATCTTAATTTGGAGGAGGAAGAGTTAATAGCTCGTGTAGGGCCTGTCTGAAACCTGCAGTTAGAGCTCGTAACTCGATGAATACTCTATGATTGTATTTTAATAGCTTTGCATTGTATTGAACTTCTATTATTTTTATTTTTACCATATCACAATTTTGCATGTTTTTTATATTGCAATGAGTTTGTTCTTTTATGGATATGTTTTTATCCAAATAAAGTCATGAAAATGAAAAGTTATCAAATCTTTTAAATGAAACATTTTAGATTCACAAACAATTGGCAAGAGTAGTCTCTTACTCTCCCTGCTTAATGCTCCACAGAAGACAATCAGTGGACAGGTGTCAGTTCACAGACATTATAGAAGGGACAATCCTTGGTATTTGTTCCCTATGTTTCTTTATTCTTCTTTCTTTTACTTACTCCATTTTAAGAGAGTGGGCACTTGATCAAGTCTGAACTTCTGCACCTACCTTCTTAATTTTCTTGATTTTATGTCTTTTAGATAAGGTTGTAAGTGTCCTCCATAGTTCATGAACAGTAAATGAGTTGATTACACTCTACTCCAACAGCTTTGTATATCCAATGAAACTTAGGGGCATATTACGAACCAATAGAGATAATTTTTGTCTCTAACTTGTTTAGAGACAAAAATTATCGCCGCACATCGGCGATTTTTATCGCAGATAAACCTTGCTATTAGCAAGGTTTATCGCAAATGCGATAAAAAACGGCCGCAATGCATGAATATCGCTGAAAAGTCAGCGATATTCATGCATTATCGAGCAAATGCTCTTAGCCATGTTATCCACCTCCCATTGGATAACATGGCTAAGCACTGCTCAGGGCAGGTGTTAGCTTTTGGAGATATTCGCGCTTAGCGCGAATATCTCCAAAAGTTGGTAATAGGAGATAGCGATGTTAGCGACTGTTTCCAGTCGCTAACATCTTGGCACGCCCACTTTGCATGTCATTAGTGATAAATATCACTGACATGCAAAGCGGGGTCCAAGATGGTCACTATCTCCTATTAGCTGTCGCTAACTGGTGTTAGCGACAGCTTGGTAATAGGGAGATAATTTTATCTCCGCTTTCTTGGCTTTTAAAGCCAAAAAAGCGGAGATAAAGCCCTTGATAATATGCCCCTTAATTTCCTTTATATACTTTTATTTATCAAGGTGAGTTATAAATACATGTTCTATATTGTAAAGTGCACTTTTTCATGATTTCCTATCCCAGTTTTAAGTAATCCACTCTCCCTACCCTTACAGCCCCCACCCTTATAGAGGTTGCAACCCTTGTCATACCTCTGTCCTGTGTCACCTATCTCAAAATTTCTTCGATGGGAACCCTTTTCCCTTAGTCCAATTCAGCCTTCTTATCCAGACGTTGCCCAAATCAAGCCAACTCTTCTTCATTGTATTTAGGCTATCCTGTTTTCAGTGTTTATTTTTTGTGGATTTCAGTTGTGGTTTTTCATGTTTGCCAAACCCTTTGAAATCAGCGCTTTCAGTGTATATTCAGCTGCCTAACCACAAAAATAAACCAAAAAAAGTTTTTTGCAATGTTCATAAAACATGCCTGTACAATACAGGATAAAAAGGAAAAAGCAAATGAAAATTTAAAAAAAACTATTATGGTGAATGAAACTATTGTTGAAAAGCCAAAATTGTTTGGAATACAATGTTCAAAATATAACTGGCATCAGAAAGGTAAATGTGACTTGAAAATAGTCCACAGAGTGAATGTCAGTCACACAATGGAGGAAATTAGGTTCTCCGTCCCTTGCTGGTGGTGGTGGAGACCTTGCCATCCTCTCCTGATGGTCCAGATGAACGTTCCCTCATGAGGTGGCTGGTGTATCCACAGTTGCATGGACTCATGTGGGTGTAGTTGTTTACTCTTGTGGCAGGGCTTCCCTTTCCGTGGCTGAGGCAGATATAGGGGCATATTAACAAGGGCAGTATCGCCACTTTAGCTGCACTTTTTGCCGGTAAAGAGGCGATATTTTTATCGCCCTATTTACAAGGTGGTTCTAACATTCATAGCGCATGCTAGCACCCGTCTTCCTGACACCGCGCTTTGCATCTCTAATGAGATGCAAAGTGGGCATCACTGGGCGTACCCCTGACGGACTACCTTGTAAAATATCGCAAAATGTACATTGTGATATTTACAAGGAGGCCCCAGCATTTTAGTACACATTACTTTTGGGTGAAAACCGCGGTTTTCGGAAAAAAATAGCGTCTGCTAAAATGCTAACTTACCTATACCTAACAATGGGGGTGGATTATGCTGATACAACCACAGGGTTGTATCAGCAAGTTTATCACCATTTTCAATGGAACATTGCTAGAAAACCAGCGATGTTCCATGGAAAAAACCGATATCTCTGGAAAATTATCGCCATTGCGCTATGCGTTGTTAATACAGCAATAGCATGACGATAATTGCCAGCGATAGCCGGCGATAAATAAGTTCTCGCTAGGAGCGGCCAGCAATAATTATCGCTGCCGCTTGATAATATGCCCCGTCGTTGGCCCAGATGTTGTTGGACTACAGAAAGTGGAAGATGTTGCTGGAAAAGCCCATCACGTATGGGTAAAAACATCATGCAGCACCCCAGTCATATCTCTTTAATTGAGGTTCAGATTGCCCGTCTATACATTGTGTTCCCTCTGCAATTGCTTCTTCTCCTGGAGCTCTGTTAGGACCTGGCCCATTATGTCTTGGGACTGATGGAGGGATCCGAAGACTTGGTCGATGGGGGTCTTGGTGACAGCGAACCCAGTGGCCTTACTTTGCTGGCCAACAGATTCTCTAACATGACCCCTGCTCTCACTACCCTGTGCCCTTGTTCTAGTGTGCCCCATCTCACTGGGTCCTGACTGAACTGGAGGTGTTGGATCAACAGCAACCAGGACTGGGGGACACAAGATCAGGGTGCTGTTGTTTGGACACAAGAAGTGGAGGAATCCATTGTCTGAGGTGTAGTAACAGCTAGGGTGGGAGGTGTAGGTGTGTGCCAACTGCGTCACTGAAGAGGTCTTCCAAGGCAGAACAGATGGATCTGGCAACTCCTCGTCATACATACTTGCAGGAGTGGAGTCCACACTGAAGGCTTGTACCTGGTCTGGAGGGGAGGTGTCCTCAGTGGCAGAATGTTGTTCATGTACACTGGGTGTTGGACCTGTTGTAAATGAATCTAGGACTCTAGTGTAATTTTTCCCGATTCATGCCTTATAAAGGTATAGATTGTTCGATCCTTGTATAGGCATAGACATCATTACAATATTTAGACTGAGCCTATGCAGGCCAAATACGGCATGGCTACTTCCACTAAATTCCAAGAATCAACAACGATTTCTTAGAGAAACCCGCCTTTAGCAGCTAGGGACTTCCCATTGCCTGAATACTAATTTATCTAGGAAATCATGGACTTTTCGAAGATCTGAGTCTTTGATGACGTTATTAGGTCCAATCAAGCGTCAAACTTGGCACCTTCAAAGTATAAATATGCCTAGATTTGCCCAGAAAAACACACGGTGGTTTGGAGCAGATCGACTAACTACTTGCCCGACGCCCTTCAGCAGCAAGTGCCGAAGGAAGCCCACCCTCCAGCTGATGCACTGAGAGACGCTGTCTTTTCTCCTGCCGAGAAATCCAGTTCCAGTGTTTCCAGGCTACCCTTGCAGGTTGCTGGGAAATCGAGACCTGAGAGAGAGATACAAGTCCTCCTTCATTCTAAACCAAGGTACAGAGCTGATTAGACTCTTAGAGAATTCTTGGACAGACTCTTGGCAGAGAAATACTAAACTTAAGCTACTCCTCACTTACTTCTTCCCTTGTACTAGACTTAGGTTAGGTACACCGGGGTAGGCGTATTTTAGAAGCACCAGTTGAGTACTTTTAGTCATTATTTTATCACTGTATGTATTTATATGTTTTAGGCAACTTATGGCTTAGAAAGCATATCATGCTTTTACAGTACTACTTTATAATACTTTTCGTATTATATGCCCTGTACTTTATAACCAGTATTACGATTGTAGCAGTACATTTCTTATGCTTGAGAAAGAAGACTGTTCAATAAATACTTTTTATTAAAAACGCCCATCTCTCTATTTTCTCAGCACCTCTGGTGAAACGAAGCATGCACGAATGACTGAGTAAAATAGTTATCTATTGTTTCTGCGACTCTAGAGATTGATTTCTTATTCTTGGGAAACAAAGTTGTCATGTTTATGCGGTTGTCAGAAACTAATCCCGTCTTGTGAATTCGAGAAAGTTTCTAGTGACCTCTGAGCTAGCTGGCACTCACAATTAAGTCTAATATATACGATAGAGACCTAGTCGACCTCAGTCCTACGTCTAAACTATAGTATATGTTATTCCAATACGCAGAGCCTATTGGGAATATAGGAACTACACTACAGACCTACTATGAACTGTAAAAAGAATATATTGGAAAAGTATGGATTATACATCAAATAAGTTGAAAGATAAAAATGAAGCAAATTAAAATGAAAAAGAAAATGAATATAATGATTGTACCTTTCAATGATATATTAAAGTACACAAATAGTTGAAATTACACACAAAACTCTTCAGAAAAGCTGGTAAAAAGGTGCCTAGAAATGAAAAAGCAATTAGAAAGGATACATAAAATTTACCAAAGATTCAACACAACACAGTAGAGGGGATAAATGAGAGAGAAACCATTCTAAGGCCTAGCAGGCTAAAATTCTGACAATACACAACTTAGGGCCTCATTACGATGTCAGTCAGAAAGCATTACAACCGACTCTTTGTCGGAATCGGTTCCGACCGACTCGGGTTCGGAGAGTCCGGCCAACTGATTACTATGTTTTTGAACACCGTTCAGAAAGTCTCCCATTGACTTCAATGGGAGCCTGGCTTCCAACTGACAACACTGGCTCCCATTGAAAAAAGAGATGGTTGCGAAAAACCTTGCACCCTGTGGCGGCACCCCATGGTGGCTGCCACACTGTGCATGGTTGTAAATAGGGGTCTCATGGGTACCCCCACGGGCTCCAACCAGAAGCCTCCAAAAAAAGGGGGGCCTGCGACGGGTCCCCAAAGTCAGTTTTTGACAGTCTTTTTCCATCGGACAGACCGATTCATAAAGGCTGTCCGAATCCAACATTGTAATAACGTTGTCAGACACGCGTTCTATGGAGCTGTATGATTCGGGTCTGACTGAATCGGAGTCTCGGAATGCCAGTCAGAACCGAGTTGTAAAGACCGAACGGTTACTTTTCTATCGTAATTGGTTGGTCGGAATTGTTTCTGAGTAGGTCGGAAACATGGGTTCCTACACGGGTTAGGAAAATCTGAATGTTGTTCGGAGCCTTTCTGACCGACATCGTAATGAGGTCCTTAGAAAGATATATTGCATTAGTCATCATAGAAACATTTCAGAGCACATTAAAAAACAAACTTATATTTAGCGTGCAAAATTACATACCTTAAAATGTTTAAGTTAATAAACTTTGATTTGTGAAACAAATAATTAAATTAAATTTAAAAAAAGGATAGGACAACAGACAAAATGTAACACAAAAACATTTCAAAACATAGCATGAAATAGAGATTGATAAATACATAAGACTTTACCACGTGAACATTTTGATAGAAAAGCGAGAAATGAGCAAGATACATTGCAATATTCTTTTGACAAATCAAAAACAAGGCATCACAGTGGTTGTAGTAATTTCAATTAAACATTAACAAAACTTGCAAAATTAAACATACCTAGTGAAACTATACAGTAAAAAAGAACAGACATTTACAATATAAAACACATATATGAAACATGTTATTTGGTGAAAAAACACTTACAAGCACCATTACATCATGTGAAAAGTAATGAAGATTGAAACCTGTAATCCTAAATTCAAAACAAACAAGAACAACAAAAAGATACAAATGTATATAGGTGTCTATGTTTCCAAAAAGTGCAAAATACATGAGTAACAGCTAAATAAAAAGCAAAAATGACATTTAGGTTTAGTGATACATTTAAAAATATAATTTACCAATCTCCACTGCATCTGGGATTCCTATCAAGCCTTCAGGATGTAGGCTCTGCAAGACCTTCTCCTCATAGGGAAAACATTGTAAGATGGGGTGGGGAGAATGACCACCAATCCTCTGGGCCTCCTGGTGACGGTTGGAGGACAAGGAACGCACTCTCCCCCGCAGGTTGTGCCACCTCTTCCTTACAGCATTCACTCTGCCAGCTGTTTTGGTCCACATTTGCATTTTCTTAGCTATGGTTGTATTTTGTACTTGAGCCCCAACAAGTGTGGCTCTACTCTAATAATTATTTCCACCATGACTGACAATTCTCCTTCTGTAAAACAGCGAATGCTCCTCCCTGCCATTATATATAAAAAGAAATTAGGAAACACAAGAAAGTAAATGAAAGAAGAAAAAGGGACAAGAAACAGGGAAAGCAAACACAAAACCTGACTTCACTAACTAAAGGTCTGCTTGACAATTGTGCTGCAGTGGCATGGCAGAGAATCATGGTCTTACATGGAGTGTGTTTTTTAGGCTGGTATGTAAGTGAAAAGAATTGGTACACAGTCAAAATATCGAGTTGAAAATTTCGACCTACCAAAATATCGTGTTTAAAATTTCGAAGGTACAGAATATCGATGTCAAGAATATCGTAGGACAGAATATCGACCCTGAGGTAAGTAATATCGAATTCATTTATATCGATGTTATTAATATCGATAGCATATATATCGATGTAACTAATTTCGATGTTATTAATATCGATATTTGTATTATTTTTTAGATTTTTATTATGTATGTGTTATATGTTTTTGTAAAGTATTTAAATTAATTTATATTATATGTGTATTATTTTTATATATTAATACATTTATTTTTAAGTAAATTATATGTTTTAGTACCGGAGCGGGTTATGGGTTTATAGGGGAATAGGGTGGGAAGTAATTTAATTATAATAATTAATTGGTAATTAATTATTTTAATTGATACATTAATTATTTAATTGGTAATTAATGTTAATTTTTATTAAATGTTATGTTTTAGTACCAGAGCAGGTTGTAGGTTTATAGGGGAATAGAGTGGGAAGTAATTTAATTGTAAATATTAATTGGCAATTAATTATTTTATTTGATAAATTAATTATTTAATTGGTAATTAATGTTAATTTTTATTAAATGTTATGTTTCCGTACCAGAGTGGGTTGTGGGTTTATAGGGGAATAGGGTGAGAAGTAATTTATTTGTAATTAATTAATTTTTTTATTTAATTAATTGGCAATTAATTATTTTAATTGATAAATTAATTTTTTAATTGGTAATTAATGTTAATTATTATTAAATGTTATGTTTTAGTACAAGAGTGGGTTGTGGGTTTATAGGGGAATAGGGTGGGAAGTAATTTAATAGTAATTATTAATTAGCAATTAATTATTTTATTTGATAAATTAATTATTTAATTGGTAATTAATGTTAATTTATATTAAATGTTATGTTTTAGTACCAGAGTGGGTTGTGGGTTTATAGGGGAATAGTGTGGGAAGTAATTTAATTGTAAATAATTACAATTTTTTATGTGTAATATATTTTGTAAATATTTGCAACTTCCCCTTGGCTGCCCTGCTTCTGTACTCACGTGTGGACATTGCGCCTTAACCTCAGCAAGCACAGCTAACAGGTGTGTTTACAGCAACAGAAATAGAGCCAGGGGGTATAGCCCGGACCGGACTCTACCGTACTCGAACGGCCTCAAACGGCCCGCTCTTTGCCCGGTCTTCGCCCCGGACGCCGTCCCGCGCGCGTCCCGCGTCGCGGTGGAGATAGCGTCAATAATGTACGTGGAGGTGATGGGCGTGGCCGCCGGGGGAAGAGGCACCAGCTGCGTTGCCTGAGGAATGCTGGGCCTCGCAGTCCCCTGGTCGGTTCCCTTCTCAAGGACTCCCCTCGGAGCTCAACCCACAAAGGCTTCCAGCTGGGAGCGGTGACAGGTTCTGCCGATTGCAGAACGCGCTCACACCAGCAGAAGCACTTCGGTGGGGAGACGGGCTTCTCAGCAGGGCAATAGAGTGAAAGTACAAGTGCGATCCAGTGTCAAGCGGCAGCAATACTCCGTGAGCGGCACCCGCGGAGCGGGTGTCGCGAAAGGTAAAGAAGGCGGGAGGCGGTGGGCGTGGCCGCCGGGGGAAGAGGCACCAGCTGCGTTGCCTGAGGAATGCTGGGCCTCGCAGTCCCCCGGTCGGTTCCCTTCTCAAGGACTCCCCTCGGAGCTCAACCCACAGAGGCTTCCAGCTGGGAGCAGTGACAGGTTCTGCCGATTGCAGAACGCGCTCACACCAGCAGAAGCACTTCGGTGGGGAGACAAGCTTCTCAGCAGGGCAATAGAGTGAAAGTACAAGTGCGATCCAGTTTCAAGCGGCAGCAATACTCCGTGAGCGGCACCCGCGGGGCGGGTGTCGCGAAAGGTAAAGAAGGCGGTGTTGTATAACTCCTATATATCCCTATATCGTGTTAAGTTAGCATAGGTACGTTTGAGATTTAAACGCCATTTTTCCTTTCTTGCAACTTCTGCACACGACCCTCATTTGTTGACTTAGCTTTCAACCTAGTAGTTTGCCGTGGTGAATGTGAGAATAATATATTATTGCTCTGATATCTGCTTTGTTTAATAAAACATGTCTGCACGGAGAGTGCTGAAGTTTCAGGAGCAACACGATATGGAATTGTTATGAGGTCTGATCTCCACGCCTTCATAGTCATAACACAAGTGCAGCCTTTGCCAACTTGGGCTTGAGGCGGGATTGATATTGCTTTGCACGAGAATTGTTAACACACTTGATGCGGTGCACATGCAGAGAGAGCTGGTGCATGCTGATGTGATTCCTTCATGCTAGGACACTAAGGTATGGGCCCGCCCTAAAACAACCCAAAGAGACCTTCTTAGATAATAATATAATATATGTGTTAGGGAGGGTGAGATATAAGTGTTGTTAACTCTTATTCATTACAGCATGTTAACATGCTGTCACCATTCGCTTTTTATGTCTTAGTAACTATGCTGATAATTTTGCTACTGATAATAAGTATACTTGTATTATCAAAGATACTGCGCCTGAGAAGACGGCATTAGTAAATAAACATTTCAAATGCACATGTGTCTTCTTTACTCCATGTTCTGGTTTGTAATGATAATATAACGAAAGAGTGTTCATGAGTCCCACGTACCCTGAGGTACTGTAAGTTCATGTTCTGGTTTGTCTAAACATTGGGTGTTTGATATGTCCAATGAGACACTGTAGTTAGCTCGGTAAGGGGTGAGTTGGTTGCTAAGGTAAGTTTTGGGACACCCTAATTTGCCGAGGTTCCACTCCTCTGTGCACAGTTCTGTGTGAGTACAGAAACCCTGCAACATGGCGCCCAACGGTTTCGGTGGTCTTATATCATGACACTCGAGTAGTTTATCGTTCATGCCTTAACCCCTTCACGTCCGTTTCCGGAAAACGGGGTGTTGGTGAAACCTACCTATTTCTTGGAATAGGTCTTTATTCAAGCTTGATTCTTACCTAAACGGTTTCTTTGGATTACTACCCAGTTGTGCTACAAAGTATTCTTTGTTTTTTCTTGTTTCCAGTTCTGTAATGGCGGCAGCGGTGGCTATTGCGCAGCATAGTCGCGTAGCGGTACGCAACCATCTTCAGACGTACCAGGTCCCAGTAGATGGGATGGCTGTGATTTTCGTGGTATGTGCAGATCCGGCGTTTCCTTACGAGTTGTTTTACTCTTGGGTTACGTTTCCGGCTGTGGACGCTAATTCTGGTTTGTTCCACTCCTACACCGCCTCAGATGTCCCAGCTGAATATACGCCGTACAGGGCATTGGAAATACCTATTGATCATTGGCAGCATCGAGTTTGGTTTGATGGCGCCCTCCCCCACTCTATGTCCCCTGCGAGGTTAGGTCCACTCTCAATTCCAGGTACTAATTGGCCTGCGTTGGGTGGCTTTACCCCGCACCCGAATCACGGGGCTTGCACCCTGGCTGAAATTCGCAGGCTGCATGTAGTTTCCATTTCCGTGATTCGTGCTTTAGTGCAATACATCGGTCGACATCTTCCTGGTGGTCCCCAGGGGGGTGCGGCCGCTCCCATGGAACGAGGCGGTATGCGTCTCAATCCAGTGATGGTAAATTCGGTTTTTGGTGCGCGTCCTGTTGACAACGATGACTTCCCATTCTGGCTAGCAGAGAAGTTTGATCAACTGGAGGCGGTTTTTCCGAATTCTACTCCTGCTGATAAACATAGAATGTTAACGATTACTCTACCGAAGGATATTACTCCTGAACTTGCTGACTGTGACAGCTGGGGGAAAACATTTGCGGCAGTTTATACAAGGTGTTTCGGCACCCCGTCTATGACTGCCCTGCCTGAAATCGTTAGACGTGTTCAGAATGATCACGGTCCAGAGGCAGCGGTTGAATTGGGTATGCGCCTGTGTGGTTCTTTTGAGATTGTAAGTGATCTCATTCTCTCCAATGTTAAAGGAGATGCAGTTAACTTTCAGGTGTCGAATGCTTTGGCTGCTCTGACCGATGCCGACAAACCCCGCCAGTTAGCAAAGATTGTGGTGGCCGCTTATAAAACAATTGGCCGCACAAGTAGAGGTCTAAAATATTTTCCAGTAAAGGAGAAAAAACAACCACAGGGACAATCTGCAGTGACAGATGCCCAGCCCAAGTCCAAGAAACAAAATTGGCCTAAAAAACAGACACAGGGGAAGCAGACAACGCAGACTCAGGGTAATTTTCCTGCAATACAAGCTCCTGCGCCACCCGAAAAAGTTTATGATTTGCGCGACCGCGCGATGATTAAATCGCCTGATCGTTTTCAGGGTTCTGATCAACGCTCTCCTCGTTCCTTTCAGGACACATCGGCTCCCAAGACCGGTGGAGGAGGAGGGGGTGGACGTGGACGTGGTGGCCAACAAGGACGTGGTCAGTCCCGCCAGACGGACGGCGCAGTGAAGCAGGAGGATTCTACGCCTAGGCGTCCGCAGTTTGCGAAAAAGAAAGTCGCAGCCTTAACAGCGCATCGATATGCCACAGATAGTGAGAACGCGGCTTCGGAATCTGTCGTGGGCTCTGACCTTGCTGGACAGCGCGGCGGAGATAACCATAGTCAGAGAGGCGCTGCGTCCACTACTGAGGGTGACAGCGACTGATGTCTACGTTGTGATAGAAACAGCGGATACGAGACTTGCTCCCCCTGAAAGACTATATGAAATTGTCCTGTTAATTGAAGGTGACATACAGCGTACCGTTAAAGGTGTATTTTGGGAGAATCTGTCTTCTACATATGATATTTTACTTTCGGAGGCTGACTGGCCCCCACCTTTTGTGCTCGCGGCGCCGCGAGGGGAGGAGGTAATCCTACCCAGTTTCGCGAACACTGTCTCGAAAGAGCATGCGCAGCATTTTGCAGAAGAGTGGGCTCGGGCTCTCGCGCCGGCTCTGTACCGTAACCAATGTGGTTGGGATAAATTGTCGCCTTGCCACGAAATTCCGTTGCGGTCTCAGCCGCAGCCTCAACCTCAATATCCCATTCGGCGTGAAGCAAAATCTTCCGTCGCGGAAATCCTTGAACAATTGGAATATCAGGGAGTTATTGATACGTGTGTGTCACCGATGAATAATCCCCTTTTTACTGTGAATAAACCTGACGGATCATATCGTTTGGTTTTGGATTACCGGCATTTAAACTCGCATTGCCGTAACTGTGCAGTACAGAATACCCACGGCTCTGCCCTAGTGGATAGTCTCGTGCGTAAGCGTTTCAAGACAACGCTTGACATATCCAATGGTTTTTATGCCCACAGATTGGACAGCTTTAGCTCCCAATGGACCAGTTTTACAAGCGCTGGAGTCCAAAAGCAATTCCGGCGTCTTCCAATGGGCTACAAGAATAGTCCTGGTGTATTTACCGCTCGAATTGTCTCTATTCTGGAGGCACTCGACCCTGATGCTTTTTCGTATGTGGATGACATATATCTCACAGACGACGATATTTGGGAGCATCTGTGTCGTGTAAATTCTCTTGTTTGCAACTTCGCAGACATGGGTTACAAATTCAACTTTGCAAAATCGCACATTGCTGAACACACAGTGTTGTTTTTGGGCTATGAGCTCAACAATGAAGGTAGAGGTTTGGCTCCTCACTTCTTGGAGAAGTGCGCACAATTGCGCGCACCAACAACTCTGAAAAAATTACAATCCTTACTGGGCTTTTTGAATTTCGGCAGAACTTACATTCCGGAATATGCCCAGCGTATCAAGCCTTTGTATGCTTTGATACAACCGACTTTCTCAAAATCATGCTGGCTGCCTGAGCATTCAGCCATTTTGCAATCCTTGCAGGCTGATCTGCTCGCTTCTAAATATTTACTGACTCGTGATAACCACACCAACCTGGTCATAAGAATAATTCCTGGGACGGTGGGTTTCACTTACCTCACTTTTAATGAAGGTGACACAGTACCTATTGCTTACAAGTCACACTTGTACACCTCGGCTGAGATGCGGTTTCCCACCATAGAAAAGGTTTTAACTGCTGTACAGATGGCTATTCTAAAGGAACGAGCTCTGTCACAGGGGAAACGCATGCTAGTGGTAACACCCTGTCCTCATTTGGAGGCAGTCACGAAAGCGAGTGTACCAAATTCAAAAGCTTTGCACCCTCGGTGGATTCAGTGGGCTGCGTCATTGTCATCCTCGGATGTCATGTTTATTTTTGACGCTTCCTTACGGTCGCAGGAGTACTTGCAGTATGAATTCGTTCATCCTGCTCCTCTGGCGATGCGACCTTTGGAGGACTTCCATTGCATCATTTACACTGATGGGTCGGCGCAGGTTGCGCATGGCTCTAAACATGCCTACGTTTCCGCATGCGCCATTGTGGTCGGTGCTATGTTGAATGATGAGTTCATTTCCGGGGAGGTACACACGTTGCCCCTGGGCGATTGCACCGCACAATTGGCAGAGCTTCGTGCTCTCTTACTAGCTTTGGAGTACGCAGATCCAAGTGTTACTACTCTAATTGTAAGTGATTCTTACTACTGTGTCCAGTCTTACAATGAAAACTTGTTCTTTTGGATTCGAAATGATTTTCATGATTCCAAGGGTAGCACAATAAAACATAAAATGATCTGGGTTCGAGTGGCAGAGCTTAAGGCTATGTTGCCACTCGTTTATGTGATTCATACTCTCGGTCATCAGCGCGTGGGAGTTCACGCTGTTGGCAACTCGCTTGCTGATGAAGCAGCGAAATCAGCAGTGTCTACATACTTAGTTGCAGCAGTTACTAGGTCGAAAACCAAGATTGATAGCGACATCTTGGCAGCGATTGCTGCCTCTGAGAAGGGAAGTAAACATCCTTCGGGATTCCCTTCGAAGTATAAATACCACTTAAGTCCCGAAAAGGTTCCTTTTGTGACAATTCCTGAAGTTGGGGAACGGCTGATTCCCAACTCTGATCGCAGAACAGACTTGATTACAGCGGCTCATGAAGGTGTGGCGTCTGCGCATGCGGGCGTCTCAGCCACTGTAACGCAACTACAACAACGTTTCTGGTGGCGGGGACTGTACAAACAGACGCGTGATTATGTCCTTCTTTGTGACATATGCCAGCAGATTAAACCTTCAACTGCTACGCGTCCGCCTCAGACTCAGTTGTACATTTCTAATAAACCACTAGGCTGTGTTTATTTAGATCACTGCGGTCCATTTTCATCTGATACTGCGTATAAATACATCTTAGTAGCAGTTGACTCATGCACACGCTTTGTGTGGTTATGGCCACATCGCAGCGCTGATTCCCGGACTGTCATCAGAGATTTGCGTATCTTTATAGGGATTTTTGCCTGTGGTACCTTCCATTCGGATCAGGGTCCGGCTTTCGCCTCTAAGGCGTATAAGGATGCCATGACTTCGATGGGGGTCCAAGTCAAGTTTTCGTCACCCTACAGACCCGAGGGTAATAGTGTAGTTGAACGAATGAACCGTGATTTAAAGCAATCTTTGACAGCCCGAGTTATAGGCACTGGCAGAAATTGGCTGGCTCACCTCTATGGCGTGCAGCGTGCTCTTAATAATCTCCCTAGAAGGTCTCTGGGTGGGCGGACCCCATACGAAATGCTCTTTGGCATCAAGATGTTCGTCCCTGACCTTGACGGTCTAGACTCGGTGGTTCGCGCCACTTCCTTTGACGCAGATGAACATTGCAATGTTTTACAGAATCTACAAAAGACGAGAGACACTCTTGCAAAGGAACATTTGCCCTCCACATCGGATGATGCGTTGCAGATCCCGGTAGTTGGCTGGCTACCCCAAGTTGGAGAACTGGTTCGAGAGAAGATCGACAACAAGAAAGAGTTTGGTCCCTCCTATCGAGCTCCGGTCCCAGTGCTTGGAGTGAAGGGCACAAGAACAGTCATTTTACCACCACTTCCAGGTCGTAAGGAAAACAGGTTTATTTCTATTGACAATGTCAAGATACACAGAGTGGCCGATTCTTCTTAGCATGACACCGGCTGTTTCCTGTCCTTCCATTGTGAGAAATTCAATTATGCCCACTGCTTCTAATAATGAACCTGAGGTGGCCATCGAATTACCTGCTGTTTCCAGTCCATTATTGAATAATTTACCAGGAACTAACCTTGATGAGACAGACTATACATACCCCACTGATTTGTCCATGCCTGACCTGCAAGCTCGTTTAGCCACGGAATCCAGATTTTCATTTGACTCTGCTTCCCTTGCCTCGAAAAAACCCTCTAAAATTGCATTATATGCTAGCCTGTTTAAAAAACATTTTTTGATACCTCCTTGGATATACATTTGGCTGGTCCTTTTTTCAGTTTACCTTTTTATGTCAATTGGTTTTGTGTTTTATTTTTTTCGGATTATGAATGGACACTATGTCGAGGAGAGAACTTGCATTACTCATTTGAATGGAACTTTGGCCCCACTTTCCTCTTCACATTCTACACACAGATTAAAAAGAGACTTGACTTTGGTTAACATCACAGCGTGGCCTGTTCTGGATGGAATCGCGTGGGATGCAGTTCGTTTTCAGATTCATGGTCCAACGGAAGTCGTTAATGTCCCTAATGTACTAAGAGTTAATATGGGGGATGTGGTGAAACAAAACATTCGTTCTGATGATTGGGATGTTAATGCTGTGGAAAGTTTGTTTTCAGATTTGAAATATTATGCTGCTTTTGATGCTGAGGATTTATATTTAGAATCTGCTAATTATGGTGAATTGTTCTGTTACCAACATTATGGCAATCACTTCTTACACAAGACATCTTCCCGAAGGAATGCGGTTAATTTTACTCAGTGGGAACATTGCCCAGCACCAACACAAGGGAGTTCAGAAACGTTTCTTAAAAAGTATACTTATTTCACTGACTTTAATCAGTCCAATCCGGAGTCCTTTTATCTTAAATTTCACAAACAGCCACTGTCCAAGGTTCGACTTACAAATACAAAATTGTTATATTCAAAGGCCTCCCTGGATCAATTAGTTACTGGAGGGTATGAGTTATGGAAGGATACCATAGACCTTAAATCAGTTTGGGGCTCAAGGGCCTGGCAGGTACAAGGCACTGAGGCTTTGCACCGTGCATGTCTCATCCCAAATCATATGTGGTTTTTAAATGAAACCATTTCCCAGACCACGTGCTTTGGATTGGCTACATCTAAAAGGTTAAACACCCCGTCTTTCCCGGAGTTGGAGGAATATGAGAATTGGAGTAATTTTACTAAATTGTCCATTAGAGATATACAGGCTCTGCTTCTGAATTCCTCCTTTAACATTTCCAGTATGACTCCCAAGGGTTGGCTGCTTTGGCACCGTAGTGCTGATTCTTGCCAAAAAAGATTTTTGAATATAACTGACGGGTTTAAGACTGTTAGATCTGATCCCCGTTTTGATTTGAGTCATACTGTCACCTCTTACTCTGTTGGCAAGTTGTGTCAAGCTTGGCTGAAACATTCAACTTTACCTGCGGTTAAGTATCACCTTTCCAAACTGAATGCAGACGTGGATTTGAATGATTTCATTAAGGGCCCAGCTAGTGGCAGGTCGAAAAGGTGGTTATATGGTGTTTACAATGAAATTTGGAAACTCTCACAGATTGAGGCTGCTTCACGCCTTAGGGCTATTGATCAGGCAAATCTTGAGATAGTGCTTGCAGTGGTTGACAATAGCATTAACGTGCTTTCCTCTAGAATTTACACATTAGATAATATTGTGTCGTCTGTTGTTGATATTGTACATGATGAAGTGTCTGTATTATACCATGGTCAAAATCAATTACGTTCAATCATGCAGTTTGCATGGACACTACAGACTCTAAAAATGGGTAAAGTTCCCTGGGGATACATGAACGTTTCCTCTTTATTTGCACCATTTAATTTGACAGACAAACAACGCTTGCTTTCGATGCGTGATGCTTCCTTTTCTATGCTCCATATTGAAAGATTGGAATCTTTACCTTTTTCTGTGGCAGAGACCACTGCTGCTACGTGGCTTATCCACGGTTTAATAACGCTGCCTTTTGCTTTATATAAGTTTTCAAATTGTATGAAATATGTGCCAATAGGTCGTTTTGAACCCTTAGGTAGCGGTTTTCTTCATGAGGTCTGGTCACTCCCATACACATACAGATGTTTCAAGGATGAACAAGAGGTTTATCTAACAGGGGATGAGTGTACTGAGACGCCAGATCATTCTTTAATGTGCAGACACATACAGTTACACGGTTCATGTAACAAGGACCGACCGAATATGGCTTGCGTTTTACAGGGCACGCCAGTTCCTGCTATCATCCCCACGTTTAAATTGTTAGAGAATGGTAGTTATTTAATGCTCAATAATGAAAACTGCTGTGGTTTAATTAAAGGTATAGCTTTCATAGTAACGGTTAGTGAGCGAGTTATTTGCTGCAGAAATGTTCTTTATCCTCCCACACGTGAACATAGGGAGTCTTCCATTTGGCCACAGATACCGACCTTGGGAGCAGAATTCAGCGGCATGGCTAGAATAAGAGCTCTATTGTCCCAGAAAGAGGTGGCCTTGAGCTCGGCCCGTGAAACTTTCGTGCTTCACATTGCTAACACCCGCACGGAGGTTCAGGCTCTTTTAAACACTGATTTGCCCTTGCATTTCGGAGCCATGGTCCGTTCTATCTTTAACGCATCCTCCACAACGGGCCTAGCACATTTTTTTAAAGTTGTTAGCGGTGGTCTCGTGACTTCCTTTGAGAAGATTTTTGGAGTCATCCCTGCTTTCTTCCATTCTATTTTTTCATCCTTGTTTGGAGGGTTCCCGTTTTTGCTTGCATTAGCGGCTGGCGCATTGGTGGTTTTCTGCCTTTTTAAATATGGATGCCCTTCCTGTGCAAGACCACGCACAGCTACTACTGACGCGGTTTCGCAACCGCATGCTTGATTACTATGGCACACTGCCGTTAGCGACTCTAAGCACGGCGTTTGGATTATCTTTTCGGTTCTCCTATTTCACCTGTGTCCAGCCTGTATTTCGCTGTCTGACCTGTGATTTCCTTTGGGCCATTGATTTGTGTCTCTGCGGACCAGCATCTTCTGACGTCGATTTTGATCAACTGATGAGTCCTATCATTGCTCACGAGTTGGTTTGTTCTGACGAAAGGGTTATGGCCTTGGCGGTGGCACATGGACTAATGGGTCCCTGGGATGTGTTGTCGGCAGCGCAAAATTTCTTGGAACTAAGTTTTCTTGAGAACCCACCGAGCTGTCCTCTGATGGTTATAGAGGATCCGGTGCTGGAAGATCACGTATGTTCCTTTCATCTTTTAAATTGGATGGCTGAACTGTTTTCTGATGAGGACAGTGACTTCCTCCTGGAGGCTGTTGCAGCTTACTTTTCATATACGGTCTTATCATAGACACTGCCTCAAATTGACATGCTGATTGATAGCATTTCCTTGATTTTATTGACTTTTGGTCAAGAGATTTTATTTTTTGCTTGCCTATTGGCTTGAGCCACAGTATATTTGTGGGCTATTTTTTTTAGCATTAATTTTTATATTCATGCTCGTTTATAAATGGATTCTGCTCTCATGTGATGGCACTTCTGTTACCTTATTTAGTCCGTTCTCGGATCATGGGGGGGTGTTGTATAACTCCTATATATCCCTATATCGTGTTAAGTTAGCATAGGTACGTTTGAGATTTAAACGCCATTTTTCCTTTCTTGCAACTTCTGCACACGACCCTCATTTGTTGACTTAGCTTTCAACCTAGTAGTTTGCCGTGGTGAATGTGAGAATAATATATTATTGCTCTGATATCTGCTTTGTTTAATAAAACATGTCTGCACGGAGAGTGCTGAAGTTTCAGGAGCAACACGATATGGAATTGTTATGAGGTCTGATCTCCACGCCTTCATAGTCATAACACAAGTGCAGCCTTTGCCAACTTGGGCTTGAGGCGGGATTGATATTGCTTTGCACGAGAATTGTTAACACACTTGATGCGGTGCACATGCAGAGAGAGCTGGTGCATGCTGATGTGATTCCTTCATGCTAGGACACTAAGGTATGGGCCCGCCCTAAAACAACCCAAAGAGACCTTCTTAGATAATAATATAATATATGTGTTAGGGAGGGTGAGATATAAGTGTTGTTAACTCTTATTCATTACAGCATGTTAACATGCTGTCACCATTCGCTTTTTATGTCTTAGTAACTATGCTGATAATTTTGCTACTGATAATAAGTATACTTGTATTATCAAAGATACTGCGCCTGAGAAGACGGCATTAGTAAATAAACATTTCAAATGCACATGTGTCTTCTTTACTCCATGTTCTGGTTTGTAATGATAATATAACGAAAGAGTGTTCATGAGTCCCACGTACCCTGAGGTACTGTAAGTTCATGTTCTGGTTTGTCTAAACATTGGGTGTTTGATATGTCCAATGAGACACTGTAGTTAGCTCGGTAAGGGGTGAGTTGGTTGCTAAGGTAAGTTTTGGGACACCCTAATTTGCCGAGGTTCCACTCCTCTGTGCACAGTTCTGTGTGAGTACAGAAACCCTGCAACAGCGGGAGGCGGTGGGCGTGGCCGCCGGGGGAAGAGGCACCAGCTGCATTGCCTGAGGAATGCTGGGCCTCGCAGTCCCCCGGTCGGTACCTTTCTCAAGGACTTCCCTCGGAGCTCAACCCACAGAGGCTTCCAGCTGGGAGCGGTGACAGGTTCTGCCGATTGCAGAACACGCTCACACCAGCAGAAGCACTTCGGTGGGGAGACGGGCTTCTCAGCAGGGCAATAGAGTGAAAGTACAAGTGCGATCCAGTGTCAAGCGGCAGCAATACTCCGTGAGCGGCACCCCCATAAATATTGTAAATATTTATTAATTGGCATTCCCTACTGTTCAACCCTTTGGAGTTGGAATAGTAATTTTTCTCCCTACGCTATCCAACGCTTTCCCTACTGTTGCACCCTCTGGAGTTGGAATAGTAATTTTTACCCATATGCTATCCAACGCTTTCCCTACTGTTCCACTCACTGGAGTTGGAATAGTAATTTTTACCCATACGCTATCTAACGCTTTCCCTACTGTTCCACTAACTGGAGTGGGAATAGTAATTTTTACCCACCCGTTATCCAACGTTTTCCCTACTGTTGCACTCTCTGGAGTGGGAATAGTAATTGTTACTCTTACGCTATCCAATGTTTCCCTAATGTTGCACTCATTGGAGTGGGAATAGTCATTTTTACATACCCGCTATCCAACGCTTTCCCTACTGTTCCACTCACTGGAGTTGGAATAGTAATTTTTACCCACCCGCTATCCAACGTTTTCTCTACTGTTGCACTCTCTGGAGTGGGAATAGTAATTTTTACTTTTACGCTATCCAACGCTTTCCCTAATTTTGCACTCTCTGGAGTGGGAATAGTAATTTTTCCCCCTACGCTATCCAATTTTTTCCCTACTGTTGCACCCTCTGGAGTTGGAATAGTAATTTTCCCACCTACGCTATCCAACGCTTTCAATACTGTTGCACCCTTTGGAGTTGGAATATTATTTTTTACCCATACGCTATCCAATGCTTTCCCTACTGTTCCACTCACTGGAGTTGGAATAGTAATTTTTACCCTTACGCTATCCAACACTTTCCCTAATGTTGCACTCATTGGAGTGGGGATAGTAATTTTTCTCCCTATGCTATCCAACACTTTCCCTACTGTTGCACTCTCTGGAGTGGGAATAGTAATTTTTCCCCCTACGCTATCCAACGTTTTCCCTACTGTTGCACCCTCTGGAGTTGGAATAGAAATTAGCCAATCTACGCTATCCAACGCTTTCCATACTGTTGCACCCTTTGGAGTTGGCATAGTAATTTTTACTCCTATGCTATCCAACCTTTTCCCTAATGTTGCACTCATTGGAGTGGGAATAGTCATTTGTACATACCCGCTATCCAACGCTTTCCCTACTGTTCCACTCACTGGAGTTGGAATAGTAATTTTTACCCACCCGCTATCCAACGTTTTCCGTACTGTTGCACTCTCTAGAGTGGGAATAGTAATTATTACTCTTACGCTATCCAACGCTTTCCCTAATGTTGCACTCATAGGAGTGGGATTAGTCATTTTTACATACCCGCTATCCAATGCTTTCTCTACTGTTCCACTCACTGGAGTTGAAATAGTAATTTTTACCCACTCGCTATCCAATGCTTTCCCTACTGTTGCACTCTCTGGAGTGGGAATAGTAATTTTTACTCTTACGCTATCCAACGCTTTCACTAATGTTGTACTCATTGGAGTGGGAATACTCATTTTTACATACCCGCGATCCAACGCTTTCTCTACTGTTCCACTCACTGGAGTTGGAATAGTAATTTTTACCCACTCGCTATCCAATGCTTTCCCTACTGTTGCACTCACTGGAGTTGGAATAGTAATATTTACACTTACGCTATCCAACGCTTTATCTTCTGTTGCACCCTCTGGAGTTTGAATAGTAATTTTTACCCTTATGCTATTCAATATTATTTATATTTATTTATGTATTTAAGATGTTACATAATGTTGTATTTAATTAATTTTAAAAATATTGAAAGTATATTTAATTGTTGTTATTTATTAAATATAATTATTTATTATTATTTATGTTATTATTTTATGAGTGTTGATGTATTTTTAGATTGTAGTATGTGTTAATATTTTATAATTTTTTAAGAAATAATGTATATATTATAGTTATTTAAGTATAAATTATATATTTAATTATTAATTTTAATTAAATGTTTAATAGTAAATATGTATTATTTATTCATTTTAAACATTATAACACATTTTAACATAAGTTTAAAATATATATAAGTACTATTTACTTAATTTTACCTTTGTTTTAAAAAAACGATATTTTTTATTACGATATTTTTAACATCGATATTTTTGTACTTACCATCTTGTAGATAGGGTGTCGATATACTTGCCTTCGATATTCCAACGTCGATATTTTGTCTGTCGATATTTTCAGCCTCGATATTCTGTCAGAGATTCAAAAGAATTAGCCCAAATGCAACAGTTATGTGATGCTAGCATCCATCAAAAGCCACAGAAATAGTACAATGTTGAATGCGCCCCGCCGTCGGCAATCCACTGCTAGAACAACTGTGAATTCTAAATAGGCTTGGTGCAATCCCTCCACCCTGATGACGATGAAGTGATGTTAGCCAGCAGAGGAGTCAACCGCATTGACAGCAGTAAACCGTTTACGCAACAGAAAACAGTCTGTCAACACGTATGGCGAAGCAGCCTGCCAACATCTAAATAAGGCGGGTGGGAATCGATCAGCTTGACTGAGTACTTATCAATATTCTTAAATCTAAATGGTGAAATCAGGCAGAGACACCACTCCTTGTTGTTTATTAAGCAGTAGTCAGAGGAGTGTCCAAGTATGGGAACCATTCCATATGAGCAGATATACTGCTATCTGGAGAGCATGAAAAAGTTTGTAATATCTGAAATAGGGACAGAACTCTTGGCATGATATTCCTCTTAAATGCATTCATTTTGCCTGATTAAGACATGTACAGAAGGGAACCGCCTTCCAGAGATCTCTGAGAAGTTCCTTGAAAAGTGGCTGGTACTTGACCCTATGCAGATCTCCTATGTGCAGACTGATTTTATTGGCTGGGTTTTTAATATGAGAGTGAGCCCATTTAAAATTATATATGTGTTGAAAAGTCAGGACCACATTTGAGGGATTGTCAGATTCAGGTTTTCAGATTTCCACATGTTGACTATGCAACCTGCTATCTCTTCAAATTTGAACAATTCCTGAACTAAATCTGCCAGGCAGGATGATGCCAGCCACAAAAAAGGCCAGTTTATACATGTCTGCTCAAATATTGAATGTCATCTGTTTGCCGTTTCAGAGAGGCATTTATATCCAAGTACAGCAAATAGCAGCAGAGAGAATTTGCAACCTGACTGATCTCTCCAAGTATGTAAAATTACTGCAATATCTGACCATTTAGCGCTATTCTCATTGTGGGAGGGGGGGTTAAGTGGCCCTAACCACAGCAAAAAACCTAGGCTCAATGTCAACATTTTGCAGACTCATTGTCAAAAAAAACCATTCCATGCAATTCAAGTCTTTTTTCAAGCCTAGGAAAGACAGAACAGATGGGACATTATTTTTCTGTACTTAGTTAACAAGGTTGACTGTTCCCCATGTTATCATGTCTGTCTCTCTCTAATAAATTCAGTCAAGTCTGGATGTTTTAAACATTTTAGTAGGTTTCTAGTTGTGTGGTCAATATTTTTGTATCTAATTTAATATCTACATTGAGAAGGGCAATCGCTGTGTTAAATGTGCGTCTCTTGGGGGCGGGGTCTGTACCTATTTTCAGTATAACATGAATATCTGTCGCACACATCGAACATGTCATAATACAAGAATCATCAGATTGGACCATTTCAGGATAAGCCAGGATATCTTACATCCTGTATAGCCATTAGGCCCCTGGCATTGCCCAGTTTTAGCACCTGCATGGCCTGTCTGACTTCTCATCTTTTACCTGAAAGAGTGCCAAATCAAAATTGCCCTCAACATTCTGTAGCATCTCTGTGTAGACAAAAGTACGAATGGTAATAAAACATCTCACTTCTTTCTGATGGGCTGTTCAGTGCCCTAATCATGCTCTTTAGAATCTTATAAAGTCTCACATTAGGCACACTTCTTTGAGATTAGAAATAAATAGTGAGAGCCTGTAGGTTATAACTGATATATATATATGCAGAGAGAATGTTCATCCTTCTGCATGCCACCACCTCATGGATACCCTTCTCTGCTAAAATTGCCATGTTAGTTCCTCACCAACTATGTTGCTGTGCCTACCCACAGGGACACAGCCTCAGGGTACGTAATGGCAGGTCTACAGCTGCCGGAATTAGTCTGTTCTATATTAATGTGCTACAGGCCAGGCCAGGGTTCAAACATATCTATCCCCAGTCTTTTATTAAGATGCCCCAAATGCAGGTTATGAATTCATAGAATGGGTTGGTCAGACTTTCTAACTTCCTATTATCTTCGAAACAGAAGCAAACTTCAAATAGTTATTTAGTTTTCACTGTATTTTAGGGTAGCAAATGTTTACTTGTCTTTCTGTTTATTTTATTTTATTTATGCGATTTTATATAGCGCAAACTTTACCCGAAGGTGTCAGAGCGCTTTACATAAGAGCGAGTTGAAAAACATAAGGACTTAGGATTACATGCGTTACATAAAGGATACAAACAGAAAAAAATTTGCAAATGTACAAGATGTAAAGTCACACAAGGAGGAGATACAAATGGATATACTCTAAGAGTCACATAGGAATGGCAGATAGTACAAAGGTCTACTGCATATGCTAGTGATTAGAGTTATCTCTATATACATAGGGAAGGGATACAAATGGATACACTCTGAGAGTCACATAGGAATGGTAGAGAGCACAATGGTCTACTGCATGGACTAGTGATTAGAGTTATCTCTATATACATAGGGAAGGGATATGACTGGATATACTCTAAGAGTCACATAGGAATGGTAGACAGTACAAAGGTCTACTGCATATACTAGTGATTAGAGTTATCTCTATATACATAGGGAAGGGATACAAATGGATATACTCTAAGAGTCACATAGGAATGGTAGAGAGCACAACGGTCTACTACATATACTAGTGATCAAAGTTATCTCTATATACATAGGGAAGGGATATAACTGGATATACTCTAAGAGTCACATAGGAATGGTAGATAATACAAAGGTCTACTGCCTATACTAGTGATTAGAGTTATCCCTATATACATATATATACATACATAGAAGATTTCCTCAGGCAGAGTTCCATTAAGTGGGGTCGGAGGGGGACGTAGTCACAACACCAAGGGAGGGTGGGAGGGATTCGAGGGTATGGAGAAAAGGCAAAACAGAGAGGGGAAGAAACATTTGAGGATCCTCAAGGGGGAAAAGAGGGAAAAGGGGAAAAGGTGAGGGAATGGACAAGATGACGGGTCAGGGACCAGAGAAAAAAACGGCAGAGAACAGCAGCAAAATGGCGGGCAGGACAAAGGGAAAAATAAAGAAGCCCATGAGAGACTGTGGTCCACAATTGCAGTGCCTCAGGTGTTTCCCGTACCGGGAGCTGTAATTATGGTCATACGATTCTCCAAAGCGTCTTATAGGAGTGCCCTTAGTCAAAATAAGGTGCCCTGTCCGGCCTGATGCCTGCTTGTAAAGGTGCACTCTGGTGCTATATGGAATTGAGCTCATCATGTGTGGTCTCAGCCATCTTGGAAGCAGGCAGACCTTGTGTCATCTGCCTTTGAGACTCCGGTGTCCCCCCTTGCAGTGCTATGTCAATCCTCAGGGTGACCATCGGAGCGGGCTCCCTGGATGCTCCATGCTGTGCGTGGCCTCCGCTTCAATCAGTATTCAGCCCAAGGGTGCCTTTGTTGCGATGTCAGCCGCCGCCTGCGGTCTTAAAGTCAGGCACTGTGTGAGGGCACTACTCCGGTGCCCCGGTCTGCCCCACAACTGCCCCCAAGTCTGCCTCACCGCTACAGCTGGTGTGCGCTCCGTTCCAGCACCCGATGGGCGTTCTCTTCCCAGATCGCCTCCGCGGAGGATCGCCGCAGCCTGCCGGTGCGCTCCCTGTTTCACGCGCGTCGGGACACACACCACTCCGCTGACTATTCCCTCCTGACGCCCCTTACAGGTCAGGGTCCCTCCGGTGCTCCGGTTATTTTATGGCGAGGGTTGCTTGTTACGCCGATTACCTCAGGCGTGGTCCTTTGCGGCCATTCCCTGCCGTTGCTGCCAAGATGGCGGTCTTTGTCCACGGCGTCCACAGATATCGCCCTCCGTTACAGTCCCCACTGCTCCACTTGCCCTGAAACTCGAGCCAGACATGCTCGGGGTATCGGACAGCAGAAGTCCCCTCCATGGCGCAGTCTGTAGGCTGAATGACAACGGTATCCCCTTCTGATCCTTGGTGACACAAGAGGCCCAGTCTTGGAATGTTCTGAGTGAAATCGCGCAATAAACACTGAGGGTTTCTTCTTGCCGTTTTTGAAAACCTGAGGCGGGGAGGAGCACGGGACTGTGGGACACAGGGGGTCGTCTGCCGTCCTCGACCCGACCCTAACTGCGCCTACACCCGGGGACAGGACTACACTCCCCAGGGTGCACCTGTGCCCACACACCTGTTCTGTCGCAGGGGGAGGCATGGACATCGCGCACATAAGCGCAGCCTCGACCGCTGAGAGTGGGTTTCTTCTTGCTGTTTTTCAAAACCTGAGGCGTAGAGGAGCACGGGACTGCGGGACACAGGGGTTCGTCTGCCATCCTCGACCGGACCCTAATTGCGCCTACACCTGGGGACAGGACTACACTCCCCAGGGTGCACCTGTGCAGACACACCTGTTGTGTCACAGGGGGAGGGGTGGACATCGCGCACATAAGCGCAGCCTCGACACCTGAGAGTGGGTTACTTCTTGCCATTTTTGGAAACCTAAGGCGGAGAGGAGCGCGGGACTGCAGGACACAGGGGGTCGTCTGCCGTCCTCGACCCGACACTAACTGCGCCTTCACCCGGGGACAGGACTACACTCCCCAGGGTGCACCTGTGCCCACACACCTGTTCTGTCGCAGGGGGAGGCGTGGACATCGCGCACATAAGCCACTCCCCCAGCTCCGCGATGCGGGTCGGGGCGCGGGTCGAAGCGGGACGAAGTCCGGGACTAAGGGCGGGCATGTTTGTACCTGTTCGTGACCTGGAGGGACTGGACTGGGCTAACCCCTATACCACCTGGTATTTCCAACAGGTTTTGTCTTTATTCTATGATTATTTTGAGTTCTTGGTCAACAAAAACGCTTATATGGCTAGAAAGGTTTGCTGAGTGGTCAGTTAAACCTTGAGTGATCGAGCGAGGTACTCTTAAAACAGTCATAACTGAAGGGGCATAGCCCCTATCTAGTTTGTCTTTTTACCTCCGTCTGAAATGGGAAAACCTAACCCCCCAACCTCCCGTCCACAGACCCGGCAAAAAACCTCATCAACTGCCCAATTACCCAGTGTAACGGCAATTGACAAAATGCTGCAGAAGGCAATCGGTGCAGTGTCCTCGGCAATAGAGAATACCGAGTGACGCCTTTCATTCACTACTGGAAATTCAGAAGCCCCAATGTTGCAATGGTCCCCAGTTGTGCCCTCTTTGGATACCTCAGGCACACTGCTCGACCCCCTCACCAACGAAATTCCTAGTGCCCAGCCTCCGCAATACGCTATCCTCAATCCCAACTCATCTCTCCCCCTAGTCCTGTAACCTACCAAAAGGCAGTACAAGCGCCACCCTAGACCAAAGGAACCCAAAACCACGAAGATAACCTACACAGAGGAACTCGATCAACCAGAGGGCACGTCGGTTACCCCGGCACCCGTAAATAAAACCTCATTACCTCCTCTTTGGGCTACCCATCTCCTAATAGATATGCAAACCCCCCTAGAACAATTTATCTTGACTCAGTTTTAGTCTGTAATGAGCAGGATTGATAGGGTAGTTTCTCTGTTAAATAATAGGCTTGAGGGAAGTAATAATTCTCTACCCCCCCATTAGGAATAGTGCAGACAGTACTGATCCTGATTGCATCCCCTGACCCGCCCCTGGACTCCCTATCAGTTATGATCTACCCACAGCAAACTCTGTACCTGACAAGGCCGAGGGGAAGACTTATTCCTCAGCTCCAAGAACGAACCAGATAGTTTCTGCTGCCACTAACAAGGCCATTTCTACCAAGCACACTTTCCAGAGAAGGCACTCCCAGGGTAACAACCTGAGGCAAATAGAATTGTCGGAGGTAAATCAAGTTAGACATTTACAAGTGGAATCCATCGTACCTAGACACCAACTACCGTGCCTACACTTGCCCCCTGCTGCTTCACCCTATGTAGTAGTTCTTGCAGGGGTAACTCCACTATCCTCAGACCGGGGTGAGACCTTTTCAGAGCTCAAAAATATGATCGTACACTGGCTCAGTAGGAACAGGCCATTATCTGGGCAAGGGCAAGGAGAAATTTTATTTGCCCATAGAGTTAGGTGGCTAGGGTTGAAAGACAAAGATATTGACGGGGATTGTGTGGTAATAAATTTCAGAGACGGGGGTGGTTAAACACATACTTAAGTGGGACAATTTTGATTCTGTTCCACACGGTCCAATTGACACCCTCCCTCTAGCATACTTTTACCCCCCAGAACCAACATCTAGAAACAGAACCAGAACCTATTATCCTCTTGGAGTTCAGGGAAAAGATTTTGTTCTCCCCCTAGAAAATAGATTCAATTCCCTGAATACTGTAGACTGACTAATTTCATCACCTACCCACGAGAGTGATCAAATCACATCCGGTCAAGGTATTGAAAGTAAACTTATAAACGCGCAACTTTGCCCGAAGGCATCAAGGCGCCTACCAAGGAAAATCAGAAAAAAGAAAGAAAAAGGCTAAAACCCAAAGCTAAAGGTATGCTATGCCAAAGAGCCAAGTTTTTAAAGCTTTTCTGAAGGAAGGCATTGAGGGTAGGGTCCTGATTAAGCATGGGCGTAAAATCCGCTCCGCTCGCGGATTTTTCGGATTTTCGGCAAATGTCGAAAATCCGTGAATCCGCTCGCGGCGGATTTTTTGCTTGGTTGCGGCGCGCGGCGTGGTGCACGGCGTTCACTTTCCGTCATTTTAGCGTTTGCCGAGTTGTTTTTCTTTGCGAGTGACGCGCCATTTTAGATCTTGCTGCGTGTTCCCGCGGGAGTTTGTCGCCCGCGAATACGTACTCGGGGCTTGCCACCTTGCACAGCACACCTCGCGAGAGTTCGCAATTGCGAACACGTAGTTGCGGCGGAAAGGAACAATCTCGCACTTGCGAAATAGAGATTTTGCAATTTCGCACAAGAAAATCACCAGCAAACAGGATAAACCTTCAGAAAATTATGATTTTTATCAGAATCACTCCTCAGGTTGACATTTGCATGGCCTTTTTTTTTGCAAGGAGTCCATTTTGGGGGGGGGAGTAAGGAAGTGCCCCACAGTCTCCAACTTCCTGTTCCTGTCCAGCAGGCTCCTCCCAGTGCTTTGTCCATCTCCTGGTCACTTTCATTTGGATCTGGAGCTGGAAGGATTACTTTTTGTGGGTGCTGCTGGATATTTGGATTTGAGGCCTTTTTGACTGTCTTTGGATCACTTTTGGATTAGAAATCAACTTTCACAAGTAAGTTTGTTTGGGGCATTACAGTTGCTGCAAGTACAATTTTTGAACTTTTTCAGAAAATTAAATAAATTATATTGTGGGTAGCCACAGTATCCAGTAGGACCAGGGTTGGTTATGGGTGCATGATACAACTGTTTTGTTGAATTTAAACACCATTGAGGCCATGGATGGGCTGGGATTGTGCAGATTTTATTGTTTTTTGTCGTTTTTTTGGGCCTGCTGGTGTGGCCCTTTGCCCAGGGGTGGTGAGTGTTGCATGGGCCTAGTCTTTCTGTGGGGTGTCTTCTTGAATTTAAACATAATTGAGGCCATGGATGGGCTGGGATTGTGCTTATTTTATTGTTTTTTGTCGTTTTTGGGGGGCTGCTGGTGTGGCCTTTTGCTTGCCCAGGGGTGGTGGTGGTGCATGGACTGAGTGTGCCTGTGGTGTGGTCTCACTCTCTTTGATGTAAACATCATGGATGGCATTGGATTGTGGTGATTTCTGGCTGTTTTTCTGTTTTTTGGGGGTGTATTGTTGATGTGGACTGGCCATGTGGGTGGTGGTGGTGGCCATCTTGAGTGCTGGCTGGTACAGGCAACATGTGCTTGGGGTGTAAGGGGGCCATTTTGAGGAGAGGCAGTGTCTGAGGCCTGCACTTATTTTGCCTACTTTTCATCCCTTATGCCCAGGGGTAGTGAGTGTTGCATGGGCCTAGTGTTTCTGAGGGGTGTCTTCTTGAATTTAAACACCATTGAGGCCATGGATGGGCTGGGATTGTGCAGATTTTATTGTTTTTTGTCGTTTTTTTGGGCCTGCTGGTGTGGCCCTTTGCCCAGGGGTGGTGAGTGTTGCATGGGCCTAGTCTTTCTGTGGGGTGTCTTCTTGAATTTAAACATAATTGAGGCCATGGATGTGCTGGGATTGTGCTTATTTTATTGTTTTTTGTCGTTTTTGGGGGGCTGCTGGTGTGGCCTTTTGCTTGCCCAGGGGTGGTGGTGGTGCATGGACTGAGTGTGCCTGTGGTGTGGTCTCACTCTCTTTGATGTAAACATCATGGATGGCATTGGATTGTGGTGATTTCTGGCTGTTTTTCTGTTTTTTGGGGGTGTACTGTTGATGTGGACTGGCCATGTGGGTGGTGGTGGTGGCCATCTTGAGTGCTGGCTGGTACAGGCAACATGTGCTTGGGGTGTAAGGGGGCCATTTTGAGGAGAGGCAGTGTCTGAGGCCTGCACTTATTTTGCCTACTTTTCATCCCTTATGCCCAGGGGTAGTGAGTGTTGCATGGGCCTAGTGTTTCTGAGGGGTGTCTTCTTGAATTTAAACACCATTGAGGCCATGGATGGGCTGGGATTGTGCAGATTTTATTGTTTTTTGTCGTTTTTTTGGGCCTGCTGGTGTGGCCCTTTGCCCAGGGGTGGTGAGTGTTGCATGGGCCTAGTCTTTCTGTGGGGCGTCTTCTTGAATTTAAACATAATTGAGGCCATGGATGGGCTGGGATTGTGCTTATTTTATTGTTTTTTGTCGTTTTGGGGGGGCTGCTGGTGTGGCCTTTTGCTTGCCCAGGGGTGGTGGTGGTGCATGGACTGAGTGTGCCTGTGGTGTGGTCTCACTCTCTTTGATGTAAACATCATGGATGGCATTGGATTGTGGTGATTTCTGGCTGTTTTTCTGTTTTTTGGGGGTGTACTGTTGATGTGGACTGGCCATGTGGGTGTTGGTGGTGGCCATCTTGAGTGCTGGCTGGTACAGGCAACATGTGCTTGGGGTGTAAGGGGGCCATTTTGAGGAGAGGCAGTGTCTGAGGCCTGCACTTATTTTGCCTACTTTTCATCCCTTATGCCCAGGGGTAGTGAGTGTTGCATGGGCCTAGTGTTTCTGAGGGGTGTCTTCTTGAATTTAAACACCATTGAGGCCATGGATGGGCTGGGATTGTGCAGATTTTATTGTTTTTTGTCGTTTTTTTGGGCCTGCTGGTGTGGCCCTTTGCCCAGGGGTGGTGAGTGTTGCATGGGCCTAGTCTTTCTGTGGGGTGTCTTCTTGAATTTAAACATAATTGAGGCCATGGATGGGCTGGGATTGTGCTTATTTTATTGTTTTTTGACGTTTTTGGGGGGCTGCTGGTGTGGCCTTTTGCTTGCCCAGGGGTGGTGGTGGTGCATGGACTGAGTGTGCCTGTGGTGTGGTCTCACTCTCTTTGATGTAAACATCATGGATGGCATTGGATTGTGGTGATTTCTGGCTGTTTTTCTGTTTTTTGGGGGTGTACTGTTGATGTGGACTGGCCATGTGGGTGGTGGTGGTGGCCATCTTGAGTGCTGGCTGGTACAGGCAACATGTGCTTGGGGTGTAAGGGGGCCATTTTGAGGAGAGGCAGTGTCTGAGGCCTGCACTTATTTTGCCTACTTTTCATCCCTTATGCCCAGGGGTAGTGAGTGTTGCATGGGCCTAGTGTTTCTGAGGGGTGTCTTCTTGAATTTAAACACCATTGAGGCCATGGATGGGCTGGGATTGTGCAGATTTTATTGTTTTTTGTCGTTTTTTTGGGCCTGCTGGTGTGGCCCTTTGCCCAGGGGTGGTGAGTGTTGCATGGGCCTAGTCTTTCTGTGGGGTGTCTTCTTGAATTTAAACATAATTGAGGCCATGGATGGGCTGGGATTGTGCTTATTTTATTGTTTTTTGTCGTTTTTGGGGGGCTGCTGGTGTGGCCTTTTGCTTGCCCAGGGGTGGTGGTGGTGCATGGACTGAGTGTGCCTGTGGTGTGGTCTCACTCTCTTTGATGTAAACATCATGGATGGCATTGGATTGTGGTGATTTCTGGCTGTTTTTCTGTTTTTTGGGGGTGTACTGTTGATGTGGACTGGCCATGTGGGTGGTGGTGGTGGCCATCTTGAGTGCTGGCTGGTACAGGCAACATGTGCTTGGGGTGTAAGGGGGCCATTTTGAGGAGAGGCAGTGTCTGAGGCCTGCACTTATTTTGCCTACTTTTCATCCCTTATGCCCAGGGGTAGTGAGTGTTGCATACTTGCATGTCCGTAGTCTTTCTGTGGGGTGTCTTCAATGTAAACATCAAGGATGGCATGGGATTGTGCTCATTTTTCTGTGTTTTGTCGATTTTTTGGGGTGTATAACTGAACTGATGTTCCTCTGTCTTCCATTGCTTTTAGGTGCACAAGAAGACTCAAGAGAACCACCAGTGCCAGGAAGAAGTCCTGCAGCGGTGTGTGCAGCATAACGTCACGCGACGTCACGTCTGGACACAGAACCCTCTGCAACTCGTGCAACTGCTGCCTGCTGACCTGCTCTGAAGAGGATGGCCCCAAAAAAAGTAACCCGTAGCTCCTCTAGCAAGAAAGGTGCCAGTAAGGAGCAGAAGAAGCAAGTTACCAAGGAGACTGGTGTGCCGCCCGCCCCTTTTTTTGGGAGTAAAAAAAAAAGTATGCCTGCAGCAGCAGCAGCGGGATCTGCTGGGGACCAAGCTGGCAGCAGCACCCCCGCTCCATTGGGCTCAGTGCCACCACCACCACGCCAACTTAAGTCCAAGCCCTTGAGTGCTGCAGAGGCAGCCAGTATAGTTCTTCAATCACCATCGACCAGTGATGTTGGCTCATCGCAAGAAAGCAGCAGCAATGTCCCTCAATCAACACAGGTTGTTGTAGCTCATCTGACGAGTGTTGAACAACCACAGCCGCAACAACAATCACATGTGCAAGTACAAGCCCAAGTACATGTGGAAGGAGAGGCAGCGCAAGGAGATGCGCAAGCAGAGGTGCATGGAGGGTCACAAGTGCCCACAATAGTTGTTCCTCCCGAAGTAGGGGCACATCAGGAAATCGACAATCAAGGCGAGGTATCATTTGAGGAAGCCACTCCTCCTGATGATCCTTCATTGTCTTCCACACCCCTAGCAAGGAAGAGATCAAGGGTGGTGCCTACATCCTCTTCAAGCACACCTCCTTCTGATGATACGGATCAAACTTGGGAACCAGCACCACAGCCGTCTGAGAGTGAGGCACACCATGATCCAACAAAGGTAGTTAAGCGTAAAAGGAAGCTCGTCCAAAGTCTCAGAGTTATGGAGTGTGATGAGGCTCAACAAGAAGTGGCGGATACTGCTGCTGATGAAGACTCTGCCAACGACGACCCAGTCATCATAAAGGTCACTGCAGCCCCAGCGGGCATGCAGCAAACAGACATTTTGACCCTAGCCCGAAAAGCTGCTGCGCGTGATGATGATGATGATGATGTTATCGATGAGGAGGCAGTGGAAACACCACAATCATTGGAGTTAAGTAGTACACCAACTCGTCCCGCTTCCATATTTCTTTCTGGCAAGAAGAGACCTCCGTCAACCTCGACCTTAATTAGTGGCGGTGAAAGTGCAAAATGTACAAATGTTGGGCAATCCAGATCCTCCACTTCATCTGGCATTAGCTTCATGACCACCACCACCAGTATCGCCGCCTCCTCCAGGTCCCACAGACACTTCAAGTCCCCAGTTTGGGACTTCTTTACTGTTTGTCCCAAAAATCCAAAGTTTGCCATTTGTACCCTTTGTAAGCTTGCAGTTAGTCGTGGTAAGTCAGGTACCAACTATGGTACCGGCGGCCAGAGTGGTCATCTTGAGAGAAAGCACGCTGTCAAATGGTTTGCGCACCTAGATGCGATCAAGAAAGGCCAAAATCAAGGAAACGTTGATGTTTTATCTGATGATGACGAGCAGGAAGAAGACGTGTCAAACACGTCCCTTACACCCAGTACCCCTGTCAGCAGCACACCCAATGTGAGGCACACTAAGAGTGTTGGAGCGAGTGAGACACCAACGCACAAAAGTTCACCAGCGAGCAAAATTGGGTCAACGAAGTCATTATCAGCCCGTAAATGCTTGGTCCAGGCCAACATTAGAACAATGCTTACTTCAGACGTTCCATATGAACGCAACCACCCACTGACGCGTCTGTATAACACTAAGCTGGCTAAAATGCTAGCTGTGGACCTTCTACCTTTTTCTTTTGTAGAAGCGGTAGGTTTTCTTGAATTAGTGGCAACGCTCTGCCCTAAATGGAAAGTTCCGAGCCGGTTCTATTTTGCCAGAGTTGCGGTTCCAGCACTACATGAAGATGTGCTGCAGGCGATTGGGGCAGCTTTGCAGAAGAGTGCTGTTCACACAATACATCTGACAACAGACATGTGGACCAGTGGCCCAGGCCATGATTACATGTGCATCACTGCACACTGGGTCTCTTTTTCAGGTGTTAAAGCAAAGCTAAACGCAGGTGTTGACCCGGACCAAGTTTTCAAAGCTGCTCGGAAACATGCAACACTAGCCATGTTTGGCTTGGAGAAAAGTCACACAGCAGAAAACCTTTTGCAAGAGTTTAACAAAAAGGTCTTGACAATGCTATCCCCCCTAAAACGCAAGATTGGTTATGTTTCCACGGATAATGGCTCCAATGTAGTTAAGGCCATGTCGGAGGGTGGCTATTTCAGAGTGCCATGTTTGGCGCACTGTATCAACCTGGTAGTTCAAAAATTCTTGAGTGATAGAGACAGTGCAGCGTTCGCGGTAATGGCCACCTGCCGCAAAATGTGCAACCATTTCAGCCATTCTTTTAAGGCCCGGAAGCATCTGCGGAGACTGCTACTTCAACGTAGAATGCCAGTGAAAGCACTCATCCAGGAGGTGGCAACACGTTGGAACTCAACCTTCTACATGCTTGAGCGTCTGTATGAGCAGTATACGGTACTCGATCACTATTTCTTCACAGAGGGTACATCTCAGAAGGAGGACCTGCGGATGAGTGCGGCGCAATGGGACATAGTTAAAAGCCTGACAGACATGCTTCGTCCTTTTGAGTTCTTCACGTGTGCAGTCAGCCAGGAGGACTGTAATTTGGGAAAAGCTATCCCATTGTTGTGCATGCTGGAGCACCAACTGATGGCGGTGTCTTCTGAGTTTGAAAAAGAAGATGAAGAAAAAAAAAAACATTTCATTTTGTCAGAGAAATTATTAGAGCGCCTACGTGGTGATGAACGTCTTCAAAAGATCAAGTCAGATCAGCATTACATTTGTGCTACTATTCTGGATCCACGCTACAAAAAGGCGCTGGCAGGCGAAGCATTCTTTCCTTTTGATGATGCAGATGTTCAAAAGTACAAACATTGGTTAGCCTTGTCAGCCAAGAGGTTTGAAAAAGAACGGCAGGTTATTGAAGGAGAAGCCAGTACATCAGCATCAGCATCAGCAGGCCATCCCCAGTCACAAGAATCCACTTCTGCACCTGTGGCTGGGGCACAAGTGACCTCTCAGCCGTTAAAGACACCGGCAACTGGATCATCTGCACCACACACAACAAAAACAGTGGCTGTTGTAGAGGATTGGCTAAGTTTGCTTGGGTATGGTTCTCGAAAAAATGTCACAGCCACAGCAAAAAGTAAGCAAAGTGGAGGAACCGTTGATGACCTTGAGTCGATGGTGCAGGACTATATGAATGACTCAACAGTGGTCTTTCTTAATGAGGAGCCATTGCAGTATTGGCATGGCAAAAAACAATTGTGGCCACAGCTCTACAACCTGGCTATAAACTATTTGTCTTGCCCACTCGCAAGTGTGTCTTCTGAACGTGTTTTCAGTGCTGCTGGTGGCATTGTAACTCCCAAACGGAGCCGCCTCTCGCCCAAAAATGTGGAGCGGCTGACAATGATCAAGATGAATCAGCACCTCATACCACCAGATTACAAAGTACGAGAAAGCACGCCGCATGAAGACGAGGAGGACGGCAACGTAGATGAGTGGATTTTTTCTCTGTTCGGTGGCACTGACCTCATCCAGCCTGAATTCGCAGAGTATGATGACGAAATCTTGTTCTTATTCCCTGACACCGAGCCCTGAAAATGAGACAATCAATCAAGAACTTTCTTTTTCGTCCTTATTCACTTTTATTCCTGTGTGCTTTGTGTCTCTCTTTCTTTGTTTTGCACAGTTAATTAAATTCAAACTTTAATCACCTAATCCCAAAAACAAGACCATCATCAGAACTGTCTTCACTTGTTTGCTTATTGCTTTGAAGGTGCCGCAGTCTACATTCCTCAGGTTCACAAGTTCCGAAGAACATGCTCCTCTATCCTCCTCCTCCAGACTGCGATTTCCCTCCAAGCAGAGTGCTGGATTACGCCCAATGAAGAAAGACTCAGCACTTGTGGGGGTGTTGTACTTCTTTGCGGGTGAGTTGACGGATTTGGGCCCATTGCTGTGAAGCTCTAATAATGGACAAAAGTGTTTTGGACCAAATATGAGGTGGAAATTTCTTGCCGTTTTTGCTGACTTGCTTGCCTTTGAGGTGCTCTTTGGCGGGGTTCCGGGGGTTTGTGGGTAATTTTTGGTGTCTGTCGAAGCACTGCTGCGACAGTCTAATCTTGATTGCATTTGCTTTTCAGGAAATCCGTGGTGGAAAACAGGAGTTATGATGATTGATGATGATGACCTAGCTGAACAGCGCCGCATTTGGACCGAAGGCCGAGAGATATTGTAAGTATGAGATTTAGCTTTTTCGCTGTTTGGGGGTGTTGTCGGGTGGTTTTTTGCGGGTGGGTTGGCGCCGGCGGGTCTTGCCTGGGGCATTCCTGGGAAGGTCTAATACCGGATAGAAGTGTTTTGGACAAAATCCATAAGGAACAGCCTTTTTTTTGCTATTTCTTCTGACATCTTGCTCAATGTAGCGTTTTGGGGGGCTTCCTGCTGTTCGTGGGTGGGTTGCGGCCGGGGTCTCTGTCGAAGCACTGCTGCGACAGTCTAATCTTGATTGCATTTGCTTTTCAGGAAATCCGTGGTGGAAAACAGGAGTTATGATGATTGATGATGATGACCTAGCTGAACAGCGCCGCATTTGGACAGAAGGCCGAGAGATATTGTAAGTATGAGATTTAGCTTTTTCGCTGTTTGGGGGTGTTGTCGGGTGGTTTTTTGCGGGTGGGTTGGCGCCGGCGGGTCTTGCCTGGGGCATTCCTGGGAAGGTCTAATACCGGATAGAAGTGTTTTGGACAAAATCCATAAGGAACAGCCTTTTTTTTGCTATTTCTTCTGACATCTTGCTCAATGTAGCGTTTTGGGGGGCTTCCTGCTGTTCGTGGGTGGGTTGCGGCCGGGGTCTCTGTCGAAGCACTGCTGCGACAGTCTAATCTTGATTGCATTTGCTTTTCAGGAAATCCGTGGTGGAAAACAGGAGTTATGATGATTGATGATGATGACCTAGCTGAACAGCGCCGCATTTGGACAGAAGGCCGAGAGATATTGTAAGTATGAGATTTAGCTTTTTCGCTGTTTGGGGGTGTTGTCGGGTGGTTTTTTGCGGGTGGGTTGGCGCCGGCGGGTCTTGCCTGGGGCATTCCTGGGAAGGTCTAATACCGGATAGAAGTGTTTTGGACAAAATCCATAAGGAACAGCCTTTTTTTTGCTATTTCTTCTGACATCTTGCTCAATGTAGCGTTTTGGGGGGCTTCCTGCTGTTCGTGGGTGGGTTGCGGCAGGGGTCTCTGTCGAAGCACTGCTGCGACAGTCTAATCTTGATTGCATTTGCTTTTCAGGAAATCCGTGGTGGAAAACAGGAGTTATGATGATTGATGATGATGACCTAGCTGAACAGCGCCGCATTTGGACAGAAGGCCGAGAGATATTGTAAGTATGAGATTTAGCTTTTTCGCTGTTTGGGGGTGTTGTCGGGTGGTTTTTTGCGGGTGGGTTGGCGGGTCTTGCCTGGGGCATTCCTGGGAAGGTCTAATACCGGATAGAAGTGTTTTGGACAAAATCCATAAGGAACAGCCTTTTTTTCAAGGTCAAATTTTGTTCTAAAACACAGTAGTACACCTACCTTGAGGGGAAAGATCCGCTATAATATTTTGGCCATACTTATTGATCCTTAAAAAGGTGACTCAGACAGAGCACGCAATTTCAAAAATATTGTACTGTCTATTAGGGAAATCAAAGTGTGACTTTTTGCACCACACAGCGTACATACCTTTTATTTATTTATCAGTGGTATTGTAATAGCACTTCCTGTTTTCCGTTCAATAATTACAGGCCGGGTTTCAGTCAACATCCGCCAGGCAGGCAGTGGACAGGGTGTCTTCTGTCAGTGGTCACCACATTGATGGACAAAGCGTCAGCTGGAATGGAGGAGTGCCGCCAATAAGAGGAATTGTTTGCTGCATGCTTATTACTTACCAAATTCAACAGGACAACTCCAACAACATACGCAATACAGATACAGTATCCATTGTTGTCTTTTATTCTATGAGTGTGACTGCATGTGCTTACCTTTAGTTTGTAACCAAAGATTGTCTGTATCTTCAATTATTGTTTGTCCATGCTCTGCTTTTTTTTTCTTCTCTCAACAAAACCTACCCAAAAAGAAACCCCCATTCCCATCCATTTTACAAACCCTAACCCTCTTCCCCCGGGCTGTGTTGTTTTGCTTGATGTCTGACTAAAATGACATCAATAATTCCACACACTTGCTGGGGAGGATAAGGTCATAGCAGCAACAGGCTGGTGAAGGAATACGAGGATATCTTCTAGACTTACTCAGCTTCAGTACTATATCTTCTAGTAGTAGTAGCCAATGTCAAATAAATTCAACGCAAGTACTAGTTATACTTGCAAGCAAATACTTTACCATTTGTTAGGCTACATTATGGCACTGTTCTAGTGTACTGTCACCTGCTATTTTCTCGATCGTACCGTAACCGTTGTAATGCTACAGTAAGGAGGACAAACAAGGTTTCGTTTTCTTTTTTTCCATAGGCATGCAACTGCCACTGTGTCACACCACTAGTACCACCGCAATGAGGAAATGTCACCCGCCCAGGATTGACAACGTTAATCCCCATTTCACCTGGAGCCAGCCCTGGGCCTAGCCCTAATTTCTAACACAAATTACAGGTAAGATAAGCGTTTGGTGGGAGGTAGTATAATGGAGTATTATTTCGGAGTAGACAAGAGATTGACGGTTGTACTACTAAAGTCCTACGACTGTTCAGGAAAACGAAGTTACTGTTACACCCCCGCCCCCCACCCACCAGACTGAAAAGCAGTAAAAAACAGGTATGGTCAGATAAAGTTGAAAAATATATTTATTTAGCCCTAACAAAATAATCTCCCTCACCCACCCTAACCCCAACGATTGTCTCTGAAACGTCCCAAAACGATCCCAACTCCCAAATCCCACCCCCCAAAAGTCTATAAAAAAAGGGCAAGGGACACTCCACTACTGGAGGGTGCTGGTGCTGGTGCATGATGCGGCATGGGCATCATACTCCTTGCGGAGGGTGGCAAGCTCGGAGCGGAGGCCCTTAACCAAGTTCTTATACCTCAGGACCTCCTGCTCCAGGTTGGACATGCGGACTCGTAGGCGGCGTTGGCGGTCCTTGCAGCTCCTGTGGGGGGCAGCTGGTATTTCGGTTGCTTGGCGGTGGCGGTCGTCTTTCTTAGCCCGGCTCGGTCCCGCTGGCTTAGTCACGGAGGAGGATGCAGTGGTCACAGTCGAGGATGTCGTTGTTGCACCCCCGCTCGACTGCGTTTCCTCCTCCTCCTCCAGGGCCACCAGCCGCCGATATTCGGCGACTGTGGCCTCCAGCCTCCGTTGCCGGGCCAATCTAGCCTGCTCCCTCCTTGTTGTTGATTTGGAAGGAGCAACTATATGAAGAAAGAAAGACATAGTCTGTAACCAATGCTCCTTATTAATAACACAAAGTGATTGAGCCGAAAGTTGGGTCACAGAGTACAAGTAGCAAATTGAAAGCACAGTACATAACTATTGAGGACAGTATCTATGTAACCTCCCACTTCTGCATCCTTGCTCTAACAGTAGTGGTAGTTTAATGAACTAATTCTACGACCACTATGGACTTCCATTACAGTCGACTATGACAGTACACCAGTCTTATTCTTCTTCTTCTCTCTTGTTTAGGGAAATGGGTACGTTATCTTATGCAAGCCGGCAGAATGACATGGACAGCACAGTGAACTTGCACCCGAGAAAAAAAGTTGCACACCATGATGAGTGAGACAGACTTGCGTTACTGTACCGGTCCAGTACATGCAGGTGGTGAAGCTATTACTTTTCTATTACGGGTGGCACTGAGAATACTCTGTTACAAGGGCTACTGCTTAATTAATTTACCTTTCACCCTACAGTGCAAATGAGTACTAGAAAAGGAAAATGAAGAAGCTAACTAATTTGATTATCTATCACTTCACATGGGACGTATTTAATGACAGATGAGATGACTTTAGGTGCTTTGCTTAATATTGAGTGAACAGTGATACACCCACACATGAATGACGTACTACAAGTAAACTAAAGTTATTAAGAGAGGTACGGAGTGTCCACCGTAATAACCAGATATATGCTGTGAATGCAAACGCAATACAAAGTACTGCTACTATTCATGGTAGTATTGGACACATTTACAATTTCTTTTCCTTGCCTTCCCTGCACTGGAACGGACGTGCGGGTGCGGTGGTACATGCTCTTCAAGGTAACACTTACTTCACCTGGCGACCATCTACTCTCTCTAGATACACATGTGCTATCTAAGAGTCAGAGAATACCATGCTCCAGGCATCCATTCAGTCAAAGTATACGCACACATACAGTTTCTGTTTCACCCACCCAGGCTGCTGTCCTTCCACCCATCCTTGCTTCATCATTGACCCAGCCATGCACCATACCATATTCTTTCCTTCCCAGCCACCTCGGGGGCCAAGCAAACACATATCGTTCTTCTTTGCCAGCCATCATACAAGTTGGCGTCCCACTTACTTACACCCTTCTTTCGCTTTTCGTTCATCCCATCCATCACGTTCGTCTAAGAACTTATTGGGATTCTTCTCACCAAAAACTTCACAGCTAAGTCGAAGTACATTTCGAGGAGGCTACTACCTGGTTGATTTGTAATTGTAATACACCCGTGCAGAAATCACACTATGCAGTCTTCAATCTCAATAAGTAAGGAATATATAGCTTACCTGTTTCCGCCACCACCGTTTGATCCCCCACAGGAACGTCCGCCGGCTCTTGTACCGCCTCCTCCCCAGAGGCCTCCGAGTCCTGGTCCAACACAGCCACCTCCGCGCTGGCCCCGTCACCAGATGTTACACCTACAAAGTACATTTAAGAATGTTAGAATACACCACTCACTACTATATAATATTTGGTCTAGGAGAAATGTTAAAAAAACTGAATACAATGTAATAATTTGTGACTGTCTACTCCATAGTAAAAATGTCCCATTTTCCAGGGAAGGCTGTTGTCTTGCTGCACTTTTATGCACAACTGATGAATGCTTGCTTTTGATTTTTAACACGCACCACTTTTTCTCCTAACAGACAGAAGCTTGACTCCTAAGAACACGACCAGGATCAAGTTCAAACCAGGTGAGAGCTCGGCTCGACCACAAGAAATGTGTCCAATTAATCGTCAGCACTCACTAACCACTTTTCCGTTTTCAGTTAAATAGTTTTATGACAAAGTAGATTTTAATAAATGTGTTTACTTTTAATAAAGCTTGTAAACTTAAATAGACTCTGTGGTTTTTGTTCCTCTAGACTAGAGTGGATGAGCTAAAGGTTTTGGAATTTTTGCAAGCATGAGTGCCTCTGACACTTCTTGACTGTGCTGTGACTCCGTACTACTCTCTTGTCCTGCGTACGATAATCTAGAGATCATTGGGGATCTATAATCGGTGACTTCGGGAGCTGAATGACTCTGCCACACTATCTAGTCAGTAAGGAGACAGTGCATAGAGGTATTGCTGAATATAATGGGAGTCCAATGGAATTGCCAAATGTCCAATCTTAGTTAGCTACACAGACAGACTAATAAGAATAGTCTAGTAATACCACAGGGAGTCATAATCGAGGCAGGATAAGAATTTATATCCAGTCTACAAGAAGATCAAAGACGATTTAGAAAAAATCGAATGAGGAACGCTAGGAAAAAATAGGTACTGTTTATTAAAATGTAAACTTACTGGGGCCAGCAAAGGAGCCCTCGCCTGCCCGATCCTGGCCTGCATCCTCAGCACCCTCCTCCTGTGTCCTCTTGCCCTTGGGGGGAGCTGATGTACAACATGAAAGAAAGAAAAACCAGAAAACATGGATGAGATTTTTCAACCAAATCAAACATTTCAAAAGAACAATAACAACATATTTTGGAAAAATAGGAAATAGATAGACAACTATTCCACGGGATCTATCTCATGTGGTATACTACGTTATTCGTATTGCCTGATTTGCGGACCGTTGACTTAGAAAGTTCCTATGTAACTCAATAAACAGACTACTAAAGAGGTTTGCCTAGGCCTGGCACTGCAGGCAGCAGTGCGCAACACGTGACAGACAAAGTCCATCCTGCTTGCAGATCAGTGAATACTCAAACTATCAATCCACCCGCCACCACCGCCACTATTTCTTCTTATAGCCATGTGTCTAAAGGAAGGACTGGACTTCAGTCTGTTGGGGCTGATAGAAGTCCCTTGCGGAAGTTGCGGCTCATTTTCCTCCATTGTTGCGTGCCTTTTCTGACGCAGCGGCAGAACAAAAGACTCGCCATGGTGTTGGTGCGGCGTATATATTAAAAAAAAACACATATGGGCATATGGGCGATGCATCACGTTGTAAAGCCCTGCGCCATCAGGGGGCGTTCCGGCGCAAGGGAGGGCGTACCTGCGCAGGAACGAATCCTAAAAGTGGCTGAGGGAAATCTACAAGATGTCAATCAGTCACTTTTAGGACAATGATGCATGACTCAAACCCTGCGCGCTTGAAGCCGACGTACGGCTTGATGCAGCATTGGGGAGATAGGGTACCCCAGAGCATTGCTGGAGCTGCGCCATCGTTGGCACGCAACTCCAGCAATGCGCTGCCTTTACGGCACAGATGCGTAAGGCTTCTGTGACGTTTTGGGCCAATGGGTGGTGGTGGCATGGCACACAATTACTGCCGCATCCCTGCTACTTTGCAGGGATGCGCCGGTAATTGAAAATATGACCCTTACTGTCTAGCATTACGCAGTTCTTTTCTTTACACTACACTCATACATAATTTCTCAGGCCAATGAAATGCTTCTGAACACAACATACAAAACAAAGAAGCATAGTAGCAAGCAAGGCTACTGAGAAGGAGAGCAGTACACCTGAAATGCATAGAAGATTTTGAAATATAATTTACCTCAATGTAATCGGCAGCATTATTGCTCTTGGTAAAGAACAAAGATTTGCAAATAACAGAGCAGGATAAAACAGAGTAGTAAATGTACTACTACTACTACTCACCAAGCCCGGGGACCTCTACGCCGAGCGCGTCCAGCAAGTCCCGCTCCCGGTCCATGACATCGGTCCAGCGGTGGGTGGCCTGGTTATATGTGCGCCGGACCCCAGAGATCTTGTACATGGCCCGGCACACCTTCTCCCACCGCTTGCGACGCTCCCGGATGCCATAGCCGGTCGCGATCTTGCCGCCTCCCAGGATCGTCTTGGGGAGGCGGCGCTGGACATGGAAGATCAGTGCCGCCACTTCCTCCGCGCTGAAGATCTCCCTCGGGACCACTTGCTCCCCCCTTAAACGCCCGCACGGGAGCCGGGCACGGGGTGCGGGACCCTTCCCCTTCTCAGGGTGCTTCCCGGCTCCCTTTACCATGGTCTGGGCAGAAATAGAGTTAAATGATAAACAAGAAATAGAATAGTGAAGAAGAAAAGAAAAGAGTTTAAAAAAGTAGTTTAAAAGTAACTAAAAGCTGCAGAAAACACAAAAATATAGAGCTAGAAAAATAGAGGGATAGATAATAAGTAAAATTAGATCAAAAAAACTTCAAACAAGCAAAGGATGGCAGAGATTGAGAGAGGATAGAGAAAGCATGCCCAGAACCATAGCAATGAATGAGAAACAAGATGGCCGCGCCCGTTCACGACCGCGTGGGTAAGTTCGCGCGAGATTTTCCTTGCGAGTACGCGCGAAATTGTACTAGCGAGCAGCACACTTTGCGAGATTACACATAGCGGGCGGAAACGGAATTACGTCACGCCAACAAGATGGCCGCGCCCGTGTACGACCGATAGGGTAACTTGGAAAATGTATAGCTAGAAGCGCCTCGCGAACACGCGCAAGATCACGCGAACATACACGTCGCAAAAAAAACAATTTTGTATTTGCACGTATTCGCGGCTTCCGAAATCGATCTCGCACGGATTCGCGCCCCAAAAAACGCGCGAAATTGCAGAAAAAAATGATTTTAGCTAAACTGAAAGCAATGAGCAGGTGCAAAAGTTCAAACTTAACATTAGTAACATTCAAGGTAGTGCTTCCTGATGGGCCCCTCCAAAGTTTGCAACTATTCTATGACCCTGCTATGACCCAAACAGCAGGCTCATAGAATAGCTACAAGTAGACCATAAAGGTCCTGTGAAAAAAAAAATTCACTGCAACAAAAAGCAAATTACAGATAAGGAAGGAAGCAGGTGCCAGCCAGACTGGAACTTTCTAAATAACTGACACATTAATGAAACACAAATTAATTGATGGCAGTTGAAGAAGGGCAGGTGTGCTTGCTTTTTTCAACCACCATAATCTACAGTGATAAATAAACCTAATGGGTGGCAGTGAGGATGTACCAGAGGGTGGCATGGGTGTCCCAGAGGGTGGCAGTGGTGAAACAGAGGGTGCTGTGAACCTGTGATGATAAACCAGACGTTGAAACAACATAGTCGCGGCCGTTGCGAGCCGAAAAGTAAGTTCGCAATTGCGAACTTGTCCCAAAATCGGCGCGAACGCGCGCCAACACAAAAAACGGGAAAATCCGCAAATCCGCTAGAGTTCGCGGATCTTCGCGGATTGCGAATCCGTAAATCCGCAAGTTCGCGTACGCGAGATCCGCTAGATCCGCCCATGCTTAGTCCTGATCTCCAGGGGAACGATATTCCACCATCTTGGAGCAAGATTGGAAAAAGCTCTGCCTCCCCATTTAGCTCTACGCACCCGAGGCACAGTGAGGAACAATTTCAACGAGGAACGAAGGTTCCTCGCAGGAGAGTACAAGGAGAAGAGATTTTTTAAACCTCCAGTCTCCTTCCTGTTTAAGGCGCCATACACCAGGCATAACACTTTGAATGAAATCCTGGCGTCAATGGGGAGCCAGTGCAAAGATTCCCTGGCAGCGGTCCCAGACGACCTTTTCGGAAGGTCTAGGACAAACTTCGCCGCAGCATTTTGCACCGATTAAAGACCTCGCAACAGACCTTTATTAGCCCCGGCATATAAAGCATTGCAATAGTCGAGCCGGGATGTTATCAAAGCTACGACCGTCTGTTTCCGAGCTTGCACAGACAGATAGTACTTGATTTTGCGCAAGATTGCAATGATGCCCCAGCAGGTAGAGATGGTCCGCCTTACTTGAAGAGCCATGTCAAGGGAGGGATCAATCATAACCCCCAGATTTCGTGCTGCCCGAGTTGGAGCCGGACAGGTCCCCAGAGATTCAGGCCACCATTCCGCCGACCAGATGTCTTCCTTCTCGCCGAATACGAGGATCTCCGTCTTTTCGCCATTTAGCCGCAGTGAATTGTTAATCATCCAGAGGGCAACTGCCTCCATACAGAGTCTAAACTTGGAGGCAGAGGAGCTGACAGACTTGGCGAGAGACAATAAGATCTGCGTGTCATCGGCGTACGACACTACCTCCATCCCAAAAGATCTGATGAGCCTGGCCAGGGGGGTCACATAGATATTAAACAGGGTCGGGCTTAACGCCGACCCCTGTGGGACCCCCCAATTCAGCGGCAGGGATGGAGATAGGAACTCTCCCAGCTTCACTCTCTGTTCCCTCTGGTCCAGGAAAGAGGCCAACAAGCTTAACGCATGCCCCTCCACCCCTATCTCCCTCAAACGAGATGTTAAAATGAGGGGAGACAGGGTGTCAAACGCAGCTGTGAGATCCAGAAGGATCAGCAACGTACTTCTGCCCTTATCGACCGTGGTGCGGATGTTATCAAGCACCACGGTTAGGGCGGATTCCGTGCTATGACCCCTCCGGAAACCATGCTGCGAGTAATCCAAAAGACCAGTGGAATCCAGAAAGGAAGAAAGATGCTGGTGTAGATGGATTTCCAGCATCTTAGCTGGGGCTGGGAGCAGCGAAATGGGGCGGAAATTTTTCAGCACTTCTGGGTCCAATGACGGCTTCTTCAAGAGCGGCTTCACAACCGCTTTCTTCCATTGGGAAGGAAAAATGCCTTCACTTAAGGCCTTATTCATTATTTGAAGCAGCGGGGGCAGGAGGGTCTATTTGGGAGATGAAGGGAACCAACAAGCGGCACTCCTCTGCCAGGACTAGGGGCCAAGCAGGGAGGAAGGCAATGATGCAATCCCGACCAGCACTTCGATCCCCCGTACTTACCGACAATAACCACATTGAGACGGCGTGCCTAAATTGTGTGAATTGCTCTCTTTCTGCTCTCACCGCACCACAAGAGGAGACATCTACCTTCAGGCTCACTTCATGGAACCTAGCTGGGATTAACTCTAAACTGGACCACCCAGAGTGGGGGGAACTAATAGACCAGTACGATCTTTGCCTATTTCAAGAGACCTGGGCCCTGGTCGTCCCCCACAGAGCGGGCTTTGCAACTTTCTGCACTACGGCTCTTCGGGGGACTAGGAGTAGACCTTACGGGGGCTCTGTATTTGGGTGACTACCCACTTGGGCTGTTCAGTGAAGGTGTTAGATACCCACTCCTCTGACATCCTATCTATCCTTCTCAACTTTCCAGATGGCCCAAAGGTGGCAGTGGTTAACGTCTACCTCTGCCCCTCACCATCGAAAGAGGCCCTAATAGTTCTAAACCAACTAGAACAACTTCTCCCATTGCTCCCTGCCTCGTCCCACAAAATAATAGGGGGTGACTTTAACTGCCATTTCGAACCTTTGGGAGGCACCACATCTGTTACCCAGGAGGAGGATACAGTGTGGTCCATTCCTGATTGTTCTATGTATTCAACAAAGTGCTGGACCCCGCTTATATTAAAATTAAACAGCCTAACTATTTCGCACTCCCTTAAAGCCTGTAATGGAAGATTCCCTACAGATTCCCCTGGCAAGGTAACATTTACTAGACCAGGAAAAAGTACCACCATTGACTATATCATGGTCAATCACGAACTCTGGTCACCCATTCGGGCATTCACAGTCATCCCGAGAGTAGATAGCGATCACAACCTGCTTTCCTTAGACCTAAACCATCCAATTGGTTCCATTTATAATCCCCAACGTGATGGGGGTTCTCACCACCGAAATTTTATCGCAACTGGTGGAGGCAGAAGAATCAGATGGGGCAATTCTGTGCCATCACACGATAAGCTAGCTGAAATGTACCACCAAATCGCAAATACTCCAGAGAGAGTCTTTCCTCTTCCGGTGGATAAATTAGAAACTGTCCACCTAAATGTCTTACATAACACTCACATGGAGCTCATTGATAAAATGGCTACTTTCTTCTATTCTACTGTTGTAAAGAAGGCCCGGCCACCCCGTCTAAACAAATGATACAATACAATGTGTAGACGGGCGAAAACTCTTCTCCTAAGGGAGGTCAAAAGTGGTTCTATTGAAACAATCAGACTAGCTAGATCTCACCATAAGAACATTGTTGCAAAGGCTAAGTTAGAATGGGAGGAAGATAAATGGGCCGACATTAAAACAGTACTGGACAATCGTGATTACAGGGCCTTTTGGAACTTGGTAAAAACAGGCAGGGCTGATGGCCTCTCTGCCATAGCCTCTAACGTAAGCGAAGAGGCCTGGACCCTGCACTTTAAAAAAGTGTACTCCCAAACTAACAATTCTTTTTCAGAGGTTTCCACTTGCCCCTTAGATGAGCTACCAGAGTGTATAGTTCCTGAAAACCCAGACTTGGTGGTTCCTCAATGCACTATGACAGAAGTTCGAGAGGCCCTGAGGTCCCTAACATCAGGAAAAGTGCCGGGCCTCGATAGGATTCCGGGTGACTTGTTCCTTAGCGAGCAGAAGGTATGGGTGTTGTTCAATGCCATCCTCCAGGGCATGGAGGTACCGCACACTTGGCTCGGAGCAGAAATCATTCCTATCTCCAAAAAGGGCTCCCCCCTCGATCCGGTGAATTACCGACCGATTAGCCTTATTGACATCCTGCAAAAACTGTTTGCGCGAATACTACTCTGTAGGCTACAGGTATGGCTAGAAGATCACAAGATTCTCTGTTGTAATCTAGCATACATATGTTTAACCTCTTTCCCATGTTCCATTTCCTCCCCCCTCCTCCTGTTGCTATCTTAGTACATTCCTCTGGACAGCCCGGCGCTCGCTATGGAATGTTGACATAGCAGCCGGGCGTCCGTGTTGACAAGCTGGCGGCATTCTGTGTGCTTACTTAAGCATTAAAGGACTTAGTAAACTGCACCTGTGTTCCTCATCACTACAATTCTTGGCGACGAGGAGGAGGAAACTGGGCCAGGGACAGTGCATGCCGTTTCCCTGGGTGAATTGAGCGCTTGTCAACGATAAAACAGGAGAGTTTAACGGAGCCTGAGGAGCAGAGAATTGAAAGGAGCGAGTGCCGATGCTCAATGTGACGAGAGCAGTTAAAGAATCTCAAGTAAGGAGCTAATGAAGGCAGACCAAGTTCAGAGACCATTTGTTAATAAATACTTGGCGTGGGTTGGTGAGTCACTCGGGTGCCAGGTCGGGCATCGTGTTATCTTAATGACTTGTCATGCCGGGTATCTGTGAAAGGAGCGGAATTTAGGCTTCAAGGGGTCGGTGCGTAATCAATCACGCTCGTGTGTCAGCTCGGGCACAAGCGGCGTACTGTCGGGAGATGTAAGCTGGGGATCTGCCGTTGAGATCGGATTGGCAATAGTATACAGAGATTTGAAGAGAAAGAAGGGCGGTCTGTGGAACAGCTGATTCCTTCACCAAATGCGCAGTGCCCTGATGAGCCCACAAAGCACGAAGCCCCTGCGCGTTTAAGCTAACGACGCGCTGACTGAACTTTGGGGCTGACCCTCATAGCGCGAAGCCTCCTGCGCGCACGAGTTGACGACGCGCTGACTAAACTTTGGTGCAAGGCAGCGCGCTTACCGGCAGTCTTCCTGACAGAAAGATCGCGGATTCCATGGGGGTGGTTCGCTCCCCACGGCGGCGGGGGCACACAGCAGAGCAGTGCGGGGTGCAGGAACGAGTCGAGGAAGATTGCTGACCTACGCTGTGCACGCATCTGGGCAACAGCTCCATTCTGTAGTCGGATCCGTCCTGACTGGAACGATCATGAGGGGAAGTTTCTCCACAGGAAGTTCCCGCCAGTTGCAGGGAAGGCAAGCGGTTCTATTGGACCCCTATATCACATGCTGTGGAAGCAGAAAGGGGACTGTTTAAACCTCTAAGTTGATGAAAATTGCACGTGTATTGCAGACATTACGTGGCTCAAAGAGTAAAAGTGAAATTCAATGGTGGTTATATGTGTAAAGTACTCTGTTTAGAACTACCACATCTAGGGGCAGAGAGTTATTTTTTCCCAGGGAGAAGTAAAGCTAACAAGGTGTTTTAGGAGTTTTATGGCAATGGCAGGTGCAGGAATGAGTCAACCCCCACCCTTCCTTAATGAGTTAGGAGAACCTGTTATTCCCTGGAGAAGGTGGGAAGGTATATTCAAATCTTATTTAATAGCCATTGGGGGTAGCAACTACACTAACATACGTAAACAACATATACTGCTCCAACAATTTAGGCACTCATGGGAGGAAAATATACGAAGACATAACAGGGAGATTAGTGGAGGATGAGCAAGAGGAAGTGGAGGAAGGTGTCAATGTTTATGAAAGCACGCTGAGGGAGTTGGCGTCTCACTTCAAGGAGAAAATAAATGTGGTGATGGAAAGGCATAAGTTTTTCAAGAGAGTGCAGAAGAGGGAGGAGAAGGTGAGCAATTATATAGCAGTATTGAGGGGCTTGTCAGCCACATGTGAGTTTGGTCAACTCACAGACTCTTTGATCAGAGACCAACTGGTGAGGTGCACCAATGACACCAAGACTCAGGAGGAATTACTCACAAAGAACCCTAATCTTGAGGAAGCCATAAACATAGCTAAGGGCCTAGAACACACGGCACGTTGCATGAGGGAAATGAGATCACAGGAGGTGACAAACAGAGAGAGGGCTGAAAGCAAGGCTAGCGCAGAGGGTGAAACTGTCTGTAAAGTAGGGGACAAGAGTAAAGAGGTTAATCGCAGTAAGCCCAGTCCCATGGTGTGTTTCAAATGTGGAAGTCCCAATCACTTGGCCAATAACTGGAAGTGTCCTGCAAGGAATGTACAGTGTAGGAAGTGCAACAGATGGGGGCACTATTCTAAAGTTTGTAAAGCTCCTGGCAAAGCTGTGCATAGTATTGAGGAGTCTTCCCAGGAAGAGGAAGGGGAAAAATCTTACATATTCCAAGTGGGGGAAGAGGAGGAAAACAATGATGACTGTTACCCCAAATGTGATGTTTTACTTGACGGAGTGATGTTTAGTATGTATGCTGATTCATGCTCCCCATACACTTTGGTAGACAAGAGGGTGTTCGAAGATAAATTTGCAAACCATTCTGTAAAAATGTTGCCACCAGACATCAGTCCCAAGGGGTACAACAATGGGAAAATCTCACTTGAGGGCATGGTGACTATGAGAATCTCATATAAGGATAGACACACAGTAGGAAAGGTGTATGTATCCAAGAGTGGCTCAACCCTGTTGGGCTGGAAGCATCAGAAGCAGTTGGGGATCACACTCGATCCTAACAACAAAGAACAGGTGTTGTTAATTGACCCGGTAGGGATATCAGAGAATCTCACCAAAGAGTTCAAGGAAGTGTTCAGTGACAGATTGGGTGTATTTAAGAACTACATGCACAAGATAGTTCTAAAGGATGGGGCGGAACCTGTGGTGCACAAGACCAGGTCCATACCTTTACGCATGAGAGAGCCCCTCCAGCAGGAACTTCAGAGGCTAGTCAGTGAGGGAGTCATCACAGAAATCGAGAGTTCAGCCTGGTTGGCCCCGATTGTTATCACGGCCAAAGATGGAGGGAACAGCATAAGACTCTGTGTGGACCTGAGGGATCTGAATGCGAATATCCTGGTGGACAGGTTCCCCCTTCCCAGGATAGGGGAAATGCTAAGCACGATTAGGGGGGCCAGGTATTTCAGTGTGCTGGACCTATCCTCTGCTTATTACCAAATCAAGCTTCACCCGGATTCCCAAATACTAACGGCGTTCACCACCCCATTCGGAAATTTCAAGTTTCAGAGAATGCCATTTGGCCTGGCATCAGCAGCTGCGGCCTTCCAAAGAGTCATGCAACATGTGTTAAAAGACTGTAGGAACACTATCTGTTTCCAAGATGACATACTGATCTTTGGAGGTTGCGAAGAAGAACACAATGAAATGGCTAAAAGAGTGTTGGAAAAGTTGAAAGAGGTGGGCTTCACCACAAAGCAATCAAAATGCAAACTAGGGGTAAGTTCGGTGGACTACCTAGGACACACCCTATCTGAAGACGGAATCAAGCCAAAGCACGACTTGGTGAAGGCAGTGAAAGATGCTCCCACTCCCAAGAGCAAAGAGGACATACTATCATTCCTAGGCCTTGCTGAATATATGGCTAAGTTCATTAAGGATTTTGCAATGGTGTCGCAGCCGCTGAGAGACTTGATCAAGAAGGACAGCGTCTTTGGTTGGGGAAAGGAACAGGAAATGTCCATGAAGTGTATAAAGAAGGCAATCATTGAAGCCCCGTTCATAGGAAAGTTCGATCCAAATGGTGCAACCATCATCTCCACGGATGCCAGCAACAGAGGCATTGGGGCAACGCTGGCGCAGAGAGATGGGAACAAAGTTAACGTGATAGCTTTCGCATCAAGAACCCTCACTGTGTCCGAGAAAAATTACTCGACCATAGAGAAAGAAGCCCTAGCGGTCTATTGGGCTATCTGCCACTACAAGTTCTTCATCTGGGGGATTCCATTCGAAGTACAGACCGACCATAAACCTCTGGTCTCACTGTTCACAAAAAAGGACATGGAAAGCATGACGCCCCGTATAGCTAAGTGGGCTGTGGGTCTGCAAGCCTACAACTTCAGAGTATCCTACATCCCGGGACAACAAAATAGAGTTGCAGACTTTCTATCGAGAGCACCCGCAGAAGGAGAAGAGGAAGAAGAAGAGAAGGGTGGCTCAATACTGGAGGTGTGTTTAGCGGCAGTGGAAAGGGATACATGGGAAACCCAGATGGAACGAGATGAAGTAATGAAGAAGGTGAAGAGACATATACTCACTGGATGGCCCAAGAAGTGCAAGGACGTGGAGACAGAGATCCAACCATATTGGAACGTGAGGGAGGATCTATCGGTGGAAGGTGATTTCATACTGAAGTCAGGGAAGCTAGTCCCACCGGAAGCCTTAAGAAACCAAGTAGTGGAACTGGCTCACGAGGGACATTTAGGCAGGAGTTTGTACAAAGCCAGACTTCGTGCAGACTACTGGTTTCCAACTATGGACAGAGAAATGGAGGACAAAGTGCGCGATTGCTACGAGTGCGGCCTGAGTGACAAGTTTAAGATCACGAGGAGAGCACCACTGTCACCTGTGGAAGTTCCGGAGGTGCCATGGAGCAAGTTAGGCTTCGACATAGCCGGACCCATCCATGGTAAAGGGCCCCAAGACTGGTACTTACTGGTCCTAGTGGACTACTTCTCAAGCTGGATAACCTGCAAGATGGTTCACAATGTGAGCACCAAAGTGATAGTAGAATTCCTGAAAGAGGTGTTCACCCGAGAAGGTATGCCATCAACACTGGTGACCGACAATGGCGTGCAACTGATCTCAGAAGAGATGAAGGATTTCCTCAAAGACTGTTCTGTGACCCACATTCGCACACCACTGTATTGCCCTAAAGCAAACGGGAAGGTGGAGAGAGTAAACCGCATGTTGAAGGAGTGCATACAGCTAGCTAACCAAGCTGGGGAGAATATTGAGGAAGCCATAAGGGACATGTTGTGGGCATACCACACCACGCCAAAATCTACGACAGGATGCACGCCCTTTGAGTTACTGAGGGGAAGAAAAGCGGGCACGAAACTCACACCCGGTTGGATGGGGAGAAAGCAAATAAAAGAGTCTGACCCCAAAGAGATCAAGAGGAGAATTGAAGACAGTCAACAAAAATACAAGGAATGGTATGATAAGAAGTGGGGAGTGAAGGAGAGAGGATTCCATCAAGGACAAAGAGTCTACGTAAAGAAACCAGAGAGACTGAGGAAAGGGGGTGACAAGTTCTATGCTCCCAAGACCATCCAGCGGCAAAATAGGAACTCTGTGGTTATGGATGATGGTAGACTATGGAGTCATGATCGGGTAGTTCCTGCGGAGGGGGGAAAACCCTGGGCAGACACGAGAAGAGCGGGAGGGGAAGACATCAGCGAAAACATCAGACAAGACAGGAGGAGCGATAGATTTAGGATCTCTCCTCAGTGGCACAAACAGTACATAATGAGATAGCTACAGACACAATAGCCATAGGAGTCTAGTAGGACCTACTGTAGTAACACTGTTGTTTCCTGTCTTCCCTTAAGGAGGATGATGTGTTGTAATCTAGCATACATATGTTTAACCTCTTTCCCATGTTCCATTTCCTCCCCCCTCCTCCTGTTGCTATCTTGGTACATTCCTCTGGACAGCCCGGCGCTCGCTATGGAATGTTGACATAGCAGCCGGGCGTCCGTGTTGACAAGCTGGCGGCATTCTGTGTGCTTACTTAAGCATTAAAGGACTTAGTAAACTGCACCTGTGTTCCTCATCACTACATTCTCACTCCCCTTCAGGTGCGGTTTCAGGCCAAGGTCTCCACCACGGACCAACTCTTCAGATTACAGCTAATTCACTGGAAAGTGGTGATTAAAGGGGGAGGAAGCCTGTACCTGATCTTCGTAGATCTTCGATCTGCGTTTGACCTAGTACAAAGAGACAAGCTCTGGGCCATACTGCAAAAAATGGGCATTCCCCCTTATTTATGCCATATGTTACAACGTCTGCACCAAGGCAATTACGCTAGGGTCCGCTACGGAAAAATGGGGGAGCTTTCGGCTCCCTTCAGAGTCGAAAAGGGGGTCAAGCAGGGGGGCTTCTTGGCCCCGACACTCTTGTCCCTATTTCTCAACGGCCTGGTAGACCACCTCCTAGGAACTAAGGATTTAGATTCTCCTCGCTTGGCAGATCGTCTCGTACCAGCTCTAATGTTTGCTGACGATACGTTACTCCTTTCCAAATCATCTATGGGTATTCAGCGAACATTGGAAGCATTTTGTAACTTCTGCTCACTAAGGAACCTGGAGATTAATCTCTGCAAAACCAAATACATGGTTTACCATGGTAGACCGATAAACTGTCCCCCATATGACTGGCCTGGCCCTGGAAAGAACTACCACATTTGATTACCTGGGGATTACCCTGAACGATCGTATGGACTGGCGGTCCCACGTGGCCAAAGCAAACCTAAAACTTGCACAAGTTTCAGAGGGCATCTTGAAGGTACACAATGATTGCCCCCAAAAAATCTTACATCCCCCACTAGAAATATATAAGGGCCAAGGAAGGGGAGGAGCGCTGTACGGTGTTGAACTCTGGGGACATGCTAACGCTACCTCCTTGGATGCTACCGAGAACGGTTATTTGAGACGTCTATAAAGTCTACCCCAGAGCACCCCTCTGTTCCCATTGCGTTTAGATGTTGGCTTGACCCCAATCAGGGACATCATTTCTAATTGCCCTTTATTTTATTGGAGACGTCTTTGGAGTACCCCCGAGCTTATCCATTACAGGGAGGAACTGAAGGATTTCCTACTTACTCAGGGTGCAGGGAAGATCCCCTGGCTCATGCACATCAAACATCTATGTCATTCACTGGGAAGGACAGATCTATGGCTTACTCCAGAACAGACATGTCCCTGTATCTCCAAAAGATCTCTTGCTGCATTAGCACTCAAGGAACACCATCTGGCCAATATACTACAGAACACTGCCATAGGGGTGCTAAGCTCAAGATTTTTGGAGGTAAAGTGCACATATCGTTTTGAACAATTCTTGGACAATATCCAACCCCCTCTCGCAAAAATAACTTTATGTGCAATTTAGACACAGAACACTTCTGGTAAGGGACTTCACGAATAAGTGGGCAGGTGCAAACTCTCCACTCAAGGGATGCCCAGGTTGTAACGCCAGTGTAGAATCTGACCTACATGTTTTACTCTTCTGTCCTTCTTATGTCAATGCAAGAGCCAAATGGATCATTCAACTCTGTAAAAATGTGGGCATCAGGAATTACCAGGATGTGTACCAAATTCTAAAATATGACTCCTCCCCCTTACTGGTATTTGTGACATCCAGATTCCTATTTTCCATGAGGTGCCACAGAAGGGCCAAGCTTAAGGCACTCGATACCGCTCACAGTGCCTAGGTGGTTCTTACATCATATAAATATTGGAGGGGGTCGGCAAGTGACCAGACCCACAAGCACAGCTTTCCTGGCCTAGTATCTAACACTCTTATTTAAGTAATAGAACTGCTTGTGATCAACTTTTATCAATATTTTAAAAACAATTTTAAAGGATGTTACTTAAACATTATCTAGTTTTAACTACAATGTTTTATGTAAAAAATGTTCGTTTTTAGTTGTGTACGTCAGACCAGTCTAGAGTGTTTTATCTTGTACTGCTTTTATGGCCTACGGCCGAAATAAAGTTTGATGACTGACTATCATGCTCAATATGTGGGAAGAGATTCCTAACTTACATCTAGTTTGACAACGTTCTGGGCATGTGCACATGTCCAACCAGGTGAGTTGCCTTGAGTAAGGAATAATTTAGTGTAGAGGTATTTGAATGACACCAATTTTGTACCTTTGTAAAGATGTGTGGGACTTCACTGTGACATATTCGAACAACAGAAGGTCCATAAAGCTTGTCATCCTTCTAAGGATAATCAATTGAGCAACATTGACTAGGGGTAACAATAAACATCTGCTATCAATAAATAGCAACAAGAAACTCCTTGATGTGAATATCTGTTCCATAAAAATGAGTTTCAATTAACAATATTTTATGTTTTGACCTTTATAGCATATAGATTATTGTAGGTAATATTGAACTGTAAGTAGCCATGTTTCTGTACCAATATCCCTATGTTGGTGTGTGGATGAGCCAGCTATTGGTGACTGTGGACTGCTGCAATATCTTGGAATCTGTTGTTTCTGTGTTATTAGTAAATACTTCACAGGGACTTTGTCATCTGACTGTTGCTTGATTGCCGTCTGTTAACCTTTTAACATGGCTCTCGATGGGGGAAACTGTGTCTTCTTGATTTTATTGATGGTAGTCCTGAGTGAACCAAATGTTCTCAAATTTGAATTATCAGTACTTTTGGTTGATTTGAGGTTTGGCAAACTTTTATTCTTATTTTAGATTCAAGTTTCAACAGTCAGTCCTACCAAGTACCACACATCAGGGGTTAGACTAACACATTTTAGTGCTGGTGTCTGCATCATCACACCAAAATGCATTAGTTATGTATACAGTTCTCCCTGACGCACTGTGTTGATAATGAGGTGCTCTGAAAACAGCCCACCTGCAGCGCTTAATTTGTGTACTGTTGCATTGCTTGTTAATAGTAATTTACAACAGTATGCCAGCCAACCACAGCAAGCAACCGTTTGCTAAGGTGACCAGCACAATCTTCCAGTAGTCATATACATTGTATTTGTTTCCGTCAGACCATGCAGCTTAGCCAGGCCTCTCAGAGACATACATGTGGCTACAGAATCATAGTGCTGGAGATGCGGCTTAGTTATGTGTTTAAATGAATAAATCATCAACAGTTTACAGGTCCATCCTCACATGGGTCTGGCTCCTTCTGTTGTTTTCCGGTGGACTAAATTCAAATAATTAATTAGTCCAGACGGCTAGCAGGCCTTACCAGTTTGTTTTCCCTTCTCTGTGCTCCCTCAGTTGCACCCAAGATAAGTGGTGCCACATGGAGCACTCGGCCCTAGAGTCGACTCTGCTGATGGCAGGATGGTAGTCCAACAGGTAAGGTGGACACTTTCAGGCACTACGTAGGATGTTTGGTTACAACCAGCTGCGGGGAGAAACATAATGGCTCTCCCTCCTCTCTACTTCAGGCTCCCTGCCAACGAACCTGGACTTCAGTACCCGAATCATGTTGTTTTTAAGTCGACAACAACATATTGTATTCGGCATATTAACGGATATATTCGGGGGATGGGGTTGGATGCATTGTGGCTGGCATCAGGGTGGACAGGCAATTATGCTACAGTACTATAAAAGCACAAGCAGTGTCAGTCAGTCAGACACACAGACGAGGACAGCTTCTGTGGTTTCTCCAGAGTCTATGTTAATCCACAGTTGTCACCTGCTGATTCATCCCAGTGCCCCCCTCCCCAGCCCAGCCAAAGACAACTTGGAGACATTCAAGTGGGTATTTACAAGCTAAAGCAACCAGCCAGCAGTAGCAGACACACTACTGCAGTGTGGATTGGCAGCCAGCCTACGGTGAGTCACACATTGGTATGCTATGTTCAGATGTAAAGCGCACTATCACCAGTGAAGCTGTCCTGGTGCTGAGCAGATATATGTGCCTACTATCATAGTTTGGTTAAGTAAAACGTAAGACATCCAGCTTTTTGCAGAAATCAAGTAGAGGAGGAGGCCATAATGCAGAGTGGAAAGCTGTCCCATGCTTTAGAAGCATGTAAGAGAATGCACATCCTCTGATCTGTTTCTTTGTGGGATGTGTGCAAGTAGGAGTCTTGTGTAGTGCTTTCAATTAGTGTGTGAGAAGTTTGTAATGAATGCATTTATTTGTGTATCTGGAGCCAGTGTTGCTCCACCAGAAACATGTTTTTCTTAATTTATATTTCTGACCTATGAGACTAAATGTCGATGGATCATGTGATGCCTTTACATAAAGCATTAAAATGTATCTTGGTGTGCAACCATGTTGTGCTTGTAGAGGGTTCCCAGAAAGAAAACTTGTGTTGAAAATAAAGGAAGGTACTTGCACCCGTTATTTTGCACTGACGCTGTAGGTGAATGTGAATGGCTTTCTGCAAGAGGCAGAGGACATGTATGGCAATAACCAGTTTCCTCTGCCACTTGCAATCAACAGAATACGTGTTTAGTAAGAGGTAGGTAGACCACCAGGGTCCATGCATTGGAATGTGTACAGAACTCTACAAAATCTTGCCTCATGGTATTTTGTTTGTCAGCGTGCTTTGAAATCAGCCGGAGTTCCAAGACAATGGATTAAGCTACACTGCAAAATATGCGTTTAGAAAGACTTTTTAAAATTGTTGTGAGAGAGTAGACAGTACCTTACAATGAACATAAGTGGCGTGCTCCAGAAAACAACTGAGGCGGCATGTAGTTTTTTAGATGAAAGTGCAGCTAACACATTTAATGAAATAAGTTTGCCCAAGAATAAAAATCATGATCCTTCCAAAATGAACAAACAACATTTATGTTTGTAGTGTAGCTGTGAATAAAGAGATAAATAGATGGTGGGAAGTTGTGTTATTGAGCAAATATATTAAAATTGGCAGGGTCCCACATGGACTATGAATTCTCATTACTTTAATGTGTGAGAACCTATGCCCTAAGTTGTTGGAGGAATTGCCCCAATCAATGGCATCAGAATGCAAGCCTTTATGGGTTTATTATCCAATTGTGCTCAATTGAAATTTGACCTTATGGGCCCAATTCACAGAACTAATTTAAGACAAAATCCAAAACCTACTACCATTTTGGTATTCACAGAAGGCACTTACTCATGTCGGTATTCACAGAAGTCATTTAGGAGTCCTAAAGTTAGGATTTCAAAATGTACTACTCCTAAACTGAAAGAAATACTAACTTTAAGATGTTCGCTATTCACAGAAGGCATTTAGGAGTCCTAAAGTTAGGACTTCTAACGTTACTACTCCTAAACTAAGAAAAATGCTAACTTTAGGACTTTCGGTATTCAGAGAAGGCATTTAGGAGTCCTAAAGTTAGAACTCCTAAATATGGAATCACAGTAAAAATAATTTTGCTTACAATATAAGTAAAGCCCGATGATAGTTACTGGACACCCTGAGCAGGGATCAAAGTATTTTTATGAATCCTTCTAACAAAGGGGGGAAGGTGGTTCTTGGAAATGTGAATAATATCTGGGGGAGGCCAATAAATATCTGAATCTTTCAGGGATCTAATGAATCTATCAGGGAGCTAATAAAGAGCCACATATCAAGAAGACAAGAAATCCATTTTGTATTTCCAAACCGTATTACACAATTGAAGGGAAAAAGGATTCCTGAGCCTAGACAAATACCAGTTTTTACATGTCAGCAAACCTGTAACGGAACACAGACCTGGGGGTAGGTGCAGAGGTGCACTCAACATCGCAGTTGAAACACAATGAGTGGTTTGCTCTGCTCATTCCTGTTAGACCTGCACTGACCCAAAAAAGGGTCAGTTGGATTAACAAGGTATACTCATGCTTTGTATCACATGTTGTGACGGGTTACAAGAATTTCCAATACACTTGAACAAATCAGTTGTACAGTAGAGTTGGTTGCTTTTTCTCAGGTCCTGACGAACTGCCAACAGACCCTTCAGGCTATTGTAAGCAAGAAACATGTTGACCTCACTCTTTAGAACCTAATCACGTCTGCTCCCTAGGACCATTGTATACCTTATGAGCACCTCTATATGTTTTAATTAGGGTAGTGAGCTATATAAATAGAGTTTTCTCAAGCATAGCATCCTCATATCTATTTTAAGACTCTTTCACCACATTACTTACAGTTCACACCCCACATACCCACACTTTATCCATCAGCAAAATCAAAAAGATCTCCAGCTAAGAGCCCCTTTGCAGGTGCCCGTCAGGCATTGCAGCACAGGCCTGAAAAGGAGCATGCCCAGATGATGAAGCAGGAAACCTTTTGGCGTGTGTGATGGCACTTGCTCCTATTGGAGTATATTCCTGTGACTTGATATTTCACTAGTAATTTACCCTTTTTTAAGGAACTGCACGCTCCTGTATTTCAGCAAACCTGTGGCCCCATGTTTCTACTTGCTACCTAAGATACATAAAGATGAGATAAATCCACCAAGCAGGCCTATTTTGCCAGCTAATGGGAGTTTCTTTTAGAACACCTCCATATATTTAGATCACTTTCTTCTCACTTCTGTACTGAACTTACCTTCTAACTGCAGAGACAGCACAGGTTTTATTAACAAGATAGAGGAAGACCATGGAAATCTAGTTACACCTTGGTTACCATAGATGTGGTCTCACTTTACATTTGCATTCAACATCATATAGGGACACAAGTGTGCAGGCATTAATTTAGGGACAAGCCAATATACATGTATGAGCACTCTGTGATGTTACATAAGATGCTACATTTCTGCTTTGAATTTTTTTTCATTTTAAATGACCATTGGTATAACCAACTCATCAGTAATGAAATGAGAAGTTACTTTGTACCCAGTTACACATGAGCTGGTGGGTGGATCACCACTTGTGGACTGAAAATAATGTAAACATGACCAAACATATAGTGTTATAGACACTCTATATAGATCATCTATTTATTATCTGGGATGGATTGGATTTGAAGATAAAGGAAGTTTTCAATTACACCTTGATGAATGATTAAAATCTTAGGTTCACACACAAGATCCACAAAACTCAGATATGCTTTCTAGTGTCAGGATTAGACAAAGGGCATCCCGCTTTCAAGTGGCAGGTCCTACCCATAAGGTCTGGAGGTGCTATGCTTCCCCTGATTCCTCCTTTAGCTGGAGTCAGCTGGTGGCCAGGCGATCTAATCGTCACTCGCTACTCCTGGACTCCATTTCCTGTACATAAGATTTCCTCCAAAGAACGTCAGCGGTAGGTTTGCGTTCTAGTTGTTGATCGTTGCTGCCGTTTGACGTGGTGCGCGCACTCTTGTTTAGCGACGCATTTCAACTGTGTAATTTTCCAGAGGAGACACTTCTGTTAGGGCGCAGTTGAATTTTGGATTATTTAGTATTTAACGAGAGTTAGTATTCTCGTTTCGTCAGTCCCTTGAAGCAACTGTCGAGTCCAGTTTTCCGGTGCAGATTTGACTGAATTCTTCAGCAGCAAACCCAAGTGAGGTAGTTTCGGACCTCAGCAATTTCAGGTATTCTTTGAAATTTCCAGTACGTCTCCAAGAACTTGCGGAGAGACGTTCCTGTTTAAGTTCGAGGCCCAGTTGAACTGGAGCCGGAGCACAAGTATTTCGTATTGTGTTACTCAGTCAATATATTTTACAGAACAATTTGAACGATATGTTTCATTACCTGAAATTACAAGTTAAGGACACAGCATAGAATCTTACTCAGTCTATTTGCTTGCAAAAGGGTTCCTATTTACAAGACTGCACTCTCAGAAGAACTATAAATACTACAGTATGTAGATATAAATATATATATATATACTTATACTTACCAACCAGAAGAACCTGCAGCTGAATCTTCTGAAGGAACTCCTGAAACAAAGAGAAGCAGAGAGAAAGACTGAGCATTGTTGGTCATCCAAAAAAGGAATCTATAAGAGAGAGGCACATTCCACAACTAGTCAGGTAAAGAGCATATTAGGTTAGAACATGTAATGGGTACCAATGTGTAGAGAATGTAGTAATTGTTTGCTTAATTGTACAGGTGCAGGAACACCCCTAGACTGAGCAGTGAAGAGACCTGAGTGGCAGTCTCTCTTGTTATTCCCATTCCCCTTTCCCCCTCACTTCTAAATCCAGAGAGAGAATCTGGTTCTGGGGCATAGGAGAGTTGGGAAATTAGCTACTCAAGACTTCAGACATTTCGCTCCTGTGGAAGCCTCAGCTAAGGTACTGAATCTTGACAGATTGAAGTGACATCTAATTACTCTTCTACCTGAGGGAAATGGCTGAAGGGATTGATGTCAAGACGTTAGCGTCCATTCTAGAAGGATTGCAGAAGCAATTAAGCAAGACTTGGGAGGAGGTTAGAAAATCCAATCAGGAAGCAAGCTATTTGCGTCAGAGAATAGATGAATTAACCATTAGTTCCAGCCCCAGTTTTAGGCAACAAAAACCTCAAGCATTCTCCCCATCTCCTTCCTCTTCTGAATTGACTACGCAGGTAGTTCATTCAATGTCCCCAACCATTCCATTGGCTCCACCTGAAAGGTTCCAGGGAGACCCCCATAAGGCCCAAATCTTTTTCACGCAATGTTCGTGACATTTCTTTTGTAAGCCTATAATTTTTAAGGAAGATCAGTCGAAGGTGGCTTTCATACTGTCTTACCTGAGTGGAGATGCAGCGGCTTGGTCCATGCCTTTGGTGTCTACTAATGATCCAGTTTTGTATAATTTTGACATCTAATTACTCTTCTACCTGAGGGAAATGGCTGAAGGGATTGATGTCAAGATGTTAGCGTCCATTCTAGAAGGATTGCAGAAGCAATTAAGCAAGACTTGGGAGGAGGTTAGAAAATCCAATCAGGAAGCAAGCTATTTGCGTCAGAGAATAGATGAATTAACCATTAGTTCCAGCCCCAGTTTTAGGGGACAAAAACCTCAAGCATTCTCCCCATCTCTTTCCTCTTCTGAATTGACTACGCAGGTAGTTCATGCAATGTCCCCAACCATTCCATTGGCTCCACCTGAAAGGTTCCAGGGAGACCCCCATAAGGCCCAAATCTTTTTCATGCAATGTTCGTGACATTTCTTATGTAAGCCTATCATCTTTAAGGAAGATCAGTCGAAGGTGGCTTTCATACTGTCTTACCTGAGTGGAGATGCGGCGGCTTGGTCCATGCCTTTGGTGTCTACTAATGATCCAGTTTTGTATCATTTTGAAGAGTTGAAGTCTGAATTTTTACAAATTTTTGACCGAAGAACCATCTCCCAAACTACTGATAATGAGTTATTGGATCTGCAGCAGGGAAATAGAGAGTTGGTGGCTTATTTGGCACACTTCAATAAATTGATAGTGGAAACTAGTTGGCCCGAGGCGAAGAGAGCAGCCATATTTTACAGATGCCTAAGAGATGACTTGAAAGACGGATTAGCTCAAATTCCATAGAGACCAACGGATGTATCGGAACTAATATACCTAGTTTTGCAAATCGACCAACGTCAATCTGGAAGAAGAAGTGAGCGTCGGAAAGAAACCCGTCACATTCCGCCACAATTTGATCGGAGCAGAACCGAAGCAACCAGGATGCATGTAGTATGGTCAAGTGAGGAACCAATGTAAATTGGAACAGTACGAGGTCCTCTCACCAAGGAAGAAAGAGAGAAAAGACGGTTAAGCAAGTTGTGTATGTACTGTGGAGGTTCAGGCCATTTCGTCAAAGAGTGTCCCAAGAAACCCAAAAATAACACATGGGTAAAAGACAGGCTCCACCAGTAGAAGGAGTTTCCCTGGTGGGAGCTGGCAATGAGACAACTCCAAAGGCTCAACTATTAATGAACACTCTTCAAGTAGCTGCTCCTCACCTCATCATCTCCTGTACAATTAAGTTTCGAGAAGAGGAGATCAAAGCGGTTTCAGTTATGATTGACTCGGGAGCTACCGGAAATTTCTGTGTTCTTGCCTTTGCTAAATCTATGGGCATCCATTTTGTTAAAAAGGAAAAGCCGGAACCTGTGCATGCTGTAGATGGCACAAATCTCTCGTCTGGTCTCATTACCTTTGACACAGAAGAAATCGTCTTGATCGGTCCGGAAAGTCATCAAAGCTTCTTGAGCTTTAATCTCATGGACACTCAATTTCAGCTGATTTTGGGGTTGCCTTGGCTCACGGACCATAATCCAAAAATCGATTGGCTAAAAAGAACCATTGAATTGAACTCACCATATTGCTTCAGTAACTGCTTTCATCGGGTAACCAGTGAATCTCGGTTGTCTCCATCTTCATGTTTGGCTGAACAGACACAAATGATTTGCACCATGGAGGTCCAAGGCGTTCCTCAGGAATATCACAATCTGGAAGCGGTCTTTAATAAGAAAGAGGTTTTAAAATGACCTCCGCATCGGGAGTATGATTGTAAGATAGATCTAGAGCCTGGTGCATCTCTCCTGTGTAGCCGCATTTATGCGCTGTCTGAAGCTGAGAACAAACATCTGAGAGAATGACTTGATCAGTCCTGGCCAATGAGTTAATTCGACCCTCACAATCCCCCGTTTCCTCTCCACTGTTCTTTATTCCTAAGAAAGACGGAAGTTAGAGAACTTGTATAGATTATCGTGCACTCCACCAAGTAACCATGAAGAGCCGATATCCTTTACCTTTAATTTCAGAGATTTTAGATCAAGTGAAAGATGCCAAGGTGTACATTATTTTGCATTTGAGGAGGGCTTACCATCTAGTTCCAATAGCCATGGGTGAAGAATGGAAGACAGCAGTTTCGACTAGGTTTGGCTTATTTGATTACCAAGTCATGCGATTTGGCTTGTGTAACGCGCCGGCGGCCTTCCAGCATTTTGTGAACGACATACTACGAGAATTTTTTAATTGCCTTGCCGTCGTCTATAAAGACGATATTCTCATTTTCTCCCAAAACATGGAAGATCATGTTCAGCACGTGCGTGCAATCTTGGAGCGCTTATTAGAAAACCAATTGTATGTCAAACTGGAAAAATTTGTATTTCATGCTTCGCAGGTCGAGTTTTTGGGTTTTGTTATATCCGCCCAGGGAGCTTCCATGGATGACACTAAGGTGCGAGCAATAAAAGATTGGCCAGCTCCAAGAACAGTCAAAGAAATTCAAAGCTTGCTTGGATTTGCTAATTTTTACCGACGATTTATTCACAACTTTTCAGAGAAGGTCAGTCCAATTACTCGTTTACTAAAAAAGAAAGAGAAATTTGTTTGGACAAAGGAGACTGAGGAGGCTTTTCAGTTGCTGAAGGAAACCTTCATCTCCGCTCCCGTCTGGTAGGATCCCATTTTGATTGAACCTTTTTATGTCGAGGCAGATGCCTCCAATTTGGCTATTGGAGGGGTTTGGTCACAGAGACATACAGACACAGGCCAAATTCATCCTGTTGCATATCGATCTCAAAAATTGCCTCCTGCAGAAGTCAATTATTCCATCGCTGACCAGATGCTTTTAGCAATAAAGGTTGCGTTCCAGGAATGGAGGCATTATTTATTGGGGGCCAAGCACGAAGTAACTGTATTTACTGATCATCGCAACCTGCAATTTTTTAAATCTGCCAGAACTCTTACTCCCAGGCAGTTAAGATGGTCACTCTTTTACAAACCTGGTGCCGCAAATGGGAAGGAAGATGCGCTGTCTTGTTTGAACACAGGTGACAATAAAAATATTTCAAAAGAAGGCCATATCATTCCAGAGGAGAAGATCCTGGGATCCATTACATATTCTGATTTGGAAGAAAAAATAAAGAAAGATTTGTCCAAAGTTGATTTGGCTGTCTGTAAGGCGGCTGGGCCTGATCGTGAGATCAAAGATGGAAAATCTTTTTTTCAAGGAAAACCTTTAGTTCCTAATGAAGATTTAAGGAAGGAGATTATTCAATTGTTTCATGATCATCCATTGGCAGGCCATAAGGGAGTTACGAAAATGTTGGAACTTCTAAAACGATCTTTCTGCTGGCCCGACATGGAAACTCAGGTGAGGCAGTATGTTGCCACTTGTGAGCAGTGTGTAAAAGGAAAGTCTTTACGACAGGCTCCTCAAGGTCTTCTCATGCCTTTACCAGTAGCCCCCTATCCCTGGCACACGGTTTCTATGGACTTCATTGTTGAATTACCGTTTAGTCAAGGTTACTCCGTTATTTGGGTGGTAGTGGATCATTTCTCTAAGATGACCCATTTTATTCCTCTAAATGTCTTTCCCACTGCTGCCCATTTAGCCACTTTGTTCATAGAACACATTGTAAAACTCGATGGAATTCCAAAGGTTGTAATTTCTGATTGAGATGCGCAGTTTGTGTCTCGATTCTGGAGATCTTTCCTAAAGGGTTTGGGTGTAGATTCTCGTTTGTCCACCAGTTTTCATCTCGAGACTGTTGGACAAACTGAGCCCTACACTTTTTCGTACTTAGATCACCTCCCTAGCTGATCTAATAAAATCCTTCGGATTTTCCCTTACATCTTATGCAGACGACACACAAATTGTTGTCTTCTTGGACAGTAAAGACACTGGCATAGGGGCCAAATTCTGTGACTGTGTGCAGGCAGTCAGCATATGGATAAATAAGAACTGTCTAAAGCTTAGCTCTGGAAAGACTGAAGTTTTTTCGGGGCCTAGCCTTCCTTCTGGACCCTATTCGTGGTGGCCACAAGAACTGGGGTCATGCCCTATATCAGTCAGGAAAACCCGGAACCTACGTGTTTTAATCAATGACAATCTGACCTACACTGACAAAGTTAATGCTGGTACCTTCTCTGCCTTCTTCATCCTCAGAACAATAAAGAAGATGTTACCCTACATTCCACCTAATCTTCAGAAAACGCTTGTACTATCAAAGATTGACTATTGTAATGGTCTTTATCTCAACACACATCAATACCTAATGAACAAACTTCAAACTTTACAAAACGCAGCGGCTCAACTCCTGCTGAAGATTCCAAAATACCACCTTGTCTAATTCAATCGGGAAACTTCACTGGCTGCCCATTAGACAGATAATTATTTTAAAACACTCTGTATTGCTAATAAAGCACTACATGACTTAGGCCCAGACTTACTAAAAAACTGTCCATAGGTTCAAATGTTCTGCCTTGGGAGGCAGAAAGTTTTTGTTGGATGCAACAAAAGCATGGAACTCTCTTTCAATATATATCAAAGCTTCACCCAATCTACTTGACTTCAGAAAAAAAGCCTTGAAAACCTAGCTGATTAACACTGTCTAGGGTCTTCATAAATTCTAACGTTCCTCTGTACTGCTAATAAAGACAGCGCCTAGGCCCTTGGGTATTCTAGCGCTTCAGAAAACAATATAACATGACATAACTCAATTCTGACTTCCAAGGGATAGTTTCAGTGCTATATAATTATAACAGTGAAAACCAAATTCCTGCCTTTGAAAAGTTTGAGGGATGTCAGAAAGAAATACAACTGACATGTAGAAGCACAATCCCCCACAGCTATGAGGTGGCTGCTTCAAATAGACCATAATGTATTGCCTAAAGCATGCTTTATCCTTATTGGTCTTCCATGAAGAATTTTAGAAACATTTTATTATCTTTTCCTACATTGTTATGGCAGAATAATGTCTGATATTGATAAAAGTGAGCTCTACACTGCAGCTATGAGTTCCAAAGATGGAAAGGCTGGTTCTCGTCAAATTAAAAAAACTAACCAGAAGAAATCTGGGGCCCGTACTATCAAAGTAAATTCGGTCTGTCTTGGAAGCAAGCAGAGCAATAAAAAAGTTAGTTAAATCAAATTGCGTGCATTAAAATGTGTTGACAAATATAATAGTATAGTCTTTTATTGTATGTTTATCTATTTAACACCACTATGCTGCGAGCTAGGTATGATATGGCCAGATGTGAGTTGAGTTATATTTGTTACAATCTAGGGCCTGATTACAATGTGGGTCTAAAAGCCTCCGACCCACGGTCGATTCTCGTAGACCGTGTCGGAACCCATCCGCCCAACTTGCTCGGAAACATTTCTGACCAACTAATTATGATGGGCGCAGTCAGAAGTGGAACCAATCAGTCATTCCGAATCAGTTTTGACCGGCATTTGGAGAATCTAAGCCGGTTAGAGCCGATGTTTGTTTCCCAAGCTATTCAGGATGGGATGTGGCATTGTTTCTGTGATGTATGTTGGGGATACAGGAGACAAACATTTTGAATATGGCTCTAACACCTAACCACATTGTGTGTTCCTGGTCATTTCTCTCTCTTAGTATGTACAATTTCTTCAGTTAAATGAACGTTGGGGTGCTTGCAAACACTATAGGGTGAACTGGACTTCTTTTTTTACGTCTGTTAAACTGAGGCCCTGGTATGCACTATTCAGTGCTTGGTGTCTGTTACTAAGCATAGTGGCTGCTTTGACCCTCTACAAATCCGACAACAAATGTTGAACATCATTAATGAATAGAATTTTTATCTTGTACTACAACAGCCTGCATTTAGACTGCTTAACTGGTGGTTATGAATGGCCACACTATGCACTTGTGCTTTAATTTAAAATGTTCTCAAAACTCATTAGACAGTCATCATTTTGGAAATTCTTTTAAACTCTTAAAAAAGCTTTTTTCCTGTCAAGTGTGATCCATTTGCATTCCACTGCGTGATTTGTGAGAAGAATGCTACTGTGGGCATCAAGGAGAGTTTCATCAGAAATGCCATATTATTTTTAAATGTGCATGCATCCTTTCAGGGTGCTAAATTGAAAATGAATCCCATCTCAGGCTCCTTGACGAAGAAATATTGCAGGGAAGATCTCTGTCCAGAAACTAAGAAAGACGTTTCAAAGGATTTTTTACAGGGAACATATTGTTGCTATGCTGCCACAGAGCATTTGTGTAGCCTCGTGTGATCATGTTTCCAATTGCACAGGCTTATGCTTGTGAGAGAAAAACATCAAACTGTGTTTTAACAATGAAAATGCCCCAGAGTTGTTGAGTGACTTAGTGCCTGATATGATAGTTAAGCCTGGGCAGAGTTCGTGGAGTTCTGCGACGCAAAACTCTGCGAAGTGCAAAAAAATCCTCCGCCCCACTGCGGAGCTTCGCAAGCGACAGAGTGCATTGGATAAATGCTGTTCGCCGTGATTTTCAGTGCTAGGTGCTTGTCTGCACTGGGCAATCATCATGAACAGCACCATGCACAGCGTGGGCGGGTGCTGCTTCTTTTCTGCCACTCGAGTAGATTTTTACCACCTCGCAGCTTTCTCAACGCGAGCGGAAGGTTTCTCAATACGAGCTGTCGCGAGCATAAGCAACCACTTGCAATGAGAAATCTGATTGCCTGTGTTGAGAAATCACGGAAGGAGGTTGAATTTCCACCCTCACACTCGCCAACTTGATATTGACGATCGCAAACGAGAACAAATCTCGCTGGGAGGTGGATTTTCCTTGCTCGCACTCGTCAACTTGAAATTGACGAACGCGAGCGATGGAAAAAAGTCCCCTCTGCTAAGTGAAGTGGAGTTTTTCGGAAGTCCGTGAGCTCCGCGTAATGCGGAGTGCAGAAATCTCTGGAAACTCTACGAGCGGAGAAAAGTTCACCGCCCAGACTTAATGATAGTCTCAGCGTTTAGCCTGTGTGTTGATGGCAGCAAATATCAAGGCACTGAAAATTAGTCATATAACTGTATGTATTTTTTATTTGAATCAGGACTGGGTGAAATGCAAATTTCTTGACATGTGTTTGAGCAAGAAAAGTACAGCTGAAGGTATATTCTCTGTGGTGTGTAATGTTATGTAAAAGCTTTTCTTTCTATGGGAAAGTTATGTTGGCTTTGGTGTAGATAGTGTCTCAGTGAATGGAGGAAGACAAAGATACATCAAATCTAGAGTTATGTCTCTGATTCCTATTGTATATTTCATGGCTTGTGCTTGCCATGTATCACACAGTTCAGCATCCCATTTTACTTTACGCTTTAGGCTTCGGTTGAAAAGACTTTGAATTTGAAGAATTACTTATAGAGGTCCACTTCTTCCTTGATTATTTGTCAAAACAAAAGAATGTATATGCTGTATTCTGTCAATATGTCCATTCTGAATACTTCTGAATGCTGAATTTCATTTCTGTTCTGTGACTTGGACTGGTCCATTGTTTGGATAGACTGAGTCTTCAGTAGGGATAGACATATCTGGCACAATTCTCTGTAGTGTAATTGCTTGTAATTACCACACAATTACTCATAATTATGCGTTTTTACATTAGAGGTGTAGTCCAGCATTTAGTGCTATTTTCTTAGTGCACAACACACCCTTGCCTGACGATGCATTTTGCGCTATGAAGATAGCACTAAATTCTATGGGACATGAAGAGCAGTGATTAGTAACTGCTTGCTCACTCTTAGTTCATTTTTCCTGTGCCCCTGCAGTAAGATTGTTGTCCCAAATTCCTCCTAATAACTGAAGCTGGTTTAATCATGCAAATTCTGTAATTTTACATCACTAGAACAATGTGTAATTACTGAAACTACTCCAATTACACTGACATAATTAGAATGTTGCCAAGTCCTAGTCTTCAGTTTGCTGCTCTGCTTGTATACTTCCTATCAACACCTTATAGTGACAGAACTAGCAAGGCCAGGTTAAGGAGACATGCCCTTTTAGAACCGTATGACTGAGTTCTACTGTCAATTCTTTCAGGCTGTGTTACCTGCTTTTGTTAATTTTAATCTTATACTGCAAAGGGAAGACTCAGTGATTCAACTCCTGTATGATGTCATGAGTGAACGTATTGTTCTGCTCTTGAGTAAAGTATATCCTATTGATATCATAAAATCTTTCAAAAAGAATCCAGGTATCAGTTTACCTGCTCCTACATCAGAAGAATGCCAGATCACCAATTCGAGTTTGATGGTAATAGGACCCTGTCTTTCATGTTAAAGTTTCAAATGAACAGACCACAAGGTGAAGCATGTTATAAATATTCGCTTTCTGAAAAATGCAAAAACAAGACAAAATGTTAGCCTTGGGGCTTATTTTGGCATAATTTGGTTCTCAATTTAGAAGGGATTATATAATCCCTAAATAGGGTAATAGAGGGCACATGGAATTGCCAGCCACCGGTCCATTTATCTCAACATCGACTATAAATGATATGACTGGGCTGTTAGCCTCTGGTTTAAGTGTTTTCTTATTTGTTGTTTTCTCTAATTGAGCAGGTGTTGTATTCAGGCTGGGCTGTATTTAGTTAATGTACATATTGAGTTTAATAGCAAATTGTTTATTTTATAATGCAAGCAACAATCTGTCTCAACTAGTAAGTCTTTTTTGTATTTAACCATGTATGTATTTACATGTGTCCATTGAACTTTAATAAAGTCCTCAAAAGACTTGTTTATTATTTCATATATTTGGTGCCACAGTTGGTTTACAGAAGGGTTATCTTAGAAAGAGGCTGCAGGTTAGGGACATTTTATTTCAGGGGTTTTGCAGCAGTTTCAAGTTATTTCTAGAGCATGTCATTGCTCAAAGGGGTGTAATTGCTGATGTTTATCTCTTTCCATGCACTTCATTGATTGATTTTAAATGTGTGAAAGTGTCACTCTAGTGTCACACATCTGACAGTGAAATGTAACACATAAGCAATCTGAAAACGTAGCAGCTATAAAGAGTGTATGTAGACAAAATCATTATTGTAGAGTTGTGGAGCCATATATATCAAGCTCCCCATTTGCGATTCTGAATTTACGATTTTTTGACAATCGCAAAATGGTATGTATGTAAAAAATCGCAAAAAACCAGCGATTCCGTAAAAATCGCTATTTTCATTGCGATACCCCCATAGGGATTCCTTACCGTAAAAAATCACAATTTTGCGAAATTCACAAATCTGCTAATCGGAAACTCAGGTGCAGCTTGATGACATCACAACCATGAAGTGTGACTACCCATGCTTGCACCTGAGTTTCTGATTCACAGTCAGAGAGAAGGACTGGTGGAGAGGGAACACTGTAGTGGATGAAAGAATGCAGGACACAGGAGACATGCCCAGCCAGGACACCCCCCAGCAGCAGCAGGTTGACAACCAGAGGAGGAGGAAACAAAAATTCTCAGAAACAGAGCTGGAAGTTCTCATCCAAGAAATAGTCGCAAGCCATGAGCTGCTGTTTGGTAAAAAATCACTGAGGGTGCCTGAGACACGGAAGAGGCGCATATGGGCAGACATACAGCAAAATGTGAATGCTGTTGGGGTAACACAGGAGTGTGGAAGACTTAAGGAAGCACTGGTACAACATGGGCCAGCGCTCCAAGGAGAAGGTGGCTGCCAGGAGGGACCTCCACTACCACTGACTCAACACATTTGGAGGAACTGGTGGAGGGAAACCTACTTCCTGAAATCGTCATGGGCATCGCCGACCTGGACAGGTCCGATCCCCAGGGACCAGTACCAGGTAAGAGGCATTCCATAACACCCCTGACCCCCCCAAACTACCCCCACACACTCTGCAGCGACACAGGGGCAGGACAAAACTAGAAGGCCAGTGCAGGTACACAAGCACACACTGCAATGCATTATGGGAGATGTAGTCACATGCACATTACAGTGGTGCACTTACACCCAGCCAATCCCCAAATGCATGTGCACATCATGAAAGAAAAAAACAAGATACATGCAATCCCAATAAGTGAAATTTAATAAGTGGCAAGTGCAAGTCAGAACAGAAAATCAATGTGTGCTTTTACGTCCACAGCATCAACTGCAAATCAGGCAACAGGCAGTGGGAGACAGGGCAATTCTTCTACCAGACCAGCGACTGCGCAGGAGGATGAAAGTGAGGAACAGGCTAGCCCAGTGAAACCCCCCAAGCGCTGCAGGAGCAATGTTGTTCAACCTCTACCCCCTTGGAGGACGAGGGCCAGGACACTGATGGCGATGGCCAAACTGATACCACACAGCCAGAACCACAACAGCGCCCCCGTGCAGATCCAATGCCAGAAGTCCCAACCAGGCGCAGGTCCTGTGCTTCCAGCAGTGCAGCTGATCCAGGGGATGGGTCTGTGTTTGCCGGCCTTGAGCTGAACATGTTGCAGGTATAGCGCCTGCAAGCAAAAAATATAAAGTCACTCCAAAGGGAAGTCAGGGCAGGCTACAAGATCATGACGTGTGCCATGGAGGCACTCTGTGCCGAACTCAGGGCCGACCGTGCAGCCAGGTGTAGGTAGATGCAGCGCCTGGATTTGTACATACGGGCGGTGAACTGCCTGTCCTCTACCACCAGTGTTTTAGCTAGTCGCAGCATCTGCATGCAGCACGAGGTGGCGCACAACAGCCAGGACGTGGCAAGGGCCCTGCCCCATATCACTACAGCTGTGGATGAGCTGCGTGCAATCCGCACTACTGGGCCAGGAGTCCTGACTCCCGCTGATGAGGACGAACCTATCAGGAAGGAGCAGCGTCACCCCCCACCCACCATGGAATAGGCAATGTTGTGGCCGTAACAGTAGGGCTAGTGGCCCAAGTGAGGGAGGCACTGTGCATCCCCAAACATGGGCTTCCTCCCGACAGCACCGCTTGTGAGGAGATATACATGGGACCACAGGATGGGTGCAGCTGCCCACTGCAAATGGACACTTGCCCCTGATGGGAGACTTTCACTGTGCATGAACATGTGCTGGACATTTTGATGGACATTGTGTGTCACTCAGCCTGTGTGAAGTTAACAATCCTGATGTTAAGGAATAAAAACACAGTCTGACAATTGATATATAGCATTGTGTAATTTTCTCTTACCTAACAATAGTTGCGGGTGATCTCATCCCGCCTCTGGCGCCCAGCAGCTGCACCAGCTACACCAGCTGGCATGCATCCTGGAGCTGACCCCTCCATATCTGATGTGTCAGATTCACTGACCTCCACCGGTGTGTCTTTCCTGGTGACGATGTTGTGCAGCATGGCACATGCTACCACTATCTTGCAACAGGTCTGTGGGTTGTATTGCAGTGCCCCTCCGCTCTTGTGTAGGCACCTGAATCTGCTTTTGAGTATCCCAAATGTCTTCTCAATGGTGGCTCTTGTTGCAATGTGGGCGCTGTTTTACCGACGCTCTGCTGCATTGGCTGGATTGAGGTAGGGCGTCAGTATGAAGTCACGGACCGCATACGCACAGTCACCTATGGGGAGGGAGGTATATGGCTAAACACTGTCCTGTACATGCTATCCTTAACAAGTGTGGCGTCTGTTCAAATGCATTTACCTAGTAAATAGCCCTCGCCAAACTCCCCACTTGTGAATCTACAGTGTATCCCACTGTGGCGGAAGATGTAAGAGTCTTGCGTGCTGCCAGGGTATTTGGCAACAATGTCCGTGATGATGTGTTTGGCATCACACACCACCTGTATGTTCAAGGAATGGTAGGATTTAAGATTCCTGAACACGTACTCATTCTGGGAGGTGGGGGATATTGCAATGTGTGTCCCATCTATACATCCGATGACGTGGGGAAATTGGTCTATTTGATAAAAGTCCTGTTTGGTCTGGTTTAGTGCCTGTGCGGTGCTTGGGAAGTGAATGTGGTGATGCAGCCTCTGTACCATTGCATCAAGGAACGCGCGGTAAAAGCGCAAAAGTGCACTCTGTGACACCCCTCCTACAGAGGCAATCACCCCCTGGAAACTACCAGATGCCAAGAGGTGGAGTGAGCACAGGACCTAGATGTGGGTGGTGATGGAATGTGTCCTGCGTGTTTGGGATGTTCAGGGAAGGGTTGGAGTTCATCAATTAAATCAAGGATGCTCTCTTCATCCAGCCTATAGTGTGTATGAATGTCCTCCTCAGTGCGCTGGAAGATGGTAATGCGCGCACGGAATATCCTCTCCTGGCGTCTCCTCCTCTGTGCAGCAGCTCTGAGTCGCAGCCTCCTGGCTATCACTTAAAGCCCATATATAATAGAAGGGGGTTCCCCCGGGGGATTTTAGGATGTTGGCAGGAAATTAGGGGGAAAATTACAACAAAATAGAAAACAGCAAACCCTGCCAAACATTTTTGGCAGGGTTTGCTGTTTTCTATTTTGTTATCACGTAAAGCCCAGCCATTGTGGAAAAAAGTCTGTTGCATTGTGGGACTCCTTATATAGTTTTCACCTGGTTACCACCTGCTCCCACTTGGTGTTAATTGCGATTCTCTAAAATATGAATTTCGTGAAATCGCTAATTGCGATTTTTTCATACATTCCATAGCGATTCCTTATTTTGTGATTGCCCCATTTGCAAATTTCGCTAACTGAGGTAATCGCAAAATAAGGAATCGCTAGGGAAATTGCAGAATTCAGGCTCTCGCAATGTAAGGAATCGCTATTTTAGCGATTTCTTATTTTTCTAAGCGATTGTGCTTCATACATTGGGAATAGCAAATGTTTAATCGCAAACGCTGTTTTTTTGCGATTTGAGGCGTTTGAGACTAAAAATTTGCTTGATACATATGTCCCTTAGCATTTTTAGCTGCCTACTTTTATTGTTGAAACCATGTATGTTTAGGGTTGAGTTAAGTGCCGCTGAAGGAAGCATATTGGTTAACTAATCATGGGGGCTGTATTTCTTGTAACTATGGGGCATCTTTTACTAGAAGGGAACACACAGAATTTTTTCAGTTTGGCGGGACACAGCAGTAATCAGTGCAGATTCCTGAATGGATTTTTTTTTTCCCAAGAAAGGGGTGTGATGTGTATGGCATCAAATGTATTGTGAAAATATTCATGTTCATTTTTGCTCGGATACTTTATGAAAAACTGTGTTTTCTATTAAATATATTATAAACAAATGATTTTCTGTACAGTTTTACAGGAAACATAAGCTGTCACAACAGTCATAAGTAGCTCTTCTAGTCCAACTTTACTTTTCTTACTTTCTATTTTTGGACTTCTGGCCATGTACTTTCCATAGGAAAAGGTAAACTTTTAGAACATTATAGGAAGATAGAGTATTATGTAGTGATGCTGGTTAGGCTTCACTATGCAATACTTTTACAATAAAAGATAATCCTTGGATTCACAATATTACATCCTTAGCTAAGTCCTGGTAGAGTAATACAGAGGTGTCAGCCTTTACTAAAGGAACATGTGTGCAGCATTTCAGAGTACCAATATGGATGATAAGTGATTGACACAACTCTAAAGAAATCCAACACCAATTTATAAAAATAAAGAAAACTTTTTGTATAAATGTAAACACCAAAATGAAGTAAATCAGAAAAGTATAACCCGAGGTATGGATGTTAGAAGCAAAATTAAATCAGTACAAAACAGTACTGCAAAACTTTATCATTGTGGTCAATGGGAAAAAGCAGTAGTGACAGTCGGTCACTTGCAGGTCGAGTTGCGTGGAACCCATGGAGAGTAAAGGTGATGCAGGTCCCAGGACCAAGCCACAACAGTCAGTTCAATTTTACCTGGCTCGAGAAGCCTGGGTGAAGAGTTGTCCTGGCTGTCTTTGGTGGTAAAGTAGGAGTTGCGTGGGAGATGGTTTTATTGCTTATATGGCGCTGGTGAGGACACAGGTGAGAAAAGTTCAACAACAAAGCAACTGGTGATGTCGGATGAAAGTTTTATGGTATTTCGTTGAGGTGCAACATCGAATAAAGGTGGCGGTTGTCATAATGGTAGCCAAAAGGTAATGGTAGTGGCAAGCTCAGCGGCAAGGTATTTCGACGTCACGAGGTCTGAGGGAAAACAGTAGCCTGCTTTCACTTGCTTGCGATCAGGATTATGTTTCCCACAGTGCACTGGACCATCTAGTTTTGGGAGATCCTCCGAGGGCCCGATGGACAGCAATTCCTTGGCTCCGGTGTAGTGAAGCCATTTTAGTTCTCCTCTTAGTTTTACATTTTATAGGTTTTAGTAGACTCCATTTTTAGTCCTGGTACATTTTACACATTTTATTTCTGCGATATGATTCTAAGTAATGCTGCACATATTGCTTGTTTTTAGACAACCTTTCCTGCAATACAATCAGTACACTTCATTCAATGCTAGGAACATAGAACAAGATCTCCTGATACGAACTCTGCCTGCTCTGAGACACTTCTAACATCTACACATCTACACACATCATTGCATCAGAGCTGTACATCTCAGACAATAATTTGCTTTTATAAACAGTGCACTGTACGTTAGTGGATTAGAGGGGACACTCAAGCCATAATGTTGTGATTTCACATGCAGCTCTCCTAATGATGATCCTGCATAGAGGGACTACCAATTCAACTCCAGACCAAATCATCCAGGCATGAGATGTCAGGCTATCCTAAGAGAATGAGTGGAGGGGACACCAATTATGTTCTCAGAACAGGGGTAAGGTTAGGTATGGATATACAGAAATCTAACTACCATGGTTGAACTTTTCATTCTTTTCACCATGTTCATAATGCTGGTTACCATGCTTTGTTTTACCTGCCTAAAGTCACAGCTCATTTTTTCTGTGCAAGATTACGATTGTTTAAATAAAAGGAATTGAAAACGTACCATGTATCTATCCTGTATTTTACTACGGGCATGCATGAGTAAACAACAAAAGGGGTAAGATCTGTTTTCATGATTCCCTTGGGAATCAAAGTGGTTTGTATGTCATAACCATGCAGCAATTTAACAAGCCAGTTTTACCAATGCTGTCCAAACAACGAATGCTTCTTTCCAATGTATTCCTTTACCTTACAACGACTTGCTTTCGGGAGAGAGCTGGACTTTGTTACAGTATATTATACTATTCCAACCAAAGTCCAACTTCAGTCCAACAATGCTTTCCTTAAAGCAAGTCACTTAAACAACTTGCGTCTTAAAGGGATGCATTGTAAAGATCCATTCGTGGTTCAGACTTTATTATTAAAGCACAGTGTGATTCGAGTTGAGACATAAATGCTGTTTCACATCAGAGACTCATGTTCGAAGTTGCCGAAATCATGATACCCTGGTTGATTTAGCAGTTCGGGTGAGGCACTGTGAGCTAGCTAGGACTTGAACCAACAGTTTCTGATGATGTAGATAGACTCAGCCCCTGCATTCTGAAGTCCTGTTGTCTTAATACAAAGCCCCACATTTTCTTAGTGGGAACAATATAACATGGCGCCACCAACATTCTTAGGTCAAGTACTTATTTAATGGTTCTCCTAAGCAGTTCTTGTGTGTGCCCAAGGCACCTCTAGTCACTTTTTATACGGAGATCTCCATGGGAGAAATTCTGTTCCGGATTGCACAAAAAACAAACCACCTTGAAGTAGTGTTCCCCCATACAGGACCCTGTGATAAACATAGAATTCTCACAGTGAGCATGCCACTTGGAACGGTTCCCACCCTAGATGAGTGCGCCACTTAGGGTACAGTTTTTGCTGTAAAATATACCTTAACACATGGTACAACATCACTTGCGGTCTTACTGGAAGTGCTTAAGCAAATTGAAAATGAATATTAATAGGCCCCTGCACTAGAATTGGGGATGAAATTAATTGGCAAATTTGCTACAGTATCCTCAATAATATTAGCCAAAATTAAAGGGGAAGCAGCTGCATTAGCGATATGCCAGTGTCTGACGCAGGTTTCAATAGCAGACCAGGAGCACAAGCTACGAAAAACTATTGAGAACACCTATATATCTATAGACCAAGATAATTTGGGTCTACACCAAATAAGCCATACCCTAAAGGAAAGGTAGTTCTAAGAAGAAAAATACCAATAAAGCAACAGAGTCTTCTTAAAAATGCTGGGACAAACAGAAAAATAAAGAAATACTAAAATCACAGGGGATCTCCACAATAGGAGTGCTCTGAAAAACGTAACAATTTATGTAACCGTATTAGCGGTAAACAGACTGATAGGTATCAGTACACTGATACACATCCTCCTCACTTATTTCAGGACTCATCAGAGAGACGGCTAGAGAGAGGGGTGATCAGAGTGCAGACAAGAAGAGTATGTGAAACTGAAAGGAACGCTTGTCTGACACCCAGCATAAAAGAAGAAGAGAAACTCTCACAACAAAACCCCCAATTCAAGAAAAAAAAGGTTGTTGGAATTATGCCAAAATATGCCACACATATTGAGAACTCTCCTTTGGAACAAGATGTGGGCAGTGACTCTACTAATCAGTGTGGCAGAGGTCACAATAGTTCACCAGAATCTTCAAGAGTGTCTGGGTGCAAGAGCAACTGCCAACGTAACAGAAGTCGAAACACCGGATCAACGTGTCAGTCCTCCGGAGAGAATTTATAAATTAAATATACAAGTTAAGGGTGACAAAATGCAGACCATTAAAGTAATATTCTGGAAAATGTAACAATTAGTTACAAAATTGTCTTAGTGGAGGTAGATTGGCCCCCTGAGTTTGTAAAAATACCCCCAAAAAAGGAGGAAGTAATTTTACCATCATTTTCAGTGCTTAAGCAAGCCTATGCCAAAGAATGGGCTCTTCCACATGCCTTGGCATTATACCGCAACCATTTTGGCTGTGATAACGACCCGGTTTATAATGTTATACCCATGATATCCAGCCCAAAAGTCCAACCACAATATCCTATTAAACATGAAGGGAAACCTACAGTGAGAGAGATATTCTCACAGTTAGAGTACCTAGGAATAGTAGAATCCTATGTATCTCCTATGAATAATTTCCAGTAGCAAAACCAGATAATTCGTCTTAGATCACAGACATTTAAACAGTCATGCATGCACATTTGCAATGCAAAATTAACACAGTATGGTTCTCATAAACAATTTTGTTCATAAAAAATACAAAACAATCTTGGATATTTCCAACACTTTTTTCTGCTAAAATATAGGGCCTGAAAGCAGAGAATTGACAGTGTTCTTAGCGCTAAGCTCACAGTACCATTTCTGTTGATTGCCTCAAGGGAGAACAGTCCAGGACTGTTTGCTGCCCGATTAATGTCAATTCTATAGGATATTGATGCAGAAGCCTTGTCCTATGTTGATGACATATATTTGACAGATAATAACTTAACACATTTTTCCAGAGTAGATCACATAGTAATGGGATTTGCAGAAAATGGCTATAAATTCAACTTTAAGAAAAACAAAAAAGCTTTTCTCAGTGTCTTAGTCATAGGATACAAGCTATCAAATGAGGGCAAGAAACTGGTGTGGATTTTCTTAGAGAAATATGTTCTTTTATAGCCACCAAATACACCTAAAAAATTAAAATCCTTACCAGGATTCTTCAACTTTGGAAGATCATATGTATCAGGTTATACACAGCTCATCAAACCTTTGTGTGATTTAATATAACCTGATTGTTCCAGGACGTATTGGCCATCAGAACATACAAAATACTGAGATAATTACAGACTGACATGCTAGCATCAAGACATTTACACACATGTGCAAACAAAATAAAAGTTGGTCATCCATATTATTGCAGTTGTCATTGGCGTTACTTATGTCACATTCAATGAAGGTGACACACTACTGATTGCATATACATCACCTCTATATTCCAATGCAGAAATGTGTGTGGCAGGCAATGAAAAAATACTCACTGCTGTTCAGATGACGGTCATCAAGGAAAGACTACTGTCTCAAGGGAAACAACTAATTGTCATTACTTCAGTCCCAGCCTTAGAGGGTGTCACAAAGGCCAGTGTTCCTAATGTGAAAGCCTTATATCTGCGTTGGATACAGTGGGCCACTTCCCGAATGGATTCTGACGAAGGCTATGTTTTTGACCCTACTTTACAAACTCAATCATTTCTCCAATATAAACATGAATGCCCCTATGCCCAGTAACGTTTTGCCTCTTAAACAGTATAAACACATCATATATCCTGATGGTTCTGCCCAGCCTGCTATAGGCGCCAAACATCAATAATCAGCGACATGAGCTACGGTATATAGTGTCATGCTGGATGAAAATCTTCCATCCTCATAAAACTTTCAAGCAGTCTCTAGGGGACTGTACTGTATAACTGGCAGAACTAAAAGCATTGATTCTGGCACTAGAGAATGTGGTTCCTGAATTCCTCACACTCATTGTGTGTGATTCACATTACTGTGTCCAGTTGTTCAATGAAAAGTTACATCATTTGCACCTGCATGAATTCAGAGTCTCGAAAGGGAATACTATAAAGCACAAATTGCTATGGGGTTAGATGGCACAACTTAAGGACAGTTTCCACAGGCTCAAGTGATACACATGTTTTTATTGAACAATTATTTTTCATTATTGACATATTCAATAGTTACAAGTACATATCAGACGGGGGCGTGGCCAACTGATGATCATGGCGGTCGCCTTTTGAAAGAGCTCCGGACCCAGGCTAGAATAATCCAGCAGATTCACCGCATTTGGCGATCTCTGCTGTCCTGCAACTTTAGGCACAATGTCAGCTGCTTCACGCTCGAAGCAGCGTTACCTGGAGTCACGGGGTGATCCGAACTGTGGAGCGGGTGGATGCGGCCTGCAGTGCGGCCTGAGACAGCCTGGGCCGCTGGGGCGACGAGTCCTGAAGAGGGTCGGCTCCGATGTAAAGTGCTGTATGGCAAGGCGGCTGGACCTCTGTGCGGCGTTGCGGTGTGCCTGCGGAGCCGCAGCCGGTGACTTGAGGAGCACGGAAGATGGGGCACGGCCGGCGCAGCTCGAGTGCGCTGACCCGGAGCGCACGTCCCAGGTGGCGCCTACGTGAGCGCCGAGGATTCAGTGAGCCCTGCGTGGCCCTGTATGACTGCAGGTGCGGGTGAGGTGACGCGGGGGCCCACCACATGCCGCGAGTGGGTGCCACCATCAAGCGACAAGTTAGAGAACTGTGGGGTGACGCGGGTGCCCCTCCCTTCCCCCGAGGGAGTGCTGCTGCCGAGGGACCGCGTAGACGCCTGTGTCTACAAAGGGAGTAGTGCCAGCGCTTGGCATGGGACTGCATGTGTATGGAGGCGAGGCCATAAAGATCACTGTTCTTGATGAAGAGGTGCCCCTTAAGAGCTAAAATTGAAGTGTGGGAGCGCCCCCCCCTTTCTGGAACTGGGGTTGCGTGATAAGGCAGCGTTGTGACGGGGGGACTGACGACAGTGGCGCTGACCGGAGCGACGCAGACTGGTGGCTTATGACCCAGCGTTTATTGGAGCATGCTGCGGACTGCACTGCACGCACACGGACAAGACTCATGCGAGGTGGGGGCAGCCAAGGTGTCTGCGAACTTGACGTGGTTGGGTTGGGGGGTGTTGCGCCGTCAGACTGCCTTCCTCACAAGGAACAAGGACACTGCACACGCCGTGATGGGATTAGTCAAGGGCAAACAGCAGGACAATGCGGCTGGTCCCGATTGGATCCCTGACACTGTGATGTCACTGGGTGGCTCCCAACAGGCCGGTGGAACACCATCTACCAATGCAGCGGAGGCGGCGGACAAACTGGATTTGATCTTGCAGGTGGTGTGTGACTCTAGGAACGACATAGAGACCCAGATAGGCGCTCTTCCATCTGGTCTGTCACTGCTCCGGGCGGATCACACCAAATTCGCGGATCGGGTGAAAGACCATGGGGTGGAACTACAGGCCTTATCTCCTCAACAAATCAGGAATACTGCCGATATTAAACAGCTCCGGTCCCAGGTTGCCACCCTAATAGACCGCGTGGAGGATGCAGAAGGTAGAGCATGGAGGAATAACGTTCGCGTTGTAGGACTGCCAGAGAGAAGCGAGTGGGCGGATGCAGCAAGATACATGGAAGGTTGGCTCAAGGAGCATGTAACTGTGGAGGGCCTTTCGGACCACTTTTGCATTGAACGGGCACACAGATTCCCACAGGCCGCCCAAAACCAGGGGCCCCCCTGAGACCATTGACAATTAAATTGCTAAACTGCAAGGATCGGGATGTTACAGAAGTCAAGAGAGATGCCCCAAATTAACTTTAAGTCTCGCTTTACCCAGACTACACGTTGCTAGTACAGAAACAGCGCTCCTCCTTTCTATCAGTCAAAAGGAGACTGCGAGAGATGCACTTGCAAAATCCCCTCCTCTTCCCGGCGCGGTTGAAGATTATCCACGTGACGGAAAACGTATTTCTTTGAGAGTCCAGGTGACGTGCAGGAATGACTGGAGGTGATGGAACTGTGGAGGCATTTTTGGCTAACTCCCAGTCCTCGACATCAACCATGCACAAGACCCGTGCGGGGGGAGGCCGCTGCGTTTCCAGAAGGCTAGGCAAAAGGAACCCACAACTCCGGCCTACAACGCAACAGATACAAGGTGACAAGGAGACTGCGATCCTGGCAGTTTCTTCCTTCCGGACTACAGCGCAAATCGACGACCGGACTACGTCGGAGGCGGACACCCAGAGGTCGGACTCGGATGGGAATGTGGCCCTGTTCCCCTCAGTGACTCCACAGACTGCGGATGGACTGATTACCTGAAGCGAATGGACAGTATTATGGATTTACAACTGAACAGTAATGTATATCGCCCCGCTATCCTTACCACCATATTTGTTGTACAGGCATTTTATCCCTTGTAATTAAGGCTCGGGCCGTTTGACACTCAAGGTAGCTCAGAGTAGACAAAGGCGCTGCATCGGGTGGGTTTGTCCACGTACCCCAGTATGCTAATGCTTTGCATAGATGTTACACAGGTTTCTTTGTTTCCTGTTTTGTTGGGTGGTCCGGTATAGTTTCACGAACGGACCGAGTATTGTTTTTTTTTAGGGTGGGTAAGGGTCCTGCGGGATGCACTTTCCTGCACTGGCACGGCACTACATTAACCTTGCTTCCTATACGATGGCCACACCCAGATACGTGATGCAGACACAAAATAAATTTACCATAATAACATGGAATGTCAGGGGTCTAGGATTCGTTCACAAGCGACATAGAATACACGCGCAGTTGTTAAGATGCAAGGCGTAGATAGTGTATTTGCAAGAGTCCCACATGATTGAGGCGGAAGTGGGAAAGCTATGTGGGAAGTGGAGAGGGCAGGTGTTCTCAACCACGAGTTTATGGGTCAGGCATGGAGTACCATTCAAGTTAGTGGAGCAGAGGGTGGATCACCAGGGGAGGTATGTCCTTGTCAGGGGTACTTTAGATGGCCAACCGGTAGTACTAGGATCAATATATGCACCAAACTCTGAACAGGGCACATTCTTATGTAAATTGTCAACTGCACTGATGGGCTGGGAGAGTTATCCGTGGATTGTTGGCGGGGATTGTAATGCTGTGATGGATGTATTGCTGGATAGATCGCACCCTCCTTTGCATTGGACGGGTGTCTGTAAACAGCCCAAAGTACTATGCGACTGGGCGGAGGGATGGGGGTTATGTGATGTGTGGCAAATGAGGCACCTGACACACAGAGAGTACTCTTTCTACTCGCCAGTACACGTGCTACACACACAAATTGACAGACTGCACTGTTCCAATACCATCGCAATGCAGGCACTGACCACCACATATTTAGCGAAGTCCTTCTCCGATCACAGCCCATTGGAAGTGGTGATTGGATGGGGCAGGGCGCCCACACTAGTGCCAACATGGCGATTAGGGCCACAATTGCTGGAAGACTCAGTAATCCACACTTCCATGTCGGACACCATTCAGCAGTATTTTAGAGACAACAGCCACACAGCCTCTACTAGGCTGATTGAATGGGACGCCTTCAAAACAGTATTCCGGGGAAAGCCTTTGGAGTGACGGTAGGGGCAAGGCAAGAACTACATAGGTCCCTGGTTGACGTGGAGGAGAAGCTTGCTAAATTAGAACAGGAGGCTGTACTGAATACGGATTGGCAAGTCCGTCTGCAGGAAGCTAGAATCAGACATGCTGAGCTGTTGGAGTCCCTCCGGGTAATAGACCACCAAAGGTACACTCAAATGACCCACACAGATGCTGAAAAGGCGGGGACGTTACTGGCTAAGCTATTGCGAGATGAGATTACTACCGCTACGGGAGGTATGGTGTACACCCAGGGAGAAATTAATGAAGCCTTCTGGCAAGACTACGCACAGCTTTATAGCATACCAGAGGGAGGAGTCGGTACGGCTGTGGATGAGTTTTTATCCACAGTTCAATGCCCCCAACTTACGAAGGATGCCCGGAAGGATTAGTTGGGCCCCGTTACTCAATCGGAAATTAGGGCTGCCATAAAGGGCCTCCCCGTAATAAGACCACTGGGTTGGACGACCTACCAGCTAAATTTTATTCCTCCGTTGCGGATCTCCTCGAGCCCCAATTGGAAATCCTTTATAGGGAGGCCTTGAAGGAGGAAGCTTTGCCCCTCACTACAGTGCAGGCACTGGTGGTTCCATACCCAAAACCTGGTAGGGACCCCACAGACATGGCTAGTTACCGGCCTTTATCACTATTGACGAGAGAGTACAAAATACTCAGCAAAGTCCCAGCCAACAGACTTCTGCCAACACTGCACACACTGATCCACATAGACCAGACGGGTTTTCTGCCAGCGCATAGCACATCCCTGAACACCAGAAAGCTGCACCACCTGCATACGGAGTCCCCGAACCGATCGGATTTTGCGGGCTGTATCTCCTTAGACATGCGTCAAGCGTTCGATATGATTAACTGGGAATATATATTCAGGGCCCTAGCACGATTTGGCCTGCCAGAGGAGTACATTGTTTGGATCAGACTGCCAAACCACGCTCCTATGGCTAGAGCGAGGACAGGAGGGCATATTTTGGCGGAAAACAAGGATGCCTGCTCTCGCCGCTTCTCTTGAGCCCTTGGCAATAAAGATCAGGGCAGACCTGCTTGACATGGGGATAACCGTTGGCGCTACCACACATTTATTCTCGGCCTATGCCGAAGATATCATACTGTACCTGCATGACCTACGTTCCCCCATGGATGCTGTGGCTGCATTAATCGCCTCCTTTGAAAGACTGTCAGGTCTCGCTAATAACCCGGCGAAATCAACTGTCTTCTTTTTTACATGCCGGATTTTAGATTTGGCAAAACCAACAGTTGATGGACAGAATGCAGAACAATGTCATACATTCACCCCAGTATGGAGATCTGGGCCTAAATCAATCGTTTTTTTGCACTCCACACCACCCCAGTTCAGACATGGCCATATGCAAATCAGCCTTGACCCTGTGCCTCATGGGAACAGTCCAGCCCGAACTGCCAAGTCATGTCTTTCCTGGACCGGAATCAAGCATCCTAGGACCGGTTTCTGGCTATCAGCCGTCTTCAGCCAGGATAGCTTGACTCCAGTGGTGTGGAGAGCATGGGACTCACGTCTAAGCATACCCATCCCACTCGGGGTGACAAATGCAAAACCAACGGTTGATGGACAGAATGCAGAACAATGTCATACATTCACCCCAGTACGGAGATCTGGGCCTAAATCCATCTTTTTTTTGCACTCCACACCACCCCAGTTCAGACATGGCCATATGCAAATCAGCTTTGACCCTGTGCCTCATGGGAACAGTCCAGCCCGGATTTTATATTTGGGACACTGAGGGGCATATTATCAAGGTCAGTCGATACATTATCGCTGCTTTTATTGGCAGGAAACTGCAGATTAAGCGGCTATAATGGCCTTGATAATATGCTCTATGAATTCCAATCGAAGCCCATGTTAGATGTGAACATACCGCAGGACCTTCTCCCCCTTCTACATTTGGCGCTGCAATGCTGGAGGGCGGCATTGCAATATGCAGGAGCACCCCCAACTTATGCTGGCAATGTACCTTTGCTTGGCATTCCCTTACAATGCAGTCGACTAACGATGCGCCGGCTTACACCCTGGGTGGATGTGGCAGTCACTACAGTTGCGGACCTCTTTGGAGATGGGACACTACTGGACCACGATAACTTTACTCGAGGAACGGGGACACCAGATCATTTGTACCTCCTGCACGCCACCTTACTACAATATGTACGGAAGTATTGGGCACCACAGAGACAGGAGCCCCCCATTAATAACCTAGTTAAAACAGTGTACCATATGGATAGGGGACGTCACCTCATTAGATGGTTATATGTAGGCCTGAGCTCCCATGCACAAATTGACCTGACCCCGTTACGCACTGCCTGGGAAGGGGATATGGGCAGAGCACTTGCAGACAAGGAGTAGGAGAGGGTGCTAGAGCACCCTAAAAAGGTATCACGGAATGTGCGCTTTAAATATATCCAAACTATGATCTTGCACAGGGCGTACCTCACAAGACATAGACTTGACAGGATGTACCCGACGACGCGCCACCACTGCCCCAGATGTCACTGGGGATAAGTATGCTGGGGATAATGTTGTAGGCTGCATGTTGAGCAGATGTACTATTCTGTAAACCTATGTACTGCAAAGAGGAAGGTAAAACAATAAAAATATGTTTAAACAAAACAAGTACATATCAGACATTACAGTACCACTATGGTACAATCAAACATATGTGCACATTAGTGTCTATTACTTAAAATACTTCCCTAATCTAAGTTATCCTTCCTCAAGTGTTGGGTGTCTAGTTACTTGGGGTGGTTCGCAGATATGTTCTCTGTAGTTGTTCCAATTGCCCAAATCTGTGACCACGTCTTAGGACAACCATGCGACACATTAACTGTCTTTTCCATAACCATGCACCAGTCCATGTCTTTTTTCCATGTGTTCAGAGAAGGCATTACCCTTGCTCCCCATAGCCTGGCGATTTTTCTTTTAGCAATTATCAATCCCAATATCACCCATGTTCTTTCCCTCCCTGTTAAATCTGTGGGGCCCCAAACATTCAAAATACATAGTTTTAGCTTGGGCTCTATTAGCTTACCCTGTACATTTGCCATGCACTGAATTACCTTTCCCAAATACCACTGGATGCCTACACAGTCCCAAATGGAATGTATAAAGGTCCCTTCCCGATTGCACCTACGGTTAAATCTGGGATCCTCCCTATCAGTTATCAGCATGAGATCTGTGTTTGCCAGGTATAATCTGCGCAATTGTGATGCACATGTTGAGTCAAAAGCATGTTGGAAAACAGGTTTTAGTGAATTTATTGACAGACAAAGCTGCCAAATCTGCAGTCAAGACTGCAACTTTAACTCCGATTACTGGTTCTCACACTAGGGAATATGATATCATGAATGCCATCAATGCTTCGTGCAATGGGACCCCATTGCCTAAAAAATATTCAGTATAAAATATTCCTATCACTTAGGTGCTCAAAACAGTCTCTTTGCTATCATCCCTGGTGTGGGTGATGGTGTGAACCAAAACCACTGGCTAGAATTAATCATAGCTCCCCATGAGAGTGTAGAATCTGTCCATGGTGGTTTGGTGGCCACAATTTCACTTTTGAAAAAACGCTATTGGTGGCATGGTCTATACAGGCAGATGAAACAGTATTTCCTTATTTTCATCATTTGCCAACAAATACAAAGCTCCTCTTTTTCATACCAACCACATACACCCTTCTTAGTTTCTAGCAAGCCTCTCCAATGTATCTATCCATACATACATTGTGGTCCTCTCAATTCAGATGAAGTTTTTAAACTTACTCTACGTGAAGTAGAGTCATGCTCCAGAATCCTATGGGTGTGGTTACAGCGATGTGCTGGCGCTTGCACTGTTTTTCCAAGTCTTCATCAGCATATATGCAGTAGCTGTATTCCACTTGGGCGCTGCATTTGCTTCTAAGGCTTTCAGGGATACTATAGGAACCTTGGGTGTTGCTGTGCATTATTTTTCTCCATATCATCCTGAGGGAAATTCGATAGTGGAGAGGGACAACCGTGACTTAAAGCATTCCTTAAAAGTTAGAATATTAGGTTCAGTTATAGTTGGGTCCATAGCTTTTATGGTGTTCAGAGAGCATTCAATAATCAGCCTAGATGATTTTTGGGTGGCCACATTGTAAGACGTCTTATTCTTGTCTCCATTGATCAAGTTAAATTATAGCACATGGTCAATGCTACATAGTAGGCCACGAGAACAGCTGGGTAGGTCCCTGAGCCCTCTTAGTAACCTACCTGAATGAATTTTAGGCAACACCAATGTTTCTCCCTGGTTAGGTAGGGCAGAGAATGAACTATTGATTTTAGTTACCGCTACAAAAACAAGCTCTACATATGATGTGCTTTTACAGCTTGCTTCTGCTACTTCTAACAACACAGTTGTTTATGATGAACCCCCTTTGTAGGTGTTTACTAGTTCTCTTCTGCCTACTATGGCTCCTTTTTTTCAAGAGACGGCTTCAGGTTACTTTGCCATTGTTGATGACTTCTCTTCGAACTTTCCAACACTTCACTATATAGTGTATGTGATGTTCTTCTCTGGTTAAAATGCATTTATCCGATTCCTCCATGGCATTCCATTTGGATTGCTAGCTCACTATTTTTTCTGCCTCTTTGGATTAGATTTCTGATTTTTTATTCTTGTTAATATATGGACACTATCTCTCAGAACACTCTGCTGCAGAACTGGTAGTGGAGGTGCTGAAATCTCATTTAACTTCACACAAAGTGGAAAGAGGCATGTCCCTTTTCAACATTTCTGCTTTTCCAGTGCTTGATGGAATTGTTTGGGATAAGGTCCCATATGATATTTTTGTTCCTACAGAGACACTGCAGGTTCCTTATGTCTTTATGGTCATGATGTGTGATTTGATCAAACCTGGATTTGTTTCTGATCAATGGGATGTAAGACTAGTTAATTCAATGCTCTCGGAGCTTGAATAGTATACTGTAATTAATTTGAAAGTGAGGATTTGTACCTAAATTCTACTAATTATAAAAAATGTGTAGTTATCATCACTATGCACATCATTATTTACACAGAGCTAGTGTTCCACGCACACTTTTACATTTTACTCAATGAGAACATTTCATGACTCCCCTGTGGGTAGCTAAAACATACATGGACACATTTCCATATTGTTATGGGCATAATGCTGTAGACACGGTTTCCTTTTATTAACACTAACTCAATGCATTCAGCTTTATTTATTTCCCAGCTGGCCCTAAGAAGCTATAATAATTGGAAAGACACCATCAACTTACAATCAATTTGGGGAGCAAATAATTGGCAAGTGCAGGAAATAGACACCTTATTCAGAGCCTGCTTGATTGCAAGACAAATTATACCCTAAATATTGCAGCAGACCACTTGCCTGGGTATAGCCAAAATTAATTAAATTAATCTGCCAAGTACTCCTTCAAGTGCCCACTTTAATAATTGGTAACACTTGTTAAATTGCACTGAGGAACAGCTCAACAGAATGATGTAAAATGGTACATACAACATTTTCAGGTCCTAAAGGGTGTTCATTGTGGCCAGTGGACACAAATGGTTGTCATGCATGTTTTTAAGAACCTACACAAGGCCTAAAAGCTAGCAGACCAGACCCTTGTTACATACAGTCCTCTCTCTCAGGGGTCTTTACCACCTATTCTGTAGGGAAATTGTGCCAGTGATGGTATAACATTTCATTTTGGCTGCAGTGAAAGAACACCTTTCTCTCTTATAGGAAGACATGCATTTGCACAATTTCATGTTAGGTCCTAGGTCTTTAAGAGATGTATTTATGCTTCCTAAAATGAAATATGGAAAGTATCAGAGATATTCATTTAATGCAAATTGATCAACACAATTTTGAAAAAGCACTTGCTGTTGTTAATGGCATGAATAAGTTGTCAACTTGTATTTATAATTTGAATAACATTGTATTGTCTGCTATTGACAATACACAAAATGACATGTCATCTTTATACCATGGGCAGAGTCAGCTTAGGACAATTATGAAGTTGAGCTGGACACTGCAATATCTTGCTGTGCGCCCTGGAAATACTTGAATTCAACAGAGATATTGTTGTCTTTTAATTTTACATATAGGGAACAATAAATGTTTAAGAAAGGTACTACAAACACAATGGTAAACATTGAGTAATTAGAACACATACCTTTTACACTAGCCAAAACACCGTCAGCAGTATGGTTGAGCCATGGGTAATATCGTTACCAATATCCACATTTCACTTCACATCTTGCATGTATCTTGGTGAACTTGTGCAACACATATTTATTGCTTCTAACACCGCTAGTGTGGTACATTTCTTTAAAGTGGTTGGCTCTGGCTTTGTCAGCACATTTCAGACCATTTTTCAGAGTGATTTAATCCTTCATTCATTCAATATTTTCTAATGTTTTTGGAGGGATTCCGCCTGTTTTATTCCTGATTTGTGGAATTGTGGTTCCGTTTTTGCTGATCCGCAGTATATGTTCCACGACAAGGCCAAATGGTGATGAGTCTGCCACACATACGACTCTGTCGTGAACGGATGATATATTTTTGTGTAGTTTCTGTTTCTTAGCATTTGAACTTTGACCTGTTCCTAACATTTCGAGTTGTGTGGTTTACCTGCTTGCAACCTGTGATCCACTGTCTGTGGTGTCCTTTTGAGTGTGCACTGGACATCTGCTTTCCAATACAATTAGTACATTCTATGGACATGGATCTATTTATGTGTCCGATGAGGACCCATTTTCAAAGTTGTCACATAAACTTGCCATTGCTTTGGGATATTTTCCATGTGCCTACATCTTTCAATATGGATTCCAGCTCTTCTGATGCAGATGCATTGCAGGATAACGCACCTTTAGGGTTGACTTGTGTGTCAGGCCACGTTTTCTCTTTGAACCTAATTAACGCAGCCATATGGAAATATCACCTGCAAATGATGAATCCTTCTGTTTTTCTTGACACTGGAAGCCTGGATGACATTTTGGGAGCCTCCTGAGATTTTAATTTGGCCTTTTTTATATAAATTGATTTTAATGTTTTTTTTTAATTAATTGCCATATTTTAGTTTGCCCGGGTTGTGAAAGTATCTTTTATTCATTATATGCTTTATTTTTAGACTTGTTTTTATATAGAAACTTTGGTCTGGATGTGTGCATTCAAGCTCAGATTTTGAAATATTCATAATTTCTTACAGTTTCTTACATCGAGCATACATCCATTTGCCAACTTTCAACCTGTAAATAGGTTTTATATTTTAGCTTTAGGATTACATTTCTCGTTAAACAGTGTTTGAGTGATTACCCCAGAGTGCCTTGCAGCCAGCAAAGTTAAATTACTTAACAGTTTTACAGGACCATCAGTTTTTCTCATATATTGATAGAATAAGATGAAACTTGACGGCATGGGCATACACAGAATATGTGGTTTCTAAAATCCAAGGAAATAATATGTCCATTACTTGAATTTTAAAATGGATTTGCAAGGTGGAGATTGGCCACTCACCACTCCCTACCACAACAAAATAAAATAACTGGTTGAATATGTTGACACAACATATACAGGGTCATGTATCTCACACCGGAAAGATGCCACAAACATCATACACATAATGCTTGCCCACTAATTCCTGATTTATATAGTGGCTTTATACAGCAGAAAAAAAGCTCTTGTTGAATAATGTTTACAGATGCAAGTTTCACATACCAGGTCTATAATGTGTCAAAGAAACACACACTTTGGCCATTGACTGGAGAACTATCTTTCAAGTTACAGAGATCTTGGAGGTATTTGCTTTACCCAGTAAAACTATCTATGAGGAAAAATATATATATTCTGGGATCAGTACTCTTAAAACAGAACTATACTTACAGTAGCATAGAAAGTACACACTTGGTTGCAGACTGAAAGAAATTGAATATTTGAGAGAGGTGTAATCCCTACTCAAATAATAAACACACTCCTTCTCATGGTGAGTTTACAAAAAGTGCTAAATAAAGCATTGCTTAACACTCTAGTAGCTTAGCACAAAGCATTGGGGCTGAAATTAGAGGCAATGTGTAAAGTGTTTATGCAACACTAAAACAGTAATAAAATGAAAACACAACACTAGAAAAACCCAAACCAAGTTAAAAAAGCAGAGTGAATGTTAATAGATTAACTTAACAGCAACAGGACAAACATCCAACTAGGAAAATTGGCGTTATGAATTTTAAAAGTTATCTGGCTGTGCTTGACCGGGTCAAACTCAAAAGTACAGGTCATCCACAATGGAGGGTGGTCAGAAGCAAGGATCAAATTTGTCCTAGCAGAAAGTTTGCCTACTAATTTATTTCAGTTTTTATGCAAGAAGCACTCTGCAACGAAGTTTGAGGTTGGGCTGCAAGCTGGACCCAGAAAGTGGCTTTCCAATGGCAGGGTGCTGAACTTTCAGGCCTTGGTTGAAACTTCGCATAGGGGTGAGGTTCTAATCAGAGTGAAGAGATGTTCAGTGATCAGGACTTCACATCGGTGGGAAACACGTGCAGTTGTTGTTGACACAAAGATCTCTTGGTGGTTAAGCCCAGGGTTTGTATCCTGAAAGGTTGCATCAGCAGTCAGTTTTAGGCCCCACGTTAGCCTCAGCGAAGTCCACCCCGGTTTACGCGGAGACTGGGGACCGTTCTTTTCAAAGCAATGAGCCAAAAACTTCTGCTTTTTCACCTGGAGTCCAGGTCTTGCAGTTTTTGGGTATATGAGGATTGCACTCTAACGCTAACAAAGGGACAAGGATCTGTAGAGGCAGCTCTTAGAGGTGAGGACTCACTCCAGTAGAGGTCAGCAGCAACTTTCCAGCTGATCCAGTTGGTACTGATCAGCTGGGCAGTTGCAGGGAAAGTCCTCTGGAAGCTTGTTTTGTCACTATACCTCAAACAGTAATTCAGCCAACTGACCCTGTATGTCACTGCTAGGGACCTGGGTTCAAAGCATGCAGGCACAGTCTTTCTGAGTCTCCAGGCGTCCAAGAGTGTTCTCATGAGAGGTTCTGAGAGTGACACTTTACACCCAGTTTGTCCCTGTGTGTGGAGGTCACCCTCGTTGTATAACCCTAAAGTGGTTCTGGTCAGTACTTCCCTTCCATTGGTCTGGTTCCAATGTTGCTAGTGAAACAAGGACAGGACCATGTGTGAGCTTGTGAGCTGCATTTGCCAGTGACAGGGCAGGCATCTTCAGATGCCAAAAGAGTCAGGGGACAGCCCTCAGGCTACCCTTTTCAGCTCATGAAGGACTGAGCACAACCCTCAAGCCAGGCCATCCTGCTCAGGAAAGGAACACCCTTCACTGCACACAAGGCACTTTTGTCTCCTATCTGGAAGCAATACACATCACATCACAGGAGAGTCATTCACAGTCATGTGAGCCTGGACACCGGAAGAAAGGCACATTTTATTTAGGCAGGAAAATACCAATTTACTGAAAGGGCCATTTTCAGAATACTAAATTAAAATCCGACTTTACTATTAAAGAGGATTCAAATTATAATTCAAATATAGTTATCACTAATTAACTGTAATAAGATAACCAACTGTTAGTCTGTACGGCAAATAGCCTTCCTGAAGTGAAAAACAACTTTTTCACCATCCGCACTTGTAGAACTTAAATACACATGTGCTATTTTTAAACACTCTGCACCCTATCCTAAGAGCATTTAGGGCCCAACTTATGGGTGACAATTACGTTTTAATAATAAAGGTTTATTTTGCAAGGTCAAAATGGCAGTTTCAAACAGCACTAAAGGCTGCAGTGGTAGGTCTGAAACATATTTTAGAGCACTATTTTAGTGCGTGGCAAAATGAATGCTGCGTTCATTTTTAGTACTAAAGTTACAGGGTCTTGGAACGTGGTTATATTTGCTAGGGATATATAAGTAAGTTAAATGTGCCAATTAGGTGCATATCAGTTTTACCATTTTTGGAAGTGAGAGCGCAAGTACTTTTCCACTGGTTCAGCAGTAGTAAAGTGTGCAGAGCCATAATGCCAACAAAAACTGGGATCAGCTAACATATGGTTGTGAAGGCAAAGCTCCGTGGGATTACCACGTAAAAGATGGTCATTTCCAACACAATGTAGAAAACTATCAGATTGCACACATCTTCCGTATTTGTTTTCATTAGGAAGCTGAGCCTCTCCCTCAGGTTACCCAGAAGTTACAGGTTTAGGGCTCATAGGAGAGTTTGAGTGTTTTTATTTAAGTACTTTTAGCAGTTTGGCGTTTTCTCACAAACATTAACAAAAAAAATGATTTTAAAGAACAATATATAAAACCCAATAATCCGTTTAAAACCCCTTTCTAGCTGCATTCAGATAAACGAGAGGCACAACCCTCAACTACTCAGATCACATTGTGTCTGTCAGTGACCTTAAAGCAATTTTTACATTTAAAACAAAATAACACCTTAAACTAAAGAGAACCTAATAAATTGGTATAAAGTTCATAACAACTTCCTTCAAGAAAAATATAGCCAACGCTTCTGCAAGGAGACTCTAATTACGCTTATTTCAGTCTTTACTTTGAAGGTCTGTAGGAGACAGGAAGGGCACACTGTGTTCCACTAATCTTATTGTCTCTGACACATTGTAATTATTCAGAATAATTTTTCTCCTAAGAACTGTAGGACCTTAGTTAACCAAATTCACTATTCCACTGGTTAATTAATTTCTTGCCTCTCCTCTTCATACTAAGGATCATATCGTAACTCTCCTTAAATTTTCCGAAATAATGTTGAACAAGTAAAACAAAACCTCATTTTAGATTTTTAGATCTTGACTTTCGAACGCCGCAGAAGAGTAATTTTACTTAAACATTTAAACAGGAGGCAACATAACATATAATCCAAAAGTTCTTTCAGTTCATATACATACGAGTCATTTATGACCAGGTTTTTATCATAACAGTGCCGACACGTAGACTGCTACTTCTAGCAAGAGCACAAATTCGGTACTTTCGTATGATACTTGTCAGATAGGTGTGTAAAATGTGTGCAGCATCAACCAATCCTACTCATTGAAAGTCATGATTCTCCAAGGTCTGCAGTGTTATATTTGGGGCTGGTCTTTCTTTTTACCTACGGTAACAGAGCTTCTACAAAGTCACATAGTTTTGGTCAGTATCTTTTTCAAGGACCTTGGTTATAGCTCCAAAATTGCACGTGAAATTAAACTTCAATGGCTTAATCAAACCTATACAAGGCCGGACTGGGGGCGGTTTTGGGCCCCTGGGGGACGTTTTTGTTACAGGGCCGATTTTGCAGCATCGGCCCTGTACCAAAATCGGCTGAAAACCGGCCCCAGAGAGGGCTCTGCGGAACCTCCAACCCCCCTCCCCCGAGTGGGGAGGGGGGGCCGGCCGAGCACTTTGCCGGGGCGGTTGTGGTTTCCAGTCCGGCCCTGAACCTATATATTGTTCCAGACATGTCTGTGAAGTGGTTTTTGTAATGAGCTGACAGTTTTACTGCAAATTTAGATGCTGCTATTTGCATGATAAATAACATCCAGCCCCATTACCTTCCTAGGAGATTCTATATGAAGATGCAGTCACCTCTTTCATAATCATAATGTCCTCTTGAGTGGACCTATCATGGCTAGACTTTTATCCAGCTGTCAAATCTCCATACCATAACCTAATATGCATCTTTGCTTTGCCTAAACTATCTTGTAAGTTTGTGCTAAAAACGTATTCATAGTTGACTGCAACAAGTCTTTCTGTCTTGTGTGAACAATTGTGCTATATCCAAGGCATGGGTGTGACAGACTCATGGCTTGCAGAATGTTTGGACTCTGGGAAAATAATACTGGGTACAAGATATTGTAAGTATGCTAAAACTCCTGAAGCAAAACTGGCAGAGATCTGCATCCGAAACCATCTATTACTTCCATCCCATGACCCAATACAAGCACTGTCTTGGTTGATCATAGCACTGGTTGGGGTCTCGACAAATGCCAAACCTCTTGAGTACCTACACTAGCACTGTAGTGTTCATTTGCAATCTGGAAGTCGAGGCCGTTATTCCAGTGATGCAGTTGTCACCTGTGCACCAGGTATAGTAGCATGGTTGACCAGAGGTCTGAGGGACCCGTGGCAAACAAATTATATATATTTTTGCTCATAAATCGAGCATTGCACCCCATTTTCCTTGTTCCCACTAGGCCTCTTGGCACCCTTTCTACGACACTGCCTGGAGCCCTGTGATCGTTGAGTGTCAATGCCATCTGTTAACAACCCAAAGATGGCCTATACTTTGAACCCTGGAATCCCATTCCCACCAGAAGCCCAAATTCTTTAGGGAAATGAGCAATCGGTACTCCGCTAGTTTTCCCTCCTGTAAGCGATCTCTGCAACCCTAGGATCTACAGACAAATTTAATGATAATTGAAAAGGAGCAATTACTTGTTTTGATTACTAGCTGGGACATCATAGACCACCTTTACCTGCAGTCCTCCTGGGAAAAAGTTTGAGAAGACATAACTACTGGACCTATGAATAAACTACTACCTATCAAGAGAATAACGTAAGAGAATGAGTGGTCTCTTGCCATTCACAAGTAACTTATTCGTAGCTCACTGTAGACAATAGAGTTACAGTTCTCCTGTCACTGAACTAGCGAGCAGAATCATTCATAACTTGCTACAGTCAAGACTACTATTCCTCTCTTGCCACACATAGAAGAACTATCCCATGCATTTGGCAGTGCAATCCATAGTTCAGCTTACTAATCTTTATCTCAATGCAGACAGCAGAGCTTTCCACATATGACGCAGATACCCTAGTTAGCCCAAAATCTCTCACAGACAGGAACACTATCCCCACTTGCTACAGTGAGAAGGACTGTGCCCTGGTCTGCTCCTCTGTCCCTGGACTGGTGCACATCTATCTGCCTGATTATCTGTCTTTCTGTTTTTCAATATTTATAAATCTATGCCATAACTCACATTTGGAGTATCTACGCAAAAATAACTCAAATTCCTTTAAAGGTTTATGAAGACTACTGTCTACTACATGTACAAATTGAAAACAATTCTAATTACAAATTTACATAAAATATATAAATAATAGCCCAAACCAAGAATCAGACCTCATGCTGAAGGACAATTCATGGCATGTATCTACCTGACCCATTGCCAAGGTAAAGTCAAAATACCCCTCCACCCATCTTTTAGGTAAACTCAAATTCACAGACAGGCACAACTATTCAAGAATGAGAATGTGTGGCTAGCAGCCGTGCAAGATGGCCGCAGCTGATTAGAGCTCAGTGATCGTGAAGAAACCCCCAGATTAATCCGTTAATTGATCCTGTGTCCACAGAGCACTGTACGGCAGGACACCGACCAGCAGAGTTCGCAGCACGGAATGAGCCGCTCCGGAGCCCGGTAGGTGTGGCTGCGGAGGAGAAAGATCGATGGAGAAGGCGGGGCCTACGGTCCGACCTGGGACCGGGGCCTCGCGTGAAGCCGCAACCCGCGAGACAGTGAACCGGAGGGGGCACAAAGGCAAGGAAAGGCCGGCGGTCCCACAGCTGGCGCACAAACACTCGCACACTGCAGAGCTCATGCAGACTAGACCCCGGCTCACCTCCCGGCAGAGGGGAACAGAGAGGAAGACGCGACATACCACCCCCCCCCGAGTACAATGGCAGTAAGTGAGGAGCCTGCACAAGCCCAACACTCGTGGCCGCAGCGTTAGACCCACGACAATGTGCAGGATCGGAGCTGCGCAGGAAGAGTGGTACGAAAAGGCTGCTAACGACGGCCCGAGGTTCTTGGCTTTTAAAACAAAAAACACCTACATAAGCTAAAGACGCTGTACAGGGCAGGCGCGCCCAGCTAATGGAACCACAAACAACGTTTGCTAATACTCCTAATAAATAAAGTGCGATATCCCTTGCTCCCCCACCCTCCTCCACATAGTCCAGTGATGATCCTGAGGCGGCAGTCCATGCCCTAGTGCGACCTCGATAAGAGACGCAGCTTACAGTGCGGGGAGGCACACAACGCTCATTTGCCCGGTGTGGGGGGCAGGAAACCTGAAAGGCCGAGTGCGGGGGTAACTGCACAGCAGGCAGCAGCGATTACTGACAACCACACGGGCATGCAATAGCACTGGATGTGGGAATTGCAATGGGAGGCAGGGGGCCAAAAAGTCAAACAAAAGCCAGATTGGACAAATTTGCTTACACAAAAGACTCTGACCACGCGCACAGGGCTGCATCGCGAGCTGCCAACACAGCAGCAGACAAGTCAGAATCATCGGAGAAAGTCACCCTCAAAGATGTAATGGCAGCCTTGCATATTGTACAATCCTCCATTGGGTCAATGTCTACGGACATCTCCTTAATAAGGGCTGACTTTTCCAAAAAGACAGAGAGACTCGTGGATGTTGAGAAGACGGCGGCCACGCTGACCACAGACACGGTTACCCTACAACAACAAATGAAGCACCTAGAAGCGGACAATAAACTGAATATGGCGAAACTGGACGATCAAGAAGGGCGCTCCAGACGCAGTAATGTACGCCTGGTGGGGGTAATGGACCTCTTCGTGGAAGATCTCATCAAGAACCACCTGTAGCCCCGTGGACTGTTCATCTTCTTTTCGGTGGAAAGAGCGCATCGGGTGCCAGGAGGCAAACAGCGCCCGGGGCCCCCCCCCTTGACCTATATTGGCGAGATTTTTCAACTTCCGCGACCGCGACACCGTCTTACAGGCAGCAAGAATCACAACCCCCCACACAAATTGACAATGGAGTGGTTCAGTTCTATCCGGACTACACGGCGGTGGTCACCAAGCAAAGGCGTAGTTTCCTGGAAATAAAGACAGAGCTGTGTGCAAGAGAACTCAAATACTCGATGCTCTTCCCGGCAAAACTAAAAGTGGAAGCGGAGGGGAAGATGTGTTTTTTTGCGACGCCAGAGGAGGCACAGGAGTGGTTAGAAGGATGGCGCCCGGCAAATGGCCCCAAAGCACATGGCAGGAACCAGCAACGCCGAAGAACGGAATTACAAGTGTCAGAGACCGGGCAGCAGAATAAATCCGAAGAATGATCAAACGTGGGACTGCATTTTTTGACAGTGGGAGCTGCCAAAAAAAGAGGGCACTCGCCGCAGCCAACATCTACAGACTGGAGACATTACAGGTGGCTTGAACTGTATAAGGACCATTAAACACTGTAAAATAATGGGAGCTGGGGATGCAGCTTCAGTAAGGTATGAGGAGACTCTACTTTTTACGCTCTGTGGCGAAAATTGTATTATTAAGGGGGAAATTTTGTGGGATCACGGATAGACTCACCCCCAAGAGACATGGCCCGAGTTGGGGAATCGAAGCACTCTGCTCAGTTGGGGAGGCAGAAAGTTCGAGTGCCGCCGGGCAGGGAGACAGGGAGACAGGGAGGCAGGGAGGGGGAGGCAATGGAGGGACAGTTGGGGATATTAGGTTCTTGGAGGTATTTTGCTCTCCTGTTCTGCATATATAGTGGCAAAATCTCCGCACGATAAAGATGAGGAGAGGTGGAATAAGAATGTTAAGTTTATGTTGGGAGTTAGATGTATTGTTTTTTCGCCATGGCAAATTGGTAGAGATTGACCGATATACACGCAAACATTGTTTGTCTCACAGGCAGCTGTATCGGATAGAGGTAACACCCGAGTATGGACACTACATTGCAGCAACTTGACTACATAGGCACCCACCCGATAACGCCGATGCAGCCAACTCCCCCCCTAACTGTAATATCCTGGAACGTCAATGGATTGGGTAATAAGATTAAAAGAGGGTTGGTACTTCAATACCTGAAACGTAAAAACACCGACAGTGACACTACTCCAGGAAACCCACTTTATCGGCTCAACATGCAAGGCACTTGATTGATGGGGGTTAATAATGGTGGCACATTTGGCAATTCACCTCGGGATCCCGAGGGGTAGGAACACTAGTTTTAAAAAGCTCACCGCTGATTATAAAAGGAACATTGACAGACGACCAAGGCCGATTCGTAGCACTATCCTGTTGATGGGAAGGGAAAACATACAATATGATATCGGTTTAAAATCCCCCCTACACTCCACCAAACGGCGTTTCAGGATATTGGCAAATTTCTGCTGGACCTTCCAAAGGGTGAACTGATTATAGGGGGAGACTTCAATACAGTATTGAACACCACCCTAGATCGATGCCCCCCCCAGGGAACCCAATAGGCCCAATCAAATACTAAAGGATTTTATAGATACAATGAGACTGATAGATATCTGGCGCAGGCTACACCCCAGGGAACAACAGTATACTTTCCACTCAGGAGTACATAACAGTCTCTTGAGGATAGACTACATTTTAACATTAGCGATCACACAAGGGAGACAATTAGAGGTAACCCACCTACCTAGGGGCATATCAGATCACTCACCGATAGTACTTACGTGTATTTCTCAGACCCTAGGTAGAAGACGCACTTTCACGATACTTCCCAGATACTTGAAAGTTCCTAAGATCGGCAAAGCATTACTTAAGTCCACAGAGCAGTACTTTGTAGAAAACGAGCGATCAGTAGACTCGCCGAGTATATTATGGGAGGCATACAAAACAGTGATTAGAGGACAGGTCATATCATTATTCACAAATCACAGGCGGGAACATAGACAATCCATAGAGGCGCTGGAGGAGAGAGTCCGACAGGCAGAAGAAGCACATGCGGCAAACACCACAGACACTACTACACACGACCTTGCACTAGCTTGTCAGGCATATAAGGCATTTGCATCGGAAGAATTCAAAGCTAAACACACGGCCACAAATCACCTACTATAAGAGATAGGGGACAAAACAGGTAAACTACTGGCTTGGCTAGAAAGACGTGAGAAGGCAAGCCGCTGGATTGGCCAGCTAGCAAGGAAAGACAGCACCAGTACGACAGACCCACAGCAAATAGTCGAAGAGCTGACATCCCATTATGAAAAAATATGTACACCTAAGGCTATGGCCACAGTGGAAGAAAATTTGGATTTTCTAAGCGACATTAAACTGCCCACGCTGTCGCAAACGGAAAGCCTAGATTTACCACCAACGAATTGGGAAAGGCACTAGCTGCACTCCATACGGGGAAAGCATTCGGACCCAATGGACTGCCGATAAAAATATACAAAAAAGCAGCAGTGCGGCTCCTACCCCGATTACTGAATATGTATAATGAGAGCTTAGAAAAGGGCACGCTACCAAGAGACCAGCGTTTGGCCACTATAGTGGTGATATATAAATCAGGTAAACCACAGTTAAATTGTTCGTCCTATCGCCCGATATCCTTAATAAATGCAGAGGCCAAGATATTGGCAAAAGCTCTCGTGATGCGATTACAACCATATCTTGCGACACTAATTCACCCAGACCAATCCGGGTTCATGCCGGGACGCAATACCGCCCTAAATTTGAGGCGTCTCTACGGAGTACTGGCCCGTAAGTCGGCCATACAGGCGGATGCAGCGATCCTTTCCTTGGACGCAACAATGGCATTCGACCTCGTCGAATGGCCGTTCTTGTTCGCTGTCCTCCAGGGGGTGGGTTTTGGTCCAGAATTCTGCGCTTGGATTAAACTGCTATACACAGCCCCTTTGGCACAAGTGGTGGCGAATGGCCGTATCTCAAGGGAGTTTACACTAGGCAGGGGCACAAGGTAAGGCTGCCCCCTGTGGCCACTCCTGTTGGCATTAATACAGGAAGCATTAGCGACATGGACAAGAAAAGACAAGGTGATCCGGGGGATAAGATGGGAGGCGACTTGGGAAGACCGCATCTCGCTCTATGCGGATGATGTGCTGATATACTTGATATCTCTGACAAGTCCACTGAGTTGCTTGCTGGATACATGCACTGCATATGGGAAGGTCTCAGGGTATACAATTAATTGGACAAAGCCGCTTCTTTACCTAGTGAGCTGCAGGTCACAACTCAGGGATTTAAATACTTGGGAATCTATGCCACAACACAACAAACATTATTTGTAGACGAAAACCTCATTAAACCACTAATGAAATTCCGACAGGATGTCACACATTGGTGGTCCCTCCGATTGACACTCCTGGGCACGGCGGCTCTCTTTAAGATGATGGCCCTGTCTAGATTTTTATATGCCCTTCTAAACACACCGTTCCCGGTCCCCTCCACATATTTCAAAGCAATTGAAGCAGAGGTCTCATCTCTACTATGGGACAGTAAGACAGCACGAATAGCACAACACAAGCTGACCCTTGGTTGGTATGACGGAGGAATTGCCTTGCCTAACATAAAACTGTATTGCTGGGCGTCGCAACTCATGGCGATAAATCACTGGCTGCATGCACCGCAGGACGAACCAGCCTTTCGGATGGATAGATTTGTTCTACCTGCGGACCAGTTAATGAAAGTCCTCTACATTACCAAAAGGAAGATTACACTCACAGGCCCCACGGCATACACAATCAAAATCTGGTATGCGGCGCAGAGGGCGCTAGGCTGGGAGGGTGTGCTGACGCAGGCCACCCCCCTCTGGGAGACCCAAAAATTAGGTAATTTGTCCAACACAAAGGGCTTCAAGCAATGGGACCTCATTGGTATTAGCAAAATAGGGGACCTATAGTCAAAGGGGGAGATTATTCTTTTTGCAACACTGCAGGAGAAATACAAATTAGCTGGGACCGAACTATACAGGTACAGCCAAATTAGACACGCACTTACAAGTGCCATTCCTCCAGAGATACAATTACCGGAGGCCGCTCCCATGGAGGACAGACTTCTCACTCACCACATGGACAAAAAGGCTATCTCCCAGACATTCCGTAAGATTATAAATAACCTACCAGACCTGACGATGACTTTAAGGGAGCGATGGCAGACGGATGTGGGCGACATGGAAGATTCAGACTGGCAGGATGCATTGGCATCACCACGCGGAGGGGCGATACTATCCAAGCTTAAACTAATACAGCCAAAGATACTCCACCGTATGTACTATGCCCGCACCACACTACATAAAATAGGCCGCGCACCTGACACACAGTGCTTGCGAATTTGTGGACTCCCAGGTACATTCTACCATATACTGTGGGAATGCCCACGGATCCAAATATACTGGGGGAAAATTATGAGTGTGATATCGCGAGTGGGATGGGCAGAGGTCCTGCTGAACCCAAGGAGATGTCTCCTGCATGTGTGGGAACCCACGGACTTGAATCTACAATTGCAAAATTGGGCTACATTGGGGATGACAATTGCTAAAAGAAACATAGCTAGGAACTGGGGTATGGATGTATTGCCCACATACCAGCAATGGAGGAATGATATAGATGAGGCGATGGTGGCAGAAAGGGCAGTTTTCACACACAGGGGATGCCCCAGGAAATGGATCAAGATCTGGGGGAAGTGGAACGAATTTAGAGGATACATATGCAAACCCCCGCTAACAGAATCTAGCCCAGACATTAGCCTGGGATGATGGAGGTAAAAGGAACAATACTTGGTCCAAATAGACAACACTATAACAGGGTGGGAGGAGGTGGAAAACAAATGTCTGATGCAAATATGATGAGATGGGATGAACTGATTAATCAAATAACCAATATGAATCATTGTAAAGAAAATGCGAACACTGTGATTGAACATGATTTAATGGAGAATGTCTTGCTTTGTTGTGCAAAATTGAATAAAAAATGTTTAAAAAAAAAAAAAGAATGAGAATGTAAAGTGCCAAGAGGCAAAGTAATTGTACAAAGTGTCATATAAATACCTCAAACATTTTAGGAAAACCACTTTTTCTTCTGAAAAGAGATTCGGGATACCAAAAAAGATAAATTGGGTACAGAAATACAAGAGCATAATGGACATGCAATGAGGTGCATCACCAGGAAAGTGTTGCCTGGAGCAAATCAGAAACGCTCTAAAGGCCTCATTATGAGGTTGGTGGTCCTCCTGTGGGACTGCCAATCCTGCCCCTACATGAGGACTGCCAAGCCCATGGTGCTCCCGCCCGCTGAATTCTAAGTTGAATCCAGGGCGGGCAGGCAGTGCTGCGGCTGTCTCAAGTAAGCGGCTGTCTTAGACTCATAGGAAGGACAGGTGGGTCAAGTGAGGTTGCCAGAATGGTGTGCAGATCCTGTTAATTGGAAAAGAGGCAGGTTTTCAGAGCCTTTCTGAAAGATAGATGACCAGGAGGAGGTTCGATGTCTTGATTGTCCCCAACAGGAAGCTTCTTCCGCCCCAATGTGCGTTCTTAATCCTGGGTGTTTGCAGAAGTTTGCTGTGTGCGGATCTTAGACTTCTAGTCGGCGCATACCATTTCAGATGAGTCCTCAGGAATTGAGACCCGGCACCATGTAGTGCTTTATAGGCACGGCATTGGGATTTAAACTTAATCCTCTTGGCCACCGGGAGCCAGTGTAACCATGGGAGACTGGCTCAAACCCGGGGATATCCAATACTAATCTGGCTGCTGCATTTTGCAGGTGCTGCAACTTTTGTAGACACTTAGATTGGATCCCCATGAACAGGGTGTTGCCATTGTCCAACCTGGACATGGCTAGGGCTGTAACCATAGTTTTTAGGGAGCCAGGTGGGATGAATGGGCACATTTTCCTGATCGTTTTAAGGATGAACTAAATGGCTGAGGAGAGGGTGTTGATCTGACTGTTGAATGTCAGTTTATCATAGAAGATAAATCCTAGATTTTTTACCTTGGGCACTGGGCAATCACCCAGACTGGTGAGCCTCCATCTAGGTGACCAAAAAGAAGAATCAGAGCCCAGAAGCAAGACCTCAGTCTTTCCGCCGTTCAATTTTATACAGTTAGACTGCATCTACAGGTTAACCTGTGTCATGAAGCTGTTGAAATGGTCCGCTGTCTCATCCAAGTTGCTTGAGACTGACACCACCAACTGGGTTTTGTCAGAGTAAGAGATCACTGAGAACCCAAACTCCCTGATGATTGCGGCCAGAGGGGTTACATATACATTGAAAAGTGTGGAGCTCAACGAAGAGCCCTGTGGCACACCAATGGGAAGTTTGAAAGGCTCAATAGAAAAGGCTCCGGCTTCTACTGAAAAATTCCTATTGGCAAGAATATATGGCAGTAGCGTGAGGGCGGTGCCTCTGATCCTTAACTCAGATAGCCTACTGGCTAATATTTCATGGTTCACAGTTTTGAAGGCACCGATAGCTCTAACAAAATCAAGCAGACCGCTGCTGTGAGAGTGCCTGCAGCACATTCCTGCTCAGTGTTGCATGCAGCATGTTGTGCATGCCACACCGTACAGGAACTAGAGTGCAAATCTAGGGGGGCACAACAGGTGCTACCCCACATGCACTCCCATGCCCAGATACGGTGGGCCCCCTTACCTGCATATCCGCCAACTTTTTTATGATGGTGGAAGTGCAAGTCGGAATATGCTTGGCGGTGCTGTATTGGCACTGTCAGCATATTCCTGCCCCTTTCTGCTCTGCCTCCGCCAATGGATTCTGGATCCCAGCGAAGGTGGTGGTCCTGTGGTTGTCCAATTGCCACACCCCTAATACAGGGGGTGGGCCTGTAATAAGCTCCTCAGTCTAACTGTACTTACCTTAAACACTTGAAGCCCTAGACCCCACACACCAACTTACACAATCAGTTCACTAGTTTCCAAGAACCCCGTGAGAATGATTAACTCACAAGGGTTAGGCTGTTCATATTACCCACAACTCCACCTGCATTGCACCCTTGAGAGACAACTCTAAAAACAGCATCTTGATATGAGTTTTGCTGTCAGGCCCCAGTGACAAACTCCCCCATCAGAACTCAAACACAGGGAAAACCCAGCATCGAACACAATAGCACTCTCACTACATTGGACATGGTTTGTCCACCTACAGTCCCAAAAATGACCCTTGGTAAGGAAATCCACAACCGTAGGTACACATCTCTGCAAGTAAAATCACAAGAGTTAAGCAAGTAGCTAACGGGTGAAAGAGGTTCTGCAAGATAGCAACAAAACAGAAATTTGAGAACAGAATCTAACATAAAAATAAAATGTTTTCAGCTGAGGGTTGTTTTTGGCTTCCAAACCAGTTCTACCCTCTCTGGCCCAGCTTCACTCTAGGAGTTGAAGACAGCCTTGTGCAGAGGAGACATTGTTTATTCAGGTGCTTGTGAAAACACCCCATCTCTAAATGCAGACCAGGCCTATTCAGCCCTGCTAGGAGTCACCCTGGAAAGGTAGGAAACACCTCAATCCCCCTTGTGACTGTCTACTGTGAATGCATATCCCCAGCCCCTGTCACTCCAGGAAGTACCTGCAAGTAGAGGGGACAGTGTCTATGCCACTCAGGAGTGGAAGACGAATGCCCACCGATGTCGGGGTTGCAAGATGGATGACGGTGACCTTGGAGCTGAAGCTGTGAGGACCAGGCGACACTGGGTGACCAGGAGCCATTCACGAGCTGCCCCACGTCGGCTGTCAAGAGCTGAGTGGTCGGTGTCCGTTGAGATCACCAGCAAGCCTTGGCAACTGCAAACAACATGCAAAGTGAAAAATGTGCAGTGTTGGGACCAGCAAGGTACCGGTGACTCACCACAAGCAGGGGAGTCGGGACAGGCCCGAGCAATCAGGGGAACCCCCAGCATTCAAAGGAGACCCTCGAGAGGACCCACAGGCCGGAGATACTGGGGTCACAAGTGGGCCTCAAGCAGCTCACCAAAGATGCAGGTCCACGGTGCAAGTGATGTGATGAGGATGACGATATTATTCACATGAGATGCTCGATGTTGGGGCTATTTGGAGCATGAAGATCTTGGGGGAAGTTGGTCCAGTGTACAGGGGTTTGATTTCTGTGGCTCCGATGAGGGATACTGGCCTCAAACTTGGTGAGAGGACATGGCAGGCTTCATGGGTAGTGAATAACTACCAGATGTGTTGCTGAGCCTTTTGGAGTCTGTGGGAGCCCTGGATCAGCGGGCCTGTCAGCTTAGTTCATGAACCTGCAGATGCAGGGAAGTGACTCCTTCACTTCAAGGGAGATTACTTCAAGTGTCCACAGGCCTTTGAAGGTTCCTGTATGGAGCACAGGCCTCGGATCATGCAGCAAACAAGCAGGAAGACAAGACTGGGAGCAGCAGGAGTCTTCCCAGTTTTAATCTTGATGCCCAGCGCAAAGTCCAGTGAAGTTTAGAGTGCCCAGATGGTTGAAGAAGTGATATATTTAAATGAATCTTGTTCCATGATGAATCTAGGGATCCACCTACAGGGAAGCCCTTAAGTACCCTAAGGGAGTGGTTGGGACGACTCAGGGTTCCCTCCTAGGGTAGCGGTCAGACAGTGGGGAGAATACTCCCATATCCTTTGTCCAGTTTTGTGCCAGATTGGGAGCCAGTGGCTCCCTGAGCTAGTTTGAACTGGACTAGGCAAGGAGGGCACCAAATGTGCCTCTCAAGCAGACTAAGTGGTGCTGGCAAGCCCTCCCACCCGGCCCCAATACACTAAACCCTGTGTGGGAGGTGGTCACACCTCCCTGTGACAGGATACCTATTGTTCTGCCTTCACCTGCTTGAGCTTGGCTCAGCAGCAGGAGGGCAGAATCCTGTCTGTTCGGTAGCAGCCATGTTGCGCTGTCCAGGTCTAGATGACTGGTACCTGGAGCACTAAGGGCCTCCAGGAGGAGTCTTACAGTGCATGGAATTATACCTCCCACACCTTTAATGATGTGGGGGTATGATTCCAACATGTTTGATACCAAACATGACAGAGTTCGTTACAGGCAGTTTAGAGATGGTCATTGTGTAACGGTGCATGGCCACGTTACGTATCGTAATTGCTGATGCACTTACAACCCAGGAGAATGGACTCCGAAGGTTGTAGAGGTACCTTGCTCACACTTATAACCGAGCACCCTGCCTTCAGGATTGAAGGGTCTGCCTTAGGGGTGACTTATAGGTTTTAAGTGGGGTGACTGTAAAGATAATTGGTGGCGAGGGAATTTAAATCATTTTTGAGGGAGGAGAGTTCTAAAACGAGGGAGGAGAGGTGGAGTTCTAAATTTAGGAGAGATTGAGTAAGAAGAGTGATGGGGAGGGAGGAAAGGGGATCAAGTGGGGGGAGAGAATGGTCCCAGTTGGAAAAAATTGGTGGATTGGGGTGTGTGATTGGTGGGAAACTAGGAGGAGGGGGGGGGTGTTAGGGTTGCAAGGAGGCAGTGGTGTAGGTGGGTGTGAGATGGTAGTCCCGGGAGTCAGCTGGGAGAGAAGAGAGGAGTGGGGTGCTGGGGGCTGTTCGCTAGAAAATGTGTATGATGTGAGACGGGAGAAAGGATTCAGGTTAATAATGGGGTTGTTGGGGGGTCAAGGGGGTGAGTTAGATGATGAAGGGGTGAGTTACGGTGAAATTGGGGAAAATAATTGAATTGCTAGGAGAGAAGGTGAGAGGGGTGATTTGTGCAGCTGTTGGGGAGTCGGGGGAGGGGAGCCGGTCAAGGGAGGGTTTGGGAGGTCGAGGGGGATGAAGGAAGAACAGGAGGGGGGACGATGATGATGCGGTCGTGGGAAGATATATCTGTGAATCAGGAGTTTCAAAACCTACTGGTGAGTCTGGGATCAGCTGGGTTGGGGTCATGGAGCGAGGGGGCAAGGGGGTCACTTGCCTTTGGGAGGAGAAAGGTAAGCGGATGAAGCAGATGGAAGTTTATGGACTAATGAGCTGAAGTGGTGTTCAAAAATGGTGAGGGGGTTTTTGGAAGCTTGAATGAGGACATTTCCTGTTTGAAAATAGAGATGTTGATTCCACCAGGGAAAGTGGGGGTAGGAGTGGTGGAAAGTTTCAGATCATAAGGGATTTTACGGGAGTTTGTGATAGGAAGGTGGCAGAGAAAGATACTTTTCCATTTAGCGGGGCGTTTAGTGTAGAAGATGTAGTTAGTTTTAATGATGGAGGTTAGGCTAAGATAGTTGTCCACAAATAAGGTTTCTTGATGGCAGATAAGAAGTTTGTGTTTGAAGTTTTTCTTGCCACTTTTGGAAAGGTAAGTGGGGTTAAGGATAGACCAAGAGTTGGGTCCATGTTTAATGATGAGTGAGTCCTGTGACAGGTGGCTAAGGTTGAGGGGTGGCGTGATGGGTCAGTGATAGTGGACAGGGGGTGATGGGAGGACTGAGGGGGGTGGATAGGGGAAGAGCACAATGTGGGCGGAGAATATGAGAGATGGGGGAATGAGGGGAACGTCGGTTTAGAGGTAATGTTATCAGAGGGTGTTTTGGCCCTTGGGGCGTCGGAGTAGAGGTGGTCTTATCAGGGGGTGTTGTGGACCGTGGAATGTAGTGGGTCGAGTGGGAGGCGTTGGGGGGGCAAAGGGAAGGGGAGATTCTAGGGGGAGGTATTGGGTAGGTTTAATGTAGATAAAGGTGGTAGAATGGAAGGTAGTGCTAGTCAGGAGAGAAAAAAGTGGAAAGTGGTAGGAGAAAAAGATAGGGGGAGAACAAAATGGGGCGGTAACAATGATAGAAGAAGATCTAAGAGCAATAGTGAAAAAAAAGATCAAAGAGGAGCAGGGAGGTGAAGACAAAGGTGCATATGTGCAAGTTTTTCAAAAGATAAGCTAGGAAGCTTTGAGAACATTTTTAAATGTAAGATAAAAAATGTAATCAGTGGAGATAAAGGAAGTGGGCGAGTCTCTAAAGAGTACACATAGAGCAGAGGAAGATAACGCGCCTAGTATCAACGTACAAAAACAGAAATGAGGTCAACCATTATGATTGCTCCTAAACTAAATAATGTAGGACAAAAAAATAGTAAAAATACATAACACAATTCACATGGCATTTCGTGCAGTATAAACAAACCAGGGAAAAGTAAAATTGTAAGCAGTGGAGAAATATAAAGTGGTGGAGTCTATAATGAGTACATGTAGAGCAGAGGTAGATAAATAAAGTGGGGCAGACTATAATGAGTGCACTTAGAGCAGAGGTAGATAACAAGACTAATATCCAAAAACGAAGACAGAAATGAGGTAAACCATTACAAATGCATCTAGGCTAAATGATAAATAGATAAAAAGAAAAATAAACACAGTTTACATTACGTATTGGGCAGCATTCCCAAAGTACAAAAACAGAAATGAGGTCAACCATTATGAAAGCTCCTAAACTAAATAATGAACAAAAAATAATAAAATACATAACACAATCCACATGGCGTTTCGTGCACTATAAACAATCCAGGGAAAATTACAATTGTAAGCAGTGGAGATAAATAAAGTGGGTGAGTCAATAATGAGTGCATGTGGAGCAGAGGTAGATAAATAAAGGGGGAAGACTATAATTAGTGCACGTATAGCAGAGCTAGATAACAAGACTAATATCCACAAACGAAGACAGAAATGAGGTAAACCATTAAGATTGCATCTAGACTAAATAATAAATAGATAAAACGAAAAATTAACACAATTCACATTACGTATTGTGCAGCATTACCAAACCAGGGATACAGATAGCACGCTGAGAGGAATTGCCTGTGCAGAGTTTAGCATCACCCCAATTGGAGTGGGGTTGACTGAGGATATCTTGTAGGAGAAACGAGGAGGCACCAATTTAGGTCATTGGAGGCGACTATACCTGTAAGGATTGTTAGGAAGGTCCAGGAGAGGCAGTGTTTCCCATATGATCATTGGTCTGCAGTAAGACATGGGCGAATTGAGGAGCTAGTGAGGGTAGTTAGGGGAGACCAGAAGGAGAATGGAGATTCGGCCGTCGACAATTAAGGGTCCGGACAACCGGGGGTGCATTAGATTAGTAAGAGTTCAGGGGAGATGCGGCACAACCCTCCTGCCCCGTCACGTTGTAATCAGTAAGTTTGGACTGACACCTGAGGGGTACAGGCACAGATTCAGGGTCAACCACAAGATCTCATCACAAATATGGGTGAATTTCCTGGATTATGTCAGCAAGGCACTGAAGGGCTGGGTAAGGGGCAGCAAGGTTGATGTAAGGAAGTAAGATAAATGTATTGATTGATTACTAATAATCATTACAATGTGTATCAATGAAACAATTACTACACTCATCAAAGCATTTCATCAATTAAAAACAGGCACAAAAATCATTCACGCAAGCATAGAACACATTATTTGCTTGCTATTCTTAAAACAAACAATACTACTTTAGGCATTATTATTCATGAGCAGCAATGAATACATTCAACCGCGTTAATTCAATAAGGTAAAATGAGAAGTGGTTTAAGGAAATATAGCAGATTGATATGAAAGTGCTTAAGCAGTCAGTGCAAGCTAGACAATATTAAATGTTATGTTACTTGAAAAACAATACCAGACCAAATATAGGGCCAGACGTATCAAGCATTTTTCCCGTTCTCGAACGGGAAAAATGCTTTTGGGATGTATCATCCTAAAACGCCTTGGCAAAATAGGGAATCGGAACAATTGCAATTCCCTATTTTGAGAATGCATTTAAGGAATCGCAATTTGCATTTCCTTAAATTAAATATAGGAAGCCAAAAAGATTTGCAGATTGCCTTTAAGGAATTGCAAATTACCACCAACTTCAAGTTGGAGGTAATATGCGAATTGGATGAAAAATTAACTTTTTTGCATTTTTCAAGGTGCCAAGTGGCATACATTCATGCCCTCAGGGCATGAATGTGCTCCACATGTGCACACAGGCATATTCCAGGGGTGCAACAATGTATCCATTTGGCACTCTTGCACCCTTGAAATTGCATGCGCAATTTGTGAGTATCTATTGGGTTCTCGCTAATTGCGCTTGCAATTTCCATTTATCCTAATAGGCCTCTAGGCCCATAGGAATGAATGGGAAGCCATTCCTTATTTGCAAATTGCAAATTGCGATTCGCAAATAAGGAATATGTATGTTCCTTACTAGCGAATCGGTAAAATTCGCTGTTATGGAATCACAAAATCCAATATTGATACATCTGGCCCATAGTTTCATGTTGGCATTATAGTACATTTTAGTTTGTCAATATAAACCAAACCTTGCAAATAAGACAACTTTTCTAAAATCATTTCAAAAGAATACATTTTACACAGCAAAATCAAAAGAAAATAGTACTAATTAATCTTAAGAAGCCTAGGCCATCAGAGCCTGAGGCCAGATGCATCAAGCGATTTCTCGTTCACAAAAGGGCCGATTCGCAGAGTCGGCCCGTTTGCGAATGGGAAAAAGCCTTTTGGGATGAATCATCCCAAAAGGCATTCGCAAAATAGGGAATCGCAAATTTTGCGATTACCTATTTTGCAAATGCATTTAAGGAATCGTAATTTGCCATTCCTTAAATGCTATGCAGGAAGCAAACAAAAAATGCAACCTGGCTTTAAGAAATCGCAAATTACTACCAACTCCAACTTGGTGGTAATTCGCAAATTTCAAGAAAAAATCACTTTTTTTTATTTTTATAGGTGCCATGTGGTGTACATACATGCCCTTAGGGCATGTATGTGTGCCACATGTGCACACATGCATATTTCAGGGGTGCAACAAGGTGTCCCCTAGGCCCATAGGAATGAATGAATGGGAAGACATTCCTTATTTGCGACTCGCAAATTGCAAGTCGCAAATAAGGAATATGTAGGAATCACAAATTTTATAGCATTTTGCAATTCCATAATAGCGGATCAGTAAAATTCGCAAATATGGAATTGCAAAATCCAATATTGTTACATCTGGTCCATAAAGTTCAGCAGATCATTCTAAGTATTAAATCTGGTAATTTCACCTGTTATATTGATGGCCAAAGAAGAAATCTTTCATAAAGCCAGTGTTAATACTGAATAATAATATTAATATCTTAACACAACAAAGGGAATGGGGGATCCGATGAGAAAATAATTTAGGATCAGCGAGGATTGACTCCTCAATCAATTAACAAAAAACACAAGAAAGCCCTCGGGTCTGAACTGTGAGTAGCCTTGCCTTTTGACTATTGTCTGCATTACAGGCATTATACACAGTAAGGGGTACTACATTACTCATCATTCTGTGTGGCATCTATGAAATCACAGTGGCATCACGATACTTGCGACTTATTAAGCCTTTTTTGTCTATAAGTAATGACAAATAAGATTGTAGCCCTCGCCATCCAGCTGCAGACTACGGTGCCCAGAGTACTGACTGCGAGATCAGAAGCTTGCTCCATTTACATGCCCCGTTATGTTCATGGTTATGTTCACTGTTACTACCGCTGCAATTGGTGGTCTGGCCATAATATTTCAACCTAGCTGCCTATTTTCTTACCGGGCAGCTTGGACATTACTATTAGAGTAGCATGACATCGCAAACGTTTGTTCCCCATAATATCAGGTTCCGATTGACATAACGTTTTTAGTCAGCGATCCTCTTCTAAGGTCCCCGTGGACAGTATTTGATCTCTCCTTTCCCACATTCCGCTACCAGGCTGGTTTTTAGGATTCATATTACCTCTAAATAACATTTTTCCAATAAATAACTTCTTTTGGTATTTTATGCTTATCATCTTTTAATTCTCCCTTTTGGTACAGTTATGAGATCGGTTCTCTTTTAAAAATAATTATAATGTGTATATATGAGTCTAGGCAACTTTTATATTATTTCACATTTTTCAGAGCGGTGCCCCCTCTCTGAGTAGCGGTTAAGGTGCGGGTACTTATCCGTAAATTACGGGTAAGAGACAGTATTATACATATATTTTTCTACAACTAATTACTGATATAGTTCATTAGTGGCAGCATAATTATATTGTCTCATAATCCTTAAAATATGAAAGAATATGACATGTCCACAAAACATATTATTTTGTTTGCACAATATTCTAATTGATTTATTTGTGATTATGTATTTTTCTATGGGTACGACCAATGAATCATCTATGAAGAAATAAGGATCACTGGCTTTGTATACCTTGGTTTTCTACCTTTTCTTTTTCACATTGGTTCACATTAACATCATAATACCTATGGATGAGTCATTAAAAGTAGCAGTAGCAATTACAGGTCCTGATGAAAACTGTAACACCTCTTTACGGTCTGTAGGCTGAAACATGTAGACCGTCCCCCTTTTTTCGTTAAATACTTGCAGGTATAAGCTATCCCTGCCAGTGCTCTGTTTTTAACCCTGGCCTCAGGATGTATTACTAAAAGCAGATTTCATATCTGGTAGCTAGTGTTAAAATCACTTACCTCATGATTTATTTTCTTTGCGCTGTGCCCTTCACCTAACCGAGTTTAGTACTTCTCATTGTAGGATTTAGTATATCCTAAAATTAGGAATAAAACAGCCCTGAGCTCTTAGTAAGAGGGTTGTAGCCTGTGGCGGGGCTAGGTTTTCCCGTCACGAGGAGAATCCCAATGATGAAGCATAACACCTATGGTGGGTGAGGGATTTCATCCTAATAAAGGGACTCCCCCAGGGGCGTAAGAGATTACATCTGGATGTGTTGACTTTGTTTATCAGTTCAGACCCGAGTGCTTTCTTGTGCTTTTTTACTAATAGGAATAACCAAAATAAAGCATATAAGTAGTATGTGTAAGGATCAAAATCAATCAACAGAATTTCACAGCATTACACAGTCCATCCAGGGGTGGCCAAAATGTAAGCAGAATTCAGAATGTTCTCAGCCAGGGTCAAAAACGTCACCAACCAACAGATTACTGGAATTGTCCTGCCAGATATACAGAATTTGACAGCTTCATGGAAAGATCTCACTTCTGCGACTAAAACCAATAGTTTTAACAGGATTCGTTGCACCTGTAAAAGATGTTGACAAGTACAGATTAAGTGCAATAAGGATTCATTATCATAACCACATAGTCTGCAGCAAGATGTTGACCATTGTTGAATCCACTTTGATATACTGTCCTTGGTGAAGTACCTGCCAAACCTCAACTTTAGAAATTTGGCTTTCAAAAGAACTGAAAAATCAAGCCTCAATAGTGCTGGAGCCCAGGTTTTTCCTAAGTTTTAATTACAGTCTAAGTTAGCTTTTTTCCTGTCAAAACCTCTTTATCTGCCGCAAAAGATAGTTGCTTTGTTACTTGGTTTAAAAAGATTCTTAGACTGTTTTTTTTTAAACTGTATGGAATCCATATAGTTGATAATCAAAGGTGTGAAGGCACTCAGGGGAAGATGAGCTCTCCAAACATTTCTAAAGTGAGAATTAATAAGTTCTTGACAACGTGGATTTGCAAGGGCGCCAGATTGAAATGATAACTACATATGGTGGCTTTTTAGAAAAACAGCTTGCCTCACTAAGGTTTGACTTTGTAGTCTAAACTTGAGTTAAATTTTAGCATGGCCTATATTCTTTGGTATCTCAAAGACAGATTAAAAAGCCTTCATTTTTAACTTATCCATTAATGGGGCATCTCAACAGCGAAAGATGACTAATCTATAAGCCAGTGCAGGAACAAAGTGTGCCTCAGTGACTTTGACCAATTGATCATAGCTTGGACACATTAGCTTATCTCACAAAGTCTTAAAAGCAAAGATGGAAGAAGCGCTTTTGTCTCTTACATGGTTGAAATGGTCTTAAATGAGACTCTTTTATCAAAAAAGGATGCCAAGATATTTATAGGACCTGACAGGCTCTATGGGCTTCCTCCTGACATGCCAAACTGGTGGTTTCAATCTGGAGTGTCCTATTCTAATAATTTAGATTTTTTTTTGGTATTCAACTCCAAGTTGTTAACTGATACATATTCATCAAAGACCCTATTGACTGCTGTAAGCCAATTGGTGTATTGCTAAGTAGTATAGTATCATCACAGTATTGTTGGTACTTTATGTTATGCCCTGCAAAGATGGAAGCATGGCCGTTCACATTTTCTAATGTGGAGGAAAACCAGCCATAAAAAGGTTAAATAGACACTGTGCAAGGACACAGCCTTGTTTCAGGCCACTGAAGGTGATAAATCTCCGAGTCAGACTGGTGCCGTCAGCAACTTTACCTGAACCCATGTGTTGGTTTATACCAGGATTATTAAGTAAAGAAGCAGACAAGGATCTCCTCAAGTCGCAAGCTTTGTCCATAACCAATCTCGTGGAACAGAGTCAAAGGTGGCCTTCAGATCAACAAAACAGATATATAATTTTGCCTTTTATAAATTGCTCTTTCAGTCATTAAAGTAAGAGTCAGTAAATTAATGAATTTTGGCCTCCTAAAACCTGTTTGATAAATTGGAATTCTGTTTTGCGATGCAACTCATTCTTCAAGCTCTTCATGGAGGCTGGACGCAAACACCTTCGCCTCTAAATCTGTTAAGGCTATGAGCTGGTAATTCACTGGTTTGCCTGTTCGTCCGTTTTCATTAATAGGCTGCAATATACTCCCCTGTCAAAATTCAGGGATAGACCTTGTTATAAGATCTCATTGAATAGGCGAGTCAGAATCTCAGACCACAAATCAGGAGGAGCTTTAAAAATTGCATTTGGGAGGACATTTGGGCCGACTGTTCCATTAGATCTGATATGAATTACCAGATCTTCATTTATTGGCTCTATTTACTTTGTTGATCCTGTAAAGGAGCTTAACCACCGCAAAGTAGATTGGCCATTTGTCTTCGTGTCCTTTTCAATACTTTTATATTTATATATCAGCTGCACACCTTGAGATTCCACTCGGACGCCATGAAGGTCAGATATAAAGTTGTCCCAGACAGACTCAGAAACATTGCCACTATTAGCTCTACTGCCACGATTTTGTATATCATTGAATACTATCCAGAATGCCTTAAGTGTGTTTGGTTTACTGGCACAGAGCAGTTTAGTCCACAAATTCTCATGGTAGGCTTTTTTTGCTTTCGATATTTCTTTTTTATATGCCCTCCTCAGGGATTTAAGTGATTGTTTTTGGAAAGAAAGTGTTGAGAGATATGGTTGCCAAAAAACTGCTCTAGTGGACTTGTTAAGGACTTTTTTTGATGATATAGATTTGATGAGTATCATCTGTTGTTGGTAGTAACAATAACATTATCCTTTTGGTTGTTTTTTTGCGTAAGTTCTCAATTAATAATTTACATACTTGTTTCAAAATTTCCGCACCACCGTGGGCTAGCGCCGCAGGACAGTCTGACCTGGATTCCAGTCGGAATCCAGTAGGCTGTCTCAATATGGCTTTGGTAGTGCGGCTGCGGGGCACTGGCATGGTGTCCCCCTGCCACACTGCCAAAGTCATAATAAGGCCTTTAGTGAATATTAAAATCTCCTGACATGACTAAGCTTGCAGATGGGTAACTATGTCAATTTAGTAGGTCTCCTTTCGCTTAGATATATATACAATTGAATGACTGTGGGATGAAAATGTAATTTTACATAATGTAACCAAGGCAGTTGAAATTCGATCTCTTGGGCCTTCAAATCAAGTCTGCAGCTATATATATCAAAGGTCCACCTTTGGCATGACCTTGAAAAGAAGAATGGGTAGCTGAGAAGAAAACATCATAGTATCCAAAGATTGGGTTGGACACCTCTATCCAGGCTTCTTGGATCATAACAATTTCAAAATCCTGTATAAAAGAAATTGTTTATTGGTCTTCTAGTAGCCTTGCAAGACCATGCACATTCCAGGAGCTTATATTAATTGGCATTTCTGATTGGTCGATGGTAAGCAACCATCAATAATTACATTCATACTGCTTTTGTTAGTATCGATGGAAGCCAAGCCCAATCCTCCATTTGTACTTGCCACTTTGAAACTTGTTCACAAGTGCTTAGTCCAGAAATCAAATTTGTGATTTTAAGAACAGAAATTGTCACAGGATTGAAAAGAGGGCCAATGGCACCTCTCAGCAATGGTCTATTTTGTTTGGAGCCCTTGGTGATATTTAGGCTTAACTGCCCTATATCCCTTGCTGGTGCGGTGGTCATTAATAATGCTGGATATTTTGATTTCATACACCTTCTAACTTCAATGCCCCATTCATTGAAATACCTTCGGCAGTTAAATATCTTATTTGACAATGTACTGGAAGTAATTTTGTGTGAAGGATATGAAGTACCATATTTAAATTTTACATGTTCAAGCTGGTCAGATGTTAGGTGTACAAGAGCAGGTATTGATGATGTTAGTTTTACTATATTACCATGAATAAGAATGTCATGGGGACATTGGGAAACAAACTAGGGGTAAAAAAGAATCTTTGAGGGAATTGGAGAGTCGTCTGTCTGACTTTTTCTATCCATCCAGAATGCTCAAAACCTGTGTAAGAAGCTTGCACTGCTAGTCGCATCGGGGATCTCCTACAGAGGAGAGATGGTTGGCTATTATCAAGATTTCTTCGGGTGCTGATATTAATTATTCGAGGGAACTCTGTGGTGTTTCATTGGACAGAGGTGCTAATTGTTGATGCTTTATCATCGGTTACCATGTTTTGATTGTCATTTGCTGCGTTTTGGTTAGGCGCTTTAGAAACCTTTGTTTGCCCTGATGCCTTTTTTCACAATGCTGATGAGCTCATCACTTTCTATATGAATGACACCACTTCCTCTTTATTGGTCTAACATATTTGTTAGACAGATTACCTTGACCTTGATTTAGAGTTTGATTAACATCACCTGTCTCCTTCACTGAAGATTTAGATGGTTGATTATCATGAATAATGGATTCGAAAATTTGATGGCAACCCTGTAGCCGGTTGACATTGTGCAGTTTGCTGGTCTCCTGGCTTTATTTCAAACCTTTTGGGACTTTTACACTATCTAGTGCCCCTTGTTTCATGTGAGTGTGTGACACACAGGCAGAGAATCTCTGAACATGGTCAAGGAAGGGTGGGAGAAAGCACCCATGAAGATACCCCAGGATGTAGTGAGCTGCATGCTGGCCTTCAGGAGCCAAATTGAGTTGTGGAAGCAAGTACCAGATAACTGAGAAGCCAGTCAGGCTGTGATGAAAGAGTGCTATGACCAAATTTCTACCACTGTGGAATTGTGGCCTTAGCAGAAACTGTGGTCTTTGGAAGCTGTGGAACCCAGGGCCCTCCAGGACCGTTGGACTGGGCCCTATGAGGTGATTTAGGGAAAGGTTCAGGCTACCTACCTGATGGACCTAAAGACCCCCAGGCAAACCTTACAGGGTGCTCCATACCAATCACCTTAAACCCCACTTTCAGAGGTCCGAGCTCACCATGCTGTTGTTGACAGATGGAGAAGAAGAGGAGAAGAGTGAACCTCTCCTTGAACTCAGACTCCAAGGAGAAAGGAGGGTTGTAGAAGGAGTTAGCTTTTCCCGCAGCTTAACTCCTGAGCAACAGAGCGACTGCCACCAAGTGTTGGGGCAGGACAGTACTCCTTTCTGTCCTCCCTTATTCCTTGGTTTACCCACCTGTGTACCCATGATGTATACCCAGGGATGACCTACTGGTTAAGAATAAATCTTATAGGTTGTCAGATAAGGTAAGGGCCAGCATTAAGAGTAAAGTCTCTAAAATGCTGGAATTGGGAGTGATAGAATCCTCCAGTAGACCCTGGTCTAGTCCTGTTTTTCTGGTACAAAAAGCTGCATCATCGGGTACCGCACCTGAACTGAGGTTCTGTGTGGATTATGAAGGGCTAAACTCAGTGACAAACATAGATGCTCATCCCATGCCCCGGGCTGATGAGCTTAATGACAGGTAAGGGGATGCCCAGTACTTAAATACCTCTTTGATGTTACTTCAGGGTACTGGCAGATCAACCTAAGAGAAGGTGCCAAGGAGACGTCAGCATTCTCCACTCCTGAGGGAGACTAACAATTTTGTGAGATGCCCTTTGGGCTCAAAAATGCCACTGCCCCTGCCACATTTGTGAACCAGGTCCATACTGCTATAAAGGCCTCCATGGCAGCCTACCAAGATGACAACAGTTGTCTTCAGTGGAAGTTGGAAAGACCACCTTTTCACCACCCACCAGGAAATACTTCAGTCTCGTCAAAAGGCAGGCCTGACTATCAAGGTCAGTCAGTGCCAGATAGGGAAGGAGCCTGTGGTCAACTTGGAACAGCTGTTGGGCAAGAGTAAGGTGTAGAGACGATCATGGCCTGGCAGTCCCCAACACCCAGATGCAACAGATGCATCAGAACATGGCATAGGGGCAGTTTTATCACAGCTCACTGAAGAGGGTGTAGACCGACCTGTGGTCTTCATCTTCAGGAGGTTACTACTCAGGAAACAAAGGAGGAGTGCAATAGAAAGAAAAGCTTTTGCTGTGGTCTGGACACTGAAGAACTGGGGCCATACCTTTTATTTATTTATTTTTATAAATTTTTATTGAAGTTATTTGCAGTCTCTTAAATCAGATACAAAAGAAAAATATAAGTTATCACAGATATTCATTCGCATTCTTAATAGGATAACATAATTATGTATGGGATTACTCAAAATACTGTCCCCAAATCTTTGTAAAAATTTTTGTCCCCCCAACCCGTTTTGCATACATTTGTTCGCATTTCCTGACCCTTTTCATTTTGTCAAACCATTCCTGAAACACCGGGACTTGTGGTGACCGCCAGTTCTGCAATAACAGTGATCTAGCAACAGCCATTACAATATAGACAAATTTTGCCAAATATTCTGAAAGTTTGCAATCAGAATCAAAACCAAACAGTAATAATTTGACGTTGCAAGCAATTGGAATCGCATAATAAGTTTTAAGAAAATCAACGATTGCATCCCAGAAAAGCTTGATTTTAGGACAGTAAGCCATAATGTGAGACCAGGTAGCTGGATCACATTGAAAGCATCTAAAACAATTTGCAGACGTATTATCATACATTTTGGCAATAATAGCAGGAGTGCGATACAAAAGCCATTTGCTAAAAAATAACATTCTACGCCAGTTGGCGCCGCGTAATGAACCAAAATTAAACTTATTAATAGTTTTCCATATATTGATAGATAACACTAAGTTTTCATGTGTATGCCATTTGCGTATAGCTTTAGAGCACAACTCCTCCTCCCGAATCTGTGCCAAGTAATTTTTCCATTCCCCTGGATTTTTTATTGAGGCATTTATAAAGAGATCTTCGACCAACGGGGACGAGATACTAATATGACTCAGATCTAATAGAGTCAGAATTTTAAAGATCTCAATATAGGACCTGATTAACAAAAAGTTGCTGGGGATTAAACGTTGTTTGGCGTCAACAGTTAACCAGGACCCATTGTCCACAAAATCAGCTAACGTTCTAAACCCGGCACACTCCCAGATCGCAGTAATTATGGGTTCAATTTTGATCTTTAAAAAAGAAAAAGCACCAAATAGGGAAGTTGTTAGATTGAAGAGGGGGAGGGAATATCTCTTAAGCATGGCATTCTGTTGTTTAAAAAACCAGTTCAGGGTCTTATATCGAATACATTTTGGTGATTTAAGCACAAGAAGGGGAGATGGGATCTGAATTTCTCAGCATATTAACTCCCAAAAAAATTTACAAATACGTTCGCTCCTGAAGTTACATTTTTAAATCTGTCTAAATACTGTGCAAAGTATGCGTAGTAATATTCTTTTAAGTTTGGTAGTGAGAGGCCGCCATATTCAGTTCTTTCATATAGAGTCCGTATATCGATTCGAGGGATTTTTTTTGCCCAGACAAATGCGGAAAACATAGATTCTACTCTAGAGAAAAAAGAACCAGGCAGAAAAATTGGAATAGTGGAAAATAAAAAATTAAAAAGGGGAAGCATTGACATTTTAATCAGTGCAATTCGACCGAGAATAGATAACAGTAGTGGATCCCACCGTGCAAACATTAAACGAACCTTTTGAAACAACGGGACAAAAATTAGTGTATATAAATCCTGAATTGTAGGAGAAAAAAAGATCCCCAAATATCTTTTAGATTTTGAGTTGATACAACCATACAAATTTGGATGTAAAACAGGGTCTGCACCCCCACAAACAAAAATTTCTGTCTTTTTTTTATTAATTCGGTAGCCCCCTAAAGCCTCGAATTCTTAGAAAATCTTAAGAACCTGTGTTTGTGATCGAAGATCCGGCTTAATTAATAACATAATGTCATCCGCGTATAGTTTGACCTTGCCTAGTTCCCCGCTGAACTAAAATTGAACCCGCTGCCAGTTTATTGATAATTATATTAGCTGTGGTGCCAGTATACAAATTCTGTATTAAATTAATGATTTGTTGTGGAATCCCAAAGATGAAAAGTGTATCCCAAACCACCAAATCAAAAGCTTTTTCTGCATCTAATAGTAGAACCAAAGCCTGAAGACCCCGTGACTCAATAAAATCTAGTGCCTCAATCAAAAAATGTGTATTTGTGAATAATTGTCTACCTATAATAAACCCGTTTTTATCGGGGTGAAATATTATTGAAACGAAGTGACAGTAATTTGGTGGCAATTTTATAGTCCGAATTTAATAGTGTAATCGGTCTGTATGAATTGGGGTCCTTAGGATCTTTCACTTTTAAAAAAAAACTAACAACCCTTCATGGAAAGAAGCGGGAACTTGCCCGCCATCGAGCATGGAGTTTAATAATAACAAAAACAAATCACTGAATGAACTGAAAAAAAACTTTAAAAACTCTGAAGGAAAACCATCAGGACCGCAGGACTTGCCCAATGGAAGACCCTTTACAATCGAATCAACTTCTGCCCTAGAGAATGGGCGTCGCATATTTAGTTGATCGTCTAAAGATAGACTTGGAAGTGCAGGTCTCCCCGAAAATTCAGACAACTTTTGATGATCAATGTAATACTGTGTACTATGGATTTTGTAATAGTGGGAAAACATTATTGAACTTATTTCTGCCTGATTAGATGTCTCAATATGAGTGACTGAATTTTTCAGGGAATGTATCGTATTTGAAGCAGCTTGTTCTTTCACCTGCCAGGCTAAGAATTTTCCCGTGAAGTTACTTTCTTCATAAACTTTTTGAGATTGTTTATGAAAAACCTCTTCGCTCTGTGAAAAGTTGTGGGCATTAAGTTCCCGCTTTGCCTCGCTAAGTTGTTTCTGAACATTGCAAGTTGGATTAAGATGTCGTTGTGTTATTAAATCCTGAATTTTTTGTGAAAGAAAGTTCCTAATATTTTTTATGACAAGCCACTCAGCTGCGTCTTTGCTTATGATTATATCCCGAATTAAAGCCTTCAGAGAATCCCAGATAATATGTACGGGAGCTGATCCTATATTTCGAGTTATAAAATCTGAAATCTCTGATTTGAGTACAGTCACCCAATTTATCTCTTGTAGATAAGCTTTATTAAAGATCCAGTGTTTAGGGATTTTAATATTATTGTCTCCCAGAACAAAATTAATAACCACCATTGCATGATCTGAGAAGCCATTATGACAAATTTTCTGTGGAGAAAAATTAAGCTGTCTAGATGCCAAAAAGAAATCAATACGGGAGGACGATTTAAACCTACCCGACCAACAAGTAAAATCATTTTTCTGTGGATTTTTCACGCGCCATGGATCACATAAATCGAATGTTGTCATATTATTTAGCATAGTCCGAAGGGTTTTAGGTTTAGACTGTCTCTTAGAGGATGAAGTAGAGTCTAACTTAGGGTTCATGAGTATATTAAAGTCACCACCTATGACAATATCCCCTCCTACCAATAACAAGGACTGAAACATAGCATCATAAATCTGAGAATTATCCTCTATAGGAGCGTAAAAACTGACGAAGGTGATAGGTCTTTGTTGATTTTTGAAACTGCATGAAGCCCAGCACCAGCGACCCAGGCCATCCTGATCCGTCTGAATAATTTCAACTTCCAAATTTTTATTCAGAAAAAGAGCAACACCTCGTTGTGAACTAATGGCGCATGAAAAACCGCGGAACAGAGCCCATGTTTTAAACATCGAAAAATCCTCCTTTTTGGTAACGGAAAGATGAGTTTCCTGCAACACTATAACAGCAGGATTCTCAGTCCTAATCCATGATTCTATGGCACGCATTTTTTTCCTATTGTTAAGACCATTCACATTAAACAAAATTAATTTCAATCCACCATTAATAGACATAGTACAATTTGTTACTTGTGTAAATCAAACATTGCGACATCAAAAATAGCACAGTGCCTGCGAAGAACTTTTTCACCAAACACCATCCGACTGCAAAAAACTTCCATATTTTCCCCTTTTTTTCCCCCACCAACTGTGCCCCCCCCAGACTTCACCCGTGGCCATCCTCCTACTACCCTCACCCACGCCTGCCACTGAGTCTTAACCCCTGCCATAGAGATGTCTTGGTATAACACCCCATAACCGCCCCTCCTCCATGTCCATTATGAAGCCGTCCTCTGAAAAAAAAGAAAAAAAAGAAAAGGAACACAGAAATGCATCCAACCATCTAACCAGGCGACATTTTGCTGAGCAGATCATGAGCCTCAACGACGTCTGTCAACAAGTAGAATTTGCCTGTATTCAGCACCTTTAGTTTTGACTGTTGCGCAATGGAGGCTTGAGCCCCCTTAGCTTTGAACAGGTGCAGAATTTTTACGAACTCTTTTCGGCGTCGAGCAGCGGCAGCAGACATGTCGGAAAAAATCTGACATTTAGTAGTGGCGTTTGCTGCAAATTGACCCTGTTTAATGGCCCTGGACAAAATTGTTTCTTTAATGCGAATGTCTGCAAAATTTAACAGAATAGTACGGGGGAGAGAGGAATTCGGAATGGGCTCGGGTGATTCTCAAATCACCTTTAAATTTCGGAATAACTTCATGCAACAGAAAAGAAGTGAACCATTGGACCATATTCGACCCCTCATTTTTTTCCGGAACCCCTACTATTCTGAGGTTTGATCTACGATTGAAATTTTCCAGTTCATCCAGCTTGACTTCCAAGGCCTTGGACAATTTAGAAACGTCTTTGACATCCTTTTTCACCTCGGACATCTCATCTTCTAGACTTGAAATTCTGGCTTTAGCTTCCTGAAGACGAGGAGGAAGTGTGGATACAAGGTCCTCAATTTTATCCAAGCGATTTTGAATCCCGGCAAGCTCTGCCTTCTGGAACTGTTTGACTTCATGAATCTCATCTAAAATTAGATTTAACATGTCTTTAACCGATAATTGCAGTGTACCTGTACCTGCAGTCTGAGTAGTCTCAGTATCCAAGGACAAGATAGGGCTCAGTATATCCATTTCCTCCACACCCCCAGATGCCTTATAATTAGTGGCGGAATTCACCTGGTTAGCTACTACGTTGTTTAAGATGGTAACTGCCTCTATTGGAGCAGCCACTGCCTTTGAAACCACAGTCATTGCGGGGCAAGACGATATTGGTATTAACCCACCATCAACCGTTTTGGATATTAATCCACCAGCCTGTGATAATGTGCTGCCTGTAGCAGCCAATGCTGAAGCTGTACTGGGGTCTGTACTGGGGTCTAAACCAGAAGAGAGCAAGTGGGGCTGCACAATACGGATGAATTAGTTTTGGCCTCAAACAGGGGAAACTGTTTTAGAGGTTTATTAGTAACCATCGCCTTCAGCTGTGTGCCAGCATGCACAGATTCTTGTCTAATAGTGTCCGCCTGCATTATTTCAGGTACAGGAATATTCTATAATCGCCTCAGTCTCAGTCTCCCCCTCAGAGCTAACAGAATAAATCTCCTCTTTATCCTCCTGACCCACTAGTTTTGCCGCCGCGGCCTCTTCTTTAGCCTGAAGGCGCCGGGCTCTCGCCTTAGCACGTACGAGCTGGGGCCATACCTGTTTGACACTCACTTCCGGATTCAGACTGACAACAGGCCCCTAGGTGGCTAATGCAAATGAGGGGTGAGAATCCAAAATTGTTGAAGTGGTCCATTTCCATATAGGGTATGGACATCAGGGCAGAAATAGACCTGGGATAGACTATGCCAATTCTGATGGTCTGTCTAGGTTCTCCCATCTAAGTAATGAGAACTTCCTAGAGGTTGGGTAGGTCGTCCCACTATCAGCTGGGAGAGGCACATGTTAGGCCTGTCATCCTTAGGGTGGTCTTCTCTCATACATTTTTGCTGCTTACCTCCTCTTTTCGCTGTATCTTCAGATTGGCCTTAGGACTCTGAGCACTTTACCAATGCCTACCAGTGCTGAAGTGCATGTGCTTCCCCCCTAAACATGGTGATATTGGTGTCTACATGATTGGCATGTGTAGTTTACTTATAAGTCCCTTGTAAAGAGGTATACCATATACCCAGGGCCTGTAATCTAAATGCTACTACTGGGCCTGCAGTACTGAGTGTGCCACACACACAAGTAGACTTTCAAACCTGTCTTAGGCCTGTCAAGGCAAGGCCTTTGTGTATATTTTACTGCCACTTTGACTTGGCATTTAAAAACCCTTGCCAAGCCTTAAACTCCCCTTTCATTACACATGAGGCATCCCTAGGGTAGGCCCTAGGTAGCCCTAAGGGCAGGGTGTTGTGCAAGTAAAAGATAGGACATTTACTTTTAAATTGTACATGTCCTGGTAGTGACAAACAGCTACATTTATTTTTCACTGATGTGAGGCCTACTCCTCTCATAGGCTAGCATTGGAAATTCCTTAATACACTTTTAAGCTGCAATTTCTGATTAGAAAGGAGTAGCTGCATCATGTTTCATATCTTTAGGATATTAATGAGAAAACCTCTTTAGTGGTAAGGATGGATTTAACATTACTATTTTAGAAATGCCACTTTTAGAAAGTAGATATATCTCTGATCTTTACTTAGCTCTGTGTGCCTGCAGCCTGTCTACAATACACTTCTGGGGTGGGTGACAGCTACACTTTGTGCATTCCCTCTAGACAACCACAAACACAGGAAGGTTGGGTATGCCAGTGAACTCACCTGCTTTCTGATAGCTCTTCCTGGGCTGGAAGAGGAGGGTCCTGACTCTTACACCTGAATAGGCCGTGTCCTGTTTCCTAAACGAAGGGCTGATTATCCCCACAGATAGCCTGACAAACAGGGCTGGAATGAAAGGGGACCTGTGCAATACAAGGGCCTGATTTGAAATCACCCCCACTTCAAAGGCACATTTGGCTATAAGTACTGGGGCTCTGACCCTACAAAGACAGTACACTACTGGACCTGTGAAGAAACCAGCCAGGAGTAAAGGCTGCTGTGCTACAAGGATTGCCACTTTGCTTGACTGTCGCTGTGGAATAACTTATTTTCTTATTTGTTGTGCTACCCTGCTGCCTGCTGTTCTCTGCCCTACTGAGGACAAGGACTGGACTCATCTTACTTGAACTCTTAGTGACTCCAAGGGCTTGCTGGCTTGCCTCCTGTTCTGAAGACTCAGGGCCATCGAAGACTTACTTCAACTCTGCAACAGCACCTGGACTCTGCCATCTATGAGTCCCCCTTTCCAAGTGGTAGCAATCTAGTCCTAGGGGTACTTGAAAAGTGATTTCTGCTGTCCAGAACCATCGAAATCGATGCAGTGATGATTTTGCGCAGATCAGAACTGATGCACTGGTTCTACTTATTGGATTTTTGTTGTTTTGAGCTTGTTTTACCCATACAAATATAATCTAATATTCTAACCCTGTGTGGATTATTTGTGTGTCATTTTTATTGTGTTACTATGTGAATGTATTGCCTCTTTATATAAGCCTGACTGCTTTGTGTCAAGCTACCAGAGGGTGAGCACAAGGTATCTTTCTGTGTCAATATGTCTTATCCTGACTAGGAGTGTGGTCCCTAATTGGACAGGGTGCAAACTTCTTCCAACTGGAGACCCCTATTTCTTAAAAATAGACACTCGGGGGAGTGCAGGATGTTGTGACAGATTTGGCTCTCACAAGTCTTTCCTACCAAGAAGCCCTTGCAAACCAAAAATGTTGGTTAAAAACTCACATTTTCACAACATTTCCATGAGGAAAAGTTGGGGAATTTGTGGGCAGCCACAAGTTTTCTACCACTCAGCATTCCTCCATGTCTACAGATAAAAAGGTACGTCACTTGTGTGGGTGCGACTAGGGCCTGAGACAGGAATAGGCTCAAAATGCAATGTGGAGACTTGAAAATTCAACTGTCAAAAAAGACCAAATTTGGCAATGGGGTTAGCTGTGTTAACTAGCCCTGGACTCAACCACCACTTAGGGAAACCTACCAAACCCAGACATTTCTGAAAACTGTACACCCAGGGGAGTGCAGAGTGGTGCGCCTGGATCACTCAATGCTTTCTTATCCACTGTGGGGACTCACATTGACCATGGTTAGATCTTTTCTTGTTTTGGGCACTATGCCAAGAGCAGTAATGTGCTGTATCTGTAAGATACATCACATTCCTGTTCTTTTTCACTGCACTGGAACACAATGGACTGCCCTACACCAACGAAGAGTTGTGCAAGTCTTTCATGCACATATGCTCGCATTTAAACATGGCTCCTTGCACGTACTGACGGCTACCTTAACCATCACAAATAGGTATGTATAGAACATACTTAACAACTTTACAACATACGTTATGCCTATTTGCGCTTTACCTTTAACTTTCCTCGAACATAGGGAGGTTCATTGACTTCATACAGATTTCACTCATTATCCACTCCAATATGGTGGTGGCTATTACGTGCTCTAACTTGTCTTGTTTCCTCAAATTAGTGCTACCATCTCGTGTACACATACTTGCATTGAAAAATGGTTATCTGCACTCACTGCTTGTCATTTTAATTCCTCCTAATAGGCATGTATTGTACATAGGAAATAGCGCTATACTGTGCATACATATACTCATTTCTCCTTTCTTCTGGTCACGTTGTGAGTATACTTCTGGGTCAACTTGGATACACGCTCTATTTAAGATGGCACCTTTAACTCTATCTCATTGCGCTACGGATTCATTCAGGGACCCCACAAGAAACCACTATTGGACCTACTTCCAATTAAGTGATTGCTGAACGCCCTCATGGCCTCCGTCCCTCCTCGACCGGACTTGTGCTGTAGGAGCGGTAGTTTTAGGAATCCCTGCTCCTCAGTTACAGGCTATCACCAAGCGTGCAACTTTGCTCCTGCCCCCTCTTTTATAAGTGTTAATCTTATGACTTAACAAGCGGAACAAGTATATTAGTATAAGCCGCTGACGTCTATAATTAGGAATCTGCGGACAGTGTAGTCATGACTAATTTATATGTACATGTACTGTGCATTGTGATACAGTTCATCGGCCCAAGTAATGCTATTCTACACTTATATACAAATGGCGTTCTCATTTATAATAATGCACACACTCTTAAATCTTACCAAGACCTAATATGTCTTTGAAGATACTGTAGCTCGGACAATACAATTCATTTTTTGTAACCAACAATATACACTATCATGCTTTTAATTAGTTACTCACCCAACTGTTGCATTCATCTGCTTTGTGAATGTGTCCACTTTCTTAACAATAACAGACCATATACATGTAAACCCACAGTAACACTTTTTCTCCAACCATGGTGCATTTGTTACTCCATAATGGGTAAATATCGCCATGTATTTATTGGGGGTCAGATGTTAGAAATGAGACTGAGAACTGTGAATTAAGTTGCACTATCTTTGTATCTGATGACTCGGAACCTGTTGCAAAAAATAAGTTTGTTTTTGCAGAAATGGATGTTTAAAAACATTGTCCTATAATAATTTTAAAAATGTACAGACTAATCGTTTGACACCATGACGCTGGAACGAAATGACTTGGTATTGTACACTTATCAACTAACTTAGTCTCCATTCAAATAAAGCATGACCTGACTTTGCTACATGTTAAGACACTTATGGAAGATCACATCAATAGCAGGATAAGACCATTGTCACGCTACTTCCATTAATACTCTTAAGTCACTTTCACTGCAATATCCTGTTGATTTCCACAATGTTAATATTTATGTCTTTGCCAGCACTAGCTTGTCCTGTTCTCCCCCTTTCCTTTCTCCTCATTTCTCTTTTCCTTCTAAAGTAAAAAGCATGCGCATACAAATCCTGGTCTGTTCTCGTCACACTCTTTTTACACAAGTTTGGCCCTAGGTTACTCTTTTTAAATTTCTTTACATTTTTAAAGGCACTTAAATAACATTTTAAACCGCATAAAACCACTTTCTCTCTTTCGCCTTTACTTCAACACTCGGTTGGGTGTCCCTTTTCCCGGGAGCCTTGTGCTCTATTATTGACACCTTTTTCTTTCTCTTCCATCACAACCTTGAGAAAGCTGTGGCTCAGTTTGCCATATAGGGCGAAAAACGTGTCAGCTGTTCTCTTTCCCTAATAACTTATTCTGTGAAAAATAAAAAATGAGTGAAATGGATTTAATCAAGTGGTGAATGAAAAGAACTATTCTCACTCAAATCAACCTGGATTACTGCGTTGTATTTAAATAAGAAATTACCCTACTGACCAGAATATTCTCTTTGGAAAGGAGGAACCTATGCTCACAACCACCCTTCCCTAAACTGTTTATTCGAGGCTGGAAAGGTCCAGAGCCTTGAGTGAAGTTTCTCTAGCACGCTAGGGATTCATATCCAGAATCAGGATCTCTGGGCCGTTCACTTTTCCTTTAACCTTTGCATCATGGTGCAAGGGTGCCTGCATTAAAATATGTTTATTTTTGTGCAAAAATGGAAACCTTCCTGCACAAAATCTATCACAAGAGGCTTTTTCCTCTTTCTATGTGTTGTGCAGAATTCAGCACACATAGAAAATGGAAAAACAAGGAGAAATGAAGATATTTCTCCTCATTATGCCTCCCTTATACCTCCACTGGGGAGTAGTAGGTTTTTGGCACTTCCTCAGAGTTACAATTTCTTGTAAATCTGGGGCAGTGTCAACAAGCCATGGATGTTGCTGTGAAGGCCCCAGCAACACCCATCACATGCCCCTTTAACACAGAAATGTGCGCTAAAGGGAACAATATTTACAAGGCAGCTTTAAGCCAAAAAAAGTGGCTTAGTACTGGCTGGTAAATAGGGAGCAGGATCCTAAGCCACCAGAGTGTCACAAAAAGTGATGCACTGGCAGTGCAAGGGGCTCATAAATAAGCCCCTTATGTTTGGTGGGCCTTCTGCCCCCTGGAGCAAATTGAGGAAACCTCCTGTCTTCCCGGAGGGGACAGAAAAACTGCTTTATCCCTTTGGGGGGTGTGATGTGTCCTTCGCCAGAGTGCAAAGCTCTCATACACCCCTTTCTATTGCCCCAAATGCAAAATCACTGTTGTCTAGTAGACTTTCTGCTGATGCCTGCACTAAAAAGGCTAAATAAAAAATGATTGACGGAATCACGGAATTATCAAATAAATCTGTGGTTCATAGGAATGCATATTGAAATACAATGAAAGGCAATTATCTAGGAATTGGGGTTTATGAAATAGTTGAATGGCACAATGCTTCCAGATCCGACCAGATTTAAAAAGTATGAACATGAAACACATCATACTTTTTAAAGGATTGGCATGTAGGTATGATGATAAAGAATGAATCCCACCGCACTTTTTTCTGTAGCATTATCCAGAAATTATTCAGGTTAAAACATTCATGCTAAAAAGGCATTTGTGGTGTTTCTGTTGAGCAAATTGTCACAGTGTTAATGTATAAATTTAAAATATGTGAAATATAACATTAACAGATTTGATCATTAGTTTTAGTGTATATCTCTAGTTCGTACAAAAATGTAAATTACTATATGAACCATGAATAAGTTGAAGGGATTTCCACAAATGCAAGCAATGTAAATCAATATTGTTAAAACAAAATTAGGAGAATGTTGCTTTTCAGAAGCATTGCACATGAGTGAAATAACAGCATTAGAAAGGTATTTTACGCGTGAAATGTAGCAAAGAATCAGAAGTGAGAAAAAAGAAATGAATGAATGATTAAAGAAGGAAATTGCATACTTGCAAAACTACACAGGGCTCCAAAACCTTGCAGGTCTACACCACTTGAAGAATTGAGTTTTCTTTGTTCACCAAACCCAATTCTTGTCCCCTTATGGTTACAGACATGAAACGTAGAGTTCCTTGCTGACTCACTGAGAGGATAATGGGTGTAGTCTCATCAGTGATGACTGCAACTGAACTGATTTCTAGCACACAGGAGATGCTACTGTTAAAAAATAGTTTACTTATATAGTTTAATGGTCGTTTAATGGTATGCATCAGGGCTATGGGTTTAGCAAATCAGACTTTAACATTTAATCACACGAAAGAATCCGACATTTTTTTTCACCTAGTGAAGTCGTGGCTAACTCAACTTCAATTGTCCGTGGACAGTACGGTTCACTCACTATACACCATATTGTGGCTCTTCTCGGACTAAATAATCTAATCTTCCATTACCTGGGTTCCCAGAAATCTTGTAATTCAAATCAGTCAACTAATCTGAGGGTGTGAGATTCCATTATTTAAATGAGGATTCTGTTATAAAAATTAACAGGTCTTCAGAAGCATTTTCAGAACCAGGGGCTGTATTACAGAAAGGTGCTCTATTCAAATCTGCATTGTGGCACACACTAAATTGGGTGACGAGGCACACACTAGTGTAAAATAGTGGGGTCCTAGACCCCCATGCAGTAATAGTAACAACATTGACACCGGAATATGGTTACTGGAACAGGCCCAGGGCAGGTGTGCCCGGTCCCTTTTATTAGCAGGGTCACATATCCTGTGACGCCTGTGTTGGATGGGTGCGGGGTGGAGTGTAAACCAGCACTCGGGGACTGGTTGGCACAACAAACACTAGAAAAGTGAGTGATCAGCCGGTCACCATATCCCTCCCAAACTTTATTAAAACTGGAACAACAAGTCCAAACTGTGGGAGAGAATAAAACAACAACAGAAATGTCCATTGAGTCTATTCAGCTGCTTTTAGAGCCGGACGATGGTACAACTGCAGCTTGGATCACCAGTTCTACTTGGCACAGTTCAGCGGTGCACTGCAGATCCTGTCCGTCTTGGACTCAATGCGTGGAAGTTTACAACCAAGGTCTATATGCACAGTTTACTGTGATGGTGCATGTTGAGCAATAGTGAAGACTGTGCCTGTTACTTTTTCACAAAGACATCCTGGCTCCATGAACATCAAGCCTCCTATGACGGATGACATCCTGTTTATAGTTGCAGAGTCTTCCGCAGATGCAGTAGTGCTTCCAGCTCCTGGATGGTGGAGTAATTTCTGGTATCCTTCTCTCACCAGGATTCCCTCTCATACTGGGATTCCCCTCTCACAGGATGCCCCTGAGGTCCTCGTCACCAGGCTTCCACTGGACTGGGTGTACTTCGCTGTGCCACTCTAACGCCATACTCTAGGCTCAGGGAGGAAGCAATACGAGTCCCACCTTCAAGTCACTCACTCAGCCTGGAGGGTAGTTGTTTCCAGATCAGATTTCTCCTACCATCCAGACTCTGGTGCACCAGCATTGACAGGATAGTCTTTGGATGAACTAGCTGACGTCAAGCGATCTCCATGCTTCCAGGAAACCTCCGGGGGAGCTGCTGTAGACTCATCACTTGTGTTGGGATCCCATTCTCACCAGTAATGCCTGAGGCCATTGCCCCTGGACCACCACGGTCTGGTGTTGAGTGGTCGGATCCTCTTTTAAACCCCACATCTGAGGTCACTCAGGAAGTCTGAGCAGGACCATAATCCAGTCTCCCATGCCCCCCCCCCCAAGGTGGACGGTACAAATGGTTCAGCTTGCAGTCATCCCAGGTGCCAGGTTTCCTTGGTGTAAGCGAAGATTTCTTCACAGCAGGCTTCTCGTGGTGCCACAGATTTTACATAGTTACTGTGCTTCACTGACGATGTCCAACACTTCTACGATGTTCTTGCAATTAGTCCTCCTCTGTACCATGCGCTGTGATAGATATCTATCACACGCTCCTCTCTTCCTCTTACTTTGGACTCATTTCGCTATGGCCTCATGCCACACTTCTTCCTTTTCATCTTCGTTCACTTCACAATGCTGCCTGGTCCCATCTTGTCTTACTCTTCTTCTTTTCTGACCAGGCCTCTCCATGTGACATGCAGTTCACATGGGTCTCCCTGGCCCTGTCCTACCCTAGGACAATGATTTCTCGTCGTTCATTGACCAGTCCTCTCGTCATGACCCTCTTCTTCTCAGATCTTTTACAGGTTATCTTCTCAGACCTCTTGCAGGTCATCTTCTCTGACCTCTCACAGGTCATCTTCTCAGACCTCTTACAGGTCATCTTCTCTGACCTATCACAAGTCATCTTCTCCGACCTATTGTATTCTCCTCTTCGACCTCTTGCAGGTCTCTTCTCTTGAGGACGCACTCCTGCCGCCTCATTATACGCCAATGTGGTTCTCTTTCTGCAGCCTCCACTCTGGCAATCTTCACAGGATCGGTCACTCCCTGTGAAAACATGGGCCTTGTTCCTCTCTGGGCTCTCACTCTTGGGCTCCAGCCCGGACAATCAGCTTATCTGATACGGTCTTTGGCGCACTTCTGACTTTGTGCCCTCTGTCCATAACTTGAGGGTACGCCTTCCTCTGGTGCCTTCTGCACCCTGTTTCTCCTCTTGTAGTGCCGTCCTTTCATTACTGGATGCACCTGCATTGCATAGGTAAGGCCACAGAGCAGTGCTCCTCTACATTTACTTATACGCCCAGCAGCCTTCTTGCTCATCGGCACTTTTCATTGAAGTCTGCCTGGGCTGGCATCACATTTGCAGTGCCAGGATCAGCCTCAGCGGCTTCACACATGCTGCAGGGCCTTCCCTCACTGGTGCTGGAACGTCCATTGCTTGGTTTTGCCTGTAGCGTTATCTTCTCCGGCCAAATGACGGGCCTCTTCAAAGCAGCATTCATATCTATACATTGTCCCATTTGTGCGCGAAGGTGTCTGGGGTGGTACGTTCTCTTTCTGATGCTCCCCATTCTTTGACATACAGCCCTGCCCTTATCTCCATGCACTGCCGGGCTTCAGGGGCAACCTTCTCTCTCACTCTTCTGAGGGCCTTGCCTTGTGTTTGTCATGCTCTTGGGCTCACCTCATGCCTGCTGGCTGACCGGGCACTCCTCCTCCTTGTACCAAAGTATGCAGCAGCGGGCTGGCACCTCATCAGTCCAGCACCATTCTGATTCCATTTGGGCTCTCTTCAGGCTGTTGGCAGGGTTACTTCCACTGGCTCCTGCACTCCCCGCGCAGGTCTCTCTGCTGTCAAGTGCCTTCCCACATTTCCGGGCCCTTCAGATGCGGTGTGGGCTCCCGATCATCTCCTGCTGTAGGGGTCCAAGCACCTGACTTGGAGCGGCACTCCAACCCTTGTGCCACAGGGAAATACCAACACTCCTCAACACCTCTTCCACCCTGCAGGCTCACCTCATGCCAGCCGTGTTGGCTGGCACTTCACCTGCTTGGCTACGGGGTCGGGACAGGCAGAACACATAACCAGTTCACCCCTCTGGGTTTCTGAATGCACACTCTACGTGCTGCCATAGGCTCACCTTCCACCTTGTTGTTGGCAGGGGTGCTCTCGACATGGGAAATACTTTCCCCCTTATCCCCTTATCCACCCACAAGGCGGCAGCACATGCGGGTCCAACCCACTCATTGCCAATGTAAAATAGTGGAGCTCTAGACCCCCATGCATTAATAGTAACGACACTGACACTGGAATATGGTTACTGGAACTTGGATCAGGGCACGTGCGCCCAGCCCCTTTTATTAGCAGGGTCACATATCCTGTGATGCCTGTTTTGGATGGGTGTGGGGTGGAGTGTAAGCAAGCCCTCAGGGAGTGGTTGGCACAACAAACACTAGAACAGTGACTAGCTGGTTCCAACAACCAGGACAATGCATCCCATTAGAGTCAATAGACTGTTTAATTCATTACTGAAAGATGAACCCGCTTTCTAAATCTGCCGGCCCACCTATTACTGCAGGTGAAAAAGTGGCCTTGTGTTTAAAGTGGGGCAGCGATCCCTCCATGACCCACTTCACTCACCTGTGAAGGATTACCTTGAGGGTGGTCACTTGAACTCACTGCCCTTTTTCACAGGGTACCATCAGAAATGCACCCTACTATGCATCACCTCTATGTGAGGCATAATAAGTACACCTCTGTGTGGTTTCTGTGCCATTTTGCACGACCTGTAACATGGTAAAGTTATAATGTGAAGGAATTCCCTCATTGGTTAATTTGTAAAAAAACAAAATAGGTGCCAGGGCTCTCCTCATGAGGCAGCTTGCACCAGCCCATTTCTCCTGTTAGCGCCTCTTAAAACAGAACCAACTGCTAACAATGAAAGTGGGGAGAGGATGTGGCCTAATGACGAGGGCTGTAGACTTGGAAGCTGCAAAACCACATTCAAGTCTTGGAGTGGGCTCAACATCCTGTAATTCTGGTCAAATCCATTATTCTCCAAGTGAATAAATGTGTCCTTGAGTGGCAGGTGTTGATGATTAAGTGCTTGTGCTGAGGACCGGAAACCACTGGCTCAAATTTGCAAGGAGCCATGCCCCAAGCCAAATTAGGAAAATTCCCCCTGTGATCACACAAGCTTATGATGTGCCCTGGAACTATAAACAGAAGGGATGGCAGAAATGTCGGAGTCTATATGATTAAAGTGCATTATGGGTACACACCCCATGCCTGTGTTGCACCCCTCTGGGCACGTTGTATAATCCTGGGCCTGAACCAATCCTTTGTCAAAATCATGATAATTTGTATCCATGTATCATGAATGATAGCAGATCACCAGTTTCACTGATTATTACACATTTCACCAACATGCCATGAAATCGAGTAAGTGCAAATTAAAGTGGACTATTAGTATTCTTGAGGAATACATAGAGCAGTAATACCATCATGTTGCAAGACAATAGTATTCTTATAAGGCTGTTAGCTCGCTCCACACAAATCACTTCTGACAAAATTGTTTATAGTACCTTGACATAAAGCAGCTTTCATCCTTGATGCAACAAATTCATGGTCTGTTTCAAAGCTCTGCAAGTGATTTCTCAGGGGTTGTCTCCTGTCAACGGGAGACTTTAATGTATATCTGCGCACCACAGAAGATATCACTGATGTCATAAGTAATGATGACATATGGAAGGTTGCTGTATTAGCTGTCAGCCCAGCTACCTCTCTAAAGATGAGCACAAACTAATTTCTAAAGCAAACGCTGGCTATGCATTTTGCTGTCCATAATATACAGTCCAATTCATGCAACAATCAATGGGTAATAATGCAATCCTTGATTGGTCATTAATCGATCTTTCACGTTTTAAAATATGCATTGATTTTTAAATGAATGGGCAAAATGAATATGATCATTTCAACAAATTATCACGAGGGATTCACAAACAGAGCACCTTAGTCCTGAGCTCTGGGCAGGAACATATTTAGAAATGGAGCATGTCAGAATAGCATAGTCAGAAAAGTTGTCAGACTCAAATATAGTAACACTAATAATTTTTGCAAAAATACTGTTGCAGTGTTTACAGATCTTCTATTATTAACTCCAATAGAGCAATATGTTTGTGATCGGTATTTATATGACACAATATTACTGTGTGATAACATTGTGGTACCACTTCTTCAGAAACTCATTCAGAAGGCTGTGTTCATTTGAACTGCCAAACCGCACATTGTTTTGTGGAAAGAAGAAATTGTTCAATGCAGAAACCTTGCTGGGAAATTTTGTTAGAACCCACCTGAATGTTTGATCCTTAATTATTTTTTTAGTTAGCAGAGCTGTTTTAAGGCATAAGCAAAGTGGACAACTGCCCAAGGCCCTCACATTCTAGGGAGGCCCCCTGGCAAAATGATAACTCTGTGCATTATAAAACAGATTTTCTTTTCATTTTAGCTGCCAGCCGTGGCCAGTGCAGGTGAGGGATGTGGGCCAGTGAGGCCCGGTGGAGGGGAGGGATTTCAACAGACAATGACGAGATAAAATCAATTGTTTATTTAATTTTCCCTCGTCATCCTCTGTTGAAATCCCTCCCCCCCCCACCCCCCCCCACTGGGCCCCTCCGCTCTTACCTGCACGGGCCGCGGCTGTTAGCTGCTCTTTGGTAGTTGGTGGCAATTAAATATAATTGTCTTTCTCTGTTTACTTCTCCGCACAGCTCATACCTGATTCACCTCCATACTTCTCTCTTTACCATACTCCACATCTGAATGTACCTATCATCTCTCTCACTCAACTCCCTCGATCTCATCTCTCTTAATCCCATCCCTCTCTACTACTCTTATAATATCACTTCTTACTCTACCTCTCTATGATTACCTTCCCCTTTTTACCTCTCTAAGTGCTGTCTCTATCTAAGTACTCTAGCTGTTTCCATCTCTGTATCGCCTCTGTTGGAAATGGGATCCCCGGCTGGCCAGGGCTTTCGCCAAAGTCAGTCAGAGACCACCACACCCAAGTCAGGGCAAGGGAGTTACACGCCAAGATAACCCCTACTCACCCTCTAGGTAACGTGGCGCGAGCAGCAAGGCTAAACTTGGAGGCGATGTAGGCTAAGTATTTGCGCACGCACCCCAGCAACAACAACCAAAGGCCCACCACAAAGGAAACTCCACACAAGGTTATATAAAAATAGCCTTTGTATTACACCAAAACACATTAGATAAAACACACACTTTACAATGTGCCAGAGGCACGGGCAGAATTTACAAGGGATATGTACAAGACAGGGCCACCTGGACCACTGTCAGGAATCAGAAGTAGCACTTTCAGAAATAGCACTTAGTACATAGAATATAGCACAAAATAGCACACAACCAGTAATCACTGGTAACCAGGACCTCACTAGCACCACCTGTACTAGGGAGAAAACAACCACCTATGTATTACAATACCTGTAGGGGTGTAAGAGGAAAACACATGATGCAATGCATAACATTCATTCAGAGGTGTAAAGGAGGAAAACACATGATGCATCACAATACATTCAGAGGTGTAAGGCACATGACGCATAAAAACACATTCAGAGGTGCAGAAAGTACAATTGCGCCAAACCCACGTAAGTCACCACCTGTGACTGTCCCTAGGCCAACTGGCCTCTCTGGGGCTAGGACGCCCTGTGTCCAATGTCAGGGGGGGCCTAAACGTAGCAGTTGCCCACAAAGTGCTGGGCAACTGGTGCAGGGAAATTAGGGCAACGTTGGAGCCTCTCTGGCTCAAGAACCACCACCGTGGCACTGCAGAGCCTCTCTGGGCTCACAAAACGAATGTCCCCTCTGAGCCTCTCAGGCTCAAACACAACTGTGGCACCTTTTTGTGGTAGTCCCCCCTCTGGGGGACTCGAGGACAATGGCCCACGCTAGCTAGGAGCCCCGCTCGGGAGACTCGCTGTGCCTAAAATGCCCCTGGAGCCTCGTGGCTCTACACAAAAATGCCCCCGGAGCGTCGGAGTCCCCTCCCTGGGGACTCGAAATGCTCAGATGCCAGCAGGAGCCTCTGTGGCTCTAAACAGAAAATGCCCCCGGATACCGGAGCCTCGTGGCCCCAACAACCACAGCAATGCACAGGGGGGCGGGGCGCGGGCACCGGCAGTGTGCCCAGACACCTCCCCCTTCCTCTTGAAGCACTCACCGGGTCTGGCGCGGGGGCTTCCTCTCCTCTCGCGGGCGGGGCTCTCTCCTGGCACGGGAGCCCCGTGGCCTCACGCGCTGTTTCCGCTCTCCCCTGTCACCCTCCGGGGCTCACCTCTTCACTTCCTTGGAGCCCCGGGGAGGGGCGGAATGTGCCGGCTTCTTCTTCTGCTGCAGGAGCGCGGGGTGGGCTCCCGTCCGCTTCCTGTTGTCCCGCCGCAGCTTGCCTGACTTCCGGGTCAGACCTCGGGGACGCGCTGCAATTGGCCGGCCGGCCAAGCACTTCCGGGTCGTCGCGGGCAGCGCGGCGGCCCGTTCCAAACACTCGTAGGCGGGGGATGAGTTTACCGAGGAGTGGGCTCCCTCGAGGTAAACTTAAAATATAGCGGCAAGGTCCCTGGCAGGGTGGGCACCTGCCAGGGGGCAAATTAACCAAAATAAGCGAGGTGGGCACTCGCTAGGCAGGCAAAGCGCTCCTCAGCGCTAAAAGGCAATTTACAGCGCTCCCTGCGCTAAATGCCAAATACAGCGCTCTCAAGCGCTAGAGGACCAACATAGAGCGCTCCCAGGCGCTATAAGTAAAATAAAGGTCCCAGGTGCCCTCAGCAAGCAGGGCAGAGTTCCAGCAAGTCCTTGGGCAGGCAGGGGGGACAAGGCTGGGCCCAGAGCCAGCACACTGGGTCTCCAGGCAGGGAGACACCCCAAGTGGCGGTCCTCTGGCCCAGCAGCAGCAGCAACAGCCCCCTCAGGATCCTGGAAGAGAACAACTTCAGTGGGGACACAGCCCCATTTTTATACAGTGCATTCCTTTGTTCAAGGGTGCAGAGTGGGGGCGGAACCAGTCGCAGCTGGTTCTTGAGTACTCTGTTTACCTCAACCACCCTCTCTATTCACTGGCAGGGCTTGGGTCATTAGACACACCACAGGGGGGCGGAGCCAGCATTGTGTGGGGAAAACCCAGCCCATCCAGGACACAGGTACACTCCTCCCACACATCACTCATGCTAATCTCCCACTCACCACCGGGCAGACCCATCCAGACTTCCTGGAGCCTGGCATGCCAGCCAGCTCCAGCCAATCACACGCCAGCACCCTCACAGCACACGTACAGCCATGTCTTGAAATGGCGCTTCGCTACTAGACACATACATGCTGCATATACCGTTGCGCAGCATTCACTCACACGAGTTCACACATACCAGACTCAAGCCTGTACACCCCACGCATCAGGAACTACCAGGGACACATACATTCCCCATGCATTCCTATGGGCGGGCAGGCCTAGCTCAGCACATGCACTCAGAGTGCGCACGCACTTTCCACTGGGACACAGTGAAAGTGCGCAGAATCCCTAAAATCACCATTGCCAGGTCACCATTTCTAGCAAAAAGTCTAGGGGTGAACCTGCCCTAAGGGCCAAAGTCCAACATAACCCCCTTCCAGCCAAAACGCAGGGGAGACCAATCACCACCGTGATGGACTTCCCTGCTTGGGGCGATAGAACACGGACGCGGGCCCGCAACTGCAGGGACACCCTCCTGTTCTATGCCACGGTGAACCCATGGGATTCCCTCTAAACACCCTGTCTGGACCAACTGGGCTACCCCACTGGTACTCCCAAGTTGTCCGCGGCCAGGACCAGGCCCTGGGCCACCCAGGTGCCACTGGTCCATGCCAATTCGCAGAGCGGGGGGTAGTAACCCCTGGCACATAGGAGCCATTCTCCACTCTTCCTGTCTGCAAGACAGGACTAGACTGCCACTGGTTCTCCAGCCTAGGGCCTACAACCTCAGGCGGACCAGGAGTCTCAGGGAAGGCTCTCCTCCCCTTACCTCTTCTTCTAGGGTTCCTCCTCCCTCTGCGAGGGGTACCCCTAGAACGCCATTCCAACCCAGGACTTATCCACTCAGGTTGCACCGGGGTCAGAGGTGGGCTCTCCCACCCTCTGCACCCCCTTCCAGAGGTCTGCCCTCTCCCACCTGGAGAAGTTCCTCTGGAAGAAGAACCGGTCAGGACACTGGTTACAGTCGTCCTACCCTTCAGGTCAGGCTGACCCTGAACCTGGCCTTCCAAACTCTGGTCTAAAACCTTCGGTGGAACAATTGCCTGGCACTCCAGGACTTCTGGGGATTCACACTCCATCCCCCTGAGGCTAACAAATGTCACATCTGTTGCGTGACTGTCTGTCTGGCGCCGATCTCCCGCCCTCTGTCCACCTGACAGTGCGTGACGATCCCCCAGACCAGAAGTGGTGTTACCATGGTCACTACACGGGAACCTAGCCCAACTGGGTAGTCCCTGACCCACTGGTCCTTCCACTGGGGAACTCCCCCAATCACTCCTCACTCTGGACTCCTGTACCCTCCCTACCGGAGCGGTACTGCCAGACTCTAGAACCATAGGAGCTCTGGTTACAGACGCTCCAGGTCCTCTACTCACTAGGAGATCTTCCTCAAGTGGACTAACAGGACAGCCTAGGTCCCCAACCTGGTGTTCCCTCAAGAAACCATCCAAGTCCTGAGGCAGGGCTTCGGGCGTCTGGGGAACCTCGGTCTCCCCCTCACTCCTGCTCCACTGAGCCAGGCAGTGAGCCCCTACACCCTCCTCACTATACTGGGACCTAGCTGGGCTACACTGAGCCTCTTCCACCACGCTGGGCTGGAAGATCCCTGAACCACTACTTTTGGAGTCACTCACCAATGACCCTAGAGAACCTCTGGCCCTTTCCCAGCGGTCGGCTTCCCTTGCCAGTAACTCTGTATCAGTAAATCCAACTTGCAACAGGTGTTGGCGCAACTCTGGCGAACAACCACTGAGCACCTGCTCTTTGACTATAAGATCAAACAAGACTTCAAAATCAGAGTCAGTGTGAACCTCTACCCAAGCCCACAGTGTTCCACAACAGTCATCCTCAAAGTCTACCCAAGACTGGTGAGACGGTTTCCTAAGGTTCCTAAACCTCAACCTATTCTCCTCCTCTGGGGAAACAGGAACCATACTCTGGGAACTGGGAATTTCTACACTGTGATTTAAATAGCTGCCACCACTGGACCCAACCCTCCCTGGGGGATCCAGAAACTCAACACTGCGCGCAGGGGATAGTCTACCCTCCAGAGCTACTTTGCCTCTGGTGGCGGCCCTCTCAGCCTCCTCTATCCTTTCCTGCGCTAAGACCCTCTCGGTCTCTAGCTGTTGCTTTCTAATGCCCAGCTGTGCCATAGCCTGGGCATGCTCCAACCTGAGCTTCTCTAAAGCCAGCTGGTGCTCCCTTTCTCTCCTCCTATCTTCCAGCTCCTCTGGGGACAGGTAAAGGGATGAGGCGCTGCCTCCTACGCTGGACCCAGCAAGGGACTCCCTATCTATGGGGTCCTCACTATCTGCTGGCGTCCCTGTGCTATCATCTTCCTCCTCCTCAGACTCTTCAGGGCTCCCCTCTGACCCACCACCCTCATGGTGTGAGACCCGGGCCCTCTCCGCACTGTGCTCACGCTCCCAGTCCTCCTTCTGCCATTGGATCAGGTTACCCCTAAGTTGGGACTGGGTGTCTGACTCATTCACTGCAATGTCTCTCTCTTCGCAAAACTCTCTCAGTTCATGCAAAAACAGACCCCAGACATTAAAAGCAGACTCCATCTTGGCAAGATGATCACAGACACGTGCAACACAGGGGACTGAACAATCTGAAGTAAGAGGACACAATTCCAAAATTTCTACAATCTCCTTATCAAAGAGAACTCATACTCATGCGTCCAGGAAAACACACCATTCATCCACACACACCCTCCCCTCGGATCGGTAAGGCAGTTTCTACCACCCCTGACTTCTCAACCTGACCAAAAGCGACACAGGTACCAAACTCTGGAAGCAGGGCGGGGGACAAATGTACTGAACACAATCAAATGACACTCTTCAGGAGAAGAAACAATGGAACTTCCAAAACAAAACAATCCCCAAAAATGTTGTCATCTAAAATGCAGAGTTTTGTGGTATGGCCAGTTACTACTAAGGTACAAGGCAAACACAAATCCTTATCCCACCGCTTGCCGCCAATGTTGGAAATGGGATCCCCGGCTGGCCAGGGCTTTCGCCAAAGTCAGTCAGAGACCACCACACCCAAGTCAGGGCAAGGGAGTTACACGCCAAGATAACCCCTACTCACCCTCTAGGTAACGTGGCGCGAGCAGCAAGGCTAAACTTGGAGGCGATGTAGGCTAAGTATTTGCGCACGCACCCCAGCAACAACAACCAAAGGCCCACCACAAAGGAAACTCCACACAAGGTTATATAAAAATAGCCTTTGTATTACACCAAAACACATTAGATAAAACACACACTTTACAATGTGCCAGAGGCACGGGCAGAATTTACAAGGGATATGTACAAGACAGGGCCACCTGGACCACTGTCAGGAATCAGAAGTAGCACTTTCAGAAATAGCACTTAGTACATAGAATATAGCACAAAATAGCACACAACCAGTAATCACTGGTAACCAGGACCTCACTAGCACCACCTGTACTAGGGAGAAAACAACCACCTATGTATTACAATACCTGTAGGGGTGTAAGAGGAAAACACATGATGCAATGCATAACATTCATTCAGAGGTGTAAAGGAGGAAAACACATGATGCATCACAATACATTCAGAGGTGTAAGGCACATGACGCATAAAAACACATTCAGAGGTGCAGAAAGTACAATTGCGCCAAACCCACGTAAGTCACCACCTGTGACTGTCCCTAGGCCAACTGGCCTCTCTGGGGCTAGGACGCCCTGTGTCCAATGTCAGGGGGGGCCTAAACGTAGCAGTTGCCCACAAAGTGCTGGGCAACTGGTGCAGGGAAATTAGGGCAACGTTGGAGCCTCTCTGGCTCAAGAACCACCACCGTGGCACTGCAGAGCCTCTCTGGGCTCACAAAACGAATGTCCCCTCTGAGCCTCTCAGGCTCAAACACAACTGTGGCACCTTTTTGTGGTAGTCCCCCCTCTGGGGGACTCGAGGACAATGGCCCACGCTAGCTAGGAGCCCCGCTCGGGAGACTCGCTGTGCCTAAAATGCCCCTGGAGCCTCGTGGCTCTACACAAAAATGCCCCCGGAGCGTCGGAGTCCCCTCCCTGGGGACTCGAAATGCTCAGATGCCAGCAGGAGCCTCTGTGGCTCTAAACAGAAAATGCCCCCGGATACCGGAGCCTCGTGGCCCCAACAACCACAGCAATGCACAGGGGGGCGGGGCGCGGGCACCGGCAGTGTGCCCAGACACCTCCCCCTTCCTCTTGAAGCACTCACCGGGTCTGGCGCGGGGGCTTCCTCTCCTCTCGCGGGCGGGGCTCTCTCCTGGCACGGGAGCCCCGTGGCCTCACGCGCTGTTTCCGCTCTCCCCTGTCACCCTCCGGGGCTCACCTCTTCACTTCCTTGGAGCCCCGGGGAGGGGCGGAATGTGCCGGCTTCTTCTTCTGCTGCAGGAGCGCGGGGTGGGCTCCCGTCCGCTTCCTGTTGTCCCGCCGCAGCTTGCCTGACTTCCGGGTCAGACCTCGGGGACGCGCTGCAATTGGCCGGCCGGCCAAGCACTTCCGGGTCGTCGCGGGCAGCGCGGCGGCCCGTTCCAAACACTCGTAGGCGGGGGATGAGTTTACCGAGGAGTGGGCTCCCTCGAGGTAAACTTAAAATATAGCGGCAAGGTCCCTGGCAGGGTGGGCACCTGCCAGGGGGCAAATTAACCAAAATAAGCGAGGTGGGCACTCGCTAGGCAGGCAAAGCGCTCCTCAGCGCTAAAAGGCAATTTACAGCGCTCCCTGCGCTAAATGCCAAATACAGCGCTCTCAAGCGCTAGAGGACCAACATAGAGCGCTCCCAGGCGCTATAAGTAAAATAAAGGTCCCAGGTGCCCTCAGCAAGCAGGGCAGAGTTCCAGCAAGTCCTTGGGCAGGCAGGGGGGACAAGGCTGGGCCCAGAGCCAGCACACTGGGTCTCCAGGCAGGGAGACACCCCAAGTGGCGGTCCTCTGGCCCAGCAGCAGCAGCAACAGCCCCCTCAGGATCCTGGAAGAGAACAACTTCAGTGGGGACACAGCCCCATTTTTATACAGTGCATTCCTTTGTTCAAGGGTGCAGAGTGGGGGCGGAACCAGTCGCAGCTGGTTCTTGAGTACTCTGTTTACCTCAACCACCCTCTCTATTCACTGGCAGGGCTTGGGTCATTAGACACACCACAGGGGGGCGGAGCCAGCATTGTGTGGGGAAAACCCAGCCCATCCAGGACACAGGTACACTCCTCCCACACATCACTCATGCTAATCTCCCACTCACCACCGGGCAGACCCATCCAGACTTCCTGGAGCCTGGCATGCCAGCCAGCTCCAGCCAATCACACGCCAGCACCCTCACAGCACACGTACAGCCATGTCTTGAAATGGCGCTTCGCTACTAGACACATACATGCTGCATATACCGTTGCGCAGCATTCACTCACACGAGTTCACACATACCAGACTCAAGCCTGTACACCCCACGCATCAGGAACTACCAGGGACACATACATTCCCCATGCATTCCTATGGGCGGGCAGGCCTAGCTCAGCACATGCACTCAGAGTGCGCACGCACTTTCCACTGGGACACAGTGAAAGTGCGCAGAATCCCTAAAATCACCATTGCCAGGTCACCATTTCTAGCAAAAAGTCTAGGGGTGAACCTGCCCTAAGGGCCAAAGTCCAACAGCCTCCAAATACTTCACATCGTTCTTACCATCATCACTCGGAACACACTCTGGGACATATTATCAAGACAGGCGATAAAATTATCGCCGCCTAAAGCGGCAATAATGGGCTTGATAATATGCTCTATGGAATTCCAATCGAAGCCCCTGTTAATTGTCTTCACATCTAACATGGGCTTCGATTGGAATTCCATAGCGCATATTATCAAGCCCATAGTTTTCTGCTGCTAAAGCAGCAATAATTTTATCGCCTGTCTTGATAATATGCCCCTCTGTACGTTAGTATTCACTGTCTGACCTTTCTCTAGGCAAATCTCCTCACATCCTCAACTCTCTCATCATCCCACCTTTTTCTCTCTACCTCACATTTCAATTTACCTCACTATGGACCTTTATATTTTAAAAATAAAAAATGCAATGAGCCCCTCACCGTGGGTGATTTGTTCCGTGGTCTGGGTATCAATTTAATGTCTATTTTCACTTACTGCCACATTCTGGATGGAGGTAAGCAAAAGTAAAAACTTGCCATTTAGTCTTCCAGTCAGACAAATTGCAAAGCTTCTGACGCCCCTTACTCCGTCATGCCATTGAGGGTGTACGTCAGTGGTGGTTATGGAGTTGTCTCTGCCACTGCTATCCTGAAGTTCCGCCTCATTCAAAATTAGGCGTGAGGACCTGCAGTGCAGCAGAAAACGTACCATTTCTGCTGCACTCTAAATCAAGCCCCATATCTTTGTCACCTCATAACCTTGCCCTTCTCTATTTGTACCTGTTTTTTCTGCCTCTCCTCTTATCATAATTCCCTCTCTTTATTTACCTTTTTTATCTTTTATTACTTTATCTCTTGCTCTCTCTTATTTCTCTCTACACCTACTTCTCTATTGCAATGCACTCTTCTTACTTTCGCTCTCTCTATCTCAAAGCTTTCTCCACATCTCATTTTCTCTCTCTCCAGCCATCTATTTCTTAATCCCTATTATTCTGACTCAGGTGTCTCTACTTCACCTCTTCTCTGTCTGCACTGACTCTCTCTTTTTACACTTCTTCCATTTTTCTCTTCCTCACTACTCTCTTTCATTGCAGAATTTTGGTACTCTTCTCAGTTTGCCCCCCTCTATATTGCCCCACTCCACCTTGCATATCTATACTTTTCTAACTACTGTTCTATCTACCTCTCTAAAATTCACGCATTTCTAACTTTCCTCTCTCTCTGTTTCACCACTTAGCCTACTCCATCAGCTCTCCATTTCTACTGTTCTGTATGTATAACTTTAGCACTCTCAACCTCAATCTACCTTACTAATCTTTCTAGCTCACCCTCTACCTACTTTTCCTCATTCTACCTCGCTGCATTTTCCTGTTAACTTACCTATTTTACTTTACCTTTGGTCTCTGCCTACCTGACCTACCTATGGCACCTGTCTCTTCGTCCCATCTCCTACGTCTCCTCTGTCATTATAGCATTTCCTTTATCTCTCTGTTCATCTCCTGTCTCCCACCTCCTTTCTCATTTCCCTTATTCCAGAGTCAGAGGTCACAGTCTAGCAGGTAAAGTGTTCATATAGAATGAAGAGAAGGATAAGCCAAGCAGGGGAACCCACCTGAAATCAGATTTCACCTGATGGAATATTGAAAATACTTGCTTTGATTTTCACTATTGCATGAAGAATTATATGTAAATGTGTCCTATTTTAATATTAATTACTGCACCAGTAACCATCCACTAAATAAACCTTATTGTGTCTTTCCAACAAATGGAGGAAAAGGCTGGTTAAACATCGACTATAAATTAAATATTGCATCCCAAAAATAATTAGATCCAAGTGAAAAAAATAAATAGTTTTTCAGTGTGTATTCAATTGTTCTTTAAGTACTATGTGGCTAGCAGACAGCGCGTAGTTTGAATCGTCTCCTGTTTTTATGTGCACCCTGTTACTAAACGTGTAACTGATTTAACAGTGAGCAACATTCTGATCAAGAGAAATCAGACAAACCCAGAGGAAATTGTAACAGAAATCCAGATTGTGCAAAAATACATCATTAAAACAAATATGTTTTTCGTATTTAATCAGCCTGGATTTTTTGCATTTGACTAACTAGCTTTTGAGTAGCTCTCATTAAGTCTCACTCACTTTAAATTCATGGTAAATTGATTAAAAGTGCTAACCGCTAATTTCCACCTTTTATTATAAGGTTGTTGTTGCATGCAAGGGCAAGAGGTTCTAGGCTAGCCACACATAAACATGTGAGCACAAGTGTGTGTGTGCATATTTGCAGATAGCTCAGCATCTATGCACCGGTAGCCTATCACAGAAGGGATACCTAAGGGTGACTTGCGGTAGTGCTCACTGAAGGTCTGTGATGCTTAAACTATAAACATTATAAACGAAATTTCAACTAAAGTACAATTTTGCCTCACTTAGACCTACACAGTCCAGCAAGGTATCAACTATGGATAAACATGCACCTAAGGTATATTTGCAGTCCCTGACATCATACCTATGCTTCTTATGAAACTTTCAGAATTGTCCTATGTTCCTGGCTCATCTCATAATCAGATTTAAGGCCTTTGATATCCCCGATGTTGTGCCTAGTTATTTATTTAGCTCCCCAGCAGGTAGATTAAAGGTCCCCTCACATTAGAGTGCTCGACCCAGTTCCTGAGAAAGGAAGAGGTGGTGATGAAATCTGCATCGGTTAATTAACAGGTCACGCTGCTCCTGGGCTGGGACAACCCCCACTCACAAAAACATAGGAGGAGGGCCAGACCTCTAGAATATTCAGAGCCAGGGCTACCGTTAAGAATTTAATGGGAAGGGATCAGCCTGCTGTGTCAGCTAGGGGTGGAGTTGAGGATCGCCGGGAATCTCTTTCCTAAGACAACTTAAAGTCACCATATTGGAATGCCCCTGAATGTTGTGCAGTATGTTTGGGACAGGCAGGATGGTGTGATGATGTGGCACCCTAGGACTGGCCAGGAGTGCCTGGCTTCTAGAACCTTGCATCCCCCTTTAAAAAACCTTAATGGCAAAATTACTGAAAAGACGTTCAGCAGGAATGAGAAGCCACCTGATGTCATTGCAAAGCTGTACCAAAGGACTTTATCTCTAGCTGACTCCAAGGACTAGGATGGGTATATCCATGGCTAGTGACACAGCTCTTCCTTATGCCGCCTGGGGAGCATGTGGTTGGAATGCACATATTTTCCTTGTGGTCCTCCTAGAATTAAACAAAGCACACTGGGACACATGTTTCAAAACAAAGTGCTGTATAGTCAATGCTGATGGCTAACAATTGACTGAAGAACTTTAACTCCAACTGACTTGCAGTTGTAAGTAAATGCATAGTATTTAGTAATGTGACTGTTTTCTCTTTTTATAAAAAAAATCACTGAATAAAGAATAATGTACTGAATGGTGTTGCATACCAGGGACGTGTGGTTACTAACCCACACCACTTCATTTGGCTGGCCTTGGACTGCTATGCTTCACTACCTTGAGAGAGTCAAGTGCTACAATGCGGTACTTGGTTCCTAGTAAAGAGACAATTGCAGACTTATTACTTGTGAAAGACTCACAACCGTCATGACTAATAACCACATTTCTTACAAACATCCACTAGTAAGGCTAAGACCAACCTACAAGGGTTAAATTAGCAAGTAAACAAATCTGTTAAATGTACAGGCGATTAGAATGAGAACATACTCTTTGGCATAAAGATTGCAGTATTTTTTAAATAGTTTTAGTAACAATGGGTAGTTTACGCCTTGAGACCTTTTTGGTGAATCGTGCGCTATATAAGAACCTATGACCTATAATCAAACTACCTCCACAAGGAGCTAATCTGTAAGCACTCTTTAACAAAGAAGAACTGAAATGTATCCTGCGCGCAGGCAGTATCCGTACCGGTTTGAACCGCCTCGAGGACTGGACTTCAGTAATCTGAAGGACTATAGGTTTAACCAAACCGTCACTGTGTATCACATTACCTTCACACCTAAGAAATGTGCACTGTATATATTTCACTGTGTATATTTCACACAGCAATCTAACCATTTACTTAATTACCCTTTCATTGTATTTAATTGTGGAGGTTGCTGCATTTTTCGCCATTCATAAATGTCGTATTGTGACTTTATTTAACTACTGATTGTCATTGGCTTGCCACTCCTCGCGGACCAATTTCTTTAATATCTTGACAATATTTAATAATTAATGACGGCAAATGTCTTCAACTTTCTTACTCTCTATGCTTTTTACCTATTCCTGCTATCATTCACTCGCTACTTGATATCCGCTATTCCCTTCCCAATATGGCAGCCACGTCAGTCCGATCACATGACCACGCGCATTTCTAATTTAAACTGAGCCAGCCGGCTCGCCGTACTTCCAGTTCCAGAGCTACAGCAGCCATTATGCTGCGCATTCTTGTCTGAATGGTAAGCGCCATCTCCCCGCACTTTGTCTCTTATAATATCTTGCACGTATTTTCCAGTTACGCGAACCTGATAATTATTTCCATCTTCAGGTTATCCACAGACTACCTACCCTACCAGAATAAAGAGGGTACCTCGCCAATCCTACAGGAACCGCTGTGGGCAGACCACGCTTAAATTTTGCCTCACGCAGAAGCAGCATGCATCGCATTTACCTAACTAGGTAAGCTTTCAGCTTTCCCAACCAGGTCACATTGATATATTTTCACGCAATTCGGTACCTGCTTATAATCTCACGTAATCACTGCCAGGTCTCAAGATGATTCCCTTGGCCGCCCAAATTACTATCTACCTGTAATCCTCCGGCCTCTACAATAGGTAATTCTTTACCCCGTCCAGAGATTGTGACTGCGCCACTGGCCGCGCGCCATTGGCACCAGTAATTTTTCACCCGCACAAGTTCTATATGATATAAACTCACACTCACTTCATTGATAGCCCCTGCCTCTCACCCACCTTAGGTGGTGTATTCTCTGTACTACTCATCATCACACGTTTATACTTTCCGGTATGACTTAATGTCCTATGTCCTCCATTTTAACTGGCCCCTCAAACTACATAGTGTCTGCTTAAAACATTTTTGCAAGTCTGACTGCTGCGCCACTGATTATAGCCCCTACTCACTGTTTTACTTTATTTCTTTCCCTCTTCCTTCCTCATTTTTGTACTTTCTGTTCTCTTGATTCAGCGAATTCAGGCAAATGTTTTCAGGCACCACATTTTAAAGTCCTGATGATGATCCTAATACCATTATAAAGGATCGAAACGCCGTCGACACATAGTCTACCTTATACACAATTATTTTTATGTTTTGTTATGTGTAAAGGAGACCTTCTTTTCAATTATTGTTTGTTTTACTATGATTACTCAATACAGACAACCACTTGCTGCCTGAGCCTTTTCTGTTCTTTCCTTGTAATGTGAGTTCAGGGATACAGGCTTGTATCCCACTGTATTTAAATTCACATACGTTGTTTACTTCATTTATTTGCATATTAAACTGCCCTTGTCTGCTTGATAAAAGCTAAAATATAGTACCGATTGGGGCTATACTGCTTTCTTTTTTTCACTCCTTACTGACTCAGGGGCCACTAGAGAGAGCTTTGGCACATATTCCAAAATATATATATATGTGTGTACTGAATTATTTAAGCTTAAACATACCTGTAAAACAACAGAGAGCTAGGTGTGTGTGTTATAGAGCACAGAGAAGAGAAGGGAATAGAGAGAGAGAGAGAGAGAGAGAGAGAGAGAGAGAGAGAGAAAGAAGACTCCTTTCAGGAAGAGACACAAGGCCTTAATCTGGAGAAGGCAGAAATGATGGTATAAATGAGACTCACGTTGTTGGATTTTGATGGTGCTTGCTACACTTTAACTGGGATGCTATGAGATTTACCATCTAAACCAAATCATTATTTTTGTTGGAAAGCAGAACAATTCACATTTTTACCTACTTTGCTAAAGGGGGCATATCAGTAGTACATGTGCATTACTATGCAACTAACCATGGGTCTTCAGGCAAATCTCCCATACTAATATTTATAGACAGGGATTATCACCAAATAAATTACTGCTCCTTGCGGTAGGCATAACAGTGGAATCACTTTTAAAAGTCTACACATTTTTTTTTACTTTGCATGTATTCTGCACTATATGGTCCCTATCCAATGCAAAGGGTATGCTTGACAATACGCACATAACCAGGAATATATTCTGCAACTCCTCCTCAAACCCTAACATCACCACCACCACTCCCGTTAGCTACAAGATGATATACCTTGACTGTACCAACAAACACGGAAGTGACCTTGCCATCATCTTCAAGGAAAACATCTGATGCGCTGTCACGAAGGACGACCCAACACCCGTCATGGAACCCCTCAACTTCTGATTATAGATCACTATAGGAGGCGCCCTTGCTTTCAGACCCCTGGGACCCAAATAGCCATCTGCAACCTCATTGCCTCCTTAGCCATTGACTCCTACCAGCTCAGAACCACATAGTGCAACTGCTACTGAGTCGAGAAGTGATGGTGCATCGCTACGGACTCTAAGGTAGAGCCACTTACAAAGCAGCCCTCAATAACTACCACCTGTGCATTAAAGACCCTAAGAGGCCCAGCCATCACTGCCCACATTGACCCTGTGGCCACTACATAAAGAAACTCTTTAAAATTGTCAAGGAATTCTCCAACCCGACAGCCATAGAGAACACCATCCAGCCATCACAAGTACTCTGTGACACCCTTTTGTTCTACTTCCACAGCAATATTGCCATTACCTACAGCAACTTTTACCCTCAACCCACCAATATCAGCCTGAACATCACCAGCGAACACCAGCCAAACAATCACCACCTGGTCTCCACGCAACACTCAGACCTAAGCAGCCATCACATCATCAATCCACTCTGGGCACCCACTGACCCCTGCCCCAACAACCCCTTCAACCTCTGAACAAACCCAATCAGCACAGAACTCACCAGCATCCTTAACACCTCCGTCTTCACAGCAACCATCCCAGACAGATGGAAACACACAGACGTCAAACCCTTCCTAAAGAAACCCTCTGCCAACCTAAAAAATTACTGACCAATCTCCCTGCTCTCCTACCCAGCTAAAGTACTCGAGAACCTTGTCTACTAACAGCTCAACAAATACCTGGAACAAAACCAACAACTCGATGCCTCACAATCAGGATTCCGTGCCAACCACAGCACTGAGATCATGCTGATTGCTGACACACATGACATCAGATTTTTCCTCGACTGCGGAGAAACTGTGCCCCTGATTCTCCTTCTCTCTGCTACATTCAACACCATCTCCCACCACACCCTCAATGACAGACTGTACAACATCAGCATACAGCAAAACACCCTCAAATGGATCACATCTTTCCTTACAATACACAAAGAAAACTTCCAACTACCTTCCTCCGCAACCCACCCAAGAACATCATATATGGCATACCCAAGGATCATCCCTCAGCCCCACCATGTTCAACATCTACATGACCCCCCTCGCAGACGTCATTAGATCCCAAGGACTCACAAAAATCTCCTACGCAGATGACACTCAAACAATCCTCTCGTCCATTAAGGACCCAGCCAATTCCAAAACCAACTTATGCAATGCCATCACCAACATAGCCAAACAGATGACAGACAACTGCCTCAAACTCAACTCCGACAAAAGAGAAGTACTGATCTTCAGGAAGAACACCTCCATTTGGGTCCAAAGCTGGTGGCCAGCAGAACTCACACCAGTACCCACACCTGCGGACCATAATCACAGCCTTGACATCATCCTCACCAACCAACTGACCATGAAACGACCAGTCACTGCAGTTGCCTCCTCCTGCTTCCACACCCTTTGCATGCTCCAGATAATCTTCAGATGGATCACTCAGGCACTCATCACCAGCTGCCTACACTATGGTAATGCCCTCTAAGCCAAAATTTTACCCCCAGCTCCTCAGAAGGCTCCAAAGGATACAGAACACCACAGCCAGACTCATCCTGTTCCTCCGAAAATGGACCCACCTCAGAAACCTCCACTGGCTCCTCAACCAGAAGAGATTCCAGTTTAAGATCCTCACACTTACATGCAAAGTCCTACACTATCAAGGACAGTCCTACATCGACCATCAACTGAACTTCCATCTGCCCGCAAAACACCTGTTGTCTGTCTCACTCACCGTCTCACAAACACCCCCCGAATCCATCGCAGCCACAGCTGGGCCACTGTTGCTTCTCCTACATCATTACCAAGACTTGGAAAAAAATGCCACTCTACCTCCGAACAGCACCCTCCCTGGTGGACTTCAGAAAGAAACTCAAGACCTGGCTTTTAGATGGGAACATGGCACCCTAAGCACCTGGATAACACTAGGGGGCACATTATGATGGAGGATTTTCCACATCCTCCAGGCCGGCGGAAGCCACCGCCGGCCCGGCGGATGCGGAAAATCCTCTGCGGACCCACCAAATACCCACCGCCACATTAGGATGGCTGGTGGGTCCTGGTTTAAGTCCGCTGCTTTTCCGCCGCGGTTGGCTTACAACCTCGGTGGAAAAGGCCTAATATGGTGGCGGTGTGTCTCGGGCACCGCCAGCCATATTAGGATGTCTGAATTTCTATGCTTTTACAAGGTGGCATTTCCGCCGTGCAAAGGCATACGGATTTTTGTTTGGGGGCCCAGTGTGGGCCCCCAGGGGTGAAGGGGGGGTGGGGGGTGCACATGGGGGGTACCTATGGTATGCCCCTGAATTTGCGTGCACAGAGCGGCGGGTACCGCACGGTGCCTGCCGCTTTGTGCACGCAAATGCACAGCTTTCATTTTTAACATTGCGACGGGTGCTGCTTCAAGCAGCACCCGCCGCAATGTTAAAAATAGAGGATGTGACCGCCAGTGTGGCGGTCACATCCTAATTGCACATGAGGGAATGCCGCAGCACATGCAGACGTTCCCTCCTACTCAGGCCTCGCGGACGGACGCAAGTCTGTCCGCGATCGTAATGGGCCTCCTAGTGTGACAGTGCTGCTCTATACAAATATTGATAGATGACTGGTTGATACAGTAGAGTTCTCTGACAATAAGTGTTATTCCGCCACATTTTGGAATTCATTTAAGGATGTGATCTATTGAATGTCTTGATTTTTGTAGTGAATAGCTTTTTCAATGGTGGCAAAATCAACCGTGGCCTCGTTAGTCTAGATGGGCTGCCACTACTTCCAGGATGCATAATTGGCATTCACACATACTACATATTCATGGAAATATTTCCAATAGGTTGGGCTTGAAAATATTCAGCACCATTTTTTGAGGTCATTTTATTACTTAATTAAAAAAAAATATGATAGAAAGATAAATAAAAAAAAAGAACATGGCTCTGGATGAATAGGATTAAAAAAGCTTTAAATTGAAGAATTATGACTGTAAAGGCCTATGATATTTATTGAATTTATGAGAGAGATTTAAGGGTATCTCCTTTCCCCAATCACTGAGTCATGTTGAAGCTGGGAAATTGGATGAATTTATATAACAAGAACCTTCAGAGTCTATATCAAGCTTAGTACCCACCTTGTTGCAATACTATCTGATGTTGTATGGACTCTTACCACTGCTTTAAACAACTACAGAACCTCCACTATGAACCAATACTCAATTCCTATGATTATCAAATGTGATATATTATCTTGTTGGATTAATCAATACTGACAAATAATGCTCCCAACAATCAAGCCTGATGAACAATAATAGGCATCAATGAGACCAAGTGTTTTCTGACGGTTTAAAACTGCCTTACATTTTTTAGTTTTCCTACCCTTATAGAGAACATTAGGGTTTAATGTCATATCACAATTTACATCTATGCCGAATATAATAGGGGGGCAGCCACAGTGACAGTCCCACTGTCAGAAATTCAATCATCCTGGGGTCGTCTAGAACAGTTTTGTATTCAGAGCAAATGCAGAACTTATTGTTTGCAGAATGAACCTCGGCAATGACCCACTGTCCAAGTTTATCTGAGGACTTAGGCTTTATGTAAATCATGTTTCATTTAGCTAACATGGCCACCCATTTGGTTGTAGACTCTTCTGTGATATTGACTAGCAAATCAAATCCCCAGGAATACAATAAATGTTTCTTCATATGCCGAAGTTTTCTGGATGCAGATAAAATCAGCCTTAAAAGATCTTTAACAACTCTCTGTTTTGTGTCATTCCAACCCCTTGCATTCATAGTTGCCACTCATAACCCATCAACATGATAGGGGTTGGCATGATAGGGGATAGGGGTTGGCCTAACGGCTAAGGCGCTCGACCTTGGACCTGGGGATCTGGGTTCGAGTCTCGGTAACGACGCCAAAAACCCCTTGTGTTTCTGGGCAAATCACTTAATCTCCCCGTGCCTAAAATGAAAGTGTGTCCTGATGTAACGTAACTGGTGCTATGTAAAGCGCTCTGATAACTGATTCGGTTCGGTTCTAGTTCGCGCTATATAAAACTCTGCAAAAAAAAACATGACCCATTATAACAGACTGAGAAAAAAAGCCCTGTCTATTCATCCACAAGTAACTCCTGGCATGTATGCCTATTCAACACGTTTGATACTTCCATTGTGCGACAAATCTGATCACAAACAGGTGGTGTTTTGGTTTTTACCCATCAATATCTCCTCTTTTTTTCTCATTGTGCTGCTTCTCCCATAGACTGAACCCTCAAACACCCCTCCAAATCCCCATATACACATTTTCCATACCCTCCACCCCTGAGCATTGTGAACCCCTATCAATCCCCACCCAATCTACCTACTTCCAACCCAGCAAGCCCCCCCATTTGCCCCTGTCTCCTCCATGTAACAGATCCTATACATTCAAGCCATCCTTGGATGCATCTGCGATAGTTGCTCTCCCCTCCCTGTCCAGCAGGATGTACATATATGTACTCTTAAGCTCCCAGTCCTTCAGTATCCTCTCATGCCAACCGATTTTAGCCCATCCCTGATTCCCCCAGTGATAACAAACAGAGACGTGGCCATGCCCTAGAAATAAAAGAAGGGAAAAAAGCAACTGTGAGATTATTTATATATCTGCCTCATATCTCTTATGGCCCCCAAATATAACACCACTGCAATGTTTCTAAAAATGATTTTGCCTTGATTTCTAAATTTACAAAATTATCTAGCAGGGTTTATTAAGAATGCTTCACAGCCCTTCTCCTGGAAGGGATTAATTATCTGTCAGAGTCTCCTCCTTCTTATAACTGTGGTGTGGTAGAAGTCAGTCCTGATGAAAAAAAATATGTCAATTAGATTACCTTTTAGAATCAGATTGTGCCTTATCATATATTTTCTGTCTCAGTAAGTAATTCCCCCAAAAATTAAGATAGCTCTTGGCTTCATCTATGTATCCCATCCTAGTGTCTCAGCCAATGATTATCTCAATGGTCATGGAAATCTGCCTGCTCTTTGTATTTCAGTCTCCCAGTTCTATTTCCTGAGGTCGCGGAGAGCACACTTAAAAAGTTTTATAATAAATTATAATAAATACTTGCACATAATTTCCTTCTTAACCTTCCCTGATACAAAGCACACATAGATTATCACGATGATGCAGAGTCTCTATATCTTCAGCTTTCCTCTGAACATCAACCAGTTGAAAGTCATGATCCATAATTTGAGCTTGCATGCCAGCAGCATGAGATTTTATGGCTTCTAACATTGCAAATTCTTGATAACTTTCGGATGGCACTTTCAAGTTTCCTCATAGCAGCACAAGCTTTAATGCTGTCATTCATAGCTTCTCCTATGAGCCATGATGCCCTGGTAAATAGCCTCTTGTGTGGGAATGTCTTCATCCTTGGGCAGTGCATAGCTGGGTAGCATAGCAGAAGTATTACTTGTCAGCACTTGGGCAGAGGAGTAGTCCTGCATCAAGGCAGTGGCCAATTCCTTTCTACAGCATGGGCTAAGAGCTGCTTTTTGTACCGTCTACAGAGCCCCACCCTTAACAACCCATGATGTGCAGTTAGGGTCAAGTACTTCTGAGCCGTAGCTGTTTATACTGATGCCTGTATTGGCCCATATAGAGGTCAGTCAGGGATTAAAACTTCTCACTGATATCCTGTTCCATCCTCATGCGCAGGCTGTCAATATGTGTCCTGCTATAAAAATCTATGTTTTTGCGACTTAAGTTTGCACCCAACCTGCCTTACTCTCCTGCTTTGTCTTGAGGCATGTCCATTCTGCAGGTTTCCTGCATACAGCCCAGTAACAATTGGAATCTCACAGTCCACATCCCTCACTCAAGGATTGGAGCTTGTGGCTGTTCCTTCAAAAAGTATTTTCACAGCCCTTGGCTGGAGGGGGTTCGGATAGCACATCACTATGAACCTGCAGAACTTGATCAGCTAAGGCTTCGCCCACAGCGGAGTTATCATCCGCAGCTCCAACTACCTTGTCATTAGACAAAACATCCTCACCAACCTTAGCTCTCCCACCCCCCAATTCAGGACGTTTCTGGGCAGGTTATCTGATATGCCCATGGAATTATTCATTTCAACACAAGCGCGCTCATCAACAATAACTTGGCTATATGCTTCACTCTCATGGAGGCCCCATTGCCTCTCTTACCTGTAGATCCAGATCCTGATCCAACAAAAAAGTTGAAAATCGAGGCAGTGTTGGACCTCACAGTTTTTTCCTTGACTGTCGCAGATTTGAGCGCAAAGGCATCTCCTTTTCATCTGTTGAGTCTATTGTGTTGGCTGTTGTGTCATCTGCAGCCAGTCAATGGATCACGCCACTAGCAAAGGAGTGCAGATTGGGCACGCTGGACTGTTTGGGCTAGCTGGGTGGCTTGGTCTACTTGTGTAGTATACTGGCATCCTGACTCCACATCACACAGCAAGAAAGGGTAGACCTCTGGGAGAAGCTTCGAGAGAGCAGTGCGACTATGGCAGAGTTCCTAATGCTACCAACATTTTTAACATAAACTATGAGGGCCATTCAAAAAAGGAAGAGTAATGAGGGTAAGTGATTATAGCATGATGGTGTTGAAAGAGGAGTGCTACGGCCACTCAACCAGCCGCCATCGTGGGATACTTGGTTGTTCGATGCAAATTTTACAAAATTGCACCTGCACTGCTGCAGTATCATGAAATCCATTCCACGGAGCCAAAATGCACAAACTGCTTAGGTGATGCTCATTTTTAAGCAGGTGCTATTTTGATACGTATTACATTTTGGCAGGGTGGGCTACTTTGTTCTAAGGCTTTTTTTGCAGTGGCCATGCCTGCTTTGTAGCAGAAAAAAATAGTTACACAGATTTTGTCTTTAGATGTGTATGTAGGCAAAATACACGCAGTTATATTGAGCTTCTTGAAGACAGCAATGCCCAACACAAAAGAAGAAATTGAGCAATATACCACACGCTTGCTATAGTACTATGGTGCTAAGCACCACCTTGATTGGTGTATCCCATCACCTCCTGGGCATTTTATACAATTTGAATTGAAGCCTTCTGAAGATAACTCCACAGAGACTTCTTGGGAGAACCACTACTCTAAATTAAATCACACTAAGGAAGGCTGGGCTGTTTAAAGGTTTCTTATAAGGGAAAGAAAAACTCTGTTGTAAATTTCTAATTTCGGCAAGCCGCATTGCTATTGAAATTAATTTTGCAAATGACCAGGCTTTGTGAACTCACTTAACATACCACACGAGTGCACGTTCATCTACTGAATTGAGGAAGGTTTATGAGGACTACCCAGGAGATGTGATTCACTTTCTCTTCAATGTTCTTACTCGGCTCCCATCACAATTATTTTCAAAACAGAGAAAGACTAGATAAATCCGTGAGATGAACTTTAATTGAAATAAAGACTTGATTGCATTAATGCGGTATTTTAATGTTTTGTTCCACTAAGTTGTTTATTTCAAAACTGCACAGTGAACTTTCCGGTTAATATGGCAATGGCAGATGGTATTCCCACCTGTCCTTACTTCGCTCATTATGATTTAATTGCATTGCTTTGTTATAAGGCAGTTTGTGAATGGCATTCGTCGATGGCTGCCTTATATGTTAATAAGCTCTTTCAATTGGATGGGCATTTCATCCACGCAAAAAAAACGAAAACACTATTATTCAAAATTCCACAGAAGCATGCAACCATACGGCACTGTCAAACATTACCCAGATGGACCGAAACAGTTTATCAGCAAGACAGCATCCTGCCCAGACACAAAAGGCTCACCTCGTTCAGTGACTACCAGTCTTCATAAACCAATATCCAGCAACCTGTAGATAAAATAACCTTCATAGGTCATTCGTGCATTTTCTGAAGGACCTCACATGCTTGTCAAACTACATGTTGTCGCTCACGCTGTAATACTCCTACTATATAAAAGCCCAGGGGCAGATTAGTTGATCCTGATATCAGTGCTACAAAGCATATGAATGAATGAAAAAACGAATTGATGAATGAATCAATGATTCAATGAAGTAACTCGTACAGTGCGACATCTACCTACAAGGGGCATCGCCCCGCACATTACAGAATGATCATTCGGATCACAACAGCCATTTTTCAATAATTTTATAAGACAGTCTTTGTTACCAATAGAGCGTAGAGTGAAAGGAAGATCATTCTAGAGTTTAACAGAAAGAAAAGCAAAAGAGCGGCCACCTCTCCTAGATCACTGAACCTTAGAGATTTTCAGCAGGCAAGCGTTAGTAGAGGTAAGCTCTGTAATCAGACCCTCCAGGATTTTGCGATATCGCGGTTTGCGGCACTATTGTAAAAATGCAGCGATTTTTACAAAAGTGCCGATGCCGGCGAAATCGGCACTTTTGTAAAAATTTCCGGTCAAGAGTGATATATTTAATCTAGTAACTTGGTCACTTTTTTGTAAAAAGCACGAAATGTGAGAAATAGACTTTTGATTCGATTTCGTTTGTGGAAAACACAAGCCTGATCAGAAAATTTGTCAACCTTGGAATATATCTTATTTGCCATTCATTACCTTCTGTACAAGATAAAACCTGAGCCTATAGAGGAAGTGTTGGAAATGGGATCCCTGGCTGGCCAGGGCTTTCGCCAAAGTCAGTCAGAGACCACCACTCCCAAGTCAGGGCAAGGGAGTTACACGCCAAGATAACCCCTGCTCACCCTCTAGGTAACGTGGCGCGAGCAGCAAGGCTAAACTTGGAGGCGATGTAAGTTAAGTATTTGCGCACGCACCCCAGGACCAACAACCAAAGGCCCACCACAAAGGAAACTCCACACAAGGTTATATAAAAATAGCCTCTGTATTATAATAAATATACATCAGATAAAACACACATATTGTTACACTGTGCCAACAGGCACGGGCAGAATTTACAAGGGATATTTGTACAGGACAGGGCCACTTGGACCACTGTCAGGGGTATCAGCACTTTTAAAACTTAGAATAAAATTACTGTAGCACAAAAATAGAACTTGTAACACACAACCAGTCACTACTGGTACCAGGTGAGCACCACCTATGTAACCCTCACTATCTTAGGAGATCACACAAGGAACCTGGGTCTCGCTAGTACCACCTGTACTAACCAGAAGGAAACCACCTAAGTATCGCTATACCTGTAGGGGTCTAAGGAAGGAAACACATGATGCATCACAATACATTCAGAGGTGTAAAAGCACCACACATGATGAATAAACTACTCATTCAGAGGTGTAAGAAAAGTACAATTGCAATGGCGCCAAATTCACAAGTCACCACCTGTGACTGTCCCTGTGTCCCAATGTCAGGGCCTAAACGTAGCAGTTGCACACAAAGTGCTGGGCAACTGGAAACACTGTTGGGCCACTGCTGGAGCCTCGCAGGCTCTGACCAGAACAATGTGGGCAACAAGGGAGAGCCTCTCAGGGCTCTGGAACAATGTTGGCTGTGAGCCTCGCTGGGCTCTAAACAAATGCCAGGCAGTCACGAGCCATTCTGGACTCTAAAAGACGCTGTGGGCTGGAGCCTCTCCTGGGCTCTGAAGGCAAGATGCGCCTTTCTATGGGAGTCCCCTCTCTGGGGACTCAAAGTGACAATGCCTGCCAAGAGCCTCGCTGGGCTCTAAATCAACTGATGCCCCCGGGGCACCTCGTGGCTCAAAAGGACAACTGGCACTCGTTGGAGTCCCTCACGGGGGACTCAGAGAAAGACTAATGCCGCCAAGAGCCTCAACCGGCTCTACACAAAGAAATGCTCTCTGGAAGCCCTCGTGGCTTCACTCCGCACTTTAGCGCTATCTCGCGCTACCAGAAGGGGGGGGGGGCGGACACCGACAATGTGTCCCGGCGCCCCTCCCTCCAGTACTGCCACACTCACCGGCTTCGCGCTGGGTCCCAGCCGAGTCTCTCCTGGGCGGCGGCTCTGCACGAGAGCTCGCGCTCCTTGGGGGCTCTCTCCACACTTCTCCTTAGTTTTCCTCCTCCTCGCTGGGCTCCGGGGCTCTCCCTCGTCCTCGGGAGCCCCAGGGGCGGGACGCAGGCTGCGAGGCGGGACTTCCGGTCGGCCCGCTTCCTGATTGGCCGGCCGGCCAACCACTTCCGGGTCGCCGCGGGCAGCGCGGCAGCTCGCTTTAGGTAGGCAGGCGGGGTCCCATTATCCGAGGAGTGGGCTCCCTCGTGATAAAGTACGAAAACGGGCACCATAAAGCGGCAATGAGCGGGGTGGCACCCGCGCCGCCAAATCACCACACGGGGCGATCAGATGCCGGGTCGGCACCGGCTGTGCACACCAAGCGCTAGCAGCGCTAGCAACGAGGGGTAGGCGCTCCCAAGCGCCACAGGACGAAAATACAGCGCTCACAGCGCTGGGGGAAAAATAAAGCGCTTTCAAGCGCTAGGCAGGAGATTGCAGCACTCCCCAGTGCTGAAGGGCAGAGAGCAGCGCTCTCAGGGCTGCAGGCAAAGAATCCTCAGTGCTCCCCAGCACTGGAGGAAAGGTCAAGGCTCCAGCAAGGGCTGGAGGCAGGCAGGGGGGCAAGGCTGTGCCAGAGCCAGCACACTGGGTCTCCAGGCAGGGAGACACCCCAAGTGGCGGTCCTCCTGGCCCCAGCAGCAGCAACAGCCCCCTCTGGCAGGATCCAAAAGCAGAACATTTTCCAAGGGGACACAGCCCCTTCTTATACTAACAAATCCTTTGTTTCAAGGTGCAGGGTGGGGGGAAAACCAGTTGCAGCGGGTTCTGGAGCACTCTTGATGGCCCAACCACCCATTTCATTCACTGGGGAGGCTAGGGTCGTTAGACACACCACAGGGGCGCGGAGCCAGCATTGTGTGGGGAAAACCCAGCCCATCCAGGACACAGGTACACTCCTCCCACACATCACTCATGCTAATCTCACACTCACCACCGGGCAGACCCATCCAGACTTCCTGGAGCCTGGCATGCCAGCCAGCTCCAGCCAATCACGCTCCAGCACCCTCACTGCACACATATCTCAATGTCCAGAAGTAGCACTTCCCTTCTAGACACATACATGCCGCATACACCATCTCGCAGCATTCACTCTCACGAGTTCACACATACTAAACTCGAGCCTGCACTCCCCACGCATCAGGAACTACCAGGGACACACACATTCCCCATGCATTCCTATGGGAGGGCAGGCCAGCCATGCTACACGCACGCACTTTCACTCTGGGACCCAGGGAAAAGTGCGCAGAGACCCAAAAAATCACTGACACAGGGTCACACATAAAGCAAAAAGTTTAGGGGTGAACCTGCCCTGCGGGCCAAGTCCAACAGGAAGACGGAAGTAACGTTCCTTGACTGAGCCTATGGTATATTCAAAAAGATAAAACATGAATCAAACAAAAAAAAAGGCTCGTATTTATGAGGCCAGTAGCGTCGCACTTGCACCACGTAATTTAATGCATGCACAACGCAACTCAGAACACAGGCACCCTTGCAATTTGTATTTAGATTCCTATTATGTTGGCCTTTGTCCACTACGACCTTGCCTTGCCACTGGCCTTTAGCACCTTTACGACTGAGCAGAATACATATTCAGATTTTGCTTTTTTAAATTATGCTGTTTGCCAAGAATTAACCCATTCATATAACATTATCCCTGCTGTTTGATAGGTCAAATAAAAACATGATAACATTTCTTCTTTACCGAGTACAGTCAATGTTTGTAAATGTGTTAAAAATGTGAGACATACATGTTTTTACTGACATTTTTCATTTTTTAATATACACAACCAATTGATGATTTTAAAAGAAATACAGAACATTCACTTAGCCAACTGTAGATGAGATCTTGAGTTACTGATGGCGCGAGATTACCAGCTCAGGATATTTCTAAAAAACAAACAATACTCACCTGGGCCCATTAACATACACAGTAACAAAACTGATAATCTCTTTTCCTTCCTGCCTATCAGAAGTTTTATACAATATACCTGAACACCAACTTACCAACTTCCTTGTCACTTATTTTTAAAATCACTGAGGAACATAGATCTGTCAGTTAGAATAATGGGTAGTATGACTATTTGCTTTTATCATAGAATAACCACAGACTCGGGGCAGTTTTAAACACTTTATCCATGCAATATTTTGTGAGTCAAGTACCAGTGTAAACAATTCAACAGTCTCTCAAGAATAAGAATATAGGTCAAAGCGAAAATCTTTGGAGACTATGGGGTCCATTAGGATGGCGGACGGATCGCCACCGCCATGCAGGCGGTGGTGATCTGTCCGCCATCCTTGCCCGTCCGCCACCTTTCTTCCCCCAGCCATATTACAATGGCGGGGGGACCGTGGCGGAGGGGAAGACCGTCTGCCGCTTTTCCGCCACGGTTGCAAGGCGACCGCGGCGGAAAAGGCCTGATATGGTAGCGGTGTCTATCAGACACCGCCAGCCATATTAGGATGGCCTGGGAGGAATGCCTTTCCGTGGTGGCAATGCCGCCACGAAAAGGCATACGGTTACTGCTTTGAGGGCCCGTTGCGGGCCCCTAGGTTGAAGGTGGGTGGGGGGTGCACAAGGGTGGTACCTATGGTACCCCCCTGCAGTTGCATGCACAATGCGGCAGGCACCGCGCGGTGCCTGCCGCTTTGTGCATGCAAATGCAAAGCATGCATTTTTAACTTTGCGGGGGGAGCTGCTTAAAGCAGCACCCGCCGCAATGTTAAATATACAGGATGTGCCCGCCAGGGTGGCAGTCACATCCTAATTCCAATGGAGGGAATGCCGCTGCCACTGCCGACGGTCCCTCCACCTCGGGGGTGTCGGACAGACGCAGGTCCGTCCACCATCATAATCGACCCCTTAATTAGAATTTTAGACATTGGTACCTGGGAAGGGTGGAAAAGGGAAACAGCACAAGGACATACCACACAGAATTTATATTTCCCTAGAATGGTGCAAGGACCAACCCCTGGCCAAAAGCAAAGGATTCCCGACTATTCAGAAGCCAACAGGACAGGACAGGTGACAGGTAACCTTTGCTAAGTGCAACGTCAGTGTTACACCCCTCTCTACAACTACTCTCGGACCCCGACTGGGTAGATAGATTTTTCTCCCTCAGCAAACTCTCGATTCTTCTGTCAAAGTGCTCGACCAGGACTCAGCTCTTGATTCTCCGGTTCTAGGAAGCTTTTTTCCGGTCCAGGGAAGGCATGGCTTGGCAGTTCGGGCTGGACTGTGGATCTGGGTGTGAGTGTTTGATTGGTTCAGATGCTCCGTCCATCACCAATCCCTTTTGTACCGCTTTGTTCGCCATAAGTTGTCAGGGTATGCTCAGACGTGAGTCCCTTGCTCACTTTGCCACTGGATTCAAGCAAGCATGGCTGAAGACGGCTGAAATGCCAGAAACTGGTCCTAGGAAGCTTGTTTCCGGTCCAGGGAAGTCATGGCTTGAAAGTTTGGGCTGGACTGTTCCCATGAGGCACAGGGTCAGACTGATTTGATTATGGCCATGTCTGAACTGGGGTGGCAGAGTGGGCTTAAAAACAGTGATGGATTAAACCCAGATATGTTGACTGGGTGTGAGTGTTTGATTGGTTCAGATGCTCCGTCCATCACCACCCTCTTTTGTACCGCTTTTTTTGCCATAAGTTGGCAGGGTATGCTCAGACGTGAGTCCCTTGCTTACTTTGCCACTGGATTCAAGCAAGCCTGGCTGAAGACGGCTGAAATGCCAGCAACCGGTCCTAGGAAGCTTGTTTCCGGTCCAGGGAAGGCATGGCTTGGCATTTCGGGCTGGACTGTTCCGTTGAGGCACAGGGTCAGAATGATTTGTATATGGCCATGTCTGAACTGGGATGGCAGAGTGGGCTGAAGAACGGTGATGGATTAAACCCAGATCTGTTGACTGGGTGTGAGTGTTTGATTGGTTCAGATGCTCCGCCCATCACCACCCCCTTTTGTACCGCTTTGTTAGCCATAAGTTGTCAGGGTATGCTCAGACGTGAGTCCCTTGTGCACTTTGCCACTGGATTCAAGCAAGCATGGCTGAAGACGGCTGAAATGCCAGAAACTGGTCCTAGGAAGCTTGTTTCCGGTCCAGGGAAGTCATGGCTTGGAAGTATGGGCTGGACTTTTCCCATGAGGCACAGGGTCAGACTGATTTGATTATGGCCATGTCTGAACTAGGGTGTCAGAGTGGGCTAAAAAACAGTGATGGATTAAACCCAGATCTGTTGACTGGGTGTGAGTGTTTGATTGGTTCAGATGCTCCGTCCATCACCACCCTCTTTTGTACCGCTTTTTTTGCCATAAGTTGGCAGGGTATGCTCAGACGTGAGTCCCTTGCTTACTTTGCCACTGGATTCAAGCAAGCCTGGCTGAAGACGGCTAAAATGCCAGCAACCGGTCCTAGGAAGCTTGTTTCCGGTCCAGGGAAGGCATGGCTTGGCATTTCGGGCTGGACTGTTCCGTTGAGGCACAGGGTCAGAATGATTTGTATATGGTAATATCTGAACTGGGGTGGCAGAGTGGGCTGAAGAACGGTGATGGATTAAACCCAGATCTGTTGACTGGGTGTGAGTGTTTGATTGGTTCAGATGCTCCGTCCACCACCACCCCTTTTTGTACCGCTTTGTTCGCCATATGTTGGCAGGGTATGCTCAGACGTGAGTCCCTTGCTCACTTTGCCACTGGATTCAAGCAAGCCAGGCTGAAGACGACTGAAATGCCAGAAACCGGTCCTAAGAAGCTTGGTTCCGGTCCAGGAAAGGCATGGCTTGGCAGTTCGGGCTGGACTGTTCCCATGATTCACAGGGTCAGACTGATTTGCATATGGCCATGTCTGAACTGGGGTGGCAGAGTGGGCTAAAGAACAGTGATGGATTAAACCCAGATCTGTTGACTGGGTGTGACTGTTTGATTGGTTCAGATGCTCTGTCCATCACCACCCCTTTTGTACCGCTCGATTCTCCTTCAGCATACGTTGGGTCAGTGACAGGTCTGTGACAAGTTGGACCATCTAACTAACTGAGCTTACCTTAGTTATACCAATTTTCAGGGTATGTACCATCCCCCAATGTTGCAAATTCATGTATTCCCTTTATTTGATTGGTCACGAAATGTGAGAAATAGATTCTTGAATCGATTTTGTTTGTGAAAAACACAGGCCTGATCAGAAAATGTGTCAACCTTGGAATATATCTTATATGCCAGTCTTTACCTTCTTTACAAGACAAAACCGGAGCCTATAGTGGAAAACCGAAGAATAGTTACTTGACTGAGCCTATGGTGTATTCAAAAAGATAAAACATGAATCAAACAAAAACAAAGGCCCATATTTATGAGGCCAGTAGCATCGGACTTGCACCACGTAATTTAATGCATGCACAACGCAACTCAAAACTTAAATTTATGAAGCCGTGCAAGGCCACTTTGTGTGGCCCTGAGTGCCTTCATATATCTGTAGTAACGCAATGCAGTGCAAATTGCTGATCTGCATTACCCTGCCCTGAGAAGGCATTCCATGGACTGTGTGTTGCTGTCCCCACGCAACTCCCATGGATTTTGATGCATTCCCAGGTTTAGCAGAACTAGAAAACCTGGGAATGCGCTAAAATGCTTCACCTTTACAGGGGAGGTGTATCGAGGAGAAATACCTTTAGATAAGAGGAATATGCCTCTTAGGATTTTTTTTGTGCAGGAAGATGCCCCTTCCTGAACAAAACAATCCTGCATGCAACACAGGCACCCTTGCAATTTGTATGAAGAATCCTATTATTTTGGACTTTGTCCACTACGACCTTGCCTTGCCACTGGCCTTTAGCACCTTTATGACTGAGCCGAATACATATTCAGCTTTTGCATTTTTAAAGTATGCTGTTTGCCAAGAATTAACCCATCCATATATGTTTGTGAATTTGTTAAAAAATGTGAGACATACATGTTTTTTACTGATATTTTTCATGTTTGAATATACACAACCAATTGATAATTTTAAAAGAAATACAGAACATTCACTTAGCCAATTGTAGATGAGATCACTGAGGAACATAGATCTGGCAGTTAGAATAATGGGAAGTATGACTGTTTACTTTTATCATAAAATAACCACAGACTCTGGGCAGTTTTAAACACTTTATCCATGCAATATTTTGTGAGTCAAGTACCAGTATAAACAATTCAACTATCTCTCAAGAATATGAATATAGGTCAAAGCGAAAATCTCTGGAGACTTAATTAGAATTTTAGACATTGGTACCTGGGAAGGGTGGAAAAGGGAAACAGCTCAAGGACATACCACACAGAATTTGTATTTCCCTAGAATGGTGCAATGACCAACCCCTGGCCAAAAGCAAAGGGTTCCCGACAATTCAGAAGCCAACAGGACAGGACAGGAGACAGGTAACCTTTTCTAAGTGCAACATCAGTGTTACACCCCTCTCTACAACTACTCTCGGACTGGGTAGATAGTTTTTTCTCCCTCAGCAAACTGTCGATTCTTCTGTCAAAGTGCTCGACCAGGACTCTGCTCTCGATTCTCCGGTTCTAGGAAGCTTGTTTCCGGTCCAGGGAAGGCATGGCTTGGCAGTTTGGGCTGGACTGTTCCCATGAGGCACAGGGTCAGACTGATTTGATTATGGCCATGTCTGAACTGGGGTGGCAGAGTGGGCTAAAGAACGGTGATGGATTAAACCCAGATCTGTTGACTGGGTGTGAGTGTTTGATTGGTTCAGATGCTCCGTCCATCACCACCCTCTTTTGTACCGCTTTTTTCGCCACAAGTTGGCAGGGTATGCTCAGACGTGAGTCCCTTGCTCACTTTGCCACTGGATTCAAGCAAGCCTGGCTGAAGACGGCTGAAATGCCAGAAACCGGTCCTAGGAAGCTTGTTTCCGGTCCATTGAAGGCATGGCTTGGAAGTTCGGGCTGGACTGTTCCCATGAGGAACAGGGTCAGTCTGATTTGCATATGGCCATGTCTGAACTGGGGTGGCAGAGTGGGCTAAAGAACAGTGATGGATTAAACCCAGATCTGTTGACTGGGTGTGAGTGTTTGATTGGTTCAGATGCTCCGTCCATCACCACCCCTTTTGTACCGCTCGATTCTCCTTCAGCATGCGTTGGGTCAGTCACAGGTCTGTGACAAGTCGGACCATCTAACTAACTGAGCTTACCTTAGTTATACCAATTTTCAGGGTACATACCATCCCCCAATGTTGCAAATTCATGTATTCATGTATTTGATTGGTCAGAAAGTCAGGGAGAGGTCATCACACCATACCAGTATGAAGTCATTTTCCCCTATTTTAATTAATCAAACTTCCCACCCATAATTTTATTTTCCCATGTCTTTTATTCCACTCAGCAACATTATTTTCATTTAATAAACAATGTTAATACATTTTCAGCTCTTCTTCCTTTCTCCAGGTCATGGGTTTAGGTTCCCAGGCACATCGCTGGTAAAGTGAGACTTGGCAGAGTTTTACAGCACCCTTCAGGCCCAAATACGAGCTATTAATAAAGTAAAAGAAGGACACATTAGAATATGAACATCAATTAATGCACTGCCTGCCACTCATTTCTACTCCAACCCCATTACTTTAGTTTATCTATTGCATTAGTAGTTAAGCAAAACACACAAGGTTTAGTTTAAGCAGTAGCATATGCATTAGCATGTGAGGTTCAAAGCGGCAATCTTAGAATTTACTGCACAGCTGCAAAGAATTCCCACCAAAAGCGAAAGTACGTCACACGAAGTAGATAGAGTAGACGCATGCGCAGAAGAGTTCCCGCATTTTCGGCGGCCATATTAAGACACTCGGGTTACTTATTAGTAAAAGCAGATAAGCAAGCTTCCCCTAGATACTGAAATGTCGTGTGGTGTAATTATTAGTACTTACGAAACATGTTGATACATTTTTTACATGTTATTTTGAGAGGGCTGAAATCCGAGCAATTTTCTTTATGTATGAAACCTTGCTCCATCATTACGAAAGCTAAAATTTTAGAGTTTTTTAAAAATAATACGCGCTATGCTTCTGAACTTTGCCACAGTTATTATTCGGCGCTTTGCTGCCGGGGCTCAGTGCATAATGAGCAAAGTGCTCTGCAGACCTCCTATTCTATTACCTAGTGGTACATAATCTCTGTCTTCTCACTTGCTCTTGCTTTTAATTGCCTGGCCAAAACCAATACATTAACATGACACAAAATAAACATCCCCTTTCTGTGTGTCCAGAATCCTTCTAACAGTGACCAGACAGTGCGGCTGCAGGATGGACTTCTATCCTGCACCTAATGCTAAACCAATAAAAATGGTCAAAGCTGTCTTTGCACAACACAAAGAAAACTAAAAAGAAAGCCAGCTTTAAATAATAATTGGAGCGATGATTTTCACCACTCTCCTCTTCACATACATACATATAGTGAAGCTGCTAGAGAAATGTCAGACCACAAGCAGTTTGACTTTGACTTTGATCATTCTGTGTGAACAGATATCTTGCTGAGCCTGCTTGGGGATGCCTATGAAGTCTCCGAAAAAGGCCTAGTGAGTGCACTCACTGGGTTTATTCATCAAGGCTGAGCATAGATGCCACCTGAATGATGGTAATGCATTATAATTCTTTCAGCATGGCTAAACGATGGGGCCTTTGCTGGCTCTTGTGTCTCAGTGAACTATTGCCTTGATTCCACTGTAAGAGTCTGTTTGACCAGGTGATCACGGGTTCAAGCCCTTGTTGGTCTATATTGAAGTGGAAAGTTCCTAGCACGGTGATGGGCATGCAAACCCTACGCTAAGTGCCCCAACTGTACTGATATCTGGATCCCTAATGCTGATTTTTGTTGTGACAGGCAAACGCAGATCATGCATGTGCATCATGACACAGGTGTGTCTCATGAATTGTGGCCTTGTTGGACTGAGAGGAATGCCCAAAGTGCTACTCTCATAGTGGGGAGAGGTTGCTGCTTTTACCAGGAGTTAAACAGTGCTTTGGTTGTACCATACCGTATAGTAATCAATAGGATTGAGCAGGTCCTTTTTAACCAGTGCGACTTCAGTGAGGCCCACAGGCTTGGTCAGTTACTGTTCCACTGATGTGTGTTTAACTCACCCTTGGCTTGCATCAGTTTGGTGTACAGTGCTGTGCAGTGCCCCATGCTTAATTTGTGAAAAAAGAAGTGCCAGTGCCCTTGTTAGGAGGCCACTGTAGCTTGCTTCTATTAGCGCTGCCAATGACAGCACTATCACTAATTGCCATCACACTCATACAAGTATGATAATTTAGACTTTGAATATTCATTAAAGTAACTAATAGATGCTGCTCAAGTTATTTGTATAGCATTGGGTGGCATGTAAAATTGATTTCAATGTATATTTAATTATTAAAAAACAGCTGTTGTGCTCCTCAAAAAAATAAGACAAACAGTGCCACCGTGTGGCAGGCTGTCATAAGAGCTGGTGTTGACAATAAAGTGCTGGTGCTGAGCACCAGAAACCACCAACTCAAATTAAGCACTGGCACTGCATGAGTGGTGTATCTGTTCTGGGAGTGCCTGTGAAGGGTACAGTACAGGGATAATGCAGAACCGTACAGTCTGTGCTTGCTGAATGCATGTGTTGTATGTATGTGTGCCCATGAGTGCTACAATGCATAAAGGATATAGTGCTTTGCTGTGCTGTGCATTCATGATAATTGCATGCGCTGGATGCATGAGTGCCTATGAGTGCTACTGTGCATGAGGGTTATAGTGCTGTTGAGTGCATGCATGTTAAATGTATCTGCTGGGTGTATATGTCCCTATAAGCGGTAAAGTGCACACAGGCTATATTGCTGTGCAGTGTGTATATGCTGTATACATGCCCTGGGTGTATATATGCCTGTGAATGATGCAAGGAGGACCCTGGGTTCCATTTTGGGAGAATCAGGCCAGTATGGTGAAACATGAGGAGGGGAGGTAGAGAAATCCCCTCAGACGGATTTGTTGATTGCTGCATTCCTGTAAGCTGGGTGAAAAACACACACTGGAGAGACGAGAGCCAGTAAGTACACTTCAGAGGGTGCTCTTTGATTCAGAAAGAAGGGGCTGGGCACATCTCAGTAAGGGGATGGTGCTGATAAGAGAATGATAAAGAGTAGAGTAGGGTTGAGGGCCTAGGCTAACCTTTTGATAAATATATCAATGTGGCTGACATACAGGTGTGAACACTAGTCCCTCCCACATCCTGTGTTGTGGGGCTGTCTGCTTTGGAGTCACTCCTGCTGTGACAGACTGCTTTCAAGAGAAAGAGGACAGAGGAGTTGGCAGTTCAAAGGTAGTAGACTCCCAACATAAACCTCAAAGACTCAGACTCCAAATCATAGTTGGTGTCTAGAAAAGGAATATATGAATGGGTGCTTGAGACCCCAAAAATTGAAATCTGCCAAGCAGCCAGACAGGCTGTTGAAGGAAGGGAAGCTCTGAATAACTTTTGCCTGTGACCAGGACTGGAGCAAAGGCCTGCTAGTCTCCCTAATGGGTGAGGTGACATCACCTAGAGCACCAGCATCTTTGTGCTTGCAAAGAACAATGTTTCCTGTGTAGAAGATGCGAGCATTGGATGGAGCGAGGTCCAGTAGAGAGCGCTGTGGAGTGGACTCCATTCACGAGGTGTGAAGAGATGGCTACTGCACAAATCTGATCAACCCTCATATGTCAGAGGGCTGTAATGAAATGAGCCATGTGCGTCGCTGTACCTATCGGGCTGGTATTTAGTGAGGATCGGGTGGCCTCGAGAAGATTGCCATACAGAGGGCCCGATTCACAGAATGAATTTAAGACTAAATCCTAAACTTACTACTTTCGGTATTCACAGAATGAACTTACTTCTTTCGGTATTCACAGACCACAGACTTACGACTACTAACTTTACGTCTGTACCCGGGCCGGAATTTCCACCACCGGGCCGGAATTTACGAATCCGGGTCGGAAAATACGATTCTGGGCCTGAAGATACTAATTTTGGCAGTTGGTCATGTTAGCCAAGGGTAAACACCTGTCCAAGAGCCTACCATCCCCCACCGTGGATCAGCTGATACACTGTGGCATGTATTAATACAAACAAACCCTTTCAGGATGCCACTGAATGTGTTTGTAGCCCTGCCCCTTGCCATGCGGCAAAACTACTTGAGGAGGAGGAGGAGAGCAGAGAGGATCTTCAGACAGAGGATCAACCTATTTGGAATGTCCAGCCAGGATGTAAGGGCCAGGTACCGTTTCCCTCCAGAAGTCATCTTGGATATAGTATGTGAGTGGGAGCAGGAACTTGACTCTGTGACCTTCTGCTCACATACAATACCAGCATTTCTCAAGATCCTTTCTGCTCTCCACTTCTTTGCCACTGGGTTCTTCCAAAGGGTCTCCAGTGACTAGGTGGACATTTCCCAGGCGAGCCAGTCGCGGTGCCTGCATCAGGTACTGGGATGCATCACTGCTAAAGCCCCCAACTACATACAAATGCCACATACGCTGGCCATGAGACAAACTGCAGCAAGAGATTTTATCTCCTTGCACAATTTCCACGTAAGCTGGGTGCAATTGATGGCACCCATGTGGCCCTTCAGCCACCATGCTACATTGCACACATCTTCTGCAATAGACACAGATGGCATTCCATCAATGTGCAAGCTGTCTGTGATGCCAGTGGGAGGTTCATCAATGTGCATGCAGGTGTTCCCAGGCTGTACCCTGCGGTAGGAGACGGTGGCAGCGTCCCTGATCCGCTTGCTGACACTGATACAGCGCTAAAATCATTTTAATGTGGTAAAGCGGTTGGACATTGTATTCCTCACTTAATTTTGTGCCTGAGCACTTTTTAAAACTGAAACGGATAATAATCTGTGTGCGTGTTGATTATTAACAAGCACCTACTAATGTGTAATATTTTAACGTGTTGATTACGAATGCGCTAGGTATTACCGCGCTGCCTTTCCCTTACCTGACATACTAGCAGGGAAACAGCCGCTAGCCAGGTTCTTGCCTGGAGACAGCGAGGAGTGGGGGCTCAACTCTCCTTCCTGTCCGCCTCGTTCCGACAGGGTAATTATTACCGTTGTGCGGAGGGCGGACAGGTGAGAGCCTTACACTGCTGGCACTTCCGGGATTCACTGGAGCGGGTAGCGCTCTAGTTGCTATTCCCAGGGGCTATTTAGGCTGAGCATCAGACACAGCGCGAATGCGGTAGGAGACGGTGGCAGCGTCCCTGATCCGCTTGCTGACACTGATACAGCGCTAACATCATTTTAAAGTGGTAAAGCTGTTGGACATTTTATTCCTCACTTCATTTTGTGCCTGAGCACTTTTTAAAACTGAAACGGATAATAATCTGTGTGCGTGTTGATTATTAACAAGCACCTACTAATGTGTAATATTTTAACGTGTTGATTACGAATGCGCTAGGTATTACCGCGCTGCCTTTCCCTTACCTGACATACTAGCAGGGAAACAGCCGCTAGCCAGGTTCTTGCCTGGAGACAGCGAGGAGTGGGGGCTCAACTCTCCTTCCTGTCCGCCTCGTTCCGACAGGGTAATTATTACCGTTCTGCGGAGGGCGGACAGGTGAGAGCCTTACACTGCTGGCACTTCCGGGATTCACTGGAGCGGGTAGCGCTCTAGTTGCTATTCCCAGGGGCTATTTAGCCCTCGCCCCCTCCTGAGCGCGCAGCGATCGCACGCAGCCGAAATCACGCTGAAGACCAGCCAAAGAGCTGCCCGTCTGCGCCCGTCCGCGACAGGGCGGGACCAGGGGCCATGGAACCAGTAAGTCTTCTACAAAGCCTACACAGATATTCCACGCAAGATTTGCTAAGACTAAGACCATGTCCACAGTCAGGTTGTATGATCGAGAACTGGCCATGGTTAGAGGGCCCGTTCTCCTGCCTCAATTGTCACTTTCAAGCAACCTATCCCACTACCCCCATTACACAGGACACATGCACGGATAGGCCGGAAAATGGCTTAAAGTGTGTTTTATTAAATGTTCGCTCGATGCCCAAACACCAACTCCAAATATGGGATCTACTTCAAACATCGTCACCCGATCTATGTTTCTTCACAGAAACATGGCTTAAACCTCACACCACCCCCGCCATCACACTAGGGATACCTCTAGGCTACAAGTTTCTCAATATGGACCGCCCAATTAAAACAGGCGGCGGGCTGGCCATCGCCCACAAAGAACACCTAAAGGTCACCATATTAGAGCAAAAATGCTGCCCTCTAATAGAAATTGTAATTTTTAGAATAAATCTTTCCACCACAGTGACCAAGAAAGGAGCACTGATCTATCGCCCACCTGGCTCCCACTCAGACTTTACTAACACCCTTCTGGAACTGCTAGCCCCCCACTTCAGAGCCAAGGAAGATTTCTTTCTATTAGGAGATTTCAATATTCATGCAGATATTCCTGAACTTCCAGAAACAAAAACTCTGCTGGCAGACTTATCGACCTTGGGCCTTGAATTGCAGAATAGTGGACCCACTCATGAAGGGGGACACTCCATTGATCTGCTATTTACTAACGGTGCCAAAATTCATTGCGAAACTGCTATCCAGCTTGACTGGACTGACCACTACTTGGTGGAATTTCGTCTACCCTCAGTTAAAATACGTCCCCACAAAAAAACCCTCCCTCCAACATGGCGTCGTAAGTGGCATAAGCTAACTGTGGAAGGACTGCAAAGGGTTTGGGAAATACCCAATCTCATAGATGAGGATAGCATGGAGGACGCATTAGCCAAATTCAACAAATCCCTAATCGAGGCAATAGACAAACTTGCCCCCATGAAGTTACACAAACAATTTCCTATAAATAAACAGGAAAAGTGGTACACCGAGGCACTAAGAGCTGAGAAACAGAGATGTAGGAGGACAGAAAAAAAATGGAGAAAGACACGGACAGAAGAGAACAGGAAGGCACATTACGAAGGACAGACAAACTATTATAAAAATATAAAAAAGGCCCGAAAGAATAGCCTTGCCCAACAACTCGCAGACGCAGGCAACTCTTCCAAAGAGCTATATAAAATTCTGGAAGCATTCACCAAACCCACAGCCTGTATTAGCCCTGATGACTTCTCCCCATCCCTTTGTAACGAAATGTCACTGTTCTTCGAAAACAAAATAAACTTAATCTATGAAAAAATTCTGAATAACCAAAACTCCAATAGTATCATCATTCCCTCCCCTACATCAACTCAAAGGAATACCTTCCTGCTGACCTTTCCACCAGTAACGGCTGCAAACCTCCCCCCCTCACCAGCCATATAAAATCAGGCTCTCCCAATGATTTAATACCTGCAAAAATGATGGCCCCCCTGAGTGCCCTATTAGGACCCCACATCCAAACAGTCATAAACCACTCCCTCAGAGTAGGACAGGTACCAACAGAGTGGAAAAAAGCAGTGGTCAATCCCATCCGTAAGAATGCCGCAACACCATGGTCAGACTTCTCTAATCTCCGCCCCATCTCCCTTTTGCTATACCTCAGTAAATTAACCGAGAAACATGTGAACACTCACCTGTCAAACTACATCGAGGCAGCGGAGGGCCTGGACCACTCACAATCTGGGTTCAGGCCAAATCACAGCACCGAATCAGCCCTCCTCTCAGTGACCGACAACATCAGGATGTCACTTGATGAAGGAGGCTCAATGATTCTGGTGCTATTAGATCTATCCGCTGCCTTCGACACGGTGTCACATGAGCTCTTGCTCGGCTGACTGAGAGATATGGGCATAGGAGGGGTGGCTATGTCATGGCTGGAGAGCTTTCTATCAGGACGATCACAAGGGGTCAAGCTAGGCTCCCATTCTTCCATCTTTAGGGAGCTTACCAAGGGAGTGCCACAGGGCTCATGCCTAAGCCCCACGCTCTTTAACGTGTATGTGGCCCCCTTGGCAAACATTGTAAGATCATATGGCTTCACCCCAGTATCATACGCTGATGACACACAGCTTTTGTTCCCTTTCCACACTCTCACACCTGCAGTCCAAAAATCATTTGCAGACGGAATGAGAGCAGTGGCACATTGGATGGCACAAAACTACCTACAGTGCAATGTATCCAAAACTGAGGTCATGTTGTTTGGAGGTGCAACTCCAACGTGGTCCCCTGACTGGTGGCCCTTAGAGTTGGGACCTGTCCCTATCCCGAAACAAATAGTAAAATATCTGGGCATCCGTCTGGATCAGGCTCTCCTACTTAAGGAACACACCACCCAAGTCACAGGGACATGTTTCCGTGTGGTTGGGCTGCTCCGACTTGTTTTCCCATTTCTACCAGACAACCACAGGAAAACGCTTGTTCAGACCCTAATAATAAGTAGGATGGACTATTGCAATGGCCTCTATATATCAGCCAACAAGGAACAACTGAAGAAATTGCAAATAGTACAAAACACTGCAGCAAGGCTGGTCCTCAATGCCCCCCCCCGAACTCCCTCCCGCCCCCTTCTTCACCAACTTCATTGGTTACCAGTAAAGCAGCGTATAAAATTCAAGATATGTGTCACCATACATAAATGCCTGCTTGCTACGGTCCCAGATATTTAAAGGAAAAATTCATTCCATACATTCCCGGACGCACGCTACGATCCAGCAGTCATCATCTGCTCCGGGTTCCAAAGTTCAGAAAAGCCAGACAAGGAGGAAGGTCCCTCTCATATAAGGGCCCTGCCCTCTGGAACTCCCTACCACCAGGGCTGAGACAAATCACCAGCCTTGAATCTTTTAGAAAAAACCTAAAAACTTACCTTTACACCATGCCATAGGCACAGCCCCCCCCCTTACCACAGCCATAACTAAGATACCGCAAAACCTATCAGTAGATGCACTAGCGCAGAGATATCCCTTCGGGAATTGAATCAGGCGCTATACAAATACAAAAATAAAAATAAATAAATACCCATGACAGCTTCATATTCCACATGTCACCTCTTGCCCGGCGTATGGCTGCTGGAGAATTTGGCAACATATGGCTACTGGGTAAGTTCCAAGCACTAAAAATGAGTGATATGTGTCATTGAAATGTCCGAATGCCCCCCAATATTAACCAATGTACAATAAGAATCATGGCTCAACAGACACTGCACGTACAAACGTATAGATCATGTTCTGTGCAAGTCGAAGAGAGAAATGTTAACAACGGCCCTTTCTTCCCTCCTCAGGCGACGCTGGCTATGCACTCTCCCCACATCTCCTCACCCCTTACAGGCGTGCAAACACTGTACCTCAGCGTAGGTAAAATGGGGCACACATACGTACTCGAGCCATCATAGAGCACACTTTTGGTCTGTTGAAGTTGCGATTCAGATGTCTCGACCGTACAGGGGGTGTGCCTTTGTACTCCCCAGAAGTTGTGTGCAAGATCATATTAGCCTGTTGTGTTTTGCACAACATTGCTTTAATGCATGGCTTACCCATTCCTCTGGAACCTCGGCTAGCTCGGAATGTGGGAAACCAGGTCATTGCACATGAGCGACGTCAGGGCATGCAAGTCTGTGATCATCTCGTTGCCACATTTTTCACATGAGCAACCTGTAGTGTCACGGACAACATGAGGTTTGCTGTCTGTTGTCAATGATGAAACTTGGATAGACACAACAGTGTCAGTAAATCCCACCCTGAGACGACTTTGCAAGCGACACTAATTGCATGCAAATCACAGCCGCTGACAGTAGTCAAAAGGTGGAGTGTGCCTCAGGTAATGTGCCCATGTCAGTGATCACTTTAGTGGACATCCCTAAAACCAACTATTCACGCTGATGACAACAATACATGTCCTGAGAGACATACCTGGACCTCATAAGGATGGGTCACCAAATCACAAAAGGTTGCATACTCAGGCCTGTGACCTCAACAGATTTGACTCCCCCACAAATGATGGGCCCAGAATGTGAGTGATGATGTCATGGGAGAATCAGGCACCATGGGGCAGATTTACAATAACTGGTGCATCCCTGCATATCAGCAGGGATGCCCCAGTCATTGTGCGTCACAGCAGACACCCCTAGCGCCATCATGGATATGCCGCATTTACAATGCGGCGCGCCATGGGGCAAGTATAGACAGAAGCATGACGCATCTGCTGCCATAAAGGTGAAGCACTGCTGGAGTTGCGTCGCACGCGCAACACAGCTCCAGCAAGGCTAGCGGTGACCATATGCCTAACATGCTGCGTCAATCCTTACGCCTTCTACAAGCAGGCACAGGGTTCTGACGGAGCATGGCCATTAAAGTCACTGAGTGAAATCTTGTAGATTTCACTCTGCCACTTTTAGGAGACGTTCCTGTGCTGGACCGCCCCCCTCCTGCGCAGTAATGCCCAACTGTGGAGCAGGGCTTTACAACATGACACATTTCTCAGATGCATCACATTGAAAATACCCCACAGCATGGCTTTGCGCTGGCGCTGCATCACAAAAGTGATGCAACTGTGGTGCAAATGTCGCATACAGGACTTGTAAATCTGCCCCCATGTGTCTGTGACATATCGACACTGCTCCACACCAATGTTACGTAACACATCACACAACTCTGATAATGAGCACTCAATATGGACTACATGTCCCATAATGCAAAGTATGAGAAAATGAACCTGGGGTTTGATGTTGTGTCAGCCCCCCCCCCCCATCTGTGCAGACATGTCATGAAATGGTCAGTTCCCCCTTTTATTACATATTCATGATTCACACCAGCACTGTCATTTCACTTTTTCCTACAATAGAACAGCAAGATGGCAGTGGATTTGATTACTGATTGTGGATGGACCAGGATGAATACAAAATGGATGCCAACTACTTCCTGTTATGTATTTCCTGTCTCCCACTTCCTGTATAACATCTCCTGTATGATATAATGTGTTGCGGGTCATTTTTGGAAGTTACGGCCCAAAATCGTAAGTTCCGGTGTCGCGGCGTAATGCGGGTGCGCGTAAACGTCGCTCTGGATCCAGAAATTACGTTTATGGACTGCAAATTCCCAAAATATACTGGAACACATCATTTCATACAGGCAATGTTATACAGGAAGTGGGAGACAGGAAATACATCACAGGAAGTAGTTGGCAGCCATTTTGTGTTCATTCTGAGTCATCATCTATCACTGATCAGATCCTCAGGCATCCTGCTGCTCTCATCAAACTTATTTCCCCTTAATGGCTGAGGAGTATGAGGAGGGAGCACCCCCTTTCTCAGAAAGGGAATTGGACATCTTGGTGGAGGGGGTGCTGGAGAAATTTCCTCAGCTATATTGGGACTCTGAGCACCAGCTGAGCACTGCAGCCTGGGCTAGGCTATGGGCCAACATCGCCGAGCGCTGCAGTACAGTGGGAGTGTCCACCAGGAGTGCTAGGGCGTACCGCAAGCGCTGGGAGAACCTAAAGTGTTGGGTCCGTCACAAGGCTATGGATCTGGCTGGCCTGTCTTCCCAGCACCATGTGCTTCGTCCTCGCCTCTCCCCACTGTACAGGAGGGTCCTGCGAGCAGCTTGGCCAACCCTCCATGCTCAGCTGGAGGAGCATGAGCAGCAGGGACCTAGTAAGTGCATCATATGCAATATGTGTCTGGGAGTATGATGTGAGTGAAACAGTGCTATACCATTGTGTGTCCCATGCCTCCATTCACCAATTCCGTGTCCAAGCAGCAGTCACCAAGATTAAAAAGGCACACTGTGGCATATGGACTGTACAGGGCAGAGTGCATTTTGGGAGTTGTAGTTTCTACAAGACAACTGGGTAAATGAGCCACACTCATGCAATCATATCAAATTCTGCTCTGCCAGCACCACTACCATTGAACCAAGTAAATCATAACTGATGTGTGCATTGGATAAGCTATGGTACAGAGACTGTCCAGTGTGTGCATGGCAGGCAATAGGGTATTGGATGTTGTGATTTGCATTTGCACCTGTAGAGTTGGGTTCCAATTGAGACAGATCATCATGTGCCATGGAGTCAAGACAGACTTTGAGATCCTTGCATCACTCTTAAGTTTTCCTAAATTTGCAAGGTGTGTCCTCTGCCAGACATCTTGCCCTCAGTGGCCTGTATTACATTTTACATGTACAGGTAGCTGTCACAACCACCCACCACTGTTCACCGGTGTACTGCACTATCTTTTAAGTCAACAAAGCCAATATGTGGCACTGGATTGTCCGATGATGTGTGGGGACGGCAAAAGGCTAGACTTACAATGTAGCTAGAGGAGTAGTCAGGACCCTATGTGGATGTGTGACCCACATTTGGTTTGTCCCATACAATGCTACAAAGCAGATGACACTTGTCCAGACGTTAAATAGCTACATATCCATATCAATGGCCAAATTCTATCACATCTGTACTCTATATATTCTCCTTTGGTGGACTGGTTTTTGAACTGGCACATGTAGCTGTGACAGGACACACAGATCACAAGAATGCCAAGGTTGAGGTTTGGCCAATACATTTGCGTAAGCCACAATAATACAAATTGGCCACGTGACATTAACGTGGCCAATTTGTCTTGGGGTCCTTAGGTGTATAGTGAAAATAAAGATCTACAAAAGTAATATCCTGTGTCCTGTCTAACGATGTAGGCATGTGTGTGTGTGTGTGTGTGTGTGTGTGTGAGACAGTTACAAGTGTAACACATCATAGCAACATGTTATTATGTGCATAGCATATGACTCACAAAATGAAAGTTAAAGAAAGTAGAATTCCTCAAAAATATTTATGTAGGAACAAAAACTAACCGTCCGTTTGGAAGGGAGATTGGAAAACAAATGATGATCTTAATGTAGAAGCAGAAGGGAGCTTGGATTGGGGTGGGGCAAAACAAATATATTTTGCCAGGGAGCGTCAGAGAAACCAGTCTATTAACAAGGGGAAAAAGAAATCTTCATCCAGAACAATGTCTCAATCCAAAAGTCAAGTGTCCTTCTGGTCATCCTCAAGGACCACAATGTCAAGATCCTCAGGGTCGGACACATTCACACGGCTGTCTGGTGCAGGAACAGGCACCACATGGGTACGTGACACACTAGGAGTACGGGGGGAAACAGTGTGGGGCAACTGACAGGGGGACACATTGACAGTGGTATGGGAAGGGATTTGGGAGACAAAAGATGACATAGCTGTGTTCAGGGACTGGATGTGTGTGCCGAGGTTGTCCATAGATCAGACAAGGTCAGCTCGCATTGTACGTATCTCGAGACACACTTGTAGCAAGATGCGAGCGGACATGTCAGGATGACCCTCGAGCATCCAACTCAAAACCCCTGCCACAGCCACAGGAGGAACAATACCGGGACGGGTCGGGGGGCACAGAAGGGCTGTGGTGCCCAAGGTCAGGAGCTGATGTGTTCGGCTTGGTGGCTACGAGGATGGGGACAGGTTTCAGGGGATCGAGCTGGAGCCCCCGATGGCATGGTGGACACTAGAAGTAGGGAGGGGCAGATGGCAGGCCCAGATTGAATGTTGGCCTGCCCCAGGGACACCCCTTTGTGAGCCACTGGTGATGAGTGTGTGGGTGAGTGGCTATCAACCACATCATGGTCTGAGGTGTCCGGTCCTTCCCCCCTACAATGTCCACAGCCTCTACCCGGGACGTAGTACCAGAGTCGTGTTCTTCCTCATCCCGGGTGGGCGCAACCCCCTGGCCTGCAGATGTTGAGGTCCCCTCCTCCTGCTCTTCTTCCTCGCTGGTGGAAAAAGGTTGTAGCCGCCGGCATACTGATGTCCTCCTGCTCCGGACTTGTTCCTGTGTATCTTCTGTCTCACCAACCGTGCCTGCAGAAGTGTAAGCAAAATCCTGATGTGGTGGTAGTTGTTTCATGCAGGACGATACACATACATAGATGAGCCAAAGTCAGATTTTTTCTCCTCTGATCACACTCTACAGTTGTCAGGGGCTGATTTACAACTTCTGGCACATCTCTGCTAATCAGCAGAGGTGTGCCAGAAGAGTTGCGATGCATATGCCCACCCCTGTGCCACCCCTGATGCGCAGCAATTACAATGCGGCACACCGTGGGGCTTGGGTGGGCAGATGCGTGACACATCCCCGGTGGAATAGTGGCACTTTGCTGGAGTGGTGTGGCAAGTGCGACCCCGCTCCAGCAAGGCTCGGGGGTGCATGATTGTTAACATGCTGCGTCAATCCTTATGCCTGCTTCAAGCAGGCGCAGAGTTTTGACGCATCATGTCCCTAAAAGTGACTGAGTGAAATCTTGCCTTCTGTGTCCCACTGGTGCAGTAGGGTGGGAGTCCATATAGGCGCTTGTAGTGCCTGACTATGAACTCCACAAGCATGGTGGTCTCCTCTGCTGTAAAGTTATTTTTTCTCCTCATTTCCATTTTCTGTGGCACTGTGAGCGTTGTAGACACGAACTCTCAGTGGCCAAACTGTTCCTTCAATGTGTGCTGCTTTTATGTGTTGTGTGGTACTGGTCAATTAGTGTTAATTGGCTTCAGCTGGAGCATGGTGGGGGATGGTAGGCACTGGCAACATTCACCAATGCAAAATGGAGCTGTTGGCTGGGATTGGCTGCAGTGTGTCAGCTGATCCATGGTGGCGGATGGTAGGCACTTGGACAGGTGTTTACCCTTGACTAACATGACTAACTGCTAAAAAATCGTATCTTCTGGCCCGGAATCGTTTTTTCCGGCCCGAAATCGTAAATTACGACACAATGCCGGAAATTGCGGGCCGGAATCGTAAATTCCGCCAGAGAGCCGGAAATTCCGGCCCGGTGGCAGAAATTACGGCCCGGGTGCGGACGTAAAGTTAGGAGTCGTAAGTCTGTTCTGTGAATACCGAAAGTAGTAAGTTCATTCTGTGAATGCCAGAAGTAGTAAGTGCATTCTGTGAATACCAAATGGTAGTAAGTTTAGGATTTAGTCTTAAGTTTATTCTGTGAATCGGGCCCTGAGAGAGCTGTAGCCTTTGTGTCATGGTGAGTCCCAATACTGTAAGTCAGGTGGTGCCGCAGCTGAGCACTTTGCTGTGCCCAATGGACTGGATATTATGTACAGGAAGGATATGGTGACTGTGTTTGCCAGAGGAAGTCACTGGGAGCACCATGACGTGCAAACTGATTGACAACCACTGCTGGAGAAGTGAGACCCCAATTAGAGCACCTGCACTCCGTCATCAAGGCGCTTCAGGATAGTCTTATTACTCTGTCTGGCCGAGGGATGGACCAGACACTTATCCTGCAAGGATGAGCTGCAAATAACCTCTGGCCACTCATTTGGCCTGACCTTGTGTGAGGAACTCTGTGTCCACTGAGTGAAGAACACCGGGCCATGTGCAGCAAACTCAATTGATTCAGCTACAATAGGAGGCAAGGGAATGAACAACAGACATAAAGAAAGCAAGTGTGTGGCTACAGCTTTCATGCTCACTTAATGCTTAGACTGTGCTGACACAATCAAATTAGAGGTAAAGAAAATATGTGTGTCAATCTCTAATTAATTCTAGGCTTATTCTTAGGGAAATTCCTAATAAATGGTGTTTGAGTGCTTTAGTTTCCACACCTATTCATTGTTGGACCTGGTACCATTTGCGTGAGTCTCCCTTCCATTATTTTTTATTGTCTCCTCTTTTTTTAATATGTTTTTGCTGGTTAGATGCTTTGGGCACTCTGCCACTGCTATTCTGTGCCTCAGTGCAAGTGCTGCCTATTGTAAATTATTGTAATGGATTAGTGACTCCATGATTGGCTTATTTGCTTTACTTGTCAGGCCCTAGTACAGTGCACCATGTGTGCCCAGGGCCTTTAGTTAAAATGCTGCTAGTGGGCTTGCAGCACTGATTGTGCCACCCACAGAAGCAGTTTGTAAAGTGTGTCTCAGGCCTGTTATTGCAGAGCCTGTGTGCAATCTATTACTGCCATGTCGACTTGGTAAGTGCACCCACTTACCAGTCCCCAAACCTTCCCTTTTCTCCATGTTATAAACCCCTAAGGTAGGCCCTAGGGCAGGGTGCATTGTATGTGAAAGGTAGGACATGCCCTTATGTGTATGGCATGTACTGATAGTGAATTACAGCCAATTTTGTTTGCACCATTGCAAGACTACCTGTCCCCATAGTCCAGAAGGGGTAGTTTGATTATAACATCTTATAATCCTAACTGACCCAGGGAACATGGTATAAAAACAAATTTAGTATGCCTGAACTAAGAATGATAAAACACATATTTTAGTGAAGTTGGTTTAAACATTCTGCATTTTAAAATACCACTTTTAGAAAGTAGGTATTTGCTTGCCTAACCATCCAAGCCTGCCTCTGCTAAGTTGTGTATTCCATGTCTGGTTTGTGAGTGACAGGGGCTGAGGGGGCTCCAGGAGGCAGGGTGAGTCTGTACAAGGCTGAACAGACCTATCTGCATTGGGAGTGGTGGGAAGAGTAGCACCTGGGCCTAAATAGGGCTGCGCTTGCCTTCCACAATGCTGGCTCCACCTCCTGTGGTGCGTCTGATTACCCTGACCCACACTGACAAAAAGAGTAGTTGTGCACTGGCAGAATGCACCCATAACTGGTTTGGACTAGGTACAGACACTCTCTGCCTTCAGAGACAAAGGATTTGTGTGTATAAAAAAGGGGACCAGACCCTAGAACTTTAGATCACTTCTTGACATCAAGACGGACCTTTTGCTAAGGAGAAGAACCGGAGAATCTGTAGGAGTTTTTGACTTCCCCTGTGCCAGTTGTAATTGCTGGGGTTGGCCTGCAGTGGTTTCTTTATTGCCAAGGAAAGGAGAAAGACTTTTATTTGCAACTTTCATCATCTTGAAGAAGAATCTCCAAGGGCTTGAACTGTGCTTGCCTCGTGCTGAAGTCTCAGGGATACAAGACATCACCACCAGCTCCCCCCTGAATGTCCTTGCTGAGAATTCTGTCTGCAGATGCCTGCATGCTGTTGGGAGCTGGAAGCACGACTCAATGGGAAGAAGCGCATTGCATCCGCAGCTGTTGCAGTCGTATTATCGGAAAAGCATGTCCCCATCCCAAAGGTCGCCGTCGCATCCTCGGAGAAGCATGTTGCAGGGCCTGTCGCGGCTCCAAAGTTGTAGTGTCCCCGCTTGGGCGCCGGGAATGCACACATCCCCTTCACGGCGTTGCATCGCAGCAAGGCGCCATCTTATCACATCGCAACCGGGCCGCACCTCGATCGTTGCATCACCTTCTCTCCGGTAAGGAACAGACGCATCGCTTACTTTGCACAAGCACTGAGGAACAGGCGCATCGCCTCCCCCGAAGCAAGGAACCGACGCATCCTTCTCCCTGCGAACCTAATGTTTATCTTGCGTGACGCATCCAAAGGTACTTTGTGGGAAATTTGTTGCATTTACCATCTAAAGTGAACTAAGCTATTTCTATCATTTAAAAGTCATTTTCCTAATACTGTATCGTGGATTTTTGTTGTTTGGGTCTATATAAAGAATACTTATTTTTATAAAACCTGTGTTGTGTCCATGTGTAGTGTTTTCACTGTATTACTGTATGTGTTCACAAATGCTTTACACACTGCCTCCGAGATAAGCCTTCCTGCTTGTGGCAAGCTACCATAGGGTTGAGCAGGGGTTATTTTAGGAGTGTAGCCCCCTTACTCAGACTAGAAGCAAGGGTCCCTATTTGGACAAAGGTGCAAGCCATTGCCAACTAGAGACCCCAAGTTCTAACATTGGTGTTCAGCGGTGAGGATTTCGACTTGATTTTGTGACTCATATACAGTGATTGGTGTACACTACTACTAAGTGCCGACCAAAAGCGACCGCATACATTTTTGGTTGAATTGTTTTTCCTTGGAATTGTTATTTTTGCTAAAGACTTCCAGTTCCTATTACCATGAGTAAAGCAGCATCCAACGCATTTATGGATCTAGATTTTGAGGTAGAATGGTTGGAGGCCAACAATGGAAAACAGCTGAAAGCCTTCTGTAGAAAATTTAAAGTTGCTACTCCAGGCCTCAGTCAAAAGGATGAGTTCCAAAAGTCACTCAGGGCCTGGGTGGAAGCAATAAATGCCCCTGCGCATGTGGAAGAGCCTTCTGAGAAGGCTGAGAATGCAGAATGGTAGCCAGATGGGCCATCGGGTCCAGGCAGCAGTGTTTCTTCCAAGGACCTGTCCCCAGGAGAGCTGGAGGACAGAGAGAGAAATATATTGCATAGAATGGAGATGGCTAAGCTCAAGTTGGAGAGTCAAAAGGACCTAGAGAGTAAGAAGCTGGAGCTTGAGATTAACAGATTAGCATTTGAAAGGGTAAAAGAGAAATTAGCTCAGGAGATATTTTTGAGGGAATTGGAGCTTAAGGCTAAGAAATTATAAATTAGTCCCTCTGGTGACAGCACACCATCTGTGCCTGCAGAAAGCAGGGAATATTTCCCCAAGGATGTCATCAAATATTTCCATAAACATGAAGATATTGGACAGTGGTTTGCAGCCTATGAAATGGCAATGTTGGCCTACCGGGTCCCATAGAAAGATTGGGGAGCTGGATTGTGGGGATGATTTGTTAGTGATGAGAGAGATACATTGTTAGACCTGCCCAGTGAGAGAAGGATGCTTTATGCCCACATGAAGGAATCCCTGATGACCAGATATGGTTTGACCCCAGACCTCTACAGACAGAGGTTTAGGAATTGTAAAAAGCTGGAGGCAAATACCTGGTTAGAATGTGTGTCTTTCTTTTGCAGAGCTATGGATGGTTGGGTGAAGGGGAGCAAAGTGAGTACTTTGAGGAGCTCTATGATTTGTTTGCATGGGATTACTTCTCCGGTATTTGGTTTCCAAAGCTACACCAGCACCTTATTGATAGCAAGCTAACTAACCCTAGGAATCTTGCTGAGGAGGCGGACTGCTGGGTGAGTACCCGGGTCCACAAGGGTCATGTGGGAGACTCCATCAAGGGTGGGCATGGTCCTAAGCAGAAGAGTGGGGGGGTCAAGGGTAAACATAGGGAGTTCCAAAAAGGGCCCCAAAGTAATTCTCAAGGGAACCAAGGTAAGGGTTCCCAGCCTCCCCCTGAGAAGAAGTCAGAGCCCCCGACAGGTAAACATGTTCCCAGCGGGCCACCTATATGCTTTCAGTGGAAGCAAGTGGGACACCGTTGGTATGAGCCCCAGTGTCCCCAGTAGGACTGCAATGCACCACCCCGTAGGATGGCAAGTGTAGCCCTGGGAGGGGAGGAGATGGGTGCCCAAGGTGGGTGGGGTCCCGTGGAAATGTCCCTTGTCTCTTTAGTAGATTGTGGGATGGTCCCTAGGACCCAGCTGCCTGATAACACTAAAACATACAGGCAGCTGGTGACCATCAATGGCAATAGTTTGGAGGCTCAGAGAGACACCGAGGCCAGTGTGACAGCTGTCAGTTGTCGGCTGGTGTCTCAGGAGCAGGTGATCCCCATGAATTCTTCCCTGTAGTTGCCGCAGACAACTTGGAGAGCCAGTGTGAGGTCTAGCTTAGGTTTCCTTTCAGTGGGGGGGTCTCAGGTACTCTCCAAGTAGCTGTGAGGCCAGCCATGCCTATGGATTGTCTGTTGGGCAATGATTTAGAGAGCTCCTTACAACACTCCTCTTGGGCTAATGTAGAGAAGAAGTCCCATTTAAAGATGTTGAGTCTGCCTGAGTGGATGTGTGTGAACACTCGGTCTATGGCAGCCAGTAAGGGTGTTAAAGAGGTCCTGGAGCCTAAAATGTGCCCAGGAACCTGTCTTACAAAGAAGATGTAGGGGGGCATGGAAAACCAGCCCCCATTGTTCCCAATGTCCAGGAGGAGGCAGACCTTGAGGGGGTTGCCCTGGAACCTAAAGGGGAGCCAGTTGCTGAACTGGGGGACCTGCCTAAGCTGACCCCTTGGCAGCAAGAAGGAGGACCCACCAAAGAGGAACTTTGTGCAGAGCAGAAGAAGTGCCCTTCTCTTGTGGGTTTGCGGCAACAGGCCACAAACCAGACAGCAGGTGATCACATTGGATCTAATGGGAGAATGACCTCCTGTATAGCGTGCCTAAGGCTGCTGAGCCTGGGTCAGCCCATGTACTGGTGGTACCCCAGCACTTTAGAGCCTTCCTACTGGGTTTGGCTCATGAATTGCCTTTAGCTGGACATCTGGGGCAGGACAAGACCTTTGAAAGACTTTTCACCCACTTTAATTGGACCCAGATGTGCAAGAGTTAAGATACTCATTGTAGGACTTGTTAAACTTGCCAGGCAAGTGGGAAGAATGCGAGGAAGCAGAAGACTCCGATCTAGCCCTTCCCTAAGGTCAGCACCCCCTTTGAAAGGGTGGGCATTGACTTTGTGGGGCCTCTGGGTCCCAAGACAGCTATGGGCAACAGGTTTATCCTGGTCTTGGTGGACCATGCTACTGGGTACCCGGAATCCATCCCACTCACGACAGTGATGGCTCCCGTTGTGGGACGTGCACTGATGGGGATTTTCTCCAGCGTGGGATTCCCCAGAGAGGTGGTGTCAGACCGTGGTACAAACTTCATTTGTAAGTATATGAAGTCTCTGTGGCAGGAGTGTTGAGCAACTTTTAAGTTCACGACTACTTACCACCCCCAAGGTAATGGGCTGGTTGAGAGATTCAACCGGACCCTCAAAGGCATGATTATGGGAATCGAGAAACCTATGAGGCATAAGTGGGACTTCCTCTTGCCACGCCTTCTATTTGCTTACCGTGAGGTGCCACAGAAGTCCTTAGGGCTCAGGCCCTTTGAACTGCTGTATGGACACCCGGTAAGAGGACCTCTGAGTCTGGTTAAGGAAGGCTAGAAGAAATCTCCCAGGAAACATCCCCAGGATGTATATAGCTACATGTTGGCCTCGCTCAGGTGAATCTGGAAGCCAGCCAGGAAGAGATGAAGCGGTGGTACAATCATAATGCCACTCTGATTGAGCTTCAACCTGGTCGGAAAGTTTGGGTCATGGCCCCAGTGGAGCCCTGTACACTCCAGGATAAGTGGACTGGACCATTTGAGGTGGTGGAGTGCAAAAGTGATATTACCTACTTGGTGGACTTGCAATCTCCCAGGAACCCTCTGCGAGTCCTACATGTCAACTGCCTGAAGCCCCACTTAGAAAGGTATGAAGTGGGCATGCTCCTAGTGACAGATGCTGGAAAGGAGGAGGAAACTGAGGCTCTTTCTGACCTCCTGTCTTCAACAGAGCAAGATGGGTTTACAGATGGAGTAATCCCCTCTTCCACCCTGGGAACACCGCCTAAAGTATCAAAGGAAGTACGAAACTCCTAAATTACGATTAACTCCAAGCTATCAATGATTGCCCAAGTTGACAAACTAGAAAGAACAAGGTTCATTAATATAAAAACTCTGACACACATCTTTCCCCACACAAGGTCCTGCCTACCATCTCTCTTGTTCTGTCCAAACTCGATTATGCCAATAGCCTCTACCATGCATCACCTTTAACAACTATAGAAAGACTGCAACAGATTCAGAACTCTAATGTCAAACTGCTATTACATATAAAGCCACAAGCCCTTGTCATCCCAAGCTTGAAAGACCTAAATTGGTTAATGGTTGCCAGACGATCAACATTCAAGCTTCTTTGTATCACCCCCAAAGAGATACATGAAACAGGACTGCTCTTCATCAGGAGTAAAATTGCTAAATATATTCGGCAAAGGAGCCTCCGCTCTAGAGTGGTACATCACCTCAAAATCCCACCATACAAGAAAAAAACCATGGGTAGCACATCCTTCTCTGTTCAAGCAGCCAAACTATGGAACCCCTTACCCTCAAACATAAGATCTACGGAAAAACACCTTATCTTGAGAACACAACTCAAGAATTGGCTCTTCCCCACATAACCACCATACTGAAACATAAATATTCAGCATATCCCTCTGGATATAAGGCTTTATTTGGACTAATGCTGTATGCCTACATATGTGTATTGCTTTGTATAAGTGTGTATAATAATTATGTTTTTAAAAATATAGATATTCCTAAATTCTGCTTAACAAATGTACATATTACTTATAGTTACACTAGTCTATGTTTAACATGTAAATAAGTGACTGCATATATCATTAAATCTTTTATCATAACTATTTATCTACAATTGCTTCAGTATTGAATTACGAAACAAAAATAAGAATAATTTAACAAATAGCAACACTTGAAAGTCTGAGTTTATTGAATGCAACTTTAATCTACATATATTACCTTTCTTATAAATATATACCTTCCATGTACTTATGTATCTTTATATTTATGACTTTGCTTCTAATCCAGAATATCCAATTCACTACTCATCCGCTATCTCTCGCAATATATCCTCTACCTCCACCCTGACTTATCTCAAACCTCATTCTACTACTGTCTCCAATGCACTACCCTATTTCTCATCCTATACCCCTCTCAATATTTCCTCTACCTAAACTCTCTGACTCATCTCAAACCTCATTACACTACTCTTTCCAATGCAGTACCTTATTTCTCTCCCTATAACTCTCTAAATATATCCACTACCGCTACTCTCTCATTAATCTAAAAACCCATACCACTACTATGACCCCCAAAATAACCCTTTCTAGACTATTCCATCCTTTACCCCTCCTTGCATCATATCACACCTCTTTTACTATTCAGATCATCCAAACAATCCTTTTCAAACCCTTCCCTCTGACTCTTTACCCTTCACATCGCATGTACTCATCCCAAACCCGGGAAACATCCTTTACAACACAACTTTTACCACGCAGTCCCTTTACAACGCAGGTTTTTCAACGCAAGTCTTTACAACAAATTGCGCTGGGGGGTGCTCTAGGATAGGTAATAGTTTAATTTACTATCCAACTCCTTCCCTACTATCCACGGGGACTGGAGTTGGAATAGTAAATTACACTATTCACTTTCCAGCACCCCCCAACACAAGTCGTTGAAAAACCTGCGTTGTAAAGGCATGCGTCGTGAACGCATGTGTTGTAACAACGTACATCCCCCAAACCCCCTCCTACTGCTATGAACTCCACCCTTCCCTCTTCTATCCCTCCACTATTCCTTTTCAATCCAAATAACAGTTTACATGCCCATAGCTCAAATTAACTTCATATTTCCTTACACTAATTCCCCACTATTCCTGATTGGGCGCTGGAGTAGCGTGCTAGCTGCCAAAAAAGTGCTTCTAAACCACATCAGTGGTAGCAAGTGCTATATAAATGCAAACACTTCCCTCTTCTATGAAGACACTATCTTATATACACTCTAAATAACAGAATAAATGCCCACCGCTCAAATCAAATTCATTTAAATATTTTCCTAAACGAATTCACCATTAATCCTTCTTGCGTTCCCCGTGTAGCGTGCTACTCAGAGAAAATTGCTTCAACAACCTCATCAGGGGTAGCATGCACTATATAAATGCAAAGTCTTCCCTCTTCCATCCCTCCACTATCCTTCTCAATCCAAATAACAGACTAACATGTCCCCCGCTCAAATTAATTTCATATTTACCTAGACTAATTCACAACTAATACTTTTGGGTTCTGGGAAAGCACTTCAACACGTCGCCAGGGGTAGTAAGCGCTATATAAATATATATATATACAATACTATACAATGAGCAAGTGTGGCTGCATTGGGGCTAGGCAGCCAAAACATCACTAGTGCAGGGACAGAGGCAGGAGTGTGCTGTATTCTTTTAAATACGGTGCATTCCTGCCCTTTTTCCGAAACGCAGCACAGCAAGGTGACTTGCTGCTCTGCGCTAATTTATCATATATATGGGCCAAAGTCCCTAATCAGATTGATCAAGGGATCTCTGTGCTCGAAATATGTAATCATGTCCATAAAAATAAATGGTGCACAAATGTGCAAAGATAATCACTGGAACAAGGAAGAAGAACTCCAGAAATAGCGAATTCTGAATGTAAGTCCTTTTATGATACTGGTCAATTTTTGTCTTTTAAACTGCAGATTATTTTATTTAAACCATGCCCAACAGACCAAGACTGTTCAGGAACTCTGGTTTGAAGATTCAGTAACTTAAAATAAAAGGTAGTTAGAGCCCTGACTTAAAACAGTGACATGTCCAGGTCGACTGTGTGGAGGCCTACAGCAGAAAGAAGTCAAAATAGCTGTGAGCACCAATGATTCTACCACTATGAAAAATCTTTAAAAGAGGTGTAGAAGTGAGATTAAGCCAACACTTATTATGTAGCTCTTACACAAAGATATCAAACTTGACACATTCAGATAATGGCGCAGCCAGCTCGGATAAATGATGTTCATGTGGCCATTACTTAAAACGGTTTTAAAAGCTTCTCTTTTTGGATCAGTCCTTGCTAGATGCATATGTTATTCTAGAGTAGAGGATTTGAAGGTGACATACATTTTGCCAAAACACAATTCTGATGCAGAATTTCTGCAATGTTTTTACAAATGCTAAATCATTTTGGTTATAATTTCTTTTGTGAACACTTGCCACTGGTATTTAAAACTTTACAGCGTCTCCACACCAAGGGTTCCTGGAACAACAACTTTTAACAGTCAATCTTCCATAAAAGCTAACATCCAATATCCCCATGGACCCAATCAAATACTGTTGCCCAGTTGTGGAATCAAGTCCAGGCAGCAGAGATTCAAGACAAAGGAATGAACATGTTTACCAGCGTTCCAGATGTAAGGTACTGAAGGACATCTTCTGACAGAAAATTAGTTGTCCTTCACCTTCAGGATGCAAACACGCACTGCCTGTCAGTGAGTCAAAAATGACTTTAAAAGTGAAACTAACATTTGAGTTTTAAGTGATCCTATCCCAATCCCAAATATATTAAAACATACTCCACTGCCATGTCAATGTTATTCTGATGTAGCTCATGTGTCTGTAGTGGCACTAAAATACTCCATTGGTCCTTTGTGGTTTAAAATCCCAAAGGGATGTCAACTTATTTGTGGCTAAGAAGTTATCATAACGCTTCCGCCCCACTGATCACGCTCAGGCAATCTATTTCAAAGGCATTTCAGCACTTTCTGCTAACACTCTCCCTTGATGTCCAACGGGGCACTGTAAAGAAAAAGGGGGTGTTTTAGAAGTTCTATTCAGTCAAAAAAGTATATTTCTTTCTCCATTCCTTTTTAAGTATGGGAGTTCAGCTAGCCAAACAGCTATGCTATTAGGTAATGTGAATATGTCTAAAGGACTCAAAACATAAAGATGAATCTCCTTAAGCTCTAGAATTGGCCCAGACAATCTCATTGCTGACTGGAGCTTCTCAGCACCAAATGAATGAATGTTGTTTTGTATTTAATTGCTGTTAATTAAAAATTAATAATGACATTTATCCAATCCAATCCAAAAATTCTTTATTTCGGTCGTATAGACCATAAAAGATGCAATACAGAACACAGTAACATACATTTTAAAAACATAATTCATACAGTTCTTAAAATTAATTCCCCACCTAATCAGAGCGAAGGAGGTTAAAAACAGATCGTAGTAGTGTCCCTACATTAGAGGATTTTTTTTTTCCTAATTAGCCAAACTGCCATTAGAAATTTGGCTATTGCATACACAATATGGCCAAGAGTGCTAGTTTTCATTACTCTATATGCCTGTGAGTAGTTACTAAACCCCAAATTTCTGCAGAGAGGCGCTATCCAATATTTTCTAGATCTATGGTAGGCCGGGCAGACAAACATGATATGGAGTTCGTCTTCCTCATGAGTGTTGCAACATGGACACATCTTGTCGCCATCCTTGATCCATTTATGAGTAAATGTTCTAGTAGGCAATGTTCCTAGCCTCCATTGTACAAACAGTTTCCTCGCGAGGATGGGGAAAATAAAATCCATAAAACTTTCAAATACATAGGAATTTTTGGATTCCAGGAACCGATCTGTAAGAGTGCCGCTGTTTTGTGCATTCAGCCATAGTAATAATCTATTGTCTTTGTACATTCGGACCAGGCTTTTGCGTGAAGCCCTTCGGCAGCCCTGTTCGGGATCCTCCCATAGCTCGGATAAGTTCATGGAGTACAGTTCTTTTTTAACGAAGGTGAGCCAAGGGATTTTATTGCTTTGGTTCAGGCTCATGACATGGATAAGGTCCTGCCTATAATGATGCAGTTCATTCGTAGACCATAGCCTGTGCCAGAACCTCACCGGCTTAGACTCTAACTCCTCAGCAATAGAGGGGAGGCCCATATCTAATCTCAGTGGCAGGAGTGGTGTACCTCGGGGGAGGGCCAGGAGGCGTCTAAGAAAGTTGTTTTCGACTCTTGCTAGTTCTTGGCCTGCTTTGTGCCCCCATAGTTCACTCCCATATGTAGCGGCTGCCTTGGCTTGGGATTGGTACATTTCAAGAGCCGGACTGATGGGCTTATATGTTGAAGTATTTGCCACCTTCAAGATTGCGCCCGACAGCTGAGACAATTTGAGCCGTGATCTTACTATCTGGGGGTCCCATGATGGATTTTCCTGCAATGTCACACCCAGATACATAAAGGTGGTTACCCTCTCAAGACTGGCAGTACCCAAGGTGGGATTAGGTCTGGCTTTTTTTGGTGGATTAAATATCATAAATTTGGTCTTTTCTGTGTTTATCTCTAGACCATGTTGTCTACAGAAAAGACCAAATCCATCCAGAATCCTCTGGATCCCCATCGGGGATTTGGAGAGCAGGAGGGTGTCGTCGGCAAACATGCTTGCCGGGACCCGCCTGCCTGCCAGACGTGAGGCGTCATTGTCCTTAACGTTTTCTAGATGGGATATAACGTTGTTAATAAAGAGACAAAACAGGGTCGGCGCCAATACGCAGCCCTGCCTCACCCCTCTACGAACAGGGAACCTTGATGACAGCGCGCCATCCCTCCCACTCCTAACCTGCGCATAGTTGTTGTCATGTAGCCTAATAATGATGCTAAGTAACTGAGCAGGTACCCCTAACTTTTTCAAGACCTCCCACAGTTTCTTACGTGGGACTAGGTCAAAGGCTGACCTCAGGTCCACGAACACCATGTACAGCCTTCCCCCCTCTATCCTTACCGTCTTCCAGTAAAGCAGGACGAGGCGGAAAATCTGATCCATGGTGGACGTATTTTTCCTGAAGCCAGCCTGGAGGGGACTCAGGATGTCATTGTCCTCCACCCAATCTAACAGGTGGTTCAGGATGAGGCGCGCGAATAGCTTTTGGGGGACATCTATAAGGCTGATCGGCCTGTAGTTGACCGGGAGCAGAGGTGAACCCTTCTTGTATATGGGTACAATCTCTGCCCCCAGCCAAGAACAGGGGATCGCCATACCTCCTAGGATGGCATTAAAAGAATAAGGAGGTACGGGCCCCAGATTTCAGGATGGTGTCTGAAGAGATCCCCCGGTAGTCTATCTAAACCAGGGGCCTTTCCCGCCGCTAATCGCTCCATTGCAGTCACCACCTCACCTAGGGTAAATTCCAGGCCCGTTTCCAAGGAAGCAGAGACCTCAAGCGCCACATCATCGGGCAATAATGTAGTATCTTGATAGAGTGTCCCAAAGTGGGCCTCCCAGACAGAGGCAGCAATATTAGGCTCCACTGCTGATTTAAGTTCCCCTGTCCCAGTATTCACCAGGGCCCAGAATTTCCTAGAATCTTTGGCATCTAAGGCGTCAGATAAATCATGCCAGCGGTCCCAATCCCACTGAACCCTTGCATTTTTCATTACCGCTTTGTAATCCCTCCTAAGTTCTGCAACCTTACCCTTATTAGAGCCATCTTTTATGGCAGCAATTAACTCTGACTTGATCTTCCTGCAGGCAGAGTTGTACCAGGTCGGGGTTCGTGTCTTTTTCCTACGTAAAGGTACCTCTGGATAGAAAACCTCAGCGAGACCACACACAAGTTCCGCATGAATTTGAGCTAATTTTTTACTGTAGTCAATGGGACTCGGTTGGTCTATGAGATCATCCACTTCTTTGAACCTGGGGAGTGCTATTTCATATAGCTTGTTTATACCATCTTCTGTATTTAGCAACTTTCCCCATTTTACATGACGCCTATTTGTGGTGGGAACCAAGTTCCCAGGGTCGTCGCCAGTAGAAGAAGTAGAGGACCCATCTGCAGGTGCGGGATGTTGCATCTCCAATAGGAGGGCATTGTGGTCGCTATCTATTCTGGGTACCACCCTGAAATCCTGGACTTTGGGCCACATGCTAATATCTATAAAGATATAGTCTAGCCTTGACTCATGGTCTTTTCTGTTAAAAGTGCACACTGAGGGGGTATCGGACGAGGTACGCCCATTGCAGGCCCTTATTGCAAAATTCAAGGTAAGGGACATAATCTGTACTGCCAACGGGGACCAGGTTTTGGGGTGGGGGGATGAAGATGGTGGAACTCCCCAGTAGTCGTCCTCAGTGGTGAGAGCGCCCTCCTTTAATCCTTCTAGGGGTTCAAAATGACAATTAAAATCCCCACCCATCACTATCTTGTAGTCACCTGGCAGTTGTCCCAGAAAGGATGATAGGTCATCTAGAGTGGGTGATTCCTTGGGCACAGCAACAGGGCGCGAGTAAACGTTGATAATTGCCCATGTTGCGATGCCAGGCCATCTGAGCAGCACACACTGGATGTCCTGCGAAAGCGTAACCGTATTTTCCGCCTGACACCCAATATGACTTGCTACCCAGATCGCCAGGCCACCCGAGGGCCTCCCCTTGCCATTCCACTTTGCGGGAATTTCAAAGATATCATACCCCGTTCTACTCTGGGGATCCCTCGCCCATGTCTCCTCAAAAAGGCAGACATCACTGCCATTTATCAGGAGATCCCAATCCGCTGTGTCCACCTTATTTGTGATCCCCATGACATTTATAGTTAACAGAGATGGTTCAGCAGTAGAGCTGTCACAAAATAGAGCACCCTCTCAGCTGTCTGACATGGTTAAAACTATGGTTCTAATGATTCTGATGTATTGGTAACTTAACAAAGCCTTCTGCAACAATAAAGACTGTCTTGTGTAAATACTGCAAAATCCCCATTTTCTAAATTGTAACATATCCAACCAGTTTTGGAGATAGTCTACGGCCCTTACATGATGTGACCTCCCATGAGGATGTTCATTCTTAATATAATTGGAGAAATAATCTTGGCATTAAATATCATTGCTGAAATATTGAGATGTCAAGAATATCCTGGCGCATTATAGCAAAGTTTGGAATATAATTTTTTTATTTGCTTTTATCACTATTAATGATATCAACATTGTCTTTTATGTAATATGAATTGTGTTTTTTGTATTTGCCTTACATTATTTTTTAAATATTTTTTACTATATTCAATAAAATTGTTTTAGGATTATATTTGAGGGTATGTTGTAAGGTTTGTAGGGTAACAGGGTGGAAGGTGTTTGTAAAATGTTTATTGCTGTTTTAGTTAAATTTCCAACAAAAAAAGAATTTACATTTGAACTCTTTTAGCATTCTTTTATTTAATGACTTTTTCCAAATTTAAAATTCTTTCTTCATTTTACATTTTTGTTGGACGTTAGGTGGACAAGTGGTTTGGTATTATATTTTGAATATATTATAGATTAATTGTTTAGAATTGGCATTGTTTACATCTATCTATCCAAATATATATGAACAATTCATAATTGTTTCCATTTATTATAAATTATAATGTTTAATATTTAAGAATTGTTAATATTGAAAATAATATAAACATTTGGTTTTGTTAGGAATTGTTTCAGGTTTTGAGGGTTGAGTATTTACTATTTTATTCAGAATGTTATTGATATAGTTTAAAAACGTCTATATAAACATATAGGGGTCGATTCCAATTCGGGAGAAATCGCTACCAATAGCCGTTCGAAGCGTTTTTCCCGTACGAATCGTACCCTGCAACGTCCCCCGTACGTACGACGAAGTACGATTCGTACCAGGAGCCGTACTCCGTACGAGTTGTACAAGACACGGTACGACTCTAATCTCCGTACGATTCTCCCTCGGAACCTGCTGTACGTGGCATCTGTACGGTTCGCGGCTGGTTTTTACGACCCAGCAAGTACGATACGTGTCGGGTACGCACCGTACGACCCTTTTTCTACGGGAGCTGAAAACAGCCGTAAAAGCAGAGTTCGCGCCGAAACAGGTACGGAACAACCCCCCCGGGTATGGTGCGTACCCCCATTGTACGATCGGTGTATGAGCCATAACCCATGTACGATCGGTGTAAGAGCCGTACCCCCATTGTACGATCGGTGTATGAGCCGTACCCCCATTGTACGATCGGTGTACGAGCCGTACCCCATGTACGATCGGTGTACGAGCCCTACCCCCATTGTACGATCGGTGTACGAGCCGTACCCCATGTACGATCGGTGTATGAGCCGTACCCCCATTGTACGATCGGTGTACGAGCCGTACCCCATGTACGATCGGTGTACGAGCCGTACCCCCATTGTATGATCGGTGTACGAGCCGTAGCCCCATTGTACGATCGGTGTACGAGCCGTACCCCCATTGTACGATCGGTGTATGAGCCGTACCCCCATTGTACGATCGGTGTACGGCTCGTACACCGATCGTACAATGGGGGTACGGCTCGTACACCGATCGTACAATGGGGGTACGGCTCATACACCTCATGATCGCAGGGGTACGGTGCGTACCCCTGCGATCATGGGGTATACAGACCGTACGGTGTGTATGTGCTTGTGTGCTTTTCCGTACGACTCGCCCTTACCTGACGTGGACCGTACGAATCGCGTCCTCATACCCGGGTCCGGATCGTACTCGTCGGGTCGTACGGCATGTGTACGAGTCGTACGGTATGTGTGCGAGTCGTACGGTTCACGGTTTCAGCCTTGCAATACGTACGGATCGTGACGATTCGGACGGATTCACGGAATACTGATCGTACTTCGCGACTCGGACGGACTGGTACGATTCGTACAGAGAGGGCTCCGGATACAAATCGTACGGACGTTTTTTTTCCCAAATCGGAATCGACCCCATTGTGATTTTGACTTGTTAATATTTATTTATTTTAACAAAATGTTTGATTATTATGGTATACAGTGTAAATTAATTCACATTGTTTAATTAAAATGTTTGAGTGTATACCAATGTTGGATTTGGGTTATTTAGACTTTTGTTGTTTTTATTTTAATTATTGTTAAACAACATGTGAGAACAATGGGAATAACCTGTCTGATTTATTACATGTGCATTAGGATATAATTTATGTATATTATATGTTTATTTAACTATGTGCTCATTGAAGTTGTGTTTTATTGAAATGTGTGGTCTATAGCAGCCTGTATTTGTTTATTATGTGTTTTTACATTGTATTTTTTTAACTTGTTCCATTTTCTTGGTTTGCTCTGAGTGTTATTGGAAGTTCCTTGCTACCCTCCTTGTCCTTGTAATTAGTCCTTCTAATGATGGATCCCAAAACAAAATCATAGTAAATCTGCCCAAAGTTGCTATTATCACTGTAGACATACTAATAATTGCAGTAAATGTTAAGGGACCGTGGAACTTACAAAGTGTTCTAGGACTCCTGCTGGCAACAGTGGCACATTTCTATGAGTAATTATTTGTAAGTAAAAAGTTACTACTATGCAAAAGCATTTACACGTGCAAATAGTGTTGCTCATGCTGCAATCTTCCATTGATGTCTTGTTTGCATTTCAATTTCTTTTTATTAGTTCTGAAGGAAATTATTTTTCTCATTGTGAAAATCCTTTCTCTCAATGCCACTAATCTTAGATTTGTTTCCTCATTCCCACAATGGCTATGGATTTACCCTTACCATTTTAGAAGGTGAATGTCTGACTGCTTTGAGCTTACTATGAAGAGCAGATTTGATCACACAAATACTGAAAGCGTTTGCACACCAAGGTTCAAACTATGGATATAAAAATATTTGTGAATTGTCTCCTTAGTTAGATCTGGAACTAGGGAAGACAATGAGAAGGTAATGTAACTTTGCACACAGCCAGCTCACCATGATGTTCTATGCACTGTAAATGTATTGAAGCAGAATACGAACACGCAAAATGTGGCCGAATGACAATATCCTAACTATAGCTTATCTTCACCCCTCGATTTTTTTTATTAAATTTGTATTTTTTCAAAACAAAATTGTAAATTTGGTTCTCAACAATGTAATGTTTATTTTGCAGTGAAGTGGGGTCGAGTGAAGTTGGGTCGAGTAGAGTGGCATAGACAAGAGTGGAGTATAGTATAGGGAAGTTGGATAGAGCGGAATGGGGTAGAGTAGAGTCGTGTAGAGTAGAATGGCATACAGTAGAGAGGAGTAGAGTTGAGTGGCACACAGTGAAGTGGGGTAGAGTGAAGTGGGGTACAGAAGAGTAGTGTATAGTAGAGTGGCTTAGACTGAAGTGGGGTACAGTGAAGTGGGGTAGACTAGAGTGCCATTGAGTAGAGTGGCATAGAATGAAGAAGAATATAGTGAAGTGGGGTGGAGTGAAGTCACGTGAAATAAGGTAGAGTGGGGTACAGTGAAGTGGGGTAGAGTGAGGTATAGAGTAAAGTCATGTAGAGTGCAATGCAGTACAGTACAGTGATGCAATGTAGAGTAGAGTGCCATAGAGTGAACTAAGTTAGATTTAAGTGCAATAAAGTGAAGTGGGACAGAGTAGAGTGGTGTAGAGTGCCATTGAGTATAGTGGCCTAAAGTGCAGTGTTGCAGAGTAAAATAAAGTGAGGTAGAGTGCACTGGTGTAGAGTGGAGGACAACACCGTTCAGTAGATCACAGTTGAATGGAGTAGAGTACAGTGTCTTGGAGTGACTTACAGTAGAGTGACATTGAGTACGTGAGTGGAGTAGAGTGAGGTGGGGTTGATTGAAGCGGAAAAAAATGAAGTGAGGCAGAGTAGATCTAAATACAATAAAGTAGAGTAAGTGGGGTGCTGGGAAGTGAGGCTGATTGAAGTGGGGTAGATAAAGTGTGGTACAGTAAAATGGCATAGAGTAGAGTTGGATACAGTAGACTGGCATTGAGAGTAATGAGGTAAAGTGAAGTGGGGTAGAGTAGAATGGCGTAGATTAGAGCTGAATACAATAGAGTAGCATAGAGTAGAGTGAAGTGGGGTACTGTGAAGTGGGGTACAGTGAAGTGGGGACAGTAGAGTGAAGTGGAGTTGATTGAAGCGGAGTAGATGAAGTGGGGTAGATTAGAAAGGCATAGAGTGGAGTTGGATTCAGCAAAGTGGGGTAGAATGAATCGTGGGACAGTGAAGTGGGATGGAGTAGAGTGGCGTAGAGTGAAGTAGGGTAGATTGAAGTGGGGTAGAGTAAAGTGCAGTAGAGTACAGTGGTGTAGAGTGGGGTAAAGTGTTTTGAAGTTGAGTTGAGTGGCATGGAGTAGCACAAAATAGAGCGGAGTAAACTGTCATAAAGTGGAGTGGTGTATCATACAGTACAGTCGGGTGGGGTGGAATAAAGTGGAGTGGCATAATATACAGTGGAGTAAAGTATCATAAAGTGGAGTGGCGTGCCATACAGTGGAGTGATGTGCATGTTGTACAGTGTCAACAGTAACATTGAGTGGAGCACAGTGCTGTGACATAGAGTGGAGTAGAGTGTTGTAGAGGGGAGTAGTGTGGAGAAGAGTAGAGTAAGATGGATTGGAGTGGCATAGAGTTTAATAGAGTGGAGTGGCATAGAGTGGCATAGAATGGAGTAGCTCAGAATTGAGTAGTGGAGTAGAGCGAAATAGAGTGGAGTAGTGTGTCACATAGTAGAGTGGAGTAAATTGGGGTGGAATGGCATACAGGGCATTGTGTAACGTGTCATAGAGTGGATTAGAATGCCACACAATGGCACAGAATAGAATATAGTGTTGTACAGTGGCATAGACTAGAGAAGAGTTTTTTTCAGTGGAGTATCATACAGTGGAGCAAAGTGTGGTAGAATGGAGGTGCATGGAGTGTTATAAAGTGTATAGGGTGTTGTGGGATATAGTGGAGTGGAGTGCAGTGTCGTGGCATACAGTGTTGTGGCGTATATTGTTTTGGCATAGAGTGGGGTGGTGCAGAGTGGAGTGTCCTAGAATGGAGTGGAATGGTGTATAGTGGATTGGCGTACAGTGTAGTGGTGTAGAGTGGACTGACATGTCATAGAGTAAAGTGGACTGGAGTAAAGAGGAGTAGCTTAGAGTAAAGCAGCATAGAATGGAATAGTGTAGAGTGAAGTTCCTTTTTTTTTTTCAATTTTTTTTTTCAAAAAGCAGAGTCTCAAACAGAGTTACAAAAGAAAAAGAATTCAAGACCCCCCTACCCTCCTCCCATCTCTCATATGATTTAGAGACCAATAATACAGGTGCACATTGACATACACAGTAATCAAAAATTAGAAAGCAATATATTAACAAAGGAATATGGCAAAGCAGATATTATGGGTATCTAGTGACCCTGTTAAGTCCCTGGGTCCCCTTGCCCTTGTTGGTCGATGCATTTAGAAAAAGCTCCCCAGATTTCAGTCCCCATCCTCCTTTTCCTTCGTCCTTTCTTGGCGTATGTAGATTTTTCTAAATGATATGTAGCAACTAATCTTGCCAGCCATTGTGCATAGGAGGGAGACTCAAGATCCAGCCAGCCTGAAGAGACACATATCCTCCACACCGCCATTGCAACAAAAAGCAACCCTTCCTCCTTTACTCTTAAAGAGTCAGATTGTGTTCCTAAAAGAATGGTCATAGGGTTTAGGAGTATTGATTGATTAGGTATTTCGCAGAGTAAATTCTGTATTCTGAGTAGGGTGGGATTAATAGTTGGACATGTTGCAAATATGTGTATAGAGTCTGCCCCTACCTCAGAGCAGCGTGGGCATAATGTTCCTCTCCCAGATCCCCATTTAATGATTTTGCTAGGTGTCATATACAAAAAGAATAAAGTTTTAAAATGTTGTGTTTGAAGTTTAGCAGATATTAAGATATGTTGTGATAGCCGAAGGGAATTATAGAATATACTTTTGGGGGAATCAAGTTTAATATGCCATTTGGAGGCAATGGTTTCTAAATCATCTGGGGTTTCCTTATTTATTATTTGATAGATAGTCCCAATACGAGCGGAGGTTACATTCCAGAGGGTGTTCATAAGCTCAATCTCGGCAAATCTGTTAGCTCCTCCCACCTTCCTAGATAGGTAGTCGTGAATAGCCGTATATTTAAATAATTCTTGACTTTTTAGTTTAAATCTAGTCTGTAAATTTGGAAAGGATTCGATCCCCCTGATTGTTATAATGTCCCCTAATTTTGTTACCCCTGCTCTGTGCCATTCTGATAAATAAGAAGAACTAAATATAGCAGGTAAGTTGTTGTTATTAGGTATAGGGGAGTAATAGTTGTATCTACCAAGTCCCAAAATTCTCCGGACATGGCGAAAAACTTTGTATGAGTTCATTAGCGTCTTAAATTTAACGCAATTGTAATATCCGTAAGCTGTTTCTCGAAGTATGCAGCCCCAATATTGTTCCCCTACCAGAGATCGAAAGGGTGAGGGTAAAGACGGTTCATTTCCATTGGTGGAATCTCTTAGCAGGACTGAACTATATTGCAGGACTGCCGCCCAGTAATATAGGGTGATGTTAGGAAAAGCCCATCCCCCTCTGTCTTTCGATAATGTGAGATGTTTTAATGCACGTCTGGGCTGAGCATATGCCCAAATAAATTGGGTAAACATTTGTTGAAATTTGAGTCTTTTTTACTAAACTCTAGGGGAATGCAACGAAAAAAATAAAGTAGTTTGGGGAAATAAGTCATTTTAATGACATTGCACCTACCGACCAACGTTAGATGTAAGTTGTCGATTTGTTTTAATGCTTTCTTCGTCTGGACAGCAAGGGGAGCCAAATTGACTGCGACTATTTCCTCCAGTCGAGGTGAAAGTAGTACACCCAAGTATTTAGCCTCTGATACAACTCTGGTGTCAGCCCAGATGATTTTACTATTTATTAGTATTTGTGTTTTGTTTTTATTTAGGGCGTATCCGGATAATCTCCCAAATTTGTGGGCTTCATCCTCTAGTGCCAGTGTGGAATTGACAGGCTCTGGAGTGGTAATAGCAAGGTCGTCAGCGTAAGCCAAGATTTTACAGCTGTTTTGAAAGTATGTTACTGGAGAAATGTTGTGATTTTTCTCTATTTGCTTGATAAGGGGATCTAGGTAAAGGGCGAACAGTAACGGAGAGCAGGGGCATCCCTGCCTGGTGCCTCGTGATATTTTAAAGGGTTCCGTCAGTTGTCCATTTATGGTGACACTGGCAGTTGGATTATGATAAAGTGCCTGCGTCGCCTGCGTAAATCTACCACCGAACCCCATACTGTCCATTGCTTTCCAAAGAAATCGCCACGTGACCCGGTCAAAAGCATTCTCGGCATCGAGTAATATGAGTGACATCGGGTCTCCGGCTACTTGGGCAGCATCGAACAGAGTAATAACTCTCCTGACATGTTCGGTAGTCCCTTTCTTAGGTATAAAACCATGTTGCCATTTTGAGACAAGGGGTTCCACTACTTGGGAAATTCTGGAGGCCAATACCTTAGAGAATATTTTGGAATCGCAGTTAATAAGAGTTATTGGTCTATAAGAACTCATTTCTAGTGGGGATTTATCCTTTTTTGGAAAGATAGAAATCCTAGCATTAGACCAAGAAGCTGGAGGGGGGGTGCCATTGAAGATGGATGTGATTACGTCTGTAAATATGACCTTGATTTGATTAGAAAAGATTTTAAAAAATTCAACAGGGATGCCATCAGGGCCAGAAGCCTTCCCGCCTGTGAGGCTATTGAGGGCATCCAGGATTTCTTCCCATGTAGGAGTAATATCTAACAGTTCCCTATCTCTTAGGCTCAACTTGCTTAGTTCTATCTCATTGAGATATTCAGAGATCTCTCTGTCTAGAGAATCGACCGTGCAGCAGATTTCTTCCTTGTATAGACTAGCATAAAACTCCTGAAACTCATGCCGAATACGGCTAACATCCGTAACCTCTGTTCCTGAGGCAAGTCTGATTTTGTGGATTTCACTAGAGGTAGTTTGTTGTCTCGTCCTGACAGCTAAATGATGTCCAATGCTGTCACTACACTCATACGCCTTCTCCCTTGCTGCTGCCTACTTAGCTGCGATTTTTTCCATAAACACCGCCCCTATTTCTGCCCTAGCCATAATTGCTTCTTGTTGAATTGGCTGACAATCTAGCCCTGCGTGAATTGTTTGGGTTAGCTTTATTTCTGTTTTTCTTAATTTTTCTTGGAGATCTTTGATCTGGGTTTTTTCCGCTCTATTTTTTTGTACAGAGAACCTAAGGGTCTTGCCTCTGATCCCTGCCTTTAGGGTATCCCAGACTGTCATTTGGGAAGCGGAGCCAATATTTATCTCCAGAAACACCTGGATCCATCCTTGCATATGATTTATATAGCTAGGGTCATATAGTAAAGCTTTTTCAAAACTCCATCTGGAAGCCTCTCTAGGTTGTCCAAACTCCCTTATGGTTAGGATAATAGGATTATGGTCGGACATAAAACGGGGTGCAATGTCTATAATGAGGTTGGGGGCCAGCAATGCAGAAACAAAAAAATAGTCTAATCTCACCAATACTTGGTGTGGGGCGGAATAATAAGTGTACCCAGAGAGTGACAGATTTTTGCTCGCCCAGCCATCTATCAGACCGTGAGTTTGAATGAGGTTAGTTAAAGCTTGAAAAACTTGGGGTTTCCTTCCTTTGTATCTCCAGGATGTATTGGCATCCCAGTTGCTAGGTAGATGTATTTTAAAGTCTCCGCATAGAACTATCGGGGTGGGCCAGTGTACTAATTCACTAGAGACTTGGTTAATGACCCCAGGGTCATCAACATTACTACCATATAGTGAGCAGAGAGTAAAAGAGAAGTTATTAGGGAGTTGAATCTGAGTGATGACCCACCTTCCTAGTGAGTCTCATTTGCTTCGTGGAGTGCTAATAGCAAATTTTCTATCAATTAGGATTCCTACACCCTTTGTCTTAGCTCCTTGGGTAGTAGCACCCGCTACTTTAAACCCTAATGTATTTAATAAATGTGTTTCTGACTGTTCTACGTGGGTTTCCTGTAGGCATATGATGTTTCCCCCAAGTGTTCGTAGACCCATCGCCACTTTTTGCCTCTTTGACGCGTCGTTCAAGCCACAAACATTAACAGAGATGATTCGTAATGGTTCTATCCTAGCCATCTAAAGGTTATAACAGTACCCATCTAAATTCCATGAAAAGAAAGAAGACAAAACTAGTCAATGAGTTTTGATGTGTATGTGTATGATTAGTGCCTGTATGTGTCTTTTGTGACCCTACCCACCTTTCCCACCCTTCCCCCCAGAGTCCCCCCTCCACCCACCCACCCCCCCTTTGTATGAGCAATCAGGCAAAGCCTGAATAATGGCGATCAGTCATAAGCCACGGCCGCCAACCACGCCAGGCGCCTAAGAAGAAGTGTGCTTAATAAAAAAGAATCAGGTGATCTACTATCTAGATTACAATCATTCCCAATTCCTTTCATCCCTTTTTCCCTACTTTCCCCTCACCAACCATATCGTGTTCTAAGAAATACTAGAGGATGGAATGGGAAAGACAAGAGAGAGAATAATCAATTATCTTTCAGTAATTTTCTCTTTTTTCCCCCCATCCCTCTGTAAGATAGAAATAACATCATTTCTTTTTTTTTTCAATTTGCTCCTCTGTGTCCCCTCTTCAGTCTGATCTCTTCCAGGTACTCTTTGGCTTTAATCTCAGATGTAAAGACCTTGGTGGTGCCGTATAAAATGACCTTTAACCTAGTCGGATTCATGAGGTACACCTCTGCACCTAGTTGTTGTAAGGGAGAGATCAGCTGCCACATATGCCATCTGCGCTCAACAGTCTGATGGCAGAAATCCGGTTTGGAAAAAAAGGTAATTCCATGAGCCCCTTTTTTTGAGTTGGGGCGGGCCTTGTCGTAGACCAGCTGTCTCAGGAGGAAATTGCCAAAGTATACAAGGAAGACCCGGGGCTGACCTTCAGTCAAATTACCATTTTTGTATTGTTTTTTTAAAAAAAAGGGAAACCTGTGAGCTCGCTGTACTTCGCGGTCCCAATCCCATTCAGTATTTTCTGGAAAAGAGTCTTGCAGAAGTTTGACAACGAACTGTCTAGGGTCTCCCCCCTCCTTTCCTTCTGGAATCCCCAGCAAGCGCAGGTTATTCCGGCGTTGTTGGTTCTCATTTTATTCAATTTTCGCCATTAAATCCATGAGGCAAGCAGAATTAGAGTCAGTGGCCTGTTTAGTTGCCACTGCTTCAGTTTCCAAGTGTTCAGTCCTGGCCTCGACCATGCCCACTCTCTCGCTGATGTCTGTACAGGTCTTGTTCAGTCGTCTGAGGCCACCCTGTAATTTTTTCGCTGCATTTTTGCAGCCCTATTTTCACCTCTCACCTCCTCCTGAAAGTCTTTGATCGAGGTGAGAATGGCAGCAAGCGAGGGCTCCGATGTCTCGCTAGTTTTAGCTTGCGACCTTCTTGGGCTGCGCCCTTGTGATATTGGCGGTGACATGGTTGGTTCCTCTTCTTCTAGATGGTATGACATCTGCGAGTCTGAATAATCCCATTTAAGCTGGCTCCTCCATTTGATCTTATTTCTTGATTTTTTAGGGCGAACAACTGTACCAGTGTTATCCCGCGAGACCTCGCTTTCCTCTTCACTGGTGCTGTTAGTATTGCCTTCATCCTCCTCAGTCTCCTCTTCTCCTGATGAGCTTGGAGTACTGTCTGATACCGAGTAGAAGGCCTCTTGACTAACTTCTGGGGGCCAGGGGGCAGTAGAGCCAGGAGGAACTTCCAAATTTCAGATGGCAGCTTCCGTCTTTGTGGGGTAATCCCTAGTATTCGGGTTCTCAACGTGAGTACATAAGATATTGCCAGTGTTCCCTTCGTCAGGTTCTAGTTGTTCACCCTCATTAGGGAGAGGGGTAAAAAGAGGATTAGGGGGGATAGAGGGGTCGAGTGTATAATCATGTTCTTCGATTGAAGTAAGCAATGGTAGAGAATGTTCCGCTGGGTGTTCCAGATTGCAGGTCAGGGTGGGGGTAGCTTTTGGTCTAGAAGGGGCATTAATGGCTTCCAAACTAGCAGCGGGTACTCGATTGACATCGCCATTATCGCAGTTCTGTTGAAAAGAGTCTTCAGCTCTATTAAAACTTCGCGAGTTCTTGTTTTTAGCATTGGTAGCCTGATTCTTTGCAGCTAGAAATATTTTGGCTGGGGGAGGGTGTACTAAAGTAGCATTATTATCTTTATTGTCTTTATTGTCTTTAAGGTCTTTGCTGGAGAGCCCTGCCCCTGCCCCTGTCCCTGTCTGACCAGTGTTTTTTTTTTACCCCAGTAGCCCCACTGACCTGTCTGTACTTGATCTTGCCGGCATCATCCCCCGCCAAGGAATCCTTTCCTGTGATGGGTGTCTTTACCTTTAAACTCTTTTTGCCACGATTGCTCATTTTTTACCTTTTGATCCCTTCGCCTGAACCTTGTCTCTCAAAAGCGCTTTGCTGCACCCAAGGTTCAAAGAATGTTAAGTAAGCTGCCCACACCAACGCTAGACAGTTAAGGCTCCAGAAAAGCACTTCTTGTATTACCAGACGGTGCCTCCTCGTCCGATTCACAGAGTGCTCACCTGGTGTCCGTGCCTGGGCTCTGCGGCAAGAACAAGCAGAGACTTCAATCCGGAGAAATAAGGATGTTTTAAGATTAGCTGCGGGAAAGGCGAACAGAACCGTGAGGCAAATCTCTCTCGGTCTTTCCAATGTCCCGAACACGGCTCCGTTCGTGCTCCGATGTAGATTCCGCCATCTCGACACTCGGCATGCGCGATGCTCCTGGGATCCCAGCATCACCGATTCACAGGGCAGGTAGCCGATCACCTGCAGCTCCGGCAGCTAGCATGGCGTGGCGGCGGCCCCGTACACAGGCTTACGCTGACACCATCTTGCTCCTCGAATCACACCTAGAGTGAAGTTCCATAGAGTAAAGTGGTGTGTCATATAGTAAAGTGCAGTAGCATAGTGTGGAGTGGTGTGTTGTAGAGTAGAATCGAGTGTCATGTCATAGAGTGGTGTGTCTTACAGTGTCTTATTGTGTCTTAATGTGGGGATGCATAGAGTGGAGAGGCATAGACTGGAGTGGCGTAGAGTCAAAAGGGCTGTAAAGGCATGATGCAGAGTGACAGAGTGGTGTACAGTGTCGCAGAGTGGCTTTCGGTGGAGTACAGTGTGGTAGAGTGGAGGAGTGTAGAGTGTTGTAGAGTGGAATAGAGTGGAGTGGAGTGGAATGAAGTGAAGTGGCATATCATAGGAGTTGGAATGGAGTGGATTAGAGTGAAGCAGAGTGTTGTAAAGTGGAGTAGAGTGGAGTGCCGTCCAGTGGTGTGGCATAGAGTGGAGTGGCATACAATGTTGTGTCTTAGACTTTTGTATTGTAGAATATTATGGAGTACAGTGTCATGGCATAGAGTGTTGTGGCATAAAGTGGAGTACTGTTTTGTGACATACAGTATAGTGGCATTGAGTGTTGTAGCGTACACTGTTTTGGCATAGAGTGGATTGTCCTAGAGAGGAGTTGCAAAGAGTGTAGTAGTGGAGAGTGGAGTAGTGTATGGTGTAGTGGGGTGGGGTGGAGTTGATTGGAGTGGATTTTCCTAGAGTACAGTGGAATGGCATAGAGTGGAGTGGTGCAGAGGGGAGTAGCCTAGAGTGCAGCAGTGTAGAGTGGAGTGCTGTAGCGTGGACTGGAGTAATGAGGAGTAGAATAGAGCTGAATGGCATAGAGTGGAGTGGCGTAGAGTGGAGTGGAGTAAAATGGAATAGAATAGAGGTGAGTGCCCCATAGGGTGGAGTGGTGTGTTGCAGAGCAGAGTATAGTAGTGTAATAAGGAGTGGCTTGTCTTAGAGTACAGTGGAGTGGCATGTCATAGAGTGCTATGGCGTACAGTGTGTTATAGTGAATGGGTGTAAGTTGAGTGGTGTAGAATGAGGGGCCATAGAGTGTAGTGGGGTGGAGTGGAGTGGAGTGGTGTGGACTGCTATAGAGTGGAGTGGACTGTCATAGCATGTTGTAGTCTGTTGTAGAGTGAAGTGGTGTAGAGTCGAGTGGTATCTCATATAGTAGAGTGAAGTGGCATGTCATAGAATAGCATATGGTACAATGTCCTATAGTGGAGTGGCATAGCGTGACCTGGGATGTCATAGAGTGGAATGACATGTCTATGGAACACCAATGTGCTTAACAACAAGCCACTCCACACTACGACTCTCCACTCTACTCTAATACACTGAACTCCATTCTACTCTACACCATGCCACTCCACTCTGCGACAACACCACTTTCTAGGTAGGTCCGAAGTACTCTGCAAACTTAAAAAAATATACATAAAGTAATAAAAATAATTTTACCTACGTTTGCATATATATATATATATATATATATATATATATTCACTGAAAAAAACCATAGGTTATAGACCATATATAGTTAGGAATTAGCATTTACAAAACCTTGAAAATTCACTGAAAAAACCATAGGTTATAGACCATATATAGTTAGGAATTAGCATTTAAAAAACCTTATTTTACTCACACAAAACCATTGAAATTCCATATATAGTTAGTTGCACTAACTATATATCGCGCACCCGCAATCCACTGCTGATCATGTCACATATTACATCATTCATGACATGGTCAGTGACATCACTGATGACATCTCAAATGACATCACTGATGACATCACTGATGACAACATCCAGTGACTGTATGTTTCTGTAAAGTTAAAATATGTCTTACATATTGAAGAATGAGTGGATGTATAAGTGTCTGGATGAAGGATTTAGTAGGTGCGTGACTGACTGTATGAGTGAGTGATTAAATGTGTCTCACTGAATGCATGGGTTAGTGACTAAACTGTCTTAATTTGTGCATCATTATGTCTGTTGTGATGTAAACTGCTGCATGTGTTGATCATTAGCTATACGAGAGGCTATATGTGTTATTGATTGGTTGCCCAAGTATTTGTATGGGAGATTGAGTTTGTGTACGGGTGGCTGGGAGGTGTGTGACTCTGTGCATAGATGTGTGAGCAGTTGATTCACTAGGTGTATGAGTTCAAGAGTGCATGTGGAAACAGCTACATGGGCAGTTGATTGTGTGCATGAGTGTATTGATGAGTGAATGGATATCTCAATGCTACATGTCATAGTAAGTACATATGTAAAACACAGTACATGTGAGAGTTGGCATATATAAATAACTGTGCATGAGAGCCACTGAATGTGTGAGTGGTTGTATGGATCATTGTGAACTTGTATCAGGGATTGTATAAGAGAGTAAATATGTGTTAGTATATGTTTGAATAAGTAAGGTGTGTATAACTGTATAGTTGAAGAAATGGAGGTGAGATTGTTTCTTTGCATGACTGACTAGGTGTGTGAGTAACTCCATGGATGAGTGACAGTGTGTGAGTGTCTGTATACACTGAGTGTATCTAAGGTTATATTAGAGTCTGAAGAGGTTTATCGTATTAGCACAAGAATGATGTCAAATGAGATGTCATCATTGATGTCATCAGTGATGTCATTTGAGATGTCATCAGTGATGTCATCAGTGATGTCACTGACCATGTCATGAATGATGTAATATGTGACATGATCAGCAGTGGATTGCGGGTGCGCGATATATAGTTAGTGCAACTAACTATATATGGAATTTCAATGGTTTTGTGTGAGTAAAATAAGGTTTTTTAAATGCTAATTCCTAACTATATATGGTCTATAACCTATGGTTTTTTCAGTGAATTTTCAAGGTTTTGTAAATGCTAATTCCTAACTATATATGGTCTATAACCTATGGTTTTTTCAGTGAATTTCAATGGTTTTTTAATAGCAAATATCATAAACTGTCGAATGTCAAGTACGTGGTAAGTAAAAACATTTTCGTGTTTATGCACACTGATCTGCTTTGAATGCTGCCCCCCACCCCTCATTTCTATTAGGAGTACTCTCTCTTTGCAGATAGTGAAGGGTAGTTAACGCAGGCCTTTGCCACCGTTGTAATCCGTCGTGCCTGCTTCTCTCTCCATTTGATTGATTGTTCTCTTTGGTTCATTCTCTATTTACAAACAAGCACAGAGTCGCAATACTCTGTTTAGTCTTTGCAGATAGCGAAAAATCGTGTAAAAAAACAAAAGGAATCAAGCAAAATCAGAAGGCCACTAATGGGATCTCTTTTTGACCTCGCTAAAATAGAAACATTAGGAACAACCTGTTGAAAATAGCAATGTGTATGTACATAAGCGGCGTTCATTTGTGTTCACAGTACCCCTTGTTGATTGTTTGAATCGAGCATTGAATTGTTCGAAGTTGCTTCTCTTAAGGATCTTCTCTGCCTGCAAACGAGGAAGAATAGGAATATTCTCTCCCTTTGCAGATAGTGAAGGGTAGGTAACGCAAGCCTTTAACACGTCGTACCTATTTCATTCCTCATTGATTGATTGATTGTCTGAACATTGACTGTTTGGGAATTAGTTCTTTTTGGAGGTATTCCCTGTTTGCAAATAAACGTAGGAAAATCTTTGCAAGTAGTGAAAGGGTACGTAATGCGGACCTTTCTCCCCCGTTGTAATCTGTCATGCCTATCTACTCCCCACTGATTGATGCACCTGTTTCACCCGGACCATTTACTAGAGATAGGTCATCTGGCCCGACCAGAGAGCACCCCTAGTGAAAAGGACATATGCAATAATAACGAAGTGATCACTGTATCCTGTTAACAGAAACTTTAGCATGAAACAACCTGGAAAGAAAAGAATAGGAAAACGAAAATCAGTAGGCCACTGATGAACTTTTTATTAAATAACAAACAAAGAAACGATAACAATACGTAATGATAAAACCTATTATTGTCCTAGAAACAAGAAACGTTAGAAGTAAGCCCGTAATAAGAAACCTGAAAACATCGCCCCTCACTGCCCCAAAACGTGTCTGTCCCACCGCCTGCCACGGCCAAATAACGGCAAACTGGGAAAGATAGAAGTCAGCAGACATCCGCCCCATTCTAGAAACTTCCAAAGGGCAACAGGTTTTCGGCTACGCCCAGCCGGAAGCAACACATATAAGGCGGGTCCTGCTGCCACGCCTCGGCCAGGAGATCATCACGTAGGGTGTAGCCGGAGGAGAGGCCGAGGCCAGCGGGACCCGGCCAGGGGGATTGACAACACTGGAGAGTTTCAGGGGGGGGAATGTCCGTGTCCTCGACCCTCCCCTCTCTCTCCCAGTCCGGCCGCGGTGGCCCTTGAGAGTTGCAGGTTGTCCCTCCACACTCTCTCCCGGTCCGGCCACCAACGGCCGGGGGCTGGGGCCGACGGGATCCGGCTGCAGCCGATGAGCCAAGGAACCCGTTCATGGGGCCAGAGCAAAGGGCGTCCGGCCGCCATCCACCGGAGGTGCGGCCCAAAGACGGACGGGACATTTCTTCTTTCTTTTATAATAGCTGCGACAACACTGGGGGGGGATGTCTTGCACATGCCTCCGACCCCCCCCCTCATCCTCATCGCCTGGTCCGGCCATAACAAATGTCAAGCGAGACGCCGTGGGGTGCACTGGGAGGGAGAGACGCTGCGAACAGGCCTCTCCCGCCTCCCCAGGTGGAGGCTTCCCAGCTGCACCCTCAGCGCTCCAGGCACCCGGATATGGGTTCTTCCACTGTGGCAATGCTGCAACGTCTCGCCCGGCAGGGTGGAGCCCGTCCGCTCATTTGACCCCGCGATCGCCAGTAGCTACCGAACTCTCAAAATGGCGGTCGACCTGGCAAGAGCGGGCCCAGCATAAAGAAATGGCCCGGTCACTGGTTGACTCCACCACCGTAGTCCTCTACGACCTTGAAGATTCTAGAGGAGCCGCGGGAGTCTCCGACCCCCGCAGACACCCCCGATGGGGAATGACTGCCATGATCGCCCGTGGAGTGACGAAACTGTATCCGCGGGACGTCGGCGCTCCCATGCTGCCGCCAGCCTCAGTTTGAATGACTAGAATCCTGCAGACCTCAGTTCCGGTGAAAGCACAGTGTGACCCGGTAGGAAAAATTGTTGCACCCCCTCCCCTTTTTGACTGATAGTTCAAACCACCGATCCTTTCCTTTGCCCTTTTACCGGAACTATGGACTGCCTCCCCCTCTTTTACATTTTCTAGAGAAAACAAAACATTAACCACTACATTAGCATAGCAGTTGACACCAGAACTGTTTTCAAATTGAAAACCAACAACATCTTCAACAGAATCCTTTTTGTTTCTGCTGTGACCCTGCTACAGCACAGGCATTGTCCCCAGCAGTAATTCTGCAATGCCGGTAAGTATAGCTGTGGTGCCTACTGGACTCACTCACCCCCGCGGCGCCCCACGCCGTTATTTGCTGGGCGGCAACTTACTAGACATCACCTTCGTGACATCCAGATTTCAGCGCTTTCTGCTGCCTTGGAACTATTCGCACAACAGACCGCTACTGACAATCCACCCCCCGGGACGCCCCACGCCGGATACCCAAATCAGTGCGGCACCCAGGCAACATCTTCTAAATTTTCATAATTTGAAAGAACTAGTAACATGTCCTCATCAGGAATTTCCTCATGAAAAGTCTGCAATGATGATTCTTGTAACTCTATGGTCTCCAAACATTCGATAAATTCGCCATCAAGAGATTGATCAAAAAAATCATTCAAGTCATCTCCTCCTTGTGAGAATATTTCATTATTGGTGCTGTCAATTTCAATAAATGTATTGTATAATTCAAAAGAAATTGCCACGGTCTCTTCGTTGTTTAAATGTTTTTACTGTTTTTGTTTTGTTGTATATATTTATAAGTTATTAAAGTTTTATAATCCTACTACTTTGTTGGAGTGCTATATATTTTTAATATGACACATAATTGTAAAAACTTTGATGTACAAAGAGTCATCCCTGGAATCTTCCGCTTCAGGCTCGGTCCCCTCCCCAATCACAATACAGGATGCTTTTCAGATAGTAGGAACACGTGTGGTGTGACGGATCTCATCGGGTGTGGGCCTTGATCTACTATAACTCCTTTGAAGAGGGGTGATTCTTTACAGCTGGGGCCATAAACTACATCTGCAGGGCTAGCTGATAGCCTGGACAATCGGACACAGAGGAAGAGGAGTGTCAGAGGGTGCGGTAGTGAATAGGGCGAAAGGGAGGTGTCGGGCGGGCACAGAGTGTGATTCTCAGGGAAGAGCAGCGCAGATGGGGGGAGGTTTATTGCCGATGCATAAAACAGAGAGCGGGGGTGACCAGTGCCTGGGGAAGATGCTTGCGAGGGTGGGGAGCCATGCTACGAATCGACAGCGTGCAGAGAGTGGGTCTGGTCAAGGCATCTAAAATGGCTGCCGTGCACGACAAAAGTGTGGCATTTGAAAAAAGGCAAGATGGCGCAGACAATGTTTTTCAACACTTCCTCATTTCCTTCGAATCGAACGTTAACAGACGTTGGTGCATATTACCAAAGTTAAGCGATATTTATCGCTAACGATGCTTAGCAACGAATTTTTTACCGCTAAGCATCGTCAGAAATTATCGAAGATAAACCTTGCTATTATCAAGGTTTATCGCAAATGCGATAAAAAACGGCCGCAATGCATGAATATCGCTAAAAAGTCAGCGATATTCATGCATTACCGAGCTAATGCTCTTAGCCATGTTATCCACCTCCCATTGGATAACATGGCTAAGAACTGCTCAGGGCAGGTGTTAGTTTTGGGAGATATTCGCGCTTAGCGCGAATATCTCCAAAAGTTGGTAATAGGAGATAGATATCTTGCATGTTGTAATGCAAGTTATTGTGGTATATGGAACTCATACCATAATCTCTCAGGAAAGCAGAAACTGATCCTTTTGGGACCGCCTGAGAAGGCCTAGGAGGTGAGGGGTACTCTACTTTGCCCCCTTTTCACGTTCAGAACTATTTTTTTTTACTCTCTTCTGTAATTACACAAAATGGCAGCGATAAGATGCATCAGAGACAGACAGTGAGAGAAAGGAGGCCGGAGATGAAGAAGAGATGTCAAATACACATTGGAGATAATATAGTGGGAGAAGGGAAGTAAATATGAGTAAACTTACCATGTAACATAAAAATGTTGCACTCTATACTATAAGTCTCATTTTATACTACAATCACTTCGCTACAACCTCATAAATTAAAAATAAAAATGAATAATGTCTCAAACAATTTTTGATTTCTAAATATAAATTTATTCTTCTGAATTTTCAAAATTTGAAAGAACTAGTAACATGTCCTCATCAGGAATTTCCTCTTCAATCATCTCATCTGGAATCTCCTCATGAAAAGTCTGCAATGATGATTCTTGTAAGTCTATGGTCTGCAAACATTCGATAAATTCGCCATCAACAGATTGATCAAAAAAATCATTCAAGTCATCTCCTCCTTGTGACAATATTTCATTATTGGTGCTCTCAATTTCAATAAATGTAGTGGCTAATTCAAAAGAAATTGCCACGGTCTCTTCATTGTGAGCCATTTTATTTTGAAATTGCTTGCTGTAAATTGCAGAAAAAAATAATCACTTTCATTTATCGTTTTTAGTAATACATAATATAAAACTAACTTTATCAAGTATTTAGTATAACAGAAGGACTGTAAATAAATAACAGAAAATATTTTTCAAATTATCTTCAAGTGTACAACATAGTTCCCCTTACAAATTAACAACTCACCTTTTTAAAAGTAGGAGAAGTGTTAGTACTGTGTAAATCAAACACAAGCAATTGACCACCAAAAATTCCTCACAAATGTACCTGAGACAGTAGTATCACAAAATGGCTGTGGTTTCCTCTCATTTTAGATATATACATAACCAATTAACTTTCATCACACACAAATACAAAACCAAAGTAACATTTTAATTGGTTCTAAATTTCAACACTTTCAAATGTGTTTTCCCCATGCAATTTTCCATAGGACATTTAGATACGTCTACAGCCTGAATGGCTGAACGGAATTACACCAAACTTGGCAAAATGGTACATCAAACCTAAGAGGTCAGGGAGGATCTACTATGCCCCCTTATGGTCATTTGCCCCTTCGCTTTGGCCTCCTCTAGTCTCTCGATCCTACCGAGAGACAAGATGGCGGCCGCTACGGACTGTTTGGAATGTTTACAGACGCCGAAGAACCAATCAGCTTCGCAAAGCTCCGAAGCGGAGCGCTGTTACAGATATATATCTTTTTTTGAACGTTAATTTCTCAAAATCCACTGGAGCACATATATTGAGACCTAGCAAAGGCACATCGGGCTACCAGTCCCTACAATTTTGCCAAGTTTCGTGCAAATCCATTCAGCCGTTCGGGCTAAAAGTGAGGCCAACCGCCCTATGGAAAACTCAATGTTAAAAACACGTTTTGGGACCCCCCTTTTTTCTCGGCCCCCCCTTGACGAAACCCCCCCAAATTTTCAGGGGCTGCTCAGAAACAAAATGTTCCATTTTCCTGAAAATTTCAGCCAATTCCGTCCACAAACGCAAAAGTTATTAGACATAGAATTTTCAAAAATCCCATAGAGAAAAAATCCTAACTATATATACCTACTGGCGACCGCCAGTAGGTAATATATAGTTAGGATTTTTTCTCTATGGGATTTTTGAAAATTCTATGTCTAATAACTTTGGCGTTTGTGGACGGAATTGGCTGAAATTTTCAGGAAAATGGAACATTTTGTTTCTGAGCAGCCCCTGAAAATTTGGGGGGGTTTCGTCAAGGGGGGCCGAGAAAAAAGGGGGGTCCCAAAACGTGTTTTTAACATTGAGTTTTCCATAGGGCGGTTGGCCTCACTTTTAGCCCGAACGGCTGAATGGATTTGCACGAAACTTGGCAAAATTGTAGGGACTGGTAGCCCGATGTGCCTTTGCTAGGTCTCAATATATGTGCTCCAGTGGATTTTGAGAAATTAACGTTCAAAAAAAGATATATATCTGTAACAGCGGACCGGGCAGCGCTCCGGTTCGCGTACTTTTCGCGGTACGGAGCTTTGTGAAGCGAAGCTGATTGGTTCTCCGGCGTCTGTGAACATTCCAAACAGTCCGTAGCGGCCGCCATCTTGTCTCTCGGTAGGATCGAGAGACAAGAGGAGGCCAAAGTGAAGGGGCAAATGACCATAAGGGGGCATAGTAGATCCTCGCTGACCCCCTAGGTTTGATGTGGAGGTTTTAAAAGGGCCCCGCGGGGCAAAAAAAAAAAATAATAATAATAATCGAACGGCTGAATGGATTTGCACGAAACTTGGCAAAATATTAGGGACTGGTAGCCCGATGTGCCTTTGCTAGGTCTCAATATATGTGCTCCAGTGGATTTTGAGAAATTAACGTTCAAAAAAAGATATATATCTGTAACAGCGCTCCGCTTCGCGTACTTTTTGCGTTACGGAGCTTTGCGAAGCTGATTGGTTCTCCGGCGTCTGTAAACATTCCAAACAGTCCGTAGCGGCCGCCATCTTGTCTCTCGGTAGGATTGAGAGACAAGAGGAGGCCAAAGCGAAGGGGCAAATGACCATAAGGGGGCATAGTAGATCCTTCCTGACCTCTTAGGTTTGATGTACCATTTTGCCAAGTTTGGTGTAATTCCGTTCAGCCATTCAGGCTGTAGACGTATGTAAATGTCCTATGGAAAATTGCATGGGGAAAACACATTTGAAAGTGTTGAAATTTAGAACCAATTAAAATGTTACTTTGGTTTTGTATTTGTGTGTGATGAAAGTTAATTGGTTATGTATATATCTCAAATGAGAGGAAACCACAGCCATTTTGTGATACTACTGTCTGAGGTACATTTGTGAGGAATTTTTGGTGCTGAATTTCTGGTGTTTGGTTTACACAGTACTAACACTTCTCCTACTTTTAAAAAGGTGAGTTGTTAATTTGTAAGGGGAACTATGTTGTACACTTGAAGATAATTTGAAAAATGTTTTCTGTTATTTATTTGCAGTCCTTCTGTTATACTAAATACTTGATAAAGTCAGTTTTATATTATATATTACTAAAAACGATAAATGAAAGTGATTATTTTTTTCTGCAATTTACAGCAAGCAATTTCAAAATAAAATGGCTCACAATGAAGAGACCGTGGTAATTTCTTTTGAATTGTCCACTACATTGATTGAAATTGACAGCACCAATAATGAAATATTGTCACAAGGAGGAGATGACTTGAATGATTCCACTACATTGATTGAAATTGACAGCACCAATAATGAAATATTGTCACAAGGAGGAGATGACTTGAATGATTTTTTGGATCAATCTGTTGATGGCGAATTTATCGAATGTTTGGAGACCATAGAGTTACAAGAATCATCATTGCAGACTTTTAATGAGGAGATTCCAGATGAGATGATTGAAGAGGAAATTACTGATGAGGACATGTTACTAGTTCTTTCAAATTTAGAAAATTCAGAAGAATAAATTTATATTTAGAAATCAAAAATTGTTTGAGACATTATTCATTTTTATTTTTAATTTATGAGGTTGTAGCGAAGTGATTGTAGTATAAAATGAGACTTATAGTATAGAGTGCAACATTTTTATGTTACATGGTAAGTTTACTCATATTTACTTCCCTTCTCCCACTATATTATCTCCAATGTGTATTTGACATCTCTTCTTCATCTCCGGCCTCCTTTCTCTCACTGTGTGTCTCTGATGCATCTTATCGCTGCTATTTTGTGTAATTACAGAAGAGAGTAAAATAAAATAGTTCGGAACGTGAAAAGGGGGCAAAGTAGAGTACCCCTCACCCCCTAGGCCTTCTCAGGCGGTCCCAAAAGGATCAGTTTCTGCTTTCCTGAGAGATTATGGTATGAGTTCCATATACCACAATAATTTGCATTACAACATGCAAGATATATATCTCCTATTACCAACTTTTGGAAATATTCGCGCTAAGCGCAAATATCTCCAAAAACTAACACCTGCCCTGAGCAGTTCTTAGCCATGTTATCCAATGGGAGGTGGATAACATGGCTAAGAGCATTAGCTCGGTAATGCATGAATATCGCTGAGTTTTCAGCGATATTCATGCATTGCGGTCGTTTTTTATCGCATTTGCGATAAACCTTGATAATAGCAAGGTTTATCTTCGATAATTTCTGACGATGCTTAGCGGTAAAAAATTCGTTGGTAAGCATCGTTAGCGATAAATATCGCTTAACTTTGGTAATATGCACCAATGTCTGTTAACGTTCGATTCGAAGGAAATGAGGAAGTGTTGAAAAAAATTGTTTGCGCCATCTTGCCTTTTTTGAAATGCCACACTTTTGTCGTGCACGGCAGCCATTTTAGATGCCTTGACCAGACCCACTCTCTGCACGCTGTCGATTCGTAGCATGGCTCCCCACCCTCGCAAGCATCTTCCCCAGGCACTGGTCACCCCCGCTCTCTGTGTTATGCATGGGCAATAAACCTCTCCCCATCTGCGCTGCTCTTCCCTGAGAATCACACTCTGTGCCCGCCCGACACCTCCCTTTCGCCCTATTCACTACCGCACCCTCTGACACTCCTCTTCCTCTGTGTCCGATTGTCCAGGCTATCAGCTAGCCCTGCAGATGTAGTTTATGGCCCCAGCTGTAAAGAATCACCCCTCTTCAAAGGAGTTATAGGAGATCAAGGCCCACACCCGATGAGATCCGTCACACCACACGTGTTCCTACTATCTGAAAACCATCCTGTATTGTGATTGGGGAGGGGACCGAGCCTGAAGCGGAAGATTCCAGGGATGACTCTTTGTACATCAAAGTTTTTACATTTATGTGTCACATTAAAAATATATAGCACTCCAACAAAGTAGTAGGATTATAAAACTTTAATAACTTATAAATATATACAACAAAACAAAAACAGTAAAAACATTTAAACAACGAAGAGACCGTGGCAATTTCTTTTGAATTATCCAATACATTTATTGAAATTGACAGCACCAATAATGAAATTTTCTCACAAGGAGGAGATGACTTGAATGATTTTTTTGATCAATCTCTTGATGGCGAATTTATCAAATGTTTGGAGACCATAGAGTTACAAGAATCATCATTGCAGACTTTTCATGAGAAAATTCCTGATGAGGACATGTTACTAGTTCTTTCAAATTATGAAAATTCAGAAGATGTTGCCTGGGGGTGGGTCGTCAGTAGCAGTCTGTTGTGCGAATAGTTCCAAGGCAGCAGAACGCGCTGAAATCTAGATGGCACAAAGGTGATGTCTAGTAAGTTGCCGCCCAGCAAATAACGGCGTGGGGCGCCGCGGGGGTGAGTGAGTCCAGTAGGCACCACAGGTATTCTTACCGGCATTGCAGAATTACTGCTGGGGACAATGCCTGTGCTGTAGCAGGGTCACAGCAGAAACAAAAAGGATTCTGTTGAAGATGTTGTTGGTTTTCAATTTGAAAACAGTTTTGGTGTCAACTGCTATGCTAATGTAGTGGTTAATGTTTTGTTTTCTCTAGAAAATGTAAAAGAGGGGGAGGCAGTCCAAAGTTCTGGTAAAAGGGCAAAGGAAAGGATCGGTGGTTTGAACTATCAGTCAAAAAGGGGAGGGGGTGCAACAATTTTTCCTACCGGGTCACAGTGTGCTTTCACCGGAACTGAGGTTTGCAGGATTCTAGTAATTCAAAGTGAGGCTGGCGCCAGCATGGGAGCGCCGACGTCCCGCGGATACAGTTTCGTCACTCCACGGGCGATCATGGCAGTCATTCCCCATCGGGGGTGTCTGCGGGGGTCGGAGACTCCCGCGGCTCCTCTAGAATCTTCAAGGTCGTGGAGGACTACTGTGGTGGAGTCAACCAGTGACCGGGCCATTTCTTTATGCTGGGCCCGCTCTTGCCACGTCGATCGCCATTTTGAGAGTTCGGTAGCTACTGGCGATCGCGGGGTCAAATGAGCGGTCGGGCTCCACCCTGCCGGGCGAGACGTTGCAGCATCACCACAGTGGAAGATCCCTTTTCCGGGCGCCTGGAGCGCTGAGGGTGCAGGTGGGAAGCCTCCACTGGGGAGGCGGGAGAGGCCTGTTCGCACCGTCTCTCCCTCCCAGTGCACCCCATGGCGTCTCGCTTGAGATTTGTTATGGCCGGACCAGGCGATGAGGACGAGGGGGGGGGGGTCGGAGGCATGTGCAAGACATCCCCCCCAGTGTTGTCAAAGCCATTATTCAAGAAAGAAGAAGTGTCCCGTCCGTCTTCGGGCCGGGCTTCCGGTGGATGTCGGCCGGACGCCCCTTGCTCTGGCCCCATGAACGGGTTCCTTGGTTTATCGGCTGCAGCCGGATCCCATCGGCCCCGGCCGTTGGTGGCCGGACTAGTAGAGAATGTGGCGGGACTACCTGAAACTGTCAAGGGCCACCGCGGCCGGACTGGGAGAGAGAGGGGAGGGTCGAGGACACGGACATTCCCCCCCCTGCAACTCTCCAGCGTTGTCAATCCCCCTGGCCGGGTCCCGCTGGCCTCGGCCTCGGCCTCTCCTCCGGCTACACCCTACGTGATGATCTCCGAGGCGTGGCAGCAGGACCCGCCTTATATGTGTTGCTTCTGGCTGGGCGTAGTCGAAAACCTGTTGCCCTTTGGAAGTTTCTAGAATGGGTCGGATGTCTGCTGACTTCTATCTTTCCCAGTTTGCCGTTATTTGGCCGTGGCAGGCGGTGGGACAGACACGTTTTGGGGCAGTGAGGGGCGATGTTTTCAGGTTTCTTATTACGGGCTTACTTCTAACGTTTCTTGTTTCTAGGACAATAATAGGTTTTATCATTACGTATTGTTATCGTTTCTTTGTTTGTTATTTAATAAAAAGTTCATCAGTGGCCTACTGATTTTCGTTTTCCTATTCTTTTCTTTCCAGGTTGTTTCATGCTAAAGTTTCTGTTAACAGGATACAGTGATCACTTCGTTATTATTGCATATGTCCTTTTCACTAGGGGTGCTCTCTTGTTGGGCCAGATATCTCTAGTAAATGGTCCGGGTGAAACAGGTGCATCAATCAGTGGGGAGTAGATAGGCATGACAGATTACAACGGGGGAGAAAGGTCCGCATTACCTACCCTTTCACTACTTGCAAAGATTTTCCTACGTTTATTTGCAAACAGGGAATACCTCCAAAAAGAACTAATTCCCAAACCGTCAATGTTCGGACAATCAATCAATCAATGAGGAATGAAATAGGTACGACGTGTTAAAGGCTTGCGTTACCTACCCTTCACTATCTGCAAAGGGAGAGAGAATATTCCTATTCTTCCTTGTTTGCAGGCAGAGAAGATCCTTAAGAGAACCAACTTCGAACAATTCAATGCTCGATTCAAACAATCAACAAGGGGTACTGTGAACACAAATGAACGCCGCTTATGTACATACACATTGCTATTTTCAACAGGTTGTTCCTAATGTTTCTATTTTAGCGAGGTCAAAAAGAGATCCCATTAGTGGCCTACTGATTTTGCTCGATTCCTTTTGTTTTTTTACACGATTTTTCGCTATCTGCAAAGACTAAACAGAGTATTGCGACTCTGTGCTTGTTTGTAAATAGAGAATGAACCAAAGAGAACAATCAATCAAATGGAGAGAGAAGCAGGCACGACGGATTACAACGGGGGCAAAGGCCTGCGTTAACTACCCTTCACTATCTGCAAAGAGAGAGTACTCCTAATAGAAATGAGGGGTGGGGGGCAGCATTCAAAGCAGATCAGTGTGCATAAACACGAAAATGTTTTTACTTACCACGTACTTGACATTCGACAGCTTATGATATTTGCTATTAAAAAACCATTGAAATTCACTGAAAAAACCATAGGTTATAGACCATATATAGTTAGGAATTAGCATTTACAAAACCTTGAAAAATTCACTGAAAAAACCATAGGTTATAGACCATATATAGTTAGGAATTAGCATTTACAAAACCTTGAAAATTCACTGAAAAAACCATAGGTTAGAGACCATATATAGTTAGCTGGACATTTTATTGACATAAAACCAATGAAATTCCATATATAGTTAGTTGCACTAACTATATATCGCGCACCCGCAATCCACTGCTGATGATGTCACATATTACATCATTCATGACATGGTCAGTGACATCACTGATGACATCACTGATGACATCTCAAATGACATCACTGATGACATCACTGATGACATCTCATTTGACATCAATGACCACATCACTGATGATATCATTCATGTGACAATACAATGCATCTCCTCACATTTTAATATAACCTCTGTTTCACCCAGTGTTAAATACAGAGTATAATTTTTGAAACCATTGACACACCAATACTAGTTACTACGTACGCACTCACTGATTGCTACGTCTACACACACCTTCACTCATTCACCCATACAATCATTCATACATACAATCACTCATCTTTACAACACTATCATATGCACTCATACACCTATACAGACACTCACAGTCTGCCACTCATCCATGGAGTTACTCACACACCTAGTCAGTCCTGTAAAGAATCAAGGACACTTCCATTTTCTTGTCTATACAGTTAAACATAGAGCACCTTACATTTTCAAACATATACTAACACATACTTACCTTCTTATACAATCATTGATACAAGTACACATTGATCTGCACAGAGTCACACACCTCCCAGCTAGCCACACACACACTCACTCTCCCATACAAATACTTGGGCAATCAATCAATAACCCATATAGTAACTCATATAGCTACTGATCAACACATGCAGCAGTTTACAGAACAACAGACATAATGATGCACAAATTAAGACAGTTTAGTCACTAACCCATGCACTCAGTGAGACACATTTAATCACTCACTCATACAGTCAGTCATGCACCTACTAAATCCTTCGTCCAGACACTTACACATCCACTCATTCTTCAATATGTAAGACATAGTTAAACTTTACAGAAACAAAAAATCACTGGATGTTGTTATCAGTGATGTCATCAGTGATGTCATTTGAGATGTCATCAGTGATGTCATCAGTGATGTCACTGACCATGTCATGAATGATGTAATATGTGACATCATCAGCAGTGGATTGCGGGTGCGCGATATATAGTTAGTGCAACTAACTATATATGGAATTTCATTGGTTTTATGTCAATAAAATGTCCAGCTAACTATATATGGTCTCTAACCTATGGTTTTTTCAGTGAATTTTCAAGGTTTTGTAAATGCTAATTCCTAACTATATATGGTCTATAACCTATGGTTTTTTCAGTGAATATATATATATATATATATATATATATATATATATATATATATATATATATATATATATATATACACTGACTCATCCCTTCATATCCACTTATGCACACCATATTTTTACTTAAAAGCCACAAGCCAGCCAAACTCTGGTCTAAACAACATGGCTGCCTTATATTTTGCATGGTCAGTAATTAGCCAATCATATACTGGTTTGTATATAGCGGCCCAATATATCACTAAATTTGTGTCTCATAACTAAACTATAACTATAGATTGACTACCACCACTCTGTTCCCAAAAGACCTGCTGATTCACGTACATACAGTGTAGTGAAGTAGTAGATAGTGAATAGTCTTTTATTTTGGGATAGATTTTCCTGACTTATTTGGGGTTATAACAATGGGAATGTAGTCATATTTGTACAGCACTTAACATCCATCAGTTTTAATATTTTACCTTTATTCAGACTTCACCTTGTTTGACACTTAGTTGGTTTAATTGTTTTATTATGCAGTTCGAAATATGTTTCATGCCTAACAGCACAGACTGTTAGCAATTTGCCGATACATTTAAACCTTGTAATGTCATATTACACAAGAATATCAAAAATGAATTTCGCATTATCAAGACTCCAGGGGTGTGCTATTTCTAGCGAGAGCAAATTGCTTGACTGAACTCTAACAGTGACCTGTAAATCCATGAAACTGTTTCTATTTCTAGATGGTGTGTTGGGTACTTAATGTACAAGAGTGAATTCACTTGGGTTGATTTCTCATGACGTTTGACTTTATTGTTCTCAACAGAAACAAGGCACAGAGTGGAATAAATGTACACGAAACAATCAATCCCTAAACATGGGTTCCTTTGCTTCAGTCTGCAACCAGTGTTTGAGATACTATTAGACGCGAATCAACCTTCTGTCGTTTTGACGCTTTCTTGCTTATTGGCAGTTTGTAACTTTTCGTGTGAATTTCTGCCATAGTTGTAAAAGAACAGGAATTAATGTACTGGGGCTCTAATAGAAAAGCTCATATCTGACTTATAACAATTCAGATTTCGTATTGCACAATACGTAAATATATTTAAAAATAGCAAGTGTTTTCTATAACATTTGTCCTGCTGCAGAGGCGAGAGCCTGCTTTTTTAACCTGCAGTGCAAAATGTTAATTAATTCAACAGATATTTCTCTGAGTTACTGTTCTAGTTCCAGAAAATGCAGCTCAGAAACAGTGAATACTGGAAAGAAGCAAAAGAATTTAAAAGTGGAATTTACTCAAATGTTTGTAATCTTTGTAAATCAGACCCCTATTGTCACACATTGACCTTGACCTTGGGACACCGTGGTACCAAAGAAACATGTTAAATGCAACACTGAACATGTGGTGTTTATGCTTTGATGTCCATGTGAAATCACATATAGTGGCATTACCACCAGAAATTTACCGGCCTTCATCAAGGACCAAGGGAGCAACATGCATCGTGCTCACCAGCCAACAATATGAGCATCACATTATGATGACCTATAACTGTTGAGAAAGTGTGGCCAAAAATGACACAAACATTGCCACACATATTCTATCTACATCAATATAATCAACAGTGGGTTAGTGCCCTTGACAAACATATTTCAGGCTTAAAGGTTTATGTGGGTTGGCTACCGGTTGACATTTACTTCGGTATAACCATCTGTCCTATATTTTTTGTGGCTATATGCAACTATGACCATAGACCACTATTTCCTATTTATGGACCATATTTCTTTCACTGTGTAGCTGAAATGCAAATTAGCAACTTTAAAGGTAGACAAATTTGCAAAGTGGATTGGGTCCCATGGTGAATTCCAAATGGAGGAAACATTTACAGGTCATTAAATATAAAATAAGGCTGCTTTATTTATTTATTTTCTATTTATTTATGTATTAGACCAGCAAATAACATTGGAAATAGAAGTGTTCTACATAAGGTCAGGTAGAAGACAATTTTTTTATCGCCACGCATCACCCGATTTTATCGCTGAGATAACGTGCTATTAGCAACGTTTATCTCAAAAGCGATAAAATTCCCGGCGATAGCGGGAAAATCCGTGAATAATGCTGAGAATACAGCGATATTCACGCATTATCGCTAACAGGGTCTTAGCCATTATATCCACCTCTCATTGGATATAATGGCTAAGAACTGGTCTGAGCAGGCGTTAGATTTTGGAGATATTCGCGCTTAGCGTGAATATTTCCATCGCTACGCCTGTGTTGGTAACAGGCGATAGCAATGTTAGCGACTGCTTTCAGTCGCTAACAGGTTGGGTACACCCACTTTGCATGTCATTAGCGATAAATATCGCTGACATGCAAAGCGGACCCCAAACCGCTGGCTATCGCCTACAAGCTGTCGCTAACTGATGTTAGCGACAGTTTGCTAATAAGGAGATAGAATTATTGCCGCTTAGCGGCCGAAAACAGCCGCTAAAGCGGCGATAATTTCCTATCACCCCCCTTGATAATATGCCCCTTAATCTCTATAGGTGCAGAGTAAATATTGAATCAAAAATATCGACTTACCTGAATATCGTTGCAAAAATATTGTGGCTCAAGAATATCGAGAGACAAAATATTGTGGTGAAGAATATCGACTTTGGGTAAGTAATATCGATGTCAAAAAATATTAAAGTGTTTAATATCGTTTGCAAAAATAATGATGTTAAAAATATCGATTTTATATTATTGTTATGTATATTAGTATATATTTTATATGTGTGTGAAGCATATTTTTTTTGTATAAGATTTGTTTGTATTTTTATTATATGTGTAAAAATGTTAGCGGTTATTACATTTTCTTGTTTGAATTTTGCATTTTTAGTGCCGCATCAGGTTGTGGGTTTATAGGGAAATAGGGTTGGAAGTAATTTAATTATATAAAATGTATAGAATAATTTTTATTTATTCATAATTGTTGAATTGAGATGTTATAATGTTTAATGTGTAAATTCATTTTTATCAATTATATAATAAATTGTTGTTAATTATTTTTACTTAATTAATTGGCAATTAATTATATTAAAGTAATCTAGGGGTCCATTAGGATGGGGGACAGATCGCCACCGCCATGCAGGCGGTGGCGATCCGTCCGCCATCCTTGCCCGTCCATCACCTTTATTCCCCCCCGCCATATTACAATGGCGGGGGGACCGTGGCGGAGGGGAAGACCGTCCGCCGCTTTTCCGCCGTGGTCGCCTTGGGACCACGGCAGAAAAGGCCTGATATGGTGGCGGTGTCTATCAGACACCGCCAGCCATATTAGGATGGCCTGGGAGGAATGCATACGGTTCCTGCTTTGGGGGTCCATTGCGGGCCCCCAGGGTGAAGGGGGGGTGGGGGTGCATATGGGGGGTACCTATGGTACCCCCCTGCATTTCACAGCACAACATGGCAGGCACCGCACGGTGCTGTGAAACGCATAACAAGCATTTTTCACATTGCGGCGGCCGGTGCTTTAAAACCACTTGGATGCTAATGCACTTGGAGACTCTTCATGCAAATTCCATTGAAATGAATGGGCTCTTCATGACGAGTTACCCTTGTCATTAGCATCCAAGTGGGCACCGTCCGCCGCAATGTTAAAAATGCGGGATGCACCCGCCACTGTGGCGGGTGGATCCTAATTGGGGACACGGTTCCTCCACCCTTGTGGCTGACGGCACCTGCCCCCGACAGGATGGCGGACTGACTTTGTCCGTCCTCCATCCTAATATACCCCATAGTTTTTATTTGATGATTAAATAATTAGTTGTTAATTAATTTTAATTAATTAATTGCCAATTAATTATGTTAATTGTGTAAATATTTTAGGTGTGTTGCAGTGTTTATAGGTGAAACTGGTGGGAAGTAATTTATTATTAAATAGTAGTTAATTAATTAAAAATAATCAATTATGGTAATTGTTTACTCAATTTTAGGTGTGTTGTGAATATAATAGTCTTAAAGAATGCATTTTAAATCAATGTTTATTTTTTATTTGTAATAATAATAATTTGTCAAATCATTAATAATTATGCTAATTATGGAAATAAATTAAAATGAAAATGTTGATGTTTTTTCATTAGTTTGGTGTTACAGGCTAGGAAATTAAATACATGCATTATTGTTTTTAAACAATAATTTAATATTTGCTCATTTTTAATGAATATTGTTTATAAATTTATTTATTTTAGATTATGGTTCTACCTTTTTGATATATGTAATAATATATTTAATGTTAATGTTTAATATATTTAATCTGCTATTTTTAAAATTGTGTTTATTTATTTTTATATTGCTTACATTTTTTTAATTATTTAAAATGTTATTAATAATGTTGTCACTCTGCTATCAAACACTTTCTTTACTTTTGCACTCACTGGAGTGGGAATGGCAATTTTTGCCCCTTTGCTATCCAACACTTTCCCTACTGTTGCACTCATTGAAGTGGGAATAGTAATTTTTACTCATCAGCTATCCAGCACTTTCCCTACTGTTGCAGTCTCTGGAGTGGGAATAGTTGTTTTTACCCCTCATCTATCGTCTACTTTTCCTACTAACTGGAGTGGGAATAGTAATTTGTACTCCTCCGCCATCCAGCACTTTCCCCACTATTGCACTCACTGGAGTGGGAATAGTAATTTTTACTCCTCTGCATTCAGCACTTTCCCTACTGTTGCACTCACTGGAGTGGGAATAGTAATTTTTACTCACCTGCTATCCAGCACTTTCCCTACCGTTGCACTCACTGGAGTGGGAATAGTAATTTTTACCCCTTCGCCACCCAGCACTTTCCCTGCTGTTGCACTCACTGGAGTGGGAATAGTAATTTTCACTTATCCGCTATCCAGCACTTTCCCAACTGTTGCACTAACTGGAGTGGGAATAGTCATTTGTATCCCTCTGCCATGCAGCACTTTCCCTACTGTTGCACTCCCTGGAGTGGCAATAGTCATTTTTACCCCTCTGCTATCCAGCACTTTCCCTACTGTTGCACTCACTGGTGTGGGAATAGTAATTGTTACCCCTCTGCTATTCAGCACTTGCCCTAGTTTTGCACTCACTGGATTGGAATAGTAATTTTTACCCATTTGCCGTCCAGCACTTTCCCTATTGTTGCACTCACTTGAGGGGGAATAGTAATTTTTACTCATCCGCTATCCAGCTCTTTCCCTACTGTTGCACTCACTGGAGTGGGAATAGTAATGTTTACCCCTCCGCCATCCAGCACTTTCCCTACTGTTGCACTCACTGGAGTGGGAATAGTAATTTTCACTCATCCGCTATCCATCACTTACCCTACTGTTGCACTAACTGGAGTGGGAATAGTAATTTGTATCCCTCCGCCATGCAGCACTTTCCCTACTGTTGCACTCACTGTCATGAGAATAGTAAGTTTTACTCATTTGGTATCCAGCTCTTTTTCTACTGTTGAGCTCACTGGCATGGGAATAGTAATTTTTACCCCTCTAATATCCAGCATTTTCCCTACTGTTGCACTCACTGGAGTGGGAATAGTAATTTTTACCCCTCCGCTAACCAGCACTTTCCCTACTGTTGCACTCACTGGAGTAGGAATAGTAATTTTTACCCCTCTGTTATTCAGCTCTTTCCCTACTTTTGCACTCACTGGATTGGGATAGTAATTTTTACCCCTCCGCCGTCCAGCACTTTCCCTACTGTTGCATTCACTGGAGGGGGAATAGTAATTTTTACTCATACGCTATCCAGCTCTTCCCCTACAATTGCACTCACTGGAGTGGGAATAATTAGTTTTTTACTTATCCGCTATCCTGCACTTTCCCTACTGTTGCACTAACTAGAATAGGAATAGTAATTTTTAGCCCTCTGCTATCCTGCACTTTCCCTACTGGTGTATTTACTGTATTGTAAAGGTATGTTTTATTTTAATTTTTATAATTAAATGTTTGAATTCATTATAAAATGGCTATTTTCTTAATGTTAAATTATTGATATCGGTATATATTTAATTTTTGTATATTTAAAAGTTTAAAAATTAGTAGTTAATACTTTATATTCAAGTAAATCGATGTATATGAACATATTTTTATGTTTGTGGGTTTATATTTTTTTAATTACGTTTATTTGTTATAGTTAGTTTAAATGTATATAAAATGTTATTTTGTTAAAAATATTAATAATAGTTAATATATTTATGTTATGTTATTTGTATTTTTAGGTTGCTATTTTGTACTTCTCTATTTTTTACTTGCATATTTTTTATTTGATAGTCTTGTACTTACCTGTTTAAATATAGGGAGTCAACATTATTCTGTATTTTTTAATTCAATATTTTTGTACATCGATATTTTATACACCAATATTTCATTAGTGAACTATCTCTGTGGCCTAGTTTCAAGAGCTGCACGTTTAGTTTGCATATAAATCCCTGTTGTGTAGGACTGGTCATAATCTACAGCTAGAAAACCTTCTGTGATTGAGTTCAAGAAGGTAAAAGGATCCCAATCTGGAAGAAATGTAAGGTGGTTTTGGTGTGCTGAGGGGGTGTTTATTGGCTAATCTTAAATTACTTGAGGGATATATCAGCAAATAGTCTCTGAAAAATACTCTGCGGCTGATACCTGATTAACTTTGAAGACCATTGTTATTAAATGGTAGAGAGCTCTTTTCCCAGCAGAGAGCCAGCCAGTTTGATGTCAGTATGAGAATGTGGGGGTATTTCTGTGGAGATTGAAAGTATCCACTGGAAAAGTCTATACTTTGTCTCGGGGAGCAAAAGTGTGCTGATGTTGACTAACTAATTGATAATGCAGTAGTGCAGATTTTTAATAACTAGTTAGTTTGTGCTTTAGAACGAAATGTGAGAACAGAGTTTGTACGTATTTAAGATTTGACATCTAGTTGGAGTGGCAGCTGAGCTAATCAACAATTCTAGCCACATCGAAGAGTTGAAGAGTACTAGTCTTCTGATGATGAGGCAAAAGTGTAGTGTATTTGTTGGAAAGCTGATTGGTGGATTTTGGAGGACAGATGAAAGTATATGACTTTTATTTTAGCAGAGTTCATTGTGAGGGAGCAAAAGCTATCCAGTAGCAAATGGCAACTAGACCATCTTCTGACTAAGATGGTAAAAGGGAGGAAAGTTTGGGAAGGAGAACAGAATCTGGATGTCTTCCATGCACAGGTGCTACGTGAACAGAAAAAGGAGATATTACCCAGTAAAATGGAACAGATTGAGAAGAGGGGCCCCAGCAACACCAACTGATTCGCCTCTTGGTGTCTGAGTGAGTTCATGCTGTAGGTGCGTGACGGGCCGGATTAGGACCTATTGAGTTGAGGCTGAAGGCAGTACGAGTTTCATCGTCACAAGAGAATAAGGCCCAAGTGTTCTTCCAGTCTCCTGGTCTCTGATCTCCTGGTTCTCCAAATTTTGGTCGGTCTAGGTCCCCGTTCGACTCCTGCTTGATTCCTGCCTGACTGCCACCTCCCACCATCATAAACCGGGATCGACTGGCATCAGAGGTGGAGTGACAGGACTGCCATTGCCTACACCATCGTCTGGGCCGTGCCTTCCTCAGACGGTAGTGGAAGAGTGGGGCAGTAAGACAGCTAACACCCTCATCTACTTTCCAGTCCCATTATCGACAAGCCCCACACACTGTATCAAGTCGAAGCGGACCAAGGCAGAAGTGTGCACCCGACGGGTGATGCGTGGTGAGTAGGGGCACGAGCAAAAAGGGTGAAGGTGTAGTAGAAGCAGGATCTTTTAGCATAGCAACCCCGGGGCAGAAAGGCAGGTGAGGCTAGCGGCGTGGCCCCTCGTGTAGGCTGAAGCGTCCTGCAATAGGCGGGTGCAGCTTGTCTCATGGGTGCGGGCCGACTCTGCTGTTGCATACTCTTGATTGATACGGCCTTCCCACTCCAATCTCTCAGGTCCCTACAAAGAGTCCTGGAATCTATACTAGCACTTTTACAAACATGTTAAGCGAATTCCGATCATGTTCTGGAAAAGCTATCTGTCGTCCTTTAATTTCTGTTGGATCAGAAAAACACCCAAACTTCTCCTTTCAAAAACAAAGCACAAAACTGCAGAGTACATCAACTGATTCACAATACATCTCATTTGGAAGAGAAGCCACAATCTCCAAACCAGAAAATGACAAGAGGAATGCAAACTAAAAGCAAAAGTAAGAAATTTCAAAATAAAATAGAGATCAAGCTGAAACAATCTATTCTTTAAGAAAGACATTCGAGGACACTAAGCAGACTAGTGAGTCAATCACAATTCCACAGTATTATCCTATCTTTACTCTTAAGGAAGCATCGGGCCTCTACAAAACCTTCTGCAACATCCTCTCCAATGACACCTGCCACCAATTTCAGAACCACAAAAAATAAGGGAGAAGCCACCTAAAAAGTCATATTCAGAGATTACAAATTAAACGTTCAAAAAGAGAAGGAAATGTAGTAATCACTGAATTCCAAACAAAAAATTGACAAGATATAGTTTTCTCAAAGGGTCCTGTTATGTCCTGATGTTTAAAGAAGAAGGAAAAAGACCAATTAATGAAATATTGCCCCACTCTGCGAGCAACATCAAGAAGTGAATATGTCTTCTATTTCCTCATGAAGAACCTTCAATACAACTGAATCCTTCAGCCCCCAATTTTATAATGAAAAACACTCATCAGAATATAGGTTAACTCTTTCAGACTGTTCTTACTTCAGACCTCAGTGTTGCAAATACAGGAAAAAGGCACACACAGAATTCATAACTAACTCTTGAGATATCAGACCCCTTTTCCGTAGAAAATTATCCTCTCAATCGGAAAAGGGAACTTAATCTTTTACATACACTCCCTTCCCTACACTTTTTAGCATCTTCCGAATTGAAACTAGTATCATATCCAGGCAAGTCTGACATCTCTAAAGAGTGAGTCTAATTCTGGCCTAGTGTGATACCAGCAATTGTCTTCAATGAAAGTAAAACTCTGCATAAGTTTGGATTCAACGCTATTGGAGATAAACAAAAAATCCCATCTGTCCTTCCCAAGACACCAACAGTTTTAAATATGGAGGTTCCTCAATTCCACTTGACTTCTTTTAAAAATCAGCCTAAAGAAGGTCGTCTACAACCTCAAGTTGATAAATTAACAATTTGTATTACAATTTGATAGGCAAACCTACTAAATTTGAAAAGGATAAACTCTTGGTCGTGACTTCCAGGCAACTTAAATGCAAATAGGCAGGGAAGAGGTGTAAAACCTCCTTTTTAGCGATGACTGAGTCTCTAATAAGAGTGTTGATATTCTCTCATGGAGCATTGCAGGTTTGAAACCACAAAAACTATCGGGGTCCCAAAATTCCAGGGATGGGAAAATACCAAGAATTGCAAATTTTGGGAAAGTAAAATCTGAGGAATTGATGTTACCATACTGATTCCGGCATGTTTTCCCCCGTATTTCTTTTAACACAGATTTAAGCTGTTTGCAGCAACTGCAATCGCTGTGTGACCCAAAAGAACAATTAATCCCAACTGGGTCAACAGCACCTGTTGCCAACCTCGAATGGTGTATCTGAGGACCTCATATTGAGGCCTTAAAGAGTTTCTCACTTTGGTGGTAGATATTTTCCTCCTGTGACAGCAGCTCTCTCGTGAAGGAAATGCATCCCTAAATTGGGTTTTGATTTCCAGTATCATGTTACACTCTGATCTGTATTTCTCTGTATTTCATCTAGCGCAACAAGGATTTATAAAGGACTTTCTGTGCAACAACGTCAGGGTTTAAATGTTGGTGTTTTACAGATGATACACAGCCAAATATGGCATTCAACTGACATGCCTAAATTGAGCAGTCTCTCTAACCCACTTCCCGTAAGCTGTCCTCCCCAAACTCAGAGTAGTGTCATGCTGAAAAAGTGGGAGGAAAAGACTTTGCCTCATTACTTTCAACCCTTAAATCATCCCGTTCCTCAATCACTCAGGATCTTCTACTCCCTGAATTGCTCCTAAAACCTCTCCTGTGCAATAATGTCATATGTAATTGTAGTTTCCTTTCATATATTGTTGGTAAAATATTGAGCCCTTTGTGAAGTTGTGCTTTTTTTTACATAAAAGTAAAAATCAGGACATAACAACTGAGTTTTCAGGACAGTACTTGGTAGGGTGAGCAACTGGCATGGGTGCAAATTCTGGACTGTAAGTGTAAAAATTCAGGACAGAGGGTCAAAATTCAGGACAGAAAATCAAAATTCAGGACAAAAGGTCAAAATTCAGGACAAAATTTTGGGACAAAAGGTACGTACTACAGACACATCTGAGGAAGTTGCACGACATTATAAAAGTACATAAATAGACAACCAAGTAAGTGAAAGTCAAAATAAGTTTTATATTTGGTTGAGAGTAGTGTGCACTTCATGGTATTTTGGTATGCGTACAGCTTTGAGCAACTGTGCATGTATTTTTGTGGTATTTCATATAGTAATAATCTATTGATCTGGTTACTGCACTGGGTTGTCCAGTCTGATTTGTTGTTTACAACTCATGGTCCTGAGCAGGCATGTTTGGTGAGAGAAGTGGTTGGGAAGATCTGTTTGGATAGACTTTGTTACTAGCATATCATTTCTGAGTGCCATTGTGAGATTTAAAGCAGCACGCATAGGTGAACTAAAGAGAGGATTTCTGTGATGAGCCCACTATAGAGAACGCATTATGGTTTTTTCAGCAAGTGGAACTCAAAATATGGAATTTGACTTTGCTTATGGGGGCTTCACAGAGAGTTGCAAAAGCTGACAGAAATCATAAGGTTCTTTTCCCTGCAATTTTCTTAAAGAATGCACTGTCAATAGACTATTACATAGTTTATTTTGACGCCTTGCCTATTGCTACAAAGACAATATACATCTCAAGCACAGCTCATGGCACGATGAGGATCTCCCTAAAATCTTACACCTAAAACAAAACATGCAAACATTTACAATTACTAGTGTAACATTCAAGTAGCAGTTGGGTGTCACTCATAATGTCATCTATTAATTCTTTCATCCATCATTCAGTCTTTTACCATTCATTCTGTCCATCTGTGTGCCCATCCATATGAATCATTTGCACACTTATCCATCATCTATCCTCCCAAGCATCATTACACTCATCCATCCACCCTTCACCCAATCCATCCCTTCACTCTCCATCCAATCTTTCACCCATCCACCCATTCACGCATCCATTCAACCATTTACCCTTTCACCCAAGCAAACCTTTCACTCATCCATCCACTCTTGCATCCATCCATTCATTCAGTCATCCATCCAATCATTTACCCTTTCACCCATCTAGTCATCCTTTCACCTACTCATCCATCCACCCAGTCACACATCCGTCCACCCCTTCACCCTAACACTCCTCCATCCATCCTTTCTTCCAGCTATCTACCCTCCCTTTCACTCATGCATGCATCTTTCACTCATCCAGCTTTACATTCTTCTTTTCACTCGATTCGATTCGATTTGAAAGCTTTATTCGATCATTCAAAAAACAATCACAAAAGCACACAGTATATTACATACATATCCAAAAAATTGTTAAAACATGTTAAAAAACACATGAAAAATTCAATACAATCTTAACAAGGGGAGGAATAGCGATCGGCGTAGCAGCAAAATATACAACAAGGGGTATATTCACAGTTAGGTTATAAATTCCATACTTTTCCTGGTGGACACGGATTTCAGAATAAAAGTCGCAGTAGAAAAACAGATATCCAGTACATCAAGTGCAAATAAAAGCCTCATAGCAGTTTTAACAGTAGACACAGAGTATTTCTTAACAAGGGGTTTAAGATAAGCAATACGAAGAAACAAATACAGGGGGCAGATAAGCAGAAAGTGCACAGTGCACTGTTTGGAAGTTCCGTCACATGGCAGGGGAATGACGTATGCTTTTTCATCAGGGGGAAGGCCACCAGGTTATGAACAATGCCTAATCTCAGTCTTGTAAGGACATACTGATGGGATTGTTTACTGACCACTTTTAGGTACTGTGAAAAGCCATAGCCTGCCAAGTTATTAGAATGGTAAAATAAATGTTTTTGTAAACAGGCGACTGGCTTCACTACGCAATTTAGCCTTGGCCCCAAGGTAGACATGTTTGAGCTCCTGTTTAGAAATATTAGTGGCGCTTACTGGATCCGCAAAAACGTCCAGATCAAACACGTCTCTATATGAAGCCAGAACAAATTTAAGCCATGGGATCTGACTAAATTTGTCCAGGCTGAGGCAGTCGTTAATTATTCTCCTAGTGAAGCCTGTTTCGTCCTTGGCCCAGATAGACCTCCAAGCCATTAAGGGCCTCAATCCTGTTAAATCAGTCAAATATTCCAACCCTACCTCATGGTGAACCAACTCATTTGAAGCCAAAGTTGGGAGGCAGAGAAGCCTCTTTAAAAAGTCATTTTCGGCTACTTGCAGATCCCCATGATGGCAATGTCCCCAGACACCCGAACCATAGAGTGCCACTGAAGCACATCTATGTCGGTAAACATTTAACATATCATGAGTACTGCGACTTCCTAATTTAGAAGCAAATCTAAAAAACCCTGAGGCCCCCTTACCCATCTTAGCCTTAATATTATGTATCTCTGGTGCCCATGTACCACTGCTACTAAAAGTAATTCATAAGTAGCAGAATTTATCCACCACTTCAATTTTTTGATCCTTAAACTGGAATGATCTCAGCTTTTTCACCTTCTTCCCACGTGCCATAATAAAAGTTTTAGAATTATTAATTTTTAGTTTCCTGCCCTTTATAAAATTGAAGAAGCTATTCATTAGTCTCTGCAGACCTACTGGTGTTCTGGATAATAAAACAGTGTCGTCTGCATATAACAGTACCGGAACCACTTGGCCCTCAACTAGCGGTGCATCGGCGTTGACAATTTTCAGCTCGGAGTCCATAGCATTTATAAAAAGGGAGAAAAGCAGCGGGGCTAAAACACAGCCTTGCCTAATCCCTGATTTAACCTTAATCTTATTAGTACATTCCCCCGCTTGGCCGAATCGAATCTGGGCCGACAGCTTATTATATAATCTGGCCAAGAAAAAAATAATAGCAGCAGGGGTGCCTGAGTCAAGTAATGTGGACCACAATAAAGCATGATCCACCAGATCAAATGCGCTGGTAAGATCCGCGAAGCAGAAGAATAAAGAGCCCTGCTTTGCTCTGGTGTATTTACCAATAATTAAATCTAGGTTGATACACTGCTCGATAGTACCAAGGCCCTTCCGGAACCCAAATTGGGAATCCGCAAGGATACCATTATCCTCTGCCCACTCTTCCAAACGCAGTAAGAGCACCCTGCTCATTATTTTTAGGGATGAATCAAGAAGGGAGATAGGGCGGTAGTTCTTAGCCTCACCTCTATCTCCCTTCTTGTAGATTGGTAAAATAATGGACTCACCCCAAGTGGATGGGGTGCTTTCCTTTACTGATGCATTAAAAACCTGTGTCAAAAGGGGGCTCCATAACAATAGATCAGTATTGTACAGGTCAACCGGGACCCCGTCTGGTCTTGGGGCCTTCCCTCCCTTACTATTCCGGATAGCGTTATTAACCTCTAGCACTGTGATGTTGAGCGGGTAACTTTGGACCAATACCTACAGCACCGGAACATATGAGATCCTTCCCGCCCGGGTCAAAAATTCCGGTGAAGTACAAAACCCAGCTTTCCTCGCTGACCTGGGCAGACAATACAGGGAATTCCTCTTTTTGGAGAAAAGGATTATTGACGGTACTCCAAAAAAGCTTACTGTCCCGCAGCTCCGCCGCTTTTGAGAGGTTGTCCCACGCCTCCTCCCTTAACTCCTGTTTTCTACGGTTCAGATGGTGCTTATAGGATGCCCTATGAAGTTTAACAGCTTCCCTGTCCCTAGGACGGTTTGAGAGAGTTTCTTTAACTCTTGTAGGGACTTCGTGCAAGCCCTGTCGAACCAGCCTACGGTAGCCCTCTTGTTATTGGCATTGGTAATGGTTAAAGTCCTTTTAATGATATCATTTAGTTTCTCAAATTCAGCAACAGTACATGATGCAACTGCATCATCATCATCTAAACAACGTTGCAGCTCTTGGAAACTAGCTACCACAATTTTACGTAGCAATTTTTCTGAGTTATCACCACACCATTTGATCCTAATACCATTCTGTCTGCAAGGTATTATTTCAGCGACAGTCCCTCGCTTGACTGGTACCTTCGTCCCCCAAATTGATGTCAACATGGTAATGGCATTATGGTCACTAAGGCCTAGATCGACTATTTCTGGTATGGCACAGAGAGGGGTAATTTTGGCTGAGATCAACAGATAAACCATAACAGAAGCTGAATTCCTCCCTACAAAAGTCAGGACAATATTGCCCTCACTGTCGTCTGCCGGCTGATTGATTAACAAATCTAATTTGAGCATAAGTGTATTCAGGGAGTCACCATATGTAGTGTGAACAAAGTGAGCCCGGTCCTCCCCATTCGCCCCATCAAAACCACATACATTTGTAAATGAGAGGGGGCATGTACGAATATTAAAATCCCCTCCCCATATAATGTCAAATGGGGTATGGATAGCCCTTCCTATTTTCATAACAGCAGTCTCCAGATCATTAACAACACTGTAGCTAGAGGAATCAAACACATTGTTATAATGGTTAATTAAAAAAATATCTCGACCTCCACTTTGTTCCAACCATAATACTTGTGAATGGAATCTGATGGTGGTATGGGATCTAACTCAGACCGGGAAGTTAAGAGATAGTAGAATCACCAACTCACCTTTAGCCCTGCCCATGATAGATTCTAGCGCCAAACAATTATAGGACACATAACCATCAAAATGTATCTCGACCGTTGACCACGTCTCTTGGAGGCAGAGTATGTCATAATTATTAACAGACTCCCTCCAACCGAGAGTCTCTTCCTTTTGTCGCCAGCCGGCGATATTCCAACTCACTAATTTATATCCGGTTCCACAAAGGGCATCCTCCGTGACCAGGAATTCTCTTGGGGGTACTAAATTTACTGGCAAGTGCTCCCTAAAATTAGTAGTGGTAGGGACCAACAGGTGGGTTGTTCCCGGTTGAACTACAACCACTGGCAAATGTTCCACAAATTAGTAGTGGTGGGAGCCAATAGGAGAATTATACCCAGAGGAACTACAGCCGCTGGTAAGCACTCCACAGAATCATTTCCAGGAGACTCAACACTTCCAACCAGTATTTCTTTGCTCGTATCAGGAGTTCCCCCCATTGAGAATAACTGGGCAGCAGGGGGTAGTCAGTCTACCGCATCGAGACAACTAAACCGATTAAAGTCGCAAAAAGTAGCATTCATAGGCATAGGGGCTAATGTTGCTTCGAATCTTCTATTTCTTCCCCTCCGCTCAACCCTTATCCAATCATCCCTTCCTCTTCCATAGGCCATACAATTAGTTGGGTAAAAGAAGGACAGTGGTAGGGTCTGGATAGTGGAGTCAAATGATCTATTAATACCAGGACAAATATGGGTGACAGTTCTGGGGTCTCTAACATTGACTGTTATACAGTCCCCATTTATGGTCCTAACTGTCTTACCCAACCAGGGCACTCTTCTTACCATTATGATTTCATTATGTAAATGGGCTGGCAGGGGTCTATTCCAGTTTAACCACCTGACTACCTTATTTTTTAGTGAACTAAAAGTTTCTTCTTCCCCCTCTTCTAAAGCGGGGGCTCCCGCTAGGACCACCATGAAACGATTTGCTTCGGGTGGGAGGTCTGGTAAGCGTGATCTGTTAACTCTACACTCTTTTACTGAAGCCGGCGGCCCCAGATGACAGTCATCAGATTTCCCCTGGACACTACTACCCCCCAGCAGGGGAGCAGGTGTCTGCTTAGATGGTACCTGGTTCACAGGGTTAGAGCCTGGTAAACCAGGGGGTCTACAGTTATGGGTAAGCGCCCCTCCGTCTACTATGGTGGGAATCCCCCCAGGTTGGGAAACAGGGATTAAGACTGCACTCGGCTTGTTAGTCATACTTGTGTTCGCTAATAGGGCAGACGTAACCTTCTCAATATTTGACAATCTAAGTTCGATTTGCTCCATTTTAGCTTCTAGGGGGAATACAATAGATTTAAATAACACTCCCAAGCTTTCAATAGACAGAGCATTACCAAACTGAGTAACAGATGGGGGCGTAGTTAGGGCTACTGACCCTTTTGTAGAAGCTTTTTCTCCCCCCGTTGGTATAGATGGGGAATTACTATCATGTTGTAACTTTGCTAGTTTAGCCTTACTTCCATCTTTCTTATTATAAGCCCTCTTTCTTTTAGGGAAAGCCCCTTCTTTGACCCCCTGTGACAAAGTAATATTAGAAGTAATCTCATGGTCAGAGGGTGTAGTTGCATGATTATCAAGAATTAGATTAATTTCAGGTAGAATTTCATTGACTAAAATGTCCATGTCCTGCATAACATGCTCATCCCCTTCATAGATAATGTCTTGACCAACCGCACAGGGCACTGTACAAACAGTATCCAGATTCCTGTCGGGGATTTTGGCGTTAGCAATAGTTCCCAGGGAGGATGTTTTATTTGCTGAAATTTCCTGTGACAAACGTTTTTCCAGTACAGACATTTCAGTGTCAATTAAGGTATTATCTCTAATTAAAAATGTTTCCATACCTCCCACTGTCGACCCACCGACTGTCAGGGACTTACTCCTCAGTTCGCGTCCAGCCATGGTTTACAGAGTTAGTGGATATAATCCGAAAATCAAACCAAGATGGTGGGCCCGGTCCGGTCCTGACCGGTCAGGAACGGGCAAAAACGGGCCCGCCCTTGGCCCGGGCTTAGCCCGGCGACCGCCCACGCGCATCCCGCGGCCGCGTAGAGGGCGTGTCTCAAATAACTAGTGAGGGAGGAGGGGCGGGAAGAAGCGCCAGGTGCGCGGTGATGTTGATGCGCTAGGACTTCTGGGCCTCGCAGTCCCGCCCGCCTCCACACAGAAAGAAAGTCGAAGAATCCACTTGCCCCAGGTTCGGCAGCAGGCTGTTGTGCCCAGCACATGTCAGTGTTCCGTTTTTACAGCCTTTAAGGACCCATGAACAAAGCACACAAAAGGAACGTCTTCAAAGCGGCACCCCATTAATCAAAAAACGTATTCAAAACATTGAAATTAGATACAAGACAACTTTATGAAAATTATTCAGTATGGCGATTTGAAATAGACTTGATTGAAATACATTGTTAGTCAATGCAAAAAAAATATACTGACATTAACTTTCTTCACAATGTGATGTATCAACAGTTATATAGATCAATAAACTATACAAACAATCATTAATTCTTGATCATGCCCTCATGCCCAATGCATTTCGGTATGGGGATCCCTTCTTCAGGGGCATGAATGTGATAGTAAGAAAGTGCCGGAAAAGCCGTCCTTCTGGATAACTATCTTGTTGTAGGAACAAACAGCATGGATTGCCGGACTGCTTAACCCAGGGCTTACTCCTAAAACAACCATATGAATCATTTGCACACTTATCCATCATCTATCCTCCCAATCATCATTTCACTCATCCATCCACCCTTTCACCCAATCCATCCCTTCACTCTCCATCCCTTTCACCCATCCATCCATTCACTCATCCATCCAACCATTTACCCTTTCACCCAAGCAAACCTTTCACTCATCCATCCACTCTTTCACCCATCCCTTCATTCAGTCATCCATCCAATCATTTACCCTTTCACCCATCTAGTCATGCATTCACCTACTCATCCATCCACCCAGTCACACATCCGTCCACCCCTTCAGTTTTATATATTTTTTTTTTTTTTTTGGAGGGGGCAACGAAAACGATTCATTGTAAAGGGCTCAACAGGAGCAACAAAAAAAAAGAAGAATTTATTGTTTGGGGCGTTTCGGACAAACATGAGCATGATTGTCAATAGCTCTGTTGATCAGAGTGATGCTACTTTCTCCGTAGCAAATGAATCCACTGCAATGTACGCAGACTTGTTTTACTTCACGAAATCTCGTTTGTATATTTGGCACCATCTCCCTGCCCTCTGGTCCCGTTACTTCCGGAACAACAGATCTTCTGGCCATAATAGGGAGATTATCTAGGTCGTTACGAAACTGTGCAGCACTGTAGTTGTTAGGATGCCACCTAGTCATATGGCGATGCATTGTGTAGTTTCCGAAACTGTATTTTTTGTCGGTCCCTCTGGACAGTCTATCTTGACATATAAGGCAAGTTACGTATCTTGCATTTACTTTTTTCTGACCTTTGGGAATTTAAAAAAATTGCCAAATGAAGTTTTCTTTCCGGTGAGACGTCCTGGGCTCCTCAGGCAAAAAGTGCCTCTCTTCGTGCTCTTCGTCCTGTTCCTCTTCTTCCTCTTCTTGCTGAATTATAACTTGAGCAGGTGGTCCACTCTTCCTTGGATGTGGTGGAGGTGGTGGGGAAGCACCAGCTGAAGCTTCTAAAGAAGCCATTGCTCACTGGTAACAAAGGGTCTTTCTCTCACAATGATGAAAGTCAGAGTGAGGAAAGAAGGAGGGATTTTCATCATTTGGGAAAAACAATAGTTCTCAACCAATGAAAAGTGTTCATTTTAGATTATATGACCTAGTCTTACATCATTAGGAAACCAAAAGTGAAATGAACCAATGAAAAGTGTTATTACCAAGTCACATGACCTGCTGTGTTTACGTTACGCGCTTTGCAGGGCCTCCCGGTTTGCTTCCAGAAACCTGCGCTTTGCGCCTCGCTTCGCGTACCAGTTCGCTAACGTAGCACGTCATATGACGTATCACGCGACAACGCGAAACGTCATGTGGACGGGAGGCGTCACGATGTTGTTTTCTAACGCGGCAGTTGCGGTAAAGAAACGTTTACCGGCTCGCGGTCTATTTCGCGGCATCAAGGTCAGCTAACGGGAAGTTTCCCGATTCGCGAAGCGGGAACGAAGAAAAAAAAATATTAAAAAAAAAAATTATTAATAAACATATAAAATATATTTTTGGATTTAAAGAAGAATAAATTTTACAGCTACAGATATTAGCTGTTAAAAAACCAATGAAATTCACTGAAAAAACCATAGGTTATAGACCATATATAGTTAGGAATTAGCATTTAAAAAACCTTATTTTACTCACACAAAACCATTGAAATTCCATATATAGTTAGTTGTACTAACTATATATCGCGCACCCGCAATCCACTGCTGATCATGTCACATATTACATCATTCATGACATGGTCAGTGACATCACTGATGACATCACTGATGACATCTCAAATGACATCACTGATGACATCACTGATGACATCTCAAATGACATCACTGATGACATCACTGATGACGTCATCCAGTGACTGTATAATTCTGTAAAGTTAAAATATGTCTTACATATTTAAGAATGAGTGGATGTATAAATGTCTGGATGAAGGATTTAGTAGGTGCATGACTGACTGTATGAGTGAGTGGTTAAATGTGTCTCACTGAGTGCATGGGTTAGTGACTAAACTGTCTCAATTTGTGCATCATTATGTCTGTTGTTCTATAAACTGCTGCATGTGTTGATCATTAGCTATATGATTAACTATATGCGTTATTGATTGGTTGCCTACGTATTTGTATGGGAGACTGAGAGTGTGTATGGGTGGCTGGGAGGTGTATGACTCTGTGCATAGATGTGTGAGCAGTTGATTCACTAGATGTATGGGTTCAAAAGTGCATGTGGAAACAGCTGTATGGGCGGTTGACTGTGTGCATGAGTGTATTGCTGAGTGAATGGATATCTCAGTGCTACATGTAAAAGTAAGTACATATGTAAAACACAGTACATGTGAGAGTTGACATATATAAATAACTGTGCATAAGAGCCAGTGAATGTGTGAGTGGCTGTATGGATCATTGTGAACTTGTATCAGGGATTGTATAAGAGAGTAAATATGTGTTAGTATATGTTTGAATAAGTAAGGTGTGTATAACTGTATAGTTGAGAAAATGGATGTGTGATTGATTCTTTGCATGACTGACTAGGTGTGTGTGTAACTCTATGGATGAGTGACAGTCTGTGAGTGTCTGTTTACACTTACTGTATCTAAGGTTATATTAGAGTCTGAAGAGCTTCATCGTATTATCACATGAATGATGTCATCAGTGATGTCATCAGTAATGTCAAATGAGATGCCATCAGTGATGTCATCAGTGATGTCATTTGAGATGTCATCAGTGATGTCATCAGTGATGTCATTTGAGATGTCATCAGTGATGTCATCAGTGATGTCACTGACCATGTCATGAATGATGTAATATGTGACATGATCAGCAGTGGATTGCGGGTGCGCGATATATAGTTAGTACAACTAACTATATATGGAATTTCAATGGTTTTGTGTGAGTAAAATAAGGTTTTTTAAATGCTAATTCCTAACTATATATGGTCTATAACCTATGGTTTTTTCAGTGAATTTTCAAGGTTTTGTAAATGCTAATTCCTAACTATATATGGTCTATAACCTATGGTTTTTTCAGTGAATTTCATTGGTTTTTTAAAAGCTAATATCTACAGCTGTAAAATGTATTCTTCTTTAAATCCAAAAATATATTTTATATGTTTATTAATACATTTTTTTAAATATTTTTTTTGTTTCGCTCCCGGTCCGCTAACCGGGAAGCTTCCCGTTAGCTCAATTCGATTCCGCGATCCGGTCCGCGAACCGGTAACAAATCAACATAGTGACGGTATCGCGTTGCCGCGTAATGCGTCTTATGACGTACTGCGTTAGCGCACCCGGAAGTGCCCCGGGGCGCGGACCGAGGCGCGAAACGCAACTCCCCGGAAGCGATCCCCGGCGCGAAAGCGCGACGTATCGCGTTGCCGCGAAATGCGTCTTGTGACGTATCGCGTTAGCGCACCCGGAAGTGTCCCGGGGCGCGGACCGCGGCACGAAGGGGAGCGACCCGGAAGCTAACCGGGGAGCGTTCCGCAGCGCGTAACATGAGCGTGAGAGGTCATGTGACTTGTTAATAAAACTTTTCATTGGTTCATTTCACTTTTAGTTTCATAATTATGGAAGGCTAGGTCATGTGACCTAAAAATAACACTTTTCATTGGTTGAGAAGTATTGTTTTTTCCAAATGATGAAAACCACTCCTTCTTTCCTCACTCTGACTTTCATTATTGTGAGAGGAAGACCTATTTTGCTTCTTGGAAGACCTATTTTGATTGTATGAAAATGGCTTCACTGATTGCTTCAGCTGGTGCACCCCCACCACCACCTCCACCTCCTCATGGGAAGAGAGGACCACCTCCCCAGGTGGTTACCAACACTGAGGAGGAAGATGAAGAGATGGATGAGGAGGGAGAACAACCACAATTCCTGGAAGAGTTGCCCCGGGTTTCAAGAAAGAAACCCAGTTTCATCTGGCAGTTTTTTTCCATCCCTCGTGGCCAAAAAAAGGTCAATGCCAGGTACGCAACATGCCTCATATGCAAGGAACAATTGTCCAGAGGGACGGACAAAAAATACAGCTATGGTAATCATACCATGCATAGGCACATGACGAGGAAACATCCCCTAAATTACAGCCGGGCGGAATTAAGGGATATGATGGACAATCCTCGACCAACTCCTGTGGCGAGACCAACAACATCGGTTTCTTTATCACCAGAGGAGGCACGGGAAACTGTGCCAAATATCCAACCAAATTTTGGGCACATGATTCACTTATGTATGCACTGTCGTGCATTAATAGCTTGTGGCAACATGAGCATCAATGCACTGAACCTGGCGTATGAACACCATGATTGCCCTAACCGCCCCCAGTAATTTTTTTTTGCTCCTGTTGAGCCCTTTTCAACGCCTGTTTTTTGTTGTTTCCCCCCCCACAAAAAAACAAAAAAAATTGTAAAATCGTTCAAAAAATACAAAAAAAACAAAAAATAAAAAAAAATAAAAAAAAATATAAAACAACAAAAATATTAAAAAAAAAGTTCTTTTCAGAACTACCTTCCCTTTCCAAAAAAATTGCTACAATGTTTAGCACTCTGGCAAGCTCTATTACTTTTGGTTTGCTCCCGGGTTAGCTTCCCGGTACGCGGACCGGGAGCTAATCAAAAAAAAAAATTTTTTTTTAAAAAAAGTGTAAGTATAAGGAAAGTAAACAGAGAGTGATGTTTCAAGAAAGACAGCTATAGGGAGTAAAGAAGAGATACTGTTTAATAGATCTATTTACCAAAGAACAGACAGAAGAGGGTATAATTGTGAAAAACAAAATAGATAACGAAGTGAAAGAAAAACAAGCATTGGCATAGCCAATAGGTATCGACTTTGGGACCTTCTAAGTATTTAGTTATGCAGCATAATATCCTTGGTGCAGCAACATCAACTGTTGCATGGCTAAACACGTATAAGGTCCCAAAGGCGAGACCTATTGTCTATGCCAATGCTTGTTTCTTAAGTAGAATTGCAATACGTCTGGCTCTTCCATGTGAAAAGATCTTATCTTGTGCTCTAAAGATTGCTAAAGTCTCGACAGAGAACAGGCTAGGCTGTAAGTAGGGTAAATTGCGCTTGGTGATCTGTTTGAGGGAGCGTCTGCTTTGCCTGGTGTCTTTGGAGAGCAATTTTGATTGTTATACTGGACAATATAGCCCTAATGTAAATAACATAGGGGCATATTATCAACATAGGCAATAAAAGTTTTGCAGCTTTTATCGGCAGAAATGTGTCGCTAAAGCTGCTTTTGCGGCAGAAAACTGCCGCTAAAGCCGCTTTTGCACCAGTTTTCTGCCAATAAAAAGAGCAATAATTTTATTGGCTGCATTCATAATATGCCCCTTAGTGTGCTTCAACTACACAGAGAAAGCATTATGAACAAATAGTGATACAGTGATCAGTCAAAGACACTAAGAGTAATAGAGACGGAGTGAGTGAACAAGAGTGAGGAACTATGAGAAGAAAGGGACTGAGAAAAAGAGTGGAAGGAGTTGAGTAAGTAGGTAATAGAGAAAGGAATGAGGGAAGTAGCAAAGGCAGGAAACTGAGGATTAAAGAAATGAAGCAGTGGAACTAATAGTAGTTCAATGTGATAGAAATGTAACGAAAAGAGTACAAAATATTTACCTTATAATTGTCGTTAAATTACTCATTTTTTATTTTTATACTTTCAATCTGTGAAAGAGAGAACAAACATTTGAAAAATATAAAAACATGTATTCAAAAATTACAAAAGACAAGGGCAAAGATTGAAGGACAAACAGTTTTTCAATAACTTTGACACTTACAGAAGCTACACAGTCCTAAAGATATACATTTTAAACTAACACTATCTTGATGCAGATGAAGTGAGGCCTATCTTAAAACATGGTGCATCTTTTGCATTGCTGTTGTCTCAGAAAAGTGTCGCAAGACACTAAAATTTAAAATAGTTGCTTCAGGATGCCAATAAGATGTCTACTATCCAGAGTTTTGTTTCAGGTGAGGCCTACTCAGGGTTGCAGATGAAATTTCGAGTTGTTGAAGAGAATAGAGGACATAATACATGTGAAGGTCTACCAATGAAGTGAGTCATGTCCACTGCAATCTTCAACAAAGTCCAAACCTCCTATGTTTCCCTGGACAGACCTAAACTTGATCTGCACAATGTGATTCGTAATGATAGGAAACACAGGTGATGTAATTGAAATACATGCAATTTATTTTGCTCATTTCACAATCACATCACTTGTGTTTCCTTTGCTTAGGTATCTCATTGTGCAGATGTAGTCTAGCATATGAAAGAATACGCAGAAGTGCAGCACTGCATGCAACAACTTTGACACTTACAGAAGCCTCACCTTCTCCATGCCTCCTACACAGTTCTACATATACATCATAAATGCAAACAGTACAGAATTAATTATACATGTTAAATGGTTTATTTTTGCTGTTCTCAGAATGTATCAAAATTCACTAAAAACAGTGACTTGAAGGTATTCATCATGTAACAGCGGGGAAAAAAAAACACAATCAAAATGATTGTGTTTAAAAAACCCATACAACATCAGAAATCAAAAATCAGAACTCCTTAAAGTTAACTTACTTTCCATGACGTCCAAGGATGTCCTATGAATAGCTTACACTCTTTTGTGCTGTTATTACTTTCAGCCCGCCACTTTCTGAAAGAAAATCTCCATCGTTTTTAAAAACATGTTACATACAATAAATGACTTCTTGCTCTCTACCACAAGATTCCACAAGGCCAAATCTTGTCAGAGCCATGTATAACTCTTGGATTTCTTGTTAGCCAATCCCATCATTTGGCATTTCCGCAACTTTCAGAATTAAAATGTTGAAGATCATTTTCACAATCCTGGAATAGTAATATCTTCCCCTTCTTGCTCAGTCATGTTCTACATTTCCTATGACACTGATACTGCTTAATATGAAGCAGACTTACACTACCTCTATGACTACAACAATTATTTAATTCTCTACATCACTTTTAATCACAAAGCAATGTAAAACAGTAGACAGCATTGCAGACTTACATTCCCTCTACTCCATGTTTTGATTGGCTGCTTCAATTAGCTTATAAAAAGAAACAGTTTTTCTGAACTCATTCAAAGTGCACATATATCTCCATGATGTCCAGTCCTATGATTAGAAGTTATGTCTCTGAACTACACTTATCCTCAAGGCCAAATTGTGTAGGAGCCATTAGAACTTCTTGAAATTCCACAGAGCACATCCCGAGATTATTTCCCTAAAATTTTGGTTTTAAAAACACCAGGTAAGAGTTTTTAAGGTCATACGGCAATTTTTTTTTGAAAATTAAAACAGAATCATTGCAGAATGACCAGCCATTTCTAGACTTTAAATAAGCTGTGTAATGTCCTGATGATATTGAAGGGCCGTCATGATATATAATTGCTGTAGTTACAAAAGTCCTTCCTGATATTGACAACTGCGAAGCTACAAAATTTTTTATTAAAGTTGTCAATTTTGTTCCATCAGGCCTACATCGTTGGAACATTAAAATGACGTACTGGCCATATGTTCGTATAAATAATGTGGACATCATTTCAGATTTACATTGGCTACACTCCATGTTGTGATTAGCAGCTTTTACTAGCTTATTAAAGGAGACTGATTTACTGTCTGGCAAAGTTAAATATATAAATCTTTCTGAGTCTACACTAGTAGTACTTGATATCATACAGTTCTCGCAGTCATGCTGCCATTGATAAGAAAGCCCAAACAGCTGATCTACATCTACACCTTCAGCATGTAATACATCAAGCATATACATTAAAAACTCCTGACAATCTTGCTGAATATTTTGAGAGAATTGTGTTTGGCCTGAACATCTGTCTAACAGATTTCGAATTTCAGACACACTTTCTATGTTTCTTCTATCAGTGGTACATTTCTCTAACACAGAATTTAACAAACCGCAAAATCTTTGATCAGAATTGACCACAATCTCTTCTTTTACATTTTTTAGAGAAAACAAAACATTAATTACTACATTAGCATAGCAGTTGACACCAGAACTGTTTTCAAACTGAAAACCAACAACATCTTCAACAGAATCCTTTTTGTTTCTGCTTGTAATTTTAGGTTCATTCACTTTTTGTCTTTTTGCTATAACCTCCCCAGTATTGTTCTCATTTCTTCGTTTCCAGCCTACCAGACGTTTCTCAAACAAAGGAAACTGAGGCAAATGTGGCGCATACTCTCTTCTTAACCTATTGTATTCCTTAACACAATCTAGATCTGCACAAATGTTTGTGACATCACACTCAATCAAGTACAATCCCGATAAAGTTCTAACTCGTGACAATGCCACATATGCCATACCCTCCTTGAACACAGAACTGCCAATATTCACCAATGCACTGTCTACACTTAAACCTTGCGATTTATGGATTGTCACCGCATATGCCAAGCAAACAGGAAACTGCTTACGGCGAACATATAAGTCTTTTACAAGCAAAAATCTAGCAGAACAACGAGCAATTAGCTGTACTTCCTCAATGCCATCAAATTTAATTTTTAAAAATTCAATTCCATCTCTATTTCTGTATTTCACAAAATCAACAACATTACCCATTGATCCATTTACCAGACCTCTTTCAACATGTAAATTCCTTCTTAAAATTATACGGCAGTTCAAGCACACATTCAGAGTCTTTTCAAAACCTGCAGTTTTAGATATACTCTTCTCTAATGAATCCAATTTTGTTTTCAGATTCTCAGACAAAATAATTGTTGATCCCATATGCTCTACTCTATCAATAGCTTCCAGTTTCACAATCTCTTGCTTTTCTAAATGCAACATTTTGTTGTTAAATTTGGCACATTCTGCAAGAGTTGGCATCAAACATATTCCAGATTTCTTTTCAGTAATTTTCTGAAAAATATTCTCAGGCACAACATCTTGTTCTGGATATAAATTTGACAGTAATCGTGCATGTAAAGCTTCTTTCCCATGCTCGGTCACTTTTCCAATTCTAACATCTTGTAGAATAGTCTTGTAAACTTCATCCTTCGCCTGACGCATATTTTCATGCAGTTCAGTTAATTGAAGTTTAACCATATATTGACGTTGCCAATGCTGCCTAGGCACTTCCTGGTATCTTCATGCGTGAGCATTTTGAACACAGGTTGCCCTTTCACTGGTGTCAGCTGCAAAAGATCTCCGAAAACAATGATGTGTTTGCCACCAAATAACACATCATACTCTGTTTTGAGAACTTCTTGCATCCTCAAATGCACAAAGGCAAGCATGACATTGGAAACCATGCTTACTTCGTCAATGATAAGAAGTTTCATTTTCCTCAAGATTCTTGAAACTTCAAAACAAGCATCTCCAGATAGCTTGTGATATTCTAATTTGTTGTCATGCTCCACTGGCAGCATCAGTAAACGATGTAAAGTAATCCCTTTAATATTATGTGCTGCCAGTCCAGTTGGAGCAGTGACAACACAAGACAGCGATGACTCTGTCCTTTCCTGCAAATAGCATGAAATTGCTTTAATGAGGAAACTTTTTCCAGTTCCCGCTTCTCCACTCACGTACAGTCGGACAGGCTTCAACGACGTACATGAGCACTCTTTCTTATCATGACTTAATCCATGATCAATTTGCATGGTAACTTCGTCATATATTTTCCTCTGCTCAACGTTGAGTTGCCTTTCCAACTCTTCTAAGTTAACCGCATCCTCTTGAGCATGTGCCATGGCTCTTTCCACTTCATTCATAGCAGTGGCAGCTTCATTTTCGATAAGAGGTCCCCCTAGTGGATCCTGACTCAATGAAGCAGCACTCTGACTGTCCTGAGAACTGTCTCTGGCAATCTCGGCTGCAATCGTTGCTTCCTGCTCAATTTCCGCATTCAACATTTCTACATATTTGGGAAAAGCAGGACATTCTACGGTCTCCTTGGCGGCATTGAAAGAGTCTTCGTAACAGAGGAAATCTCCAAGCAGTTCCTCTTCTGCACGCCAAGGCTTGAAAAGTTGCAAAAGTGCTAAATAGAAAAACTCCTTTTTTTCAGGAGATTCGCCACTCAATTTTCGATGGTTTACCAAGTGGCATTTTCTTTGCTTGACCAGACATCCCTCACTTCCTATTACAGCATACACTCCTTTCTCAGTATCTTCTTTGATGTTCCTCTTGAATATGTAATTTTGCAGAACCTCATACAGACAAACATTCTCGAGGTGACTGCTTCGATTTGGATAATATGTATCCAACATGTTTGTCTTCAAAATGTCGGTACTGTTTGGCTCCTTTTCCGCCAAATACTCAATTTCCCGCACAGGTTTGAGAACTCGATTACGCGTTGCAGCAAGACCAAGACTCGCCCAAACGATACTCCTGGACTTGGCATAGAGACTTGCTGAAGACAACCGGTCAGAACATTCGTACGCTCCGATTTCTCGATGCGACAACATCTTCAGACTGAAACTGTACAACTTCTTGCTGAGGCTCTTTTCATGGGAAATGTCCTCCCACATATCCTTCAATTCTGTCTTCTCTTTTTTGGTGATGTAAGACGTCACATACCGAGCCACAGCCATACAGTTATCAGCCACAAACTGTATATCCATGTTAGCATTCCACATGGACAAAATCACCGGGTTGTAGTCGTTGATGTACTTGGACTCTTCGTTCCTCTTCAAATTGTATGTGTTTTTAGGTGATTTCTTCATCACATTATGTCGCAGCGAAGACATCAAACTGTTTACTCTTCCTTTAGAAATCAACGGTCGTGGAAAGCCGAAACGACATTTGGTGTAGAACTTGTCTTTGTTTCGGAATTTACGACGGCAGTACTTTCCACATCGATGGCTTTGGAAACGCAGAACTTTTTCTCTTAGGCTTTTCTTCTCCTTTGCATTTGGAACAGCACACGTAGAATACTGTTGGATGAAACTCATCACTGAGTCTTCTGGATGCGTTCCAAATTTAGGTGCATCCTTGATCCACAGCAACATATGTATATGAGGAGCACCTCTTGCTTGGTACTCCTTTCTCCAGAAGAAATCCAACACCTCTCCAAGAGGTGGATTCTTCTTATTCATGATGAAAGACATCATAGCTTCAAATCTATGATTGAAGTACCTACATACATTGACTGGATCCAAAGAGCACAGTTCTCCGGGTGTCTTGAATTCGATGTTATCTACGTTAGCATTTGCCTCTCGTAGAAATTGAAGTAAGTCTTCCCAGCCATACTCGGCACAACTCAGAGTGAGGAACCATGTGGGAGTACCTAAGTTCCTCAGCATACATTTTAAATCACCATGACGACGGTACCAGTACTCATTAGTACCACGCTGACACGCCATGAGATTAATCAGGTGAGAATCCAAAATACTATCTTGGACATTCACTTTATCCATAAAATCACTTGCGGAGATGTTTTGCATGTGTATACCACTTTTCAAGATGTGGTTCACTGCATATGACAGTCCAGACAGATCGCTTTCAAACAGGAGATGAAACAAATAAGGAATGCATTGTCGAAACCTAGCATCTCCTGCATACAATCGCAAAGTCCGGTATTCAGAAGCAGGAATTTGATGAGGTCGCTCATCATATCTTCCTCCCTGACCTGTTGTAAAAAGCTGTGGGAAACACCGAGCTTCCAAACTTTCCTCCCAAACACTAATGGGACTCCCTTTGGCTTGTTTCATTTGAAACAACTCAATAGCATTCCCCATGACTTCCTTGGAATGCAAAGGATGAACACTATAATGCTCATATATTTCTTCACTAGTAGAGGGTTCTACTTTCTCAATTTGACCAGCACACAAATCGCTATCCTCTTCCTCACTTACTTCCTCTTCTGCAACATATACATTCTTATAGTATTTATTATTTTTTTTCAAATACAATGTTGCCTTTTTAACTTTCCTAACATCTACTAAATCTTGCCATATTTTCTTATTCTTTGTCGGAACCCCATTAACTAAGATAACCAGAGGTTCCTCTTCCACTTTTTCTACTCCAATTGTGTTAATGTTTTTCTTGAAATCTAGAGGCAAATAAACAACTCTTCCCTTTAATCCTCTCTGTAAATCTGATGGAGGCAATTTCCCTGTCTTTGGCTCCATTCTTACAATAGCCTGAAAGGGATGGATACTTTGAATCAAAATAGATTCATAAGTATTTAAGTCCTTCAATTCAGAAGGAATCTCAACCAATTCCAGATTATTATGAACTGCTCTAGCAGGCATCTGGTTTTGTTTTAATTTGTTACAACAATAAGTACACACACGTTGATCCAATCCCAAATCAAAACAATTTTCTACCATCAAGTATGTTGCAAAATCCTTCCATTCACTATTATTTTCCCTTTCACTTTTTGCATATAAATCCACTAACTTAGTCTGATTCTTATAATAAGTGCGTCTACAACACACAGAAGTGAAATTAGGCCTCTCACTTGATTTCACGTCAAACGTCGCAATTTCCCTCTGGAAATTATCTGTACTGGAAACCTGTACACTATCTTCCACATGACCCTCTACTTCTTGCTCAATTTCAACATTCTCCTCTTTACTTCCAAAGTAACAAAACTCAATTTCTTCACATATATTCTTCACATCTATTTCAGAACCATGCAAAAGAGCAGCGCATAATTGTTTCAGCATAATTGCTGGACTCTTAGCATAATACAACATTCTAACTAATTTCCTCACTTTGTTATGATGCACTGCTAGCATCCTGAAATGATGAAAAACACTCTGGCATACTCTCCTGGAAAGACAAGCCAGTGAATGACCATGCAAACCTGTCACTTCTCTTACTCTGCAAGGATCTAATTCTTGCAACAACATCATTTTCTGCTTCAAACTTTTTTTGTTAAATGACCGTACAAAATCACAAAGCAAATTGATGGAATCCTGTCGCACACTGCAAATACTACTACACTTCCAGGTGTACACAGGACCCTTAGCACGTCTTCCTAAAACCTCATTACCTAACAACTCTTCTGCCTCTGTTGTCACAAGTTTTTCTTTTTCAACTGGACAACCATCTTTCACTTCATAAGCACGACCACTGGTGTCAACTGCATGCACCAAATCATTATCCTGGAAATAACTCTCCTCATTAAAAAATGCCTCACAGCTTGAACTATGCATCCATTCTCCAGAAAAAACTTCACAAAAATTACTACGATTAACTATTCTCTTCCATCTACTATTTCTTTTGAAATCAAAAATTGCCTTGTTTAGCTTCCTAATTCTATTGATTATCAAAATAAATAACTTACGTTTAATTTCAAATGCCTGATCAATAACTTTCTCAACTTTTTTTTTTCTCTTATAAAAAACTAGTTTCTGTTGACCTTTCTTAATATTTTTTAACAAATTGCCAATTATCCTGTTGCGGAACATTCGTTTACGAATCTCCCTAAACTGTTGTTTCCTTCTACTATCATGCACAGATTTATCTCTTGCTCTAGCAGTAACATTTTTCATTGTCCTTTTCTTTCCATTTGATTTCCTTCTCGTTTTATGGACTGAAACATTTTCTGTAGTAATATTTTTTTATTACAAATATTTCTTATGAAATATTTAGAGCTCTTACCCGGTGCTTTCTTCGTGGCTTGAGAAATCTTTTTGTTAGAGGACTGCTGCGTTTTTTTTTTCACCTGCTGTCTTTGACGTTTTGCAGCCTTTATCTGTCTTTGTATTGTAGGCATGGTGAAATCTTGAAATGATCTGCAGTTGAATCTGTGGAAAAATATAATAAAAAATATTAATAAACATTATTATCAAACAGTAAATCAGTAATAGTGATCAAAAACATAACACACTACTTGACATTTTAATTTGAAGATTTTTTAGTCATTGGCAATTTTACAATACAGAAATACCAGAAAAGAAATGACATTTATATTTATGTTACCTATGCTATTTTATATGTGAATCTGATCTAATTTTATGAGCATATTTTAATATTTTATTGAAGACACTACACATAACCTGTTTTTGAAGGTGTCTTTATTTTTAAATTAAACGGTTTACCTTTTTACTTTTTATTGATTATAAATTTTAAAAATAAATGTTTATATTTCCAAAGGCTCAAGCAGGTCAGCTTCCCATCCTATATCATATAATTCGGACAAATCTGCATCCTCATCACGCTCTTCTTCATCCTCAGGATTTAAATCATCCAAAGGATCAACATCCACTGATGTTTCAATTACAAGTTCAATGATGAGGTCAAAATCAACTGATTGCAGATTGTCGCTCATGTTGAGGTTGTCTTTATCTTTAAAGAAAGATAACAACAATGAGATGTTGCAGAGTAAGAAACAAATCTCAGAGATTATAATAGTAAAATTGTTTAACAAGATTAACATTTTGCAGCTATTATTTAGCCATGTCCAGCAATGCTGAGCAGGTGAAGCCTATGTCTAATTTTTCACTGAACAGGACTCATCTCTTCTTAACCTTGGATAAGCCTCACCGACTCTGTGTCCCCTGCACATACTTAAATGTTAAAGGGCAGATTTATATTAAATGGCACATCCCCAGGCATGCACCAGTTAATGTGCACCACTGCTTTACCACCCATGGTGTGCCGCATTTACAATCAGATAGGAGAAAGCTGCGTCAAAACCCTGCGCCTGCTTGAAGCTGTCCACAGTTCTGTGTGAGAACAGAAACCCTGCGACAGGGACACCCCTGAGCCTTGCTGGAGCTGCATCGCACTTGCGATACAACTCCAGCAATGCGCCACCTTTACGGCACAGATGCGTCACGCATCTGTGCCGTTTTTGCCCCATGCTGCGCCGCATTGTAAATGCAGCACAACATGGGTGGCGGAACAGTGGCGCAGGATGACTGTCACATCCCTGGTGATGCGCCAGTCATCATAAATCTATCCCTAAGCTTCTTATCTTGTTACAGATGAACTGCCATATGTATCATCAAAATATTTTACATTTTCTAAATAGCGAATTTTAAGGAATAAATAGCGATTCTTTACCATTCCTAATTTGCGATGAGCAAATTGCTAATTGCAAGTTACCCATTCATTTCCATGGCCTAGGAGGCTCATATGAATGAAGGTTTAATTTGCGATTAGCAATTTGCTCATCACAAATTAGGAATTTTTCCAAGGGTGCAGGGGTGTCTCAAGAACACCCTGCTGCACCCCTGAAAAACAAATTTGGGGGCATATGGCACACATACATGCCCTAAGGGCATGTGTTGGCGTCATATGGCACCTTTTGTTTTTTTGAAAAAAAGCTTTTTGAAAAGAATTCACAAATTACCACCAATTTACCACAATAGTTTCCAAATCCTTAATGTCATTTTTTACATAGTTTTTGTTTGATACATTGCATTTAAGTAGTCACAAAATTTGCAAATGCTTCAGTGCAATCGCAAAATAAGGAATAGCAAATTTTGCTACTCCTTATTTTGCATCAAACTTGTTTGATACATACCATTTGTCTAATTAACATTCGCAAAGGCCGAAATTCATAGAATTTTGATCTTTGCAAATGCTAATTAGCTTGATACATATGGCCCCAAGTGAGGCCTGTCTTGCGACATGGTGCATCTTTTGCATCACTGCTGCTTGGGTTTTATGTGGTACGTTTTTTTTACACCATGACATATCTGCCTAAATGCATCAATTTGTAATGTTGTCGCCTCATAGCAAATCTTTTGCACCACCGCTGCATCATAAAAGTGACGCACAGTGGCATAAAAAAGGCATACACCTATCATAAATCTGTCCCTAGCATTTTAAATGATTAATCCAGGATGACAATAAAGTGTGTCCTATCCAGAGGTTTGTTTAAGGTGAGGCCTACTCAGGATTGCAGATTAAAGTTACGCTTGATGAAGAATACAGAGGAGATAATACATATAAAGGACTACCAATGAAGTAAGTAATGTGCACTTTATTGCGCCAGTCATCATAAATGTATCCCTAAGCTTCTTATCTTGTTACAGATGAACCACCATATGTACCATCAAACTATTTTGCATTTCCTAAATAGCAAATTTTAAGGAATAAATAGCAATTCTTTACTATTCCTAATTTGCAATGAGCAAATTGCTAATTGCAAATTACCCATTCATTTCCATGGGCTAGGAGGCTCATAGGAATGAAGGTTGCAATTTGTGATTAGCAATTAGCTCATCACAAAATAGGATTTTTTTCAAGCGTGCAGGGGTATCTCAAGAACACCCTGCTGCACCCCTGAAAAAGAAATTTGGGAGCATATGGCAAACCTACATGCCCTAAGGGCATGTATGGGCGTCATATGGGACCTTTTTTTTTTTTGAAAAAAATGCTTTTTGAAAAGAATTCGCAAATTACCACAAACTAGAAGTTGGTGGTAGTTTCCAAATCCTTAATATCATTTTTTACATATTTTTTTTTTGATACATTGCATTTAAGGAATCGCAAATTTTGAATTATTGACATTTTAAGTCATTTCCACATGTGCAGTGTTTTCAAAATATAATTTGAAAATCGTTTTTGGGGAAAAGTAATGGTTTGCAAATTTATGACAAGGACATAATGGTGTATGCTTCTCTATAAGGCATTTCAGTGTCTCTGATGTCATTTTTCCCATATTACATTATAAGACCTTTCCCCATGAAGCACATTCCTTGTAAATATGCTCCCACCTGTGCATTGCGAATTTAGATTTTGACTGTTTCAGTCACATAGCCATGTTGAAAGTGACCCAAAAAAATTGCAAACGTTTTAAAATAACACATTCATGTGTCTTAAGGACATTTTAAGTCATTTCCCCATGGACAATGTTTTCTAAGTGGCGCAAAAGAGGTATACACCTATCATAAATCTGTCCCTAGCATTTTAAATGATTAATACAGGATAACAATAAGATGTAGCCTATCCAGAGGTTTGTTTAAAGTGAGGCCTACTCAGGATTGCAGATTAAATTTACGCTTGATGAAGAATACAGAGGAGATAATACATGTAAAGCTCTACCAATGAAGTAAGTGATGTCTACTTCATTGCGCCAGTCACCATAAATGAATCCATAAGCTTCTTATCTTGTTAGACATCAACCGCCATATGTATCATATAACTATTTTGCATTTCCAAAAAAGCAAATTTTAAGGAATAATTAGCGATTCTTTACCATTCCTAATTTGCGATGAGAAAATTGCTAATTGCTATTTTACCCATTCATTTCCATGGGCTAGGAGGCTCATATAAATGAAGGTGCAATTTGCGATTAACAATTTGCTCATCACAAATTAGGAATTTATTCCAAAGGTGCAGGGGTGTCTCAAGAACACCCTGCTGCAACCCTAAAAAAGAAATTTGGGGGCATATGGCGCACATAAATTTTAACAACATTCCTTTACCTCAACAACGATTTTCAAATCATAACTTCAAAACACTACACATGGGAAAATTACTTAAATTGTCCTTAAGACACATAAAAGCGTTTTTTGATTGGCTTTCCTGCATGGTAGGGTCACTTTTAACATGGCTATGTAACACAAACATTCAAAATCAAAATTTTCCATGCACATGTGGGAGCATATTTACAAGCAATTTGCGCCACAGAGAAATGTCTTACACTAAAATGAGAAAAATAACATCAGGGACAGTCAATTGCCTTATAAAGAACCATACACCATTATGTCCTTGTCATGAATTTAAAAACAATTCCTTTTCCCCAAAAACGATTTTCAAATCATAATTTCAAAACACTGCACATGAGAAAATGACTTAAAATGTCATTAAAACACATGAAAGCGTTTTTTGATTGCCTTTCGAGCATGGTTGGGTCACTTTTAACATGGCTATGTAACACAAACATTCAAAATCTAAATTTTCCATGCACATGTGAGAGCATATTTACAAGCAATTTGCGCCACAGAGAAAGGTCTTACACTAAAATGAGAAAAATAACATCAGGGACAGTCAATTGCCTTATAAAGAAGCATACACCATTATGTCCTTGTCATGAATTTAAAAACAATTCCTTTTCCCCAAAAACGATTTTCAAATCAGAATTTCTAAACACTGCACATGGGAAAATGACTTAAAATGTCATTAAAACACATGAAAGCATTTTTTGATTGGCTTTCCAGCATGGTTGGGTCACTTTTAACATGGCTATGTAACACAAACATTCAAAATCAAAATTTTCCATACACATGTGAGAGCATATTTACAAGCAATTTGCGCCACATAAATCATAATTTTCTCCTTAAAGCACACTATTCTCTATCTAAATTAAAGAAATATTTTCTCACCTTAGCAAATACTTTGAGTTTGAAAACAGTCTAAGAAACACACCAATTTGTCTTCAGCAGAGCAAAAGGTATGCACTCCAGAGTCTGCAGCTATCAAAAGCACAGAAATGCTGTAATTCTTCACACATATTTCTCATGTCACCCAATCAAAACTCTTCCCTCACTTTTTTTCAAATGAAAACCCTTCCCCCTCTGCCCTTTCTGCCTATTTTCCATAGCAACCACCTCTTGGAAAAACTCTGGTGTTTGCAAGTTCACACAACAATGTTGCAATTGAACTCTGAACTCTCAGTGCACCTGCATATCCAGTGCATTCTTTCATTTAATGATTTTTTATTGACCACTCAAAATACATCTTTCAAAGAACACATCTGTGCACCCTAACTTTCTGTTTTCATCAATCAAAATCCACCAATCACTGTTACTGCTTCATGAACACAGAAACTCCACAGTTTTTTTTTCATTTTACACTCTCATTTTTTCAACTGCCATTTCATTGCCACACTTCATCTGACTGCAGGAGAACCTTCTCTCACCATGTTTTCTGTCTGGATTGTTGGTCATAGTTATATTCACTGGGCTCAAAGGTACGTTGAAAGCAGGAATTTACCTAACCTCAATTTACAAGATGTGGAAATTAATTGGTTTGGCCACAGAGGATTAAAATGTCACCAATTGATACCATTGGTGAAAACCTTTATGCATTTGCCAAAACCTGACCTGTTAATTGTGCACTGTGGAGCTAATGACTTGGGCACTTTGACTGGTGTAGGTCTGGAAATGCTTTTAAAGGACACCTTTGAGCAATTAATGGCACTTTTTCCTCAGACTGCCTTGGTATATTCAAATATATGCCAAAGACAGAAATGGAGGTGGTCAAACCAATTTTGACCACAAATTGAGAAGTCGAGGAAGCATGTAAACAAATCTGTTTCAGCTTACATGAGAGACCATGGAATGGGCTCCCTGTACAACAATAACTTGCGTTACTACATGCAAGATATCTACAGAGGAGATGGAGTTCACTTCTCAGATGAGGGCAACAGAGTTTTCACTCTGAATTTAAGAATGTGCATTGGTACCTACTTATAAGTACCTAAATGTACCATAAACCCAAAAGCTCTTCTCAGAGCTACCCTACATCTAATCACTCACAATTATTATTTTACTCTAACTTTTTTCACTAATTTTCAACAAAGTACGCTCCCTGGGGCGCTACCCGGTACGCGTACCGGGAGCTAACCTCGCGAAATTTTTTTAAAAAAATGTTTTTTTTTCGCACATATAAACCTCCTCAGCCACCCTCAGAAAACCTAGGGGGTCAAGATAACTCTACCGTGCCCCCTTCTACCCATTCCGAACATTATTTGCCCTCCATCTTGTATCTTAATTCGACCGAAACACAAAATGGTGGACTCCCGGAACGCTTAAGGTCCGCGAACCGAGGCGCTCAACGGTTCGCGTACCGGGTCGCTCCCTGGGAAGATAAAGGAAATAAAAAATAATCAAAAAATCCAACAATCAATTAACATACAGCATTTGAAAAGACTATCATTCATTTTTCATTGTAGTACGCTCCCCAGAACGCTTCCCGGTTCGCGGACCGGGCGCTAACCACGAAAAAAAACAAAAAAATTTTTTATTTTTTTTTGCCCCGCGGGGCCCCTTTAAAACCTCCACATTAAACCTAGGGGGTCAGCGAGGATCTACTATGCCCCCTTATAGTTATTTCCCCCTTTGTTTTGGCCTCCTCTTGTCTCTCGATCCTACCGAGAGACAAGATGGCGGCCGCTCCGGACTGTTTAGAATGTTGACAGACACCGGAGAGCCAATCAGCTTCGCTACGCGAAGTTCCGGTACGCTTAAGGTCCGCGAACCGGGGCGCTGCCCGGTCCGCGCTTACAGATATATATCTTTTTTTGAACGTTAATTTCTCAAAATCCACTGCAGCACATATATTGAGACCTACAAAAGGCACATCGGGCTACCAGTCCCTACAATTTAGCCAAGTTTCGTGCAAATCCATTCAGCCGTTCGGGCTAAAAGTGAGGCTAACCGCCCTATGGAAAACTCAATGTTAAAAACACGTTTTGGGACCCCCCTTTTTTCTCGGCCCCCCCTGGACGAACCCCCCCCAAATTTTCAGGGGCTCCTCAGAAACAAAATGTTCCATTTTCCAGAAAATTTCAGCCAATTCCGTCCACAAACGCCAAAGTTATTAGACATAGAATTTTCAAAAATCCCATAGGGAAAAAATCCTAACTATATATACCTACTGGCGACCGCCAGTAGGTAATATATATATATTCACTGAAAAAAACATAGGTTTCAGCCACGTTAAAGTTAGGAATTAGCATTTAAAAAACCTTGCAAATTCACTGAAAAAAACATAGGTTCCACACATGTTATAGTTAGCTAGAAATTTCACTCATACAAAACCATTGAAATTCCCCCGTTATAGTTAGTTCAGCTAACTATAACTAGCGCGCCCGCAATGCACTGTGGATGACGTCACATATTACATCACTCATGACATGGTCAGTGACATCACTCATGACATCACTCATGACATCTCAAATGACATCGCTGATGACATCATCCAGTGAATGTGTGTCTTTCTGAAAAATAAATATTTTTTTATATATGCATATCTAAAGGTGGATGGAAGAATAAATGGGTAAATAAGTGTCTAAATGGAAATTTTTGTAAACATGATTGCATAACTTGACTTATGAAGTGTATCTTAGTGAATACATTTATTAGCGAGTAATGTTTAAATATGTAAATATCTGTATCAGTGTCTCACTTTGTCTATAAGTGGCTGCATGGGTTGGTGAGTAGCTACATTTGTGTCTATATGGGTTATTAGTTGTTTTTTTGAGTCTCAGTATGAGTGTCTGTATGGTTCGGTGGGGGGTATTACTCAGTGCATAGATGCATGAATGACTGACTCACTGTTTGTATGTGTTTTGAAGACAGCATGTGTGCAGGACTGTATGGGTGGATGAGTGTGTGTATGGGTGTGTTAGTGAGTGAATGAATGTCTCAATGGTGTCTTTATGAGTACCTACATATGTTTTAAACTAGTATATGTGAGTATTGATGCATATAAGTGAGTATATGTGAGAGTGAGAGTTTGGAAGAGTTCCTGTATAAATAAGTATGTGTTTCTATAAGTGATTGTTCAAGAGAGTCAGTATGTGTACGTTTCAGTAGAAGTAAGTGTAGTGGTGTGTGTATAGCTGTATATGCAAGTAAATGGATGTTTGATAGTGTATTTGCATGTGTGAGTATGTGTGTAAGTAACTCTATAGATGAGTATCGGTGTGTAACTAGGTGTATGTACATATGACGAGTTACAATAGCAATTGTAACTCTAATAGTCATAATAATGATGATAGTAGAAAATTATTGGATCTTAAGAAAATATTAAAACGCATGGAGGCCCATGGAGAATTTATGCTGGCCTATCTTAGATCAGGGATTATTCCTACTGGTCTACGTGTCCGGAACATTCCCGGTATGTTTGTGCATCATAGACCTTTTCTCGAGAAGTGAAGCATGAAAGCAAGCAGGTGCTCCCGCGACCTGATGATTTTAATCGTAGAAACTGCCAAGGAGTTGGCAGCAGCGATAAAGTCTGGGGTTGATGAATTAGAGGAAAAGATTAAACAAATGAATGAGTAGAAGCAGCCATTAAAAAGATAGAAAAATCTAATAGGGAGTTAGAGTCTTTTAGTAACTATTTAAACAAACGCAAGAACGATAAGCTTACAAGAGATAAAAGATTCTACACGATGGAAAATACGTACCCCTATTTAGGTCAAGATTTTTACAAACAAAACCACTATGTGGATGACAAAAGATCTGCACCCCAAAGAATTAATAATTTTTCTGACACTTCAGACTCTGAAGGTGGAAGTTCCAATGCTTACTACGAATCTGAAGGAACTTTTAACCCTTATTCAGGAACACGCCCTCAACAACCTTTTTTAGCCAACAGAGGGCATTGCAGGGGACGTCCCAGGGTGCTCCCTCAGAGTCAGAACAGAGGGAATTTTCAACCCAACCACCATCAACATCAGCAACAGGAACCACAGTTCATTCGAGAGACATGCAACCGGCAGTATTGGAGGCAAGGGATGTAATCCCAATCTTCAATCTTTCCTCCTTCGAATTAGATCCACAAAGTGAAACATTGCTATCTAAAGGTCTCTCCCACGTCCCCCAAGCTCATGTTAACGTGTTTGAGTTACACCAAGATATCATTTCTTTTTTCGTAAGATCAGGCTTAAGAAGTTTTTCTATACTGATGAGGACCCAGAGAATTTTTTGAATACACAAAGGTAGTTAGCATTACCATCTACTTTTATCCCATCATTGGACCAGTTAGGATCAGAGGTGGCGGTTTTTGAGCTAGTAGTTCTTCAGACACTAGAGCAAGCCTTACGTTTCATCCCGAAACCCCTCTATAATTTGAATAGAGATGAGTCTGTGGCATTGAAGTCATTAAGTCGGAACAAAGACCTTGTGATTAAGAGTTGTGACAAGTGATGGAGCGAGGTTTAAAAATATATTTTATTTCGACTCGCAAAGTTAAACTTCCATAATTAAATAATTGTATTAATCAGCATGGAGGGATATGTACTAAATCAACTTAGATTAAAACGCATACATGACATAAGGGATTAACATATGTGCTCTATGTTGCATCTGCATGTACGTGAAAAATAATGAATTAATCTTGTCTATTGTCTTTGTCAGTATTAAATGTGGCTGTTTAATTAATGGCATGTGCTTATTTGTGTGTGCTTATGTCGTGTCTTTTCGTCTTTATGTGGCACAAGTTTGAAAGAGAATCCTGTTTGCTGCTTTTATGCTTCAGCTAGGTAACATAGATTAATGGGTTAATAATTAGAAAAGGAGGGTGGGTAACAGAATGAATTCTAATTCTTTCATTAATTATTCTTTTGTGTTTGTTTAAATACTAGTTCCCCATGAGAGAGACCTAAGGCCTAGGCCTGTTGCTTTTAAGATGGTGTTGTCGAGTCCTGTCCAGAAAGAGCAAGAGCCTTGCGTGGAAAGTTTTATCACGTTGGAGTTATTTTGCAAATTCAATTGAAAAATGTGTTATACATGCTCATGGAAGACTAAGCCAAGGTCGGAAACCGGCAAAGATTGCCAAGCTAAGGAAGTCACGGACTGTCATTTACAAAAATGTTTCTCTTTGAGGAAGCTGCGTGACTTGTGAATAAGAGACAATAGACTCATAGAAGGGTCGGAACTAGGCTTCGAAAAAGATGATGACACCCTGTGGGCTGACGTCTATCAGCCAATGAAAGCTCTGGATGGTAGGGGAAAAGTATATTTTTCAGTGAGATTAGCTAGGGAAAAAGGTATAAAAATTGCCCCCTTGGGCAGGAGGGCGCTTCTCGCTTTGCAGATCCTGTACGCGTGCCGTGCTGAAGGACTTTTTGGAGCACGTAAGGATCAATAGGGTTATTGACTATTTCTTAGGATAAGTGAGTTTTAGACAGGGAAAATACGTTTTAGGTGATGAAAACTGTTTATTTTACTTAAATCATGTTCTTTGATTTTACCTTGAATTTTCAGTCTAATGTGCTAATCCTCAATAAAAGCTGCAAAAATTGCTAATAAAGATTTTAATAAAATGCACTTACATGAATAAAACTAATAAAATAAGATTCTGAAACAACAAGCTGGTCTTGTTATTCATGGTCATGTTACCATTAGTTGATCCATTTACCTTAGTGACTTAATTAAAATGTTTCATGTGCAAAACCATGGTCATTGTATATAAATGTGTAAATAGTTTGTGAATAGGTTCTGTTTAATTAGGTCACATGATTCAGTTGCCCAAAATCTGTCTCGTTGGTTAATGGGCCTTGTGAATGATTTATGATTAATGGTGAGTATCTGGTGTTGGGTAGCGTTGCTGAGACAGAATTTCTATAGGGGCGCTGGATCAATTCTCTGGTAGCAGAGTTACGGTTACTATGGTAACGGACATGCTACATGGTAGTTACATAGGATCTATGACTAAAACATGTTAAGTTTGTCAAGTTGTTATATGTTGTCGAAAGGTTTTTTCCAGCAGTGTGAAAATTCCTAGTTATGCCGGCATATGAGTGGTGTGACAAGTGAAGTTACACAGTTCATTTGTTCTGTTTCAAAATAGTGGTATTGTCATATATCACTAGTGTTGTGGACGTACAGCACAACTTTAGGGATTTTAGGTGTGCTAGGTAGAATTTATAGTGAGGATTGTCTATGAAATCGTAGCTTTCGAGTATAGGGACTTGGAGCCTGTTTTAAAACTCACTGTGAAAAGAGTAATAGAATTTATCTGAGCTTGTGTAAAGGGTAAGGAAGCGTCATCTATTCTTACTGGCGAATGTGAATTTCTATGGTTGGTTAAAGTCCTACCATGATTTCATGTATGTATGGATAGGGAAACTTTCCGTTTGAAAGTGCGTAAATGATTCTGTAATTCCGTTAGAGTCAAACTCTGAATTGTTACTTAATGTGCATTCAGAAGGATACGAGATCGTTATTACCTGTTTGAAGGGTAGAGTAGCCATACTTTATCAACGATTGAATATTCTGTGAAAATAGCGACGTCTATTTCACGCAAAAGAATACCTGAATGATTGTATAAACTGTCACTTTATTTTAGCGAAACAGACAAATGGTTTGTTTTTCTGTCGTTAATAATTAAAATTCATTGAAAAGTTTTGTTTAAAATGGCGCTGTGAAAATATGTTGGGAAGGAGGGGTAAGTTCTTGGAGCGAGAGACGAGAAGCTGCAGCGGCTGTGTACGTCACAGGGTCCGTGCTGTGATTGGCTAACATACGTCACAGCTAGCGCGCTGATTGGCTCACGTGACTCAGACGAGCTGTTAGCTGATTGGCTTAGCCTGAAAGCAGCAATTCTATTGGTTGAGCAAGGTGGTGACGTGTTTTAACCTGATTGGCTTGTTGATGAGTTTCTCGCACGGATTGGCTGGTTTTGCGGAACAACCAGGAAACGTTTACGATTGTTTGGATTTAAGCGGATTTGATTAAAACATCAGTTATTATTATAAAAAAGAAGAGAAAAAGCTTACATGGCTTCAAAAATTGAAAAATATATTTTCACCTGACAAGAAAATTGAAACGCGAGGTGGAAAGTTACTTCATAAGTACAAAGCACCTGCAGCCTATATGGAAGGGGAATATGGTTATCATACTTGCCTTTGGTTTGATAATTGGATGGATTATACCAAAAATGATGGTGTTTTAGCATGGCCAGAAGACGGATCATTTAATATGAGGGTTTTGAAAAACTTGAGAGAAAAAATGATGGCTCTTGTACCCAAGCCTAGACCTACTCAATTTGAAGCTTTAGTTGAATGGGAGGATGAGATGTTTGAACTTGAACGAGAAACCAGAGGTAATAATAAAAGGTCCAAAGTTAAACATTAATCGAGAAACGCATGAAGATAGAATGCGTCGATGGAGACAAGCAGACATGTGTGATGGTTTGTACATAGTAAGAGAAATGGTTACTGAAATACCAGGTCAAAAGAATACCCAAAAGAAAAATAATATTGAAGAAAGTGAAATAGAAGATCCAGTTTTAGAAGAAATTCATATTACTATTCAGAAACAGACTCCTTTTAAACCAGCTTGTACATGGTCTACCCCGATAGTTTCTACAGGAACCACTCCAAGTGCATCACCATTTAATGAGGAATCACCCAGATTATAGCCAAATAATACAGAAACTCCTGAAAGAGTAGAAACGAGAACTAATTCTAGTGCATATGGTGAAAATAGAAATTTTCCTGAAACTCCAGTTTCAGGAAATGAGACTTCCAGAAGTTTAATGGGTACTGGAAAGATGAGGAAACTCCAAGTGCTTCCGAATATTTATGATCAAAAGAAGAATTAATTCGACAGTTAACTAAAGGCATGGAAGCTGTAACAGTTCCAGTAACGATTGGTCCTATTCAACCAGTATTTGATTAAGGAGAAATTAGACATCCAGGTTTAACTATTCCATTAAATGCAGAAATTCAGAAAGTGGCTGAAAAATTTTATTCAGATTTAACAGAAATACATCGAGAGAAAACAATGATGCCTGATTTAACTTTTAATCAAGGTTCATTATGCAGAACGCCAATGGGTGCAGAATCTGATATTGAAACGCCAGAAAAAAGTGTTGAGAAATCAGATATAACCTCCCCAAAACATGATGTTGCTAGATTGAAAGCAGATTTGGAGGAATTAATCATTGGCACAATTGGACCTGACAATTTAAAGCATTATCAAGATGATGAATTATTATTTATTTGTAAAAGTGTACAATGGAAAACTAAAAATAAATATGAGCAGTTGGAAGAATTAGCTGTTGAATTAGAAGTTTATTTGAGCAAACAGCAGAATTTGGGAAAACACTACAGATTAGACTTTACCCAAAAAGACATTGAGAATTTGAATTCAATGGGAAGAATATTGTATATAAAAGATTTGATTGTGTATATAAAAAGATTGGGAGATCTGAGCAAATGGAGAGTGAAATGGACAAAGAAAAGAGAGGAAGAAAGGAGAGAAAGGGGCATGGTGGCAAATCAGTATCCAATGAGGGAAATAGCAGGAGGTGGATATGTGCATGTTCCTTGGTCAAGCCAGGACATTTTATTGTTCCCAAATGATTTTCCTCGGCTCAGAAAAGCCAGTGGAATGGTATCGACAGGTGGATAGATTTATAAAAGTCTCAAATGTTCTGTGGATTGATCTCGATGGATTTTTTGACATTGTTGTCCCGTCAGATCTTTGGACAGAATGTAAAGTTTCTGTAAGTTGGCCAAAGGTAGAACCTACTTGAGATACAGTAACAGGTGCTCCATCATCGGAAGTTATGGGTCTGTATGATAAAGTAATTTACTGGTTGAAAAACAAGATTCCCCCAAAAGAAGTTGATTGGGTTAAAATTGACAGAACAAATCAAGAGCCAAAAGAGTCAGTACATTCATTCAAAGAAAGATTACTGCTGGTGTTTAAACAGTACAGTGGCTATGAACAATTAAGTGAAAAGGACATGAGCCACTTCATATACAGGTTTGTTTATGGCTTGAGACCTGAAATTGGTGATATGATTAGAAATGGAATTGTCGGTTGGCAATCACTCTCAGTTGATGATATTTTGAGGAAGGCTAAATACTGTAGTGATGAGATAGATGCCAGGCAAAAGAAGCTAAAAGAAAAGGCAATGTGGGCACAGGTGAAGGTAGCTGAACAGCAAATTGAAAATTTGGAAAATAAAAATGTTAATGTTGATCAGAATCAGAGTCAAGGTAAATTTAAAGGAAATTACAATAAGCCAAAATGTAATGTTAATATTGAAGAGCTGAAACAAAAGCTCCCTTGTTTTAATTGCGGCGAAATTGGACACTGGAAGCGTGAATGTAAAAATCCGCCCAGAAATTTTAAAAATGCATCATTGAATCCACAGATGCAGAATGATGTAAATCTGCAGCAACAGCTACAGTGACAGTTAAATGAGTTGAATCTGCAGCAACAGCTACAGCGACAGGTAGTGAATCAGCAGAGTCAGATTCCACAACCACCACTCCCAAATTGTGTGAATGTGCAGAGATTCAATTCGGAAACGGGATTCTGTGGAGGTGATCAGGTAAACAGACCGCAAAGAGTGAATGTGCCAAATGTTTCACAACAGTTTTTGATGACAGAAAATGGAGGAAGTGATTTTGAGGATTACTTATGACGGTGCCTGAGAGAAGGGGAAGAGTGTGTGCTTGGAGCCACTCTTGAGGTAGATCAATCAGGACCATTTGTAAATGGTAAAGTGAACGATGTAGAAATCACTTTTCTTGTGGACACTGGTGCTACCCGTTCTACTGTTAGATCAGTGGAAATAGAAAACCTGCCTCTCTCTGGTGAAAGCATCCAAGTAGTTGGCGTAGCTAAAGAGCAAATTAAAACAGATTTGACAGAGCCTGTTAAGGTTGAAATTGGCAAATTTAAAGACAAGCACAGATTTGTAGTTTGTAACAGCAGTCCTGTAAACCTGCTAGGAAGGGACATATTGTGCAAGATGAACTGCAAAATATATTGCTCACCGGAGGGTATTGAGCCCCAAAAACTTGAAGAAGATCGACTTTACAGATTAACAATGTTAATGGTTGAAGCAGAGGAAAGTAAATTATTTCCTGTATTTGACAAAGAAAATCTTCCAGAAGAATTAAAAAAGACAGTTAAAGCTGAAATTTGGGATTTGACAGGAAATGAAATGGGCTTGATGAAAAATGTTGACCCAGTTAAAATTACAGTGAAACAGGGAATAGATTTTCCGAACATTCCTCAGTATAAAATGAAAGCAGAAACCATTGAAGGTGTCATTCCTGTAATTGACAAATTCATTAAACAAGGTGTACTGAAATAAATTGAAAGCAGTCCTTGTAATTCACCGATTATGGGGATCAAAAAGCCAAATGGAACGTACAGAATAGTTCAGGATCTGAGAAAGGTTAATCAGATAGTTGTTCCATGCTGCCCAGTTGTTCCAAACCCAGCAGTGATTCTTCGTCAGATTCCGCATGATGCAGAATGGTATACGGTCATTGATCTTTGCAATGCGTTCTTTACTGTTCCATTGCATCCCGATAGCCAGCAAATTTTTGCGTTCAGGTTCCAGGATCGCATAAATAAAATATCTTGGTCACAGAATTGCAAAAGGAATCAGACAGGTGACAATTGAGAGAATTAAAATGATTCAGGGAATGCAACCTCCAAAAACACAGAGACAGGTCAGAATGTTTCTAGAAATGGTTGGCTATTGTCGCCAAAGGATTAGTGGATTTTCAGTAATTGCAAAACCATTGCAGAGATTAACAAAAGCAGACATAAAAGATCCAATTGTTTTGACAGAAATTGAGATGGAAGCTTTTGAAAAATTAAAAAGAAGCTTGTGTGAAGCACCTGCTTTGGGCATGCCAGATTACGAAAAAGATTTTGAACTGTACTGCAGTGAAAGAGAAGGATGTGCATTATCAGTCCTTATTCAGAGACATGGCAAACTGAGAAAGCCTATAGCTTATTTCTCATCAATTCTTAACCCTGTTGCAAAAGTATTACCAGGCTGTTTGAAAGCAGTAGCTGCAACAAGTGTGAGCCTTGAGCAAAGTGAAGGAATCATAATGGGATTTCCTGTACAAGTCTATGTACCCCATTCTGTTGAAATTCTTCTTACTAGAAGCAAAACTCAGCATTTAACTAACAGACTTACCAAATATGAGAAAGTTATTCTGGGATCAGATAATGTCTCGATAGCAAGGTGTGTGAATTTAAATCCTTCCACATTATTGCCTGATGGTACTGTAACTGAAATTAGAAACAAAAATGATATTGATCATGAATGCTTGGATTTTTTAGAATATTGTACCAAGCCTAGGCAGGACATTAAAGATGTTCCTTTGCCTGAATCAGATTTTGTTTACTTTATTGATGGTTCTTGTCTGAGAACTGATGAGGGTTTTCTGAGAGCAGCATATTCAGTCTGTACAGTTGCAAATGTAGTTGAAGCATCATGTCATGAAGGAATTCGTTCAGCTCAAGTAGCAGAATTGATTGATTTGATTCGTGCTTGTGAAAGAGCAAAAGAGTTCAAAATCACCATAGTGACTGATAGTCAGTATGGATATGGAGTTGTCCATGATTATGGTCAGCTCTAGTCTCAAAGAGGTTATTTAACTTCTGCGGGAACACCAATCAGAAATGCAAATTTGATCAAAAGATTAATTGATGGCATTCAATTACCAGAGAAAATTGCTGTTGTGAAATGTGCAGCTCATAAAAAGGGTGAAGATTATATCACAAAAGGAAATGCCTATGCAGATGAAATAGCAAAATACTGTGCGAAAAACAATTTTGCAATGAATCGGGAAAAAGATCATGAACATGTTTTGAGTTCACTTATGCTAACATCTGTGGTTGAAACATGGCAAGGAGAAAAAGATTTACAGGATGAAGCAAGTGATGAGGAGAAAAACTCATGGTTAAAAGTAGATTGTAGACAGCGAGAAGAAGATGGGATTTGGGTGTACAAAGATGACAGACCAGTTTCACCAAATAGCATGATTGCTGACATGGCCAGAATGTATCATGGTCAAGGACATATTGGAAGAGATTCCATGATAAGGCTATTCAGACAAACTTGGTTTAATCCAAAAATCAGGATAATCGCAGAATCTTTTTGCCAGAGATGTTTAATCTGCCAGCAAATGAACCCTAACAGAAAAACAGTTGTAAGCTTGGGAACCTTAGGACGGGAGGGTGGTCCTTTTACCAGGTTGCAAATGGATTTCATTTACATGCCACCCCATAATAAGCTGAGATATGTCCTCGTGATAATCTGTTTGTTTTCAAGATGAGTTGAAGCGTTTCCTACACGTCACAATGATTCAGTTACTGTTGCAAAATGGCTTTTAAGGGAGATCATACTTAGGTACGGTGTTCCGGGGACTGTGGAAAGTGATTGTGGAACACATTTTGAAAACAGACTGTTACAATTGGTTTGTGAAGCATTGAACATTAAACAAAAGTTGCACTGTGCCTATAGACCAGAAGCATCAGGTGTTGTTGAGCAAGTAAATGGTACACTTAAGAACAGGATTGATAAAATGTGTCTAGCTACAGGAATGAAGTGGACAGATGCACTTCCACTTGTTTTGATGTCTCTAAGAAGTACTCCTGATAAAAAGACAGGTTTAAGTCCACATGATATTGTCATGGGCAGAGTCGTGAGACAAGCATTTGTACCTGTAGGAAAATTGATGAGTATAAATGATAGCGTCATTTTGGAGTACTGCAGGAACCTTTCTGACGTCGTGACTTCTGTGTTCCATCAGGTGGGAACTGAAGTGATAACAAGAGATAAAGAGCAAGCACATGATCTGTTACCAGGTGATTGGGTGAGGACGCAAGTTCACCGAAGAAGAAACTGTTTCGTACCCAGGTGGCAGAAGGCAAGACAGGTGATTCTTGTAACAACAAATGCAGTAAAGTGCAAGGGTTTGAAAAGGTAGATTCATGCAAGTCACACAATTTGTGTACCACCACCTGAAAATCCTGACGAAGGTGACACTACAGCAGATTCAGATTCTGAAGAAGAACCTGAGAAAAATCCAGATTCTGAAGATCGACAGGAAAGTCGACATCTGGAAAATTCAACTGCGAATGAAGCACTGAATAAAAAAGATTTGGAGATTGTGATAGTAGATTCTGATAATGATGAAGATCTGCTAGAAAAAGAAGTGGATAAAGAGTCTGAACAAGAATCAATCCATGGTCAGGAAAGTATTGAAAAGCCGAAGAGAAGCTCTGAAAGCAGGAATGGAAATTCTGAAACTGGGAAGTTAGAAGTAATTCAAGAAGAAGACGAGTTACCAAGTACCAGCTATAAGGATAATGTTCCTAACAGAGTGAAGCTGCCGAGTAAAGAAGATCCTATACAGACTCAGATGAAAGTGATGAAGATATCGAAATAAGAAATTTCAGGAAAAGAGCTTGGAGAACAGAATGTAATGTGACTGAGCCAAAGAAGAAATTACCGACAAAAGGTGATAATTGGCCAAGAGAAAATAAAGGCCTAAAATTTAAATTGGTGAACAGATCAAAAGAACAAGTGGATGAGGTGTCAAGTCAAAAAGGTGACACTGAAAAGAAAAGTGAAGCAGGAAAGAAAATAGAAGTCATTAGTAGTAGGGCAAAAAGAGTTGTAACACCAAACCAGAAGTACAAGTCCCCTGAGTGGACTTATATAATCATCCCACCTGTGGTGGAGGTGAACAGCAGTAGTCAGGAAGAGATAGATGACAATAGTTACAATGATTGAAAACTTTCTGTAAAATGTTGTAGTTTTGTTTTTGGCATAAGGCTGAAGAAAATGTGTTAGGTGACACAAGGTCGAAGAAATTGTGTTACCTGGAAAAACACATTGTTGTAAGACGCAAGGTCGAAGAAAAGCTGTTAGAAAGTAGGGTTTATTTAAAAAAAAAAAGTAAAAAAGGGAGGTATATTTAGTAATTTTAAAATTTTTGATTTTTGTTTTTTGTAAGGCTTTTGCTATCAGAGTTAGGATGCCTTATTCTTATACTAATACCAATTCTAGATGTTCTATTTTGAGGAGATGTTGTAAAATGTCCTCAATTTGTGTGATTTTAATAATCTTGCTTTGGTTAATTTTAGCTGTCATTTTCCCTTTTGGGATCAATAAGGAGATGTATAAAGCTAATATGACAAGTAAAGCTATGGCTAAACAAGATAATTATGGTAATATTGGTGCTACAAGCAAAACTAACAGAGTTATTGATCACAAACCAGAGATACACCAAGATAGATCAGTTGGTGATTTTTCTAGTAATACTTTTTCAAGACTACTAGCAGAGTATGTTAAAGTGATGGAAGTCAAAGATTGTTACATTTGTGTAAAATTGCCTGCTTCTGTTTCAGAGGGAGTAACTTATAATATGCTTCCTCTTACTTATGGCATAACCTGCAGTGTGATAGCTAGCTTATTTTATCATACTGGTCGTTTAGAATATTACTATTCGAACCATGACGAAATCTTTGCAAATTTGAAAATTGACAAAAGCTTAAGTAAGCATAAACAAGCTAAACAGATGAGGGAATTTTTCATTGTAACTAATGAGCTTACCTATGAGTATGCTTTTAAAAACAATTTGACTTGTAAATTGAGAACTGAGGAAAAGTCTTTTCTGAATTTAGTTAAAGAGAGGAGAGCAATGTATAAGAGAAACGAAATGCTCAAACAAACCAAATCGAAATTTTGGCAAATAGAGGATGAAAAGCTAAATGGCAAATCTTTTGGAAATGTTGCTATTCACATAGATAAACCTGTTAGTGGGAAATGTTGTATTAGGAGAGATAATACATTGTTCAATAATTACTTTGTGGGTGCAAGTCAATGTGAAGACACTTATCAGATCATGGGGGGTTGGGGATTCAAAGGTGGCAAGGATCCAATTTGTCATGGAATTTATTTTGTATGTGGGGACAAAGCTTATTACAATCTCCCAGACCAATGGTATGGGACTTGTTTTATTGGATTGTTTTTTCCAAAAAATGTTCATGTTGACAGAAATGCAGAGGGTTCATTTGAGATTAACAGTCATCTGAGCAGATTTAAAAGAAAACGTTTCTCAGAAATTTTGGGAGACATTTTTGAAGCAGTCATACCTTTAGTAGGTATAACCCTGAATGCAGGAAAAATCAGAAAATTGTCCACAATTGTTGACAGACTGTCAACTGATACAGCAAGTGGTTTTCAATTAGTAGATACTGAGCTTATTGCTATAAGGTCCATGGTAATACAGAATCGTCTTGCGTTAGACATTCTGCTAGCAAAAGAGGGAGGAGTTTATGGCATTTTACATGTCCAACACTGCTGTACCTATATCCCAGATGAGAGTCACAGTATCGAGATGCATATCAAAAACATTTCAGAGATCCATTCAGAAATTGTACCCTTAGAAGAGGAAGATTTTTCAGAACGTTTGACCAAAAGAATTGCAGCAATTAAAACCTGGTTTTAAGAGATAGGTAGTTCAATCCTAGGCAAAATTCTGACACCTTTATTAGTTATAGTTTTTGTAATACTGTTGTTGAAGATCAGTTGCATGTTACACAAGAGAAAGAAGTACCTAAGGGAAAAGAAAAGGATTTTTAAGCTTAGAAAGGAACAGGAGAGAGAGATAGAACTGGAAGAGTTTTGTAGAACTCAATATGAGAGTTGCAGGCAAACAGCTGAGACAAGACTTTAGAAATACTAACACAGTGTAAATCAAAACATGTTCTGAAACAAAATTTTGCTAAAATTTTTGGGAGTAGTTTGGTGATTTTGAAATCACCAGATGAGGGAGCTGATGGAGCGAGGTTTAGAAATATATTTTATTTCGACTCGCAAAGTTAAACTTTCATAATTAAATAATTGAATTAATCAGCATGGAGTGATATGTACTAAATAAACTTAGATTAAAACGCAGACATGACATAAGGGATTAACATATGTGCTCTATGTTGCATCTGCATGTACGTGAAAAATAATGAATTAATCTTGTCTATTGTCTTTGTCAGTATTAAATGCGGCTGTTTAATTAATGGCATGTGCTTATTTGTGCGTGCTTATGTCGTGTCTTTTTGTCTTTATGTGGCACAAGTTTGAAAGAGAATCCTGTTTGCTGCTTTTATGCTTCAGCTAGGTAACATAGATTAATGGGTTAATAATTAGCAAAGGAGGGTGGGTAATAGAATGAATTCTAATTCTTTCATTAAATATTCTTTTGTGTTTGTTTAAATACTAGTTCCCCATGAGAGAGACCTAAGGCCTGAGGCCTGTTGCTTTTAAGATGGTGTTGCCGAGTCCTGTCCAGAAAGAGCAAGAGCCTTGCGTGGAAAGTTTTATCACATTGGAGTTATTTTGCAAATTCAATTGAAAAATGTGTTATACATGCTCATGGAAGGACTAAGCCAAGGTCGGAAAACGGCAAAGATTACCAAGCTAAGGAAGTCACGGACTGTCATTTACAAAAATGTTTCTCTTTGAGGAAGCTGCGTGACTTGTGAATAAAAGACAATAGACTCATAGAAAGGTCGGAACTAGGCTTCGAAAAAGATGATGACACCCTGTGGGCTGACGTCTATCAGCCAAAGAAAGCTCTGGATGGTAGGGAAAAAGTATATTTTTCAGTGAGATTAGCTAGGGAAAAAGGTATAAAAATTGCCCCCTTGGGCAGGAGGGCGCTTCTCGCTTTCCAGATCCTGTATGGCGTGCCGTGCTGAAGGACTTTTTGGAGCACGTAAAGGATCAATAGGGTTATTGACTATTTCTTAGGATAAGTGAGTTTTAGACAGGGAAAATAAGTTTTAGGTGATGAAAACTGTTTATTTTACTTAAATCACGTTCTTTGATTTTACCTTGAATTTTCAGTCTAATGTGCTAATCCTCAACAAAAGCTGCAAAAATTGCTAATAAAGATTTTAATAAATGCACTTACATGAATAAAACTAATAAAATAAGATTCTGAAACAACAAGCTGGTCTTGTTATTCAAGGTATTGTTACCATTAGTTGATCCATTTACCTTAGTGACTTAATTAAAATGTTTTTAGAGTGGCTTAACATGACGGATTCTAATCTGAGATTTACTGCACAATACAGTATAGACAAAGTTGAGTTCCTTGACCTCCTAATAAGACATATGGACAATAAACTGGAGGTTGATCTTTTTGTGAAGCTAACGGCACGGAAAACGTTGCTTCATTTTAATAGTTTTCATCCAAGATGTCAACGTCAGAGTATCCAGTTTTCTCATTTCTTGAGAGTCAGAAGAAACTGCACTAATCTGGTTGATTTTGACAGTCAGGCTGCGGTAATGAGAAAAAAGTTTTTAGAGAGAGGCTACCCACATAGGCTAATAAGGGATTCCTATAAGAGAGCAAGATTTTATGATCGTGACCACTTATTGAGATCTAAGATAGTAAAAGAGAATGTACAGTTGGTCTGTATTACTAAACATTCGACTTTGGACAATAAAGTCAAACAGATTGTCAATGCCAATTGGCACATTCTCAACAGTAATCCGACTCAAATTATCAAGTTTTTGCATATAAACGGAATAGAAATATTAAAGACCTTTTAGTCCATTCACGTTTTGAAGATAGAACTATGGCCCATGAACCAGTCCAGAGATCATTATTGAATAACTTACCTGTTAAGGGCACTGTCAGGTGCTCTTCTTGTAAATCCTGCAATAACATCTTGGGAGGTGAAACATTCACACACAACGGCTCCCAATGAGTGCCACCGGTATGTGGAATTGCAAAACTGCGAACCTGAGAAAAATCCAGATTCTGAAGATCGACAGGAAAGTCGACATCTGGAAAATTCAACTGCGAATGAAGCACTGAATAAAAAAGATTTGGAGATTGTGATAGTAGATTCTGATAATGATGAAGATCTGCTAGAAAAAGAAGTGGATAAAGAGTCTGAACAAGAAGCAATCCATGGTCAGGAAAGTATTGAAAAGCAGAAGAGAAGCTCTGAAAGCAGGAACGGAAATTCTGAAACTGGGAAGTTAGAAGTAATTCAAGAAGAAGACGAGTTACCAAGTACCAGCTATAAGGATAATGTTCCTAACAGAGTGAAGCTGCCGAGTAAAGAAGATCCTATACAGACTCAGATGAAAGTGATGAAGATATCGAAATAAGAAATTTCAGGAAAAGAGCTTGGAGAACAGAATGTAATGTGACAGAGCCAAAGAAGAAATTACCGACAAAAGGTGATAATTGGCCAAGAGAAAATGAAGGCCTAAAATTTAAATTGGTGAACAGATCAAAAGAACAAGTGGATGAGGTGTCAAGTCAAAAAGGTGACACTGAAAAGAAAAGTGAAGCAGGAAAGAAAATAGAAGTCATTAGTAGTAGGGCAAAAAGAGTTGTAACACCAAACCAGAAGTACAAGTCCCCTGAGTGGACTTATATATTCATCCCACCTGTGGTGGAGGTGAACAGCAGTAGTCAGGAAGAGATAGATGACAATAGTTACAATGATTGAAAACTTTCTGTAAAATGTTGTGGTTTTGTTTTTGGCATAAGGCTGAAGAAAATGTGTTAGGTGACACAAGGTCGAAGAAATTGTGTTACCTGGAAAAACACATTGTTGTAAGACGCAAGGTCGAAGAAAAGCTGTTAGAAAGTAGGGTTTATTTAAAAAAAAAAAGTAAAAAAGGGAGGTATATTTAGTAATTTTTAAATTTTTGATTTTTGTTTTTTGTAAGGCTTTTGCTATCAGAGTTAGGATGCCTTATTCTTATACTAATACCAATTCTAGATGTTCTATTTTGAGGAGATGTTGTAAAATGTCCTCAATTTGTGTGATTTTAATAATCTTGCTTTGGTTAATTTTAGCTGTCATTTTCCCTTTTGGGATCAATAAGGAGATGTATAAAGCTAATATGGCAAGTAAAGCTATGGCTAAACAAGATAATTATGGTAATATTGGTGCTACAAGCAAAACTAACAGAGTTATTGATCACAAACCAGAGATACACCAAGATAGATCAGTTGGTGATTTTTCTAGTAATACTTTTTCAAGACTACTAGCAGAGTATGTTAAAGTGATGGAAGTCAAAGATTGTTACATTTGTGTAAAATTGCCTGCTTCTGTTTCAGAGGGAGTAACTTATAATATGCTTCCTCTTACTTATGGCATAACCTGCAGTGTGATAGCTAGCTTATTTTATCATACTGGTCGTTTAGAATATTACTATTCGAACCATGACGAAATCTTTGCAAATTTGAAAATTGACAAAAGCTTAAGTAAGCATAAACAAGCTAAACAGATGAAGGAATTTTTCATTGTAACTAATGAGCTTACCTATGAGTATGCTTTTAAAAACAATTTGACTTGTAAATTGAGAACTGAGGAAAAGTATTTTCTGAATTTAGTTGAAGAGAGGAGAGCAATGTATAAGAGAAACGAAATGCTCAAACAAACCAAATCGAAATTTTGGCAAATAGAGGATGAAAAGCTAAATGGCAAATCTTTTGGAAATGTTGCTATTCACATAGATAAACCTGTTAGTGGGAAATGTTGTATTAGGAGAGATAATACATTGTTCAATAATCACCGGTATGTGGAATTGCAAAACTGCGAATACGGTTTACTTTATCCTATGCCCTTGTCTCCTCGGTTACGTTGGCGGAACTTCTAGATCCATCCAGGTAAGATTGACTGAACACCGTTCAGCCATTAGAACAGGCAAGACTCAGGCTCCTCTAGTTAAACATTTTGAGGAAAAGAATCACAAACCTGACGATTTCAAACGGCGTATTTTAGAAAAATTAAGTACACCAGATAGCAAAGGAGGTTGCAAAATACGAAAGAAAAGGAAAGTTTATTGGATTTTTATGCTGGACACCTTCAAAAAGGGTCTAAACAGCGAGATTCCATGGGAGAATGCGATAGTATAGGCTCACATTAGACCTTGAAAGGATATGACATTGCTTGTTCTATCCAGCGGTATCCTCATTATCAGGTTTTAGTAGTTTTTAGTTTCCCAAGATACCTGGTTGTTTTTTGATCAGGTTTATACAGGATCTCCCATTGATTAGATAGCATTATGCTTATAGGAACTGGGCACACAAATGTGTTTGTTTATTTTTTTGGACTATTTCTTGATTACCTGTATCGTTGTCGACTACTTATCGTGACATTAAACATTGATATTACCATGAGCCAACATTTATTAAGGTTTAGATGAGTAATTTATTATTAGAATTGATGGCATCTGCTGTAAAAGTTCATTGTCACTCTGAGTGAATCTCATCCTTAGTCCTTGATTTCATATATCGATTGATATTATTTGTCCTGACGTTAGCATTTAATATTTAGTTTAATTCCTTTGTTGTGCGAGAGTATGATTTGATAGAGGTCTCGTAGGATCACTTTTTAGATATAATTAGGCTTTTTATTTTTCTACGAGGCAAACGAAGAGTGATTGTATGTAAGTAAATGCTTTATTGTACAGTTAATAAAAACCATTACAAATAGCTATTAGTAGTAAAAGAAAGTGGTCGGATAAAGGAAAACGGTTAAAAAGGTCGGTCTGAGACCATTAAAAAATGGGACAGTAGTCGTCTAGCATTAAGTACAGGTACATTTCTGTTTTGAATTAAAAGTTGTGTATATGTCCGGGCACTTGCTTTCGGCAAGTGGGTTGTTCTATCCCCTCCTCTCCCCTTCAGACCGGCATCTCCCAGAGTGTTAGTGCTTCTTGGGGAAAGTACTTTAGTGTTCTTGGTCAGTATGGGTCTCTTATATGTGTAAGAAAGAAGGGGTATCCCCGACTAGAGTTCCTAATTCGGGATAGGTATACTATTTGAAAGAAAAGTAATTAGGAACTGGTTTGAAATAGAAGGTAAAAACGGACAAATGACAGCAAGAACTATTGCAAAACAAAGTGTGTGATACAAAAATATGGCTTTTATTTTATTTTATTCAAGTATTAATCTATACACAATATCGTTATTTTGTTACAAGTAATTATCGTGTGTAAGCCTCCACTATACATGTGACTGTCAGTCTACATATACATCCTATACATATTTCAAGTGATTAGTTAGGGCTTGGAGGTTATGTGGAAGATTGTTTCAACACACTATACATAAAAACATGGCCACAGTATGGGTCTCTTGCCCGATCTGAGGGCTGGAGGCAGATGATGTTGTATAGGTGATGTTAGTGTCCGCTTGTGCTCTCGTCGTTTTGAGCCTGGTTTCTGCCAACCCAAGATATTTTACCAGTCGGCAGGCCATTTGTACGTCGTCTCCTCTAAAGCAGCTCAAGACTGCTTCTCTGCAGGACCTGATTCCTTTGTTTAGAAATAAGGGTCTCAGTAGGTTCTTCCGGTCTTGCTGCAGCGCTTTGCAGATGGTTATGAGGCGTGTAATATTTTCCTCGTGAATTCCACACAGGCGGCATTTTGCTGGTTTTAATGGTCGCAGCCACGGGGCCATGTGGCCCGCTGCTGGTAGCACTCCAAGTCGTAGTTTTAAAAACGATTCTTTAGTTGTTTTGGAGAAACTGTTCACCAGGTATGCCTGTGGAATAAGTTTGTTATATGTTTGCACAGTCAGCCAGCCATGAGCTCTCTTGGCTAATGAGGCTTTGTCTTGCAGGAGGGATTCTTTCTTGACGATTCTGTTTATAGTTTTTTTGAAACCTAACGGGCTCCCTTGGAGATCCCATAACTGCCTTGCCCCAAGGTGATTGATGGCATCCTCCAAGAAATGTCTTGCCGGACAGTCACTTTTACTTTGTATGTCTTTCCAGAGGAGTGCATTAAGGGTATTTTCTTCTCCTCTGCTTATTTTATGCCAGGTCTTAAGGTAAGTTCCCTTTCGTGCAAGTTCTTCTTTGGCCAACCCAAATTCTAGGCGGATCTGCACCGGTGAGATGTATTTCGGAAGACCGAACATGATCCGCATTGCTTTTGAGACTACTCTATTCAGGGTTCCCGTGGCCCTCCCTCTCATTGCTTCGCTTCCGTATGTGATAGATGGAATCAGCTTAGCTTGGATCACTTGTAGGAGCGGAGCGAGGTTTAGGCCAACGATTTTGTTTTTGAGGTTCCTGAGTGATGCTGCTATCATTAGGCCTCTCCTCTTAATCTCCTCCAGTTGTGGTTTGAAGCTACCCCTTTCGTCTATAATCACTCCAAGGTAACAATATTTGTTTGTGGTTTCCAGTTTGTTCGATTCCAAGTACCATCTAAATGGTAGTTTTTGCTTGCGATAATTAAGGGGCATGATTTTTGTTTTACTGTAGTTGATGCAAAGTTTGTTAGCTTTGGAGTATTCCGCAGTGATGTTGAGGAGTCGCTGTAGTCCAATCTGGGTCCGGCTGATCAGCACCAGGTCGTCGGCGTAAAATAGGCAGGAAAGCTGTTTGCCCACTAGTTTTGGAGCATGCGAGTTGTTGGCGTTAAGTTTTGTGGAAAGGTCGGCCATAAAAAGGTTGAATAAGGTTGGCGCTAACACACAGCCTTGTTTTACTCCTGTGTAGGTTTGAATTTTCTTTGTTAGGTACTCCCCAGAGCCTAGTTTGACCTGGACCCATGTGTCGCTGTGCAGGAGGATTAGCTGATTCAGTAGATCGTCTGGGATGTTCATTCTTTTCAATTTTTTCCATAACAGGTTTCGGTCTACCCGGTCGAATGCAGCACTTTAGTCTATGAAGCACAGATACAATGGGTAGTTTCCCTCTTGGGCTGAATCGGTCAGTAGTGACAGGGCTAGGATGTTGGTAGATGTCCCCATGTTTTTCCTGAAGCCGGTTTGGTTAAACAGGATTGTTGAAGTTTCTTCTACCCATTGCGTTAGTTCCTGAAGTAGGAGGCCTGCATAATACTTTGCCTCGTTATCTAGAAGGGCTATTAGCCGATAACTTTTGGGGTCTTTTCTATCACCTTTTTTGTAGATTGGGGATATTACTGCCCCCCTCCATGATTGTGGGATTGTGGATGATTGCCAGATTTTTTCGAACATTGGTTTGAGATTTGTTGCCCAGTATTTTGGGTCCTGCTTAAATAATATTGGTGGTATTCCGTTTGGACCAGGGGCTCCATCTCTTCTACCTTTTGCAATCCTTTTAATTATTTGTTCCGTAGTAATTATTACAGCTTCGTTCGTTCTCAAGTATTCTTGATGTAGGGCCGGATGTTCGTCCGTCTTTCCATTGTCGGTGCCTGTTTCTTTCCCCCGTTCTTTAGTCTCACCGAAGTGGGTACTAAAGTGGATTATCCAGTCGTCTTCTGTCACCTGGGAATCAATCCCTCGGTTTTTCCCATTGATCTGAGCATTGATCTTTTGCCAGAACTGAGCACAGCGATTTGATTTGGCGTCATATAGGAGTTTTCCCCAGAGTGCCTCTTCCTCTTCCCTTTTTTGTTGCCATGCTAGTTTCTTGCGCTCTCCTTTTAGCTGTCTGAGCTCTTGGAGGTGGGACGGGTCTGTTTTTACTCTTCATAGAGTCCGGTTAATCATTGTCTTCAGTGTTTTTAGCCTACTGGTGTATCGGGAGTAATTACCTCTTTTCTGTTTCGTATTGCAGCTGTTTCTTGTTCGTGTTACAAGCTCTTTTCTCTGCGCGATGTCTCTCATTTGTTTTGCAAGCGCTTCCCAGCTTGGTATCGGGTTATGCGTGATGCTTTGAGCTTCGTTGAGTGAGAGTATCGCTTGCTCTTGTAATTTTTCTGGGTTAGAGACTTTGCATTGTACCCGTCTTTCATTTGATGTAAAGTCTGTGCCTACGTTGTTCGAGCAGGGAGGCTTTAGTATCGCTGCTGTGCTTATTATTGTTTCCTGAGGCAGGTGATCACTACCGTCAGTGAGACCGATTCTAAAGTCTACCACTCTATGATATAGACTGCGAGATACAAAGGTAAAGTCAATGGTAGAACTTGCCTGGGAACTGTGAAATGTTGCTGACTGCGGTTGATCCCCTGGAAATCTTCCGTTAAGTGCCCTGAGTCCTAGCTCCTCTAGTGTAGCCAGCAGGGTCCTTGTGATTTTTGTGCTTCTGCCCCCGAGGTGCGGTCTTGGCAATTGGGATCCCAGGCGAATGGGTCCTCGTCATATTTGGTGCCCGTGCCTGCATAGCTCAGCAAATTTAGATTGAAATCCCCTGAGATAATGATGTTATTCGTGAGCTCTGCCTTCACCAGTTTCACAAGTTCTTCCTTCAGTTGTCGGGCTCCCTTCTTTTTCTCCCTAGGGTGCAGGTAGAGGTTTACAAAGATTATATCCTCATTTGGATCTTGCACACGGGGTGACAGTCGTAGAGCTAGCATTGCATTTGGTGCAGATAAGTTGTAGTCTAGCTGTTCTACTTTTAGTATCGCTTTTAATGAGCTATAGGTGGCAAGGCCTCCTTTCTTGTGGCCGAAAAGTGAGCTCTGGGTAGGCGGTTGGAAGAACAGTGTGTACCCTGACAGAATTGGAGGTGATTCTGTCCAAGTTTCTTGTAAGGCGATGACGTCGAATTTTGTCAGGTGATTGCTTAGATCAGTGTCTGAAAATGTATCGCCAGTGCCGTTGATGTTCCATGAGCATGTACTTAGGGTGTTAAGTTTGTTGACTATTTTTGTTTTTGTTTGTCATTGGCTTGTCTCTTTCGCATTAAGGGTCTTTGCGAGCCAGCTCCAATTGGGTGAAGCCCTCTTGTCGTTAGTCAGTGATCTTGTTGCGAAGAGTGAGATATGAGAAGGGCACAGTCCTCTTTCTACTCCGCTGCCATTGCTAGATGATCGGTGTTGTTTACATTACGGTCATCACTATCGTGGTGTATACATTTTGTCCCTTCTGCCTTCTGTGACAATTTGTATTTAATTTAATCGTCTGCCCTCATTTTTATTTGTATTTCAGTACGACAATGACCTTGATCTTAAAAGAAACATTTGAGCTTCATACCATGCAACTGATTGCGTGACACGTGATTATTTGCACAACGCTATTTAAACAACTGCTTTGCAATAGGAGTTTGATTCCTCCTCCCCGTGACGTAAGACGCTGGTGGCCATTTTCCACCCCGCGTTCGGCATTTGTGTTTATGCAAACATCGAAGGTAAGCTCTGGACGTTAGGGTCACTTTATGTAGGATTAATTCACTACCAAAAAGTGCTACATTCATTTATTATAGACGCCATTGAACTTTGGTGCTTTTTCTATTCCATATTTATATATCCGGGATTCTTGATATACGTGCCCCGCTAGATTGCCGTTCCGGATTATTTTGTCCCTGTTCACAAATTATAAATCGTCTAAATATACGATTAAGGTAAATATGGATATACCTAGTGACTACATGTTTTGTGCTTAGTTCTATTCTGCATGGATAATATTTAAATACTTGTGCTTGTTGTAATTTCATCAGGTCGAACAGCACTGACAGTGAACATTAAAATTTGATCCTTGTGACCGAAATATCATTCTGTTGCTTTAGAGGTATGTCGCCTTGTTTGGCCTTTGCTGCCTGCCCTAGCTTATTTACTAATTGTAGTGATAAAGTCCAATAAAAATGTATTTGGATTGTCTTCATTAGGTTTGACATTACTGCTAGTGATCTATAAAGTTTTAGGCTCGTGACGGAAAAATCTATCCCGTGCACTAGAGGTATGTTGCCTCATTTTGCCCCACTTTCTGGCTCTTGTTTCTTCCCCGTTCTCTTTTCCGTTACGGCATCAGCTCCCTTTTCCCTTCTGCAAACTGGATAGTCCACACATTGAGATGTGGTGTGTATTTAATAATAAAGTTTTATCCCCCGAAATGGTAATATCTATCCTGTGTATTAGAGATATGTGGCCTCCTTTGGCCCCGCTTTGTGGCCTTTGTTCCTTCCTCTGTTCTTGTTTCCGTCCCGGCATCAGCCCCCCTTTCCCTTCCTCATACTGGATAGTCTACATATTGAGATGTGTTGTGTGCTTAATAATTGAGACACCTTGAAACGTCCTAATTATTATTTATGGTTTATCCCTATTAGGACGAGTATCGATAAAATCTATGCTAAAGTCAACACAACATTTATGAATGGAGGAATATATTGAATTATTAAAGGTATGTTCCTTTAGGACAGAAGAGTTTTCACTGAAACATCTTGTATGTTTTTAACTTGACCCATACTAAGGGGCCGATTAGGATTGCGGAGGAAACTGGTTCCGTCCTCCAAGGAAGCGGCCAAGATACTCCGGTCCGCACCGCGGAGAAACCTCCGTAGCAATTAGGATGAAAATGGGACTAAAGTCCGACCGCAGCGGATGGACCACATAAAACTCCGTCTGCGGCGAACGGAGTACACCGGAGACCGCCGCAAGCGGACGGAACCTAAGAAACACCAACCGCCGCGGACGAACATGACCGCCGGAACAGCCACAACCACCGCAATACCAGCGGAGGCTCCGTGTGCGCGATTAGGATAACGCCGCCTGTTCCCCGGTATGCACCTCCATCCACGGCCGCAGCGGAAACAATGCAACGAGAAAACTGTACATCCCAGCGGAAGGCCAACACGAACAACATCCCTACCGTCAAACCAATGGCAAAATGTCTGACGGAAGTTATTAGAAAACACACGAAACAGGACTACCACCCACCAGAAACACCCACACCAATCACAAGCCACAATGACATCCCCCAAGCACCTACTAATCCACACTAGTCAACACACCCACCTAGCACCTGACTGCCAACAACCATTGGAACACAACCACGACACAGACTATAAAATTACTCCCACTCACTACCACAATCCTTTGCATCACAGCATAGCTGCTAGCAAGAGGCCCGAGACGACGGACAGCAGACATAAATTGCACACATACAACCACCACCCAAACACACCCACCACACAAACACCCACCACACCATTCCTACACACCACACACTTGCACCTCCCTAACCAATCAACCCACACCTTGAGCACCACACACCATTGCACCCAAGAAAAACCCGAAATTCACGGAGACAGAGTTGAAGGTCATGGTGGATGAAATCATCCGTGTTGAACCCCACTTATTCGGGACACTAGTCCAGCAGACCACCGTGGCCCACAAAAATCACATGTGGGACAGGATAGTAACTCGGGTGAATGCGTCAGGGACCGTGCCAAGGACAAAGCACGAGATCCAGAGGCATTGGCATGACCTAAAAACCAGGGTCAAAGGCATCCGTGCTAAAAACCATCTGCGAGCACATCACACTGGCGGCGGCACACCTCCGGAGCCCATACCCTATACTGATTGGGAGGAAAAGGTGCTGGGCATACTGCACCCAGAGAGCCTAGAAGGAATTGAGGAAGGAGAAGAGGCTGGTAAGTACAAACCAAGCACCACGAGCACATAGACATGGCCTGCCTCACACAACTGAGAAGAAAAAGCTCCCAGGCTCTAACCCATGCATGTGGGCTACAGACTCACCAAAATGTAAACGACTCCCAACAGGCCCCCATGTCCACAGGGAGGGTGGTGGTGTGTGGGGTGTGTGAGAGAGGTCACAACTACAACTCCCAACAGGCCCCCATGTCCACAGGGAGGGTGGTGGGGTGTGGGGTGTGTGAGAGAGGTCACAACTACAACTCCCAACAGGCCCCCATGTCCACAGGGAGGGTGGTGGGGTGTGGGGTGTGTGAGAAAGGATAGTACTACAACTCCCAACAGGCCCCCTTGTCCACAGGGAGGGTGGCGGTGTGTGGGGTGTGTGAGAGAGGTCACAACTACAACTCCCAACAGGCCCCCATGTCCACAGGGAGGGTGGTGGGGTGTGGGGTGTGTGATAAAGGATAGTACTACAACTTCCAACAGGCCCCCTTGTCCACAGGGAGGGTGGTGGTGTGTGGGGTGTGTGAGAGAGTATAGTACTACAACTCCCAACAGGCCCCCTTGTCCACAGGGAGGGTGGTGGTGTGTGGGGTGTGTGAGAGAGGATAGTACTACAACTCCCAACAGGCCCCCATGTCCACAGGGAGGGTGGTGGGGTGTGGGGTGTGTGAGAAAGGATAGTACTACAACTCCCAACAGGCCCCCTTGTCCACAGGGAGGGTGGTGGTGTGTGGGGTGTGTGAGAGAGGTCACAACTACAACTCCAAACAGGCCCCCATGTCCACAGGGAGGGTGGTTGGGTGTGGGGTGTGTGAGAGAGGTCACAACTACAACTCCCAACAGGCCCCCATGTCCACAGGGAGGGTGGTGGTATGTGGGGTGTGTGAGAGAGGTAACAACTACAACTCCCAACAGGCCCCCATGTCCACAGGGAGGGTGGTGGGGTGTGGGGTGTGTGAGAAAGGATAGTACTACAACTCCCAACAGGCCCCCTTGTCCACAGGGAGGGTGGTGGTGTGTGGGGTGTGTGAGAGAGGTCACTGAAAAGTAATGTATGGCAAACACAACATGTCATGTCCAAAGTATTGATCATCAAAAGCTTGTCCCTCAGGTGATCGCAATTTGACTGGTGAAACCAGCAACCCGCCGCGACACTCTCCTCACTCACATCCAGGACTCTCTTGGGACGATGCCACAGCCAGCTCCGGTGCGGAGGAGGGAGCGGGCCAATGCACAGTGCCAGGGCCATTTGCCTCACTGGAAATCCCTGCCTCAACAACCGTGGCCTGTGTCACTCCTGCAACACCTGCCACAGTGAGCTGTAGACCCACCACCACCACCTCCACCACCACCATTACCACCACTCCTGCCTGTGCCACCCTGCCTGATCCACCGCAAGACGCAGGGCCATCAACATCTCAGCCAAGCAGGGAGAGTGGACGGGAGAGGAGAGAGCCAAGGCAACATCCCCCAAGCAGGAGTACCTCACACAGGCGAGCTGGGGAGGGACCCACCCCATCCTGCCGCTGAGACACTGGAAGCCCTAGGCAGAGTCCAGGTGTCCTATGAGTGTGGCCAGGGACATGCTGATCGTGCCCACCAGGACCTGGTTGATAACACCAATGTGTTGCGGTCCATTGACAGCCGCCTTGGCCAAATAGTGGACCTCCTGGGCCAGCACACATCACTGTAGAGGGAATGGTTAGACCGCAACAGCCCCCCCTCAACCAAGTGTCCAGCCGCCACGGTCAGCAACACCACCGCCACCGCCACCTGTGTCCCTGGACACGGATGTGGCCCCTGAGCAACCTGCCCCACAAGCTGACTCCGTACCGGCTCCAAGACGGAGGGGCCGTCCGAGGCTGGATGGAGGTGAGAGCAGTGGGGATGCTCCATCTACACGCTCAAAGAGGGGCCGACAATGACTGTAACACTGCCTGAGGCTGCCATCCACCCGCAAACTATCCTGTCCCACTACGCCAAGTATTGGCACAGGTCTGCTGGACTAGCCTGACATCACCCAATGTGGTGTCAGCACAGACATTTCATCTACCATGACCTTCAACTCACACTCACCCACCCAACACTTACTTGCATATATCCACCAGCACCAATGCACAACCTGTAAATACATTTCACCTACACACTCAATGATGTGTTGCCTCCATGTTTATTCACATGATTGTCTCAGAAACAGACCTGACCAGGTGCAGGGAACCATGTCGTCCAGAATCCTGCCGCTGTGGGAGTGACCTAGGGAAAATCAGAGACAGCAAACACACGTCAGGAAAGTGATTCACACCCATCACAACACACTGCAGTGCAAAAATCCACAAACCACACCCATCACAAAATCAGTGGATGAGAGGACACACATCATGGAGACTTGCATGTCCAGAGAACTAAACACACATACATGCAAACATAACATACCAGAACAGGCAGCTGATAAACACCACATCCACACACCACCAGCAAACATACATAACGCATTGTCAACCGGCACAGGAGGTAGTCACTCACATTCAAGGGCAATAGCGATCAATGAGCTGACGCCTCTGGTCCACACCTTCCTCCTCACCACTATCCTCATCAGTCGACATGGGTGGGATGGGAGGCCGAGGAACTTGTTGGTCTTCAGGGTCCAAGATCAGTTCAATGTTATTGCGCACTGCCAGGTTGTGGAGCATGCAGCAGGCAATCACGATCCTGCATACTTTGCCTGGTGAGTAAGGCAGGGCCCCTCCGGTCTTATCCAGGCACCGAAACCTGGACTTTAGCAGTCCAAAAGTACGTTCCACCACTCTACGTGTCCTTCCATGGGCATCATTGTAGCGCATTTCACCCGCTGTAGTAGGATTACGTATGGGACTCAGGAGCCAGGGCCGGTTTGGGTACGCCGAGTCCCCTATGTAGGGGGATGACAGACAAAAATAGCACAACCAGAATTGGTGGGTACCCCATGCCACACAGACATAACAAATGTCCCCACAGCATACTCACCAACACGCCACGCGTGTCCTGGACGCAGATTTGCCATCAGTTGGGGTACAATGCTGCTCCGCATGATGTGGGAGTCATAAGCGGAGCCTGGAAATCTTGCACACACATGGGAGATGATGTTGTCGGCCAGGCACACCACCTGCACGTTGAGCGAATGAAAGTGCTTGCGATTCCTATATACCGGCTCACGTGCCCGTGGTGGAATGAGAGCGATATGTGTGCCATCAATGGAACCCACTACGTGTGGTATCTGGCCCAGTGAATAGAAGTCTGCTTTGACTGCTGCCAACTCTGCCGGCCGTGGGAAATGGATGTAGTCATCCTTGTACAGCATCATGGCTTTTAGAACATCCCGAAGTACCATGCTGAACATGGACTGTGACATCCCCCCGGCATGTCCAACTGTGTACTGAAAGGTGCCAGTAGCAAAAAAGTGTAGTGCCGCCATCACCTTAGCTGTGGGTGTAATGGAACCAGGATACGTCCTTCGTGGCTGCAGATGAGGAGACAATTGGTCTACAAGCTCCTTCAATCTACGTCGATCTAGCCTGATTTTCCTGATCACCTCCTCGTCAACCATATCCTCCAGCACAGTGTATGGGCGATGGACATTTGGTGCCCTCCTGTGTGGGAGTAGATGTAATATAAGTCAACTTACAAAAAACGCATGGCTGTGCAACTCCATCACATGTAAGCCAACACTAGCAAGAAGATAAATGTTGTGGACAATAGTCATATGTGTGACATCTCAGAAAGTTACGACAATACGGAGTGCCCTATGAAAAATGTGCAGCCACTAGCAACATGAAGTGTGTCAACATGTACAATGCAACTTAGTCTCATGTCAACATTACTGCCAACAAGACATGTGTAAGGACCCAAATGTGTTATAGCCTCATCACAGACACACATGCACGTGCAAACACTAAACGATAATGCTACACACACTCCATGTCATCATGCACCAATGACAACACTGACAATGGTGAGCATCCGCTCATTACATGCATGGTCAAACACTAGGCAACACACATACGCTTACACAGAATGCATGTGTACCCCCACCATTGTTATTAGCACACATTAACTACACACTGTCAACAGATTCAGAATGTCGCGAGACAGGCCTGATGTACTGTGTAGATGTGAAGAATTTGAAACGTGTGTAGGGAACTACAAGACGTCAACACGTCGACATGCACATGTGTAGCACATTGTGTGCAAATCAATGGCCATAGTATGAACACACATGATATAGTGCATGACATATGCACTTTCGCCAGCACGGTCACAACCCTCATAACGCAATAGCGGACTATACAGCACGGTGCAGCGCTCCAATTAATAACATCATTGGCGCCGCCATGGCGGTGCACTGATTCCGCCATTTTCAAATGGGCATACGCGGCACGCATTCCCTCTTCCCATTGGCTGCCTGTGCACGGACCGTCACGGTCACACATCGGCAACCGCACGTGCGCACACCCGCGACGGTTGCATCTTTTGCAACACTGTTCAATCAGTGGCGCCACCATGGCGGTGCACGCCTTCCGCGGGGGAGGTGCAGGCCAACACATACTTGTAATTATGGAAATCGAAATGGCAGGTCATGACCCCCCTTACAGTCACATTGCATCATCCACCGTACACCGGCCATGCCAGGCCCGGTGCACACCCGCCGTGCTAGGCATGTCACCCACCGCCGGGCCAGGCCGGTGCACACCCGCCGTGCTAGGCATGTCACCCACCGCCGGGGCAGGCATGTCACCCACCGCCGTGGGTGACATGCCTGGCCCGGCGGTGGGTGACATGCCTGGCACGGCGGTGGGTGACATGCCTGGCACGGCGGTGGGTCACATGCCTGGCCCGGCGGTGGGTGACATGCCTGGCACGGCGGTGGGTGACATGCCTGGCCCGGTGGTGGGAGACATGCCGGGCCCGGCGGTGGGTAACATGCCTAGCACTGCGGGTGTGCACCGGCCTGGCCCGGCGGTGGGTGACATGCCTAGCACGGCGGGTGTGCACCGGCCTGGCCCGGCGGTGGGTGACATGCCTGGCACGGCAGTGGGTGACATGCCCGGCCCGGCGGATGGGTGACATGCCTGGCACGGCGGTGGGTGACATGCCTGGCACGGCGGGTGTGCACCAGGCCTGGCACGGCGGGTGTGCACCGGGCCTGGCACGGCCGGTGTACGGTGGATGATGCAATGTGACTGTAAGGGGGGTCATGACCTGCCATTTCGATTTCCATAATTACAAGTATGTGTTGGCCTGCACCTCCCCCGCGGAAGGCGTGCACCACCATGGTGGCGCCACTGATTGAACATTGTTGCAAAAGATGCAACCGTCGCGGAAGTGCGCACGTGCGGTTGCCGATGTGTGTCCGTGACGGCACGTGCACAGGCAGCCAATGGGAAGGGGTAACGCGTGGCACGTATGCGCCATCGACAATGGCGGAAACAGTGCACTGCCACACCAGGGCCTGTCATTGGGCCGTTTCGAATGAGGCATCCAGGGGGAACCAATAGCTGCCCACGTGTGCCACTAACATGGGCTCTGGGCCCTATATATGTGTGACTTTCACAAGCACACATTCACTGCTTTGATCCAGTGCTGCCTGTGACCATCACCTCGACCAGCTGCTGCTGAGCTGACCAACGGCTGCTACCTGTGACCATCACCTCGACCAGCTGCTGCTGAGCTGACCAACGGCTGCTGCCTGTGACCATCACCTCGACCAGCTGCTGCTGAGCTGACCAACGGCTGCTGCCTGTGACCATCACCTCGACCAGCTGCTGCTGAGCTGACCAACGGCTGCTGCCTGTGACCATCACCTCGACCTGCTGCTGCTGAGCTGACCAACAGCTGCTGCTGTTGTCCAGGACCTTGCCATGCAGGGAGTGCGAGAGACCCGGTCGCGTCCCTTCACCGCAGCGGAGCTGGATGTCCTTGTGGACGGTGTGCTCAGCCACTACCAACGGCTCTACGGTGCGCCCGGACAGGTGGTAAGTACAGTGGTGTACATGTTGTTGGTCATGAGGTGTTCTGTGGCTCCTGTCTTCTGCAGGCCGTGCGGTGTGCTGTGGGACCTTTACATGTGTAGTGCTGAGCATGGCTGCATGTTGAAACATGTTACTACGATGTTTGTGCATGTCATACAGTCCACTTACATTACCCTCTTGTCTCCCATCATGGCAGGTAAAGCTGCACCTTCGCAAGGCCGAGTGGAGGACGATTGCACGTGATGTATGGGCAGTGGAGGGGTACAATAGACGACACACACACTGCCACAAGCGTTGGGACGACATCTCCAGGCTCAGCAAGAATGTGGCGGAGATGACACTGGGGATTATTCCAAGATCTACACGTCTGGCCCGCCGCACCATGACCCCTTTTATGCACCGTATCATTGCTGTGAAGCATCCTGATCTGTCCGCCCAGCTGAGTGGGGAAGCACAGCAAACTAGCGGTGAGCAGATTGTATGTGTATGTTATTTGGGCCTGCAATGCATGTATTGCTGCTCAGACACAGTAGTGGCTTCCGTGGTGCGTATGTTTATCTGAAATACCATGCTGGTGCCATTAGCGGAGTAGGCATTGGCATTCATGTCCGCCAGGTGGACAGCCCACTTGCTTGGTAGTTGAGGGTTCCAGGACATGCCGTTGAGGTCTGTGGTCCCATGGCATGACATGTGTGCAGGTAGTAGGGGTGTGACGTGTGCAGGATGTGTGCTACATGTACAATGTATGTAATGGAATCCCAGATCTGTTGTCCTTCAGTACGTCAGTGTGGCACTTACTCACACCGCGTTTCTCTCTATTTCAGCTTTGGCAGAGGGCACTGACCCACAGACGACGGAGATGAGTGGTGGCAAAGATTCCGAATCAGAGGTCACACACACGCAGACTGACACTGAAGAGGGCAGCCCCGGAGAGGGGGACAGGACCGTCCCTGAGGACTCGCATGTGGAAACACAATCGCTCTCATCCTCTGAAAGTGTTGGTGAGTCCGCACTGTTGGCACAGACAGGGAGTGGGCAATCGACACCTTCAGTCGGGACACAGCACACAGGGCCCACACTGCCACCCACTGCAACATGTACTGCTCGTGCTCGCCAGAGGAGGGGGAGCAGAGTTGCCTTCGGTGCAGGAACCGCCGCCCCTGCCCCTGTGACACAAAGTGCACTTTTTGCAGAGGCTGTTGATCTGATGCGACAGCTGTGTGTAGGGCAGACCAACATGATCAATGCATTCCAAGACCACGATAGGAAGTTGGGGCAGGTGGTGGCATTCGTGGAGGGGATGCATGGCGATGTTGCTGGTCTCCACAGAACAGTTCAGTCATTGGCAAACACTGTGTCCTCAGCCATTGTACAGTCGCATAGACAGGGTGCTACTTCCGTACAACCATCCACACCACTTGATGTTACAGGGGAGAGTGAGTCCTCAGACCAGGCCTCTTATTCTGGTCATTACACTAGGAGCAGCCACAGGCAGCACGACAGGGCACGGAGGGCACGGAGGGCACAGTCACCATCCCCTAAGCCTGTGATTTCTTTATCCGAGGACGACGTGTCCAACACTGGAGTTGACAGACAGGATCATGTAGGGGTGTGTATGGAAATGGATTCACATGCTACACAGCCATCCCCCACCAAAGTGACTCCCAAGGCAAGGCCGCCTCCCAAGAGCAGGGACACTCCCAAGGACAAGGACAGTACCAAGGCAAGGCCACCTCCCAAGTGCAGGGACACTCCCAAGGACAAGGACAGTACCAAGGAAAGGGCACCTCCCAAGAGCAGGGACACTCACAAGGACAAGGACAGTAGCAAGGAAAGGGTACTTCCCAAGAGCAGGGACACCCCCAAGGACAAGGACAGTAGCAAGAAAAGGGCACCTCCCAAGAGCAGGGACACTCCCAAGGACAAGGACAGTAGCAAGGAAAGGGCACCTCCCAAGAGCAAGGACACTCCCAAGGACAAGGACAGTAGCAAGGAAAGGGCACCTCCCAAGAGCAGGGACACTCCCAAGGACAAGGACAGTAGCAATGAAAGGGCACCTCCCAAGAGCAGAGACACTCCCAAGGACAAGGACAGTAGCAAGGAAAGGGCACCTCCCAAGAGCAGGGACACTCACAAGGACAAGGACAGTGGCAAGGAAAGGGCACCTCCCAAGAGCAGGGACACTCCCAAGGACAAGGACAGTAGCAAGGAAAGGGCACCTCCCAAGAGCAGGGACACTCCCAAGGACAAGGACAGTAGCAAGGAAAGGGCACCTCCCAAGAGCAGGGATACTCACAAGGACAAGGACAGTAGCAAGGAAAGGGCACCTCCCAAGAGCAGGGACACTTCCAAGGACAAGGGCAGTAGGAAGGAAAGGGCACCTCCCAAGAGCAAGGTAGCTTCAAAGGAGAGGGACACTACAATGGACATGTCTGCACCCAGGGACAGGGCACCGGAAAGGGATCAGGCCCATTCCAGCGACAGGACACCTCCAACGTCCAAGGCACATCCCATGGCCAAAGGTTCTCTCATGGACACGAGCACCATCAAGGACAGGCATATTTCACCCCTGGCTGCACTGAGGATGATGTTTAAGGAACGTACAACACATGTATAAGCGGTGGAGTCCCCCCATACCTCTACTCCCCTCCACGCCCCGCTAAAGCAGAGGAAGGAGTACACTGCTGTTGCATCCCCCATTACACATGATGCAGAGGGCAGAAGGCAGGCCCACAGCAAACGGCAGGCAGGGTCCAGCACGTCCCCAGAGAGCAGAACACCACAAGCACATGATACACCTTTGATGACTGGTGATGCCACTCCACTTACCAGTCCAGGCATGTCCGGGGTGCCCCTACGTTTCACTAGGAAACGGAGACACACACCACTGAGACCTGACCACCCCAATGTCGCTCCAGTCCAGCTGTCCCCAGCTCCCAGAGCCACCCTGCCTCCTGGCCCATACAGACCTGTGGCTCACCATTTCTGTGGTCCTATTGGCTCAGCTGCTGTTCACTCACATGTGTCAGGTGCAGGCATGGTGTTTGTTGGTCAGTGTACAGGGACATGTCCGGGCAGTGTGTCTGGGTCTATGGCACATGTGTCAGTCACCACAGCTGTGGCTGTGTCTCACACTCCTGTTGCTGGTGCTGGCGGTGTGTCTGGGTCTAGGGCTCATGTGTCAGTCAGTAGATCGGTGGCTGTGTCTCACACTCCTGTTGCTGGTGCTGGCGGTGTGTCTGGATCTAGGGCTCATGTATCAGTCAGTAGATCGGTGGCTGTGTCTCACAGTCCTGTTGCTGGGGCTGGCGGTGTGTCTGGATCTAGGGCTCATGTGTCAGTCAGTAGATCGGTGGCTGTGTCTCACACTCCTGTTGCTTGTGCTGGCGGTGTGTCTGGGTCTAGGGCTCATGTGTCAGTCAGTATATCGGTGGCTGTGTCTCACACTCCTGTTGCTGGTGCTGGCGGTGTGTCTGAGTCTAGGGCTCATGTGTCAGTCAGTAGATCGGTGGCTGTGTCTCACACTCCTGTTGCTGGTGGTGTGTCTGGGTCTAGGGCCCATGTGTCAGTCAGTAGATCGGTGGCTGTGTCTCACACTCCTGTTGCTGGTGCTGGCAGTGTGTCTGGGTCTATGGCACATGTGTCAGTCACCACAGCTGTGGCTGTGTCTCACACTCCTGTTTCTGGTGCTGGCGGTGTGTCCGAGGTGAGTTGTTCAAGCAGTCCACCTGATTCTGTGGTGTGAGGTCTAGTTGCCATCAGTCACATGTCATTTAAGTTTGTGTGTAGATTGACGAATGTAACCACGTAGGTTTTATTAATCTCCTTGTGACAATGCCCTGTTGCGGTTATGATACTGCATCTGCCCTCTCACGTGCTGCCTCTGATGGAGCTGGTTAATGGGCACAATGCCCTGTTGCTGTTCTGATGCTGCATCTGCCCTCTCACGTTCTACCTCTGATGTACCTGCTCTGTTGTCCACAATGCCCTGTTGCTGTTCTGATACCGCATTCTGCCCTGTTGCTGTTCTGATACTGCATCTGCCCTCTCACGTGATGCCTCTGATGTACCTGCTCTGCTGTCCACAATGCCCTGTTGCTGTTCTAATACTGCATCTGCCCTCTCACATGCTGCCTCTGATGTACCTGCTCTGTTGGGCACAATGCCCTGTTGCTGTTCTGATGCTGCATCTGCCCTCTCACGTGCTGGCTCTGATGTACCTGCTCTGTTGTCCACAATGCCCTGTTGCTGTTCTGATACTGCATTGTGCCCTCTCATGTGCTGCCTCTGATGGACATGTTCAGTGCAATGGACTGTTGATGCACTTAGCCCCTCTCACGTGCTGCCTCTGATGGACAAGTTCAGTGCAATGGACTGTTGATGCACTTAGCCCCTCTCACGTGCTGCCTCTGATGGACATGTTCAGTGCAATGGACTGTTGATGCACTTAGCCTCTCTCACGTGCTGCCTCTGATGGACATGTTCAGTGCAATGGACTGTTGATGCACTTAGCCCCTCTCACGTGCTGCCTCTGATGGACATGTTCAGTGCAATGGACTGTTGATGCACTTAGCCCCTCTCACGTGCTGCCTCTGATGGACATGTTCAGTGCAATGGACTGTTGATGCACTTAGCCCCTCTCACGTGCTGCCTCTGATGTACCTGCTCTGTTGTCCACAATGCCCTGTTGCTGTTCTGATACTGCATCTGCCCTCTCACGTGCTGCCTCTCATGTACCTGCTCTGTTGGGCACAATGCCCTGTTGCTGTTCTGATACTGCATCTGCCCTCTCACGTGCTGCCTCTGTTGTACCTGCTCTGTTGTCCACAATGCCCTGTTGCTGTTCTGATACTGCATCTGCCCTCTCACGTGCTGCCTCTGATGTACCTGCTCTGTTGGGCACACTGCCCTGTTGCTGTACTGATGCTGCATCTGCCCTCTCACGTGCTGCCTCTGATGTACCTGCTCTGTTGGGCACAATGCCCTGTTGCTGTTCTGATACTGCATCTGCCCTCTCACGTGCTGCCAATGATGTACATGATCTGTTGTACCCAGTGCCCATGCTCTTGGATAATCTGATTTATGCAACTATTATGTTGAATAAAGCTAATAAATCATGTTTTGTGGTTTGTCGCTGTCATTCCTGGTTGTGTACTTCAATTGTGTATATTTTGGTACGTTCGAAAAATGTATTTCCTGTGACATGCCACTCCCCCTCCCAACGTCACAGCCCTGCCAGGTACTCCCCTTCCGGCAGTAAATGGTGTGTAGCGTACCTGTGTCGTCGTAGATGATGGTCCATGACTTGCTGGTGGAGGATCGCGAAGAGTATCGGAAAAGCGTGTAGCGCTGGGTCCATGTGGGCGAGCTGCTTGTGGTGGGTATCTTCGCAATGTGTGGTTTGTTGGCCGTGGGGAATCCGCCGTGTTCAGGCAGGTTGTTTTTCCGCTGCGGTTTTAAGTGTGTTTTCCGCAATCGTGATTTGGGACACGGTCGAAGACGTCATTGTACGGCGGTGTCTCTGGATTGGTTACGTCCGCCGCGGGGTCGGGTGTCATTCCGCGGCTGTGCGTTCTCTCCCGCCGTGTACGGAGTTTCGACAGTGTTTCCCATCATAATATGGCGGTCGGACTATCCGCGGAAGGCGGACGGAAAAAGGCTTTTTCCGCCTACTCCAGGGCGGCGGTCGGCCTTCCATCCGCCATCCTAATGAGCCCCTAAGTATGTTGTTTTTCTTAGGTTCGATCATCCACCGCTATCCTATTGTTAAGAATATCAACATTATACCAGGCGTTGGATCTTCGATACTTTAGTAAGATCTTTCACCTTTTAATACCATGGGCATGCATTGGTTTTGACAATTTGGTAAATGATATATGTCATTACCCATTAATATATAAAGCATTAGCCATCTCCTAGGTATGCGTATTGGGCTGATAATTATTAGGGTTATTAGCTCTAGTCATTTTTTATTTTTATTTTATTTTTCATCTATTGACTGACCCTACAATGTTAGTAGTGCTGAGATAGCCTGCTGATATCTGACATCTCAAGTATGTGATTTTAAATAGGTTGAGTTACTATATACCCCTCATGCATACATAATTTGGAGAGCAAGTGATTATTCTGTGATCTTCCTTATTGAAGGTCTTAATAGTTACATATTTCAAAGTGTAATGAAAATACTAGGAGGAAGGTGTTTTTTTGGGTAATCCTCTAGTCACTTTTGGACTGAGATAGCCCTGTTTTATGTGTTAGGTCATCTTTAATATGAGTACTCTGATAAAAACATCTTTGTAAAATGGAAACTTGATCCTATATGAGGGGAAGTCAGTATAACGTTTTGTAACTAAGATATATACTTGTTGGCAACAATGTCCTAGAAATCGATTATGTAAAGAGGATTGACTGTTTGTGTTATTTCATTATATGATTGTGTATATTGATATTGCATTTTTATTTTGACTGTTTATTTCAGGTATTTTGTGGCTCCTGAGGAAGGCGTTGGACACGCTGAAACGCTCGTCGAGTTTTATTGCCACCCATTGACTAAATATAAAGATTTATTGCTTAATTCTGATTTCTTTAATGAATTTGTAGTTTTTAAACATTGTTTTACTTATGTACTGACATGTTATATGTTTTTTCAAATAAAGATCAGAGTGTTTTTAAATATGATTATTAAAATGGATATGTTTTTTGAATTGGTTACTTTTATTTGCTTCCCCTTTCTTCAGTTGTTCCAATTCAGTTGGACTAAATCAGACATTAATATCCCCAATAGCGAGGATGTTTGAGAAATCAGGTAAAATACCAGAGGCATTTTCATTCATGAAGGATCCGACTGGGGTGCTGGTGACAATACAACCAGATGGGGAAAATAAAAAATTACAGACCCCAATCAAACCAACAAGCAGTGAAACAAACAATAAACAGGGCATACAAAAAAGCCTACAATATGAGAAGTATAACTCTCAAACCCAGCTAAATGAGCAAAGGGGGAACGAATTTCAAATCACAGGTCATGACCTACTAAGGGTAAATACAACTCAAGGGCTGATTTATGAAGGAGATTACAAGAAATAGATATACTCGATTCAACAAGGGTATCAGAGGCAGGGATACTTCAATGTGAAAAATCAAAAAAAGTAGATACATCGGATGAAACAAGTATATCTGAGGTAGTGAATAAGGAAATAAGTTGCCTTATAACAACACTGTGCAAAAAGGAGGGGTTTGGCCCAAAGGGTATAGAGGGGGTAGGGCCTAATAACAACAAAGTAGAAAAATGTACCCACACCTCTATTCTTTTACGATCAAATTCCTGATCCAAAAGTAAGATAAACGCATTTGATTATGTTTATCTTGGAAATGATTTGTGCCTCTTTATTTTAAATTATTTAGAGAAAATGGATATTTGTTTAGCCATAATAAGAACACATTATCTACCAAACAGAATATCACATGGATACACACCCAACTTACAAAAAAATCAATTATTTCATGTTGTACATAAATCACCACATCAATTTACAATACATTGAGACATAAAAAATAATTAAATACGTCAATACATTACTACAAATCATTCGACATGTCAAAAAAAGCTGTTCATATACACATACAATCTTATTCAGTTGTGAATTAAATCAAAACAGTTCGGAAAAGTTCTTAACACCCATAGAGAAATTAATCCTAATCCTCAAGGTGTTCAAACATCTAGTCAAAACTTGAATCACACATAGCCGACGCGTTTCGAGTTATGGCTTTACAAGTTACCAAACTCTCATCAGGGCTGGTTAAGTCTTGTCTTTGACAACTGGATGTTTGTCAAAATTGGAGTCGTGGCTATAAGGTTATGCTTCACACGCAGTGGTTGTCAGTCTTGTACCAGCAGTGTCCTACTCAATCACGGTCGAAAATAATTTTCAAATTGTCTCTGTTCTTCATTCTCAGAAGCTGGCGGGCAGTTGCAAGAAGTGGAGCATTTGTCGTATTTTAAAGGTGACCATCTTTAAAATACGACAAATGCTCCACTTCTTGCAACCGCCCGCCAGCCTCTGAGAACGAATAGAGGTGTGGGTAAATTTTTCTACTTTGTTATAACCAACACAGAGCACAACATTCCTGAAGTCAACCAAGTATCAGGAAGGTAGGAAGGAACAAAATCAGTTAAGGATACCCATAGAAGTAAATGTAGAAATTAAGAAAAGGTTACATATAGCTCTCAATGACATCTCGCCTAATCCTCGGAATAATGACAATGATAAAGATGGCGGAGATATACATGAGGACAACGACCATTAAGGAATAATATATGGCAACCCAAAAGGGGGGGAAGACACAGGAAAGAATGTAAATAATGATGTTGATGTGAAAATAAAAGATAGCTTGCCTGATTATGTATCTGCAGAAAATATTTGTCAGATCGACACGACAACACAAAATACTGCTTTGCCAAGACTGTGACAAGACTACACAAAATAACCATTTGGAAATAAAACAACAAAATATTGGGATAAGCTGCGATATTTTCTACCAAACGCCAACTCTTACTTTGGAAGCACTACAATACCAATCCAGTAAAATGGATATACAAATTGAACTGCTAAAATTGATGGCAAATACAGTTGCAGGGATTGTTAATAAACTTGCCCAGCTAAATGGATTGATAATCAGAGCGCAGAAAGATAATGAAAAAACAACTACAGAACGTATCTATTCTCCTATCATAAACAAGCTTGCAATAATACCTGAGGTTTTGAACAGTATAATAGAAGACACTAAACGTAGCATGGAAATGAAAAATGGTAACAATTACGAAAAAAGAAAGACAATACTAAAAACATCAAGTCAATCGACAAGTTGGATAATTAATTCATTAGCCTCATAGAAAACCATGAGGGCCCAGATGTTATATCAGTAACAAACTCACAGACAAAAACAATACTACAAGTTGAAAAAACTCCAACATTAGACGTACACTCATTGGACGTACATTCAATGGATCACACAAGGGAGGATACTATTGACACTGAAACAAGGGTTGAACAGGAAGCTAAGGAAGATGACATTAATGGCTTCACTATGCTGTCAAAACGCTAAAGGAAAAAATTACGGAAAGCAAGAAAAAATGTAAAAACCAAACACTGTGCTATAATACAAGCTGATGAAGAACAGAGAACAATTATAGACATGAATGGATACGAGATAGGGAAAGATAGTGCTGTATCGAAACAGGCCAAGAACAGCAGAAACCCTTAGATTTGAACAGGCAGGATACAGAATTAACAAAGGAAGAAAAAAAGGTTGCATTACCAAATATGATTGGAAATAACAAATACTTCCCATTATTTGAACAAAAATTATCTAAGGGAATTGATCCAGCGAAAAGCGCTAAAACAATGTAAAAAGAGAAAGATCAAATTAAGCAGGAGGAAAACAGCACTAGGAGGAATCTAGAGCCGAAAGGTGAATGGATGAATATAGATCAAAAAATAAAACTGGAGGTAAGGAGAATAATGGAAGAGCAGGAGTACATAAGGGCCTTGGATGGTTCATCGCAATCAGAGGATGCGCTTCTTCAAGGGGAGGAGGAAGATGATACTGATCCATTTACCAATAGTCCTCAAAGAGGGAAGGATAAGACCCCAATAAAAGTAATATTAAAAACTACTAAGCATCCATATCAATACGCCGATGAAAAAACTGAAATTTCCACTAAATCTAATATGAGTGAGGAAGACAAAGGTAACACAAAAAAGACAGAATGGGACCAGTTGGTTATTGAAAGCAGTGAAGGGGTAAAAAGAATTACTTACAAAACAAACCAAGCAAACGAAAAGGACCCCCAGTATAATCAGCCACCAAATAATAAAGTGCAACTTATTTTCAAACCAGAATTTGAGTCTAGAGGCAGGCAAGACACCCTAAATCGAGGCAATATACTTAGATTATTCAAGTCAATTCCGTCCCTATGTAATATAGTGAGCGAGGATATCGACTTTATTGAATTCATGACAGAAAAAGCGAATTTACAGGCTCCCACGTTAATTACAGTACATTCCCCGGTAATAGCAGATTTGATTTTGACCGAACAACAGGCATTTAAAGCCTGGGGTATACTAATTACTAAACAAGTCCCAAAGGTTTATCCAATACCGCTTATCACTGAAGAAAATACAAAGCAGGTTAAAACAGACAGGCAAATAGTTCCAGTACTCAAAAACGCCCGGGGAAGATCACCGAGGAAACTGGGAGAACCTCTAACCAAAGGAATATGGGTAAAAATTCGATAATAAATGAAAAATGGATCACCAAGTCATTACGTAGCAATAAGGAGCAATGATTTAATATTGCTAGGTGCCCTTCAGTAAAAGTAGATGAGATTGGTCTAGTGCGAATGTGTTCATGGAACATAAATGGGTTGGGAGCAAAGACTCATAATGCACAAATAGATTCAATATTGCTCCCGTTACAGATTATTTTCTTACAAGAAACATGGGAAATCAAACCATTTGTTCTACATGGATACATATGTCATTTAGAATATGCAAATAAAAACCATAAATTTGGTCATCCGAGCGGAGGGCTAGCAACATTTATTTCTACTGACTTACAGGTAGAGCACAAATGACTCGATTCAAAAAGTGCGAATATTCTAATAATTATTCTGAAGTATAGAACAACGAATCAGAAACAAAAGTCCTTATATCTGATTAATGTTTATATACAGTCAACACGCACTAGTAGGTAGTCAACTTGCGGAATACTCAATAAACTTCTATTGTAATTAATGTTGGCAGACCCTCTAGCGGATATATTATGACGGGGGTCTTTAACCTTAATCTAATGCCATCCTTTATAAGGGATGACATTTGTCAATCACAGGATTATCAATGGTCAATCCCACAACGGGATCTAGGAAAGGAAGCTCAGTCCTACAGAAATAAAATTGGTATACCATTTTTCAAAGACATGGAAGCGATGGGTCTGCGAATACTAAACGGTCGATTTAAAGAAGATACGCCTCCGGCATACACATACTTTAAGCACAAGTCAAGGACAAGGATCGACTACACAATGATATCTCTCAATATCTTCCAGAACATCATCGCATATCAACTAGAGAAAGTTACGGACAGTGATCATTGCCAACAGATAATATCAAATCAACGGTATCAAACGGTCCCGGTACATATTGGAACAATAAACTATAAAAAACTGATTTGGATTACTAAGAATAAGGATGTGATGAACGAACAAGTTAGGCGAAATACTAGAGATTTGCTTCAATGAAAGAACACTTGAAACCCCGATTGAACAGTGGGTAAATTGTACTATCACAGGCACAAATATGGTGACAATCACATAGAGATGCTGCAACATGCACCTCCAGACAACAAATGGCAATCAGATTTCACGCGAAACATACAATTAAACCCCAATGTCAACAAGAAAAGCGACAGAATAAAAGTAATCAAAATGATGAACAAAAGGAAAACAAATCATACATAAACCTGCCGTATACAATTTTGAAATTAAAAAGATCTCGAAACAGGATGATAAGGCAAATTTAGAAAATTGAAAGTTGTAAATCAAAACTTGAGGAAACTAATATGGAATGAGAAAAATCAGGCAAGACAAGTATTCTGGGCAAAATTATTCCATGCAAGTAATCAGACAAATACAAGAGAGTTCTGGAAAATTATAAATGGTCTGGCAAGACGAAACAAAAGGGTTGTTTCCTCTGTTCTAACTGAGCAAGAATGGGTGACATTTCTCCAAAAACATTTAAACCAGAAAGGTATAACAAAAGCAAAAATTGAAACACAATCTACAGACAGCTATGATTGTGATATGGAAACCCCAATCGCAGTAACAAAGGATCAACTAAAAAAATAAATTGAGAAAAACAGAAAGATGGGGCGCCAGGACCGAATGGAATTCCCTTTGCCCTATTTACAGAAAATCCAGATCTATGGGCAGTATACTTAGAAAAGGTATTCAAAGAAGTTATCCAGAAAGGCGTTATCCCGTAGTCATGGCGAGGGTCATTAATTACGCCAATTTATAAAAAAGGGAACTGGGCGCTCGCAGAAAATTATAGGCTCATTACCCTTCAAGATACCGAGGCTAAGTTGTTTGCTAGGATCCTGCTTACTGAGTTGAACGAATGGGTAACAGAAAATAAGATTCTGCCACTGAACCAAACTGGCTTTGTCAAAGGCTTAGGGACATCTACAAACATCCTCGCATTATCGCTTATAATGGACAAGTCAAATAGACTCAAGCAGCCCTTGTATCTATGCTTTGTAGACTTAAAATCAGCCTTTGATTCTGTCCAAAGAAATCTGCTGTGGAAAAAGCTCAGAGAAATTAATATTCCATGGGCCCTGCTGAAAATGATCCAGCTCTTGTATAGCAAAACCTGGGCTAGGGTAAGGATGGGGGATGGCCAAACGCTATCGAAGGAAATCCCGGCCATCGAATGTCTAAAACAAGGTTGCGTACTGGCCCCACTTCTTTTCAATTTGTTCTTGGCAGACTTAACAGGGACCTTAGATGAAGTAAACGCACATCCTCCGAAACTAGCTGATAGGCATATTTCTAACTTGCTCTATGCCGATGATGCCGTCCTTCTAAGCCACACAATAATTGGGCTACAGTGACTAATCAATGGAACATGTACGTACGCAAAGGAAAATGGGATGGTGATTAATGAAACTAAAACGAAGAACATGGTAGTCTCTAAGAACAAAAAACAAAGACAAAAATGTAATTGGTATATGGAAAACATCCAACTAGAGCAAGTTGATGTGTACAAGTATTTGGGAGTACTGTTTGATGAGAAGGGTAATTTTCAGCCGCAAAAAAGAGACATTCAAAGGAAGACCAACTCCCTAATTGCTGCATTTAGAATCCTGCAGAAAACATTGGGCAACCTTACATATGGGCCGCTTTTAAAGATTATAGGGGCAAGACTACTACCAACAATTACATGTGGCAGTGAACCATTAATGGGAAAGGATACTGAAACAATAAATAAGGCTGTGCCTAAAACATATAAACTACTATTTCATCTCCCAATTAATGCTTCGCCAGCCCAAATTAGACTGGAGTTTGGTTTAACAAACCAATATTATGCGAGGAAGTGACACTTTATTAAAACCTCGAATAGGATTAAAAACGATCACGACAACCAAATATCGCAGTTATTATGGAAAGAGATAAGTAATACCACAAAGGCAACAGCATGGAACTATCTTAAAGAAGCTATAGAAGAGTTTGCAGGTCACCTCAATTTGGAATAATACTATAACTAATGCATCTTTCAAAAAAATAACCAATAGAAGTATAAACCATCTCACTCGTAAATGACAAAGATAGTCAGCCAAAAATAAAACATGCTTGGACAATAATAAATAGATATAAAAAAAAGAAGGTACAAGACTATCTGGAAACCCTGTGGTCAGAAAAAAAAAAATCCTTCTCAAAGTAAGATTTGGAATACTCCCGGGAACTTGCCACCTCCCTCCTTGGAAAATCAATGAAAGGTGTACATTATGTAGACTATGTAAAAGTGGAGAAGAGAACATTGTCCACCTGTTATGTATTTGTCCGCGACTCCAAAATGAAAGGAAATCTTTTTCTTAAATTCCCTTTTAATGTACTTGGAATACGGACATGTAGGCAAGCCCTGAAATGTTGTCTCCAACCAAATGATATGGGTATGAATGCTACCTTTGTAAAGTTTTTATTAATAGCAAAAACAAAATTAGGAGACTGAGTCTTAAATGAAGTATCTTAATGATCTTTAATGAATTTTATGAAGAAAGTGTTTTTTTATTGGTTTTAGATACTAAAAGTATTTATTATGGTAATTGTATATTGTAAGATTTTAAATAATCAAACAATAAAGATATTTGTATTTGTAGTGACTTTCTTCACTGGTTTCCATTATCAATTGCCTAGGAATTTGTGGACACACATATGATGAGTGAGTACATGTATGAGTGACTATATAGAACTGTTGGTGAATGAGTGGATGTGTATGTAGATTTTGGAATTACTGAATAGGTTGTTGTAACTGGTATTGATATCTCCGTTTTTTTGAAAATGTTAGTTTCTGTTTTTGAATGTGTCTATCAAAGGTTATATTAGGGTGAGAGGAGGTCTGCCATTCTTTCACAAGGATGATGTCATCAGTGATGTCATCAGTGATGTCATTTGAGATGTCATCAGTGATGTCATGAGTGATGTCACTGACCATGTCATGAGGGATGTAATATGTGACGTCATCAACAGTGCCTTGCGGGTGCGCGAGTTATAGTTAGCTAAACTAACTATAACGGGGGAATTTCAATGGTTTTGTATGAGTGAAATTTCCAGCTAACTATAACATGTGTGAAACCTATGGTTTTTTCAGTGAGTTTGCAAGGTTTTTCAAATGCTAATTCCTAACTATAACGTGGCTGAAACCTATGGTTTTTTCAGTTAAATTCAAAGGTTTAGTAAATGATAATTTTAAATGTATAAATTATTACATTTCTTTCTTTTTATGCTAATTTCTTACATTTTTATGAAAAATATTTCTCTTGTTTTTATTTTTAAATTATATTTCATATTCTTAATGTTAAATAATAACAAAACTAAATCCCAAAGTTATTTTCAAAATTTTTGACAATTAGAATCTCTATAATTCCTTTTTCATATTTTTGGGGATAATCGCACCGTAAGCGTACAGTGATCACACCACACTTTGTACGGCAAATGGTCCTCTGCGCATAGCCACGCACTCGTTACAGATACACTTTGACCTTGCGCATCGCATCAACGCTTCTGCGTGACGTCATATACGGCGCCCCGTAAGCATAAGGCGCAAAAGTTTCTAATTGTTCAAAAACATATATTTATGTATTTATTGTACATATTAAGGGAAGACAGTATCTAGGGCAAACATGAAAATACTTTTTTTAACTTTTAATAAGCAATTATTACTTTTAAAAGCAATTACGCAAATCGCAAAGGTACGTCGTACATACTCGCATCTCTTTTTCACATCTTTTCTGTCACGTTTGTGATGCTGCGGTGTTGCAAAAGATGTACCATAGTGCCTGATATTTACAATGTGATGCATATGGAAGGTGCATCATATTCTAAAGCCCTGCGCCAGAAAGAGACTTTCCTGCGCAGAGAGGGGGGGAGGGGGTGCAAGTGTTCTAGCATAGGAACACCTCCTAAAAGTGACTGAGTAAGATCTATAATATTTCATTCAGGTACTTTTAGTGCTATGCTACATCAAAACCCTGCTTCTGCTTGAAACATGTGTAAGGATTGACACAGCTTTGTGAGCATAGAACCCCAAGAGCATTGCTGGAGCTGCGTTGCACCACCTTCACAACACAAATACTTCACATTTCTGTACCGTTTTTGCTCCATAATACACTACATTCTAAATACAGTGCATCCATTGTGCTGATATCACAGTGCACATTAACTGCCATAACTCTGAGAATGTACCACTTATTGTACATCTCCTGATTACTGTACTATAAGAGGAATGACAGAGTGTTTGCTGGAAGTGTAAGGACAGAGACTGGGGAATTCAAAATATAAAAGATAAATGTGCAGGTGCGTAGAACAGTACATACATAGTAAACAGGAGTTTGAAGCAGTCCATATACTAAGGCCTACTTTGCTCCATAATTACTTGGGTACTGACTGCATGATTACAGTTCTACAAAGAGAGTGCATGACTAAATTTATAAGAGCTTCTGTTTTACCACAGTACATATATAAGGAAATACTGCTGAATGGCTCACTACAATATTGAAACAGTAGAGTGAGAGTGATTGTGAAAGTCTAATGATACAGACTGGACAATTGAATGTATAAAAAACAAATGTACACCTACATAGAAGAGTGCAAGCATACTCTATACAGGTTTAAAGCAGTTCATGGCCTAAGCCCTACTTTGCACCATGATTACTTGAGTACTGACTGGATAATTACAGTTCTGCAACGAGAGTGTCTGTCTGAATTTAGAAGAGCTTCATTTTTAGCACAGTGCATACATAAGAGCATTCTGCTGAAGAGTTTGCTAGAAGTGTAAGAACATAGACTGGATAATAAAAGCAATAAAACACAAGTTTGCCCATGCATAGAAGAGTGCATGCATAGTGTATAGGACGTTGAAGCAGTCCATGCCCTAAGGCCCACTTTGCACCTTGACTGCTTGGGTACTGGCTGAATTATTACAATTCTGCAAAGAGAGTGTCTGGCAACATGTACAGCAGCTTCACTTTTAGAACAATGTATACATAAACACATACTGCTGAGTGGCTCACTGCAATACTAAAATAGCAGTACCAAAATGTTTGGAGGAAGTGTAAATATACAGATTAGGCAATTGAAAGTTTAAAAGCCAAGTCTACAGGTGCATAGAAAAGGGCATTTATTATTTAATAACCTTCCCAAAGCCCCAAGCGCCAGCACACCTAGCATTTTTTAAATTAAGAACCATAAAAATAACAAATATAAAACCTTTTTTTTTCTTCTAATGATAACGATATTTTTTATACGTCTTCTATTTAGATGCTTTTAACCATGAAAATGCAAAGAACACAGTTTACCGAGTAACACTTTTTAAACTCTCCAACTTATGTAGATAATAATACCTTATATGTGTTACTATCAAAATCGAAACCTTTACAGCTTTACAGTTTGAAACTTTTCCGAACACGTGCAGACGAAAAACAGTTAAAACGTGAGCACGTGTAAACTGCAAAATGTGCATCTACATAGGCGGAGACCCATCTTCCTTACATAGACTACTAAACAATAAAAAACTATATAAACCACACCTACTGTGCAATTAGTTTCGATTTCCCGAGTTATTTCTAAATCACCAATCTCTGTTGCAGGTTCCGTTCTCCAGCACCGGATTCTCTTTTTGCGTCAACAAACATATTCCTGAGTTGCAAGTTCTTTCAAGTTGGCATAGGCATAGTACTTAGTTATAAATTGAGACTATTTGTCAATATTTAAACATTTATATGAAGAAAAAAATGTTATTGCATGTTTTCCCTTTTTCTCTGTAACGTCAGCAGCTTGTTCTTAGAAACATATATAATATAACATACATTACTCCTTTTCTGGCTCCTTTTACCTTATATATAGTGACTTTTCCATACTAATATTATAAAGAGAGAGCCCAAACCTTTGAGGCGGGTAATCTCAGTAAACACAGCACCAATCACAACACCCAATACAGCGTTGGAAAGGGCAGTTGCAGCTGAAGGACATAGGCTATGCAGACGGATAAAAAAAGTATTAAAAAATTGCAAAAAACTACATCATCCAGAAGGCCGAGGGCCAAAATAACATCAAACAGGAAATGATGTAATAATGTGACTCACTATATTGAGACTGAGAGTCTGGAGCCAAATTGATCTTGAACAAGGGATATGCTATCCCGAAATGCGTAGATTTGTGCCTACCTGCTTGAGAAACTCCATGCTGTGAGGATTAAATAAAAAAGCACATAAGTAAAGACAAACGCAAGTTCGCCCCATTTTTCTCCCAGCTGGGGGAATTGGTTGTGGATTTAAATGTGGCATGGTTCTGTCGCGGGGATTTACGAACCGGCGAGAGAGCACCGCAAATTCTGGTGAAAAGGAACCGAGGGGTATCAATATATATATATATATATCCATACTAATATTATAAAGTGAGAGCCCAAACATTTGAGGTGGGTAATCTCAGTAACCACAGCACTAATCACAACAACCAATACAGTGTTGGAAGGGCAGTTGCAGCCAGAAGGACATAGGCTATGTAGACGGCCACCATATTTTTTAAAAATATCTTGCACAGTTTTATATACCGTGAACTTGACCCGAACTGAATCAGGTATCAGAGCGCTTTACATAGCACCAGTTACGTTACATGAGGACCCACATTCATTTTTGTTAGACACGAGGAGATTACGTGATTTGCCCAGAATCATAGGATGTTTGGCGTCGTTACCAAGACTCGAACCCAGATCCCCAGGTCCGAGTATGGGCGCCTTAGCAGTTAGGCCAACTCCTCTATACATTTAAGAGGTAAAAGAACCGTGCCAGCAAAGTAGTCCCATGTGGATGTGATTGTGTTGTGCTGTGGGCATGGGCTGGGGGCGTGACTAACGCTGGGGTCGTGTGGTACGTTCCGCCCTTCATGCCATGTGAGTCGTAATTGCGCCGCATCAAGGGGCACGCTGGGGGCATGACACGCTGGGGGCGTGACAAACGCTGTGGGCGTGTGTCCGCACTCTGGGCGCGTGTCCGCCCTTCATGCCATGTGAAGAGCCAATTACGCAATTGCTCTGCATCAAGGGGCACGCTGGGGGCATGACAAACGCTGGGGGCATGCGCTACATTCCGCACTTCATGCCATCTGGGTCATACATTAATCAGATCATCTGCTGTGGCCGTGTGCTGGGGGCATCACAAAGGCGTTTACCTCGAAGCGTGGTAAGTAACCATTCGCAAGACTCCCTTGGGGGACTGCCCGTTGTCTCACACATACTGGGGGTGCCGAATGCAGTGTGTGCCTTGGCGCGTCTGAAAGGGCTGAACGCAGTGTGTGGCTTGGAACTCGGGGCTCAGGCGGTGGATCACTACACTAATTACATGCACCTGCTAACATGAACCAGGGCTGCAGCTGGGCCTCAAGCGGGGGGACAAGCTCCTGCTAACATCAACCAGGGCTGCAGCTGGGCCTCAAGCGGGGGAACACATGAATGACTGTATCTGAATACACACATTACACACATTCTGTTTCACACCCGGCCAACGTCGGGACGGGCTGCTAGTCATATTATAATATTGATACTGTATTTCGCTCGAGAGGTGTTGGTAACCCGTCGGCGCAAACCCTAAACATTTACAATCAATGTCACCATCTTCCACTTATTATTGTGTTTTCCCCTAGAGATCACATACTGTTAATATGTATATTATAACAAAGAGAAAGAGTACGATAATTAAGCAACGTTACAGACTTGCGGCTTTCAGACTATTTTCCTCTTGTGATCATATGCTGTGAGAATATATGCATATTATTATTCCCACCGTCATGATCTCATAGGAGTTTATGACCCATCCCCACGAAGATCGAATTTTTTCACCTCCTGCAGAAAAGAAGCTCAGTAAATATTTACCGCTCGAAACTATTTCATTATGGATGTTCTGTTAAATACATAACTTAATTTTCCTTTTCTAGTGGAGTAGTGTGGCTCACTGGTTAGAGGCGGCAGACCCGGGAGCAGAAGCCGGCCCGGGACCAGGGTTCAATTCCCGACGCGGCAGGTTTGTGGACTTGGGTCAGCGGACTCGATAATTCTCGCTTCGGTGCTTACTCTAATCAGGGGTTCCACTCGGCTACTCTGGGCATTAGCTTGCCTAAACTCCACAACGGCCCCATCAATTCCGGGGATGCCTGGCTCCACCTTGGGGACTCCCAGCAGGGACCATCCCACAGGGAAAGTCAGGACGGGTTCCCCAGAGTTATACAGCGCCAGGAAACCTACGGACGGGTAGCAGTGCTCTTTACAAGCTCAAATACATTTACATTTACATTTGTACTGTAACAATGGTATCAATCGTTATATTATAATATATTGTCCTATTGCTACAGAAGAGGAATGGGAGATTTTTCAGCACCATCTGTAAAATAATTATCATATATTTATAAAAACTTGATCAGATATTTTTATATATATTAAAATATCGCTATCATGCATACTTTCTTACTTTAAATATTTAATAAACTCTACATTTCGGAATGTTATTTTCTAATTTCTATTCTTATTTGCGATTCCTATTTACCTTCTCCCTAAAGAATATATAGGACCTGTACTATATATTATAAGAGTAACATTCTAAATATTATTTGCTGAGTATGTGATTTATTAGCGGAACAGTCTGCAACTTGTAAACACTGTTTCTGAATTGTACAGAATACAAATTTAAAAAATAATAATGCATGCATTTCTATGTAATATGTAACAATTTAGATTTTACTGTTTTACTTGCTCTCTTGGTGAGGCCACTGATGATTTGGTGTTTTTCATCCGGATATTTGACTTATGTTCTGTTAATCTCCTCTTGATGCTCCTTTCGGTTTTACCGATATATAATTTCCCACAAGGACATTTCAATGCATAAATTACATTTTTCGTTTCACATGTTGCATTCACCCTCAATTTAATCTCATGTCCTTTCATGGGATGATTTATTTTATTCCCTTTGATAATGCTGTTACAGTTCCCACAGTTTAGACACGGTTTCGTACCTTTGTATACTTTGATTTTTTGTGGACAACTTTTCAAGATTTCGCCCAAATTTTGGGCTTTAGTATGTGCAAATAATGGGGTTTGTTCGAATGATTTTTGAAAATCTGGTTCTAGTTTGAGCATCCTCCAATGTTTGGTGATGATTTTTTTGAAGTTGTGACTTTGTGTCGAATACTTAGATACTGCTACTATCCGAGCTTCTAGTTGCTTGGCTGTTGGTTTCAAGAGGTCTCTTCTTTCAATGGAGTTCACCCTTTTTTTTGCAAAATTTGGGCGAAATCTTGAAAAGTTGTCCACAAAAAATCAAACTATACAAAGGTACGAAACCGTGTCCAAACTGTGGGAACTGTAACAGCATTATCAAAGGAAATAAAATAAATCATCCCATGAAAGGACATGAGATTAAATTGAGGGTGAATGCAACATGTGAAACGAAAAATGTAATTTATGCATTTAAATGTCCTTGTGGGAAACTATATATCGGTAAAACCGAAAGGAGCATCAAGACGAGATTAACAGAACATAAGTCAAATATCCGGATGAAAAACACCAAATCATCAGTGGCCTCACACTTCATGGAGGCACAGCACAACATATCACAATTGAAATATTTGATACTGGAGATTGTGGAAAAGACTGAGGGAAGGGACAACACCAAAGTCATGCTGCAACGAGAACATTTTTGGATTCACAAATTAAGCACTCAGAGCCCGGCTGGGCTCAATGAACGCATGCAACTGTCGTGTTACCTTTAATAGACTTTTTAAGATGTCTTACTTTATTCTTGCTCTGATAAAAGGACACCTGCAAAGCAGGAATGTTATAACATGAGTAACATATGTATTCACTGTGTAACCACGTCACCACACTGCATACACACCCAGTGAATAAGATGATAGCTCACTAGTTTGGAGCTCGATGTTCTGTTTATAGCAACTGAGGCGTTCAATCCCCGAGTGTTGAATTAGCATTCAATTTTTTCTATTAGGGTTATTTTACACATTTCACTATTAGGTTTGAGTATTTGATAGGATCTAGACAGGTAGCGAGTAGGATGAATTATCGGAGGATTATGGCATAGAGGAAAACTCCACACGCTTGTTCGAAGGGTCGGGTGTGATGATCACGTGAACGGACGATTGTCCTATAGCGGTCTTTGTAGTTGATTCTAAGGGTGAGCAATCCGAGAGGAGGTTGTTGAAACACAGGAGAATGTTGGAAGAGAGGCGGCTAGGAGCCGGAGAGACGCCGTATATAGTGTTTTCAGGTTAGTTTCATAAGAGAAAGTTAGTAAGCTTTGGTGGTATAAGTGTAAGAAGGCAAAACTACGTTTGTTCAGCAATTTTGGCTATAGCTACAGTTTTGGTTTTTGTTACAGCATCCTTGAACTAATCCCATACGCGACACGTAAGTGATGCACAACTATGAGGATAGGTGTTAGTAGAGACACGGGCAGTTAAGGTTAAGAGGGTGATATTGATTAAAGACACACAGTTGGATTTTGACTTTTTTTAGCTGTTGCACACGCAACATATGTACTCATGATTGTTATATTTTGATTGTAGATATGATTCCCTGATGAAGGGCGGGATTAACACGCCCGAAATGCATTGGACTTGAAAAGAAATTGTGTCGCTGGTCGAAATATGATGAAATATTTACAAACAGTTAAATGCAATAAATAAAAGAACACTGAAAATAAACACATAAAATTACGAAAGGAACCATGGTTTGGAATCTTCTTTGGCAATAAGAAGAGAACAAGGTGTGCCCTTAGGGATGTCTTCAGTGGTCCACTAAAGACACCATTAGCAATTGTTAGTAGGCGCCCAGGGAAGTTGGCCGCCACCTACGGAGCACCCACAATAGGAAAATTCAACAGTAGAATTGCAGCTGTGCACTAATCCCCAATCCAAGTACATTTATGTTAAAACATACATATCTCTTGTAGATGGAATGTATTATGGTGATGTTTTGTTGAAATGCGAAATAACTGCAATTCGGTATTTTGACATATATTTTGATTCATAATTTTTTGTGATGTTGATTCGAACAATGATGAATTAATCATAAATATGTAATTTAAAAACAGTAAAGCGTGTTATATTTTACTGAAGACACTAGGTGTCCCAAGCAGTGCATCACGTAGGCAGTGGTCTCCATTGCCTCTCATTGTCTTATAGTTCCTGGGATTTTGGAATAAACCCTTCACATGTGATAGCACGCACTTTTAGTTTTAAGATATACTTCACATAGTTACACAATAAAGGCATAGGATTACACAGGTGTGCAGGCCCACCACTCTTATTGGTTAGTATTACTTTAGCCCACCCTGTGGACCAGCACCCACACAAGATGTCTTGGAAAGACATAGCAGACTTAACAACAAACCAGGTGGAAACTACGGCTTATTCCTTGGATGAAGCAGAATCCATCTATTCCTTAGTGAAGGAGGTACGCCAATTCAGCTCCTTGACTGGTACCACAACGCAACAATTAAGACAGTTAGAATTCATGATGAAAAAAGAGGTCAACCAGCGTCTCCACGCTACAACTCTGATCAAATATCACAAGGTTAAGAGGATTCCCAGAGGACTCAGGATTGCCTTGCGACCTATGTTATTTAAATTTAACAAAGGGTTCATGTCACGTTGGTACGCGATACTCAAAAAGTGTTCGCTGGATCTGATCCTTCTAATAGTTGAGAAAATGTCATCTATTCTCAAAGAACTGGCACATAATATTGGAAAGCTACAGAGGAGATCTCCCAAAAAATGGACCAAGAAGATTGGGACAAAATCCTGGAGGACATCAACAAAAACCTGGATGTACATGCAAGAGAAGTCCATGAACGAAAGACCCGCAAATTTCGTAGGGATATGATAGACTACAAATTGGATGAAGTATACACGTGGGCTGAAGCCTACGGTCAAAAACTTTTTTTAAGAAACCAGGAGTTACCTCATCAGAGGTAAGCGTAGTCAACGATCAGGATCTAACAGTTCAACGTCCTGCAGCAGGGGTAGCTTTACAACAAACAATGGGGAGGACGGAGGAAACAGTAACAACATCAAGTAGCCAACCTGTCTTTTTTAGCGGAAGGCCCATCTTCAAAGGCACCTCCAGACAAAACAGCAGGAATATCAGAAAACATACCCGCAGGGGACAAAACAAAAAAGGCACCAGAGTCCGCCAGACCCCAGAGGAACCCCAAGAAAAGGGTCCTTGGTAATGAACATCTCACATAGGGAATTGAGTACAGAGGAATTAAAAAATTTGGATAAAGAATGTCCTTTGTTCCAACGTACACATCCAACAGTCTAGAAACGGAAGTATCACTTTTCAGGTTCATGAGAAAATTACGATTAAGATGGTTCTTCTCTGTTAATCAACAAGTTGAGGAACAACCACATGAAGTGCAACCTTTTTGTCCCAAGAGCAATTTTATGCCACCATTTTCTCACAAAACATTAGATACTTTTGAGGTTCTTGTAAAAAAAGATCTTGAGCAAATCAAATACAATCCAGCAACTAGATCTAACTTATCAATGAAAGAACTATGAGTACTGAATGCACTACATCAGGAGAAGTCCATCACCTTTCAACCAGCCGATAAGGGCGGAGCCCTGGTGGTCATGGACACAAAGTACTACACTAATTGTGTAAATGCCCACGTGCAGGATTTGGAGACTTATGTTCCTTTGGATCATGATCCCACAAGAAAGATGATGGCTGCATTAAGTATCATAGTACAAACAGGCATTTCCAATGGTACCATTGATGAGAGCACGGGCACGTTTTTAATGAACCAAACACCTAAGGTTCCACATATTTATATGTTACCGAAAGTGCACGAGGACAGACTTCACCCTCCTTTTCGTTCCATCGTGGCAGGATGTGGCTCACTGCATGAAACGGTTGGATATTTTCTTGATCACCACTTACAACCGTTGCTACAATCTTGGGTGACATATATCAGACAGACTGTTTATTGAAACTGGAGGCAGTACAGCATCATTTTAATGAAGGAATTCTTCTATGCACCATTGACGTGGTCGGGTTATATACATCTATTGCTCACAATGAAGGGTTAGAAGCCGTGGAGACTCCTGCAATCAATCATACAAGATGATAAAGGTGTTTTTCTGCTGGAACTACTACATTTCCCCCTCTACCACAGTTATTTTACTAGGCAAGAACATTTTTATTTACAGAAAACAGGTACTTCCATGGGCTTACCCGGAGCCCCAGCTTATGCAAATACATTCATGGCGCACTTTGAACAGCAACATATTCTCACTGACCCCAAATGGATGGAGAACGTGGCGATCTTTCTGCGTTACATAGATGACATCTTGGTACTGTTGAAGGGAACAAAAACACTATTGGAAGAATGCATCATGCAATTAAACAGGCACAGCCCAATGATACAATTCACACACAATATCCAGTATGATAAAATCAATTTTTGGGATATTGAAATCTTCAAGACAAATACAGGGTTAGAGACAAGGGTATACTCTAAACCAGCGGATGTTAATAATGCACTCCACTACTCAAGTGCGCATCCCACTTCCCTGAAGCAACACCTACCAGTGTCACAATTAACGAGGATAAAACGCATGACCTCGGATGAAAACACCTGTGAAATGTTGATTCAAGATCAACTGGATAAGTACAAGGCCAGAGGTTACCCAGATGATATTTTGGAAGAAGCCAAACATAAGGTTACGCAGAGGAAAAGGGAAGATCTCCTTAAGAAATCTTTAAAAACAACAGACAAACGGCAAGTGCTTGTATTAAAATATTCCATGCAAGCACCTAGGATCAAAGCAATCATAAGGAAGCGCTGGGACATATTCGAACAAGAACCAGATTTTGCAGGATTATTTCAAGGTGTACCTTTGTTTGATCACAATGGAGCAAAGAACTTAAGAGAACTTCTGAAAACAAGGAAGATCACAACTAAACAGGGTCACAAAGGTATGAGGAAGTGGCACAACTGCGGACATTGTGGGAATGTTATTCTTGGAGATACGTTCACGCACCCTCACACAGGTCACAAGATTAAGTTACAACATGCATCAGATTGCAACACAGAGGGGGTCATCTACGCTATTAAGTGTCCCAGTGGTTCAGTGTATGTGGGTATAACAAGCAGAATAATAAAAACAAGAATTGTGGAACATAAGAGTAGAATTCGGAATCAAACCACCATATCCGCTTTAGTAGCTCACTGGCTAGAGGCAGCACATACTATTGCCCAATTGTGGTTCACAATTTTAGAAAAAATTCACTCTGAAGCAGGTTCTGATGTGAACACCTCCCTGGCACGGAGGGAAATTCATTGGATTAAAACATTGGGGACAGTTCATCCAGGGGGATTAAATGACTATTACGAATTGTTATGCTTTTTATAACTATGATGTTTATCACAAGTCATCCATTGAAAGGGATTTGCACTCTACGTTTCCTTTTCTTTCTCTCTTTTTCAGTTAGCTACACACATGAAAATACACCTAAACCGATGTTGGCATCGTATGTATCATACAGGCAGACGTAACGTTTAAGCGGTAGTTCACGCAGCTATCCACAGGCACTCAACAAATGGCAATGGCACAGGTTGCTTATAGCGGCACAATATATGATTACTTATCTCAACAGTAAGAATGTTAACCGCATGCGCGCTAGTGGGTTTTCCCGCTGTGCGCTGCGATATGTAAAAACCCTCGTTACATGACAAGGTCAGCTCGTCATGCGCGCAGCGCAGGTAACGCCCATGACGAGCTGACCTTGTCATTAGCGTCGAAGGGGTTAAATACACCCAAGACGCCCAGCGAGTGATTTGAAATGCAGTGTAGAGAGGAATAACACTGGATTATTTACTTGTTTATTCTTTTAGCTGCATTAGTATTTTTTATGAATATACGAGAGGCCTGTGGCTCTCAGCTCTGTATATATGTCACACATTCACAATATGCAGATTGTGACATCACACTGATAACGCGTTGTGATCAATGAAAGTTGTTCATGACTGTTGTATCAATAAAGTTACATTGAACTGATTGGGCATGGTGGAGGCATGGATACTAATAGACGTTGGGTCCCTTTAAATTTCAACACGGAAGTTGCCGTAACATTAGCGGGCGTTGTCGCGCGCAAGATTGATGGTCTCACCTGGAAGCGAGATTCGTGTAAGACACAGAAGACGGTGAGCGTTTGGGCAGCTTTTGATAGCTTTTTTGAGTCAGCTCCCAGGAGAGCGGGGAGTACGGTGAACTAAACGCGGGTTTCACCGCTTCTTTTACAGATTCTTGATGGCAAGGTTGAGTGGGTGATTAGAGTTCATAAGGCATTGGAGGCTCTCATGCTAACACACAGGTAAGATGCCAGATGGTATTATCACACGGTCTGATGTGTATTCCACTTTTTCCGATATATGAGAGTGAGTCATCATGAAATACGGTTTATTCTTACAGCTCTCAAGTGCTTTGATTTCTGCAGCGAAACTGTGATATGACTGTGTGTTATATAGGTGTAAATAGAATTTTTAGACATGGTAGCTTCAGACGTTAACCTTTACTTTCACCGTTGGCCACATTTCTTGTACTGTTTAGGACTAATTCACTTCTTGTCATTTCCGGATGTTGCACATGGGTGTGAGGGCCATAAGGTGGCTCAGGCATATTCCACAATAGGATACGATTCTGGTACATCGGTTTTGATGATGCACACAAATTGGGTCAGCTGAGCTGCATACACGTCTCGGGTTATTGGTAGTTTCACAATACTCATTTTACATATTTCTTCCAGTTCTTTTACTTGGAGTGCAAATCCTAACAGATTTTCATGTAATTCATTGACTGTTGATACTATTGGTAATCTTCAGTCACGGTTTTTAATATTGCGTTGTAGGTCCACAAGAAGACTATGAAGATTTGAATATTTTGTTTCCCATGAAAGTACCACATACCCCCTGAAGAAGGGTTCGGAGGAACCCGAAATGCATTGGGAGTGTCGTTAACAATTGAATGTGTTCATTTATCTTAAAAAATACATATCTCTTGTAGAGGGAATGTATTATGGTGATGTTTTGTTGAAATGCGAATGAAGTGCAATTCGGTATTTTAACATAAATTTTGATTCATAATTTTTTGTGATGTTGATTCGAACAATGATGAAATAATCATAAATATGTAATTTACAAACAGTAAAGTGTGTTGAATTTTACTGAAGACACTAGGTGTCCCAAGCAGTGCATCACATAGGCAGTGGTCTCCATTGCCTCTCATTGTCTTATAGTTCCTGGGATTTTGGGCTAAACCCCTCACACGTGATAGCACGCACATTTAGTTTTAAGATATACTTCAAATAGTTACACAATAGAGGCATAGGATTACAGATGGTGTGCAGGCCCACCACGCTTATTGGTCAGTGTTAGTACAGACATCTTTTATTTCTAAAGGCACCATTTCACTTCTTTTTACATAGTGATGCATTGTGGTATGAGTAGTCTCTCATTCTGTTACTTGTGAGTTAACATTAGTGCTTACTTGTGATTTCACTCATGTGTGTAAGTGCTCTTTTAAAAAAACAAATTTCGAAGCTTTATTTACAATGCAGTAAGTTCATTTAGTTTGATTTAGTCCCGATATTTTCTGCTCCCTCAGGAGCCTTTTTATGTCCACTTCAATCCTTTTTTTAAGCTCTCTAGTGAGCTTAAAAACAGCTTATTTCTTAGTGCATTGCTTGCTGAATATCACATTATTTTCAATCATTTTCTCTGGTGAATTAATTTTCATACATTTCTATCTCACTGGTGAGTTTCAGCTCTCAGTTCAGTATAAATGTGATTTGTCTTTACTTCTTTAAAGGTGTGTATACAGTTCCTCATTTTGATTTAATCCTCTAAAATCTATTTTCCTGAATGTCACAATGTGGCGTGATTCCTTTTGTCTTAGAGCTCTTATTCGATCACCACCTCTATCTGATAGGACTATTTGTTCCAATGCGGAAAACTGTGCGGCACTCGGTGTGCGAGCGAGCAGGTAAGAGCAACCACTTTTGATTTCAGATGCGCTGCAAGCTAAATCTAGTATTAAGTTACTCCGCATATGTTTGACAAACAAAATAAAATTACAGAAGAAAGCGCATGACTAACAAAACCCGAATGCAAAATCGGATTACACGCTTTTGTTTTTCCTTGGGAAATTTGATTTGAAATAAACATTAAATGTGATCCACTGCCATCTACTGGTCAATAAGGAACAAGAATAAAATCAGAAGGGAAATAAAAGAGTAAACCAAATAACCTCAAGTCCTTTTGATAAAGTGTTGCAACTGCTGGTCAATAAATAACACGTATAAAATCTGAAGGGGAATAAAAGAGCAGAACAAATCATTTGAAATAAAGTGTTATAACAATAAAAAAGAACCAAGGAAAACGGGACTCAGATGTAATATAGGCGCAGCTAAAAACAAAAAGATCACAAACTTGAAACCACTGCCATGGAAACACGTGAAGCAAAATGCAATGCAGATATGTCCAACTTGTTTGAAATAACAACTACAACGAGAAGAGAAAGAGGTGAAATAAATACAGGAGGAAGTGATAAAGACAAACTCAGATATTGGGAAAGACTATCAAAGAAGGAAATCAATAAGTGGTGGGAACTCATAACCTTGGAAAAATATGTGGAAGTAAAAGGTATCCCCAGAGGCCTCCGCCTGATGTAAATGCCCAGCCACCAAGACACCAGTGGGGAACTCCTACAGGAATGGGGAGAACACTTATTGGAGTCATCAATGGGACTAATATTGATTCTGGTCAAACATATTGACAAAGCCTTAAAAGAAGTAAGAAAATAATTAAAAACTTTGGAAGAAGAAGTGAACAAAATGGCATTAAGGGAAGATCTGCAAAAACTCAAATCAGACATTCTGAAAAATCTTGAAAAGGATGAAGAAAGAGTGAAACAACGAAAACAACACAAATTTTTACGAGATAAGTTGGATTTTGAAGAGGGCAGAATCTTCACCTTCAGAAGACAATATAAGGCAAGAAAGGGTAAAACACATTTAGAAACGACTAGTCAACAGTTGTCAAGTTTGGACTCTCTAACAAGTACTGATCTTAGTGAGAATGATGATCCCCCACAGGCTTCAGCGGAAATGAGAAAAAAGACCAATTTTTTAATGGAAATGCGCATGGCGCTAGAACAACAAAACAAAAATAACCAGCCAAAAAGAGGTGGTGGGCGAGGCCATGGAAGAGGTACACAAAGAGGAAAACAAGGAGAGGCCAGAGAGGCAAGGGATGAACAACAAAGAGTGGATACATGGTCAAAGAATCGTCTGAGGCAACCCAGAAAATAGAACCTGCAGCGGATATTTTAACTTCACAGGATTTGAACATAATCAATCTCTCCCAAAAAATCTGGACAACAACGGAAAATGAGGTTCTTAAAAAAGGATTGAATTTTTGTCCGGCATCTCATTTAGACATCGCCCAGGCGAGAATTGACCTATATAAATGTACTAGAAAATTAAAACTAGCAAAAATCCACGCAGAAAAAGGAACCAATGAGGCACAAAACATAACCAGACCAAGAATTAGTTCCCTCCAGGTTGAAGATATCAGTGGTCTTGAAACTTTAAGGACGATGGTCACATTAACAGAAACCCAGGAAATGGTAGCACTTATGGAAGTGCAAGAATATCAAAGAACAGAGGTAGCAGAAGAAAGTGGTCTAAAGTTGAAATCCAAATATTATCTAAATTTACCATCAGGTAACACAATTGATGTATTCCATGAGGCGATAACGGAAGAGTTCTATAAAATGAAACAAACCAAAGGAAAAAATAATCTGTCAAAAAAACATTTAGATGCCCTGCACACTTTAAAGGATGATAAAACCATTGAAATAAAATCCGCGGACAAAGGCGGTAATATCATCATCATCATTGATAAACAGGATTATATTTTGGAAGCAAAGAGACAGCTGATGGACCAAGAGTTTTACCAATGTTTGACTAAAGACCCAACAAAAGAAATACAGGAAAGACTAGAAGAACATCTTAAGCAATGGGTCCATGATGGATTAATAAATGAATATGAACGTAGATACTTGAATAATAAACATCCTACAATGGCAACATTTTATTTTCTTCCCAAGATTCATAAAAGTAAAGTCAATCCGCCAGGAATACCAATAGTATCTGCAAACAACTCATTATTGAAACTAGTCTCAGACTATGTCGATCATTTTTTGGCACCCTTAGTAAAAACCCTAAGTTCGTACGTGAAGGATACGAGAGACCTCTTGCAGAAATTGGAAACAATCACATGGAATCCAAATAACAAACTAATAACGATGGATGTTATCTCGTTATATTCTAACATTGAACATTCCATAGGCATTGAAGCCTGCAAATTCTTCTTGGGCAAACGTAACATCCAATACAAAGAACACAATGGCATGCTTAATCAAATGATTTCCCTATGTTTGAAGAATAATATTTTTTTATTCAACAAACAAATCTTTAAACAAGCAAAAGAATGTGCCATGTGCTTCTCATTTTCGCCAAATTATGCAAATTTAACCATGGGTTATTTTGAGCAAAAAGTAGCATGGAATACAGCAAATTATGAATTTCACCAAAAGATAGTTCTATGGCTTTGGTTTATAGACGATCTTCTAATTGTCTGGGATGAATCTACGTCTAAATTCAACAGCTACTTTGAAAGACTAAACAACAGCTCAATGAATCTAAAACTCACGTATGAAATCAATCAAAAAAGAGTGGTGTTCTTAGACACAGAAATCTATGTTGAAAATAATGTTTTGCAAACAATGCTACATAGAAAATAGTCTACGACAATTTAGCAAATTTGTGCTAGGTGCGTGCTGCATGTTCCTCACACAATGCGGATCCCATGTGATAAAAAAAAAGAGATTTGAATGTTTTATAACACTTGAGGGTCGATTCCGATCCGGTAAAAAGCGCTCCGAATCATCGTATGGAGCGTTTTTTCCCCGTACGAATCGTACCCATAAACGTCCCGTACGTATGACGAAGTACGATTCGTATCAGGAGCCGTACTCCGTACGAATCGTACAGAGACCGTACAACTCGTATTCCCGTACGAATCGCCCTCGGAACCCGCTGTACGTGACTTCTGTATGTTTTGCGGCTGCTTTTTCCGACCCGGCAAGTACGATTCGGGTTGGGTACGCTCTGTACGACCCTTTTTCTACGGGAGCTGAAACCTCCCGTAAAAGCAGAGTTCACCCCGAAACAGGTACGGAACAGCCCCCCCCGGGTACGGCGCGTACACTCCATGATCGCAGGGGTACGGCGCGTACCCCTGCGATCATAGGGGTACGGACCGTACAGCCCAGCGTACATGGGGTACGCACCGTACCCCATGTACCGTGGGTGTACGGCGCATACCCCATGTACACTGGGGTGTACTGTCCATACCCCCATGATCACAGGGGTACGCGCCGTACCCCTGCGATCATGGGGGGTACGCGCCGTACGGTGTGTATGTGATTGTACGCTTTTCCGTACGGATCACCCTTACCTGACGTGGACCGTACGACTCGTGTCCTGATACCACGGTCCGGATCGTACTCGTCGGGTTGTACGGTGTGTGTACGAGATGTACGGAAACGGCTCCGGATGCGAATCGTACGGACGAGTATTTTACTGGATTGGAATCGACCCCTTACTGTTCTAACTATTGAAGAACCCTACCCATTTTAATTACTCTTCTTAGACCTTCCTTAGGAGAAGACATGTCCTGAAAAGAACGTCACTTTTTCTTCATTATAAACCTGAATTTCTTTTTTGGAGACAAAAATAGCTACTGCTTGGAGACCCCTGGTATGGATAGTGAGTCGGGAACTGTAGTCCTGAAGCATAAATGTGAAGGTCATTACACCACAACATGCCTAAATCATAGCACTTTGAAGCACTCCATTCCCTAAAGCCTGGCTCACTGCATGAGTACATGCTTACTGACTGAATGATTACAGTAATATAAGGAAAGACACTGGGTGAATTCTTAATTGGTTGACTTTTACTTTAGTGAATGAATTACTACATTGTACCGAAAGAGTCACTATGGGATTGCAACAGCAATCACACTGTGTTTGCTGGAGTATATGGATAGTGACTGGGGAATTGTAGGCCTGAAGCACAAATGTGAAAGTGGTTACACACTATATGCATAATTTACAGGAGTTTGAAGCCCTGCAAGCCCTAAAGCCTGGCTTACTACAAGAGTACATGTACTTATGTGTCTGCAAACACATCAACCAACCAAATCAGTCTCTCTCAATTTTCCCAAATGGACACTGATTCACAGTGTGATTCTAGATAAATAACAGTATCCCTTGCAGTGTAGAAAGAAAGATTAAAAATATTAGATAAATAAATGTACTAAAACTCGGAGTAATGGAATTAAATAAATTAATACTCGGATGTAAATTAGAATACTCGAAGTTTAATAGAGAGTATCTCTGGCACAGGGTGCATGGAATATAGGTGTTCAGGATAATGAAGTATAATAAAAAAAAGTTTAAAAAAAGGGAAGATACTAGAATAATAAGTCGAAGAAAAAGGGGAATGAAGGTTAATACTCGTATTACAAAAAAGTAACCTAAAGAAATACTTTAATAGAAAAAACTAGTTTAAATAAAGTATTTTAGAAATTATATGAAAGTTAAAAAATATGGAAAGAGGCACGTTTACATAATTAGTAGAAATGAGAACACCTGTCAACTGAAAAACGTGAGTTAAAAGTGGGAGTGATAGAGCGCGCAGGTCACCTGACTAACAATTTTACCACATACTTATCGGGCCCATAAACTTCAATTTACCATATTTATTAATCGGGCGACCATACACTCTACTACCAGTAACCCTTGTTCCTTCCTATTTTTATTTCCAGTGTACCCGACTTACCAATCCACCGTTACGGGTACCTAAGATCACAATGGATCAGGGAGCTAGCTGTAAAAGAAAGGCAGACACCAAAATACTTATACTTTATATATATTCTATTTGTACTTTTATAATAACCACAAACTCAAGAAGTTTTGAAAACCTTTATCTAAAATTCTTCGATCTCAGAAAGCATAGGTTCACAATGAACATACAGTCGATAACCAAAATCATAAAGAGCACATATCCATAAAGGAAATAAATGAAACCAACCATTTGTGAGTCTAAAGGAAGGTAAGAACAAGGAACATGCTAGGCAGCAGTTTCAGAATTTAGACTTAATATTGAGAGACTAAAGGACGGGAAAGTATAAAGAACATACTAGAATTTCACAGTGAAATATTTCCCCATAAAGAGGAACTATAGGTAAAATGCAAATAGACCATACTAATAAACCGGTGCAATTACTTGATTCGGCTAAATAATGGGTAAAGACAAGGAACATCTATGTATCATGAACTGAAATGGAATGAACTTAAAGGATGGGTAAGAAAATGGAACATGCTAGAATAACGACAATTTTATGTATGACTTGTTCATTCAGAAATGCGAAAAAGCATGGAAAATCAATCTTGCAAGAGTATGACTTTGTTAAAGCAAAAGAAGGAAAATATAGAAAGTGCAGGATAGACTTTTCAGCACTATATTTACCTAAAGTGGTGTGAAGACCAACCCTGGCCACGGGTCAGTTAAGGACGGAGGAACCCAAGGAAGGACAGTCGCCAGAAGGACAGCAGGTACGGAAAGGACACCCCTGGACGGGACAGGAAACCCAGATTAGGATCAGGACAGGACCACCAAGGCACGACCAGCACCCGCAGTTTGGTAGCAACGCCTGCGCTCCACCCTCTCTGCAGCTATCAGTCAGAACCCCGATTGGGTTATCGAACTCCCCAGCAAAGTGCTCCGCCAGCACTTAAGGTTTCTCAACAAAACCCTTGAGTCTATGGAAATTTCGGACAGAGTGCTCCGCAGCCCTCTGTATCAAGTCACCTATTGAGTGCGTAGGGTCAGTGACAGGTCAGCTATTCGGACATGTCGGACAATTTCTCTAGCTAAACCTAGGCTAGTTAAACTGTTTTCAGGTCAGTGTACCACCCCCCAAATGTTGCAAGTGTAAGAATCGCCAGTTTCGATTGGTCCCCAAGTAGGATAGGTCAACACACCAATCATATTTCATTTCTACAAGCCTGCATTTACATGATCTGGGACCGTCTATTGAATTTGGGGTTCCCATGACCTAACATTCTTATTACAATAGTACATCTATGAATTATGATACATTGAAAGCAATTCAGCTTCTTCTGCTAGGCGAAGGTGCATCTTCCCAGGCACATCTTGGCTGGGACTTCGGGTTGGCAAGTTTTCAATGTCATCGGCAGAAGACTGCCATGCGCAGAAAGGCTGTTCAATATGGAATCTCGAGTGTTCCTCGGGCCCCAAATAATACGATACATGAAAAGTAAGCGAAAACAATTTAGAAATACAGAAAAAAGGAATACACTGTATACCATGAAGTATACCATGAATAGCTACTCTATACCCCTTACTTTATAATAACTATAGCGTTAGGGTAAATGCAGAACAAACAACTTTGCAAAAGCATCTTTGCAAGCACGGAGCATATGAGAAAACAAAGCGGCCATATTAGCTGTACTGCGCATGAGCAAACATTTCCCACCAGAACTGCGAGTACGTCACATCACGTGATTGTGACCGACGCATGCGCAGAAGAAAATCCCGCCAAGCAGCGGCCATTTTAATGACAATCGTTGTTAAGGTTAATACACACATAGGCAAGCATCTCTCGGATACCCCAAATGTCAGAATAAAAGGGAAATTAGTAAGACAAACAGGTTGAGTTAATTCGTTATAGTTATTCGAGGTTCATGAGTACGAGCAAATTGCGTAGCGTGTGAATCCTTGCTCCATCAGGAAGAGAAATACATTGATCCCATAGAGTGTTAAGTAACCAAAAAGTATATAAACCACACCTGTGGGATGATTAGTTTCATTTCAGAGAATCAATACGGGCGAAGAAACTACGAGCAAGGTAATGATTCGGGGCTGCGGAAGCATCTTGATAATATCTTTCATTTCCTCAGAGGGAACATATTGTTAATGTATATTTAAAAATACATAAAACATTATGTCCCCTCCAGAGGAGTTGGATTCATTTCGACGGAGGAAGGAAAGAATGTCAAAGAGAGGGAAATTATGTGAATGGGTATATGTTTGATATTTTTAAAAAAGAAAGCAAAAATATTGAAATTATTTAAAATGTAGTATGTTTAAGTTGATATGGAATATAATAACGAGTTGACAAAAGACCCATTACAAGAAATATAGGTTAATTAAGGAATTACTACGTGCAAGGTAATGATTAGGAACGATGGTATCATCTTGAGTTTATCTTTCATTTCCACAGAAGGATCATGTTGTCAATGTATATTTTAATTTACATTCAACTTTATGATCCTTCAAGTGGAGTTGGATGACTTTCAACAGAGGATTTGAAAGAATAATAAATAATATTTTTTTTAGTATGCAAGTATTTTTTTAATGCTTGAAAAATGTACTATACATACACTATCGATGCAAAAAGGAAATACTTTGGAATAAAGGAAAATACTCTTTAGCTTCTACAGTGAAAATTGGATAAAAGTATTTATATTGAGTAGTGCTTTTACCAATTTTTACTCGTGAAGAACAGGAGAATTATCATCGTAAGCACTTTTTTTGGAAAAAAAAATAATATAATTGTGTCTTCAAATATTAATTAATAATGCTTTCAATTTTTAAATATGATTGTAAAATGTAATAATGACGTGAAGTGTACATAAAAAAAGAAAGATGAAGTAGAGAGGGATTGTTTGTCATAGCACTTCTATTCTACTTTACCTGAAAGTAAAAAAAAGCCCTAACATTTAAATAAAGATGATAGGGCAACACTTATATAATGTAAACATAAGGAATGAGTGCTTATGATGAAATAAAAAAAATGTTGTCCAACGCGTGATACCAAGGAATGAAAAAAAGATTTTGCATTTCACCCATGTGATGAATATAAAAGACTCAATAAAAATATTTTGAAAACTTGTGCATTTTTATTTCAAGGATGGTTTGAAGAATTATACATTTAATGAAAGGACAAAGTACTCCACACTAAAGGAGAAAAGTCAGCACAATTATGATAGCCTAGAAAATAGAATAATATTTTTAAATACCTTTAGAGTCAACAAACTCGTAAGCAGAGTCAGGAAGGTAGAGTTAACTACACAGCAGCCAATCAAATGTTTTTGAAAATCTGTGCAAGGAAAGGGATTGGTCAATAATACATCTACTTAAAATGCTTCACAACCAATGAAAATGAGGTGTAGAAAGTTCCTGTTGTTAACATACGAGCAATCAGATGACCTTGCAAGTACACGGAGAGGGTGGCAATTGTTGCTTACAATAAATAATAAAAAAAGGGTTGTTTAAAAGAACGCTTTGGAATAAAACACAGGCGTGTTTGATTAAAGAAAGTTTACGAGGTGAAGTATAATCAACAATCTTTAAAAAATTCATTGGAAAATTATCCGTCACGGCGTTAACATTATCGCTACATTAGCGATCAATCACATGACTTACGTTTCACCACTGTCTGCCGATTCTTACTTCACTTGCAAAGTTAAAAAGAACATGTGCGACATTTGCATAACAAGTGTAGTGCGATGCGAATTATTGAGGATGACTTGCTTTCGCAAGACCCAGAAAGGCTTCTTGCAGAATAAGTACGCACTTATCTGCCAGACCCCAATTAATGATTAACCAGGCTCTCAAGGCTAAACACGTCAGAAATCATCACTCTTCACTTTCTGTTCGTCCAGGTTGACCGTGAACGTGCGTGTCTCCTTCTCCTTTAACTCCTTTCTTTTTCATAGTAATTCTTACTCATACACTATCCATCATATACCCTACAGATGCACCACCTTGGGGTTGGAATATATTTTTTTAATAATACACTATCCGGCACATAACGTACAGATGTACCCCCCTGGAGTTAGAATAGTAATTGTTACCACTACACTAACCTGCAATTACCCTCCAGATGCACCCTGCTCTCTCTTTTAAAATCCAAACCAGATTTACAACACCCTTGCACCACTTTCCAATAGAAGCCCATGTTCACACCAGAACATGGGTTTCTATTGGAATTCACAAGGCCATATTATCAAGCCCATTAAAACGGCAAAAATGTATATCGCCCTGCTTGATAATATGCCCCTTGGTTTGAATTTTGAAAGACAGAGCAGTGAAATCTGTTCTCAATTTCAAAATCCAAACCAGATTGCTTTTCCACATGCAAGTTAGCATCTCCCCATGTGGAAAAGCAATGCTGGCTCCTGAAGGATGCGGGGAGCCGGCGGGACTGTGGTGGCATTGTGGCTCCCCCACGGTCCCCAACATTTTTTATAAGACCCGGGGGATATGGTGCCTGGGGATATTAGAAATTACTGACAGGGGCTATTTTTTTAATGGTAAAATTAGAAGTCGCGCACCCAGCACAGCACTCAGTGCAGCCCCCTGGTGTGCATGCGCTGGATGCACGACTCATAATCTGTTGGGTGCACGACTCCACTGCCTTTGGTGCACAATTTCTATGCATTTGGTAGCCGGCATTGCTTTTCCACATGGGGAGCTACTAACATGCAGCTCCCCATGTGAAAAAGCAATGTGATTTAGATTTTGAAAGAGAGAACAGATTTCCTTGCTATGGGAGGGCGGGATGCACACCCCGGGACACTGCAGGAGCCGGCCTTCCCACAATACATAAAGCCCCGGGGAGTGGTGGTCCCTGGAGCTTTGGAGACCTTGCAGTCCCCCGTACCATTTCTTTTGTAGCCCCGGGGGATGACGGAGCCCTTGAGTGCTCCAGGAGGGGGGCCATGCAGTCCCCCTCCCACAATACATAAAGCCCAGGGGGGGGTGGTCCCCGGGGCTGGGTGGCCACTCTGGGCCCCCATAAAACGTTATAAATTTGCCCCCGGTATTTAACCCCAAAGGGGGCTAATTATAAAAAAAGCTCCATTTTATTTAATTTAATTTTTTACGGCAGAGTCCGCACCCTACACGCACCTGCCGGGTATTTTAAAAAAATATATATTTGTGGGCCCTGGGGGTCCTTCTGGGACCCCCTAAGCAGGGCTAGAGGGTAAAAGTATTTCTACCCTGCCCCCCTTATCCGTTTTGCACACACATTCCACTGACTTCTTCAGCCTCGCTACTACAGAGGCACAAAATGGCTGCCAACAGTTCCTGGTTTCGAATGTTGACAACAACTTAACAGCCAATTAGCATTCAGTGCGAAATCGGAAGAGTGCGCTTACGATACACTCATGGTCCGCTGATAGTCCGCGGATCGTCCGTGCCCACATATATATAAATGTTTTTAACAGTAATTTTCTCAGGAACTACTGAACGGATTGACCCCCCTTTTTTCTCAGACCCGCTTCAAGAATCACTGTGAAACTTTCAGGAGAGGAGCGGACCGGAGCTGACCGTGAGTTCTAAAACATTTGTGAAGATTCGTCAACCGGCATCAAAGTTATTCCAAATAGAATGTTGCGGATTTCCTATGAAAAATAGGTCCTAACTATAACTACCTACTGGCAACCGCCAGTAGGTAATATTTATATATATATATCTATATATATATATATATATATATAGATATATATATATATTTACATATATATATATATATTACCTACTGGCGGTCGCCAGTAGGTAGTTATAGTTAGGACCTAGTTTCCATAGGAAATCGTCAACATTCTATTTGGATTAACTTTGGCCCTGGTGGATGAATCTTTGCGAATTTCTCAAAGAAGGTGGCTCGGTCCGCTGCGCTCCTTCCCTGAAAATATGGGGGGGATTGGTGAAGTGGGGGCTGAGATAAAAGGGGGGGTCCCAAAACGTGTTTTCTCCATGTTATTTTCCATAGGACGTTTAGACACGGCTACAGGTCGAACGGCTGAATGGATTTATAAGAAATTTGGCAAAACTGTAGAGTCCGGCTCGCAGATTACGCTTTTTGTGGAATGGTGTAAATCCGTTCAGTAGTTGTTGAGAAAATTAAAGTTAAATTTAATTATATATCTATAAGCGCGCACGGGTGCGCGCACTCAAGCGGCTGCGCGCGAGCGGATTTTTTTTTTGCTGCGTGACGTCTGTTAACATTCGATTCGAAGGAAATCAGGAAGTGTTGACCGCCATTTTGTCACTGCGAGTAAATATATTGTCATTTCAAAGCGTTGGAACATGGAAAGGGGAGAAGGTAGAGATTGTTTTGCTGCGTAGGTTTTCTCAGGGTTTGCAGTAAGGACCTTAAACGCGAAAATATATATTTTTTTTTTTTTCAAAAAAAGTTGCGGGGTGCGCGCGAGTAAATATATTCTCGTTTCAAAGTGTTAGAACATGGAAAGGGGAGAAGGTAGAGATTGTTTTGCTGCGTAGGTTCTCTCAGGGTGTGCAGTAAGGCCCTTAAAGGCGAAAACATATATATATATATTTTTTTTAAAGTTGCGGGGTGCGCGCGAGTAAATATATTCTCGTTTCAAAGCATTGGAACATGGAAAGGGGTGAAGGTAGAGATTGTTTTGCTGCGTAGGTTCTCTCAGGGTGTGCAGTAAGGCCCTTAAACGCGAAAATATATATATATTTTTTTTAATAAGGTTGCGGAGTGCGCGCACTCGGACGCGCACACCTATTTACAAGAGTGTGAAAATGGAGATAAAACAGAAGTTTGAGTGGTTTGATATAAGGTGGCTCTGAAAAGAGCACTTGTGTTAATTGAGTTTTTTCTGCATTTATTAGTAAGTACTGTCTGAGATGTGTAATATTGTAAGATTTTAAATAATCATCACAATAATCGATTTACTTACTTACTTAAGTAAGTACCGATGCAGAGTCTGATGTTGCAGAGGAAGATTCTGTTTGACATGACATGTAACAGAGCTGTGGATAGGCAGGTGTTTTTGGAGGGAAAACAGTGTTGTTAGTTTGCTGTAGAACGTTGAGATATGAACTTTTGACCTGTGCCTTCAGCCAGGTGCAGAATGAGGTGTTACCATGGAAACAGGCAGAGATGGCAGTGGGTCATGGGTGACTTTTATGTGACATTGAAAATATTGTGAGGGACAACCAAATGAAATGTAAATTTGAATACAAAATTTTGCGGGAGGAAATATGATTGGCTGAAGAGACATATAAGAGTCTGTATTGACTGTATATCTGTGCCATTGAATTTTGGTTGCAGTGATAGCAGCATAATTGAGACTTTCGTCAAACAAATATCTATTTTGTGACTGTCACTGTTGTACATCGTACAAAGCATTGGGAAAGGTAAGTCTGTAACTGTTTGTTTTGTCATGTACAGTAAAATATGGTTTACTCACAAACAAGGATTGGTTTTCCTCATAGTTTGAAACTAAACTCATTTTTGGCTGTCATAATGTGTTGTATTTCTAAAACTATTTTTTATTTAAATGTGAAATATGAAGTATAAAATATGTGTAATATAAAGAGTAATTATTTGTGTGATTTTGAAGCTTTTATATATAATGAGAGAAGTTGTTTATGAAGTGAAAAAATGATATTAGCAGAGAGACAGATAATGCAGATAGAGAGAGAAATGGTAAATTACATGTGATACCGTCGTGAAAAAATGTTAAACTTTCTGTCACACGAGAAAATTAGAGTGCGGTTTCAGGAGGCGGCCTGCATTGGTGGATGTAGGTTGAGAGGGGCAGGTGGTTGAGTGAAATAAAATCAAAAGTTGGTATATTACATGTGATACCGTCTTGAAAAAGTGGTAATGCTTAATGAATTCTTAAACTTTCTGACAGACGACAAAATTACATTGTAGTTTGTGGCCGCGGCTTGTACTGGTGGGGTGAGAGGGGGAGGTGGTCGATTAAAATAAAATGAAAAGTTCTGACCATGAGGTTGTACACAGATTTGTGCAGTAAATGTGTTCGTAATTTGAGGTATCAAACTGAATATAAAAATATCTCTGTCACTCCTGCTGTTTGACTGCATTTTCATCTGCCTTCTGTTTTCCGTCTCCGTTGCCCTGTGTTATCTTATTGTTTGTGTGTCTGTCTGTGTCTGCCTTCAGTCCGGGTTGAGGAACTTTGTTTTGGAGGCACACACAGATAGTCGCATCAAAGTAGTTGGAACGTTTTCAAAAAACTATTTATATAATTGAAATGCTTTTTTGAAGCGCTAGTGAATGTTTTCTTTCAGAATTACCGCTCGGTTGCTTCCATAGAGCAGAGGGTATGTTGTATTTCACTACTTAGTGCCTCTCCATCTGCACTGTGTTGTCTGGTGGCTGGCGGAGAAGTGTTTGTTATTGTGGAGATTAAAGCGTGATAAAGAGTGAAATACGACATAGCGTCTGGTCTGTAGAAGCGTGGGAGTAGTGATTAACACTGAGTGAAGCGGAACTGCGACGGTGCCAGTGGTTAGACAATATGGGGCAGATTTATGAAGGCCTTGCGCCGCCGGTGCGTCATTTTTAACATGGGAAAAAGTGACGCACCGGCGCCGCAAGGCCTTCATAAATCTGCCCCTATGTCTTTATCAATGAGCTCTCTGCATGCGAAGCACTATCACGTTTCTGTTATGCTATTGTGTAAGGGAAAAAAAGCGCGCCAAAACCGACAAAATGGCGAGAGGTGCATGTATGTAATGTGTTGGATCGTTCGCAAATCAGTGTTGGGTTCAGAAAGTGAGTCGTTCGATTTTTATCGCAGATAAGCCTTGCTATTACCAATGTTTATCGCAAATGCGATAAAAAACGGCCGCAATGCATGAATATCGCTGAAAAGTCAGCGATATTGATGCATTACCGAGCTAATGCTCTTAGCCATTTTATCCACCTCCCATTGGATAACATGGCTAAGAACTGCTCTGGGGCAGGTGTTGTTGTGTTTCTGTTATGCTATTGTGTAAGGGAAAAAAAGCGCGCCAAAACCGACAAATTGCGAGAGGTGCATGTATGTAATGTGTTGGATCGTTCGCAAATCAGTGTTGGGTTCAGAGAGTGAGTCGTTTCTAAGTAAGGGAGTGTTATTTCTATGCTTGTTCGTCGTAAACAAAGAGGCGCCATGTTCAGACCCCCTCGTTCCCATTCCATCGGTCGTTCGATCATCACTCAAGTCGTACAAAAACATCTCTCTTATCGAGTCAACGTGTGGAACGTATAGCCTGTCGAGTTGTACACATTTGGGGGCATATTACCAAGCAATAGCGATAATTATCGCTATTGCGTGGTTAGAGAGAAAAATTTACCGCAGAGCTGCGGCGATTTTTATCGCAGATAAGCCTTGCTATTACCAAGGTTTATCGCAAATGCGATAAAAAACGGCCGCAATGCATGAATATCGCTGAAAAGTCAGCGATATTCATGCATTACCAAGCTAATGCTCTTAGCCATTTTATCCACCTCCCATTGGATAACATGGCTAAGAACTGCTCAGGGGCAGGTGTTGTTGTGGAGGCACACACAGATAGTCGCATCAAAGTAGTTGGAACGTTTTAAAAAAACTATTTATATAATGTAAATGCTTTTTTGAAGCGCTAGTGAATGTTTTCTTTCAGAATTACCGCTCGGTTGCTTCCATAGAGCAGAGGGTATGTTGTATTTCACTACTTAGTGCCTCTGCATCTGCACTGTGTTGTCTGGTGGCTGGCGGAGAAGTGTTTGTTATTGTGGAGATTAAAGCGTGATAAAGAGTGAAATATGACATAGCGTCTGGTCTGTAGAAGCGTGGGAGCAGTGATTAACACTGAGTGAAGCGGAACTGCGACGGTGCTAGTGGTTAGACAATATCTTTCCTCATTCCGTCGGTCGTTCGATCATAACTCAAGTCGTACAAAAACATCTCTCTTATGGAGTCAACGTGTGGAACGTATAGCTTGTCGAGTTGTACACATTTGGGGGCATATTATCAAGCAATAGCGATAATTATCGCTATTGCTTGGTTAGAGAGAAAAATTTACCGTAGGTAGGGGGCTCAGTAACAGGGGATTTGGGCGGGGTGGAGCGTGCAGCCCACTGAAGAGGGGGGGGTGGATTAAGGTGTTTGGAAGTGGAACAGAGGCAGAGCACGCCAAATTCCTGCCATGGTCCGCTACGCAAATATGTATGCATTCTTAGAGGATTATTATATTAATAATATATATTAATATGGTGGCTCCTGGGGTTTGGTGGTCCTGTGCAAGTGTACTGCTTGCATATGCCCATGGTTGGCCCTGTATTTTCTGTCTATGCACTTGTTCTCCGTCACATGGGCTTTTAGTTATGAAGGCCTTGTGTTGCTGGTGCATGAGTTTTAACATGGGAAAAAGTGATATATCTGTGGCACAATGGTTTCATAAATGAGACATTTTGTATCTTATTGTAATGATAGAGAATCTTGGGGAATGTATCTGTTATGCTTGTTCTTTGATATAATGGCTCTATGTTGTGTAAGAAATAAGTCTGTAATAAGTTAATTACATTTTATTATTTTCTTTTTTACAGTGTTTGGTGCTGAAAAGCAACAACCTGCCTTCTGAATTATACAGTTTGAGGAATTATATTCTTTTTTTTCAGGTGAGTTGGTATTTTTGCATAGGCAATTTTTTTGGGTGCATATGAAAATAATGAAGAAGATTTTTTTAAATGTTTGTAAAATTTCATTTTGAAATATGATTTTATCTTGAATTATTCACATGGGTTGTATCTGTTTATACTAGATATGTATTTTGGGATATTCTCCACTGACAGTTGAAATTATCTTTTAATGGGCTTGGTGCATGTGTTGTTTTTGATGGAGTTCAGATTTACGGATCATTGGGTTATAATTCTTTCATGTTTCCATTACTTAAATCTTGTGAAGTGCTCATGATTTTTGAAATCTTGTTGCATTATGTTTGGCAGTGTTTCTCCTTTATTTACAGAGAGGTATTATGATATGGTTCTAGGTGTGATGGGTATCTTTCCTGCATATCTGTGATTATACTATGTATAGGCATTGTTTTACATATTCATGCAGAGGTTTATTATGAGGTTGTTCTTCATACTTAGTATGACATTTTGTATATGCTATGACTTTTACATGGTGAGTATGCTGTTGAAACATAAAAGTAACTGTCTCTGTGGGAAGTAGTAATCTGTTAAGTGAATGCTATGGTTTGTATAGTGTGAACCTTCTCTTCAGAGTGCATATAGTTTACATAGCTCTTTGTACTGGTGAACTGAAAAAATGGATCTGTAAAAATTAATTCTACAGATTATAAATATTTGTGATATCTAGAAAATCTAAAAATAAATTTTACAGTAAAATGTCTTTTAACAACAGTAATTATTTAATGGAAAAAAAAGATTAGTGTTAATGTTTAGGGTTATATTGCCAATTTCTTTTCAAAATAAGAGGAACGTGGTATCTTAAAATATATAGAGTTAATAAGTTAGAAATTATAAAAAAATATGTCGTTTAAAAATTAGTAAAAGTACTTTTAAGTTACACATTTATGAAAAAAGATATAATTTAGTCTCTATATTTTTTTAAAAGGATACAGAAGAATAAACTGAGTCTAGTTATGGAGAATTCCTCAGAAGAGAAAGAAATTCATTTTGAAATCGTTAATGAAGTGATGGAGGAAATTTTAGACGTAATATTTCAAGAAGAAATAGATGAAAAAAATTATTTTATGGACATGTCTTTAGACTCCGCTTACTTAGAGATGGTAGAAGGAGATGAGGACTTTGGACTTGAAGAAGTCCCTGATGATATAATGCTAAAAGTTCTAGAAAATTATGAAGATTTCAATAAATAAATTTTTTTTTGATAGTAAAGCATTCTTGAAGAGAGTTTTCTTGTCCTATTCGTCGTTGATGTGCTTTAGGAGAGTGATAAGACATGTTCTCATGAAGTGTAAAAGAGTTTGTAGTTAAAAAGATTAAAACATCTACGATGACCCATAGTTCTTGAAAAAAGTGTACTGTTTGTATGCTTTAAAAATTAGAATTAAAAACTGTCTATAATGTTAAAACAGATATGGAGTGTGATAAAATTAAGAACCAACATTCACTACAGGATTTCCTACTCTGTTCAGAGACTTTCTGTTATTTTCTTTATTCTAGTTAGAAAATGAATTTGTGGTTTAAATTTGTACGTTATATGCTAATAGTCAACTATAATATTTGTTATGTTTGTGTATTACAGATTGAGAATTTCATCAAAATCTTAAATTAAGATGCCGACCAGAACTGAAAAAAGAAAGCTCTATAAACGGACTTACAATTTGAAGAAGAAAGGAATTGAAGAAGTATCAAAAGAACATAGGACGGATAAAACGAAGAGTGCTCCTGGTAAGCAAACCAAAAAGTTTTTGAGAGCAATATGTGGAAGGAAAAATGTTAGTATTGAAGTGCACAAGAAAAAAAGTATAACAGTATCGAGAAGGAGACATGGAACCAAAGATAAAAATGTTTCTGGAATCAGGAGCCAGGAAAATCTGTACAGTAAAACTCGGATGAATCAATTTAGCCAAATCAGGAAGCGTATGTTTTACAACAGAGTAGTTTCGAATTTATTACAAAAGGAGAAAGTTTCTAAAAGAAGATCTGCTTTTCTTAAGAAGAAACAATATATAGAGGGTATTGTTGAGCGCGCATTTGAGACAAAAATAAAATTATTTATTTTAGTACTTAATAGAATAAATACGCTAAATAAGGCAATACGAGTTTTAAAAGCTAAAAGTAAATGGAAGAGACACATAAATAGGAGTAATTTTTGTAAAGTGTTTTCTGGGAAGTGGATGCATACTTCAACGTCTGAACCATTTTTTAATGAAGAGAGTTACTTTCAAAGTAACGATTTGTTGCATGCAGTTGACACCAGTGGTCGAGGATACGAGGTGAAGGAGGGATGTGTAATTGAGAAAGAGAAAATTGTGGTTAGAAATGCAGAAGAGGTGATGGCTGGAGAAGCTTCAGGGGGACGTACTAATGTTCCTGTTTACAGTTGGAATTGTAGTAGCATTTGTAGTGTACGACAGGATTCAATTGATTTCTTTCGCAATTTCTTACGTAAGTACACTAAAGAAAGTCTAAAAAAAAAAATTGTTATGTTGCAAGAATTAGATCATTGCAGAGTGCGAGAAAAAATAGGTCTGCAAGGTCATTCTCTGGCTTGTCTTTCTAAAAAAATATGCCAGAGTGTGTTTCATCACTTCAGGATGTTAGCAGTGCATCATACTAAAATGAGAAAATTGGTGAGAAAGTTTTATTATGCAAAAAGTCCAGCACTTAAACTTAAACAGTTAAATAGTGCTCTTTTGCATGGATGTGAATTAGATGTTAAGAAGATTTGTGCAGAAATTGAGGTAAGTTATTTTGGTCCAGAGGAAGATAATGCAGAGACTGATATAATTATAGAAGGAAATGTGTTAGAAAATGTTGGACATGTTAATATTGAACATTTTGAACAGGAAATAATAAAGTTTAAGGTAATTGCAGGTGAGAAACCAAATTTTTCTTGTGTATGTTGTCGACGCATTCATTACAAAAGTCAAACTAGGTTAGTTGATTTATATTTAAAAAGTGAAGATGAAAGTAATGTTCAATGGAAAGATTTTGCAACTTATTTGTTGGTGGAAAACTATTTTGATTTGGGTTTTGAGCAACGTATTTGTAAATATTGTTATAATAAATTAAATGAAAATAAAATGCCTGCTAGAGCTGTTCATAATAATCTAGAGTTGATAAATATTCCATCAGAACTGAAGGATTTAAATACTTATGAGACTATTCTGATCCAATGTGTACATCCTTTTCAGGCTATTGTTCGTATGGAGCCTAAGACTGGTAAATTAAATCCTTCAGATTTACAAAGAGGATTAAAGGGTAGAGTTGTATATTTGCCACTTGATTTAAAAAAAAAATATGGAAACAATTGGTGTTGAAAATGTAGAAGAGGAACCTGTAGTTATTTTAGTTAATGGTGTACCTACGAAGAGTAAGAAAATCTGGCAAGATTTAGTGGATGTTAGAAAAGTCAAAAAGGCAACGTTGTATTTAGTTCAAAACAATAAGTACTATAAAGATGTATACGTAGAAGAAGAAGATGTAAGTGAAGAAGAGGAGAGTGATTTGTCTATTGGACAAATTGAAAAAGTTGACCTATCCAGAAGTGAAGAAATTTATGAACATTATAGTGTTCATCCACTGCATTCCAAAGAAGCAATAGGGAATGCTATTGAATTATTTCAGATGAAAAAGGCGAAAGGAAATCCTATTAGTGTGTGGGAAGAAAGTTTGGAAGGTCGTTGTTTCCCACAGTTATTCCCTACAGGTGAAGGTACACGATATGATGATCGTCCTATGCAGATTCCTGCATCTGAATACCGGACAACAAGATTATATGCAGAAGATCCGAGGTTTCGCCAATGCATTCCATATTTGTTTCATCTTCTGTTTGAGAGTGACTTATCTGGTCTCTCTTATGCAGTAAATCATATCTTAAAAAGTGGAGTTCATCTGCATAATATTTCAGCAAAGGAATTTATGGATAAAGTGCAACAGAAAGATAGTGTTTTGGATTCACACCTAATTAATTTAATGGCTTGTCAGTGTGGTACTAATGAGTATTGGTACCGTCGTCATGGAGATTTGAAGTGCATGCTTAGAAACTTAGGAGCACCAACATGGTTTTTAACTCTAAGCTGTGCAGAGTATGCTTGGGAAGATTTACTTGAATTTCTTCAGGAGGCGAATGCAAACATAGAAAATATAAACTACAAGACACCCGGAGAACTGTGTTCATTAGATCCGGTTAATGTTTGCAGATATTTTAATCATAGATTTGAAGCTATGATGTCTTTTCTTACAAACAAGAAAAATCCGCCTCTTGGTGAAGTACTGGATTTCTTTTGGAGAAAAGAATACCAAGCAAGAGGCGCTCCTCATATTCATATGCTGTTATGGATCAAGGATGCTCCTAAATTTGGAAGAGACTCGGATGAGACTGTACTGTCTTTTATTGAACAGTATGTCACTTGTGACATACCTAATAGTACAACTGATAAGGATTTAAGAGGAAAAGTGTTACGTTTTCAAAATCATCGTTGTGGAAGATATTGTCGGCGAAAGTTCAAATCAAAGAGTAAATTCTACACCAAATGTCGTTTTGGATTTGCACGACCGGTACTTTCAAAAGGAAGAGTCAACAATTTGATGTCATCTTTGCTACATAACATCAGAAGAAGGTCACCTAAAAATACGTACAATTTAAGAAGAGGTGAAGAATCCAAATATATAAATGACTATAACCCAGTCATTTTGTCCATGTGGAATGCTAACATGGACATACAATATGTTGCAGACAACTCTATTGCTGTGGCTCGATATGTAACGTCTTACATCACAGAATCTGAAAAGACGGAACTGAAGGAGATGTGGGAAGACATTTCTCATGAAAAGAGCCTAAGCAAGAAATTGTATACGTACAGTTTGAAGATGTTGTCTCATCGAGAAATTGGAGCATATGAATGCTGTGACCGATTGTCATCAGCAAGTCTTTATGCTAAATCAAGGACTATTCTCTGGGTGAGTTTGGGCCCTGCAGAAACACGAAACCGTGTTCTAAAACCTGTGCAAGAAATTGAATATTTAGCCCAGAAAGAACCAAACAGTACAGACATTTTGAAAACAAATATGTTGGATACATACTATCCAAATAGAAGTACTCTTCTAGAAAACATTTGTCTGTATGAAATACTTCAAAACTACACTTTTAAAAGGAATGTTACAGAGAACATTGATAAAGGTGTATATGCTGTAATGGGAGAAGAAGGATGTCTGGTGAAGCAAAGAAAAGGACACTTGATTAATCATCGGAAACTGAGTTGCGAAACACCTGACAAAAGAGAATTTTACTATTTTGCTCTTTTGCAACTCTTTAAACCATGGCGTAGAGAAGAGGAACTACTTGGGAACTTTGATAGGTATGAAGATTCATTCAACGCATCTAAAAGTAGTATTGAATGTCCTGTTTTTAGTAATTATCTGCAAATGTTGAATGATGAAATAGAGCAAGAAGTGACAATTGCAGCGGAGATTGCTAGAGATAGTTCACAAGATAGTCAAAGTTCGGCTTCATTAAGTCAAGATCCACTGGGACAACCAATTATCCAAAATGAAGCAGCCACCGCCATGGATGAGGTGGAAAGAGCAATGCAGCAAGGTCAAGAGGAAGTAATCAACTTAGAAGAATTAAAGAAGCAATTTAATATTGAGCAAAGACAGATATATGATGAAGTGACAGAGCACATTGAGCATGGCTTTCGTCATGAGAGAAAAGATTGCTCATGTATGTCATTTGAACCTATTCGATTATATGTAAGTGGAGAAGCTGGAACTGGTAAAAGTTTCCTAATTAAAGGAATTACTACATATTTACAGCAGAGAACTCAGTCAACACTGTCGTGTGTTGTTACTGCTCCAACTGGATTGGCAGCACATAATATTAAAGGTATTACTTTACATCGTTTACTGATGCTGCCAGTTGAACATGAAAATAAATTACAATATCACAAGCTATTTGGAGAAGCTTGTTTTGAAGTTTCTAGAGTGCTTAAAAAATGAAACTTCTTATTATTGATGAAGTAAGCATGGTATCTAATGTAATGCTTGCTTTTGTGCATTTAAGAATGCAACAGATACTTAAGACAGAGTATGATGTGTGATTTGGAGGTAAACATGTCATAGTTTTTGGAGATCTACTCCAACTAACTCCAGTGAAAGGACAACCTGTATTTGAAACTGTTACGCATGAAGAGACTAGAAAGTGCCTGGGCAGTATTGGAAATGTTAATATATGGTCACATTTCAAATATACTGAACTGATTCAAAATATGCGACAGGCAAAGGATACTAAATATGGAAATATTCTTCAAGATATCAGGATTGGAAAACTAACTGAAGATGCGAAACACACTCTACGAACACGATTACTTTCCAAGCTGTTTCCTAATGAAGATAATGTACCTGAGAAAATATATAGTATAGAGGTAGCAGATAAATCAGTGATATGCTTGATGCCAACTGTGAAAGAATGTTCAGTTTTTAATGAGAAAATATTGAATTTAGAAAATCAAGAAATTAGGAAACTGGAAGCTAAAGATAGAATAGAGCATGAAGGTAGTACTATTGTTTTGTCTAAAAATTTGAAGTTAAAATTGGATTCTCTTCAAAAAAGTATATCTAAAACTGCTGGTTTAGAGAAAAATCTGTATGTATGTTTAAATTGTCGGATAATTTTAAGGAGAAATTTACATGTAGAAAGAGGATTGGTAAATGGAGCAATGGGTAATGTTGTTGGTTTTGTTAATTATACAAATAGAGATGAGATTACATTTTTAAGAATAAAATTTGATGGAATTGAGGAAGTTCAGCAAATTAGTCGCTGTTCAAATCGTTTTTTGCTTGTGAAAGACTTATATGTCCGTCGGAAGCAATTTCCAATTTGTTTGGCATATGCAGTGACTATTCATAAATCTCAAGGTTTAAGTGTAGATTGTGCTTTGGTAAATATTGGAAGCACTGTATTCAAAGAAGGTATGGCATATGTTGCTTTATCACGAGTTAGAACTTTATGTGGACTTTATTTAATTGATTATGATGAGACAAAGATTAGTGCAGATTTAAATTGTGTGAAGGAGTATAATAGGTTAAGAAGAGAATATGCTCCAAGTTTACCTCAATATCCTTTAAGTGAAAGGCGTATGGTTGGTCAGAAAAGGAAAAATGATGATAAATGTGCTGAAATAGTTGAGAAACGACGAAAAAAAGATGTAGCTGTTGTTGGTAGGCATAAGAAAACGGTGTGAGTTCTAAAACGTTTGTGAAGATTCGTCAACCGGCATCAAAGTTATTCCAAATAGAATGTTGCGGATTTCCTATGAAAAATAGGTCCTAACTATAACTACCTACTGGCAACCGCCAGTAGGTAATATTTATATATATATATATATATATATATATATATATATATATATATATATATATATATATATATATATATATATATATATATATATATATATTTATATATATATATATATATATTACCTACTGGCGGTCGCCAGTAGGTAGTTATAGTTAGGACCTAGTTTCCATAGGAAATCGTCAACATTATATTTGGATTAACTTTGGCCCTGGTGGATGAATCTTTGCGAATTTCTCAAAGAAGATGGCTCGGTCCGCTGCGCTCCTTCCCTGAAAATTTGGGGGGGATTGGTGAAGTGGGGGCTGAGATAAAAGGGGGGTCCCAAAACGTGAATGGATTTATAAGAAATTTGGCAAAACTGTAGAGTCCGGCTCGCAGATTACGCTTTTTGTGGAATGGTGTAAATCCGTTCAGTAGTTGTTGAGAAAATTAAAGTTAAATTCAATTATATATCTATAAGCGCGCACGGGTGCGCGCACTCAAGCGGCTGCGCGCGAGCGGAATTTTTTTTTGCTGCGTGACGTCTGTTAACGTTCGATTCGAAGGAAATCAGGAAGTGTTGACCGCCATTTTGTCACTGCGAGTAAATATATTGTCATTTCAAAGCGTTGGAACATGGAAAGGGAAGAAGGTAGAGATTGTTTTGCTGCGTAGGTTTTCTCAGGGTTTGCAGTAAGGACCTTAAACGCGAAAATATATATATTTTTTTTTTTCAAAAAAAGTTGCGGGGTGCGCGCGAGTAAATATATTCTCGTTTCAAAGTGTTAGAACATGGATAGGGAGAAGGTAGAGATTGTTTTGCTGCGTAGGTTCTCTCAGGGTGTGCAGTAAGGCCCTTAAAGGCGAAAACATATATATATATTTTTTTTTTAAAGTTGCGGGGTGCGCGCGAGTAAATATATTCTCGTTTCAAAGCATTGGAACATGGAAAGGGGTGAAGGTAGAGATTGTTTTGCTGCGTAGGTTCTCTCAGGGTGTGCAGTAAGGCCCTTAAACGCGAAAATATATATATATTTTTTTTTAATAAGGTTGCGGAGTGCGCGCACTCGGACGCGCACACCTATTTACAAGAGTGTGAAAATGGAGATAAAACAGAAGTTTGAGTGGTTTGATATAAGGTGGCTCTGAAAAGAGCACTTGTGTTAATTGAGTTTTTTCTGCATTTATAAGTAAGTACTGTCTGAGATGTGTAATATTGTAAGATTTTAAATAATCATCACAATAATCGATTTACTTACTTACTTAAGTAAGTACCGATGCAGAGTCTGATGTTGCAGAGGAAGATTCTGTTTGACATGACATGGAACAGAGTTGTGGATAGGCAGGTGTTTTTGGAGGGAAAACAGTGTTGTTAGTTTGCTGTAGAACGTTGAGATATGAACTTTTGACCTGTGCCTTCAGCCAGGTGCAGAATGAGGTGTTACCATGGAAACAGGCAGAGATGGCAGTGGGTCATGGGTGACTTTTATGTGACATTGAAAATATTGTGAGGGACAACCAAATGAAATGTAAATTTGAATACAAAATTTTGCGGGAGGAAATATGATTGGCTGAAGAGACATATAAGAGTCTGTATTGACTGTATATCTGTGCCATTGAATTTTGGTTGCAGTGATAGCAGCATAATTGAGACTTTCATCAAACAAATATCTATTTTGTGACTGTCACTGTTGTACATCGTACAAACCATTGGTAAAGGTAAGTCTGTAACTGTTTGTTTTGTCATGTACAGTAAAATATGGATTACTCACAAACAAGGATTGGTTTTCCTCATAGTTTGAAACTAAACTCATTTTTGGCTGTCATAATGTGTTGTATTTCTAAAACTATTTTTAATTTAAATGTGAAATATGAAGTATAAAATATGTGTAATATAAAGAGTAATTATTTGTGTGATTTTGAAGCTTTTATATATAATGAGAGAAGTTGTTTATGAAGTGAAAAAATGATATTAGCAGAGAGACAGATAATGCAGATAGAGAGAGAAATGGTAAATTACATGTGATACCGTCGTGAAAAAATTGTTAAACTTTCTGTCACACGAGAAAATTAGAGTGCGGTTTCAGGAGGCGGCCTGCATTGGTGGGTGTAGGTTGAGAGGGGCAGGTGGTTGAGTGAAATAAAATCAAAAGTTGGTATATTACATGTGATACCGTCTTGAAAAAGTGGTAATGCTTAATGAATTCTTAAACTTTCTGACAGACGACAAAATTACATTGTAGTTTGTAGCCGCGGCTTGTACTGGTGGGGTGAGAGGGGGAGGTGGTCGATTAAAATAAAATGAAAAGTTCTGACCATGAGGTTGTACACAGATTTGTGCAGTAAATGTGTTCGTAATTTGAGGTATCAAACTGAATATAAAAATATCTCTGTCACTCCTGCTGTTTGACTGCATTTTCATCTGCCTTCTGTTTTCCGTCTCCGTTGCCCTGTGTTATCTTATTGTTTGTGTGTCTGTCTGTGTCTGCCTTCAGTCCGGGTTGAGGAACTTTGCTGTGGAGGCACACACAGATAGTCGCATCAAAGTAGTTGGAACGTTTTCAAAAAACTATTTATATAATTGAAATGCTTTTTTGAAGCGCTAGTGAATGTTTTCTTTCAGAATTACCGCTCGGTTGCTTCCAAAGAGCAGAGGGTATGTTGTATTTCACTACTTAGTGCCTCTGCATCTGCACTGTGTTGTCTGGTGGCTGGCGGAGAAGTGTTTGTTATTGTGGAGATTAAAGCGTGATAAAGAGTGAAATACGACATAGCGTCTGGTCTGTAGAAGCGTGGGAGTAGTGATTAACACTGAGTGAAGCGGAACTGCGACGGTGCCAGTGGTTAGACAATATGGGGCAGATTTATGAAGGCCTTGCGCCGCCGGTGCGTCATTTTTAACATGGGAAAAAGTGACGCACCGGCGCCGCAAGGCCTTCATAAATCTGCCCCTATGTCTTTATCAATGAGCTCTCTGCATGCGAAGCACTATCACGTTTCTGTTATGCTATTGTGTAAGGGAAAAAAGCGCGCCAAAACCGACAAAATGGCGAGAGGTGCATGTATGTAATGTGTTGGATCGTTCGCAAATCAGTGTTGGGTTCAGAGAGTGAGTCGTTTCTAAGTAAGGGAGTGTTATATCTATGCTTGTTCTTCGTAAACAAAGAGGCACCATGTTCAGACCCCCTCTTTCCTCATTCCGTCGGTCGTTAGATCATAACTCAAGTCGTACAAAAACATCTCTCTTATGGAGTCAACGTGTGGAACGTATAGCCTGTCGAGTTGTACACATTTGGGGGCATATTACCAAGCAATAGCGATAATTATCGCTATTGCTTGGTTAGAGAGAAAAATTTACCACAGAGCTGCGGCGATTTTTATCGCAGATAAGCCTTGCTATTACCAATGTTTATCGCAAATGCGATAAAAAACGGCCGCAATGCATGAATATCGCTGAAAAGTCAGCGATATTCATGCATTACCGAGCTAATGCTCTTAGCCATTTTATCCACCTCCCATTGGATAACATGGCTAAGAACTGCTCAGGGGCAGGTGTTGTTGTGTTTCTGTTATGCTATTGTGTAAGGGAAAAAAAGCGCGCCAAAACCGACAAAATGGCGAGAGGTGCATGTATGTAATGTGTTGGATCGTTCGCAAATCAGTGTTGGGTTCAGAGAGTGAGTCGTTTCTAAGTAAGGGAGTGTTATTTCTATGCTTGTTCGTCGTAAACAAAGAGGCACCATGTTCAGACCCCCTCTTTCCCATTCCATCGGTCGTTCGATCATCACTCAAGTCGTACAAAAACATCTCTCTTATCGAGTCAACGTGTGGAACGTATAGCCTGTCGAGTTGTACACATTTGGGGGCATATTACCAAGCAATAGCGATAATTATCGCTATTGCTTGGTTAGAGAGAAAAATTTACCGCAGAGCTGCGGCGATTTTTATCGCAGATAAGCCTTGCTATTACCAAGGTTTATCGCAAATGCGATAAAAAACGGCCGCAATGCATGAATATCGCTGAAAAGTCAGCGATATTCATGCATTACCGAGCTAATGCTCTTAGCCATTTTATCCACCTCCCATTGGATACCATGGCTAAGAACTGCTCAGGGGCAGGTGTTGTTGTGGAGGCACACACAGATAGTCGCATCAAAGTAGTTGGAACGTTTTCAAAAAACTATTTATATAATTTAAATGCTTTTTTGAAGCGCTAGTGAATGTTTTCTTTCAGAATTACCGCTCGGTTGCTTCCATAGAGCAGAGGGTATGTTGTATTTCACTACTTAGTGCCTCTGCATCTGCACTGTGTTGTCTAGTGGCTGGCGGAGAAGTGTTTGTTATTGTGGAGATTAAAGCGTGATAAAGAGTGAAATACGACATAGCGTCTGGTCTGTAGAAGCGTGGAAGCAGTGATTAACACTGAGTGAAGCGGAACTGCGACGGTGCTAGTGGTTAGACAATATCTTTCCTCATTCCGTCGGTCATTCGATCATAACTCAAGTCGTACAAAAACATCTCTCTTATGGAGTCAACGTGTGGAACGTATAGCCTGTCGAGTTGTACACATTTGGGGGCATATTATCAAGCAATAGCGATAATTATCGCTATTGCTTGGTTAGAGAGAAAAATTTACCGTAGGTAGGGGGCTCAGTAACAGGGGATTTGGGCGGGGTGGAGCGTGCAGCCCACTGAAGAGGGGGGGTGGATCAAGGTGTTTGGAAGTGGAACAGAGGCAGAGCACGCCAAATTCTGCCATGGTCCGCTACGCAAATATGTATGCATTCTTAGAGGATTATTATATTAATAATATATATTAATATGGTGGCTCCTGGGGTTTGGTGGTCCTGTGCAAGTGTACTGCTTGCATATGCCCATGGTTGGCCCTGTATTTTCTGTCTATGCACTTGTTCTCCGTCACATGGGCTTTTAGTTATGAAGGCCTTGTGTTGCTGGTGCATGAGTTTTAACATGGGAAAAAGTGATATATCTGTGGCACAATGGTTTCATAAATGAGACATTTTGTATCTTATTGTAATGATAGAGAATCTTGGGGAATGTATCTGTTATGCTTGTTCTTTGCTATAATGGCTCTATGTTGTGTAAGAAATAAGTCTGTAATAAGTTAATTAAATTTTATTATTTTCTTTTTTACAGTGTTTGGTGCTGAAAAGCAACAACCTGCCTTCTGAATTATACAGTTTGAGGAATTATATTCTTTTTTTTCAGGTGAGTTGGTATTTTTGCATAGGCAATTTTTTTGGGTGCATATGAAAATAATGAAGAAGATTTTTTTAAATGTTTGTAAAATTTCATTTTGAAATATGATTTTATCTTGAATTATTCACATGTATTTTGGGATATTCTCCACTGACAGTTGAAATTATCTTTTAATGGGCTTGGTGCATGTGTTGTTTTTGATGGAGTTCAGATTTACGGATCATTGGGTTATAATTCTTTCATGTTTCCATTACTTAAATCTTGTGAAGTGCTCATGATTTTTGAAATCTTGTTGCATTATGTTTGGCAGTGTTTCTCCTTTATTTACAGAGAGGTATTATGATATGGTTCTAGGTGTGATGGGTATCTTTCCTGCATATCTGTGATTATACTATGTATAGGCATTGTTTTACATATTCATGCAGAGGTTTATTATGAGGTTGTTCTTCATACTTAGTATGACATTTTGTATATGCTATGACTTTTACATGGTGAGTATGCTGTTGAAACATAAAAGTAACTGTCTCTGTGGGAAGTAGTAATCTGTTAAGTGAATGCTATGGTTTGTATAGTGTGAACCTTCTCTTCAGAGTGCATATAGTTTACATAGCTCTTTGTACTGGTGAACTGAAAAAATGGATCTGTAAAAATTTATTCTACAGATTATAAATATTTGTGATATCTAGAAAATTTAAAAATAAATTTTACAGTAAAATGTCTTTTAACAACAGTAATTATTTAATGGAAAAAAAAGATTAGTGGTAATGTTTAGGGTTATATTGCCATTTTCTTTTCAAAACAAGAGGAACGTGGTATCTTAAAATATATAGAGTTAATAAGTTAGAAAATATAAAAAAATATGTCGTTTAAAAATTAGTAAAAGTACTTTTAAGTTACACATTTATGAAAAAATATATAATTTAGTCTCTATATTTTTTTAAAAGGATACAGAAGAATAAACTGAGTCTAGTTATGGAGAATTCCTCAGAAGAGAAAGAAATTCATTTTGAAATCGTTAATGAAGTGATGGAGGAAATTTTAGACGTAATATTTCAAGAAGAAATAGATGAAAAAAATTATTTTATGGACATGTCTTTAGACTCCGCTTACTTAGAGATGGTAGAAGGAGATGAGGACTTTGGACTTGAAGAAGTCCCTGATGATATAATGCTAAAAGTTCTAGAAAATTATGAAGATTTCAATAAAGAAATTTTTTTTTGATAGTAAAGCATTCTTGAAGAGAGTTTTCTTGTCCTATTCGTCGTTGATGTGCTTTAGGAGAGTGATAAGACATGTTCTCATGAAGTGTAAAAGAGTTTGTAGTTAAAAAGATTAAAACATCTACGATGACCCATAGTTCTTGAAAAAAGTGTACTGTTTGTATGCTTTAAAAATTAGAATTAAAAACTGTCTATAATGTTAAAACAGATGTGGAGTGTGATAAAATTAAGAACCAACATTCACTACAGGATTTCCTACTCTGTTCAGAGACTTTCTGTTATTTTCTTTATTCTAGTTAGAAAATGAATCTGTGGTTTACATTTGTACGTTATATGCTAGTAGTCAACTATAATATTTGTTATGTTTGTGTATTACAGATTGAGAATTTCATCAAAATCTTTAAATTAAGATGCCGACCAGAACTGAAAAAAGAAAGCTCTATAAACGGACTTACAATTTGAAGAAGAAAGGAATTGAAGAAGTATCAAAAGAACATAGGACGGATAAAACGAAGAGTGCTCCTGGTAAGCAAACCAAAAAGTTTTTGAGAGCAATATGTGGAAGGAAAAATGTTAGTATTGAAGTGCACAAGATCGAGAAGGAGACATGGAACCAAAGATAAAAATGTTTCTGGAATCAGGAGCCAGGAAAATCTGTACAGTAAAACTCGGATGAATCAATTTAGCCAAATCAGGAAGCGTATGTTTTACAACAGAGTAGTTTCGAATTTATTACAAAAGGAGAAAGTTTCTAAAAGAAGATCTGCTTTTCTTAAGAAGAAACAATATATAGAGGGTATTGTTGAGCGCGCATTTGAGACAAAAATAAAATTATTTATTTTAGTACTTAATAGAATAAATACGCTAAATAAGGCAATACGAGTTTTAAAAGCTAAAAGTAAATGGAAGAGACACATAAATAGGAGTAATTTTTGTAAAGTGTTTTCTGGGAAGTGGATGCATACTTCAACGTCTGAACCATTTTTTAATGAAGAGAGTTACTTTCAAAGTAACGATTTGTTGCATGCAGTTGACACCAGTGGTCGAGGATACGAGGTGAAGGAGGGATGTGTAATTGAGAAAGAGAAAATTGTGGTTAGAAATGCAGAAGAGGTGATGGCTGGAGAAGCTTCAGGGGGACGTACTAATGTTCCTGTTTGCAGTTGGAATTGTAGTAGCATTTGTAGTGTACGACAGGATTCAATTGATTTCTTTCGCAATTTCTTACGTAAGTACACTAAAGAAAGTCTAAAAAAAAAAATTGTTATGTTGCAAGAATTAGATCATTGCAGAGTGCGAGAAAAAATAGGTCTGCAAGGTCATTCTCTGGCTTGTCTTTCTAAAAAAATATGCCAGAGTGTGTTTCATCACTTCAGGATGTTAGCAGTGCATCATACTAAAATGAGAAAATTGGTGAGAAAGTTGTATTATGCAAAAAGTCCAGCACTTAAACTTAAACAGTTAAATAGTGCTCTTTTGCATGGATGTGAATTAGATGTTAAGAAGATTTGTGCAGCAATTGAGGTAAGTTATTTTGGTCCAGAGGAAGATAATGCAGAGACTGATATAATTATAGAAGGAAATGTGTTAGAAAATGTTGGACATGTTAATATTGAAAATTTTGAACAGGAAATAATAAAGTTTAAGGTAATTGCAGGTGAGAAACCAAATTTTTCTTGTGTATGTTGTCGACGCATTCATTACAAAAGTCAAACTAGGTTAGTTGATTTATATTTAAAAAGTGAAGATGAAAGTAATGTTCAATGGAAAGATTTTGCAACTTATTTGTTGGTGGAAAACTATTTTGATTTGGGTTTTGAGCAACGTATTTGTAAATATTGTTATAATAAATTAAATGAAAATAAAATGCCTGCTAGAGCTGTTCATAATAATCTAGAGTTGATAAATATTCCATCAGAACTGAAGGATTTAAATACTTATGAGACTATTCTGATCCAATGTGTACATCCTTTTCAGGCTATTGTTCGTATGGAGCCTAAGACTGGTAAATTAAATCCTTCAGATTTACAAAGAGGATTAAAGGGTAGAGTTGTATATTTGCCATTTGATTAAAAAAAAAATATGGAAACAATTGGTGTTGAAAATGTAGAAGAGGAACCTGTAGTTATTTTAGTTAATGGTGTACCTACGAAGAGTAAGAAAATCTGGCAAGATTTAGTGGATGTTAGAAAAGTCAAAAAGGCAACGTTGTATTTAGTTCAAAACAATAAGTACTATAAAGATGTATACGTAGAAGAAGAAGATGTAAGTGAAGAAGAGGAGAGTGATTTGTCTATTGGACAAATTGAAAAAGTTGACCTATCCAGAAGTGAAGAAATTTATGAACATTATAGTGTTCATCCACTGCATTCCAAAGAAGCAATAGGGAATGCTATTGAATTATTTCAGATGAAAAAGGCGAAAGGAAATCCTGTTAGTGTGTGGGAAGAAAGTTTGGAAGGTCGTTGTTTCCCACAGTTATTCCCTACAGGTGAAGGTACACGATATGATGATCGTCCTATGCAGATTCCTGCATCTGAATACCGGACAACAAGATTATATGCAGAAGATCCGAGGTTTCGCCAATGCATTCCATATTTGTTTCATCTTCTGTTTGAGAGTGACTTATCTGGTCTCTCTTATGCAGTAAGTCATATCTTAAAAAGTGGAGTTCATCTGCATAATATTTCAGCAAAGGAATTTATGGATAAAGTGCAACAGAAAGATAGTGTTTTGGATTCACACCTAATTAATTTAATGGCTTGTCAGTGTGGTACTAATGAGTATTGGTACCGTCGTCATGGAGATTTGAAGTGCATGCTTAGAAACTTAGGAGCACCAACATGGTTTTTAACTCTAAGCTGTGCAGAGTATGCTTGGGAAGATTTACTTGAATTTCTTCAGGAGGCGAATGCAAACATAGAAAATATAAACTACAAGACACCCGGAGAACTGTGTTCATTAGATCCGGTTAATGTTTGCAGATATTTTAATCATAGATTTGAAGCTATGATGTCTTTTCTTACAAACAAGAAAAATCCGCCTCTTGGTGAAGTACTGGATTTCTTTTGGAGAAAAGAATACCAAGCAAAAGGTGCTCCTCATATTCATATGCTGTTATGGATCAAGGATGCTCCTAAATTTGGAAGAGACTCGGATGAGACTGTACTGTCTTTTATTGAACAGTATGTCACTTGTGACATACCTAATAGTACAACTGATAAGGATTTAAGAGGAAAAGTGTTACGTTTTCAAAATCATCGTTGTGGAAGATATTGTCGGCGAAAGTTCAAATCAAAGAGTAAATTCTACACCAAATGTCGTTTTGGATTTGCACGACCGGTACTTTCAAAAGGAAGAGTCAACAATTTGATGTCATCTTTGCGACATAACATCAGAAGAAGGTCACCTAAAAATACGTACAATTTAAGAAGAGGTGAAGAATCCAAATATATAAATGACTATAACCCAGTCATTTTGTCCATGTGGAATGCTAACATGGACATACAATATGTTGCAGACAACTCTATTGCTGTGGCTCGATATGTAACGTCTTACATCACAGAATCTGAAAAGACGGAACTGAAGGAGATGTGGGAAGACATTTCTCATGAAAAGAGCCTAAGCAAGAAATTGTATACGTACAGTTTGAAGATGTTGTCTCATCGAGAAATTGGAGCATATGAATGCTGTGACCGATTGTCATCAGCAAGTCTTTATGCTAAATCAAGGACTATTCTCTGGGTGAGTTTGGGCCCTGCAGAAACACGAAACCGTGTTCTAAAACCTGTGCAAGAAATTGAATATTTAGCCCAGAAAGAACCAAACAGTACAGACATTTTGAAAACAAATATGTTGGATACATACTATCCAAATAGAAGTACTCTTCTAGAAAACATTTGTCTGTATGAAATACTTCAAAACTACACTTTTAAAAGGAATGTTACAGAGAACATTGATAAAGGTGTATATGCTGTAATGGGAGAAGAAGGATGTCTGGTGAAGCAAAGAAAAGGACACTTGATTAATCATCGGAAACTGAGTTGCGAAACACCTGACAAAAGAGAATTTTACTATTTTGCTCTTTTGCAACTCTTTAAACCATGGCGTAGAGAAGAGGAACTACTTGGGAACTTTGATAGGTATGAAGATTCATTCAACACATCTAAAAGTAGTATTGAATGTCCTGTTTTTAGTAATTATCTGCAAATGTTGAATGATGAAATAGAGCAAGAAGCGACAATTGCAGCGGAGATTGCTAGAGATAGTTCACAAGATAGTCAAAGTTCGGCTTCATTAAGTCAAGATCCACTGGGACAACCAATTATCCAAAATGAAGCAGCCACCGCCATGGATGAGGTGGAAAGAGCAATGCAGCAAGGTCAAGAGGAAGTAATCAACTTAGAAGAATTAAAGAAGCAATTTAATATTGAGCAAAGACAGATATATGATGAAGTGACAGAGCACATTGAGCATGGCTTTCGTCATGAGAGAAAAGATTGCTCATGTATGTCATTTGAACCTATTCGATTATATGTAAGTGGAGAAGCTGGAACTGGTAAAAGTTTCCTGATTAAAGGAATTACTACATATTTACAGCAGAGAACTCAGTCAACACTGTCGTGTGTTGTTACTGCTCCAACTGGATTGGCAGCACATAATATTAAAGGTATTACTTTACATCGTTTACTGATGCTGCCAGTTGAACATGAAAATAAATTACAATATCACAAGCTATTTGGAGAAGCTTGATTTGAAGTTTCTAGAGTGCTTAAAAAATGAAACTTCTTATTATTGATGAAGTAAGCATGGTATCTAATTTAATGCTTGCTTTTGTGCATTTAAGAATGCAACAGATACTTAAGACAGAGTATGATGTGTGATTTGGAGGTAAACATGTCATAGTTTTTGGAGATCTACTCCAACTAACTCCAGTGAAAGGACAACCTGTATTTGAAACTGTTACGCATGAAGAGACTAGAAAGTGCCTGGGCAGTATTGGAAATGTTAATATATGGTCACATTTCAAATATACTGAACTGATTCAAAATATGCGACAGGCAAAGGATACTAAATATGGAAATATTCTTCAAGATATCAGGATTGGAAAACTAACTGAAGATGCGAAACACACTCTACGAACACGATTACTTTCCAAGCTGTTTCCTAATGAAGATAATGTACCTGAGAAAATATATAGTATAGAGGTAGCAGATAAATCAGTGATATGCTTGATGCCAACTGTGAAAGAATGTTCAGTTTTTAATGAGAAAATGTTGAATTTAGAAAATCAAGAAATTAGGAAACTGGAAGCTAAAGATAGAATAGAGCATGAAGGTAGTACTATTGTTTTGTCTGAAAATTTGAAGTTAAAATTGGATTCTCTTCAAAAAAGTATATCTAAAACTGCTGGTTTAGAGAAAAATCTGTGTGTATGTTTAAATTGTCGGATAATTTTAAGGAGAAATTTACATGTAGAAAGAGGATTGTTAAATGGAGCAATGGGTAATGTTGTTGGTTTTGTTAATTATACAAATAGAGATGAGATTGAATTATTAAGAATAAAATTTGATGGAATTGAGGAAGTTCAGCAAATTAGTCGCTGTTCAAATCGTTTTTTGCTTGTGAAAGACTTATATGTCCGTCGGAAGCAATTTCCAATTTGTTTGGCATATGCAGTGACTATTCATAAATCTCAAGGTTTAAGTGTAGATTGTGCTTTGGTAAATATTGGAAGCACTGTATTCAAAGAAGGTATGGCATATGTTGCTTTATCACGAGTTAGAACTTTATGTGGACTTTATTTAATTGATTATGATGAGACAAAGATTAGTGCAGATTTAAATTGTGTGAAGGAGTATAATAGGTTAAGAAGAGAATATGCTCCAAGTTTACCTCAATATCCTTTAATTGAAAGGCGTATGGTTGGTCAGAAAAGGAAAAATGATGATAAATGTGCTGAAATAGTTGAGAAACGACGAAAAAAAGATGTAGCTGTTGTTGGTAGGCATAAGAAAACGGTTAGTATTGAAGAGATTGTTGGATTTAAGTTTGAAAACAGGTCTGGTGTCAACTGTTATGCAAATGTAGTAGTTAATGTTGGTTTTTTTCTAAAAAATGTAAGGGAACAGATTGTAGAAAATCAGGAGGAAACATTTTGCTATTCCTTAAATTCTATATTTGAAAAATGCAGTAGTGGTGAAAGTGAAGTAGGAAGTGTTTCAGAACTAAGGAATGTTTTAGATATATGTGCAGGAGTAAATCAATTTTCACAGAATATTCAGCAAGATTGTCAGGAATTTATTATTTATATGTTTACAGTTTTGGAAGATGAAAGTGTAGATATTGATAATCTTTTTGGCCTTTCTTATAAATGGGAACATAAGTGTGATAATTGCTAATTTTCAAGTAGTACTGATATACACAGTGAAAGATTTATATATTTAACATTACCTGACTGTAAAGAAGTGTCTTTTAATAAACTAGTTAAAGATGCGCATCAGAACATGGTCTGTTCTCAATGTAAGTCTGAAATGTTATCAACTTTATTTATCCATAGATATGGACAATATGTAATATTAATGTTTCAACGATGCAGAGCTGATGGTAGCAAATTGTCAACTTTAATTAAAAATTTTGTGGCTACTCAAGTATCTATTTCTAGAAGAACATTTGTAACTGTAGCCATTATTTTTCATGAACGGCCTTCCACATCATCAGGACATTATACAGCTTATTTGAAGTGTGGAAGTGGCTGGACGCTTTGCAATGATACCCAATTGACTTTTAAGAAACGTTTGCCTTTTGCCTTAACTAACTCCTATCTGCTATTTTTGGAACCCAAATTTCAGTAGAATCACTTGCTGTAGGAAGATTAATACTGTAAAGATATGAAACTTTCTTGTTTACAAATATCATGTGACTGAGGGTCTACAAATCTATAAATGAAATTTGTGTTTGGTATAGTGATAACATCAGGTAGAAATTTAGTTAATGTTTGATGGTATAAAACATGTTACACATTTTTACTGTAAAGGTTCACAAAAGAAAAGATAAGATTAAGATTAAGAAATTTCAGGAAAAAACTACTTAACTCATAGTATTTGGCCATGTGGAAAAATATGAGAGAAGAAAATGAGTACTTTAGATAATTATTTTAGAACATATATGGACGCAAATTTTTGGGAGAGGTATTTAAAAGGTAATGAGTTAACTTATACAATTTGGCCATGCGGAAAGGTATGAGAGAAGAAAATGTATACTTAAGATAGATTTTTATAGGAGATACTTGCACGGTGTTTTTTTTTAGATATATTTAAAAATAGGTCGTATAGTTTAATTAGTTTGTAACTGTGGAAGATGTAGTGTGCTTACTCAAGAAATTGCGAATTTGAGAAAAACATTTAAGATATGTTTTTTTCAGGTATTTATAATATGTATGGAGATTTTGGATGGGTTTTTTAAACACAATCATTTTGATTGTGGGTTTTTTTTCCCCGCTGTTATATGATGATTAATATTGAAATCACTGTTTATAGTGAAAATCAATGTATTCTGAGGACAGCAAAAATAAACCATTTAATATGTTGTTTGAGTTATTTTGTTACATTGAATTTAGAAATATGTATTAAAACATATTTTTTTACTGTCTTCCACAGATATTATATTTATAAGGTAGGTACAACTAATAACATCCAAGAGTTTTCTCTGCCTCTCTCTTATTGACTCCTACTTTTTTTAATTTTATGAAATGTACATTATAATCTTATTTTTACTTTTCTTCCACAGGTACTACGTTTTTAAAATAAATTTATTTTACTTTTTTAATATTTTTTAGGTAAGTATAAAAAATAAAGAAACTTTTACATCACTGTGTCATTTCTTTGTGTATCCTGTTTAAAGCAATGTCATGTTTAATATAAGCACTTCCACATAGGATTGGGTGCATTGTTATAAGGCATGCTTTAAAAGTGATTTAATGAAATGAGCGACATTTCACTGAGTGAGTTCAACAACACTGATATATGAAAACATTGGTGGGAAATGATATTAAATGTTACATGTTGTTCTTTCCAGGAGTTTGTTATTTGCTGCAGTGGCAATTCTGCCACAGCATTAGGGGGCCGGGGGGCTGAGTGGTACTTCTATGCTCATGATAGAGCTACTCCTTCATGAGCCACGGTTGAGATTTGTTCATGATACAGTGGTTCTGTCATGGCTCTGCTTAGTCAATAGAACGTGTCATGGAGGCGCAATATTAGTGTTGTGCAAGCACAGCGGCAAGCCCATGACAAAACTGGTCTATCCTGAGGACAGCTGAAGCAATGCTCGTGATGGAGCGGCTCTGTCATGAGCATGGAAGGACTTAACAGGTGTTAAAAAAACCTGAGGGGTCTCTTCAAAGAGAGTGTTGGTTGTAATTTAAAGGGCACTTTAAAACACATTGTGGCAGCTTTATGTTGACGTTGCATCTCTTTGCGCCACAATTTCGTCAGTTTATTTAATACAATGACAGTGGAAATAATGTACCATATTTACCACGTTATGGATCTAGGAGATATGTCACATTCTAAAGGCCTGCACCATAAGGAAGTGTTCCTCTAAAGGAATGCGTCTTGAAAGTGACTGACTGTAATGCTTGATATTTCACTCAGTGACTTTCAGACCAATGCTATTTCAAAACTGTGCATGTGCTTGAAGCAGGCGTAGGTATTGACGCAGTATTGTGAATATAGTGCATTGGTGAGCCTTGCTGGAGCTGCATCACACTTGCGATGCAACTCCTGTAATGTATTACTTTTTCAGCACAGATGTGTTACGCATGAATGGTGTTTTTGTACCATGGTGCGCCACATTTCAAATGTGGCACACCATGGGTATCGGAGCACTAGCATACTGTGGTGCACATTAACTGGTGCATATCTGGGTATGAAGTAGTTAACATAAATCTGCCCCATAGGTTACAAATCCGCGTTTAGTAGACTGTTTGGCTTTTGTAGTTTATGTTTTTTCTGTTATTCTATGTAGGTATGTAATATTGCAAGATTTTTGTCACGAAAAATAAGCCATGAGTATTGGGTTTGTGAATGATTGCAAGATTTTTAAAATTAAAAAGGAAAAACCATGGCATTGTTTAATATAGCATTGTAAATACTTATCTTTAACAATGATGAGAGAGTAAAAAAAGGTTAACCTGATGTTCGAAAGTTATTCATAAGTTTCTTTAGAGGAAGTATTCTATATGATTGAAGCGTGGGTGTTTCACTTTTTTATAGGTAATAGAATGCATTCTGCAAGCATGTAGTACTCCTCCTGTTACAGCATAAATATTCTTCAGTGCTTATTTTCATTTCGTAAGTGGTATTGAGACCAACATAGAACTTCAATGGATCGGAGGGGCTGTTCTTGTGTATCTGGAGGACTGCTAAGCCATTGCAGCAGTGGGAGGCCTCTTACAGGGGCGTAGCGCAGCTCCTTTTGATGTTCACAGTTGCAGATAACACGGTAGAGATGTGAGAGAAGTGGGTGGAGTGCTTCGTTTAAATTGCAGAATAGAAACTACTAAGAACCAATTGGAAGTGTTGTTTTCAAGTCACATGACTTCACATGCGCGTCTCAGGACGTGTACACGGTGATAGTATCTAGTCACGTACGCCATTTGGAAGTAGCGGTCTAATTCAGCGAAGTTTCAAAACTTGAAAAGGAGTAAATCGAAACATATCCGGATTTAATATATCTTCTGAGTAGTACAAGTTCTATGATGGGTCTATGAAGAAATTTAATAAGTTGCAATCGCGAAGTTTTCCCGAAATATATAGGCTAGTGCGTGCACACGGTCGCGCACGATCGAAAGCCAAAAAACGGGAGATAAACGCCCTTTATAATATGCTCCTGGAGCTGTTTTTGGTACAATGAGTTAGTTCTGAAAAGAACTTTTTTTTTTTTTTTTTTTTTTAAAACAACTGTTATGTTGTTTTTTATTTTTTAAACTTGCAACAACATTTTCAAGTGTGACACAGGATCAAAATGAAATGAAGAAATTTATCTTTTCTCGGGGCATTTATGACTCTCAATTTTTAGTTTTGTAAGAATGAGACTCTGCTCTCCGTACAGAAGAATTTCTCCACACTCGTTGCATTTCATGTGCACCTTTGCAAGATATGGTCTCAAGTCCATCACAGCACTCGATGGAGATACAGGTCGTCCACCAGAAGATGTGCTGGCCACCTCTGATGGTAATAGCGTGGCCAGGGCTCTTGTCGATGCCTTTGCAAATTCCACAGGGTGCACTTGTTTGACATGCCGCATCATGGTATGTATGGAAAAGGAATATTTTTTTCTTGGATTTCCTCTTGAGAGAACCGAATTGCATATCGTGCAGGTAACTTTTGGCGCATTTACTTTCTTTTGTTCTTCAGGATAATTGAAAAATTGCCAAATAAAAGATTCCTTTTTTCTTTTTAAAGGTAGTCGCTCATTTCCTTCAGATTCGGAAGATGAATGCGGGGCGGCAGCCATTTCAGCAAAGTCTTCCGAAGGGTGTTGAACGTTGTTCTCTTTTGAGAGTACAAAAGATAGTGAGGGAAGTGGGTGGAGTCCTCCGTGTAAATTGCAGAATAGAAACTACTAAGAACCAATTGGAAGTGTTGTTTTCAAGTCACATGACTTCACATGCGCGTCTCAGGACGTGTACGCGGTGATAGTATCTAGTCATGTACGTCATTTGGAAGTAGCGGTCTAATTCAGCGAAGTTTCAAAACGTGAAAAGAAGTAAATTCAAACATATTCGGATTTAATATATCTTTTGAGCTCGATTCAAGCATACAATTGTTAAAGTATAAAACCTTTTATATTTTTTTTAAAAATACCAAGGTGTGTACATTCGGTCACACACGAAAGTTTAAAAAGACATTCGGCTCCATTTAATGAAAATGTTCATAATATTAAAAAAGAAGCCTAGGTTTAGTCTATTTGACGTATTATAAGTTCTTTGATGGGTCTATGAAGAAATTCAATAAGTTCAGATTGCAAAGTTTTCACGAAATATATAGGTGGGTGCGCGCACACGGTCGCGCACGAAAGCCTGGAAATGCGCTATCCATTTTATTGAGAACTGTTGCCGAGGGTGCGCACACCGGGTCGCGCACGAAAGTTTAGAAAGGCTATTTTTATTTACAGACAAATTTTAATGCGTTGAAAAAAAGGCAAGGTACAGACTTTCTAATTCTGTATCGCTTTACAAGGAGTCTCTATGCAACTTGAACAGTGAAGAAAACGGCTTGTTTTCGAAAAAAATATTGCCAGAACTTTATTGACAAAAGTATAGGTTGTATACACGAGATAGTTAGGAATTAGCATTTTAAAAACCAATGAAATTCACTGAAAAAACCATAGGTTTTACACACGTTATAGTTAGGAACTAGCATTTACAAAACCTATGAAATTCACTGAAAAAACCATAGGTTTGACACCAGTTATAGTTAGCTGGAAATTTTATTGATATAAAACCAATGAAATTCCACGTTATAGTTAGTTGGACTCACTATAACTTGCGCGTGTAATGCACTGCTGATGACGTCACATATTACATCACTCATGACATCACTGATGACGCCATCCTTGTGACACAGTGACAGACCTCCTTTCACTGTAATCTAACCCTTGAAACGCATATTCAAAAATAGAAACTAAAATGTTCAAAAAAATGGAGATACCCATACCAGTTACAACATCCAATTCAATAATTCCACCATCTATATACACATGCACTAATTCACCAACAGTTCTATATATTCACTCATACATATATTCAGTAATCATATGTAGTGATACACCTACACATCCTGTTACACACCGAAAGTCATCCAAAAATTATTCACACACATACTCACACATGCAAATAATCTATTGAAAATAAACAGCTATACACACACACTATTACTTTACTTCTAAGGAAACTTACACATACTTACTCTCTTAAAAAATCACTTATAGAAACACATACTAATTTAAAGAGGAACTCTTATAATCCTTCACTCTCACATATAGTCACTTATATACATCAATATTCACATATACTACATTAAATCAAATGTAGTTACTGATAAAGACACTAAAAAGACAGTCATTCACTCACTAACACAGACATATGCACACTAATCCACCCATACAGTCCTGCACATATGCTGTCTTCAAAACACATACAAACAGAGACTCAGTCATTCTTGCATCTATGTACTAAGTAATACCTCCACCAAAGCATGCAAACACTCATACTGATACTAAGAAAAACATCTAATAACCTATATACATACACATGTATTTACTCATCAACCCATGCAGCCACTTATACACAAAGTGAAACACTAATACATATATTTAAATATTTAAGCATTACTCACTAATATATGTATTCACTAAGATATTCAATAATATATACATATATAACACATATTTATTTTTCAGAAAGACACACATTCACTGGATGGTGTCATCAGTGATGTCATGAGTGATGTAATATGTGACGTCATCAGCAGTGCATTACACGCGCAAGTTAAAGTGAGTCCAACTAACTATAACGTGGAATTTCACTGGTTTTATATCAATAAAATTTCCAGCTAACTATAACTGGTGTCAAACCTATGGTTTTTTCAGTGAATATATATATATATATATATATATATATATTTCTTTTTTTTTTTCAACAAAGGACGCCGCACTCAGCAACTTTAATCCACAGATTTTATTTCAGTGCCCAGTCTAACACCAACGCGTTTCAGCCTTACGGCCGTGAGCAAGGCCGTAAGGCTGAAACGCGTTGGTGTTAGACTGGGCACTGAAATAAAATCTGTGGATTGAAGTTGCTGAGTGCGGCGTCCTTTGTTGAAAAAATTTTTGGGCCCATTGGTCTGGCCCAACGCCGACACCCGCTGAAGAGCGATCCTGTTGCAAGACCACATTGCATTAAATTAAAATATATATATATATATATATATATATATATATATATATATATATATATATCACAAACAAATCGGTCTCAAGGCAGCGCACACTAACTGCTAGTGCTGATGTTTTACGGCAGACCGTTGTCCCAACAAATACATTGTCTATCAAAGTATCACTGCACTCCTGGGGATTGTGGTATTCTTCTTTTATTCAGGAAACACTCATGAAATGCCACTGACGTATTTTGACTTTCTGTCTGTTTCAAAGTTGCATGATTCAAATTTCAATGAGTCCTTCTTTGCTATCTATTTATCGATTTACTTGGAAAGGCAAACAAATCGGCCTCGAGGCAGCGCGCACTAGCTGCTGGTGCTAGTATTTTGGGGCAGACCCTTGTCCCAACAATTAAATTGTTCAACAAAGTATCACTGCACTTACAGGGATTCTAGTATTCATATTTTATTCAGGAAACACTCATGAAATGTCACTGACGCATTTCGACATTCCGTCTTTTTCAAAGTGGCATGATTCAAATTTCAGTGAGTCCTTAACGAAATGCATAGGTGCCGTTTCATGAGTGCTTCCTGAATAAAAGATGACTACCACAATCCCGGGGAGTGCGGTGATACTTTCTTGGACAATTTCATTGTGACACACTGGCTACCGGACAAGCCAAATACTTTATTGTCAGCTTGCTGAGCTCCCTCCATTGTCACATTTTCCCATACCTATAGACCAATGGGTTTTGATCCAGGTAGACCTTTTTGGAGTCACACAGATAGTCTTGGACTATGCTCTGAATAGTTATTGGTGCAACCACTTGCTTGAACTCTGTTGCCTTTGCCTCTGCATTTGACTTAAGCCCTGCCACTTGAAACCAAGCTATTGCAGAGGTTGGGTCAGACTCTTCTGCAGTTGTTGTTGCTGGTTTTGCTTTGGATTATGGCGTTAGCTGTGGGAAAACATAATTACACTCTCTAGCGGTTGAAGGCAGCACACCAGAACTTCTACCCAGACTCTAACTTCCAGCCATTCTTCTTCCAGGTCTCTAGTTTGATTTACAATCAAAGTCTTGTAAAGGGAAACATTCCCTTCTGAAAAAGGAATGAAAGTGTCCTGTATTTTCTTGTTCAGACGATCAAGCATTGTGGTACATATGTACTCTTTGGGGGGCATGCTCTCTCTTTGCAGCCTTGGATTAACAGCCAAGCAGAGGATTAAGCTCTGAACCAATTCATATGCGTCTTCATTCATGCTGTCTGACGACTGTGCCACCCTTTTCAGCTGGTCCTGTAGCAGATGCAACAAGGGGATTGCTTGTCTCTTCCTCGCTCACTTCTCTTTTGAATACCTCAAAAGGAAGTAGCATTTATGTCAGGCACTTGACTAGCCCCCATTTGTCCACCTTCAATGCCATGCTTTTCCAGGTTGCATACCTCTCTTTTTTAAGGAAGGAGACAGTGATCAGTCCATACTAATCAACCAGACATTGCAGCATGTAGTAGGTTGAGTACTTCTGCTATGAGTGCCTCAACCAGTACTCTATTAGCACACTGAATGATCTTTAATGGCTTCTAGGCTTCAAACAAATGACTGAAATCTTCATCAGGTGGTCAGTATGTTTCTGAGTATGTCTACTTTTTTGAGAAACTCCTGCACAATCATGTTGATGCAATGTAAGAAATACTGGAACCTGAAATATCCACAATCTGCCATGGCCTTAAGTATATTACTTAGGGCGAAAGAAGCAAAAAGAACTAATGATGGACGGAATGCTGAACAAATCATACGTTCATTCCCGCTCACAGATCTGTTTGGACCCAGCGATTTGCAAATCAATCTTGAACCAGCTCCCCAAGGAAACTGTCCAACCTGAACTGCCAGGCCAGGTCCTCCCTAGACCGGAAACAAGCACCCTGTTAGCATTTTCAAGTTATCTCCCCCTCATCAGTTAGGCTGCCTTGATTCCATTGGCAAAGTGACCACGGGACCCACACCTGAGTATACCCTTCCCACTGAGGGTGAGAAAAGCAAAAATAACAAATGATGGACGGAATGCTGAACAAATCAAAAATTCACCCCAAGCCACAGATCTGAGTTTAGTCAATCTTTTATCTGCTCACCACCAGCCATATGTAAATCACAAACACACACACACGCACACACACCCACACACACACACAGATACATACGCACATACACTTGCGCATACAGACTGGCCACACAGAAATGGACAGAAAAGAAAGGAGACATGAGAAACAAGAAAAACACTACCATTCATTCAACAATGAAAAAACAAAATGTAAGTCAAATTTCTACCCACATACATCCTAAGGCATCACACATTATCCCATCAAAATGCACTTTAACACTTTGTAGAAAAACATAAAATACTTAAAAACACACTTTTCATGTAGTCCAAGCCCATCCATGAGCAATGGATGTCTTAAAAAAGAATGTAGCACAGTAAAAGTATTTTTAATATACACTGAATGCCTAATGCTGGCTGGCCATGACTGGTAGGCAGAATGGGATCCAGATAGTAAAATCAGCAAAAGAATGGCAACAACACACATAAACATGGGGAAAAAGTAGTTTAAAGCCAGGCCCACATCCTCCCAAAAAATTTGCAAACTTTTTCCCTTAGAAAAAACTAATAACAGGAATGCAAAAAAGGCTCCTACTGCAACTGCAGGCTACCCACAAATTAAACAATGGAAATACAATTGAAAAACGTGAAGAAAATACTGGTGCATGCCCTTCAACAAACAACACAGTTATCCCAAACTTCAACTTACTTGTTTCTCACAAACAATCCTTAAAATCCAATGGATTTCAGACAAAGCGAGTGATCCTTTCCCCTCAAAATTCAAATGAAATGTGAGCAAGGGATGGATAGAGCAGTGAGAGGAGCCGTCTGTGCAGGAAGCAGAAGTGGGAATCTCTGCAGCACTTCCTTCCTGTTTAAAAAATTTTAAATTAAGAAAATGTGTTTTGCTCTAAAAAACTACCTGAGGTGTTTGTTCTGGTACAATATCTACTTGAAAAACTATTTTCTAGTGGATTTTGGTTCTTCTTGAATAGAAAACCTACGCAAGAAGCAGCCCTCTGGTCCAGGCCACTTGTGTTAGAAACTGGGCAGGAAGACTTTCTACTCGGAAATCAAGTTAGTGGATGCTAAATCTTGCAAGCTGCCTTGCTGGAGACTTGCGTTGTTCCAATTGTCATCATGTTCCTCTAACCGGAAAAAATTCCACTATGCGGAGATTGGCAGAATTTTGCCAGACACATGCCTCCAGTTCCATGAGTAGAATTTAAAATTCTTCCCAGGAGCAGTTAGACTAGGGACATTACGATCAGGAGCCAGATGGAGGTGGATTAGGTGGACTAGAAAGATCAGGATAGCCAAGACCAGGAACAGGGCTAAGAGGGCCAGAGTATAGAATCAATCTGACCAGAACCTGGATTACCAAGAGGAACAGGAGAACCAGAAATCTGGGATAACTGGGGCAGGGAGAGTGGGATCAGGAGGACCAAATGACCATACCAAGATGAGTAGGTGTAGTAGTTTCCCTTTAAGCTTGTTCCATATGCTTTATATTGTTATGATGTGATTGTATTGACATTGGAATGCTGTTGTTTGAATCCCAGGAAAGGCAGTTCCTGGAAGCTGTGAAGATAAACAGTCAATAAACTACTTGTTCTTACACCTAGCTGCTTTGGCATACTTACTACAAAATTGGCGACGAGGAGACTGTTCCTCTCTCCACCCACATGTGCAGCGTTTGTCCTCAGTGTCTTCAGATATCTCTGACTCATCGATGAAGATTGCAGTCCAAGGAGTCATCTGGCTGAGACGTCAAAGAAAGTACTCACTCTTTTTCATCTGCTCATTTTCTGCCTAAGGATCAACTATACACATCCACTTTGTGCTGTGTTGCTGGTGAGATTAATTTGTTTATCTATTCTGTCATTTATTTATCTCAACCTCAGAGAGTCATCCTGGGCAACTTTCTAAAGGGTGGTTGTATTTTGTTCCCTACCCTTTGATCATCACTGCTGGAACTCATTATTGTGTTTACTTTAACACACGCTGTTTGGTGCTGTTTTCGGGAGTGTCTCCTAAGAGGTGTCCGTTGATATCCTTTGGACGATAGAACCTTCTGCCTTCACGTCTTTAGACTGTTTGGTGACATCGTAGAATCCTCTGTGGGAGTTAGCGGAGATTGCGCGTCATAGAGGGTGAGTCATCTTTCCTGCTGAAGATTGTGTGCGCGGCCTGTTACTTAGTTACCAAGAATGTCAGCGCGTTTTCGGCATCAGAGAGAGAGAGCACGTCGGAGCGAGTCTATCGCGCTGTTCTAAAGTGTGTGCATCCTGTTGCTTGGTGTGTCAGCGCGTCTTCAACGTCATGCCGGTCATGAGGGACACTTAGGACAGACAAATAGAAAAGAAGGTGTGTATTGGTGGCCTTCTATGAACCGCCAAATCAATGATGTGGTGGACGATTGCATGACTTGTTGTACTAGCGATAAGGTTGTAAAAATTGTTTCACCCCCAATACAGCAAGTTGAAGTACCAAGTAGTCCGTGGTTGAAACTAGCCATCGACTTTGTGGGACCTTTTAATGTGCTTCCCAACAAATGTAAGTTTGCGCTGGTGGTGGCTGATTATTTCAGCAAGTGGTGGGAGGTACATTTTTTGACAGATCCCAATTCCAATGAAGTCATTACACCTCTTCGAAGTCTATTTGCCATGGAGGGTTTTCCCAAGGAAATTGTGTTCGACAATGGAGTACAGTTTACCTCCAAAGAGATGTCTCATTTTCTGGTTCAGTGTGTTATCACTCACAGACGTGTTGCTCTTTATCACCCACAGGCCTACTGGTTTTGTTAAGTGCGTTCAGTGGGCTGTTTCATCCAGAGTTGACATTAAGGAAGCTGATGAGGATGAGAGGCTTCATTTCTTATGTGTCCTGCACGGATCAAAGGTGGGGTTTGTTGTTAAAATGCCAGGGGACATAAGACAACAGTGATTCTCTGTTATTACCCTTTGTTCCCACACAAGGAGGTCCTGGTTCCTCTTCACTGCCCATTGACCCAGAAGGTAGTGAGTTTAAGTCCACTGTTTCTTTTGGTGATTGGGTGAGCATGATCAAGGCAAGCATGACCGCCATATTTGCTTTCCTGGTTAAGAATTTCCTAATTTTCTTAAAATTCCTCAGGTAGTAAATGCAAGAAGAGGTAACTAGGCTGATCTGTTCACGCATAGATAGCTTGGCATCAATTTTAATTCCTAAACTTTCAACTGAATTTTTAGGGGTAGGTGGAAGGTCCAGTGCAGCTGGCCAGTGCAGCTGGCCAGTGCGCTGGCTTCCACTGATCGAGTCTATTATTAGAAATGACTATCTCAGTTTTATCCGAGTTTAATTTGGGATAGTTATGCTCATCCAGTCTTTAATGAAGAGCACTGTACGTTGGAAGAAATCCTTAGACTCCTCTGTCTCGTCGATTGGAAAGATCAGCTGCATGTCATTAGTGTAGTTGCATACCTTCACTCCCCTGGATTGCAGAGCATGAATCAAGGGGCTGATGTAAAAGTTAATTAGGTGGGGGGAAGAACTGAACCTTTTGGGACACCACATGTGTTCTTGACCCAGGCTGAGTCAAAAGGGGCCAGCCTAACAGATTTGGTCCGTTCCCCTAAAAATGATAGCATCCATTCCAGTGCCTTATCCCTCAAGCCTGGCGCTTCCATTCTATCGCTAATATGATGTAATCCAGGGTATCAAATGCCGCGGATCGGTCTAATAAGACCAGGGCTTGTGTACACCCCCTATCAGCACCATCTTTCAGATTGTCCACTACACTCACAATGACTGCTTCGGTGAAGTGTTATGGTCTGAAACATGCCTGATGGGGATCCAAGAATTTAGTTTCTTCAATGAAGGTACATAGAAGTTTTGCGTCATGAGCCTCCAGAAGCCTTGCCAGGTAGGGGAGGAGCAATATTGGTCTATAATTGCACAATTCACTGGGATCTACTCCTGCTTTCCTTTGCAGAAGGACAAGTACTGCCTCTTTAAAGGACCACCGCTTGCTCTAGAGAGGTGTTGAGGAGAGTGAGATAGGTATCCGGAAATTGTGAGAAAAGGTCTTTTTGTATCCTGGCAGGGCACGGGTCATTGGGGGATCCAGATTGAATCTTATTTCCAAGCTCCACTAGCTGATACAAGGTGACACTTTGGAACTGAGACAGAGTTAAAGGATTCATGAGTAGCTCAGATGATTCCAATCCTGAGATTTGGAGGAGATAGAATTTCGGATGTTCTTAATTTTATCAACAAAATAAGTGCTCAAGTTGTCACACAGGATCTGTGAGGGAGTGATGGTCAGAGTGACACGGTCTGCACTGGAGAGCTCTCCGACTATATTGAAAATGTCTTCAGATTTGTTTTCCGAGCTAAGTACCCTGTGAGTGTAAAAGGCCTTTTTTGCCTCTACAGTGGTTACTTTGTACTCAGTAAGTACTTTATCATAGCTTTCCCTTTCTGTAGGGGAGTAGCTCCTCCTTCATTTCCTTTCTGCCTGGCGGGTTTTGAGTTTTACTAGTTTTAACTCTGCAGTGAACCAGTAAGAGGCTTCATGCCGCCTAGAAGCCCTCACTGTCCATTTTGACGGGGCATGCTTATCACATGCACATAATTGCCAGTTGGAGAAGGGTCTTTCCAACTTGTTAAAATTGTCCGTAATTGGAGGAATTGTGGAGTTCTATGAATTGAAGAACTCTGATAGGCGGACACAATTCCAATTCCTGGTCACTAGTTTGGTGTTGCCCAGCATATGTGGTAAAGGTAACCATTTATAGCAAAGTGTATCAGGTGGTGATCTGACCACACACTCGGCTTGACCGTTAAGGTATGTACCGAAAGGTAGAGGTCATAATTGGTCTAGGACAGTGTTTCCCAAACTGTGGTCCGCGGACCCCCAGGGGTCCCTGACACATTCCCAGGGGGTCCGCAGGCAGCAGTTTTAAAAGCACTGCAAAGTATCTTGTTTCATTAGCAGTTTGCAAAGAACAATAAAAGTGTCAAGATAACTCCACTAATTAATGTTCCTACTGGAGAGAGAGGAGAGTTTTGTCCAGTAGCAGCTTGGACTCATCTAATGTAGCACAGAGGGTTAATATGCCTACTGCAAAGTAAGGGCACCATGCATTTTAAAAAACAGTATTCTATTGGGTTACCGCTTTTGTCAGAGAGATTCTTTTGTTAAAGTGCAGTTCATAAGTGACAATCGTAATCTAGCACAGTGACCTATAAACTGTCATCAAACAGCTGCTTGCAAACTGCAAGGTACAAGTTCGTGAGGTATGTTTTTTCCCAGTCTTTCATTATCCTGATGCTGCTAAAAAGTGGCGGAGAGTGTTGTTAGCCTCCTTGGCTTAACAACACACTCCGCCACTTCAGAAACGCAGTGCTGCACCATATGTACAAGAATATGGTGCAACCCTGCGTTTCCCCTGCGCTGGCGCTACACTTAACAGGGGAAGATTGTTTATGGTCATAAATCATAAGTCATAAGTCAGATGCTTTTATAGAGCGCAAAAATCACCTTTAGGTCCCAGGGCTCTTCCTGCAGATAAACAATCTCGAAATGTTGTTTTGTTACTTCTATGTGTTCTGCTTAATGCAGCACACATGGAAGTTACAAAATGTCGTTTTTTAAAAAAAGATTGTTGATGTGCAGGAAGGGTCACCTTCCTGAACATAAACAATCCAAGGCATTTTGCAAAAACAAGGAGAAATTAAGCATTTCGCCTTGTTTTGCCAAGTTAAGACCAGGGTTTCCCTGGCCCTAATTTTGGCGCTGCCTCCCATTTACGCTGCTCTTGTAAATAGGCGGCAGCGTCAAAATCAATGGGTGTTGCAGGGAAAACGCCCATCGCAACATCCACTGCCCACCCCTTTCACGCTAAGCATTGGTTCCGAGGGGGGTCTTATTTACAAGGCAACGTTAAGTGGCTTAACGTTGCCTTGTAAATAAGGCGATGCCCCTATCGCCACGGTAACCTCTCAAAAAGTGATGTTCCTATGGTGATAGGGGCTTGTAAATATGCCCCTAAAATCTGAAGTAATTTGAGTATTTGTTTTGTGTGCACACGTGTTAATTCTTTTCGAATTACTGTTTTAATGTTTGAAATTTAAATCCTACAAATTGCTTGGGGGTCCCTGGCTTCCAGTGGTGACTCAATGGGGGTCCTCAGCAGTCAAAAGTTTGGGAACCACTGGTCTAGGACATGCCTTTTAATGTGGGTGGGTACTGTTACATGTCCTTGAAATGTGAGGGGTCATGATTAATGGTAGCATCAAGCGACAAACTGAGAATATTTTTAAATCACTAAACAATATTACAATTAGGGTAGAGAAGTGAATTGTAAAAAAATGTTTATGTGAAAACTAAATATCTTGTGTGAGTTGAGTGCACTGTCAGAGTACTGTAAGCTGTTTTTTCTTTAGGGCAAATGAAATATTTGTAGCGATATTTATTAACAGTGCACATACACATAGTTTTTGCTTGTCATCTTAGATCATGAAAAGGGACTTTGCTAACAGGAAGTGCAATTTTAGGTTTTGGTGAAAGGAGGTTTGTCTTGATATGCCAATCTCTATCTGTAGTTGGGCCTGAATAAACATTTCGGGGATGTGAGACCTTCTCCAAACAGTGGTGATTCTCCTCCATGTCCTATATAGAGTGTATAAACATCAATAAATTCTATGTAAAGCTGATGGAATATCTGCAGCTTTTTGGCAGGCATCTTCCATCCATCAGTCTCTATAATCTGGCCCTCGTCTTTGGCCTTGTCTCATCCCACCATTTAATAATTTTTATAAAATCAGTGCCTACAGACCCGACGGGTGTGATCTGTGTTTTACACATGATGATTATGGGTCTACATTTAGGTTTGCTTTCAATAACATCAGTGTCTACAGCAATAATAGGGATGACCTGCGCTTTAACAGTGGTGAGACTTGGAATACTGTTAGAGTTAGGTGGAGGAGATTCTAATGTTCCTTCATAAACACAATCTCATAACATTATCCTGCAAATCGGCAATATTCTCACTTCATGTAATTATTCTGTCCTTCAGTTCTCTTAAATGGAGCCCATATAAATTGAATATTCTTATTAAACATTAGTTTGTGTGGTGACATGATTAATAGTTTTGACTACTGTATGACTGATTTGTAAAAATATATATTTGCAAACTAAACATCTGGAATGAATTGATTATGTTGTTAGATTATTGCTAGATTATTTTTCAATTGGGATGATAAACTATTTGAACAGTTTTATGCTAACAGTGCATATGTGCATTGTTTTGCTGGACATCTTCGAACAGGAATAATGATTTGTAAAGGATGAATGTCCATTTTTTAGCTTTATCTTCCAAAGCTTTATTATATTAAGCAGTAGAGCAGGATACATGAAAAGGGCCTAGAGGAGGAACTCCCAACTGTTCCATCATTCAAAGGCAAACATTATACATTCTAAAAGAGGACACATAGATGACCAATAAATATCATTACCCTACTGTTACATCACTCCGACATAGGTAGCCCATAAAGACATAGTGAATCAAGTCATCACAAGACTTTGCTTGCATGAAGTAACATTCTAAATTTTGTTGCAAGGGGTTGGTCTTTATAGGTCTAGCTCAGTCAGTATTCAGTGCCTGAATCAATTGCTAAAAAGAAGATGTCGGTGTGTCTACCATATTTAGAGTGTATAGAACATGGGCCTCCAGCCTTTTCTATAATGAGAGCTACTTCCGCTCAATGAAAACAGTCCTAACCTACTAATGACTTTGAATATTGCTTCAGTCGTGATCACAACAAATGTAATCACTATAGCAACCACACCTTGCAGAATTATTAGTAGTGACCACCCAGAATATAAAGTGACAAAATATCACGTCATGCCAAAATATCAAATCCAGAATATGCCTAATACAATATACAGTATAGATTTACTATTCCTAACTTCATATATGTGTATCTTGAAGGCACTCATATCTTCAAGATAAATAGATGTGGATTTAAGAACGTAAATAAAATGTAACTTTCCTATAAAAACTTACTTTCATGATATTGGATAGCTGAAATTCTGGATAGAATATTTGTTCTAGCCGAAATGTATTATTGTAGAAGAACACCAACCACCCACATCATAAGAAACAGTGAAAAGTTACTAACAGCAATGTCTGGAAAGCGCTTTATCAATATATATTACTTCCACATGACTAAAGATATAAAAGCCACAGGAGAAAATTTGCACAGGTATAAAGGAAATTCTTAACAGTTATAAAAATCCTCAAATCAGTTTGAACTATTATTCAAAGAGCAGCTTTGAATATATTTTGTATTTTTAATCTTTTTTTTCAAACATTAGCATATTAGTTTCACAAAATGTGTTTTCTATCAAATACACACATTTCACATTGGGCAAATACACACAAAGAATATCTTGCTTTTTGTAACAGTAAAATTCACTTTTTGAGGGTACATACATGTATAGCACTGCCATCTTTAAAATAGTTAGACCCTCTGAATTACTTACTGTGTTGGGCTGCACTACAGGGAGCTACATCCGGGGTACTGGCGAGCTACCAGCAAGGCTGGACTGGGAACAGCAACCAGCCGTGGCAGGTTGCTACTCTACCGTCCCTGGGAGCAGGGAGGGAAGGGGGAGGGGAGGGGTGCTAGCAAAAAGCACTGCTCCTGCTTTTCTTACAGGAGGCCAATATTGCAGCACTGCTGCAAAACCGGCCCCCAGTAGGAAAAGCAGCCCCGCAGGCACAAAAACGGCTCCAACCCCCTCCGGTCTACGGAGGAAATGCTTGGTGCCCACTACAGCCAGTCCGGCTCTGGCTACCAGTAGGCCAGAAGTACCCGTTAGACACCACTGGTATAGAGGGTAGGCAGGATATCTGCAGCTCTTTGGCAGATGTCCTGCATATGCCCAACTCCAAGTCAGGCCTTTAGTGTTAGTACTCATGACATTTCTGAGAGAAAAACGTGTGCACATCCCTAGTTCTGATTATCGGTAGTAAAATCAAATAAAAAGGCAGAAACGAAACGGCGAATGTTGACACAAAGAGCCTATGCCATTTAATATAATTCTTTTGTCACTCAGTTGTTTGCAATGAAGCTCACACAATTTTAATGTTCTATATAAGCATTAAATAAATCCGCAAAAAGTCAGTTACACTCTGTTAACAATAGTTAATTGCCCATAAAAGGAAAGGTTGATCTGCAAACAGGAATAAACTTAACAGTGTTGCTTTATTTGTTCATGAACACCAGAGCAGATCTCCTAAAACTAAGACAAGATCTACTGATACACTGTTGGAAAAAATATTTTCCAGTAATCTCTTGTGCTGTATTATTACAGGAATCCTGGTTATACTTTATTTTTTCTTTGATGCAAGTAGAGATGCTTTCCTGCTGTTGACACTGGGATACATGTTCTCATCTCTTTGTGTGGAAGAAAAGAGCCTTGCTTTTCTTTGCCCTATGCATGAAAAGGTGACCCCCACCCACTTCCATCAGCACAAATGATAGCATATAGTGCATGTCAATTGCTTTGGCATCACACACAGAAGCTGGAATCCAAATTCAGCGCTCACCATTTAATGTATCTTTCCCAGCAGCTGGAGAAAAACGCAGTCTGCAATCGCTGGTATCTTCTCTCACAGCTGAAGTAATGCACTTTGAAATGGCAGACACACTACGTATATCCCAAGCACTCCAAGCCCTTCATAAGTAGAAATTAATTCAGAAGATAGTTTAGGTTTATTTGCGATAAATAATTAAGCTAGCAGGAAGAAGCAGTTGAACTTATCTCATTCTTGCAAAGTTGCCTAGCACCTTTTCCTTTACAGATAATACCACAAGGAGAGTGCTAAGCACCCTATGGTTTTTATTATTAATTCACTTGTGTGCTTTACAAGAGCTTAAGAGTCTACTTTTATCTGAAAAGCATTCTTCCTTCAAAGAAATTAGGCCCAGTAAATGACATAAAACTGCCGATTTCCTAATACATATACCCCAAACACTGCTGTGCACTGTGGGAGTTGGGTGTAGAGATTCACTCCACTGCCATACGTGCAGCCAATGCCTGCTGTGCATGGACTTTGGTCATTCACAGGGTGAAGTTACATGCAGTGCATGGTGTCTGGCAAAGACCTACCTCCAACTTACTGTTGCCAACATGTTTGTCTGTGCACAATGGAGGTTATTCGGAGTGATGGAGCAAGGACTCGTATAAAATAGACTTGCTCGGATGCAATCCACTCATATAAACCCGTAACGAAGTATTAATAACGTTTCTAATACTAATTATGCACAACATTCCATATATTTATAGATAAAGGAAGCTTGTCTATGTGTTTTACTAACAAGTAACCCGATTGTGATTAAAGATGGCTTCTAATGCGGTAAAATGTACTGCGCATGCATCAGCTGCATTAAGTCTTAACGCTTGGAGGGAAAATTCTGCTTCTGCGCAATAGCATCCAATATGGCCATTTGGAAACTCAGTGCTAAGCATCGGCTTTGCTGAAACTAAACCGAGTTATATACTAAGTACTAATGCATAAATAGTTTTTATAAGTAAATGGGATTAGAGTAGAGATAGGTGGTATACAGTGAAATCATTTTATTTTGAATGCAATACTTTTTTGTTTGACCTCTCTATTAGTTCATATTTGGGCCTCTGAACGATGCTAAAGTCTGACACCCACGTGGTTTTTCCCACATGCGCAAAAGGGACAACTCCGAAACAGTGAGCTCAAGTCTTGGGACTCGTCCAAGGACATTGGCCAAACGTCCTGGGAGCCAGCTGAACATCCTGAAGATTCAATGGAAAACTGTGAAACTGTGAAATTGTATACATTGCTGTTGATAAAGTTTACAAATATGGGTGGGGAATGGCTTGGGAGAACAAATTAATGGGCAGGAACTTAAAACAATGAACTAAAGAAAATTATTAAACTTAGCATGGTGTGATGATCATCCCCTCAGCTCATCCAATCGGAAATAGGAGTTTCAAAAGGGTGAAACATTTGGGGGTGGTACATGCCATTAAGAAAGTATAATTGGGGTAGTTAGTTAGATTAGTTAGAGCCATCGCAGCCAGAACGTTGAAAGACTGAGATGCTGTCCGAATGCTGATCGAAAAACTGAAGAAGCAGACTTAGAATTGAAAAGCAAATTAGAATTAGAAGAAGATCGTGGAAGAATCGAGGATGTAATAGAATTAGAAGAAGATTGCAGAAGAATTGAGGAGTAAGTTAATATCAGGGAGGGGTGAGACATAGGCGCCGAATACAGAAGAGGTCATTGATCCTGTCATATCCTGTCCTGAAGTACCTGTCACTTGAACTTTCTAAGGGACCTATTTACTCGTGGCCAGAGGGGTCTGATTTTCGCACCATCATAGGAAAATATAATTCTGTGTATTGTGTCAATGTGCTTTCTCTCTCTCTATCCTCTCTTTCCTGAGGTACTAGTTGTTGTGAAATCTTATATTAATTGGATAGACTGATATTATTTCCTCCGAAAGATGGAGTTAACACTGTAATTTTTTCTGCTCTTATGATTAGTTTGATAAACATTTTAATCTTACCTGAGTCTGTGGTTATGTTATTCAATGAGATAATCTGGTAAATGAACCGATGTTATAATCATCAAATCCTATTCAACTAAAATAGATCCATTAGTTATATAAAGGGCTTCGGAACAGTGATAGATTAGAACATTGATAAGCAAATGAACCTAAAATTTTAGCAATATACAGATGAGTATATAGTGATAGATGTCCGCAGGTTGTTAGCCCGCTGGATCACGAGAACATGGCATGTGGACATGTCTTGTGCCCAATCTACTGCAAGTGGTCATTCTACTGTGGTTGGTCAACTCAGCTGCATACTGCCCTCACTTGTGCACAGGGGTGGCTTAGCACAAGGTCAGGCCACCAGCTAGGTTCGGTTCCCATCTCACTGTGGGCAGACAACTCAATTTTTTTTGTTTTTTGTTTTAGTGATTTCTAAGGTTTTAGTAGTGGAACCCTTTTCTGGTTACTGGTTGTTTTGTTATACTGTTTTTTACTTTTTATTTACCTTTTATACTTTTTACCGAATGTACTTTTGAACGTTTTTAATAAACTTTTTTTGTATTCTTCTTTACCTTTTTAAACTTATAAAACAGCTCTGTGGTGTTTTTTGAGTACTGATTCACATTCTGAGAGACAAAACCTTTGTTTGTTTCCCTCAAACAAAGGATCTTTTTTCATTGGTTGTAGTAAAAGTGAGAATCTGCTCTTGGGTATCCTTCCCCTTCTGCTGCTTCCTGGTTGAGGGATTGCCTCCTCTCCTCCCTCTTGTACTCGACTCTGCATTTCTACTTGAGAGTACTCCTTGGGTACATGAATCTGAGATGTCTTATCATGCCACTTGTGCCTTACAAGTATATTCCAGAAAGCCACTGCTGCAAGACCTACTTGAATAAACTTCACATTAACTTTTGGGTGTTCATTTTATTCTCCTGTTCAAAAATGTCCACACTAGTGATTACCTTCCTAAATATCCAGCACTACCAGACCTTGAAATAATTGTCAATTCCACAACATCATCATCTTGCTATAGATCCGAAAGGTAACATTAATTTTATGCAAGTAGGTCCTCCAGCAGTGACTTCCTCGGATGCAAGTGGCATGACTAAATATCTTAGATTCATGCACCTAAAAGAGTGCTCCTGAGAAGAAATGCAGTACCAGGAACAAGATCAAGGAGAGGAGGACATTTTTGAACTTGGAAGCAACAAAAGAGAAAGAATACCCAAGATTTCAGATGTTTGCTGTGCACTGCAATCAATTGGATCACACAAACCTTTCGCTGACAAGGCCAAGCGATGGACATATTTTGTCAGAAATCAAGTTTTTATGCCTCTTCAATGAAAAGGGCAACAGAACCATAATTACACAGTGATGATCATCAGAGTGGAAAATATGTATTTATTTTCTGGCCAGGTCTGGTATTCCAAGAACTGTATCAGATGAGGTGTGCAAACTAAAGCTATTCTTCAGTACTGAAGCTGGGGAGGGGGGCTGCACCAGTATGATGAACGATGGCATAATGAGCAGCAGGAGTAGCAATTTTTGACCCTCCTGGAGGACTGTAATTTGAGGAAGAGACCAAGTGGGAGGCACACTGATAAGGTATGATCTCAGGGGAGGAATTAAGGCAAGAGCAGATCACCTAGTTAATTATTTGGCCTTGAATGTTTGAAATGTGATTCCACAGAAAGTTTGGTACTCATTTATGAGAAAGTCATGAAGGGCAGCACAGCAAGCCAACGTGCTGTGCTGCACAGTGGGAATGGGCAGGAATCTGCCATATTTAAGGTAATATTGTGCATTCCTGTCCTTCCCCTTGCACTGGGTCCTTTTTGGCAGCCTAGTGGCAATGCAGGCACCCTTGCACTAGTATGCAAGGGTGCCTGTGTTGCATGTAGGATTGTTTTTGTGCAGGAATGGGCACCGTCCTGCATAAAAAACAATCCAGGAAGGCATATAGAAAAAAGAAGAAATTAGGAGAAAATAAAATATTTCTCCTCATTACGCATACCCTGGGAAGGTGTAAGATTTTGGCACACCCCAGGTTTACAAGTTCTTATAAATCTGGGGATGCAACAAAATACATGGAAGTGTGTGGATAAACCCACGCAACACCCATGGAATGCCTTCCCAGGGCAGAGTAATGCAACACAGCAATTTGCACTGCGCTACTACAGATTTCTGGCGCCACTGAGAGCCACACAAAGTGGGTTTGCGTGACTTCAAATATCTGTCTTAAGGTTTAAGTCGAGATCTCTTGCACCATGTTGTTTGGTGGAGGAGTGATGCAATCGGCCTCATAATTAAGAGCCCTAGTGTTTAATGAGGAGCACCCAAGTACATGAATTGCTGTGCCCCTGGATGGCACCATGGCTCAATCAAAGTGGAGCCAGTGGTTCACTGTACACTCCTGATCTAATAATGGTTCTGGGACTCCATTAAGGTGATACTCCACACGGTCCTGTGACTTTAAGCTTCACTGTGACTACATTATTGTGGGTAGTAACTTTTAAACTTTGTCTCAGATTCAGGGCCTACTTTAGAGTTTGGCGGATGGATTGTGTACTGTCGCCATGGTTAAGTACTTTACTTCCACCATTGCAAGTGGACTCCGCCAACCATATTTAGAGATGTCTGATGGCCCAGCAGACATCTACTGAATTTTCGTAACTGCCACCGCACAAGTTCCAGTAAATGCATTGAAAGTTTGATGGGTGGCTCTGTCAACATGACAGAGCTGCACATTAAATTATCATTTTTATTTATTTTCAAAAACAAAATCCTAAAGCAGAATTTTGCTTTTGGAAATAAAACAGCAGTGACTCCCCTCACCATGGGGGTTTTCTTCCATGACTTGGGGTCATTTTACAGTTTTCACTGCCTCTTTCCACCTGGTATTACTTGGCTGTGACGGGCAATGAAAACTTGCCATTTGTTCACCAACTATAAATAGAGCAGATGGACAAATGGCAAAACCTCTAACGGCCATTACTCTGTTGAGCCTTCGGTAGTGTACGTTAGCAGTGGAGATGGAATAGTCTCCATCACTGACATACCCTAAGGTCTGCCATAATCTAAATATGGTAGAGGGACCTTCAATTTGGCTTGGAGGGTAGTCCATCACCATATTATAGAGTATCCTTTTGGAGATGGTTGCTCATCCGTGAAGCTCCGGAGTCGCTGCACAACAAATTCAGCTATGCTCCTCTTCTACATTACTCCAGCAGCCACAAAATAGACTTGCCGACACCGCTGTACCCAAGGAACGACCCGGTGCCTGCAGCAGAGCATATTCCAGCCTTTGCGATGGCATACTGCTGCTTGCCAGCAGCGGCCTGATGAGGCCCTCAGAGGCCCTGTGATGACAGGGGTTGCAAGTGATCCTGAGGGCGGGCAGCAGATGGGCTGAGTGGCCAGGAGGGATGCATTGCAGCATGGCGGCTGATGAGAATCTCCGGCTGCTGCATCTGAGATCACACGACTGGCCTGAGATGGGTGAGTCCTGCCCCTTTCCCCACGAGCCCTAACAGCACTTGCAGGCATGGCGCTGGAGGGTTGCATTGGATTGGGCCTGACCCAGGCCTACAGCCTGCAAATGGAGCTGAGCCCCAGACCAATGGCTCACCTGACAAAGAGGTAGCTGGGCAGCCCCCATTTCCCTACTACTAGCGTAAATAAATAAAGGTACTACATGCAATATATGCGAAGGCAGGTGACAGCATGAGCTGATGCTACAGTGCCCGCACCATAAGCAGGGTACCCTGCGAGTACTTTGCCCCTTCACCAACAAGACAGGGAGGTGCTTTCTAACTGGGAGGCTTGCATGATATTGTGAGCTCTCTTCCGAGTCACTCACTACCAGCATGTGCTGCTTCTTGAGCTCTTTTAACATCGCTGCTACCTTTCAGGACCAGGCACACCATAGGCAGTGGAGCTCACAAACAGCGGCAGCTGTCGTTCGCCATATCTAAAACTCCCGGACAGGTGGACAATGAGGATGCCAGCTGAGGGGATCCATCGGGCCCACCCAATCCTCCAGAGACTGGTCATTCTTCTGCAAACATGGCGGAGCTTTGGGCCAGCTTCAAGGCCATAGATGCAAGATTCAACACGTTTGACACTCGCTTGGATGACATGCATGCCCGAATGGATCAACATGAGGCACGTATCGACACCTGAGAACTTCACATCTCTGAGATTGAGGACACACAGGGCCCAATTCACAGAACTAACTTAAGACAAAATCCTAAACTTACTACCATTTTGATATTCACAGAAGGCACTTACTCTTTTTGGTATTCACAGAAGGCACTTACTCATTTCGGTATTCACAGAAGTTAGAAGTCCTTACTTTAGGACTCCTAAATGCCTTCTGTGAATACTGAAAGTCTTAAAGTTAGGATTTTTCTCAATTTAGTAGTAGTAAAGTTAGGACTCCTAACTTTAGGACTCCTAAATGCCTTCTGTGAGTACCAAAAGTCTTAAAATTAGGATTTTTCTCAGTTTAGTGGTAGTAAAGTTAGGACTCCTAACTTTAGGACTCCTAAATGCCTTCTGCGAATACCTAAAGTCTTAAAATTAGGATTTTTCTCAATTTAGTAGTAGTAAAGTTAGGACTCCTAACTTTCGGACTCCTAAATGCATTCTGTGAATACCGAAAGTCTTAACATTTGGCATTTAGGAGCCCTAAAGTTAGGAGTCCTAACTTTTCTACTACTAAATTGAGAAAAATCCTAATTTTAAGACTTTTGGTAGTAAGTTTAGGATTTTGTCTTAAGTTAGTTCTGTGAATCGGGCCCATAGTCATCAGTGGTTAAGCTCCTTTAGGGTGTTGAATGACTACTGAGGATGACAGCTGCCAAGGCAGAGGAAGCCAGGACCTGATGCAATAATATTCGCTTAGCTGGGGTACCTGAATCTACGAACATGGGCCCATGGTGGCCTATGTGGCGCATCTCCTAGTGGAACTCTCTGGCTGGGAGGCCCTCTCCCTAACATTTGCAGTTGAGAGGGCTCACCGGGAACTTGCCACTTGACTGGCCCCTGACGCCCCACCGCAATTGCTGATAGCCAGTCTCCAGAATTATCACAATCGTGACACTGCACTATGTATGGCCAGGGAGAAGGGTGAACTCCAACATCAGGGTATGTTGCTCTCTATGTTTCCCGATTTCACCCCCTTAGTCCAAGAAGCACAGAGTAAATTCCAAGATGTAAAATATCTATTGCGAGAAGAAAATGTATGATATGCCATGCTCTACCCTGCATGCCTGCATATCCAACTTGACGGGAAAACTCATCTTTGATTGACCCTCAGAAGCTGCAGACTTTTTGAAACATCACAAATCGAACTCGAACTCCCCCTCTGGGAAGTGACCTGCTGATTTACGTTGCTTGGCCCTTATGCTGTGAAAAGATCTAAGATTCGACAAACTGGTGTTCTGTTTTTTGACCCCCCTGCTGGCTATTTTACCATGATGAAATCTTTTTTCTCCTTCCTGATAATAGTTTCTTTACATGTTGGCTGCATTTGAATTAACATCACAATTAACATTGATAATATGGTGGCCTACTTTGAGTGTTTAGTACCCCCCAGGAGATCTCCTAAGTTTCTGTATTGGGAAAATGGGATTTATTGGATACTGGTTGGGTGGTTATCCAATGTGGGTGGGGGGTGGAAGGCTAGGCGTTGTTGTTTTATGTGTTGACATATTTGATTGCCATATACAGGGTGGTAAACGTATAGCTACTCAGTCATATGCCAACGTGTATGATGGTGATTCTTCATCTGTATCGATATGTCAGCAATGACACAATTGGGCGGGAGGCCTGGGAAGCTAGAGCTGTAATGTTAGTCCTTGAATGTGAAGGGCCAATCAAACCCCCGTAAAGGAAGGCAAGTTGTAACTTATCTTACTCGACATGCAGTGAAGGTTGCCTTCCTGCAAGAAACACATTATGCCCCCATGTCTGACGAGCGATTTGCCTCAAACTGAGGAGATAATCGTTTTATTTGCTAGTTACAGTAACTATTACAGAGGGGTTTGCATCCTGATACTCAAGACAGTCCCATTCAAAATGCATGCTGCCCGCGGGGTTAATTTCCTGGATAAATACACCTATGCCAGAATATATGGTGAGGGAGAATGGCCTGGCCGAATGTTGGCTTGGCTACTTCGCCCCTGCCATCACTCTTCCTTTATCACACAATTGCATCTGGATGACGGCACTACCCTCACCCAGAAATCTGATATCTCTGCTGCCTTCCGGTCTCATTATTATCACTTATACACAAACCGCTCTCTGCCGTCTGACACCACCCTCACTGACTATCTGGCGGAGGTGGCGATGGTATGGATAGAGAAGAGCCACTGCCAATTTCTAGCAGCACCCGTAACTGCGCATAAAGTGACACAGGCTATAGATGATCTTAATTGATCCTGTGCCCCTGATCCAGCGGCCTATAGAAAATATATCATAAACAACGCTACCCAATTTCATAACCTATAAACAAAATTCTATAATAAATTATGGACCCATTTATAAACCTGACATATTTTGGGCCTACTGAATCAGGTGGTCGGATTAAATCTATATACACCTAATTTACAAACTATATACAATATTATACATTAGCGGAAAGAATATAGTCATTATAACAAATCCTAATTATTTAAACGACCACCATTGGTGACGTGATCTAGCTAATAGTAACCTACACTTCTGAATAATCAAGACCAGTTTGTTTGTCAAAAGTAAGATTTTATTTACTAAATTATGGTATTCCAATTGATAGATTTATAAATGTTATTTATTAGCATTTAAGCAAGCATGATTGTAAAGAAACATGAGAAAAATACAATTTAAGCAAGTGAATCAAAGTTAAAGTAAGTATTTAAAGTTTAGCATTTCTAAAACCTAAGTCCCTAACTGAGCTAAATAGATAGAAATTAAAGTAAAGTTCTATGAGGATTCTTACGTGCTCCACGCAATGTCCGACAGCACTTCACCCTCATCGGAAAGTCAGAAAGCAGCAGCCAGCCCATCCCTAGGGGCATGACTTTTTATACCTTTCTACACTAACTAAACTACGCAAAGGAAAGTTTTCAGAAATCTTCGACGTCCCATTGGCTGAGAGTGACAAGTGACATGTCACCCACATTTCAAATCTTCCATTAGGTCACTTTTCTTAAGGACCATTGTCTTTTCCGAATGCAACCAGGAGCTTCCTAGGTTTGCAACAAATATACAATAATGTTCTTGCTGCGTCCATTTGACTTCCGCGGATGCCAAGTTAAGGCTGACAAAATGTTCTTTTTCGACCTTGGCCACGTCCGACAGAATGATGGTAGCACGTCAGTTTTTGCTTTGTGAATGCAGCTTTTGACGAACACTTTATTTCAGAATGGGCGTCTCGTGACTTTTGCAGAAGTAAATTTCAGCTTTTAGCAACTCGAGCAAACTAGGCCCAAAAGCAGGCAATTTATGCTTTCTAGTATAAAACAAACACAAGAAAAGTATTAATGTAAGAAATAATGTAGATTCTGTATCCACCCCAAGATTTACTAATTAATTAACCCACCCGATTAATCAAATGTTACCTAGCAAATGCAAACAAATAAAGCAGCGTTTATATCTACCAGTCTTCATTAATCCATGAGACTTATGTGCACCTAGAATAGTAGAAATGTCATCACACAGACAAGGAAAAGCACAACAAGCACATGCTTCTTTTAAGTTTGCAGCAGTTAGTAGTGACAAAAACGAAAACAATAAATTATTTTATTATTTTGCACGAACAAAAAGATGCAACAATTATGCACGTTTATGAGCAGTTTAATCTAAGTTGTATTAGCACGACATATCACAAATCATTAATATTATTATTCATGTTATGAAAATGTGACTTCGCGAGTTTAAACAAAATTTTGTTTTCTATCTCGCTCCATCAACTCCCTCATCTGGTGATTAACAAATCACCACACTAGCACCCAAAATTTTGGTAATTTAGATTTCCGAGAAATCGATTCAAATTCATTTGTATCAGTAATCCTAAAAGTCTGTTTCTGCATAATCTTTGGAATTAGCATAACGCTCTCTATGTAACTCCTGTAATTCGATCTCCCTTTCTTCTTCTTTTCTAAGTTTATAGATTATTTTCTTCTCTTTCAACTGCTTCTTTCTTTTATGTAACAAACAACCTATTTTGGTCAAAATAAAAATGAATACTATTATAATCAAAGGTGCTAAAATCTTGCCAAGAATTGAACTACCAATATCATGAAACCAATTTTTTAATTGCTTGGAACCTTTTTGAAAGTTTCCCTGTAAAATCATCTTCTTCTAAAGGAATTATCTCTGAATGCATTTGTGTAATATTCTTGATGTACATTTCAATATTCTTACTTTCATCAGGTATATATGTGCAACAATGTTGTACATGCAAAATGCCACAGACTCCTCCCTCTTTTGCTAGGAGTATGTCTAAAGCAAGGCGATCTTGAATTACCATGGATCTAATTGCAATAACTTCAACATTCACTAATTGAAATCCATCAGCCGTATCAGTTGACAATCTATCAACTATAGTGGACAATTTTCTGATTCTCCCTGCATTTAGGGTTATACCAACAAAAGGTATTACTGCTTGAAAAATATCTCCCAGAACTTCAGTAAAAGTTTCTCTTTTAACTCTATTTACATAATTATGAATTTTAAACAATCCTTCTGAATCTCTGTCAACATGAAACACTTTAGGAAAAACAATTCCCACATAACAAGTTCCATACCAGTGGTCTGGAAGGTTGTAGTAGGCTTTGTCACCACAAACAAAATAAATCCCAGGAAATATTGGATCCTTTCCACCTTTGAATCCCCAACCTCCCAAAATCTGATAAGTATCTTCACAGTTACTTGCACCTACAAAGTAATTATCAAAAAGTGTGTTATCTCTCCTAATGCAAAGCTTTCCACTAACTGGTTTGTCTATGTGAATTGCAATATTTTCAAGCATTTTGCCATTTAACTTTTCATCCTCTTTCTGCCAGAATCTAGACTTAGTCTGCTTGACTAATTCATTCCTTTTATAAATTGCTCTTCTCTCCTCAACCATATTCAAAAATTTCTTTCCTTCAGCACTTAATTTGCAAGTTAGATTATTTTTATAAGCATACTCATAAGTGAGTTCGTTAGTAACTAGGAAAAATTTTCTCATTTGCTTTGCTTTCTTATGCTTATTTAAAGCATTTTCAATCTTAATATTTGCGAAAATCTCGTCAAAATCTGAATAGTAATATTCTAAGCGTCCAGTTTGATAAAATAAGCTAGTTAACACACTACATGTTACACCATAAGTGAGAGGAAGCATATTATATGTTACTCCCTCAGAAACAGAAGCAGGTAACTTAACGCAGACGTAGCAGTCTTTTGCATCCATTACCTTAACATATTCACTCAATAGCTTTGTGAATGTATTACTTGAAAAATCACTAATTGATTTATCTTGATGAATGTTAGGCTGATGATCAATAACTTTCGCAGACGCACTATGTTTAGTTTGGCTAACCAAAGCTTTGCTTGTTATGTTAACTTTGTGTAATTCTCTGTTCATCTCCAAAGGGATAATCACAGCTAAAACTAACCAGAGCAGAATTAAAATGAGCAGACACACCAGAGTCATCTTACAGCATCTCTTAAAAACAGAACACTTTGAAGTGCTCTCCTTAACATAAGGCATTTTTGGTTAGTTTTGCCTCAAAATAAAACAAAATAAAACAAAATTTTTAAAATCTAAATTTATATTTACACCCCCCTTTTAAAATATATATTTATTTTTTTTTAAACCCTAAACAAGATTTCTTCGACCTTATGTCATACATAAGTTTTCTTCAACTAAACAGTTTTTTCTTCGACCTTGTATCAACTAACAAATTTTCTTCAGCCTTTTGCCAATTTTAATATTTCTGTACTTCAATCATTGTCACTAATTTCTTGGATTTCCTCTTCTTCTTCACTACTACCATATATGTCAATAACAGGTGGAATTACTAAATAAGTCCACTCAGGAGACTTGTATTTCTGATTTGGTCTTACTATTCTTTTTCCTTTTCTCGACACCACTTCAATTTTCCTTCCAACTCCAACTTCCTTTCCAGGACTCTTTTGACTACTGATTTCTTCAACTTGCTCTCTTGGTTTCTTGATCAATCTGACTCTCAATCTTCCACCAGGCCAGTAGTCTGCTTTTCTCACGTACTTCTTCCTTGGTTCAGAATTATTTGATTCTGACTTCCAAGTCCTTTTCTTTCTGTTTCCACTTTCACCATCCACGTCACTTTCTTCAGTTTCGTAGTCTGAAATTTCAATTGACTCAGGAACTTCTCTATTCGGCAATTTAACTCCTTCAGGAACTTCACTTTGTTTTCCATCACTGGTACTCGGTAATTCGTCTTCCTCCTCTTCTTCAATTACCCCCAACTTCCCAGATTTCGGATTTCTGTTCCTTACTCCAGAGCTTGTTCTCTGCCTTTCGATACTCTCCTGGTCTGAAACTTCTTTTTGTTCTGCTTCTTTGTCTTCGATAGAGACAACCGAATCCTCAGTTATCTTTCCCTTTAACAGATTCTCTTCACCTTCAGAATCTATTTCGATGATTTCCAAGTCTTTTCTTGTCAAATTTCCATTCACTGGCACAGTTTCCAGATGTCGACTTTCTTGTCGATCTTCAGAATCTGGATTTATTTCACCTTCTGTTTCGCCTTCTGCTTCAGAATCAGAATCATCTGTGGTATCACTTTCAACATCAGAACTCTCAGGAGTTGGTACTGGAATAGTATGACTAGGATGAATCCAGCGTTTCAATCCTCTGCACTTTACAGCATTAGTAGTGATCAAAATTATTTGCCTAGGCTTCTGCCATCTAGGAGCTAGACAATTCCTTCTCCGATGTACTTTCGTTCTGACCCAATCGCCAGGTCTCAGATCATGTGTCAAAACTTTTTCATTTGATTGTGCTTCAGTTCCCACCTGATTAGACACAGAAGTTACCATATCAGATAACCTTTTACAGTAATCCAAAATAGCACTGTCATTTATGCTCAACAGTTTACCTACAGGTACAAAAGCTTGCCTCATAACTCTTCCCATTAAAATTTCATGAGGACTCAAACCTGTCTTTTTATCTGGTGTACTTCTTAATGACATCAAAACAAGTGGAAGAGCATCAGTCCACTTTACACCTGTTTCAAGACACATTTTTCCAATTCTGTTTTTAATTGTTCCATTAATTTGTTCAACCACCCCAGATGCCTCTGGTCTGTATGCACAATGTATTTTCTGCTCAATGCTCAAAGCTTCGCAAATTAACTTCATCAGTTTGTTATCAAAATGGCTTCCTCCATCGCTCTCAATAGTGACTGGAAAACCGTACCTTGGGATGATTTCTCTGAGCATCAGTTTTGCTACTGTAATTGAATCGCAATGTCGTGTAGGGAAAGCCTCTACCCATCTTGAAAATAAGCAAACAATTACAAGAACATATTTCAAACAATTGTGTAAGGGCATTTCGATGAAATCCATTTGTAACCTGGTAAAGGGACCACCCTCTCGACCAATTATTCCTGTCCCCACCACTGATTTTCTGTTTGGATTCATTTGTTGGCATGACAAACACCTTTGACAAAAAGATTCTGCAATAGTTCTGAACTTAGTATTGAACCATGTTTCTCTGAAAAGTCTAACCATAGAATCTCTTCCCAGATGTGCTGGACCATGATATAATCTGGCCATGTCAGCAATCAAGCAATTTGGTAAGACCACTCTACCATCTTTGTAAACCCACACTCCATCTTCTTCACGTGGTCTACAATCTGATCTTAACCACAAGTCTTTCTCTTCATCATCTGCTTCATTTTGTAAATCTCTAATCTCATGCCATGTTTCTACAACTGTTGTTAGCATTAATGAATTTGAATCAGTTTCTTTACTCCTTTCCCGATTGTATGAATAATTTTTCCTTGCGCAGTATTTAGCCGTTTCATCTGCGAAGGCATTGCCCTTGGAGATATAATCAACTCCTTTAGTGTGCGCTACACACTTAACAATGGCGATTTCTTTCGGCAATTGTATTGCTTCAATTAATCTCCTAATGAAAACTGCATTTTTAATTGGTGACCCTGCTGATGTCATGTATCCTCTCTGTGACCAGAGTTGTCCATAATCATGCACAACTCCATACCCATACTGACTATCAGTAATGATGGTAACTCTTATATCTTTTGATATTTCACATGCACGAATCAAAGCAATTAATTCAGCTACTTGTGCTGAACGAACTCCTTCAAGACATGATGCTTCTTCGACATCTTTAACTGTACAAACTGAATATGAAGCTTTCAAGACACCTCCTTCGGATCTTAAGCATGAGCCATCTACAAAGTAGACAAAATCCGATTCAGATAAAGGTCTGTCTTTGATGTCTTTTCTTGGTTTAGTGCAGAATCCCATGACATCTAAACATTCATGTTCTGTTTCAATGTCATCAACAATTTCAGAATCAGGCAGTAATGTAGAAGGATTCAGATTCAAACATCTTGAAATCGAAACATTATCTGCTCCTAGTATGATTTTCTCATACCTTGTCAATCTGCTACTTGTTAAATGCTGAGTCTTACCTCTTGTCAGCAATATTTCTACTGAATGAGGCACAAAAACTTTCACAGGAAATCCCATAATGATCCCCTCACTTTGTTCGAGACTAATACTTGTAGCTGCAACTGCTTTTAAGCAACCTGGTAATGCTTTTGCAATTGGATCAAGAACTGCAGAGAAGTATGCAATAGGTTTCTTTAGATTTCCATGTCTCTGAATCAACACAGATAATGCACATCCTTCTCTCTCACTGCAATACAGTTCAAAATCTTTCTCATAATTTGGCATACCTAAAGCAGGAGCTTGGCATAAGCTCTTTTTCAAGTTCTCAAAAGAATCCATTTCAGCATCATTGAGAATAATTGGATCTTTTACATCTGACTTTGTCAGTCTTTGCAGTGGTTTTGCAATTACTGAAAATCCACTTATCCATTGTCGACAGTAACCAACCATTCCCAAGAACATTCTGACCTGTCTTTGTGTTCTTGGCGGTAACATTGCTTGAATCATTTTTATTCTCTCAATTGTTACTTGTCTTTTTCCCTTTGCAATTCTGTGACCAAGATATTTTACTTCTTGTTTGCAAAACTGTAGTTTTGCTGGGGACACTTTATGTCCTTCTTCTGCAAGGCGATTTAACAGAATTATTGTGTCTGTCACGCAATTTTCTCTTGTCTTAGCAGCTATCAACAGATCATCAATATACTGCACTAACGTAGACCTACCAGGTAAGTCTAGGTCTTCTAATGATCTTTTTAACAGTTCATTAAAGATTGAAGGACTTTCTGTATAGCCCTGTGGGATTCTTGACCATCCGAGGGTCTTACCTTGGAATCTGAAAGCAAAGATTTCATAACTGTCTGGATGTAAGGGAACAGTAAAAAATGCATTGCAAAGATCAATGACAGTATACCATTCAGCATCATGTGGAATCTGGTATAGAATTACTGCTGGATTTGGAACCACAGGACAACATGGAACGACAATTTGATTAACCTTTCTCAAATCTTGTACGATTCTAAATGTTCCATTTGACTTTTTAACTCCCATAATTGGTGAATTACAAGGACTACTCTCCATTTCTTTTAATACACCTTGTTTGATTAATTTTTCAATTATAGGTGTAATACCTTCAATTGTTTCTGCTTTCATTTTATACTGTGGAATGTTAGGAAATTCTATTCCCTGTTTCAATGTAATTTTTACTGGATCTATGTTTTTCATCAGACCCATCTCGTTCCCAGTAAAATCCCATATATCAGATTTCACTGTTTCCTTGAGCTCTTCAGGCAAATCTTTTTCTTCAAATGCAGGAAACAATTTTGTTTCTTCTGCTTCCATCATCATCATTGTCATTCTGTACAAACCATCTTCCTCCATTGTTTGTAACTCAACTCCATCAGGAGAACAATATATTCTGCAATTCATTTTACATAGGATGTCTCTGCCTAATAGATTCACTGGACTACTATTACAAACCACAAATCTGTGTTTGTCTCTGTAATTTCCAATTTCAACTGAAACTGGATCAGTTAAGTCAGTTTTAATTTGCTGATTACTTACTCCGACAACTTGGATGGTATCCCCAGAGAGAGGTAGGTTTTCAATTTCCACTGATCTAACAGTAGAACGGGTAGCACCAGTGTCCACTAGAAAAGTGATGTCTACATCATTAACTTTCCCGTTTACAAAAGGACCAGACTGGTCAACCTCAAGAGTGGCTCCAACAACACACTCTTCCTCCTCTCTCGGGCACCGTCAGCAATAATCATCAGAATCACTGTCTTGACTTTCTGTTAATAAAAACTGTTGTGAAGCATTTTGCATTTGAACTCTTTGCTGCTTTTGCTGTTTTTGCGGTTTTATTACCTGTTCATTTCCCTGAAATCCCACGTTTGGATTATATTTTTGAACTCCCCCACAATTCGGAAAAGGTGGTTGTGGCAATTTATCCTGACGATTATTCACCTGTTGCTGTTGCTGTTGCTGCAACTGTCGCTGAATGTTTAACTCGTTTAACCCCTGTTGCATCTGTAGCTGTCGCTGCAGGTCAACACCATTCTGCATCTGTGGATTTAATAAGGGATTCTTTAAGTTTTTAGGAGGATGAGGACACTCGTCTCTCCAATGTCCAATTTCGCCACAATTAAAACAAGGTAATCTTTGTTTCAACTCCTCAATCTTTGGGCTAAATTTCTTTGGGAAATTATTACTTTTAAACTTTCCTTGTATCTGGTTTGTATTTCCAGTTTGAACAAAATTAGTGTTCTTATTACCCATGCTGGCAATCTGTTGCTCAGCCACTTTTACCTGAGCCCACATGGCTTTCTCCTTGAGCTTCTTCTGTCTCACTTCTAATTCATCACTGCAGTACTTAGCCTTTCTCAGAATATCATCTACAGAAAGTGATTGCCATCCTACAATGCTATTTCTGATCATTTCTCCAATTTCAGGTTTTAGTCCATAAACAAATCTATAGACAAAATGACTCATATCTTTTTCATCTAGTTTTTCATAACCACTGTATTGTTTAAAGATTAACAGTAGTCTTTCATAAAAAGAATGAACTGATTCTTTTGTTTCCTGTTCTGTTCTTTCTATTTTAACCCAATCAACTTCTTTGGGTGGAATTTTGTTTTTCATCCAAACAATCACCTTTTCATAAAAATCCATTACAAGAGGATTAGGAGCACCTGTTTCTTTGATTCGCTCAGGTTCTGTTTTTGGCCAACTAATCGATATTTTGCATTCTGTCCAAAGATCTGATGGAACGACAATGTCAAATAATCCATCTAAATCAATCCACAGAACTTTTGACACTTTGATAAATCTATCCACTTGTCTGTACCATTCCACTGGTTTTTCCCTCAATTTTGGAAAGTCATTTGTAAATAACAGAATGTCCTGTCTCGACCAAGGGACATGAACATATCCTCCACCTGCAATTTCTCTCATTGGAAATTGTTTTGACAATTTTTCCAATCTTTCATCTTCCTTCTTTTTCGTCCATTTTACTCTCCACTTATTTAGTTCTCCTAGCTTTTTGATATAAACAATCAAATCTTTTATATGTACTATTCTTCCCATTGAGTTCAAACTCTCAATGTCACTTTCTGAAAAGTCTAATCTGTAATGTTTCGCAAAATTCTTTTGTTTGCTCACATCGATTTCAAGTTCCGCTGCTAGATCCTCTAGTTGATCATATTTATTTTTTGTTTTCCACTGAATGCTTTTGCAAATGAACAGTAGTTCATCATCTCGATAGTAATTTAAACTATCTGGACCGATTGTTCCGATTATTAATTCTGCGATATTCGCTTTTAATTTGGCCACATCAAGTTTTGGTGTGGTTACCCTGACTTCAGGACTCCCTACATCTGATATAGCACCCATTGGTGTTTTTGGAGATAAATCCTCATTAAAGGTTAAATCAGGCATTCTCGATCTAGAAGAGTTTATTTCAGATAAGTCTGAATAAAATTTTTCAGCAACCTTTTGAATTTCTGCATTTAAAGGAATAGTTAATCCTGTCTTGTTTGTTTCTTTTTGGTCAAATACAGGCTGAACAGGACCAATCGTTACTGGAACTGTCACTGCTTCCATGCCTTTTGTCATTCTTCTTATTAATTCTTCTTTAGATCTTAAATATTCATTAGAATCGACATCTTCAACATTTCTTGCCTCTCTGTTATACTCTTTTGGAGCTTCTCTTGCCCTTGGAGCCATTGTAAAATGTCTACCTTCATTTTGAGCATTATCAAATTCTGGTCTTCTAGGAGTTTCAATGATTTCACAATTATTTGGATAAAGTTTAGGAGCTTCATTAATTGGAGGTGCACTCGGTGAAGTTTCAGTAGAAACCACCGGAGTAGACCATGATCTAGGAGGTCTCAAAGGCTGATTCTTTCTAGCTGTAGTATATATTTCTTCCATAACTGCATCCTCAGATTCACTTTCCATAGATTTCCCTGTAGGAGTACCCATTACCATTTCTTGAATTAAATACAATCCTTCACTCATGTTTCCCTGTCTCCACATTCGCAATCTATCTTCATGAGTTTCTCTTCTCCAAGGTGGATTTTTAGAAGGTCTTTTAATTCCACTAGCTTCTCTTTGTAACTGATACATTTCGTCTTCCCACTCAACTAATGCTTCAAATTGAGTTGGTCTTGGTTTTGGAATAAGAGCATTCATTTTCTCTCGTAAATTTCTCAAAACTTTTACGTTAAATGAACCATCATCAGGCCAAGTTAAAACACCGTCGTTCTTAGTATAGCGTTTCCAACTATCAAACCATAAGACAGTATGATATCCATATTCACCTTCCATGTACGCTGCAGGTGTTTTATACTTATGAAGTAGTTTACCACCTCGCGTTTCAATTTTCTTGTCAGGTGAAAATAAATTTTTAAATTTCTGAAATAATGTTGGCTTTTTCTCAACATGTTTAAAATGATAACTCATTTTTAAGAGTTAAATCTAATTCACAAAATCGTTCGTAAAATATTTCCGGGATGTTCTGCAAAACAACCAATCCGTGCGCGAAACACACCGACAAGCCAATGACAGTTGAGCTACGTCACTTTTCTGCTCAACCAATAAAAATGGAGTTTTCCTAAAGAACCAATTAGCTTACAGATCGTCAGAGACTCAAGAGCCAATCAGAGTATAGTTTGTGACGTAGGTCACCCAATCCCAGCGCGGCTCTGTGACGTACACAGCAGCTGCGGTTTCTCGTTTCTCACTCCTGGCGCTTACCCCTCCTTCACAAAATCTTTTCACAGCGCCATTTTAAGAACACTTTTCAGTGTAAATTAATTCTTAACAATGACGATAAGGACTCATCTGTTCGTTTCACTATTTAGGATAGTTTACATACATTCAAGTATCCACACTTCGGAATAGACGGCGCTATTCACACTAAGGATAATTTTCAATTGTCAGTAGAGTAACCCTTACCCCACCCTTCTAACACGTATAATTATGAACTCGCTTTCCTCTGAACGCACCGCGAAGTGACAGTTCTAAGAGTTCCACTTGAACATAAAATACAAATCAAACTCGCACTTTCACACGGAAAAATTCCCTAATTTCGAACACACATGAAATCCGTACAGGACTCTCACCTGTTTATAGTGATCATGCACCGTTAGCAAAATAACGACGTTATCCGTACAGGGCTCTCACCTGTTTATAGATATGAAACATGTACCCGTACAGGACTCTAACCTGTTTATAGATAATCATGCACCGACGCTACTTTACCCTTCACTCAAGCTCGGATATAACTAATACTCTTATCACAGTGAGTTTTATGGAAGGCGCTTTGTCCCTATTCTCATGCTGCTCTAATTTCTTAGAAAACCCTCACTATACAAGATTCACACCTAGCCCTAAAACTGTGCTGCACGGCGACAACACTATGGTACACGGCGATACCTCTTGTGATACTCGGCGATATAACTACAAACAGAACAGATGGCTTGCGTGACTAATTTCTCGCCACACAATCTATACCGGTATAGCTTACAGATAGCACGAAAAACGAACTCAACATGTGTTAAAACATCGATCCTATTTCCATACCATAACACTTTAGTAACCCTTAGCAACCAACATATTACCTTTGTTACCCTTAGCAACCATCAATTTCTGCTACCAGAGAATTGATCCAGCGGCCTATAGAAAATATATCATAAAACTCGCTACCCAATTTCATAACCTATAAACAAAATTCTATAATAAATTATGGACCCATTTATAAACCTGACATATTTTGGGCCTACTGAATCAGGTGGTCGGATTAAATCTATATACACCTAATTTACAAACTATATACAATATTATACATTAGCGGAAAGAATATAGTCATTATAACAAATCCTAATTATTTAAACGACCACCATTGGTGACGTGATCTAGCTAATAGTAACCTACACTTCTGAATAATCAAGACCAGTTTGTTTGTCAAAAGTAAGATTTTATTTACTAAATTATGGTATTCCAATTGATAGATTTATAAATGTTATTTATTAGCATTTAAGCAAGCATGATTGTAAAGAAACATGAGAAAAATACAATTTAAGCAAGTGAATCAAAGTTAAAGTAAGTATTTAAAGTTTAGCATTTCTAAAACCTAAGTCCCTAACTGAGCTAAATAGATAGAAATTAAAGTAAAGTTCTATGAGGATTCTTACGTGCTCCACGCAATGTCCGACAGCACTTCACCCTCATCGGAAAGTCAGAAAGCAGCAGCCAGCCCATCCCTAGGGGCATGACTTTTTATACCTTTCTACACTAACTAAACTACGCAAAGGAAAGTTTTCAGAAATCTTCGACGTCCCATTGGCTGAGAGTGACAAGTGACATGTCACCCACATTTCAAATCTTCCATTAGGTCACTTTTCTTAAGGACCATTGTCTTTTCCGAATGCAACCAGGAGCTTCCTAGGTTTGCAACAAATATACAATAATGTTCTTGCTGCGTCCATTTGACTTCCGCGGATGCCAAGTTAAGGCTGACAAAATGTTCTTTTTCGACCTTGGCCACGTCCGACAGAATGATGATAGCACGTCAGTTTTTGCTTTGTGAATGCAGCTTTTGACGAACACTTTATTTCAGAATGGGCGTCTCGTGACTTTTGCAGAAGTAAATTTCAGCTTTTAGCAACTCGAGCAAACTAGGCCCAAAAGCAGGCAATTTATGCTTTCTAGTATAAAGCAAACACAAGAAAAGTATTAATGTAAGAAATAATGTAGATTCTGTATCCACCCCAAGATTTACTAATTAATTAACCCACCCGATTAATCAAATGTTACCTAGCAAATGCAAACAAATAAAGCAGCGTTTATATCTACCAGTCTTCATTAATCCATGAGACTTATGTGCACCTAGAATAGTAGAAATGTCATCACACAGACAAGGAAAAGCAAAACAAGCACATGCTTCTTTTAAGTTTGCAGCAGTTAGTAGTGACAAAAACGAAAACAATAAATTATTTTATTATTTTGCACGAACAAAAAGATGCAACAATTATGCACGTTTATGAGCACACATGTTAGTCCCCCCCATGTGTAAAGTTTAATCTAAGTTGTATTAGCACGACATATCACAAATCATTAATATTATTATTCATGTTATGAAAATGTGACTTCGCGAGTTTAAACAAAATTTTGTTTTCTATCTCGCTCCATCACCCCTGGCAAGGTTTGTCCTACCAGCATATTCTCTAAAATGTACTAAACATTTTTGGTCCCCCATCTTCTTGAAGTGTATGCCGAGGCCCGCACTGCCGCATTTCCCTGCTTCTCTAACTCAGGAAACCACCTGACAGGTGCGTATCCTAACACCCTTATCTCTGGCTTAACCAGGACTATAAAATGTTATCCAAGATACTTGCCACCTATATCTCTCTCTTGGTGGGTCAGATTATATCCCCTTTCCAAACAGGTTTGGTACCTAACCAGTCTACGTCAGTCAACCTCTGTATGATATTTGCAGTAATTAATCAAATTGAGCCTACCCTTCCCACTGCTGCGATATTGTTAGATGCAGAGAAGGAATTCTGGGGCATATTACCAAGCAATAGCGATAATTATCGCTATTGCTTGGTTAGAGACAACATTTTACCGCTGAGCTGCGGCGATTTTTATCGCAGATAAACCTTGGTATTACCAAGGTTTATCGCAAATGCGACAAAAAACGGCTGCAATGCATGAATATCGCTGAAAAGTCAGCGATATTCATGCATTACCGAGCTATTGCTCTTAGCCATGTTATCCACCTCCCGTTGGATAACATGGCTAAGAACTGCTCAGGGCAGGTGTTAGCTTTTGAAGATATTCGCGCTTAGCGCGAATATCTCCAAAAGTTGGTAATAGGAGATAGCGATGTTAGCGACTGTTTCCAGTCGCTAACATCTTGGCACGCCCACTTTGCATGTCATTAGTGATAAATATCACTGACATGCAAAGTGGGGCCCAAGATGGTCGCTATCTCCTACTAGCTGTTGCTAACTGGTGTTAGCGACAGCTAGGTAATTGGGAGATAATTTTATCTCCGCTTTCTTGGCTTTTAAAGCCAAAAAAGCGGAGATAAACCCCCTTGATAATATGCCTATTCTCTAGAATGGCCTTCTCTTCATTCCACGCTAGGCAAGTTGGGCTTCCCCCATGGATTCCATGATCTTATCTGCCTCTTACATACAAACCCGGTGGCCAGACTTCGAGTTAACAGCGATCTTACTGACCAATTTGCATTTTTGTGGGGCACCAGGCAGGGATTCCCCCTTTCACCACTCCTATTTATTATTGTGATGGACAAGCTTGTGCGCCACCTTCAGGAGCAACATCTGCAACTGTGACTTTGGTTCCATCGAGGTCCCCTGCTGGCCTTGCTTTACTATGAGATGTTACTCTTTGTTCAGCACTAATCTGTCTCCATTCCTCAGAGAAGTGGTCGTTTTGTGTTTTTTCCGGACTGGTCATTAAGTGGCACAAGTCAGAGTTATTCCCCCTAACCGATGCCACCCTTCCCGTACAGTTAGACTTCAGTTCCCCCTGCACTGGTGCAAGGATCTCTCTCGCTATATAGGCGTCTTTTTGCACTGCGCTCCCTCAGACATTATCCGCCTCAATTACGGTCCCGCTATTGATCGGCTATCATCCCAAATAGACAGATGGATAAAACATCCATTGTTTATAGCTGGAATAATTGTTATTATAAACATGGTTTTACTACTTCACTTCTTATATCTTTTCCTCAATATCCCTATCCCACTGAAGGCTAACTTTTTCGATGTACTGTGGAGCATGCTCATTAGATTAATATGGGCGGCATTCAGGCAGGCATCGGCTGGCAAACATTGATAATGCCTTTTTAACATGGAGGGTTTAGGGTCAAGGATCTTTATCTGCGCCATTTAATCATACAGACACAGTATGGATACTTCTGGTATCATCCAGATTCTAGTCTGCAATACCTGAAGCCTGAATATTCACAGGTTCACCCCGGCTCTTTGTTGACAATTCTCGGGCGCAGACTCCTGGGGTCACCCTGCGAAATCCAAACCCTCCATACCACATAGAACTGCCTTGATACACGAATGCAGACTATCTTTACACTCCACACTTACCGTTACGCGGCAATCCATGGATCCCCCCACTCTTAAAACCCTGACTAAGCAGATGTTATCCCGATGTGAATGACACATTTTAGGAGATCTCTTCCGAGATGCCGAATTGCGAGCTGTATTATGCCTGGCAGAGGGACACACTGTGTCCCCAATGGATAGGTTCCTTTTGCATAGAACGCGGGTTTCCATACAAGCTGTGATGGGCTCCTCGACAGCATAACCATTAGATGTACCCCTGCTCTCTCTCATCATCACATCGGTTAAAAACTCACTTTTAGTGTCCAGTCGGTATCACTTAGCTCAGACACTCCGACCCCCTGTGGGAGGGAAGGCTCGCATGGTGTGGGAGAGGGATTTGAGCCAAACTGTAACTGACAACATTTGGATTTTCTGCTGGGAACAGGTCCTGTATGTCTCTAACAACTACAGGCACACACTTCTCCACTTTAAATATTTACATAGGGCTTACATCACACCAACACTTGCCAAAATGGACCCTTCTAGATCCCACACTTGCCACAGATGTGCAACTGATAACCCTGATTCTATACATTTCGCATGGTATTGCCTGTTGGTTCAGGCTTTTTGGGGGAACTACCTCACTTCCATGACTGAAACTGACTTGGTCCCCTCCCCTTTACTGGCACTGATGGGATATGTTCAACCATAGGATGGTGGAATACAACGCTTCACTGCCATTGCCATACCCCTCGCAAAGAGGCAGGTGTACAAGAACTGGGGCACCACCACACCCCCAGCAATTAAGGTCTGGCAGAGAGACTTAATCAACTATGATATGACCAGTGATACATATGGAACACTCCTGCCCCTCTACTCTATGCCCAAGAATATATGGCACCCTTTCGCTTTCATTTAATGCTCCATCCTGAGGTCACAAGTCACCCTGGAGAACACTCTGTGCAGTAATGGGAGGGGATTTCTGGGAATGCTTGCATGCACCAGTCGCCTACCAGGACGTACTTAGGGTACACTTTTGTATTTACTGCTGTGGAATCTGTATATGTGATTTGGTCTTGCCTCCGCCAATTATCATCATTAATTCTTTATTTTTTGTTTCTCTATGCCGATGACTCTGCAGCTGGACAAGTCGTGATTGACAGTTTTATTACTCAGATCGATGATGCAGACTCTCTAATGACATTATTGGCAGGCATTAACTAGCATGCTATTCATACTCTGTCTCTTTTTTGTTCTTTGATATCGATGCGTAACCCTGTATGGCAGAATAATTTGATTTATATTGTTTCTCTTCATTGTTTTTCGTCATATGCTGATGTTCTACTCCTTCGGATTCAATATCCAGTATGGCTATAGCTATGGATCTATATGGCAGCCTAAATGTTGAAAAAATGCAATAAAAATATTTTTGAACAAAATAAATACGAAAGAAAAAAAGAGTACCAAAACTTTAAATTGGGCCCTCAGTCACTGCTCACTGACTGTCCATGTGTGGTGTCAGACTAGATATTTGTGTTTGCACCGTTATTAAGAGTGAGCTTCTTCTGTGTAACTGTGTAAAGAAGTGGTTAATTTTCTCTCACAGGCTGCTTAAACTTAATTTTAGTCTGTGTGGGTCTGGTGTGTGTGCTCTGACACAGTAATTGTGTGTTTCTGATATGAAATATATTGTTTGCATATCCTACTGTCTATGAGTATACCTCTTTGAATATGGTCACTATGTACCCCCATGATCTCTCGTTGTCACAAATTGCTGCTATACAGTACACATACCACATTGTCCATTGTATACCTCGTTTATATTGTTATTAATTACAGTCACTTGCTTTTCATGTGATCTCATGTAATTGTTGCTTGGATACATATATTCTACTGGCTATCATGTACTCCTTGACATGATATCACTAGGTACTGTTTTTTGCACTGATGTAGCTCTTGTAACTGCTGCTGTGCTAACTCTGTAAAGATCTCTGATTCCTTCGCGTCACGTCTGCACTATACAAAACTCAATAACATATAAATAATACATGAATAAATGTCATCAGTGATGTCATAAATGATGTAATAGAAGATGTCATGAGTGATGTACTATGTGAGATCATATGAAGTGCATGGCTGAGCCATAAGTTCTGGTTAACTCTGCTATCTGTAACTGGTGAATTTCTGTAGTTTTTTTAAAATTCAAAACATTAATTTTGTCATGGACAAATTCACCTAACTGTAATTGTGCTTTAACCTTTGGTTTCTTCACTGAATTTCAAAGTATTTTTTTTAACAAAAAAACATTATTTTAATCATGCCTAACTATGATGTTACATTAACCCTTTTTTTCAGGCAATTTCTAGATTTTTTTTAAACGTAGTTATATTTTATTACCACACATAAAACCAGCGCCCTGTCATGAATAGCCAAAGGGGGTTGGCCACAGGGCACTATGGTTTTTAAAGGGAAGAGGGGTTGCTATGAACCTGCTGTGTGCCAGGGGTGGGCATCCCTGGACATAGCTACTTAGGTGATCGGAGGATGGGGTCACTGGGAGCATTCATGGCTTAGAGAAGCGGCAAGCACAGTAACCTCCCTATTTACAGTAATTTCGCCCCAGAGATGGGTTCCCTCTGCCCTTTTGAGGCTTGGTGAGGGATCCGTATGGCTCCCCAGGGCCTATAATGAATAAATGCAGCCCAGCCACCATTTTGTTTTGGCGGTTTTATTCCACTTGGTTGAAGTCCCACATGTCCGGTAATGCCTGCCAGCAACATTTTTCTAATGTTGCTGGCAGCCAGTCAGAGCTCTCATTTCCAGGGGTGTCTGGATCCCTACTATGTGCACCTTTCATTTGTCATCTGAAACAGAGGTCTCAATGGAGAGGCCAGTCTTTCCCTGTACTGCCTACTATACGCACCCATCATGTGAGCGATAGGTCTCGAAGGGAAGGGTACACACCCTACAATGTACAGTCATAATCTGAGACAGTGATCTGATAGAAGAGGGCAGTTCATGTACATTCCCTAATACAAACACCTGTGAAATGAGAAAGAGGACTTAGTGGAGATGCAGTCTCTCTCAAATCACCCTATCACGCAAACCTGTAATCTCAGAAAGAGGTCTGGAAGTGAGAGGGCAGTCCATGTACACAACTTACTAAGCCCTTTCGTAAACTAAGAAAGATGTGCCAAGAGAGGGCAATCCTTGAAGACACCCTTGTATGCACACTTTTCATGTAAGAGAGAAGTCTGTGTGGTGGAGAGGTCAGTCTCTTCCTTCACCCTATTACACACATTTGTCATGTAAGAGATGGGTCCAGTAGAGAGGATACGCCATCCCATATTCCACAATGTCCCTATAATTTTGTGGCGTTTTGCAGGACTCTTGTGAGAGTAGCTTACAAGGAAGTGAAGCTTGCGTCATGGACATGTGAGATCTTACAAAAGGCTCACAACACCCGCATGGAGAATTAGTGGGCCTGCCATGACGTGTTTTACGATCCTGCAAGAGCCTCTTGAAATTTATGGAGGAAAGTAAAAAATAAAAAGAGCCTTGGCTCAACCAATAGGTACCATTTTTATTGCATAGTTGAAGAAATGCTCTGTTGTAATTGGGTGTAGGAACAGGGATAGCTTAGATTGCTCTTGTTAATTTGGAGCGGAAGGAAGTCTGTTGGAGTTTTTCTCAACAGAAGTGACTGAATTAGGATTGGAGACAGACTGGTGTCTTAATGCTGTATATAAGAAACTCCTCCTGAAGAAACCGTCAGTGGACCCTCTGCTTCCGGCCAATTACGGTACAAAAGGGGGTGGTAATGTACGGAGCATCTGAACCAATCAAACACTCACACCCAGTCAAAAAATCTGGGTTTAATCCATCACCGTTCTTTAGCCCACTCTGCCACCCCAGTTCAGACATGGCTATATGCAAATCAGTCTGCCCCTCTGCCCCATGGGAACAGTCCTGCCCGAACTGCCAAGCCATGCCTTCCCTGGACCGGAAACAAGCTTCCGAGGACCGGTTTCTGGCATTACAGCCGTCTTCAGCCCGGCTTGCTTGAATCCAGTGGCAAAGTGAGCAAGGGACTCACGTATGAGCATACTCTGCCACACTTATGGCGGCCAAAAGCGGTACAAAAGGGGGTGGTAATGGACGGAGCCTCTGAACCAATCAAACACTCACACCCAGTCAAAAGATCTGGTTTTAATCCATCACCGTTCTTTAGCCCACTCTGCCACCCAATTTCAGACATGGCTATATGCAAATCAGTCTGACCCTGTGCCTCATGGGAACAGTCCTCCCCGAACTGCCAAGCCATGCCTTCCTTGGACCGGAAACAAGCTTCCGAGGACCGGTTTCTGGCATTACAGCCGTCTTCAGCCCGGCTTGCTTGAATCCAGTGGAAAAGTGAGCAGGGGACTCATGTCTTAGCATACCCTGCCACACTTATGGCGGCCAAAAGCCGTACAAAAGGGGGTGGTAATGGACAGAGCATCTGAACCAATCAAACACTCACACCCAGTCAAAAGATCTGGGTTTAATCCATCACCGTGCTTTAGCCCACTCTGCCACCCCAGTTCAGACATGGCTATATGCAAATCAGTCTGCCCCTGTGCCTCATGGGAACAGTCCTGCCCGAATTGCCAAGCCATGCCTTCCCTGGACCGGAAAAAAGCTTCTGAGGACCGGTTTCTGGCATTACAGCCGTCTTCAGCCCGGCTTGCTTGAATCCAGTGGCAAAGTGAGCAAGGGACTCACGTCTGAGCATACCCTGCCACACTTATGGTGGCCAAAAGCGTTACAAAAAGGGGTGGTAATGGACGGAGCATCTGAACCAATCAAACACTCACACCCAGTCAAACGATCTGGGTTTAATCCATCACCGTTCTTTAGCCCACTCTGCCACCCCAGTTCAGACATGGCTATATGCAAATCAGTCTGACCCTGTGCCTCATGGGAACAGTCCTGCCCGAACTGCCAAGCCATGCCTTCCCTGGACCGGAAACAAGCTTCTGAGGACCGGTTTCTGGCATTACAGCCGGCTTCAGCCCGGCTTGCTTGAATCCAGTGGCAAAGTCAGCAAGGGACTTACGTCTGAGCATACCCTGCCACACTTATGGCGGACAAAAGCGGTACAAAAGGGGGTGGTAATGGACGGAGCATCTGAACCAATCAAACACTCACACCCAGTCAAAAGATCTGGATTTAATCCATCACCGTTCTTTAGCCCACTCTGCCACCCCAGTACAGACATGGCTATATGAAAATCAGTCTGAACCTGTGCCTCATGGGAACAGTCCTGCCCGAACTGCCAAGCCATGCCTTCCCTGGAGCAAAAACAAGCTTCCGAGGACCAGTTTCTGGAATTACAGCCGTCTTCAGCCCAGCTTGCTTGAATCCAGTGGCAAAGTGAGCAAGGGACTCACGTCTGAGCATACCATGCCAACTTATGGCGGTCAAGTAGCAGTACAAAAGCGGGTGGTAATTGACGGAGAATCTGAACCAATAAAACAGTCACACCCAGTCAAAAGATCTGGGTTTTAATCCATCACCGTTCTTTAGCCCACTCTGCCACCCCAGTTCAGACATGGCTATATGCAAATCAGTCTGACCCTGTGCCTCATGGGAACAGTCCTGCCCGAACTGCCAAGCCATGCCTTCCCTGGACCGGAAACAAGCTTCCGAGAACCGGTTTCTGGCATTACAGCCGTCTTCAGCCCGGCTTGCTTGAATCCAGTGGCAAAGTGAGCAAGGGACTCACGTCTGAGCATACCCTGCCAAACTTATGGCGGACAAAAGCGGTACAAAAGGGGGTGGTAATGGACGGAGTATCTGAACCAATCAAACACTCACACCCAGTCAAAATATCTGGGTTTAATCCATCACCATTCTTTAGCCCACTCTGCCACCCCAGTTCAGACATGGCTATATGCAAATCAGTCTGACCATGTGCCTCATGGAACCAGTCCTGCCCGAACTGCCAAGCCATGCCTTCCCTGGACCGGAAACAAGCTTCCGAGGACCGGTTTCTGGCATTACAGCTGTCTTCAGACCGGCTTGCTTGAATCCAGTGGCAAAGTGAGCAAGGGACTCACGTCTGAGCATACAATGCCACACTTATGCCGGCCAAAAGCGGTACAAAAGGGGGTGGTAATGGACGGAGCATCTGAACCAATAAAACATTCACACCCAGTCAAACGATCTGGGTTTAATCCATCACCGTTCTTTAGCCCACTCTGCCACCCCAGTTCAGACATGGCTATATGCAAATCAGTCTGCCCCTGTGCCTCATGGGAACAGTCCTGCCCGAATTGCCAAGCCATGCCTTCCCTGGACCGGAAAAAAGCTTCTGAGGACCGGTTTCTGGCATTACAGCCGTCTTCAGCCCGGCTTGCTTGAATCCAGTGGCAAAGTGAGCAAGGGACTCACGTCTGAGCATACCCTGCCACACTTATGGTGGCCAAAAGCGTTACAAAAAGGGGTGGTAATGGACGGAGCATCTGAACCAATCAAACACTCACACCCAGTCAAACGATCTGGGTTTAATCCATCACCGTTCTTTAGCCCACTCTGCCACCCCAGTTCAGACATGGCTATATGCAAATCAGTCTGACCCTGTGCCTCATGGGAACAGTCCTGCCCGAACTGCCAAGCCATGCCTTCCCTGGACCGGAAACAAGCTTCTGAGGACCGGTTTCTGGCATTACAGCCGGCTTCAGCCCGGCTTGCTTGAATCCAGTGGCAAAGTCAGCAAGGGACTTACGTCTGAGCATACCCTGCCACACTTATGGCGGACAAAAGCGGTACAAAAGGGGGTGGTAATGGACGGAGCATCTGAACCAATCAAACACTCACACCCAGTCAAAAGATCTGGATTTAATCCATCACCGTTCTTTAGCCCACTCTGCCACCCCAGTACAGACATGGCTATATGAAAATCAGTCTGAACCTGTGCCTCATGGGAACAGTCCTGCCCGAACTGCCAAGCCATGCCTTCCCTGGAGCAAAAACAAGCTTCCGAGGACCAGTTTCTGGAATTACAGCCGTCTTCAGCCCAGCTTGCTTGAATCCAGTGGCAAAGTGAGCAAGGGACTCACGTCTGAGCATACCATGCCAACTTATGGCGGTCAAGTAGCAGTACAAAAGTGGGTGGTAATTGACGGAGAATCTGAACCAATAAAACAGTCACACCCAGTCAAAAGATCTGGGTTTTAATCCATCACCGTTCTTTAGCCCACTCTGCCACCCCAGTTCAGACATGGCTATATGCAAATCAGTCTGACCCTGTGCCTCATGGGAACAGTCCTGCCCGAACTGCCAAGCCATGCCTTCCCTGGACCGGAAACAAGCTTCTGAGAACCGGTTTCTGGCATTACAGCCGTCTTCAGCCCGGCTTGCTTGAATCCAGTGGCAAAGTGAGCAAGGGACTCACGTCTGAGCATACCCTGCCAAACTTATGGCGGACAAAAGCGGTACAAAAGGGGGTGGTAATGGACGGAGTATCTGAACAAATCAAACACTCACACCCAGTCAAAATATCTGGGTTTAATCCATCACCATTCTTTAGCCCACTCTGCCACCCCAGTTCAGACATGGCTATATGCAAATCAGTCTGACCATGTGCCTCATGGAACCAGTCCTGCCCGAACTGCCAAGCCATGCCTTCCCTGGACCGGAAACAAGCTTCCGAGGACCGGTTTCTGGCATTACAGCTGTCTTCAGACCGGCTTGCTTGAATCCAGTGGCAAAGTGAGCAAGGGACTCACGTCTGAGCATACAATGCCACACTTATGCCGGCCAAAAGCGGTACAAAAGGGGGTGGTAATGGACGGAGCATCTGAACCAATAAAACATTCACACCCAGTCAAACGATCTGGGTTTAATCCATCACCGTTCTTTAGCCCACTCTGCCACCCCAGTTCAGACATGGCTATATGCAAATCAGTCTGACCCTGTGCCTCATGGGAACAGTCCTGCCCGAACTGCCAAGCCATGCCTTCCCTGGACCGGAAACAAGCTTCTGAGGACCGGTTTCTGGCATTACAGCCGGCTTCAGCCCGGCTTGCTTGAATCCAGTGGCAAAGTCAGCAAGGGACTTACGTCTGAGCATACCCTGCCACACTTATGGCGGACAAAAGCGGTACAAAAGGGGGTGGTAATGGACGGAGCATCTGAACCAATCAAACACTCACACCCAGTCAAAAGATCTGGATTTAATCCATCACCGTTCTTTAGCCCACTCTGCCACCCCAGTACAGACATGGCTATATGAAAATCAGTCTGAACCTGTGCCTCATGGGAACAGTCCTGCCCGAACTGCCAAGCCATGCCTTCCCTGGAGCAAAAACAAGCTTCCGAGGACCAGTTTCTGGAATTACAGCCGTCTTCAGCCCAGCTTGCTTGAATCCAGTGGCAAAGTGAGCAAGGGACTCACGTCTGAGCATACCATGCCAACTTATGGCGGTCAAGTAGCAGTACAAAAGCGGGTGGTAATTGACGGAGAATCTGAACCAATCAAACAGTCACACCCAGTCAAAAGATCTGGGTTTAATCCATCACCGTTCTTTAGCCCACTCTGCCACCCCAGTTCAGACATGGCTATATGCAAATCAGTCTGACCCTGTGCCTCATGGGAACAGTCCTGCCCGAACTGCCAAGCCATGCCTTCCCTGGACCGGAAACAAGCTTCCGAGAACCGGTTTCTGGCATTACAGCCGTCTTCAGCCCGGCTTGCTTGAATCCAGTGGCAAAGTGAGCAAGGGACTCACGTCTGAGCATACCCTGCCAAACTTATGGCGGACAAAAGCGGTACAAAAGGGGGTGGTAATGGACGGAGTATCTGAACCAATCAAACACTCACACCCAGTCAAAATATCTGGGTTTAATCCATCACCATTCTTTAGCCCACTCTGCCACCCCAGTTCAGACATGGCTATATGCAAATCAGTCTGACCATGTGCCTCATGGAACCAGTCCTGCCCGAACTGCCAAGCCATGCCTTCCCTGGACCGTAAACAAGCTTCCGAGGACCGGTTTCTGGCATTACAGCTGTCTTCAGACCGGCTTGCTTGAATCCAGTGGCAAAGTGAGCAAGGGACTCACGTCTGAGCATACAATGCCACACTTATGGCGGCCAAAAGCGGTACAAAAGGGGGTGGTAATGGACGGAGCATCTGAACCAATAAAACATTCACACCCAGTCAAACGATCTGGGTTTAATCCATCACCGTTCTTTAGCCCACTCTGCCACCCCAGTTCAGACATGGCTATATGCAAATCAGTCTGACCCTGTGCCTCATGGGAACAGTCCTGCCCGAACTGCCAAGCCATGCCTTCCCTGGACCGGAAACAAACTTCCGAGGACCGGTTTCTGGAATTACAGCCGTCTTCAGCCCGGCTTGCTTGAATCCAGTGGCAAAGTGAGCAAGGGACTCACGTCTGAGCATACCCTGCCACACTTATGGTGGCCAAAAGTGGTACAAAAGGGGGTGGTAATGGACGGAGCATCTAAACCAATCAAACACTCACACCCAGTCAAAAGATCTGGGTTTAATCCATCACCGTTCTTTAGCCTATTCTGCTACCCCAGTTCAGACATGGCTATATGCAAATCAGTCTGACCCTGTGCCTCATGGGAGCAGTCCTGCTCGAACTGCCAAGCCATGCCTTCCCTGGACCGGAAACAAGCTTCCGAGGACCGGTTTCTGGCATTACAGCCTTCTTCAGCCCGGCTTGCTTGAATCCAGTGGCAAAGTGAGCAAGGGACTCACGTCTGAGCATACCCTGCCTATCTTATGGTGACCAAAAGCGGTACAAAAGGGGGTGGTAATGGACAGAGCATCTGAACCAATCAAACACACTTATGGCGGCCTATCTCACTTCTTCCAGTCCTGTCCAAAGTCTGTGAGAAGGTGGTCTTACAGCAGCTTGAGACATTTGTGGAAACATCAGGGGCCCTCCACCCAGCTCAGTCAGGATTCAGATCTGCCTAGAGCACAGAGACTGCTTTGGTGGAGATGTCGAAGGCTATCAGAGAGTGTCTTGATAGGAGCGGCAGGGCGGCCCTGATTTTACTTGACCTCTCTGCCGCCTTTGATATGGTGCCCCACCAGCTGCTCATGGCCAGGCTATCTGCAATTGGGATCTCGGGCTTCGTTTTGGGAATGGGTTAAATCCTTTTTGGATTCCCGCTCGCAGCAGGTCTGCATGGCTTCCTGTGCTTCCTCTGTCAGGAACCTGGTTACTGGGGTTCCACAGGGCTCCACTTTGAGTCTTCTGCTATTAAATAACTACTTAACACCGCTGGTTTATCTGGCGGAGGAGCTGGGCGCGAAAGCAATAGCGTATGCTGACAACACGCAGCTGCTATTTACTTGGGGGGGGGGGGCGCGGACCTGAACACGGTCACTGCCCTGATGTGCCTAGCCTCAGTATTTCATTGGATGGCCCAGGCCTCTCTCAAATGTAATGAGGATAAATCAGAGGTTCTCCCGTACGGCCAGTTCCCTGCAGACTTCAGAAACCGCCTGTGGCCACCCAACCACCCTAGCCCGCGGTCTGAGGGCGGGCCAGCAAAAAATGTGGGGGTCTGGTTTAGTGAGGACCTATGATTTAGTGACCACGTAAAAAACTAACGGGAGTCTGTTTTGGTTCCCTCAAACACTCAGTACATTTTTTCCTCTTCTCCAGAGAGTAGCCAAGGAGGCGATTACCTGTGCCCTGATCTTGTCAATACTGAACTATGCCAACACTCTGTTCATCGGCCTGCCTGGCTACATGCTGCGCAGGCTCCAAATTATTCAGAATGCCGCAGCCAGGTTCCTCTTTATTGCCTCAAGGAGATCAAGCGCGCGACAATACTTACGGGAATTGTACTGGCTGCCGGTGGCTCTGCAGGTGCAGTTCAAAGCTATCACTCTGGCCCACCGGTTCCTACATGGGCTGGGTACCACCTACCTTAGGAAGTGCTTCGCTTTCGCCCTTTGCGATCGGCTTGTCCCCGCCGGATGATCATCCCGCGCTTCAGCAGATTGCGTCTGGGTGGCCAGTCACTCTCTGTCAAAGCTGCTGAGGCTTGGAATGCACTCCCTCCTGATCTCCAACTTATTCATGAGTTTCAACTCTTTAAAAAGCATCTAAAAACACATCTGTTCTGCAAGACCATCTAATCTGATTCTCGCCTCTACCCCAGCTCTTCTCCGCGCCAGGACACTCTAGAGTAACAGTGCGTGCTACAAATTCAATATAACATAACAAGTACAGGTGATTAGTAATTTACTGTATGAAGTTTGTTGAGAAGTGTCAGTAAGTGGACTACTGTTGGTAAGGTGATTCTATATAAAGTTTAGTGAGTCCAAAGCTGTTTGTAGAGTTACATGTTTATTAATATAGGTTTTGAAAGGTAGACTTTAGAATGTGGAGCGATATCACCAAGTATTGGATGCTGAGTTAAAAAATGAAACGTTGAATCGGTTTGTAGTTGTAAGTAAAAGAGGCAGTGTTTCTGAAATTATAAAAGAACGCATCTGCAATATGCTAATACAAGGCCCAGGGTTTTTATGGACCTTACTGTGCACATATTTTATCCTTGTTTGAGTGTTGCTATTGCCATTTCTAAAGTAAAACACTGTTAGGGAAAGTGTGAAAAGAGTAATGTGTTATTTTACATATTATGATGGGATCATGCTTGAAGGTATGTTATAACGTAATTGTGGATAAAAAATGCAGTGTTTGAGACTCTGGAATTGTTTAACAGAAAGTAACATGACATTAGTGGTGCAGTACATAATAATATGTGATCTTGGGGATGACAAATGTAGAAATAATTGGAGAATGTATGTTGGAACCGGAGGTCTCTGGTTGGCACACGTATGCACGAGTGACAAGCAGGGACCCTCACTTCCAGTCAGGGCAAGGGAACTGCTCCTTCAAATAACCCCTGCTCACCCTCTAGGTAGTGTGGCACGAGCAGAGAAGGCTAATCCTCAGGGCGATAGTAAGTTAAGCATTTATGATCACACACAGTAAACCCACTGACCCACCACAAATGGACACCAGTCGTATGGTTGTATCAAAAATACGTATACTTTATATAAAAGATAGATTCAAGCAGGATTATCACAAGACCAAAATAACGTTTAGCGAGTTGAGGCCACCAGATTACAATAGGCAAACTTAGTCTTTGAATGTTCGTTGTTCAGCAAGGTACGATGACAGGGAAATAAGAACGTTGCGGATCCTGGATCCGATATGAACTCGGGACGGAGTTCAAGTGTACCTTGCTTGTGGAAGTCCGAGGCATTTTGGGCACGGCTACTGGTGAGGGCGGACCCTGGACGAGGCCGACGGTTCTCCAGAGGATCTCTCCGGCTCGGTCCCCCTCGATGAGCGAGGCGGGGTAGCTAGACTGTGGAGGGTTGCGGCGATCTGGGATCGATGCAGCTCACGGGGCGAGGCGCCGTTCAGGCCTGCGGGGCGTACTACTTCTTAGTATGACGGGTCGTACTCGTGGATCTGTGAGGGGCGTCGCGTTCTATGGCAGGCGGGTGCAGCACCAGGCTTCCGGTACCATTGTACGGGGAGGCCTTTCTTGAGGTGCGGCACAAGCCCAGGTATGCAGGAGGGCAAAGCAAGACAGTCGGGTACGTTACGACGTACAGACCGTCCGAGGCTATGGAATGCGCTCCGGGCAGATTCCGGCGGGAGAAGATGAGAGGCACCCAACGCCCTCCGTTAGCGGCGAGGTGACAGGAGAGCGGGCGGCCTGGCACTGGAGCGGAGAGCGACTCAGGGATGAGCGGGGCTCTCTGCGGCGGGTCGACCAGGCTCCGAGCTGTCACGACCTGCGAGGGGGCGAAGGCACCCGAGTCACAACTCTGGCGAGGGAATAAGAACTAAGGCCCAACAGCAGACGGGCACAAGCAGATAGAACCCAATGGTCCTGGGGTTCCGTTCAGGGGGCAAGCTCTCGATCAAACCCTTGGAGATCGTTTCAGGCACAAGTCTACAAAGTCCTCTCTGGTCCTTTCCTCTCCATTCTCAGCAAGGCACCACTGCAGGCCAGTCTAACAGGATACAGACTGGTTTCCGTCCTTCAGCTTCTCTTGGTCCTTCTAGTCAGGCAGAGGTTCGTCGTGGTCAAAACTGGATCTGATTTGTGAGGAGCGGAGCTCCTATATTTATACTGCGTTTCTTTTGTCTTTGCAGGCCAGGGGGCCTGAGCCAGGTTCGACCCGGTTCTGGAGTACTCTGTTGACAGGACGCTGCCGTCTTCTTTCAGGGTGCAGGGCAGAGACATCAGACGCTCCGCAGGAGTTAGAGCCAGCATTGTGGTGGTGGAGCACAACCCTATTCAGAGTCAAGGACTACTCCGACCCACCCATCCTGGAGTAAGCACCCCATTCACCACCTGGAGCCCCCGACTGTCCCCGGGAATCTCCCAGCCCTGTCACTCACACAAACCCAGACAGCAGATAGACATCCTGGCAGAGGCGGGCTGAACAGTTAGGCGAGCAAAGGCTAACTTTCTAAAAGTAGCATTTGCAAACACAGGATATTAAAATAAACCCTACTAAAGGAAGTATTTTATTATTCTGAGTTCAGGCATACTAAACTCGACGTGCTACCGTGTTCCCTGAGCCTGCCGGGACTATAGCGTGTAATAATTCTGACAGCTCATCTGGCCTAAGAGAACAGGTATCCCTTCAATAGTGAAGAACGAAAAGGGCGGTAATTGACTACTAGGACATGCCACACTCTAGGCTTTTCCTACCTTACGCTTACAATGCACCCTGCCCGTAGGCCTACGATAGGGGTGACTGATATGAAGGTTAGGGAAGGTTCAGGAACTGGCAAGTGTGGGCACTTGCGCAGTCAGCGTGACAATACGGGACTGTACGCGAGGTCTGCAATGGCAGACCCGAGACACATCTTACGAGGCCGCTTCTGTGGGTGGCGCAACCAGCACTGCAGGCCCACTAGCAGCATTTGTATCTACAAGCCCCGGCACTCCTTGTGCACTTTACTGGGGACTGATAGTAAACCAAATAAGCCAATCGGGGAAATCAATTACACATATACTTTACATTGGGAGCATTTGCACTGCGGCACGGATTGGCTGTGGCGCAGTGCCCTGAGCATCGAACACCAGCAAAACATCTGAGGCACATCAGCAAAAAGTGGAAGGGAGACTCACGCCAAGGTGCCAGGTCTAACAATGTAGTAATGTATCATTGTTATCAATTAGTGATCAGTTTATAACTTTATTTATTTTGAATATTTTGTCTTTTTTAGGGAACAAATTGAAAACAGAAGCTCTGAAAAACAGAAGTACCATGTGAATGTGAAGAGCTTGCTATCTGACATTGGGCTAGGCAATATCTGGGAAGAAAAAGGATCCCTATGTGCTCCCCGGAAAAATAAAATAAAAGAACTCTATTGGGAGTGTGTAGTGAAAGGTGAGCTTGGTAGGAGATACAGAGAGAAGCTCACTCCAGATTTTATGGCCCCTAAATTAGACCAGTCCTTGGAAGCCTATCAATACCTCATAGAAACACTGAATAATAGGAAACTATACATCCAGTTCAGGTTTGGCACCCTGCCTTTGCATAACTTTACAATCAAATGGCATAGCGATTTAGTGCCCTCACAGTGTTGCCCTGGCTGTGAAACCCCCAAGTAATTCCCAACCCATATAATGTTTGCTTTCCCAATGTATGTGACTTGCAAAACTAACTGGCTGAGTAAAATATGAAAACAGTTGTGATCTAAAAACTACAGGAAAGCATTGCGAACCTTGAAGTCTGATGCTAGACCACTGTTTGCATGGGCGGTGGCCAAGTTTCTAGGCCAAATGTGGGGTATCAGAAAAAGAGCTTAGAGAGTGAATAACAACTGATTCTATACAATGGTTTTTAACTAGTTTTGTGCCCTTTGTCACCTGAGGAAGGTGACCGATATGAATTTAAACTTAATACACCAAATTGTTTATTCTTAGCATCCATATGCATATATTTTTGGATAGACCTATTTATATAATCTTGTAAATAGTTTATGGCATTGTTTTTAGGTCTGTGTTTAAATTATGGACATTTCCATTGCACTGTGAGTGCAGTACATGTTTCATGGTCATTTTGTTGGTAAACATTTATGACAAGTATGTCGAAATAAAGTACACAACAACAACAAGAAGTTCCATGTCCCACAATATATGGAGGAGTAAATCTAAAATTCTTTACTTTAGAAGAAAGATGGAACAGTAACTGTATGGGAAGTCACGAAAAAAAACTTAACGGCACAACTGATGTTGCTCTTACTGCCTAATGTGACAATTATTCCCTTGGAAAAGAATGGTGTGTGTAGCTCTACTCTATTTCCTTTTGATGACAAAATTATCTGCTTACTTAAGGAACAAAAAAGGGCTTTCGTATTTAAGGAGGGTCATTATCTGATTGAGCATTGAGTACCTGAGCAGACACAGTGTATCAGATATACTGCAATATATACACTCAGAATCAAAACTGACTATCAGTAAGGCGTATCAATTACTCTCCCAAACTTGGGAGAACGATAATTCAAAGATAGCACTTAAATGGGCGGAGCTACTTGGCCAAGATGTTAGTTCAGCTGAATCATTGGAGAATTTAGATAGCTCAGTCAACTCTATTAATCTCAAGCTGCAACAGTTAGTTAATTGGATAGATTATAGTAACATAACCACGAATGATAAATGTAAGTGCGCCAAGTGTGGAATGATAGCTGCAAATTGCCTGGCTGTTTTTTGGAAGGAGATACGGGGCATTATAGCTGATTGCCTAAAAATTGATTTATATTTAGCAGAGAAAGAGATTATGCTTGGCTATAAGGCAGATGTATCCCTAAGATTAAGACCTCGAATATCAATTATGTTAGTAACAGCACGACTTTGCGTTGCCCATGCCTGAAGATCTAAAACTCCGCCCAGAGCTTTTGAATGGTGGGCAACGTTAAGGGAGATTCTAGAGAGAGAGATGGCTATCGCCAAGTGCAGAGGCATTCGATCTTGAAGAAGTTCTATCGAATTTGGGGACCCTTTATAGATCAATTAAGGAAGAATATATATATCACTTGTTCATTCATTTTTTGGTTTCCTCTTTTTTTTTCTTCCCTCTGCTGTATATGTATTATATGTTGAAATGACTGCTTTGTGACTACAGTGCTTGCTTCTCCAAATAATTTTTTTTTGTTTTTTTTAAAGTAGCGACCCGTGTAAGTAAACAACGCATCACCTTCCCTGCAACACTTTTGTTGTATAGCGTTACGCATCCAAAGGCACATTGAACTCAAAGTGTTGCATTTTACATCTTAAGAGAACTAAGCTAATTCTACCATTTTAAGTATAGTATTGTGTATTTTGTCGTTTGTGGTCTTGTGTTAAGTCTATATAAAAATACTTATTTTTATACTACAACTTGTGTGGTGCCCATCTGTAGTGGTGTCACTGGATTACTATATGTTCTCACAAATGCTTGACACACTGTCTCTAAGATTAGCCTGTCAACTCGTGCCAAGCTACCAAGGGGGTGAGCAGGGGTTATTTTAGGAGTGTACCCTATTACCCTGACTAGACGCAAGGGTCCCTATTTAGACAAAGGTACCTCCCACTGCCAACTAGAGACCCTCAACTCTAGTATGAATAAGTGAGGTGGTGTGTGCATAAAGGTATAGGTGAGTAAATGGCAATGTGATTGATTCTTTGTGTGACTGACTAGGTGTGTGAGTAACTGTATGGGTGAGTGGCAGTGTGTGAGTGTCTGTATGGGTATATGATTGCTTATATCAGTGACTCTATAGATGGGTTACTATGTGAATGAGTGACTGTATGGGTAAGTGAGTGGATGTGTGTACACCTATGAATCAGTGAGTGGGTATGTACTAACTGGTATTGGTGTGTCTATGGTTTTGAGAATAGCAGTCTGTATTTAGAATGGGTGTATCAAAGTTTATATTAGGGTGTGAAGAGTTGCATCGGATATTAAGTGGATGATGTCATCAGTGATATCATGTGAGATCTCATCAGTGACGTCACTGACCCTCTCATGAGTGATGTAATTTGTGACGTCATCAGCAGTGCTTTTCATGGGCGCGAGTTATAGTTAGCTCAGCAACATGACGACATGACTGGTCCTCTGCATTAAGATCTGCTGTGCATTGCAGGCTTGGAAACACTAAGCGCCCATTCCACCAGAGCCGAGGCTTCTACCACTGCGTTGGCATGAGGAGTGCCAAGCAGCAGTGTGGGCTTGGGTGCATACATTCACAAAGCACTACTGCCTTGTCAGCCAGGTCCAGCGGAAGGTATGCTTCCCTCCACTGTCAGTTCTGCAAGACTTTTGGTCTGAGTGCCCTTCATAGATCCTCCACCTTGGGAGAGGCATTGACTGCTTTGGTATCTATTCTAAGGTGAGGAATCTACGGTTGGAAGTATTCATCAGTAGAGCAAGTTTGCTTAACATTTTAGTGGGTAATTCTCTTTCTGGTGGATAGTCATATCTAATCATCGGTTCCCACCGCCCTTGCACCTCCCTGTTCTGTGGAGGGGTGGGGGGTGTGTATATATTTTAAACATTGTACTAGTTTAAAGATATATAATACAGGGTATTCAGATATCATGTGTCAACATTTCTTTGTAGCACACAAGTATTATAAGCAGCATTTCTTAGTCTCACATGTATATTCTGAGTCACATATCTTCCCTGTATATTAACCGTAATAATAACTTGACTCTAACTATGCCGTATACATGTATATGTTCATGATCTTGGTCGTGCATCCATTGTAAAAGCAAAGGACCAATAGGCGTTCCGAGGTATGGCCTTGGTCCAATAGTGACATACAGGGTTGCAGTGACATGGGTTAGTTAAACAGGCGCACATGCTCTTTCTTCTACTTTAGTATTTCCAAGGAACTACCCTATTTCACAGCCTATACTTCTCTCTATATATCTTCTAGACCAACCTTCTGACTCATCTCAAACTTCTTTCTAATACTCTTTCCACTGCACTAGCCTATCCCTCATCCTATACATTTCTCAATATATCCTCTACATCCACACTCTCATTTATCCTAAACCCCATACCTCTACTATGATCCCTAAAATAGGCTCTCTCCTACTCTACCCCTCCTTGCATCATCTGATACCTCTTTTACTATTCCGATCCGCTAAAACAACCCTTTCTAAACTCTTCCCTCAGTTTCCTCCTACTGCTAAGACCTAAAAACAGAAAACAAAATCCTTCACTCTTTTATCCCTCCACTATCTTTTTCAATCAAAATTAACAGACCAACATGTTCACTTCTCAGATTCCATATTCAACTATACTAATTCACACCTAATCCTTTATGGGTTCCAGAGTAGCATGCTACTCCCCAATAAAGTGTCTCAACACACCATCAGGATGACAAGCGCTATATAAATGCAAACCTTTTCCCTTTTCTACCCATCCCCAAACCTTCTCAATCCAAATAACTGACTAAAATATCCACCACTAAAATTACTTTCATGTTTCACCATACTAATTCAACACTAATACTTATGGGTGCCAGAGTAGCGTGCTACTTGCGCTTCAAAACCCCATCAGGGGTAGCAAGCGCTTTATAAATACAAACCTCTTTCCCTCTTCTATCCCTCCACCTACCCTTCTCTACCCAAATAACTGAATAACATATCCACTACTCAAATTACTTCATATTTTACTATATAAACTTTCAGAACTAATCCTTAATGCGTTCCGGAGTGGCGTGCTATTCGCTAGTAAAGCTCTCCAACATCCATCAGGGGTTACAAGTGCTATATGAATGCAAAACTTTCTTCCCTTTTTATCCCTCCGCTATCCTGCTAACCGCAAATAACTGACTGATATCCACCACTCAAATTACTTTCATATTTCACCATATTAATTCACCACTAATCCTTTATGGGCTTATGGAGTAGCGTCCTTCAACACCCCATCAGGGGTAACAAGCGCTATATTAATACAAACCTTTTTTTCTCCTCTATCCTTCTGCTATCATTCCAAAACCAAATACCTGACTAACCTATCCACCACTTAAAATGTACTTGCATGTTTCACTATACTAATTCAACACTAATCCTCTATGGGTCCCAGAGTAGCATGCTACTTGCCGAAAAAGTGCCTTGACGCCTCGTCAGGGGTAGTAAGCGCTATATAAATGCAATTACAATCCAATCCAATACAACTATAACGGCTGAATTTCTCTGGTTTAAATAGTTTGTTACATGAATTAACTACTTTAAATGAATTACATATGAATACTGATAGTAATTAGTAAGCAATTAATTACAATTACATTGCTAGTCACAAAAATGTAGAAACAAGCAAGAGAACTGCAGAATGAGGAAAAATCATACTGAAAGAGAAAAAAGGGACAGAAAGAAAAACATGTTTAGAAACACCTAAAAGAAATACACATACAACAGCACATGTATTAAAAACTGTGAGAAATACAGAAAGAGGCAAAAGAGCTGCACATGAGACAATAGCGGTGAACAAAGAAACTACAGAAGTGCACAAACATGAATGAGAATGCACAAAGACAGAAGAGTGATGCAGAAACGGGCAAGACAACTCCAAAACAAGGAACACAGTTACAGATATACGCAAGAGGTGTGCAAAATGAAGCAACACAGGTGCAGAAACAGGCTAACTAAGATGCTCAAAGAACCAACAAACACACTCAAAGAGAGAAAAGGGTTGAAGAAACATTCAACATGGATACAAAACGAGGCAAGATGGCAGCCAAAAGAACCAACAGAGGTGCAGATAGAGGCGAGACAAGTGCAGAAAGAAGCAACAGACATGGTTAAAGTGAGAAGTCAAGTACAAAATTAATTGAGAGATCTGCAGAAAGAAAAGTGAGGTGCAGAAAGACGGAACAGAAGTGGAGAAACACAAAAGAAATGTGTAGAAAGAGGCAAAAGAGGCGCAGAAACAAAGAAAAGAAGTATACAAACAAGCAGCAGAGCTCCAGAAACAAACAAGACAGATGCAGAAAGAAACAAGACAAGTGGAGAAACATGGAACTGAAATGCACAAACAGCCCAGACACGTGCACAAACAAGCAAGAGAACTCCAGAAATTCAAAACAGCAATCTTTGCAATGTTACCATAGTAAGTCTCACCATACTCCTCAAAGCATACATGCATGTGTCTGTGCCTTTTGCTACTACCGTCATACATCTATTTTTATGTTTCTTTTTGTTTATGATGCCACTAGCAAAAGGCACAGACATATGCATGCATGCATTCAGGAATATGGAGAGTCTTTCAACAGTGATTTGTGAAGGGTTGCTGCTTTACATTTGGGTAGGCCAAACACTCCTAGTAGTCACTGGATAGTGAAGCTACAAGAGAAAACTGAGGTTTAAAATAATCTGGCAGAAGAATTACTGATTAGGCTAGTTTGTACAAGTCTGTGGATAGGTACACTTGAAGTATGCCATATACATTTTGGTGTGTTCTTGAAATGGAAAGTGCAGTCTCTCTAGTTGAAAAGAGTGCATGGTCTTGCGAATGAGAATATCTCTACTTGTACATCTATTTTCACACACATTATCCATATAAAGTTGGTACATCTATAAAACACATGTATAAATGTATTTGTATCCTTCTTTCATGTAGGATGCCACTAACAATTCAACAAAGTAGACTAATCACTAATCCCTCTGCCAGCATGTGTTAAACCTAATTTTTGTCTAGCGCCATTACTATTCGGCAACTACTAAGAGTGTTGGGCCTAGCCAAATATAAAGTATGCACCCTTTGCATGTCACAGTTGAAAGAGTAATCATATTCCTGAAAACATGTATACATGTGTCTGTGCTTTTTCTGTGACATCATACATAAAAGAGCATACAAATTCATGTATACCTGTGTTTTATAGGTCTACTATCTACACATGCATAACATGTATGAAAATACATAGCTAGTGCCTCAGTAAATTAATGAGTGCAAGTGTAATGCCTGGCTGCTTTGAACACTGCATGGGTAGTGCCTGAGTGAATGCATTAATCTAACTGTAGTGCCTGCGTCATTGGATGAGTACATGGGTAGTGCTTCAAAGAATAGATCAGTGCATGGTTAGTGCCTTTAGTGAATGGATAAGTGCAAGAGTAGTGCCTGATTCATTGCACTATTGTACAGGTAATGTCTCATTAATTCAATGTGTGCATAGGTAGTGCATCCTTGATTGCATGAGTGCATAGGTTTTGCATGTGTGATTGTTTGAGTGCAGCAGTAGTGTCTGCATAATTCGATGAGTGTATGGGTGCTGCCAGTAAGGAACGACTCAAGCAAGGGTAATGGCTGCGTCATTGGATGAGTGCATATGTACTGCCCGAGTGAATTTATGAGTGCATGAGTAGGACCTGAATGAATGCTTGAGTGCAAGAGTAGTGGCTCGGTGACTGCATGACTGTATAGGTAATGCCTCATTAATTTGCTGTCTGTATAGATAGTGCCTCTCTGATTACATGACTGCATGGGTACTTCATGAGTGACTGGATGACTGCATAGGTACTGTCTTAGTGAATGGCTGAGTGCAAGAGTTGTACCTGACTGATTGCATGAGTCCATAGCTAGTGCTTATGTGATAGCAGGGTAGTGCCCGTGTTATTGCATTAATGGATAAGTTGTGCCTGAGTAACTTCATGAGTGCAACAGTATTGTCTGAATGCTTAGATCAGTGCATGAATAGTGCCTCTGTAAAAGTATGAGTCTAACAGTAATGGCTGAGTCATTGGATGAGTGCCACATACTGCCTAAGGGAATAGATAACTGCATAGGTAGTGACTGAGTGAACAATTGAGTTAAAGACTAGTGCTTTACTGAATGCATGAGTACATGCAAAGTCCTCTGTGATCGCATCAGTGCAAAGGTAGTGCCTGGGTGAATATATGAGTGCATAGGAAATACCTGAGTGAAAGTATAAGTGCAAGACTAATGTTTTCGTGATTGGATGAGTGCATCAATAGTGCTTCAGGAAATGAATGAGTGCATGGATAGTGTCTGAGTGATTGGTTTAGTGCAACTGTAATTCGATGATTGCTTCAGTATTGCTTAACAGAATAGATGAGTGCATAGGTAGTGGCTTACTGAATGGTTGAATGCAAGACTAGGGCCTCAGTCATTGCATGTGTGCATCGGTAATATCTGATTGATTGGAAGTGTGTATAGGTAGAATCACCTTCATTCATGAGTGCAATGATACTGCCTGGGTGATTAAGACTCATACAAAGTAGCATAATCACTCATTCCTCTGCCAGCATGTCTTAAACCTCAGTTTTTTCTTGTAGCTTCACTTTTCACCGACTGCTCAGGCTGTTTAGCCTACCCAAATATAAAGCATCAACCCTTCACATGTTACAGTTGTACGTATCACCATATTACTGAAACCATGCATGTGTCTCTGCCTTTGGCTAGTACCATCATACATAAAAGAAACATACAAATAGATATATACCTGTGTTTTATAGGTATCAGATCTTCTGATACATAACATGTGTAAAAATACTTGTAGAAGTATAGACATACCTCAGCAAATTAGATTTGCCAAAAGGCACACTCGGAAATATACAATGTGCCGGTATGTAAGTTGCACTTGTGTCCCGCTTTTTTGTGTGAATTAGCAAACATTATCTCAACTGATATTATTCAGGAAGACAATTAAACATGTATGCATCAACCAGTACGTAAACAGACACAAGGAGACACAAAGGTTGATGTTTAGGAATGTGCTTGAGGCATCATATAATTAAAGTAAGCATTATAAACAGTTATAGCAGCACTGTATAGAATCAATCGTAAAACAACCCGAATTGCACTTCGTGCTCTAGGTGTGTATGTGACACAGAAAGTGGCGACGCAAGTGACAATAGTGATCAGCAAGGACGGCGCAAAGTGACAAAGTGTTTGTGTATTTACAGTGTAATAAATAAACAATATGGCTCAAAACAATAGTTTGAAATGTCTTTTTTCATTTGTCGGAGGAATTTAGCAGAGCCACATTATGGAATGCGCCTTCAATTGCGCTGAACGGTCGATGACGTTTCGATCTTCTTTGGTCAGGGTCATCTTCAGGACCTGGTTGATAGTGAGGACAGTGCTCGAAGGTTCAGAGACGGCCGGGGCAGGAGCGGCATTAGGGATGCAGGCGGCGTCGGTGGAACCAAGCCCTGGTTGCTGAGGAAAAGATATGTTGATTTGACAATGGTGGTTAATTGAGCCCGTACACTGAGTCAAGCGATCATCGGCGGGGGCAACAATCAGGTATAGGCTCCGGTTATGGAGGCCTGGGGCTGAGTCAATCAGTGAGAGTAGAGACGAACTCACCACGATCGTGTGCAGGGTTTTTGGAGAATGGCAAGTGCAGATCACAAATTCACCTCATTTTTAAGTTCAGAACAGTTGCTTCCAAGTCCAAACACCAGTTGTGGTTGACGTCTACAACATGTTATTGTATCCTATGTACTGTACCTTTCAAACATTTTTTATTAACCAATCAGGAACATGCTTTTGCACGAAAGTAACATGCATCCTTCTTTTCAGTGCACAATGTTGATCATCAGCTAATCAGTTATTGGTTTTCTTAAAAAAGCTTGTTCTCCACCGTTTTACATATCTCTCATTGTACCAACGGACTACATCAGCTACAGATCTTGTTTCATTCCTTCCAGACATCCCTTCAAAATGCTCACAGTATGCATCGTAGAGCACAGCTATGTTTTCTGGTGCAAAAGGTATGCTGAACATATTGACAAAGACCTAGGTTTGCAAAATGTGTACATTAAATGATTTGCACAGAGAGGATTAAAGTGGCACCAATTGATGCCTTTGGTTAGAACCTTTTTGCATCTCCAACCCCCTGACCTCATGATTGTGTACTGTGGTGGCAATGACCTAGGCACATTGACCAGGGTTGGGCTGGAAATGCTAATGAAGGATACCTTTGCACAGTTAATGTTCTTTTTGCCTCCAACTGTCTTTGTATACTCTAATATATGCCAAAGACATGAATGGAAGTGGTCAAATCACTTCTATCCTCAGATTGAGAAAGCTAGAAAGAATATCAATAAAGCTGTTTCTGCTTACCTCAGAGATCATTAAATGGGGTCTGTCTATAACAACAATCTACGTTTTATATGCATAACGTCTACAGAAGTGATGGAGTTCATTTCACAGATGAAGGAAACAGAGTTTTTCTCAACAGCCTCAAGCTGTGCATCCGTACTTACATTTAGCTCCAACAAAGTATGAGTGGGGAAACATGGAAGAAATATGTGGAAAGAGGCAAAAGAGGTGCATAAACAAAGAAAAGAAGTATACAAACAAGCAGCAGAGCTCCAGAAACAAACAAGACAGATGCAGAAAGGAACAAGACAAGTGTAGAAACGTGGAACTGAAATGCACAAACAGCCCAGACAAGTGGACAAACAAGCAAGAGAACTCCAGAAATTCAAAACAGCAATCTTTGCAATGTTACTATAGTAAGTCTCACCATACTCCTCAAAGCATGCATGCATGTGTCTGTGCCTTTTGCTACTACCATCATATATCTATTTTTATGGTTTTTTTTTGTTTATGATGCCACTAGCAAAAGGCACAGACATATGCATGCATGCATTCAGGATTATGGAGAGACGTACAACAGTGAATTGTGAAGGGTTGCTGCTTTACATTTGGCTAGGCCAAACACTCCTAGTAGTCGCTGAATAGTGAAGCTACAAGAGAAAACTGAGGTTTAAAATATCCTGGCAGAGGAATTACTTATTAGGCTAGTTTGTACAAGTCTGTGGATAGGTACACTTGAAGTATGCCATATACATTTTGGTGTGTTCTTGAAATGGAAAGTGCAGTCTCTCTAGTTGAAAAGAGTTCTTGCGAATGAGAATATCTCTACTTGTACATCTATTTTCACACACGTTATCCATCTAAAGATGGTACATCTATAAAACACATGTATAAATATATTTGTATATCTTCTTCCGGCAGTACTCCTCGCCAGGTCTCATCTGGAGTTTTGTCATCTCCCTCCCCTTCCTGAATTAGGGCCCAGTACAATTGTGCTATCTATGTTTTATAGGTCATATTTCCCTGCAGCATTTCTTCCATTTTTCCCGCTCCTTCTTGACTATCTTTTAGATTTTTACACCCAGCTGGCCAGTTGGTAGTACTTAAATCGTGAGATTGAGCCTTTTGTTCTTTCGCTCAGCTCTTCGCATTCTATGACAGCATTCCGGATTTTTAGTTCCCCCCATTTTGTGATATTACTTTCCCTCAGGGGGTTTGCTAGTTTGTCTTTTAAGCACTCAGGAGTTCCAGGGGAGTCCCAAATCAGTGCATAAGTGCTATAGTAGTTCAAAATCTCCTAGCATTGACCTGGTGTATTTAAACTGAAATGCTCTACAGTATTGCAATATGTCCGGGCTAGCGATACCCCCTTCAGACTCCCTTCGCGTTCCAAATGAAGCTGCTTAGTTCTCCATGCATTTTCTTTAGTTTCTCCTCTTTGAATTCCAGCGGAATAGTGCTAAATAAGTAGGGACATTTTGGGAGTATAGCCATCTTTATTATGTTTGATCTCCCCATGAAAGACAAAGGCAGCCCCCCCCCCCCCACGCTTTGAGCAGTTATTTTACCTCTTTATGGATTCTCTCAAGATTTAGGGTTGTGATCTTCTCTGTGTCCGTTGTAAGTTCTATACCAAAGTATTTTTAGTTTGTTTTTTACTCAAGAACTTGTGATACATTATTCCATTGGAGAATTTCTGTCTTTGATTGGTTAGCCAGGTATCCTGATACTCTTCCATACGATCTCACTTTTTCTTCGACTGCTGGCAGGGATACCTCGAGAATGCTGGTAAATACCATCAAATCGCCTCCAAACAAAGCAACCTTTTTTCCCATCCTAGATGCGTAAATGGTACTATTTCCTCTGCTTTCCTTAGTAGTTCTGCTAGAGGCTCTATATACAGATTGAATAATAGGGGGATAGCGGGCAAACCTGCCTCGTCCCCCTTTGTATCGTTATTTCCTCTGTTAGTGAGTCATTTACTAAGACCTCGGCTGAGGGACTTGCATATATTTGTTTAATTGCGCCCAGGAAGATCTCCCCTAAATGAAACTTGGCAAGGGTTGTGTTTCGGAAAGGCCAGCTCACCCTATCAAAAGCTTTGGCTGCATCCAGGGTTAAAATTGACAGAAGTGTTTTATATTGTGTAGCTAGATCTATTGCACTAATGAGTTCTCGAGTAAGTTCCTGTATGTGTCTATCTTTGATAAAGCCTTTTTGGTCTGTATGGACTATTGACCCCACCACCTTTCCTAATCTTTTGGGTAAAATATGTGTGTATAGCTTATAATCTGTGTTCAGGAGCGAGATTGGCCTATATGATTCACAACTTGAAGAGCTCTTTCCGGGTTTCAGTATAATATTTCAGTATAATATTTCAGTATAAGACAGATAATTGCTTCGTTCCAAGAGTCTGGGAGGGAACCTTGCTCTTTGAAGACTTCGTTCAGAAGGGCCGTCAGTGGTGAGACCAATACTTCAGGCAGATGGATATATAACTCATCTGGAAGAGCATCTGGGCCTGCTGCCTTGCTTTTTTAAGACCCTTCAGCGTCTCTAGTACTTTTTCTTTGCTAATGGTCTGATTTAGCTCCGCAATTTTCTCCTGTGAGAGTTCTGGCAAAGGGACTTTCCCCAAGAATGCTTCAATCTGCTCTTTGGTAGGCATTGTTTCTTCCGTGTATAGATTGTTGAAACACTTCTCAAATTCTTTCCTGATTTCTACGTCATCAAGTGACCTGATCAAGTCAGAAGTGACCTGTTGGTCTTCCTTCTGTATTTGAGTATCCTGTTGCGAGTTGTGTCTGTTTTCAACTTCCACGCCAGCAGCTTCCCACAACCTTCACCATATTCGTAATGGGATATTTTGCTGGCCTCCTATTTTTTGCTTGACTATTTGCTCGAGAACATCAGCCAGATCCATTTTATTCGTTTTCCTCTGTCTCTTTCTAACTTGCCAATCTTGAGTGTTTTAAATTTATTTTTATGTGCCGATTATTTAACCCCTAATAATGGCCTTATATGCTTCCCATGCGGTCTGCTTCGTGGTCCCTTCATTATTTATACAAAAGAATTCTTCCGTCTCTTCTGATAGCTTTTCAATGCAGGTCATGTTTTGAAATATCGCTCTATTTACAGTCCATCTGGGGTTAGTGGCCGGGCAGCTTAGCTTTAATCGTAGCACCACAGCTGAATGGTCTGACAGATGCACTGGTATATGTTCCACTGTCATCGTGGAATTTAATAATCCTGAATCTATTAAAAAATAGTCTATTCTTGAAGCGTGTCCCAATCTTTTATTTTGCAAGGTGAATTTATTTATCTCATCCCTTTTTTCCCTACATATATCCATATGTCCGAGGTCCTTTATGGAGAGGGTTACCCACTCCCTCATTTTAGGAAATTGGGTCCGTGCTTAGTTGGGAACCTATCCCTCCTGGGGTCCAGTATAATATTAAACTCCTCTCCCATTACTAAGGGTGCTCTAGCTGATAGAAGTTGCCTATAGACTTTCTGGAGTGGCTCTGGGTCATCTAAATTTGGACCATAATACCCAACAACTGTGAAAGGGTTGTTTTTTATCCTCATATTAACTACAACCCACCGTCCCTTCTTGTCCACTTCTGTGGTTTCAAACCTTGCACCCAGTGACTTTTTAAACATGATTGCCACCCCTTTCACCGTACAATCTTGGTTTGTGCATATACATGACTCTATCCATCTCTGATTTTTCAGAAACTTCTCCCACTCACCCTTCAATAGGTGCGTCTCCTGTAATATGATTACTTCGCAATCTATCATTTTTAAATATTCCATGATTTTTGCCCTACGTTTCCTTATCCGCAACCCATTTACATTCCATGTCATAATGTTAACTGCCATTTATTTCATATTTTTTTGTACACTCTCTTTTCCGTAGCCTCTTCTGGTTCTTACATATATAGATCAATTTACCTTAACCTGATATTGCTTGCTTGGGAAAGATGGCGGCCAGATAGCATGTCGGTTGTGAGCTCCGTGCTCTTCCAACAAAACCGCAGCACAAGAGCACAGAAAAGCAGTGGGAAAGTAGGAAAAAGCGATGACCTAAAACCTAGTTATGAGGCACTCAGAATGAAGTCAGTACCTGGGAGAGAGGACATCAGGAACACCAGGAACAAACACTAAGTGAGCTGCGAGGGCAGAGGCAGCAGCAGCAGTAGAGCCAGGAAAACCAAAGCGGACACTGCAGGCTCGCCGTTCAGCGGGACCCAGTGGGGGAGAGCGAAGCTTCCACAGGCAAAAACAGGAGAGGGAGCGAAGCGAAAACACAACTGCCTGGAGTACCGGGGTGGTTTCGGGAGAACCAGTCTCGGCGGAGCAAGCTAGGAGCTCGGCGTGAATCAGCAGATGGAAGGCGAAAAGTGAAACAAGAAGCGGCGTAGAGTGGAGCGGCTGCGCAGAGTCCCAAATGAGCCTGGTAGGAGTGGGAAAAAAGGCAAAAGCGGTGGGAAATGGAGTACCCCACCAGCAGAACAACTACCTGCCAGGTGGTGAGTGGGTACTAGCAGCTACGGCGTGCTTGAGCGCCAGGAAAGCCGCTGCGAGGATACCACTTAGAAGTAAGGCTACCTATCTAATTATGCTAAGAGAGGATTGTAAATATTGCCTGGAGAGCGAGAAAGTAGCTGCTGGGGTATCTGGTGTAGCCACTCAGAAAGGTTACCTGTCCAAGGTGAGGGGGAAAGGGTGAAGTTTGCTTGCAGGAACGAGGCAAGATAGAGAGCCTGCTAAGACTAAACTCTGTGTGCATACTTCTGGAGGTGCCAGCAAGCTGTGTGTCCTAGCAAGACAGGGAGTGGCAGAAGGGAGGTATTCAAACACTAATAATCCTATAGCCTTTGAAATAGCGCAGGGAAAACAAACAGAGGAAAAAACAAGGCTGGATGATCTAGAGGCTGTGGTAGGGGTAGAGTCAAAAGTGGATAAGGCAAAGCAAGCACGGGTTAAACACCCCAGGGGTGAGACAGGATACAGCCTGAGGATTAAACATCAGCCACGAGTGGAAGAGGAGCTAGACCAATACCCAGCGACGGGCAGTGATAAAGGGAACCCCTACAAAAATTCCTTTTGCACTACATCAGACACCACATATCACCTCAAGCAGTCCCAAAGAGCACGAAAAAAAGAAAAAGCACACAACTGTAAACAAAACACAGGCCCCGTTGTCTAGAGCCAGCCAAGCAAAGCTGAAGTCTCTGGGGTCATACTTTAAGGTGCAAGAAAAAATAGAGCTCCACTTAGAAAATAACTCAAATATGGGTCAGCCAGAAACAAGCAGGGTTGATATGGCAAAAGAAGTTTCATTGGGAGGCAACAGTTTTGCTCCCCTGATGGTATTAGAACAACAGGATCAGGCACCTGGCAGCACTTGCACCCCCCATGCCAGCATGGAAATAATTATGAGCACGCTGATGACTGAAATGAGGGCGAACTTTGCAACCTCGGAGAGAAACCAGAGCAAGGTCCAGGAAGCATGTGAGGTACTTGACCAGAAAATAAATATGAGTCACTTTTGTAGAACAAGAAATGGTAGTGAGAAACAAAAAAGTGGATGAAAACCGGAAAGAAATTGATGAGCTTAAAAGAATGGACAAAGAAATAAGAGACCGTATGGAATCCATGGAAAACCAGGCTAGGAGGAACAACTTAAGAATTTTAAACATCCCTGAGAATCTGGAAGGGGATGATGTTAAAAGTTTTGTGGTAAATCTACTTGGGGAATTTATACCCTGGGCAAAATCAGTGGATCTCGCCGAAGACATACAAAGAGTCCACCGTGACCCTTATGGGAAAAACAAAGCTAGAAAACCCCCCAGAAAAATCCTCATCAACTTCAAAACGTATACCCTCAAAGAGAGGATCCTAAGCGAGGGTTTTAAAGCAGGGTCATACTCAAAAGGGAACTGGTCATTGAAAATAAGGTCAGATATCTCGAAATCAACATAAGACAGGCAGTGGCAGCTCAGCCAGTACATGCCACAATTGAAAGCACTATGAGCGACGGTGCAAATGCGTTTCCCAGCAGCACTGAGAATAATGTTGGAAAATAAAATGTATAACATCAGAGACCCAAAGGAGGTAGAGTGCTTCATAGATCGAATAAAGTCTCAATCAGACAAATAAGCAAATCCAAAGAAAAATTAAAGTTGTAGTCAATGTGCTCAATAAAAACCAAAAAAAGCAGTAGAAGAGTAGGGGGCTCGAATTGAGGGCAAAGGAAATGCCTCAAAGGAAATGGAAGAAGGCTTTTCCCAGGGAGGGAAAAAGGGGAGGAAGGCAGCTTGAAAGTTTTTGTAAAAATAAAAAAAAAGCGCACCAGGTGGGGAGCAAAGTAGAGGAATATTGATAAGTTTCAAAAATCGACACAGAAACTTTTTCAGCAAAAAGCAGTGGCGCTTACTGGAAGCACATGGTGGGTTATTTGTCCCCCAGGGTCCCTCAGGATTGAAGGGGAATTATTTCCCCAACTTAAAAAGCTCCACAGGGCGTGTTTCACTCACCCATAAACCCGTACACACACACACGCTCACTAAACCATATAGCCACTCACTCACTCACTCACTTTTCCATAGAGACAGTCAAATACCCCCTCACTGACCTACACAGACAGTCAGCTACTCTTATAACCAATCAACTATACAGCCACTCACATACCCACTCACCAACCCATCCAGCCACTTAGAACCCAATTCACAGAACTGACTTAAGACAAAATCCTAAACTTACTACCATTTTGGTATTCACAGAAGGTACTTACTAATTTTGCTCTTCCCCGAAGGTACTTACTCAATGATGACTAAGTGCCTTCTGTGAATACCAAAATGAGTAAGTGCCTTTTGTGAATACCAAAATTAGTAAATGGTAGTAAGTTTAGGATTTTGTCTTAAGTTAGTTCTGTAAGTCGGGCCCTAAGACACCATCTGACAGACTGATACAGACATTCAGATAACCTAGTCAGTGACCCATACATTCACTGAGACACCTAATCACTAACTTATACAGTCAGTCATGCACCCACTGAATCATTCATACAGGCACTCATACACCCACTGATTCAACAATCCACCTTGATATATATATTTAACATTTATAAAAAAAAAATTAAACTCACAGTCACTGGATGATGTCATCAGTGATGTCGTCAGCGATTTCATTGGTGATATCACAACAATGTCATGTGAGATATCATTTGTGAGGCCATAAGCAGTGCATTGTGGGGGTGCAAGTTATAGTTATATAATATATATTACATCACTTATTATATCACTCATTATATGGTTAGTGACATCACCAATGACATCCCTGATGACAACTCAAATAACTTCCCTGTTGCCATCAACCACAGAACCACTCACACACAAACCACTCAGACACCCATACAACCACTCACAAACCCACTCCCACATCCACACAGCTGCTCACACACCCATAGACCGACTCACACTCCGTTCATTCACCCATACAGCTTCTCAACAGAGCAACTCACACACAAACAGAACTCCTTACATGCCCATTCACATATCCATATAGGCATGCACATGTCTACTTACTCACCTGTACAGTCACACACACAGACCCTTGGGGGATATGTACAAGGACGTGGTGGAGAGAAGCATTAGCCTTCCTGGCTTAACGCCTCTCTCCGCCACTTCTTAAATGCAAGGCTACACCATATTTACAAGAATGTGGTGCAGCCTTGCGTTTCCCCTTGCGATGGCACTAAGTTTAGCAAGTTAGCGCCAACGCAGGCAGCCTTGCACCATAGTGCCAGGGTGACTACGTGCAGGGGAGGATTGTTTATGTGTGAGAAGGTGTACCTTCCTGCACATAAACAATCCTAAAATGCCATTCTGTCAATGTCATGTGTGCTGCTTTGTGTAGAACACATGAAAGTCACAAAATGGCTTTTTTTTAAAGGATTTTTTATGTACAGGAAGGGACACCTTCCTGTACAGAAACAATCCATTACATTTTGCATTCTCCATGAATGACGCACAAGGCAGTACACATGGAAAAAACAAAAACGAGGAGAAATAATGCATTTATCTTTATTTCACCAACTTAAGACCAGGTTTTACCTGGTCTTAATTTTGGCGCTGCCTCTTATGTACACCACCCTTGTACATAGGGGGCAGCATCAAAATCAATGGGTGTTGGGGTGTAACGCCCACTGCAACAACCTAGCTCACCCCTTTCACGCTAAACATACCGTGAAGGGGGCCGTATTCACAAGGCAGCTTTAAGCCACTTTAAGTGGCCTAACACTGCGTTGTAAATAAGGCTAAGCACCTATCACCACCACAAAGTTGATAAAAGTGATGTGTGGTGGCTATAGGGGCTTGTACATATGTCTTCAATGCAGTTACTCACACACCCACTCAATTAACCAAACACCCACTCCAACAGCCACTCATGCAGCCACTTACTCACCCATACAGCCACTCACTTCCACTCACTCATCAATGCAGCTACTTACAAAACCACACACTCACCCATATAAAACCACAGTGTGTCGTAGGTGGCCATTTTCTCTTTATTTTCCATGCCTTGTACTTCCCTAATATATGGTCACCATTTTATGAAATCATTGTGTATATGATTAATAATCATTTAATTAATTTATGCCACTTTAAAAAGTTTTTAGCTAGGAGCATTGATTATTGTGATCCTTTGGAAAAACATGTTATTTTGTGTTCAATGTTAGATTTTTTTAAATATTCCCTGGCGTTTTTATTGGTGCTTGTCGCTGTTTGTAGTAGTTTAAAGTACAAGGTTGTTGCTTTTAATTAGTTTAATGAGTTCTTGCAATCCTCCCCCTCACTTCCATTGGGGTCCTCTTTGTCCTAGACGTTACTTGTGGTGGGAATGTCACAAAGAAAACAGACACAACAACCCACTCTCAAGTTTATATTTAGCAAGGGGTTAGTGTACACTGAACTCCATGGGCTGGTCAATTTATAAAATTGTAAACTTGTCAAAATGAAAGAGCCTATAACTACTCCACTTTTCATTTTGTGATGAAGATTTTTGGGGAACTTTGGAACTTTGGAACTTTTTCCAAAATAAAAGGTGTCACAGAAGCACAATCAAGTGCTGGTATTGATTGGTGAAGCTAAGTGGGAGAGTTCTCTACATTCCATCATTTTCACTAGATGTGTGGTCCGCTTATCACCTACAGACTATAAATGCATCAACATATACTGGGTCTTCTTTAAAGTGGTCAAGCAAAGCAATTTGTCAACATGAAAGTTTTGTTATTCACTACGAAGAAAGCACATACCACAATCCAGATCCTTGATGAATTCAATATGATCCTTCAATCTGCTAACAGAATTCTCATAAAAGCCCTCATACACGAGGTACTCGAACATTAGAACATGTTGCAAGGCCATATGTGTATGGTAAAAGAATAATATATACACCAATGTCAGTGAAGACATATCTGTTTTGGTCAAAAGCTTAATCCTTTGTGTAAATACTAATCTCAGCTGGAAAATGAGATTTCTTTTCTTCAGAAAAAATACCTGGTCCACAGTATAAAAAGGACTATCCACTTTCATTCTTTTTTCAGTCCTCAAATCTGTAAGAATTGGATCGTCAAGAAAGCAAGTGAAGTGGAGGACGATAGATTGCAACTTTAAGGACTGAAATCTTGTTTTAAACCTCCTGAAAATGCAGTTGTTTGTCTTAGCAAAAACAGCTGTAGCAGTGACAACCAAATTGCCATTCCAATACACAGCTGCTTCTAAATCAACAACACCAACAGAGTAACTTCACTGAACCTCTGCAATGAGTTGGTGTATGAATGGTGTATGAATGTTCCTGGACTTACATTAAGCACACATGTGGAAGAAACTCAGAAACAGCAAATGTCAAAAACGTTGACAATATAAAAGATGCCACAAGTCTACTAGGTTGACCAAAAAGAACTCTACATGGATCAAGAACCATTGACCTATTGGCATGGGAAATAGCAAAAGTAACCAGAATTCAGCTGATTGTCAATAAAGTATCTAGTACATCCTGTAGCATGTGTATCCTCTGAGTGGGTTATCTGTACAGCTGGGTCTAATTATCAAAGTCAGAAGTCCCACTCTATTTTATTGAAACACAGAAAGACTAATGATGATTAAAAAGAATAAATATTTCATAACCACCAAGTATAAGCCTACAAAGGACACAAACATGGATGAAGGTAATGTACCTGAAAACACAAGCATTGGAAGTGATTATCCTTCATATGAACTTACCAAACATAAATATCACCTCAGCATTATGGAATGAAGAAGGTAACATAAAATTACAAACATTTTTCCTGGAAAATGAAGAGAAGAAAATAAAAAAACAGTTGTATTACGAATGATGTGGAAGGGTAAAGTAAATACATTTAAAGGGAACAGTGTGAAAGGCTCAGGCAATTAATCAAGGAAAATACTGCCATTTGGCCTGATGACCGAGTGGAGTCAACCTTAGGGTACATTCTAGACTTTGCAATAAGCAACATTCTCTAAAGGCTCAATTACGAGTCTGGCAGACCATAGACTCGCAGGGACATGGCGATGGCGGTTTTCTGCCCTATCACAATTGGGGTGGTTGGACCACCATTGCCCCACCACAGCAACCAGGTGGTGCGGCGGTGTAGAGGCTGCAATATTGATGGCGGGACCGCTGCGGTCCCACCAAGCATATTACTCGTTGCCACGGTTTTCATGGCTGTTTCTCCTCCATGAAAACTGTGGAGGAACGGAAACAAAGGGGGTCCTACTGGGCCCTCTTGTGCCTCTGTGCCATGGGGTGCATGTATGGGAGCACAATATGTGCCCTGCTGTGTGCATGCACCCCAGTTCCTGCACAGCATGTACTTTTAAGTCCATGCCATGAAGCAACATTTTGGACGTTCCCATTTGTGGTGGCCCATTTCAGGACACCACTGTGGGAACATAAAAAAAAGCCTGGCACACACAAGAAACACACATAATCTAGAGGTCAGCCCAACCCTGGGTTTGGCAGTGCGGCGGCGGAGTGGATCGGGCATCACACTGCCAAGCTCATAATCAGGCCCTAAGTGTGCAATCAGTAGCGGCTCCTCGCTGGAGTGCTGCAGGGCTGTGAGGCAGGGCGGGGGAGGGGAGGAGCAGGGTGGGGGTAGTAAACTCCGGAACTGGGCCAAACGGAATTGAGTAAAGAAATAAATAAATAAAATGAATTACATTGCGCGCTGCATCGGCGATTTGGCATTACAGTACACCCAATGTAATTAATTTTATTTATTTATTTCTTTACACAACTTTGTTTGGCCCAATTCCTGAGTTTACTAACCCCCGCCCCTCCCCTGTCCTGCCTCACCGCCCCGCAGCTGCCCTCTCTAAGAGCCGGCACTGTCTGCAATGAAGGCTGTCATTTCCTGGAATAGGAAGGTGGCTCCCAATACCTAATCTTTAACACGCAATACCAAGTTTAAAAGTCAGTGAAGATACTGCAGAGCTTATATATGTTGAATCCATGGCAAAAGAGACACATAGATTGATACATACCACAGATGGAAAGATATTGTGTATTAATGAATGCTAAATGATGATTCATGTGATGGATGGGAGGAGCATAAGCAAACTTATATTTAATGTTTGGGTGATCACTGTGGAGGAATTTTTCAACATGTTGCCGGGAGTGTTACTTAATTTGACTTTCTTTAGCCTCACTCCAGCTTCTCATGGTTCTTCTGAGACCTCCTAGTTTTCTTTGGCTAGACTAAGAACGGATTTTGTGTTTGGAGAATGGGTACTCCATAACAAACACAATAGATAACCCATCCGCCTCATAACAAGTAGCGTTGCACAAAAGTTTGTTTAATCTACTTTTGCATAATTATGTCAGATTATGACGAAAAAACTTGAAACGACACATAGTTGTGTGAAATGCAAAACTCATTTAGCACTACATTTGATTCTGAAATCCATCCGTATGTAAATTTTTGATGCAAGAATGTATTTCAAGCTTTAAATAAATAACATCACTGTGAACAAGTGCTGTTTGCATTTTGTTGTTCTCCTGTGCTCGCAGCTAGTTTTTACCACAAATGGCGGATTCACAATAAATCTTTACTGCAAATGGTATGTAATTACAAAAAGTGGCGCAATGCAAGAACTTTCCTGTAGCAAGCATAATGCAAAATCCTCATACTTTTGTGCATTACGCTGGTGTTGTTTAAATTTAATCAAGACCTAATTAAAAGTACATTAGGATTTACTGTACTTGTAATCAGGTGGATACGATACCATGATTTTTGTGACTAAATACCTGTACACCAAACTCTAAATCAGGCCATATGACTCAATTTCTTCTTTTGTTCAACAGATCTATCTCTTTTTAGAACAAAAGAAAATATGGAAGTCCTTTCATCAACATTCAGGTAGAAAAAGACTCAAAGAGGCCTACTGTATGGATTCGAAAGAGGTGATATATATCATATTGGCTCAAGTGACAAATCCTCAATGTATATAAGTTTGATAATGATGAGCATACCTAATTGTATTACTATTTTGGTGTTCGATCATTCAGGGTGCATGTAGGTAGTTCTCTGGTTGTCTAGGACTGATGCTAGATTGACTCAGCTAATTATACACCAGTTTGTGCTCTGCACTCTGATTCTTTGTGCACAATGTATACGTTGACTTTCAAAAATTGTAATTTTATGATCCGATTTCAAAGGCCCTCTATTCAGCCAGAAGACCAATGCCAGAATGAAGTTTAGCCATTTTTATACAGTATTTCTTTTTTACTTTTTTTATTATTATTTTCGTCCACCCTATTTTGAATTCCACGCTAGGTAACCAATACCTAACTTCGGAGTCTGGGCCTGCTGAAGGCTGTTTCAAAAGGTTTATTTATCTGTCATCTTCCTTCCAGTAAAGAGGTACAGTGCTCATGGAGTTGATGAAGGATGTGTTTCTGCCTCTCAACTTTTCCATAATTCCTCCTGTCTATCTGTTGCCTGGTAGCTCAACCCTCTCTCCCACAATTGTGAGATCTATTGGGCTGTACTCTTTTTATGCCATCAACAGATCTCACACTTTGCTGGGTGAGTGTGGTGTAAGCAGTGCTAAAATAATATAGGAGTAGGGAAAATCAAATGGACAGTCACCCACACCACAACCTTACTCTGACCATTGAACATTATCGTGCGGAAAATAAATTAAAATAATACTCAAAGGTAGGCCAAGGCTTTCAGAGCACATTTCGATGCTCGGGCGAATTCCTCAGGTCTGGACTTTGTGGCACCAATTGCAGTGCCCTCACATAGGGTGGGCATGGCCTTTCTGAAACACAGATTGGAACACTTAATTCACTTAACCGTCAAGGGGGTGGAAAGTTACTCTATGCTTAGTTTTTCAATTTTTTATTCTTTTGGACCTTGCCCTCTGGGAATTACTGTCCTTGACCTGACAGTTTCTCTCTTTTTTTTTTTTTTTATTTATTTATTGAGTTTTATGACAGCAAGTAGTTCAAACAAAATCTCGTTCAGAAAAGTACAAATAAATGAACATCAGCAGAACAGTATTTTTAACAATCGATACGATAACCATATTATATCCAATTACAAATAGGTGCCCAGAGCTTTTGACCAAATAATTTCTTTCTCTTTCCCTTTAAATTATATATCGCTTTCTCCAGTTGATAAATACTTAATAATTTGGTTTGCCATTGACGAAACATGGGGGGGGTCTGCGTCTAACCAATGAGAAGTTATGCAGTATCTGAATACTGACATCGAAATAAACAAGAAGCCTTCTTCAGCATCTGTTTTGATAACAGTTTGATCACATTGAATACCTAATATTACTAATTCAGCAGACAGTACCAGTGACATACTTAAAATATTGTATAAAAAAATTGTATTTCATCAATAAATTGAGCTAATCTAATACAATGAAAAAACACATGAGTTGAATCTGCGCCAAGATACCCACATCTATTACATTTAGTGCCTCTATTGGCTTTCCATTTCAATAACTTCGCAGGGGTGTAATACAAATCAAATATACTCATAAAATGTTGGCTTTTAAGTGATCCATTACACAAAACCAAATTTGCCAATTCTAATGACCTAGTATATCAACATTCTTCATTCCTAATTCTTTTTGCCATTTGTTTACAAACACTTCTAGATTGTCTTCAATTCGATTTAACATTGTCTGATAAGTCACCCCAATTTTGGGTTTTTTCCTACAGCACTCCAAAACATCAAATTCATTAATTTTACTGGTATTTAATAGATTTTTACTCTCTAAAAAACAGTGAATTTGAAGGTATTTAAAAAAGTCCCCTTTAGTAAGTCTATATTTTTGCTACAGATGTGCATATGAAACAAGATGTTCTTCCTGATAGAGGTCCAGACAGTTTCTCTATACATTTAGTAACGAGAACAGACGCCGTTGAGTTATTCTGCAGTAATTCCGCCCTGGAGAAGTCATTTGAATGCTGGACGAAACACATTTGCTGGTGTTCTGAGTACTTTTTAAGAAGTTTTAATAAAAGGAGATCATTTTGATTTGTGAATTTTGTTGTTACTATTTCTCAAACATTTTATGATTATTTGTTTTGAATGTGGTTCACCTCTTACTGCAGTATTGTTAAAGATTTCCCTATGTGATGGTAGCATCCTTTAGGGCAGAGGATGCACATAGAGCATTTAACACGATATTGTGGAAAAGATACTCTGAAACAGGATGGCGTTTTATTCCGGATTTATTAGTTTCCGTGTCTTGCTCCAAGCCCAGTCCTTCCAATAATGCTGAGCATCATTCTAACTTAACTCACTACCACAATCTCACTTTGTTTGTGGCTGTGAGGAGCGCCGTCATCGCATTGCAGTTTGTGGAGGAGGAAGCTGCGTGGGTGCCGCTTCATACCTGGACCCAGGGAAGGTGTTGACCACCAGAGAGTGTCAGTGTCCTTTCTGTCCCGGGGCTAAGGAAGTCATCAGGTGGGCTGCGCTGAACGCTGCAGGGACTCCATCTACCAGGAGACCCTGCCCGACCTGCCCCACCTGGTCCGCGTTCACTGGTCAGGCCCCGCCCCCTGGACAGCGTGTGTATTAAAACCCCCAGTGGTGTCTCTTAACTGGGAACTCACTTTGTTTGTGGCTGTGAGGAGCGCCGTCATCGCATTGCAGTTTGTGGAGGAGGAAGCCTACGTCTCACAGCACCCGCTGCGTGGGTGCCGCTTCACACCTGGACCCAGGGAAGGTGTCGACCACCAGAGAGCCGCGGTCAGTGTCCTTTCTGTCCCGGGGCTGAGGAAGTCATCAGGTGGGCTGCGCTGAACGCTGCAGGGACTCCATCTACCAGGAACCCATGCCCGACCTGTCCCACCTAGTCCGCGTTCGCTGGTCAGCCCCACCCCCTGGACAGCGTGTGTATTAAAACCCCAGGTGCTGTCTTTTAACTGGGAACTCACTTTGTTTGTGGCTGTGAGGAGCGCCGTTATCGCATTGCAGTTTGTGGAGGAGGAAGCCTACGTCTCGCAGCACCTGCTGCGCGGGTGCCGCTTCGCACCTGGACCCAGGGTAGGTGTCGACCACCAGAGAGCCGCCGTCCGTGTCCTTTAGGTCCCTGGGCTGAGGAAGTCATCAGGTGGGCTGCGCTAAACGCTGCAGGGACTCCATCTACCAGGAGCCCCTGCCCGACCTGTCCCACCTGCTCCGCGTTCGCTGGTCAGCCCCGCCCCCTGGACAGCGTGTGCTCTACATATCAGTTCCGGGCCGCCGCTGCGCGGGAGCATCCCGGGAGAAGCCCGGGACAAGGGCGGGGCCGTCTGTGGCTGTCCGGGGCCGGTCGAGGCTGGGCTGGGCCATCCCCCCTTCGCCCCATTAATATACCATCTTTTTCCCATGCCTACCACTTGTTGTTACATATTGTAGTCTATCCTGTTGAAATTGCCGATAAAGGTTAGTGTGCATGCTCATGCCAATGTCAACTCGCTCAGGCAAGGGAAGGGGGCTGGGGGTGGCTCTGTCATTGGTGCAATGGACCAGTTCATTACCCGTGCCTTCTCGGTAATTGAGAAAGAGATCGCCATGACAGAGGGTCGTCTGTCACATGAATTCTTGAAGCGCTCTTCCTTAGGCTCCTTGGGGGTGGCTTTATCCCCGGAACATGCACCTGAGTTGATTAACCTGACTGCACCTGGCCCTGATCTGTCAAGAATAGGAGCTATAAGGGCCAGTTTGGATAGGCTTAACGCCCTCAATTCTAGTATAATCTTGTCGTCACAGACGTCCATGGGTCCTTCTTCGCCTTCACCCGCAGTAAACTTAGACTCCACCAGTAATCCTATATCACCAGAGGCACCTTCTGTGCAACTGGAGGTAGAGACTAATAGCATACCTAGACCAGCACCTACCAAATGGAAAAGAGTCATGGACTATCAAAGGGCTGGCTACTTAAAACCGCCAAAGAAATTTAAGGGAAAATGCACTAGGGGTTGCCTGAAACCAACAGGGTCGGGGTTGACCAGAACTAACAACACTAATGCTCCCAAACAAGGGATTCCGCTTACCGACCCTCAGGTTATAGGTACATTGAGTGATCCAGGGAGCAATAAGCAACCGTCCAGTCCCTTACAGGCCAATCAGGACCAAATGCCCCCCCCCTAGCCCAAATCGAGAAAATGATGAAATCCTTAATACTCCCGGTCTTAGAGAGGGTGAAGTTTTTAACCGAGAGACTTGATCGTTTCGAGCAAGCTACTCTTGACAACTTCTTTTCTCTAAAATCTCTAATAAAACTACACACTAAGACCAGGGAGGGAGTTATAGAAACATCTAAAGATTCCCAGTTGGATTTAACATCCCCAGAGACAAGGGGGCAAATAGCATCAAAGGAAGAGATAGGGCCCACAATGTGTGCTAATACTGCTATCCAAGGTGGAAATACCCACATCAATGTTCAGACTTGTAATCCTTCCAACCTGGATAAAGGGCCCAAAATTCGCCGCCAAAGCCCGTCTGCCCAGAATAAGACTTCCAACATTGCTATCGGAAAGAGTGTGGGCCCAAAAGGCAAACTAGCAGGACCTATTCGCATGCCAAATGCAGCAAATAAGGGTACCCCCGATCTCCCCCATATTAATTTACCCCCTGACTGCCAGCCATATGTAGTCGTGCTTACTGGGGTCCCGCCCTGTTGGCCTGGCATCCATGAATCATATCATGAACTAAAGAACAAAACAATTTTTTGGCTAAATTAGAACAGACCTCTACCCAGCTCGTTGGACGGTGAGATTCTCCATGTGAGAAGAGTTGGCGGGGTTGGGAACAGGCTAAAGGACCAGACAGGTGATTGCATCTTGGTTAATTTTTCGGGACGCCAGGGTCGCCAGTTACATCTGCAATTTACAGCACGGCCCAGGGAACTTGGGAATTGGTACTTACGAACTTAGCCACTTCCAAAGCTTCCCTTTGTCTCACCCTAATGCTAATTCCCAACCTAGGGGCGGGAGGGATAACAGGTCCTACCCCCAAGATGTTCATGACTCCTATCAGTGGCATATGATAAGGGGAGGCCGTGTAAACAGGCTGGGCTACGGTTGGTGACATGGCCCTCTCTCCTCCGCTAAGAGCCCGCAAAAGGATATAGCCTTGTCTGGGAATAGAGTGACAACTGAGGCGCTGGAGGGTGGAGCAATAGATGAGCCCCATCTTGTTTCCGGAACATCTGACCCTGAGATCAGTTACCGGTCAGGGGAGAGGGTGGACAATATTAGAGAGATTGGTGCTGGGCCCAGCTCACTCGACATACTTTCCCCCTCTGAGGAAGCAAACACGAATAAAGTTGTGAGGATCCTCAGCTGGAATATAGCAGGGATCTCTAAGAAACTAGATGTCCCAGACTGGAACTTATTCATTGAGTCCTTTAGGATATGTATTTTCCAAGAGATGTGGAGTGTGGAACCCTGCCATAAGGTCGGATATTCTACTTACTATGTACCAGCAACCCCTGCCCATCTTGGAAAGGGTCGCCCTTATGGAGGCCTTCTCATTTGGTTTAGCATCTCCCTGGGCTGCCATATTAGGCATTTAGTATCCAACTCACCTGATCTACTTAGACTGTCTGTTAGGGGTCCTCGGAGAGGGCGGTCTTTGGAGATATTTAACATCTACGCTGGAGGCACAAAAGACGGTTCCCAATCTCCAACAATCTCTATGCTTGAAGAGGAACTCAGTAAGTGCAATAGGAGCCCGTATGTTCTGGTCGCGGGGGACTTTAACTGCACCTTCGAGCCCCTTGCGGCTGAGGACATCTTGGGCATCTCCGAAGAGGACGCAAGAAGGGGTATCCCTGCCCTGTCCATCCCTCCCATCAAGAGATGGTCTCAGAGGTCTATACAATTGAACACCCTAACTTTGGAATTTGGCTTAAGGGCAATGAACGGCAGAACGCCATCGGACCCTTTAGGTGCCCAGACATTCAAAAGGGTAGACCACTCCTCAAGGATAGATTATATCCTACTTGATTTTAGGCTATGGAGCCACTTACGTGACATGGAAGTTTTGCCCACGGCAGATAGCGACCACAATCCGCTATCATTAAGTTTAGGCTCGTTGTGGCCGCCCCTAGACGACTTACCTGAACCACCAATAAAAATAACTTCAGAAGTTTGTCTAGCTAAAGGTCAACTGGCGCGTGGTTGCCCTAGATGAGGGAAGCATACAGTATATAGGGGCCACGATGGCAGCAGCTGTGACTAAGCTGGACACCCTGATCTTGGATCCCCCTGAGGTTCTTCGGCATTTTTGTAATACGACCAAAGCCTTGGGAAACCTATTTATGAAACCATGTGGTGCTATCCAAGTAAGGGCGCCCTTGAAGTGGAAGGGTACCTTAGGCTGGTTTACCAAAAAGTGCAGCAAGATGAAAACAGCCCTGGTGAAGGCAGTTAAATTGAAAGATCAAGAACTAATCCGGGCTGCCAAGAAGGATTATAGGCTTTCTATCTATGAGGCCAAGAGGGATTGGGATTGGGACGACAAATTCTGGTGTGCCCTAATGAAAGTCAGCACGGGGAGGCACTCCGGTGGCTTCTGGAACTTAATAAGGACCAGGAATAGGCCTGACAACAGCCTTATTACGTGTAACATCACAGGGCAAACGTGGTTTGATCACTTCGCCCTCCTCTATTCCACTGGCACAGCAGAGGGGCCTGAGCGGTTCAAGCCACCCTCTTCGGGCACCTCTGGGGAGAGCCTGGACCGCCACTTTACTTCCAGGGAGGTGGAGGATGTGATCAAATCTCTAGTGCCCAATAAGGCAGCTGGCCCCGATGGGATACCTGGGGACTTGCTTTGCCTTAATCCCAAAGAATGGGGAGGCTTATCTCATCCTTGCTTAACGCTAACCTTTATGGTACGGCGATTCTAGACTCCTGGAAGGGGGCCGAGGTTGTCCCTATTTTTAAAAAGTGCAAACTATCGCCCCATCAGCCTCATAGACTCATCACAGAAGGTTGCCGGTAAGGTGATCCTAGGGAGAGTGCTCCAATGGGAAGCCGAGAATAATATCCTCTCTGTGTTCCAGGCAGGCTTTAGGTCAGGTACAGGCACCATTGAGCAGGTCTTCAGACTAATGCTCAGTTATTGGAAGGTGGTACTTTTAGGCAAGGGCAGTCTTTATCTCGCTTTTATCGATTTAAAGACTTCCTTTGACCTGGTGCCGCGAGACCGCTTATGGGGGGTACTCGCTGACCTAGGGATTCCGGATTACATCTTGTCCCTATTGATGAAGTTGCATATGGGGAACTTTGATCAGGTGAGGTGGGGCACTCAGGGCCAAAAGACCGCTAAAATTACGGTGAATAGGGGGGTCCGCCAGGGAGAATCTGTTCTCTTTGAATGTGAACGGAGTGGTGGAGCATCTCCTGAACAAACCATCTGATGCGCCGTCCCTGGCGGGTAAGAAAATACCAACCCTCCTATTCGCCGACGATACCATCCTCATCTCAAAGTCACCTATGGGCCTACAGATCCTCTTAGATAACTTCCAGACCTTTTGTTCCAGTATGGGGCAAAAAATCAATACCGATAAAACTAAGTACATGGGATTGAATCCGCCGAGGATGCTTGGCCGTCCCCCAGTACTGAATTGCGTACCCCTGGAAAGAGTCAAGGAATTCGATTATTTGGGAATTCGCCTGTCTGACTCTATGCAGTGGAGCTCCCATCTCCAAAAACTGCTGTTGGGCCACAAAAGGGTCGTTGGGGCACTTCTCAAAGAGCAGCGCTCTTCTTCATTCAAACCTATTGCCCCTGTGCTGGACATATACAAAGCGAGAGGAGTAAGTGCAGCATTATATGGGGCTGAACTCTGGGGTGTAAACAAGAACGATCTCCTCTCCAGATCAGAGAACAAATTCCTAAAGGATTTGATGTCTCTCCCTCAGAGTACAGCAACGTTACCCCTGTAGCTGGACATGGGTTGCCACCCAATTGGAGACCAGGCCTGCCTCCGACCGCTACTTCTATGGGCCCGTCTTTGGAGGGTTCCCGAACTCGCTAGCTACGCAGAAGGGCTGTCAGAGGTGCTGTCGATGTCGGGCTGGTCTGAAATTAGGTGGCTTACTAATGTTAAATTCCTGCTTGAAGACATGGGATTAGGGGACGCATGGACTTCCAGAAGTGCCCCTCCGAAAGCTGCCCTCAAGACTATTTACTGGCAGTGGGTATCCAACAATCTAAACTGCAACCCCAAGGAATGCAGAACAACTACGGAGTTCCTTAAGATCAAGGATTTGCCCCAATATGATCCCTACCTGGATTTGATAACAAAGCCTCTTGATAGAGCCTTGTATTTTAGATTTAGGGTAGGCCTGCTCCCCCTGGGAGAATTGACGGCCCGTTGGAAAATCCCGGGGCAAACTGTTCCTTTTTGTATAGACTGTTGCCCACTTTTTATTTGAATGCCCGGCCTATAAACCCCCGAGATCTAGGTGGCTAAAACCACTATGTAGGGGGCTGGCGACAAGAAACCTTACAGTCGCTCTGGGAATTTTAATGTCAGATACCTGTCCATTGATTGTATGTGGTATGGCTAAATATTTAGGCTGGGCGTGGTCAATTAGACTTAAACGGCTAAAAATTATTGTTTAATTATGGTCATGTATTAGGACCGTTTTATCTAATTTATTGAAAAATTACTTTACCCCAACTGTTTAGCCAATGATTTTTAATGTATTGGTTTTTTGCTTACTGTTTTGTAATGCTTTTAAGATATCTCTTTTTTATTGAAATAAAGCTAATTGACTGACTGACACTACCACATTCAAAAGATGCACACACCAAACCCCAACACGAGATAGCTCAAGACACTATCTCGAGCCATCTTGCGTCCATGTAATTACCTCTAATGTAACACATCTTCCCCCTCTATAAAAAAAACAAAGACATAAAAATATGATAAATGATAACAATTTGAGAATACATAGAAAACAATTTTGATAATTCAAAATACTACCCTTGTTCCTTAAAAAAAATGATATCTATTATCGCAATTTAACTCATGACAAAATATTTGTACCTAACAGGAACACGATGGACTCTTGTACTTTTTTTTTAAATAATAGGATGAGCAATGGGTGCAAAATTTTCCGGTGCAAAATTATCCCCATTGTCAATTTTAACATCCAAAAACACATTACTGTCGCCATCAAATCTACCAACGTCCTTTCCTTTGAATATGGAAACTCTATTCAAATTCCAGACACTCCCACCTTCAATTCTAACTGCATGTTTAAAAACTTCTATAACTTTCTTAGGATGTGACCAAATTTGACCTCCTTTCACAACACCTTCCTTTTTTTTTATCCAAACTAAATCATCAACATAAATGACATATTTACTCACTAACCCCTGTTGCTTCTCCATCCTCCTCTTCATCTCACCCTTATATGCACTTACTCTGCTACGAACCAAATCATAATCTACCTTAGAAAAACCACAAGGATCATTAAGATTTTTTTTTAACCACCATGGAGTAAGTCTAGTACTAAGCTTCCGACTTTTTAAAAGTTCAAATGGACTGACTAACGTGACAGAATTAGGTGATGTTCTATAAGATAACAACATAGACTGGAGAGCATTACACCAATTCAAATTACCCTTGAAAGAAAGTTGAATAGCTTCCTTAACCACTCTACTGAACCTTTCAACTTGCCCATTGGCCTTTGGGTGGAAAACAGCTATTCTTTTATGTACAATACCACACTTAGGGCCAGATGTAGGTGGCCAATTACTGGTCGGTAACGGCCGAATTCGGCCGTTACCGACCGGTTATTGGATTTTGAGATGTAGGAGCATGCTTTACAGAATCGGTATTTTACCGAATCTGTATTTACAGATTCGGTAAAATTACCGAATCGGTAAATACAGACTTGGTAAAAATACCGAGTCTGTAAAAGCATATGTCGGTAGCACATCTTTGAGTGCCGCAGGCCTTTCAGATTCGGTATTTTACCACCCAATCCAATTGGGTGGTAAAATACAGAATCCAGGTGTGCATGCACATGTGTGCATGCACACCTGTGCCATGTGACACACAGACATGCCCTTAGGGCATGTCTGTGTGCCACATGGCGCACATGCCTATTTTTGGGGTGCCAGAGGGTGTCAAAGTGACACCCCCTGCACCCTTGCAAAAATCGGTATTTACCGATTCTGTAATTACAGAATAGGTATTGCCCATTGATTCCTATGGGCTGCAAGGCCCATAGGAATCAATGGGCAATACCGATTCGGTATTTACAGAATCGGTAAATACCGAATCTTAACGATTCTGTATTTACCGACCCTGAAATACCTACATCTCCCCCCCTCTATTTTACCACCTCTTAAATACCGATTCGGTATGAATCGGTATTTAAGAGGTGGTAAATTAAAATTACCTACATCTGGCCCCCAGTAATAAAATACTCAAATTCCTTACTGATAAATTGCGGCCCATTATCTGTTACAATTTCCTCTGGAATTCCTTCCCTGCAAAATACCTCATCCAAAAATTCTATTACATTTTTAGCTGTGATGTCCCTTACCATTTTAACTTCAGGCCATTTTGAAAAATAGTCTATCAAAACAATTCCAAATCTTCCTTGCTCAGGTAACACACTAAATGGTCCAATGATATCAAGGCCTAACATTTGCCACGGACCAGGAGGATATTCCACAGGACAAGGTTCAGACCGCAAAGCTAGAGCAGATTTATCACTATTAGCACAATTTGAACACTTCTGGACAAAGTGTTCCACACAACTATCGACACCCGGCCACCAAAAAAAAATCCTTTATCTGTCTTCTGGTAAATGAAATTCCTAGGTGCCCTTCGTGAGCGATGCTAATGATCGCATTCCTCAATGAATTGGGAGGAATACATTTGTCACCTCTCATAATCAAGTCATTTTCAATGGCCAATTCATCTTGCACTTTTGCATAGCTCATCATATCACTTGAAAGTTTCCTTTGTTCTGGCCACCCTAGCAAAATATAATTCTTAACATTTGTCAGTTCTACACTTTTCTCCATTTCTTTTGACCAAGATTCCTTGCTTAAATCAAATTTCTCCCCATAAATTAACATAACATCTTGAGAAGTAAATGCAACTTCACATTCATCTTCATCTGTAGAGTCTCAAAAAGAAGAATGCAACCTGGACATACAATCTGCATGAATGTTAGTCTTCCCTTTTACATACACCATTTCATACTGGAAAGATTGTAGTCTGGATGCTAGTCTAGCAAGACGAGCAGACATAGTTCGTCCCCCACCAGGTGCCATCATATAGATAAGAGGTTTATGGTCAGTTTTTATTGTAAACTTTGTTCCCCATAAGAATGTTTTGAAATGTTCCGCCCCCCCAAACTGATGCTAACAATTCCCTTTCTATAACTGAGTAATGTTTCTCAGCATCCCTTAATGCCCTTGAAGCATAAGCAATTATCCATTCCTTTCCACAATCAGTTTGCATGAGAACAGCACCTAAACCCGTACTGCTCGCGTCTACCATAACAGTACATTTTTTACCAATAACGAAAGGTTTCAAACATGGTGCATTCACAATAAAGGTTTTAAGATCTTGAAATGCTTCGCTCATTCCACATGACCATAAAAACTTTGCATTTTTCTTTAAAAGAGGTGTAAAAAGATCTACCTTTGACGAAAAATTGGGTATAAATTTTGCGTAAAATTCTATCAATCCTAGAAATGCAACTAATTGTTCCTTGGAGATTGGTACAAGTGCATTGATGATACTTTCCACATTTTTTTGTTTGGGTTTAATCCCAGCACTACTAATGGTATGTCTTAAGTATTCTACCTCTTTTTCTCTAATTTTGCATTTATCAAGCCGTAAAGTGAGCCCTTTAACAGATAATGCACTTATCACATTTTTTAAGTTCTCATCATGCTCCTCAACATTTTCCCCGTACACAAGTATATTGTCCTGAAAGGCGACTGCCCCTGTTAAACCTTCAAGTGTCTCTTTCATAAGTCTTTGAGAGACCGAAGCAGCACTTGCTAATCCAAAAGGCATACGTTTGTATCTGAAAAGGCCTTCAGGAGTGATAAAAGCTGTTAAATTTTTAGATTCGTCATCCAAAACCACTTGATGATACGCACTAGCCAAATCAATGCACGAAAAAACTTTTGCACCACCCAACATTGAAACCATCTCATGAAGATTTGGTAATGGATGTGCATCGACCCAAATGGAATTGTTAAGGCTACGAAGATCCACACATAGTCTCAATTCACCGTTGGATTTAACCGAAATGACAATCGGAGAAACCCAAGGTGACGACTCAATGGGCTCAATAATATCTTTGTCACAGAGCTCCTTGAGTAAAGTTTTTAATTTGTCCCTATATGTGAGAGGAACATTTCTTACCCTGTGCCGAACAGGAACAACCCCATCGTTGAGCTTTATTTTATGCCTGAAACCTTGATATTTACCAAGTTCCCCACTAAAAACATTTGGAAAGTTTAACTTCAATTGACTTAACAAACAATCCCGGTCAGAAATATTATCACATTCGATGGAATACACAGGAGGGTCAGCTCTTGGATCAAGCTTGATCCCCAATTGTTCTTGGTGAGGCCATCCTAATAAGACTGTCCTGATTTTGCTACATAAATCTTTCCTATAGTAGATTGATTTGCAAAAGTTATATTCCCCCAGAAGAAACCAACCAAATCAATTTTGTGTCCTGTGTAACCTCCTGGAGAAATGTCTGATTTAAGTAAAACCCTATTAGGCCAATTTTTCTTTACTACATCTAACCCTATTATGGTGTACCATGCACATGAGTCAACAAAAACATTTATAATCATCTCGTCGATAATTACATCACACAAAGGGAACTTACTCACACCCTCACTACTACAAATATTAATTCCAGTGTTGATGTAATTTTCATTTGGAAAGTCATAATCATCAGAGTCTTGAATAATGTTAACTTTCTTAGTGGTAGATTTGCAAAATTTAGTGAAATGCCCTTTTTATTACAGATATGAGATAAACCTATTCATCTGACTTCAATTAGGGTGCTTACCGTGTGAATGCAGCAATGTGTTAAGGTCCACTGCCCTCTGTTGTTTAGTGCTAGATAGTGAGAACTTCATTAACAATTGACGCCCAGCGAGAATTTACCTTCCGAAGGAACCTCCAGATTTGTATGTAGGTTTTGTTTACCATCTGTGTTGCTTGTTTTAATAAATGACACTGTACACTACTTTGATTTATGCTGAACTCTGTTTTGAATTTTTTAATTATGTAGTCTTCTTCCCGTTTCATGTTGCTTATCCTTTTGCTAATCTGCTGGCTCCACTCAAAATGAAAACCAAGTGTTTCCTGTGTGGGCCTGTTAGGACCATGAGAATTTAGTTTTTTTGAAGAAACTACTGCACTAATTGCCGCAAACATTTACAGGGGTAGGTGGTGGATGATATATGCCTGCTCAGGTAAGAACTAGAAGGATTAAGTTGTTGAGTTTTGTTTTGGCAGGCAAATTAACATTTCATCTAGTCCATTGGTTGTAGGTAATCTTTAAAGATGACTGCAGAGGGCAGAGCAGCAGAAAGGTATTACTGATGCAAAGGTGCTCTAGTGACATAACATCATGAATGGGAATGCGTAGGTTGAGCATGTTCAGGTTTACAACTGTAATACTGAGTGTAGGATGGAGAACTGGAGGTCCTTGCTAAATATTGCTGATTTCTTTCATTGCACTATAAAGATAAATGCATAAGAATGTGTTGCTCATGTGAAATGTTGTGCTAGTGCACTTCTCATTCATATATTCATATATAACATAAAAATTAGATTAGGCGTAGAGTTTACTTATCTGTGTTTTCCCATATTGACTGTCAGAATTGCGATGAGATTCCTCAAACATTGCATCATGCTCCATCAGAAACCGATGGAAACCCTTCTCATTTTTAGGCAGCAAAACAATACAAACATAATACCTCAAGCTCTCTGAGACAGAGAGGCACACGTGTTTACCTCAAGGGAGCTTCTCTTCCAAGGACCCTGATAACCCAGCTGCTCTCTATCAGACAGATCCTGCAGTGATGTATTCCACCTCTTACAATGGCATACCCTTTTCAGATGCTACTTATTATTAACAGTGACACAGCAGCAAAAGTATAGACTTTCATACAGTGTGGTGATTCCATTACAGGGTTGATCAATGAGACATAAAGAAATAATATATATATAGATATAGTAGGGACAGTCCAAATCTGGAGGAAAAGCTTAATTCTTAGATGAAGCAGGTTAAATATGTTTTGCAACTTTTTTGCAGATTACTAGCAGTTTGCAAATGATCTGCAGCGTTTTAGTTTTTTCTGTTTGTGAAAGGAAAAACCTCTAGAAAATTGCAGACGTGGCTCACTGTGGCCAAGGAGGCAAAATCAAAGTGCCATCTATTACCATAGTCATGCAGTATTTTGCAGGACCTAACCAAGCCACCAATTAAAGATAGTACCAGTTTAGCCTGGTTGTAAAATAGGCCGAACAGTGGGCAGGATCATAAGGAATCTGGGTGATGGGTACATGTGTGGTGGAGACAATGACATTGAAATCAGATTTCACTATGGGTAAATTGAGAAATAACGTCCAGGTGGGCAGAAGTACATCATAACGCAATTAGACTGTTTTCAAAACATTTAGAAAAGTTGACAAAAACACAGTTAATATAGTTTGATATACTTGTTTCCATTATTTTTTGTCGTTGATCTAAGAAACTGTTATATTGTTTATATCAGTGTCAAAAATTTAACTACTTTTTCAAAAAAGTCTACTAAAGAAATTGTCAATGGTTTCCTTTGGCAGAATTTCAGTTCCGTTCCTTATATTCCCTCCCACCATTTCACTCACAATCAATTGTTGCTAAAATGTTGAAGGCGCTTTGTAAATGCTATAATGTATGTTTAGATCATAATATGCATATTAACAACCACCCAATGCATTTGACAAATCAATCACTTCACCTGGAGCTCAAAGTTCCATGTTAAACGCTGTACATTTGTGGCCCCCGAAGCAATTTTAAAAGTTCCATTTCATGTGTAGGTAAATTAGATCCAAGGAATGAATGTATTTCTAGAAATGTATATTCCTATGGATGCGGGTTCACTGCGCATATGCTGCACAGGTACCTTTTCTTACTCACTTAAGATTTTGAGTAGGAGTTTTCAAAGGACTGTGGAGGTATCACACACAAAGGGATCAGTGACTCTCTCCATGATACCTTCATAAACACATTCCCTTACAAATTCATCCTGAAATTCTTGGGAGATGTGAAAAACACCTACACTGATTCGTTACAGTAAATTAAAAAATAAATAAACAAAAAAGAAACAAACTGTTGGAAACAAACTCCAAAAATATTGGACACTTAAGATAACCACATACAATTGTTGCAATGCCTACGAATGCCACACTGTACAACTCAAAACATTTATTTGTCCTGACAGAGCTTGTGGAGGTGGAGGAGAGGAGAAAAGAGTAGGGAAGAGGGAGCATGAGAGAATGGAGCACCAGGGTGGAGATCCAAGCAGAGAGGGGCAGTGGAAGGAAGCCTTCCTGTCCTTTTGGAGCTCATACTCCAAGCACCAAGGGAGTGGGGGACGAGGGGCTGGGTACAAGCAAGTGGCAGTTTGGAGCTCCAGGGGGAGGTTGGCGCACAGTGGGGTTGAGTCTTTCCTTTACTTGCAGAGCTTATAACTCCGAGAGTTGATGTGAGAGGAAGAAGAAATGGGGTGTGGAGTAGGAAGTAGCTGACCTTGGGCAAGAAAAATGAAGAAGTGAGAGGAGTAAGGTTTGGCGAGCAGAGAAGAAAAGAATGAGGGTTTGGAGGAAGGAGCACATATCTTAGGCACAGGGCACCCAAGATCAACATAGGAGAGAAGGGAATAAAGTGCTGTTTACCATTTGAGAGGCCTGACCCCAAGGTTGTTGCTTGACGTTTACTGAAACGTAAGAGTTCAGGTAGGCCATCAGGTAGTATGACAACCCTACTTGTGAAGGGACAATGCAACAAGCTGACAATATAAATGTCAAGCTCACATTCAGTCTGTTTTGTTATTATACAGAATTAATGTAAGACAAATTTATATTTATTTTTAACATTTTTATTGGAATTAAACAGAATATAAGAAAGTACAGACATCATGGGAAAGGAATAAAATAATATAGTCGAATACAATTCTTGAAGATTAAGAAATAAAACCATAACATTAGAATGAAAGAACTATAAAATGCAATCTAATAAGGAGATACAGAAAAATAAATATGGTATATGTCTAACAAGAATTGATTTTATGTTTTATAGAAACAGATAGACAAGGGAGATAAAAGAATGAAGAAGAAGAGACAAGGAGGAAAGGAGGAGAAATTAAAATAAAGATAAGGAAACGTAGGAGAGGAAAAGTGGAAGGTATAAAAGTTAGGAAAAAGATGAGTGCGAAGATAAATAAGTTGTGAAAGGTAACCATAGTAAATCAGACTTAATTTTCTGAAATAACAATGAAGAAGAAACAGTAGATATTCTACGTTCATCACATATAAGATTCCACCATGTTAACAGACATCATTTAGAATTATCTTTTCAACAAGTAAGCATAACCTTTAAGGCAAGTGCAATAAAAAGGTGAAATAACATAGGTTATGAGGAATGGTTGTGAAAATTGAATTGAGAGAAGAATGTTACATTTAAATATTGCTTAACATTTGGGCCAAATAGATTTCCAGAAACTAAAAACATTAGAACAATATTATAAACAGTGTAATAGTGTAACATTGGAGGAAAAACAGGACCAACATAAAGTTGAAGCAGAAGATTTAAATTTGTGAATAAGAGTAGGAATAAGCACAGCTCTGTTGTACACAAAAAATAAAGATTAAGAAATATTTTCAGCTTTCGAGGTAGTAAAAATGTTTTTCCATAGTTTATCCCACTGTTGAGTAGCTAACAATACAGGAAGGTCTTGCTCCCATGTCAATTCAATAGAGGATTTAAGTCTACCAGAAATAGGAGCAGATGAATGCTTATATAGGAGAGATGCTTTAGGATTAGAATCACAAACAATATTGTGTAGAGGTGTTGAAGGAATAAAGGGAGTAGAATAATGGGGAAAATTGTTAGTTAGTAAAAATGTTTGAAGTGCATGTGAAAGCTGTGTATATTGGGGTAAGACAGAGCTGGGTAAGCCATAGCATTCTTGTAGTACAATAAAAGGAGTAACAGGATTTTTGGAGGTTAACTGATGAACGTATAGAATACCCTTTTCTTTCCAGTACTTAAAATAGAATGATGTGTAACTAAACTTAATATATTTATTGTACCAAAAAGAAGAAGCAAGAAAAGAAGAATACAAATCAGAACCATGGGTTAACAGCGAAGGTAGTATATGTTGGGAGTATTCTAAAATAGGGTTTTTAGAAATAAGAGTTCAATTAGTCATAAAAATAACATATTGAAAAGAGAATTCATGGAGCAAAGAAAGTTCAGAATTAATCCAATTAGGTATAGGGGACTCCAGATAGTTTCTGGTCGGAGCATATTGCAGAATTTCAAAAGCAGAATGATATAACTTTAAATCAGGAAAACGGACACTACGTTCATTTTTAGGTCTAAATAATTTAATTAAGGCACTACGAGTATTTTTATTATTCCAGAGGAATTTGGTACAAAGGGAGCTGATTTGGGAAAATTAATAATTAGGAATTTTGAATGGAAGCACAACAAAGTAGAAAAAGGACATACTGGACAATCATCATTTTAATAGTATCCAATCTACCCCTCCAGAATAAAAGGAGAGGGGACCAGGTATTAAGTAAGATTTGGATTTTAAGTTTTATGGCATTAAAGTTATAATTGAGAGTATGGGAGATAGAGGATGAGAACCCCTAAGTACTTAATCTTGGAGGGACACCGCATAAAGTTGGTACTAGAGAACATACATTGATAGCATATAGAACTTAATGGTAAACCTTTGGATTTAGAGAAGTTTAGTCTATAACCAGATACTTTAGAGTATAAATCAATCTCTTGCAAAAAGGGAGGTAAGGAGGACAGTGGACTGGATATCGATCAAAATATTGTCCGCATATGCTGAGAGTTTAATTTCAAGAGAATTGCATTGAAATCCCGATATAGAAGAATTACAATGAATACGTTCCAGAAAAGGTTCTAAACAAAGAAGAAATATCAAAGGGGAAAGGGAACAGCTCTGTCTAGTACCTCTATGTAAATTCAAATAAGGGAAGAACATTCCTCAACAAAAACAGAAGTATGTGGTTCAGAGTACCGTAGCCTAATAAAGGAGATGAATTTAGGACCAACACCAAACCATTGAATAGTTTTAAACATAAACTGCCATTTGATATGATCAAATGCTTTTTCAGCATCAAGTGATAATGCAGCAAGAGGAGAGGGATATTTTTCCCCAATGTAAGAATATTAGAGAATATTCTAGCATAGTCTGAGGCAAGTCTGCCTTTACCAAAACCAGATAGTTCAGGTTTATAAGAGAAGGAATAACACATTCAAGTCTAGAGGCAAGGATTTTAGCAAAACGTTTACAGTCATGGTTAGTGAAATTGGACAATAATTTTTACAAAGGATATGGTCTTTATCTGGTTTAGGAATAATAACAATAACAGCCACTAGAAAATAACCTTCTGGTTTAGATTTTAATAAAAAAGAAAGTAAAGAGTTCAAGCATTTAAAGAGCAAAAGAGTTGAGAAAGAAGAACATAGTTCAATTAAGAGACTCTCAGGACCAGGGGCGTTCGCTTTCTTTAAAGATTTAATAGCATCCAAAGTCTCTTGGAGAGTTATATCCTTTCCAAGAATATCCATAGTGTCCAGCATAGATAAAGGATTAGGAGAGCCATTGAAAAATTATTGGGTAGTATGTTCAGAGGGATACATTTCTTCCATATACAATGATTCATAATAAGATTGAAAAGCACTAACAATGTCAGAGTCAGAGAGCAATAAAGTTTTTGTATAGTCATTTTGGATAGGTCCAATATTTTTCTTTTCTGATTTAAATTTTAGATAATTGGCCAACATTTTCCAGCTTTTATTGTGACCCCCATGTTATCTAGACTTTATTTTGAGGATGACGTTAAATGCATTAACAGTAGATATTTTATGTAAGGAGGATTTAGCTTTGATTAGATCTCATAAATGAGAAGTTGATTTAAAAGTGAAGTAAGTATGTTCAAGTGTCTTAATATGTTGTAAAGAATATTGGTATTGGGATTTCAATCATTTTTTTCTGGCAATATAAGCAATAATTAAGGCTCCAAATGAGCCTCTTGAGGCATCCCAGTTATTAGGAACAGAGGATCAGTAGGTTGATTAAATTGAATGAAAAAAGTGCTAATAAAAGAGGTATCTTCAAAATAAAAGTTGGATCGGATAATAGGGTATTATTAAATTTGCAACAAGCATGTTTAGTAGTATTAAGGGATAAATCAAAAGTAGATAAAACAGGGGCATGATCAGAAATAAAAATAGAACCAATTTCAGAAGATTAGATAAAGTGAATTAAAGACTTAGAGGTTAAAATATAATCAGTTCAGTTCAGTTCATACGTCTTTATTTCGGTAAAATTCACCATAAAAGACATCACAAGCAAAATACAATTAAAACATTAAAAAGAAAACACAATAAAATATTACATAGAATAATACAAAATCACATCTTAATCCATGTTTTAAATGGAGCCTGTTTGATTATATTTAGCAAAAAAACTTGATTAAGAACTCTAATTAAATCTTTTCAAGAAGACGTACGTGTAATAACCCTAAGATTTATATATATATATATATATATATATATATATATATATATATATATAAAAAAAAAAGGGGAGAAGCATCACTCATGGGTAAGCCAAATAGACTAGCGCTGGGGGTACCTAGCTCTAATAACCCAGGACCTGCCTAGAAATTTAGCTACTGCTATGACCACTGGGAGTGATGTTATGGTCCTTAACAACCATAAGGCCTCATTGCCCCCTCTAGTGTTTAGGTTTCTACAAATTAATTTCAACCATTTTTTTCGTGTGGCGGCATATGCAGGGCAAGCGAAGAAGAAGTGTCCCACAGACTCCTCGTGATCATTACACCACAAACACGAATTCCCAGACCCACCCTTCCATTTATGTGTGAACGATCTCAGGGGTAGCGTTCCTACTCTAAATTGGTGAAAGAGTTTTCTGTCACTACTCTTAGTTATGGCGTCCCAGTAGCTTTCCACAACTGGATCCACCTTGTGACTCAAAAACCTGCCAGAAAGAGATAACAAACTGTGTTCCACAATCAACTTATTTCTATAAGCAGCCCAGAACTGGTCCTTGAAATCCTTTTTTGAAGGGAACACATTACTCCCAGGATCAGACCATAGTTGAATAAGGCCCATATCTGACAGGATGGATTTTACTGCTTTAAACCAGGGAAGATTGCCACAACCCACTATGTGTCTAAGATCATCTATTCCACTAGCAAAAGAAGCCAATTCTGGAGTTACCCAAATTCTCCTCCAAAGTAAAATAATCCTCAGTTTTGCCAGTTCCTCTATGGGGTTACAACCCAAGTCCAACAATAGTGGTAGCATAGGGGTAGATTGCGGGAGACCCACTAAGTTACGTAAACATTTATTTTGAATTTTCTCAAGTTGGGACAGGTCAACATAGCCCCAAAGGTCATCTCCATATACAATGGCCGATCTTATAAATTTTAATTGCTGGGCTTATTCTCTTAGTAAGGGAAGATCTCTGCTCCTTAATAAGGGCCCCACTCAACTGGGAGAATTTTAATGACAGTACATCTAGCTGGGCTGACCATCTTAATCTATAATCGATTACCACCCCTAAGTAAGTCATCTCGTTCACCTGTTCCAGATTGGTACCATTTAAACTTACTTGGCCTACGCTTGGTCTATTTTTTGTAAGAACCATAAACTTGGTTTTACTTGCATTAACTTGGAGGTCGTTAGCATAACAAAATTCTTCAAATTTTCTAAGTGCCACTTGTAGCCCCTTTTGTGTTTTTGAAAGGATGAGCGTATCATCCGCAAAAATGAGGAGGGGAAACTTCATACCGCCCAAGCTTGGGGCGTCAGTGGGTGTGTCTGAAAAGATTTTGACGACTCTATTAATAAATAAAAGAAAAGGGGTTGGTGCAAGGACACACCCTTGGCGGACTCCTCGTGTCACCGGAAACTTTTTGGTGACTTGGCCCTGCATACCCCATCTAACCTGGGCATAATTTTTCTCATGAAATCTTACGATTATATTCAACAGATCCTTCGGCAATCCCATGTGCATCAGAGATTCCCACAATTTGGCTCTTGGAACTAAATCAAAGGCGGACTTTAGGTCCACGAAAGCCGCATAGATCACTCCTCCACCTAATACCACCACCTTCCAATAAATAAGAATAATTCTTAGGACCTGATCAATTTTGCTTTCGCAGGGCCTAAATCCAGCCTGCATGAGTGATAATATTGACATTTCATCCATCCATGCTGAGATTTTAAACAACACCATCCGTGAGATGATCTTTTGGATGGCGTCGATTAAACTAATCGGACGATAGTTTACTGGCAGTGAGCGATCCCCCTTTTTAAAAATTGGAAGGATTTCTGCCCCCTGCCATGAGTCCGGTATCGGGGCTCCATCTGCCACAGAATTAGCAATTTTCAATATATATGGAACCCAAGCCACTTGATCAAATGTAAAAAGATCTGAAGGAATGCAATCTATACCAGGAGCTTTCCTCCCTTTGGTCAGGGTTAAGGCTAGCTCTACATCTGTACGATCAAAAAGAGGAACTAAGCCCGGAGTTCTAGGCAAAGCCATACGCCCAATTGCGCCAGAGACTGCTGAAGGAACAAGGTTGCTGAACTGTGCCCCAAAGTGTGCTACCCAATCTTCTGCCGCTACATGGTTGGAGGGGAGTTGGGACTCATAGGAATTCCCCCATTTGAGAACCTGCCAGAACCTGGATTGATTGGAAGATAGACTGGCCTCATTAAGATCCTGCCAGTGTTTATCATCCCATGCTATTTTGCCTCCTTCTGGCACTTTTTGTATTCCATCCTTCCCTTCCGTATTGCTGCACTATCACGTAACTTAAGTGCTGCAATTAGGCCACTGTGGGCCTGGCGACATGTGCGATTATACCACTTAAACCCACCCGAAGATGATTGTTTGTTTTTTTCCGGTTTTTTTAGAAGTAAAAAAGAGGGATTTCAGTGAGTTAAAAAGATTATCGTGTAGCCCACAGATATCAACAAGATCAATCGTAATCTCCATAGCAAGCGTGGACTCTACAACTTTATCTGAGATTATTTTTAAGATAGCGGGCTCCTCCACAACCCTACACCACTGCACCCTTCTCCCATCATTCTCCAGGAACACATCTGCCGTGGCACAATCATTGGGAGCTCCCTTAAGATGATTTCTAACAAAGACAAGGCTGAGCACCAGTGGGTTATGATCACTCTCTGGGCGATCCACCACTACCATATCAACCAGAGAGGGCCAGCACTCAGCCCTAATAAGGATATAATCAATCCGACTCGACCTATGGCCATTATCAAATGTATGCATCCCATTTTTGTCTGAGGGGGTACGCCCGTTCACAGCTCTCAGACCCCATTCCAGGCAAAACCTCAACCAGTGGAAAGCTGCTTCTGTCCCTTTCTTGATAGGTGCTAATTCCAGGGATGGAACCTTCCAAAGTTTATCTTCTTCTGCCAGGAAGTCCATCTCACTTCGAAGGTAGGGCTCAAATGTACAGTTTAGATCGCCTGCCAGGATAATAAAGGATTCCCTTCCAACTTGGTTAAGAATAAACTCTAAATCATTAAAAATACCAGTGGGACTGCGTCCGCCCGGAATTCCCCGTACATAAATATTTAAAATAAGTATCTCCTGGGAACCAGGTCTAGAAAGCTTGATCACAAGGATGTCTGGGTTTGTGGTGGGCACCTCTACGGTATGATAATCCAGTGACTGCCTTATCCAAACGCATAGACCCCCAGCTGGTCTGCCCGCTCCTGCCCTAATGGCTGATTTGTACAAATTAAGAAACCCAAGATGATGGATAGGGTCAATCGCCCAGGTCTCTTGAAAAATTAAGCTATCCTGTTTATTCACCAGCTCCACCCACTCCTCTATTTGTACCTTGTTACGTAGGCCGGCTAGATTCCACGAAATAAGTTTCACTGGAACCGGATGGTTTGCCAAATCCACCCGTGCGGATACATTCACGCTAGGTAGTGTAGGATCACCATCCCTCCGGCCTGAAGTGACCTCTATCGGTACATCGACCCTCCAAAAAGGAGAGCAGATGTTATTAGTTACACCATCTCCACAGACAACCTTATCTACTTCCAAACTTATACCATGATTCCCACTGAGTATGTCAGACTCCTCAGAGCCAACCTGAGATGCCGTTACTTCCTGTACACCACCATTAGATATTAATTTGTTGGGTTCTTTATTAATTGGGCAGACGACTGAGGGGGACCTAAGTCAATCCACCCCATCCAAATTGGACAGAGGATCAAATCTGTTAAATAAGCGAGGATAGTGGCCCACAGGATCTAAATATTTTTGGATATGAGTCCATTGCCTATAGTGCTGCCTATATGGTGGCTCGTTGGGGCCTCTATTACTCCCAGGGTAAAAGTATTCCAGACCCAAGGTCAATCAATTCAAGACATAATATGAAGAACATTTGGGAAAAATGTAAATTCATATGTATCAGGATTACAAGTTTACCATATATCGAAGAATGGACAAGAGGCAAAAGCAGATTGGAATGATTTATCCGATTTATCTGGTTTAAATTTACATTTAGATTTCCCATCTGAAAATGGGTCTAACCAATCAATGAAATCACCTGCTACAATAATGTGATGATTAGTAATGGAAGATAATTTTAATTCAACATTGTGCCAGAAATCCAGGTCAGATTTAACAGGGCCATAAATATTGAAAAAAGTAAATTCGTTTTTTAAAGGTAATAGCTCTAAGCAATACCCATCGTGCATTCGTATCACATTTGTTTGCTAAAACTTGAATATTTAACGAATTATGATATAAAATAACATCACCACCATTGCGATTAACAGCAGGAGAAAAGGCAACTTGACCCACTCATTGACGTTTAAGTTTAAGTGAGTCAGCATCAGGACAATGCAATTCTTGAAAAAGAGCAATATGACAATCATGTTTCGATAAATGCGAAAACCACGAACGTTCCACGCGACAACATTAAACATGTTCTTGGGGAGGAACAAGATACAGAAACCATGAAGACACACTGCAAAAACAATGAAGGAAACAGAAAGACACCATATATCAACAAAATAATAACATGAAGATGCTGCTAAAAGAACAAGAAAATTATACAAATAAACAGTCATATAATTATACAGAAAGAGAGAGGAGAAAGAAACAAAAAGAAAGACATGATGTAATAAAAAAATAAGGTATAAAAACATAAAACTAAGAATTAGAAAAAGAAAGAAGAAAAAAAGCAGATCAAAGACTATAAGCCAGATCTGAAGTAAAAAGGAAGGAGAATGAGTATATGGCATGTCAGCGCCATAAGCAAGGAAGACATGGATGAAGATAAGAAAAAAAAAGTAGAGCTAATTTGAGTTCAATTAAGAAATCAGCACAAATAGGAGAGAAGCCATGCAGAAAATGAGCAGTTTAAGAATATTATGTATGTGTACCCATAGGTGCCTTAGTAATATGAGAGACATCCTCATAAGTAATTTTACAATGATAAGGATGTAAAATGCCATTGCTCATGTTCAGATGTCTCAATTGAGGACGAAGAGCTAGAAATTCTTTATTCCTAGCATTTGTTGATTTGAAGATATCTTGAGAAAATGAAGATGTTGTGACCATACAAGACAACACTTTTCCCTTGTGGCTTTCAAGACTCTCATCAAGTCAGTAAATTCCATGAAGGGCATCATGATACCTCGAGGTCTAGTGGAATGAGGTTGAAGGTGGCCCAGGCGGTGTGCTCTTTGAATATTTAGAGGAGAAGAAGGCTGAAGGTCTAGAAGATCAGGTAGAAATGTATTCAAGAAGGTTAGAATGTCAAGGCCTTCAATATTTTCAGGTAGACCATCAAGACAAAAAATATTCCTTCTATTTCGGTTTTCAAGGTCGTCATTGTGCAATTTATGTTTTTGTATGTGGTGTGTCATCACGAGAATTTTGATAGCTATGTCTTGAAGGTGACCTATATATTGTTCCATCTCAATCATTTTGCCCTCCATAACAATCCAATGATCCTCAATTTGTTGTAATTTTTCATTGGTGGCATTCATGAAAAGTTTAAGGGCACGTACTTTGTCTAAAATAGTGTCTAGAACAAGATCAGAATTGGAGATGGAGGGTCATTTTTTGCTCTCTTGGGTTTAGTACCAGAAAAGCATGGTTTAGCAGTAACATGCAAGTTACTAGCCATTTTGATAAAATGTACAGAACATTGAGAAAGTTTTTGAAAGGGTCGAATCCTGCCCGTAAAATATAATGGCGGTAAGAAAAATACTGGGATATAGTTACGATATCATTCACATTTGACAGAGAAGTATCCTCACAGCAATAGGTAGGAGATAGGGGGTCTCTAATAATTCCCACCAGCCTGCAAACATGCAGGAAAGCAAGGGAACAGGAGACCTAATAAAAACCACTTAGCAATCAAAGACTCTTTATCCAAGTAGCAGCTGCAGTGTTGGTGAGACAGTCTTAAGCTTGAAGTGAATGTCACACACAAAGCCAATGCATGAATTGATAAATCATCAGATAAAGTAGAGCATGACTGTCAATAAAATTGCATGTCTCATCTGAAGTAAGACTCCAATGGAAATATGCAACTATTGAATTACACGTCTGTTAGAAATCTCCATTGTGGGACAAATGAGATAAATAAAACTCTTTCATTTGGATAATCAGCCACGAAGAGTATTGAGCATGTAGAAATATCAAATTATCAAAGTATCCAAAGAGAATGCCACAATTGAAGGAAATGCTCACCGAGAATGCTGAAAAAATGTCCTGCAATGGAGATAATTGAAGCGATTGTTGCGCTTACTAAATGGAGGCCACTTGTGTATAACAGGAAAACACAGCCATGGCAACCTGGTAGAGAGTGACAGTCTCCAAGGGTTCTTACCGGCCTGCAAGTACGCAGGAAGAACAGGGAACAGGAGATGCTGTCAGCACATATCGAGATAGATAACAACGAGGGTTTTGGCTTTAAGCACAGTAAGGCTGCGCCAAGAATAGAATAAACAAAACTGGTTGCCAGTACTGTGCAACAAATTGAACCTTTCTCAAACAAATGAGCTAGCAATCGCTCATCCTAAAAGACCACTCTTTCAGTCACATATCTTGTAAAAATATATCAATTTATTAATTTTTAAAGTTCAAAGGACATGACTTATTTTATCTTTTTGTATTTTTCATTTGTTTTTTATCGATCTACATTGAGCTAAGTGAACATTTAGGGAATGTAGTACAGTGGAGGAGGGTAACTTAGATACTTGTCTCTGGGGGAACAATCTCATAAGGACATAAGACGTTGTGATGGACAACATAAATTGACATAAAACGTTAGACACACATGAGTTGATGGTATGGGGGAAATTGGAAATGGGATTGGTTAGGGGATAAGAGCTGTTGGTGGGGTTTTTTGAGTGAGAGAACTTGTTAATCAGTTCTTCGGAGAAAGGCTATTTGCTAGTCCTAATTCTGATTACAGTTGAAGCCTAATACATTCAATGAAGACTCAACATTTCTATATCCTTATCATATTCTAGACCATCAGTATTTCATAAATTTACAATCATATTCCAAAATGGGAAAGCGAAGATTGGTCTAGTCACTCAAAAAGTACAATAATTGAACACCACAAATAACAAAAATCGGTCGACGCGTTTCGAATCCTTTTAGGATTTGAAGGATTCTCATCAGGACCACACACAATGAATCTGTAAGACACAAATATAATAGCATACTGTCAGTGACCTCTTTCGGTACTTTAAATGCTGGTGGGCAAAAGCTTGATTTTCTCTTTAGTCCAGTGGTTTCAATTTGTGGTGGAGATTCTTTGTCTGAAAAGAATGTAATTAGGCGAATCTTCCTACAAAATTCGATGAACTCTAATTTTAGACGAACAAAGTCTGTTGGTTTAGATGGTACAAAGGACAGTCCTTTTTCTAAAACACTAATTTCCAATGGAGTGAGGCATTTATTCGAAAGATTATAGATCGAAGATTTTTTCGATATTCCTAATTCTTGTAGTTCTGCCTCCTCGTGGACATCTCCCATGGTTGCTGAAATCTCGTTTTGCCTCGGGCTTTTTGTTGGCCCTGTCCTAAAAAAGGTTGTTGTTGTTGTTGTTGTTGTAGATTATTCGGTTGGTAATTTGGTGGGTATTGTTGCTGGTAGTTATTTTGATATCCTCCTCTTCGATTGTACTGGGGTCGAGAAGTCCCTTGGTCAGGATCACTGCCTCCAGAGGACGAGGTATCCGAAAAAGTCAAATATTTATTGCGTGATCTGCCCTGGTTGTCTGGAAGAAACCGTCGGGCTTCTGGCCGTGAATAGAAATCTTGTTGAAGATATGGATAAGCTTTTTCGATGGTGAAATTCCGTTTATCTCGTTCAAAGTTACTGTCTTTTTGTTGGATTGTAAAGTCTTTGAAGTCTAGTAAGTCTTTTTCAACTTTGTCCAGTAGGGTTTTTGAATCCTGAATTAACGGGTTTGATTTTAATTCGGTTTCTAATGTCTCAATTTCTTCTAATTGGACCCTAGAGAGACGTTGTGCAGTTTCGATGGTTAGGACCATCAGGTCTCGACTACATTTCGTCTCAATGAAACTGAAACCTTTTTTGTAAATACTGTCCTCTGTGAATACAACCGGTATATTCTTCACTATCAATCCTGATGGTATTGTTCCTGACCTAAGATGTTGGAGTAAGTAGTGGCCATGTAAGTCAGTGCGAATTTGTTTCTTCTTTAAGCGTACGAGTTTATCTGATTCGTTATTTACCTGAGCATTACTGCTGAGAGTGGCTGAACCGAACAAAGGAGGGTTACTCAAGAGTTTTTTTATGTGTTCTTCACTATAGGCAAATGTTTGGTCTTCTGACATATTCAATAAGTTGGGTAATATCGGTGAAACACTGTCACTGTTATTATTTTCTCTGTGTACTTACTCACAACCTTCATACACACACACAAAACAAATTATGACAAAAGAAAAAGTATATAATAATGATCACTAGAAAAGGACAAAGTGTATGCACCACACGTCGTGGGCGAAAGCTTAATTCACAACATAGAGACGAAATTTCCTGTCTCCAAAGAAAACCTCGCGAGCCAGCGCCCGCTAATCTAGCAAGATAACAACGAGGGTTTTGGCTTTAAGCACAGTAAGGCTGCGCCAAGAATAGAATAAACAAAACTGGTTGCCAGTACTGTGCAACAAATTGAACCTTTCTCAAACAAATGAGCTAGCAATCGCTCATCCTAAAAGACCACTCTTTCAGTCACATATCTTGTAAAAATATATCAATTTATACATTTTTACAGTTCAAAGGACATGACTTATTTTATCTTTTTGTATTTTTCATTTGGTTTTTATCGATCTACATTGAGCTAAGTGAACATTTAGGGAATGTAGTACAGTGGAGGAGGGTAACTTAGATACTTGTCTCTGGGGGAACAATCTCACAAGGACATAAGACGTTGTGATGGACAACATAAATTGACATAAAACGTTAGACACACATGAGTTGATGGTATGGGGGAAATCGGAAATGGGATTGGTTAGGGGGATAAGAGCTGTTGGTGGGTTTTTTTGAGCGAGAGAACTTGTTAATCAGTTCTTCGGAGAAAGGCTATTTGCTAGTCCTAATTCTGATTACAGTTGAAGCCTAATACATTCAATGAAGACTCAACATTTCTATATCCTTATCATATTCTAGACCATCAGTATTTCATAAATATACAATCATATTCCAAAATGGGAAAGCGAAGAATGGTCAAGTCACTCAAAAAGCACAATAATTGAACACCACAAATAACAAAAATCGGTCGACGCGTTTCGAATCCTTTTAGAATCGAAGGATTCTCATCAGGACCACACACAATGAATCTGTAAGACACAAATATAATAGCATACTGTCAGTCTTTGCCATGAGACACTCTCAACTTTTATTCGGTCCAACACACACTCTCTAGTTTACCTGTGTCACTTGCAGAAGGTTGGGGCTTGGTTGACTGTAAATCAAAACAGGGGAGAGCCTATGTTACATCAGAGATAAACTTCCGGGCTGTTGTGATTGTCAATCTAATGGAGTATTTTAATTGTTGTACTCACATTAAGGTGTTTGCAATTGGACCCATATGTAATTCTAGGTCTCCGTTGTCACAATGTCCATTGTTAGTTGTTTCGTGAATTAATTCTGTGAAAGAATGAAATAGGCAGTTATCTATTTGCTTACTGTGAATGTTTGTCACAACTATATTCCACTTAGCTGAATCTAATATTGAAACATGTTCGCGAAAAGGTAACGTGCAAGCCTCTTAATCAGGCAATCAAATACTGCTTCTGAGTCTAGTGTTAAACAAATCTTGCCTCACGATAGCCTTTCTAGACGTGGAAGTTTACTGTACAAATGGTCAACTGGTGACTACTCTGTATAAAAAGAAAACTGATCGAAATAAAGCGCTGGATTTTTCAAGCAACCACCCAAGCAACCACCCAAGGAGCTTAAAACAGAATTTACCCATAGGGCAATTCCTCCGTATTCGTAGAAATTGTTCCTTTAAGGATGAATACATGGAGAATGCCAACATCTTGAAAGAGAAACTCCTGGAGCGTGGTTACCCAGCTAAATTACTGAAGCAATCGATTAAGAGAGCCTGGTGGACTCCACGAGAGGATCTTTTGAAGAAAAAGCAAAAAGTACAACAAACACGCATTGTTTGCGTTTCCACTTTCTGCCCTACATCCAACATCTTCAAAAAGACTATCCATCAGAACTGGCATCTACTCAAAGATCTGGATGCCCAGTTGACAGAAGTACCACTTTTCGCATATAAGAAAGATAAAAGTATAGCGAATCAAATTGTGAGAGCCGCAATTCCAAAAACAAAAGCCCCTACATTACGTGACTACGTCGGACTACCACCCATAATGGGCCACCGAAAATGCGGAACATGCCTTTGTTGTAGCTCTACCATCGAAGGAAACCTTTTTCAGCATGCCGGAATATCGTGGAAACACGATCAATTCACAAATTGTAAAACACGGAATGTTGTCTATGGTATACTTTGTCCCTGTGACAAACTATACATAGGCAAAACTAACCAAGAAGTCAGACAAAGAATTTCGCAACACAAATCCAGGATAAAGAAAAAAGTACTGACAGCCCCATTGGTATCACACTGGATTGATTGCGGACATGGAGAAAATGACCTCGAATGGACGATTATATCTAAAATAGAACAAGACCCGAGAGGCGGAGATGTAGAGGCCAGGTTGAGACAGCGCGAAGCAATGCTTATACTGAAATTCAATACCACCATTAGTGGTTTGAACGAGATGTCGGAATTATACAGTCTATGAATGTTTATCTGCCACCTACATGGTCACTAGACCAAAAAACCGGGCCAACCCGCTACATGGAAGTCGCGGAGAATAAATGACGAATTGCAGCATTAAACCGCTTTGAACCCAAATGTGAGCCACATTCTGTCCAATCGGTAGATACCGAACCATATTAACTGAAGTTAATTGAGAATCTGTATACATGACGAGATTGTAGTCCTTTGAACTACAAATCCCAACGCACTCACACGCAAATGCGGAAAGAGTCTCCAATATAGACCTATGACCCCGGAACTGGTCGTAGCGTTCTCACAATCGGAGACGACGCAGACCGGAGGAGACAGTGCAGGCTCGTGAAAGGTAATTCCGACGCCACCCGTTAAATTGGCCTTCCAGGTAGAAAGTAAACCCCCGCGAACCAAATACGCGGCTTTAGTACTTAAAGAGATCACACTCGAGCGAGCCATCGGTTCCCCAAATGTGGAGCCATTGGGGAATGAAAGCCTGAGCGAGAGGCTGACACGCCACCCTATCGTGAGGCAAGATTTGTTTAACACTAGACTCAGAAGCAGTATTTGATTGCCTGATTAAGAGGCTTGCACGTTACCTTTTCGCGAACATGTTTCAATATTAGATTCAGCTAAGTGGAATATAGTTGTGACAAACATTCACAGTAAGCAAATAGATAACTGCCTATTTCATTCTTTCACAGAATTAATTCACGAAACAACTAACAATGGACATTGTGACAACGGAGACCTAGAATTACATATGGGTCCAATTGCAAACACCTTAATGTGAGTACAACAATTAAAATACTCCATTAGATTGACAATCACAACAGCCCGGAAGTTTATCTCTGATGTAACATAGGCTCTCCCCTGTTTTGATTTACAGTCAACCAAGCCCCAACCTTCTGCAAGTGACACAGGTAAACTAGAGAGTGTGTGTTGGACCGAATAAAAGTTGAGAGTGTCTCATGGCAAAGACTGACAGTATGCTATTATATTTGTGTCTTACAGATTCATTGTGTGTGGTCCTGATGAGAATCCTTCGATTCTAAAAGGATTCGAAACGCATCGACCGATTTTTGTTATTTGTGGTGTTCAATTATTGTACTTTTTGAGTGACTAGACCAATCTTCGCTTTCCCATTTTGGAATATGATTGTAAATTTATGAAATACTGATGGTCTAGAATATGATAAGGATATAGAAATGTTGAGTCTTCATTGAATGTATTAGGCTTCAACTGTAATCAGAATTAGGACTAGCAAATAGCCTTTCTCCGAAGAACTGATTAACAAGTTCTCTCGCTCAAAAAAACCCACCAACAGCTCTTATCCCCCTAACCAATCCCATTTCCAATTTCCCCCATACCATCAACTCATGTGTGTCTAACGTTTTATGTCAATTTATGTTGTCCATCACAACGTCTTATGTCCTTGTGAGATTGTTCCCCCAGAGACAAGTATCTAAGTTACCCTCCACTGTACTACATTCCCTAAATGTTCACTTAGCTCAATGTAGATCGATAAAAAACAAATGAAAAATACAAAAAGATAAAATAAGTCATGTCCTTTGAACTGTAAAAATTAATAAATTGATATATTTTTACAAGATATGTGACTGAAAGAGTGGTCTTTTAGGATGAGCGATTGCTAGCTCATTTGTTTGAGAAAGGTTCAATTTGTTGCACAGTACTGGCAACCAGTTTTGTTTATTCTCGTCAGCCCATATTGGGCATGGCGATGAAGGCCTGATCCCCTTGGCATATTTGGCCAACCCCCATGGAGCCAAAATTGTAATAAGAAGGCAGATTTTAGAGGGGAAGCGATAAATGCCTGCCTTTCAGAGGTGTTCTCCTGGCTCCATCTACATCAACATAAATGTACTTTGGACTAATTGGAGATTATACTTTTTGGCCTCCCTTCAGACAATGTGTGGCGAAATTGGTGGCCCCAGGACATGTTTGCCCCTACCTTCTCGGTCAAGATAGTTAAAACCTATGAGTTAGGTTGGAGGATAATTTATCCATAAACTCACAAGTACAAGCTGTAGTGGGTTTCTGTTTTGGAGGGCTCTAGATGCTCAAGCAGTTCTTATCCCTTCTGTTGGTAGCACACAGAAGAATTCTGGTCCAGGCGCAAGTTACATCTAGGCTGGACTACGTTAACGTTCTTTACTTGAGAATCTCAGAATACTTGCTAACACGCCTACAGGTAGTCCAGAATGCAGCGGCCAGGGCAATACTTATGCTTGGGCCTAGAACACAGATGTCCTCCCATTTAAAAGCCATGCACAGGCTACCGATCCGTAAGAGGATCATTTTTAAAGCCATGGTTTTGACCTTTGAATCTCTCCATGGGACGGGGGCCCCGTACCTCAGGAAAAGAGTTTAATTATATCACTGGCGTCGTGCTCTGAGATCTGCTGCACTCCAATTAGCATGTATCCCTAAATTTTCCCATGCTCGAACCGGTGGTCGCTCCTTTCAGGTGCAAGCAGCGCAACTTTGGAACAGTCTTCCTCTGGCACTCAGACAGATGCAGGACCTTCTTCCCTTTAGTAAATTACTGAAAACCTGGTTATTCCAGCAATAGCTCGCAAATTAGCTAGCCAAGAGGTCACATTTAGCCCTGCCCAGGAAGTTAGTCAAATATTAATGTCTGCATGATGAATATCTGACTATAAGATGCAAACTGGCTCCTAGTGCGTTCAAGTACAAACACTCCATTGGGTGCGGAATTATCAACAGGCGATAGAATGAGGAGAAGACTATACTCTTCGGGTCTAGAGCAAAAGCTTACTTAATGGCTATTTTAAAGAACTGGAAACAAAAGCAGCCTGCCAGTCCTAAAAGTATAGACCTGAGGGAAAAGACATATATTGTAGGCACGAGAGTGGAAAAAGTGGAAAATTATTTAATATGTGTTTAAAAACATTTAAAATGAGAGGCATTCTGGAATAGACACTACAGTAGAGAAAGTCATATAGTTCTCATATAAAAGTCTAGAGTGTCTTTTAGCCTTTATGCTCTATTTTTTTTTAGCCTTTATCTTTGGTATAAACTCCAAAATGTTGGCTTAAGTTGTATGGGAAATACGGATGTCTCTTTAATTTTTTTTAATTACCCACTGTTACCGTAGCTAATTCCAAGCCAAAATGACTAACATTACAGTTGATGTGACCTTCTGCTGAAAGGACTCAGAGCATATGTGTGCCCGTTTAAAAAAAAAACTATTGTAGGGGCCAAAGTGCTTCCACGACAGGACAAGCACTTTAGAAATTATCAAAAAAAAAAACATTTACTAGCGTCTGCAAAAATGTATGTCTCCTCCGAGAGCATCTACAATGTAGTTTACTTTTTTGGACTGCCGCTGCCATTAGAGAATGTAGCTACTAATATTTTGTTTGATGGATTACCTTTTAAACTTTCCTACTAAACCCAGGCATCATGTTTTGTTCGCTTTGTTTGCCTGTTCTTTTTATACTCCTAGTATTGAAAGACTGAACAAAATGTACTTTCTGTCATGCTAAAAGCAGTGCCAGACTGCACAAGGTGAAAGAAGAGGTAATGAAAATAAATATGCTTTCAAATAAGGATGTTCATAACATACATTATCAGACTATGTGGTTCATTGCTGGATTTTAGTAAAAATTTTCTTGCTGATGAAAATGTTACAAAATAAATGCAAGAGTCGTAACCTTTTGGTCTTTAATGAAAAATTATGCCTGTTTTCAGTTTCATCAACCATTTAAAGTTAGAAATAAACCATAAACCTACAGTATGACACGTCATGTCTGGCCAGATAAAAGTTTTTTTTTAATTTATTTTAGGAGCAGTCGTGCTATTAAGGTGAAATTGGCATCACGCAAACATCACACAAACCTCGAATGTAATACTTACCAGGCACTACAACGGCTAATTTGGCTTGTTTCAAATTCAGCAAATACAAACAAGCGAACTATTTGCTCAGAAAAATTAATAGTGGAACGGTACAATTCAGTGGATGACAATTGCAAGAACATCAATTGAATAACACTAAGTTGAATTGAACCCAGCTCGTCATGAAAAGGGCCACTGATTGATGTCATTTTGTAACTGCAGCAATCTCCTTGCCTCCTCTTTCCCTTCCTCATTCCACTACTTACTCAATGAGTGAATGCACCCTTTCACTCTTTCGCTTCCTCTGTTTTAAAGCGGTCTTCTCTTTCTATAGGCAGATAGAGGAATTATCCATAAACCATTTTACTCCCATAATACTTCCTGCTCCGTTTTTGCCTTTTTTTCCATTTCTGATTTAGGGCTGTTTTTGAGGTTTTGTGTGACAACTTCCATCCCTTCAGGCACTTAGGCCCCTTGAAGTTATGTCATTTATTTCGGGTTCTTTGTTTCTTCATGGTGTTGTGTTTCTTTGTATGCCATGTTACTTGCTCTTTCTGGTGAGCCTTGGATCTGCCCCTAATACCTCTTTGTGCTGGCTGTGGAGCACTGCGTGTTTTTACTCTGCCAATATTCAGACCCCCTGGATATTGTGGCATGGATTAGCAAATATTGGTACACAAATTTGGACATTTTGAGGCAAAAATGTGGAACTTTTGCGGCATTTTTGTGGCACTTTGTTTTGCTATTCAGCATAAAATAATGCCCCCACTGGGGTCGCCACATGACCCATGGGCCCTAGATTTAATTCCAAAATATTGCCCCAGAGTCCTCTGCGTTCCCCATTTCCACTATGATCACCTCCCACCCACTCCCTGCCTCCAGGCCCCCACTCTGCTGGTACATCATCATTGCAGCCCTCAGTCACACCACAGACCAAACTTTTTGGCCCATGTGAAAAGGCATGTGAGTACCTATGCAATATAGGCTGGTGCGGTAAGTGAGGGGTGGGATGAGATGGGAATCAGGCGAGTGAGTTGAGGCATGAGAGGTTGGAATAAGATGGGCAAAGGGTTTGTTGGGAGGGGAAAGCATAACACCTGCTGAAGAAATAAATGGAGAGTAGGGAGTTTAGTTTATTCATGATCGATTAATTAAAATCATTACATGTGTGCAACTAAATTAAACAACTACACATAAATAGAGTTACCAACCATGTTTGATAAAAGCTTATAAGAAGATGTATAATACAATCAGTAATGTTTCAAAAAAAGAGTTTCACCCGATAAACAATGTTTAAAATTATTTTAGGAAGGGAAGACAAAAATGAGTCCAGAAAATGTTAACAGTTTTGTGCTGTGGAGATACTTCTAAGGTACTGGAAAAGAAGGAAATAAAGTGGAAAGTGCAGGCTGGTTGATCCCTGTAGGCCTTGTGGAGCTCAAGGTGCTTAACAGGAGGGTGCATCAGAGTGTTAATCTCGACTGGATTGATGTCATGGCCCCACTGTCAGAACCACATAGATGGTTTAGGGTGATAGAAAGTACGAGGCAGTGCAGAGTAATCAGAGTGCTGAAAGTACTAACAATATAAGTGCATACAGCCGTGATGGTGAAGTAGGACTGATCCAGATATTACCTTAATAACAATAATTATTTAAAAATATTCGTCCCAGAATGAATACATGGACATTCGTTTCGCAAGCTAACAGGAGACAAAGTAAATTGACTGTTATGCACATTCATAGATAGGCCATCCCTTTAGATGTATAAGATGCGATCACCAAAATTGCAAGAGATGATTTATGAAATATAATTAACATCTACAGATCATGTAAGGAGCGCATATGGGCGAGTATGGTCCATGTTCATCAAACATGCAGGGATACTGAAAAGGAAACCTGCTAGTTTGCAAGAGGCAACTGGTAGAAATAGATGCTGAGATGTTGGCATGTATGGCTCATTTTTGCACCTAAGAGAGAGGAACCTGGAGAGGGCCTTTAATAGCCGGTATAGCCCTCTACGGCGGGCTATAAGGCTATAATATAAAACAGCACACCAGAGTCAAGTGCACTCACCGAAGTGGAGCTGTTTCTTAATTTTTTAAGGAGTCATCTAACATGTTGAATCGGCTGCTCACAATGGTCCATTGATGAGTCTGCTCACTCTTTGACTTTAAGTCACAATTCACTTGGGGCTACAACGTTTTATCATATGCTTTTTTAGCAGCACAGCCAGCGCTGCTATCCACGAACAGTAGCACAGTTGAAAAAACATCAGAGGGTGCGGTCTGTTTGGTGTAATACTGAAAATGGGAAGTTGACTTGAGAAACTGAAGCAGAACAAGTCCCACATGTGAAACCCTAGAGAGAGTAAGACAGGACAGTAAGAAGAGCATGTGGAGCGGCTACAGCTTTCAGCTTATAGAGAGACATCAGTAGAAACAGACACTAGAGCAACAGAAACGTGTTTTTCTGCTGGGACTACGTGATGCAGCATAATTTGGGAACCGGTTAATACCGGATTTTTGTTGCTAGGTGGCTGCTCGAGGTGCCGCAAAAACAGTCTGACAGCATCTTTGATGGTGCAAGGCACCCCTTTGATTTGAATCATGTTAATTTTCCTTGTCAAGAATATTGTTATTGCAGAACAGGAACGATTTAAAAGTTACCCTTCGCCCTTGTAGTTGATTTTTGCTCTGAGAGCACTAGGTTTACCTCCCTTTGTTGCAGTCTTTTAGCAGCAATTTCGACGCCCTCTTCATGAGAAGGGCTTAATGAGTGAGGGGTGACTTCTATAGTTGTCTACTACTGAAAGTCACAACATTTGTTTGTTCTCCTTTTTTCCTTTTTTCCTGCACTCTTTTTTTACGGGGTTTTAGCAGACAGTGAGTTGGGTGATGATTCATATGTACGGGTTTTCTGTGGCCTGTTTTCTAGTTTCAGGCACTGGGCTTAGCCTTCAATAGTCAGGGCCCCTGGGGGTATATACAGGGTCCACCCCTCTGAACCTCGGTGACATTCAGTCCTTGGAGACCGTTTCTGACTCGCTATGGAGAATCATTCTCAGAAGTCGCTCCATGTTATGTCCACCACAGACAGATATCTGCATGGGGTTAATGATAGAGGATCTCATTTTTTCCCTCATCTGGAAGGCGATTTACAGAGCATTTTCAGATCCTTCTCTGAGGCATAAAATTGCCTTATTAGGAGAATGTTTCCCTTCTCATGATTCTCCACCCTTCTCTGATAGGTCGGCTTATTCGGTGGCCTTGTCATCATCCTGTTTGTTTTGGGCATCTCCTGAATATGATAAAGAGGAGACTGGATTTTCCGAGGACCTTTCTGCACCGAAGAGAACTATACCCTCAAGGAGGATTTTAAGCCTCTCATGTCTTATCCTTGCTCTTTTATGCAGCCACCATCTGACGAAGAACAGCATAATACCAGGGGTGATTGTTTTAGGTAATTCAAGAGACCTTCCTTTCCAGTAAACCCTGCATTACAGAATTCCTTAAGAGTGAGTGGAGGGACCCTGACAGGGTCAATGTGCCCATATTCATAGGTAGACTTTATCCTGTAATGAAGGGAGAGAATTAGCTACTGCAATCTTTGGTGGTGGATCCCCTATTAGAGAACCTTGTTCAGCTTACACTGGTGGGTAGTGTTAGTCAAACAAACGATCCATGAGCTCTGGGAGTTATCAGAACAGGGGAGTTCCTCCAATTGGAGGGAGCTTATGGCTATATGGGGTGAAAATCGAGTTTTGTTCTAACCTCCTAATAGGAAAACACCTAGTTATTTGGACCGACAGCAGAGCACCCATGTCATAGCTGAAGCAGCATTTGGCAGAGGTCCCAAATCCCTAAATCTGATAACAAAGGAGATCTTTACCTGGGTAGAACACAGCCTCTTGAACTTCACAACCAATTATATCAGGGGCTACCTGACACCCTAACAGGCTTCCTCAGTAGAAGATTTCCCTATGCTCAGGACTTTGTACTAAGTCCTTTTATCGTCCGTGACACTTGCATGACTGGGGTGTCCCTCTGTTGGACCTATTTGTGGCAGCACATGACTCACATCTCCCCTGGTTCCTGTCCAGATATTGTGAACAACAGTCAGTGGAGGCTTCCTATGATGAGTCCTAGGCTGAAAGGCCTCTTTTGTATATTTCATCCTATTCCACTAGTTCTCAGAGTGCTGGCAAGCCTACAGAGCGAACCAGTGGAGGTTTCCTCATTTGAGACATCTACAAGAATGTTTTTTTTTTTTTACATTTATATCCCTTTACCCTGTCATATCCTCTCCTAACTCCAGGCATCTTGGCATGACTTAGACTGTAGGTCTGGAGGTTGCAAGGGAGGGAAACATAAAGAAGGGTATTTCTCTTTCAGTTTCCACCTCCTTACTGAGTTGTGCAAGATCGTTCTCTAACAGAGCTTATGGGCACGATTGGGGTTCCTTTGATACCTCATGTAGAGATAAACATCTTTCTTCTATCACCAATGGTAGTCCAAATATTCTCCCATTTTTAAGGAGGTGTTTGACAAGGTTTTGGAAGGAGGTTGCAGTGGACAGCAATTAGAGTGGTCAGTACAGGACATATTCCCACTGAATAGAAGATGGCATCCATCTTGCCCATACTGAAAAAAAGCAATTCTGATCCCCAAGAACCCAGTAGTTATAGGCCCATCTCTAGACTCCCTTTCACAGCCAAACTACTTGAAAAAGCATTAAATAATGAACTGATGGCCTGCATCGACAGCAACAATTTGCTGGACCCCTCCCAATATGTTTTTAGGAAAGCTCACAGCACAGAAACAGCCTTGCTTGCCGCCTCTGAAGAATTCAGATGGACCATGGATAAAGGTGATCAAACCGTCCTGATCTTACTAGGTCGTTCGGCGGCCTTTGACACGGTTAACCACACTATCCTGATCAACCGACTAATGGAGTTGGGAATAAGAGATGTAGCCCTGACTACACTGAAAAACCTTCTAACAAACAGAAGAAACCATGTAGCTTTGGGCAATTTTACATCAAAACAATTCAGTTTGCCATGTGGGGTGCCACAGGGCTCTTCATTAAGTTCCACCTTCTTCAATTTGTATATCACCCCCCTGGTCAAGCTGATAAAATCCTTAGGGTTCTCAGTTGTGTCCTACACTGATGACACACACATTGTGGAGTCAATCTCCAAAGATCAGGAAGAAGTATGTCATAGATTCAGCTCCTGCATGGCTGAAATAAATCACTGGATGAAAACAAATTGCCTAAAGTTAAATACCGGAAAAAACAGAGGTGCTACTTTTCGGAAACAACAGATCTTTTTGGTTGTAAACCTGGTTGCCCCATAATATGGGACCCTTACCAATTGCCAGTTCAGAAAGAAAGGAACCTGGGAGTTATCTTTGATTAGCTCCACTTTGTCCACAAAGTAAAAGCACTTTCTTCTTCTGTATTTTACACACTAAGGGGCCGATTATGATGGCGGATTTCCCGCATCCACCGGGCCGGCGGAAGCCACCGCCGGCCCGGAGGATGCGGGAAATCCGCCGGGGAGCCCTGCAAGACCCACCGCCATATTAGGATGGCTGGTGGGTCTTCCTATCTGTCCGCCGCCTTTCCGCCGCGGGCGGATTGCGCCCGCGGCGGAAAAGCATTAACATAGCTGGCGGTGTCTATCAGACACCGCCAGCCATATTAGGATGACAGCGGAAAGATGCCTTTACACGGCGGCATTTCCGCCGTGTAAAGGCATACGGATTTGTGTTTGGGGGCCCGTTGCGGGCCCCCAGGGGTGAAGGGGGGTGGGGGGTGCACATGGGGGGTACCTATGGTACCCCCCTGCATTTGCCTGCACAAAGCGGCAGGCACCGCGAGGTGCCTGCCGCTTTGTGCATGCAAATGCACAACTTACTTTTTTAACATTGCGGCGGGTGCTGCTTCAAGCAGCACCCGTCGCAATGATAAAAATACAGGATGTGACTGCGGACGGTCCCTCCTCCTCTAGGGTGGCGGACGGACGCCATCCTAATGAGCCCCTAAATTTAATAAAGGAGATTTGTCTATTTATTCCCAACGAACTTCAAAAACAGTTGTTACCTCCCTGTTCCTGACCAAACTGGACTATGGAAATGCTCTTTTTATTGGTATTCGAAAAAAGTATTTACAAAAACACTAAACTCTACAAAACGCCGCAGCCCAACTTCTTGCTGGCATTCCGAAACATAAGTCAGCAACCCAATCACTGGTCAATCTGCACTGGCTACCCATTGCAAAACATCGAGAATTCAAGACATTATGCATAACCTTCAAAGCACACCAGAATTCAGGACCAAGCTATTTTCACAAAAAGTTGACCTGGTACTCCCCAGGCAGAAAGCTCAGATCCTCAGATGCAATGCTATTATCCCCTACCAGAGCAATGCGTACTGCCTGGGGTGGTAGGAGCTTTCTATTGAAGGCAGCTACACTATGTAATGGCCTACCCCTGGCGATGAAGAAATGTTCAGACTTTCTGATTTTTCGGAAGCAAAGAAAAATGGGCTGTATACACGCCATTAATCAGTAATTATTATTCTCTCTGCAGCACCGTATTTGTCAGCAGCAGCGCCAAGATGCCTCTGGGTATTTGAGTGCTATACAAAACCAAAATCAAATCAAATCAAATCATAGGTCTCTCTGGAATGAGTGGGTTTCTGTGGAAACTCGATTCCGATTTTTTTAAAGGGATTCAAGCTACTAAACCCTAGGGTTCTCAAGACTTTCCTAGCCTTATATTTACCCATCGTAATGTCTTTTCATCAGAGACCTCCTATTGATCCTCTTAAAACAAGATTGGAAAAGTTCCTCACTCTAAATGTATTTTTCCATTTGGCAATCACCACAGCTAGATGTTTGAGAGAAACGGGTGCTATAGTTTTCAGCACTCTTACTTGTAGATATTGAGGATCATAATATACTGTCCCTGGATCCCAAAATCTGCCTATGGTTGGCTGATAGAATATCAAAGCTAAAATATTGTGCGGACAGAATATTGTTTCAAAAATGTTGAGGGCCAAAATATTGAGAAAATAAGTGCAAATAGGTAAGTATAGATATTCTTAATTCCACATCTACGCACTTTGAAGATATATATAGATATATATATCTATATATATAGATATTTTTTTTTCGCTGAAAAAACCATAGGTTTCAGGGGCGTTATAGTTAATTCGACATTTTACTCGTACAAAACCAGCTAACTATAACTTGTGCGCCCACGATGCACTGCTGATGATGTCACATATTACATCACTCATGACATGGTCAGTGACATCACTGATGACATCACTGTTGACATCTCAAATGACATCACTGATGACATCACTGATGACATCTCCAGTGAATGTGTGTTTTTCTGAAAATTAAATATGTTTTATATATGTATATCTCAAGGTCGATGGAAAAATAAATGGGTATATAAATGTCTAAATGGATGATTTTTTTGGTAAAATTGATTGTATAACTGACTGATTAAGTGTATCTTAGTGAATACATGGGTTAGCAAGTAATGTTTAAATTTGTACATATCTGTATCGGTCTCTCACTTTGTGTATAATTGGCTGCATGGGTTGGTGGGGCTCAAAGCCCTGGGAGGAGGCGGGCCCCGGGGCTGCGGGGGCCATGCCCCCGCAAATATTTAAGCAAAGCCCTGGGGGGTGGCAGTCCCCGGGCCAGTGTTAATGTTATCAGTTACTTGTAGAGCGCAGAGTCACCAGAGGTTTCATAGCTCTAATCATGCTTCAAGTTGTTGCGTAAGGACCCATTTAGAAGGCTAGCCCAAACAGCCATGTTTTAAGTGCCTTTCTGAAGCCAAGTAGGTTATCACAGCTTCTAATTATTACAAAAAGGGAGTTCCAGAGAGTGGTTGCCAGATAGGAAAATCTGCATCCTCCATAATGTTTGAGTTTGATAGTGGGGACAGATAAAAGATGAAGATGAGATAAGCGTAGATTGCGCCGGGGGACGTGCTTATTGATCATGATATTGATAAATTTTGGACTATTGCAATGCATTGCTTTAAAGGTCAGACAGGCAGTCTTGAATGCAGCACGTTGCTCCATGGGTAACCAGTGGAGCTTGATCAACAAGGACCTGGCAGAGTGCCATTTTGGCTGCTTATCAATTAATCTTGCCGCCTGGTTCTGAACTATTTGCAAATGTTTGAGCAGATATTGGGGCAGGCCGATGTAGAGAGAGTTTGAGAAATCCAGGCGTGAGAGGACCAATGCTATCACCACTTGAATTAGGGCTGAGTGGGTCAGCAAATGAGCGATCTTCCTGATTTCACGGAGTTGGTATAGACTGGTGGAGATCACAGCACCCACTTGTCCTCTAAGTGAGAGGTCCGCGTTGATTACATCCCCTAAACCTTTTACGGAAGGGGACGCGGTGGGGGGGGGCCAATTCACTAGGCCAGAAAAGCGGTCCCCAGCAGTCCTTGCTCTTCACAGGCAACACAAGTTCCGTCTTGCCTGGGTTGAGTTTCAAATGGTTGCTATCCATCTAACGCTGAATGGGGAGAATGTTGGTTTGGAATTCCGCAGCAGCGTTAGGGGAGTCCAGAGGGAAAATCAATTGGTGGTCATCTGCATAATTAAAGATGGTTACTTTCTGATTTTTTAGCGAATGGAGCAGAGGCCTCAAGTAGAGATTGAATAGCAACGGCGACAGGAATGAGCCCTGCGGGACACCCCAAGAGGTGGTCACTTTGGGTGCAGTAAGGGTACCAAGACGTACTGCTTGCGTTCTGCCTGTGAGAAATGACTTGATCCATTTATAAGCAGGACCTTGGATCCCTGCTTGTTCAACGCAGTTCAACAAAATGTTATGGTTGACTGTGTCGAACGCCGCCGACAAATCCAAAAGCACCAAGGCCTGGGGAGTTCCCCTATCCGAGTTAGCTCTTAGTGTGTCAAGGACTGTGAGTACTACAGCCTCTGTTGAGTGGGCTGACCCAAAGCCAGGTATTCTGTTTGTTCGATGAAATTCGATAAGCATCTGGCCAAATGGGCCTCCAAGATCTTGGACAGACATGGGAGAAGGGATATGGGGCGATAGTTAGAGGGGGTTAGAAGATCTGCCCCGGGCTTTTTCATGAGAGGGACTATCGTAGCATCCTTAAAGGCACTGGGTACCACCCCCTTGATGAGAGATTCGTTCAAGAAGGGAAGGATACTATGTGGTAGTGCTGAGAATATGTCCTTGAGAGTGGAGGGTGGGCAGCAGTCATTAGGGGAGCCCGACTTAACGTGGGTCAGAACGTCGGACAGGGATTCCATATTAGTGGAGAGGGGAATACTGGACTTAATGATGGCAATTTTTTCCAGGAAATAGTTAGCTAACGTGTGAATAAATTCTTGTTTGTCAAGAGTCCTCCACTTTCTTTTTAGTCCTCCCAAAGCCTTAGAGGTCTTGAACCTGCCACAAAGACTGACTGTGAAGTCAATCAAATGGTGGTCCGACCAAATGCAGGGAGATATCAGGGGAGCTGACAATGTGAGGTTGTGGGACCAGATTTAGTCCAGTGTGTGCCCTTTTATATGGGTAGGGGAAGATAGAAGCTGAACCAAGTTTAAATTGGAAAGCAATTCAGAGAGTTCTATTGCCTGCGGTCCACCGCGATAGTCATTGAACCAATAATTCAAATCCCCTATAAGTAGAACCCTAGTATAGTTCATGACAAGGTTGGCCATTTGTTCACTTAAAGAGAGTGGAAAAGAGGGCATGGTCTGAGGGGGGCGGTAGATAAGCACCAGTGCAAAAGATCCAGCATTGGAGTCCAGTGAGATGACAATATTCTCTACGTCAGACAGTTCAAGTGAAGTCATGACGGTGAATTTACATTTTTTATGTACAATAGCAGCGACACCTCTGCCCAATTTTCCTGGGCGCCGGTTAACATTCAGAATATAGTAATCTGAAGGGAGGGCTGCTAATATATCTGGTGTAGAGTCCAGGGTCAGCCAGGTTTCAGTAATCAGCAGTACATCCGGTTTTTCCGCGGAGAGCAGCAAAAAGATGTCTAACTGGTGCTTAACCAGGGACCGGGTATTAAGATAAAGCAAACGAAGACTAATGGAGTTAACTGAGACAGGACAGCTGGTGGGGGAAGAATGGTGATCCGGAAAGGGAGGGGTGGGAAGACCCGCTTGAGCTTGTGAAATTCCATTAGTCCAAATGCGACTAACTACCACATGGGCAACTGGATGTGATGTTGCGCTAATGATCTTAGGGCTGAAGGCAAGTAGGTGATGATTTGACATGGGGTCGTGGCCCCTGGGCCCGTTCAGACAAGGAGGGCACAGACGGGCTTACGCCGGTGCGCCCACTGCGCGCGTCCGCTGCGCTTCGCTTGAGGAAGTACATTTAAGGCCCAGCCCTGCCTCCAAGCTCCTCCTCCTACCGGCTGATTGGTTCAGGTCTATCGGTGGAGGAGCTGGATGAGCGTCAGGGAGAGGCGGAGAACAAGCGTTCAATTTTAAAAATGCACAAAGTTCGCAACTCGGGTGAGTATTTAAAAAAAAAAATCAAAGTACAATTTCAGCATTTAAACAATAGCGCCAGCAGGTCAGGTCTGCATGGCAGCAAAAGCACAACTGCCCACTTCTCGCGCTGCAGTGACTTTCAAGGTCCGGCCCCGCCTCCAAGCTCCTCCTCCTACAGGCTGATTGGTTGAGGCCTATCGGTGGGGGAGCTGGATGAGCGTCAGGGAGAGGCGGAGAACAAGCATTTAATTTTAAAAATGCACGAAGTTCGCGATTCGGGTGAGTATTTTAAAAAAAATTCAGAGTACAATTTCAGCATTTAAACAATAGCGCCAGCAGGTCAGGTCCGCGCGGCAGCAAAAGCACAATGTGGGGGGGGGATTGGTGACCTCCACACTTTTTCTTTCTGCCCCGTGGGCTGAAGAATAATGAAGCGCGGGAGTCCGCGCTTCGTTTTTTTAAACATTTTGGCCGAATTTCGCGCTGGGTTTGCGAATCTTGCCAATTTTATTGTAATGCTTTTTTGGGCCCTGGGGATCCTTATGGGACCCCTGAGCAGGCCTAGGGGGTCAGGGTGTTTGTACCCTGCCCCCTTTTCTTGTGTTTTGTGTTCGTTTTTCTGTTTTCTTGTGCCTCTACCGAGGCACAAGATGGCTGCCAACGCTTGCTGGTTTGGAGTGTTGACAGCCAATTTGCATGCAGCTCGTGTTTGGGAGGGTGCGCAGATCCTACGTGCCTCTAGATATCGATATTTTTTTAATTTTGATTTACTCAGCAACTACTGAACGGATTTACACCCTTTAACAAAAGGGGTTCTTTCTGAACCAAGGGCTACCTTTTTGCCAAATTTGGTGTAATTCCGTTCAGCAGTTCGGGCTGTAGTCGTGTCTAAAGTTTCCTATGGAAAATTGCATGGGGAAAACACGTTTTGGGACCCCCCTTTTTTCCCTGACCCCCCTTGATGAATCACCCCTAAACTTTCAAGAAAGTAGCTGACTAGAGCGGCCCATAAGTTTTGAAAATTTTAAGAAGGTTCGTCAATCGTCGCCAAAGTTATTGGGAATAGAATGTTGCAATTTTCCTATGGTAACAAGGTCCTAACTATAACTACCTACTGGCGACTGCCAGTAGGTAATGTGAATGTATATGTAAATGACGAAGGCTAAGGCTTAAACGCGTCTTGTTTTGTATATTTTTGCGCAATAAGCCAAACTGAGGTTTAAACCAACGAGATTGCTGGTCCGGTCATTTGTTTGACAGTGGAGCGGAAAATATATATATATATATATATATATATATATATATATATATATATATATATATATATATATATATATATATATATATATATATATATATATATATATATATATATATATATATTTGTGTGTGTATATATAAGAAAAACTAGACCCAGATAACGTGCTCTGCATGCACCACAAGGGCATGGACTCCACAGGTATGTGCTTAATCCAACAAATGTATTCCTTTAGACATGGCTGTATGACTCATTCCGGTCACCGCGGGTGGCCTTGCTCACATAACACTACGCGCTGCAGGAACAGCTGATATATTCAATTTCCGAACTATGTTACTGATTGCATTCATGGCCATGGACAAAAAACTACTCATAATGTGAATTTACGGACAATTGAAAAAGAAATTCTCCAATCTTATCCTATATGTGTTATAACTATATTCATCTGTTATAGTACAATAAAAGCCAAAATAAGATCATAATAAAACAATATATATCTTGTAAAGTGAATACACAGTCCGACTTAAATGCCTAATTGCTGCTAGTGGATCATTGATCTCTTATCTGAATAGATATTATCCAGTGTCCACCTTTGTTTACATAGTGTTATATAAAGTCAAATTAATGTCATCATAACATAATAAAAAGCAGGGGCAATTGTGTTTGCTAAAAGCATATCTCACAGGAAAACCGCAGCCTGAATATTGTACTAGAATCAATGTTATGGCTTATTTACAATAGCAGGAGCATTGCCTAAAAATTCACAAAAAAATATATATAATCCATGGCAATACAGTACTAATCAACAAGACAATAAAGTGCAAAGTGCACATTTTTCCTAAAGTGCATTAATATTGCAAAGTGATCTGTGCAAAGTGATGCATGTCCCTTAAAATCAGGGAACTGCGAAACAGCAGATTAAAATTGACTTCTATCTTATAGCTATGAGTCATAGACACAGTTATCTCATATAGCACAATCATCAGGGCCGGACTGGGAACCATAACCGGCCCTGGCAAAGTGCTCGACCAAATCCCCCTCCACACTCTAGGGGGTTGGAAGTGCCGCCAAGCTCTTTGTCGGGCCGGTTTTTAGCCGATTTTGGTACAGGGCCGAAAACGGCCCTGTAAAAAAAACGGCCCCCAGGGACCCAAAACAGGCCCCCACCCGTGCAGCGCACCGGGGGATTGCCTGGTGCCCGCTATGGCCAGTCCGGCCCTGACAATCATTATATCAGTAAAGTTCCCTAATGTCTAAGTATCTCAATAGTGAATATACAAGATTTGACTCTACAGAGATATTGAAATCGTCAGAGAAATATCAGAGGTTACGTTGAAGGAGACGCAGAGTTTCTAATGTTAGCTTGAGTTAAACAGTGCAGAATTAATGTCTGAAATGATAGAAATACTTCAAGTGTGGCCGGGGTGAATTCCTGAAGATATGGAAATTTGCTGTCAGCAAATATTTCATCATTTCTGAATTCAAGGGTTTAAAGAAAATTCAAAGAAAATTGTGAAGATTTTCTCCCTGATTGAGACAATTTTGGGCTCTAGAGTCAAGTTCCAATATGAATTTAGACTCAAGTTGTCTAGGGAGTTTTTCCCATTGCCTCCTCTTATCATTGGTGGCACTGCCCCTATTACATAGTATCTTAGACACTCCAGATTGTTGTTATTCATTACTTTGAAGAGTCGAGCTACAGGGTATGTAGAGTCGGAATTAACTGTGGCCCTCTGATGCTGCAGGATTCTGATATGAGCCTATAGCTTCATGCTGCCTACATACTGAAATCCACAGGTACATGTTAAAACACATACCCCGAAATCAGTTTTACAGTTGTATACTTCCTTCAATGGAATGGATTTACTACCAAAGGCAGAGGTGTATTCAAAGGTGTTCTTTCCAAATGTATATGCTCTATATGAGCTACATTTGTAGAAGCTATGTTTTAAAGATTCTGGGCAAATCACTTAATCTCCCCGTGCCTAAAAATGAATGTGTGTCCTCATGTAACGTAACATGTAACGTAACTGGTGCTATGTAAAGCGCTCTGATACCCGATTCGGTTCGGGTCTAGTTCGCGCTATATAAAACTCTGTAAAAAAAAAAAAGTTAACCAATTACCTTTAGCTGTGAACTTCTGAGTTGGTAATTCGGGACTGCTTCTCACTACAGCACTTTTCACAGATATGGTCCCTCTAAAAGTGAGAGTGGGTGTCGGTGGTAGACGTTCCTCCAGGATAGTATCTGCCATAACTATAGACAATTGCTATTAACAATGGACCTCACCTGATTCTGTTGATGACTATAAGTAGTTATGAGGCAAACCTCTGATTTTGACTAAGGGTGGACGTAGTTCGCGAAGTAGCGCTACGCGAAGCTACGCGAAGTGCACTTCGCACTATGCGAACTTCACGTAGCACTACGCGAGCTGCGTAGTAGCATGTTCGCACTGTGCAAGATGCGTTTTCAATGATTGCACAGTGCGGACAAGCATCCGGCACTGTGCAAGCATTAAAAACGGCATCTTGCACAGTGCGAGCTGTAGTTTTCTGCTGCTCGAGTAGATTATTACTTGAGCGGCAGCTTTCTCAACGACAACAGGTAGTTTCTCATTGAGAGCGGTCGCGAGCATGCGCAACCACTCACAATGAGAAACCTGACCTCCTCGCGTTGAGAATCTCGCCGGGATGTCATTTTGCTTGCTCGCGTCGCGAACATGACGTTCAGGACCGCGAACAAGCAAAAAATGACCGCTGCACTACGCTACGCTGCACTACGCATGTTCGCACTGTGCTACGTGCAGCTCGCATAGTGCGAAGTTGCGAAAACTTCGCAAACTCTGCGAGCGTAGCGTAGTGCTTCGCCCAGGGTTAATTTTGACCCACCTCTACTTGAATCACGAGATGGCTTGTCGTAGTCAGACCAGAGTTCAGGTTCTAAAGACAGCAAATTGTCCCTGGAAATGTTCCTCACTTTCTCTAGAGCTTTTTGAATTATTTGCTTTTTGTACCCTCTTTCACTGAATCTGATTTTGGCCTCTTATATGCAGTGATGGAATTCCTGGCCAGTGCTGTGTATCCTCCACAACCTCAAAAACTCTCCATAGGTAATGCTTTCTATAAGATGGTGTGGATGGAAACTCAAGGCATGCAGGGTTGAGTTTTCAGCAGTACTTTTCCGATGTATGGTAGTTTCTACTTTGTTACTGACTATTTTATTGTGCACATCTAAAAGAATCAATGGTTACCCTGTCCATCTCAGCATTAGATTGCAAATTGACGTTGTGAACATTAATGTCATTAACAAATTTCATAGCATCTTCCCTTGAACCTTTCCACATGATAATAATATCATCATTGAAATGCATCCAACTGATAACATGATTGTCATATTCCTCCTTATGCGCCACTTGGAGGACCTTCTCCTCCCATTGTGCCACGTGTAAACACGTGTAGCTCGGGGAGAAGCAAGCCCCCATGGCTACCCCTCTAAGTTGCTCAAATTCTTCATTGTTAAACATGAATAATTATTGTAGAGGCAAAAACTAATAATTTCTAAAATCACATCATTGTGTTTGTAGCAGCTGATATGTCTTTTGTTGAAATAATGTTCCACTGCTCTAAGTCCATCGATATGGTTAATGATAGTGCATAAAGACGTAATGTCTAATGTGATCAATATACAATCTTTGGACCAGGGGACATTTTTAAGTTTGCTTAAAAAATGACTAGTACTTCTGTCGGATGGCAATGTTCGTACAAACTCTTGTAGGTACTAGTCACAATATTGTGATACTTTTTCCAAAAGTCCTCCTCTAGCCAAGATGATTGGTCCTCCTGGAATGCGAGTGACTTTTTAATGAATTTTTGGGATGAAGAATGTAACTGTTGTTACTGGAAAATCATTTCGTAAAAACAAAAATTCAGCATTAGAGATGAGCCCATCCCTCTTCCATTTCATCAGGTATTTACCGGATGTCTCTTTGGTTGCTTTCAGTTGTAAAAGGTAAGACTTTTTGTAACACACCATGTCTTCCAAGTGTCTGAGTGCTTCTAAGAAATATTCACTCTTGGGCCAAAGCACTACGTTGCCACCTTTGTCCGATTTGTTGATGATCACAATATTTTTCTTTTGTCATTTATTGATTAGTTCATGGTATTTCTCGTCTCTATATTTCATATTCCGAAATTTTCATTGTGTTTGAGATTCTAATTTCCTAAGCCCATCTATCACTACATGTGGAAGATGTTGATGGCATCTCGAGGCATATTAGTGATAAACGTTGATGCTGGTTTGAAACGACTAGAGGTGACTGTGGATAGATTGATGCCAGCCTCATAAAGTAGACTCTGAGGATACCATGTCCTCTCCTGTGCTGTTTTGTGCCAAAGCGTTCAAAGTTTTGGAGTGCAGGTATGTCAGATAATAGTAAATTGGAAGAGTTGGATGCAGAGGCCCCTGGTACAGATGACTATGTATCATCAGATTTCTTGATGGCAAAATAATTGGTTAACTTTATCTTTCTAATACATTTGAACACATTCACTTGTCGTTTGTACATAATTTAAGTTACTTTCGAGGCAGAATGAAAGTCCCAATGAGAGTAGTTGTGTCTTAGCTGCATCCAACTTGATATCTGACAGATTGATGACTGCATTGTTTCCCCTTATTGTTTTTTCTTCCAACAATTGTCTTATTGCCTCATGTTACTTCTGTTTGTTGCATTGCCTCTTTGCCCTCCTTCAATGGTTGCATCCTTCTCTTGTGTCGATTGGGGATTCCGTCGCCTTGAGGTCTGACGACGGTCCCATCTTAAAAAATGTAGTTTCCCCATGTCTTCACCACCTTCACCTCCTATGGTTATAGAATTCTCTGATTCGGTTTCACTTGGTATTGAACTTGCGTCTGATGTTGAAGCTGACTGAGATCCATTGTCTTGATTATTGGTGTTCACCTGCTGTCCTGTTTAATTACTGTTGGTGAAGTGCTTGCGCTTGATAAAGTCATACTTTTTGGCCAAAGTAAAAATTTGACCCGATTAATAATCAAGTTTGTCGCGACCAAACTTAAAGGCTTTCCTGGTTTTTATTATCTCCTCTTGTTTCTCTTGTATATATGTATACATTTATTTTCAAGGTACATATATGTGGAGTTAAGCATAGTAAAAACATTGCTTAGCCACTGAACCCTACCTCCAATATATTTGTGTCCTCTATATTCTTTTGTTTTTTATAAATCTTTTTTATTAAAAATACATCTGCATGTAATACAATACAGAGGACCGGGCAAATTATACATCACAGTACTTATGGGTGGAAGGGTATATAAACATTACAAAGGAGAGGAACATTACGGGGAAATGGAGTCATCTTGTTCGATGCTACGAGGTGGTGTACAGATCTCTCCTCTATAATTATTCCACGAGTTCCAGATATGTGAACACTTCTAGGGCATCCCCTTGCAAGATATACTGTTTTTTTTCAAAACATACACCAATCGAGGTTTCTTTCCAAGGCTTCTTAGGTAGGTGGATGTGCAGCCCCCCACAGTTGCGCAATATTTCTTTTTGCCAACATGAACCCCAGAGTGGCCCACTGCGTCTGCGAAGTGTTTAAATCCACGGGCTCCCAAATATTTAGAATGCTCGCCTTGCCTCCGGACGGAGGGAGACACGTAACACCTAGTTGATTGTGTCATGCACTTGGAGCCTGTAAGAGCTAATGTGTGTACATTCCCAGATAGCATGCATGAATGTGCTGGTGAGGAAGCATTGCCTTTTACATTCTCCTGTGTCAGCCCACCCCATGCGTACTTGAAGTCCTGTGAAGGATTTCAAGCTGAACCAGTCGCAAGCGTGCTGGGTTAGCTACAACTTTAGGGGAAAACACCACTACTTGCAAATCCTCATTGTCTAGTTCTATCCCATCCCGCACCCAATTATCCTGCAGAGTTTGGAGAGGGTCCGCCATGTGGTTCATTAATTTTTTATATATTAGTGAGATCGTTTTTGCGGGAAGGAGACCTTCAAAAACTCTGTCCTCCAATAGAGAAGCCTCCGGGGGTTCACTTCCTCTAGGTAACGAAGACTGGAGGGAGTGTAGGACCTGTATATAACGAAAATATTCTGTGTCTGCCAGTTCGTATTCACTCTGAAGCTTATTGATGGACTTGATCTCTCCTTTCCCCCAAATATCCTTGATAGCTGAAATTCCAATTAGATCCCACCTGTCAAAGCCCTTCGTTTTCCAAAGGTTGCCCAGTTTCTCTGGGTCCCAAAGAGGGGTGGCCAATGTTAGTTTGGTTCCCCAACCTGGTGAGCCAGTAGCGTCATGCCAAATTTGAACCGAGTGTTTCGTGGGGCCTGTTCATAAGAATCGTTTAGGTTGCGAGTACAATGCTCTGCCATAGTTCCGACCGGGAAGGAGCCACTTGTCCATGGCGTAGCCCAGGTCATCTGGATGACCATACGTACCTTGATTAATGGCCGCCAGCTGGGACGCGCAATAGTATTTCCTATCGTTCCAGTTTAGCGTTAGTATGTTCAGAGCAATTCGAGGTCTGCCGTCCCATAATAGGTCCCTTTGTAGGCCCTCAATTTCCTTGAAGTAATGTGCTGGAACTACGTCCAAAGTGTTTTGTAGGGCATAGAAAAACCTTGGTAGGGTCATCATTTTAAATAGGGCGGCTCTGTCCAGAAGTGAGATGGGGAGCGTCTGCAGAGGGGGAAGATGATTTTGGGCATATCGGACCGAGGATTAAAGTGAGACAAAAATCCCCAAGTATTTAAATCCAACCGAGTAAATTTGTATTTGGCAGTTTCAGGGAGGGACAGGAGGGTTCCCCCTCCAAACAAATAGTAAGGATTTACCCCAAATGATGGAAAGTCCTGAGAATCTACCAAAGACTGTAAGAATGTCTAAAACTACTGTAAGAGATTTTTGGGGGGAGCTCATATAGAGCAATATGCCGTCTGCGTACAAAAATATGTGGTCCTCCCATCCGGGGGACCACAGCAGCCCCCTTATCATTGGATCCCCACGGATCCAGGTAGCAAGGGGTTCCAAGACCAGGGAAAAAAGGAGGGGGATGGCGGTCAACCCTGAAGAGTTCCCCGACTAAGTGAAAATGTAGCTGACACTTTGTTATTCACCACCACTTGTGCCAGAGGCGCCGAGTACAGAAGACGCACCTATTGGATGAACTCTGAACCAAATCCAAACTTAATCAAAACTGCCCATAAATAGGGCCATTTAATAGTATCAAAGGCCATGGTCCCGTCTAATGACACAATCACAGCTGGTTCACGCAGGGTGCGGGCTCTATCTATCACCCCATGTACTATGCGTAGGTTTAGGGCTGTATTTCTATGGGGAATGAGGCCGGATTGATCGGGATGTAGTAAGGCACTGATCACTTTCACCAAGCGGTTACCTAGGAGTTTGGCCAAGATTTTGGGTTCAGCGTTCAGAAGAGAGATGGGCCTGTATGAGGCACAGTCTGTTTTGACCTTTCCCTCCTTGTGGATGGTGACATTAGTGGCTATTCTTTGCTCCAGGGGCAGCATTGCTTCTTCCTGAGATTCTTCAAACAAAGGGGCCTATTAGGATGACGGGCGGACTTTGTCCGCCCGCCATCCTGTTGAAAAACGGGACCGCCCGCCATAAGGGCTTGGGCCCCGTCCTTGGAATTAGGATTTACCCGCCACAGTCGCGGGTGCATACCGCATTTTTAACATTGCGGCTGGCGGTGCTGAAAGCGTCGCCCGACGCAATGCTAAAAAAGCATGTTGTGCGTTTCAAAGCACAACATGACAGGCACTGCATTGTGCCTGCAATGATGCACTTCGAAATGCCACCCCCCGGAGTCCCAGGGGGCCTGCAACGGGCCCCCGCAGAGAGTCTCCGGATGCCTTTCCATGGCAGCATTGCCGCTACGGAAAGGCATTCCCCAAAGCCCATCCTAATATGGCTGGCGGTGTCTGATAAACACCGCCACAATATTAGACCTTTTCCGCCCCGGTCGCTCACAAGGTGGAAATTCTGTCCGCTGCGGACCCCCCAGCCATCCTAATGTGGCGGGGGTAATTTCTGTGCGGATGGCGGGCGGATTGCCCCTGCCAGGCCGGCGACTGGTGGGGGGAATCCACCCACCATCCTAATGGGCCCCATAGTTTTCAAATAGGGGGCAAGTTTATCTGGCCTAAGTTTGTAAAGCCAATACTATATATTTCCCTCACACACCGTTATACCATCTCATTGAACATTGTTCATATACATTGATGTAAACATCAAAACACAACAGTGACAACTATAATCATCTCATTATTATTTTATTTTATCAAGACATTTCTTGTCTTTTTTCATCTCATTATTGTTTTATTTTATCAAAAACTTTTCTTTTTTTGGATTATTATTTTCCTTATGTTTCTCTATTAAATCACATTTATACATTGTTCATCTTGGTTTGTAAAATCACAAATATATTTCTTTTAGTCAGTGATTCTTCAAATACAAAAAATCATATAGAAACATATTCAGAACCAGTTTTTAGAAAAAACACACACAAAATCCCTAGATTAAATTTCATAAGTACAATCATACTTCATTCACACCAACTCATCCACTTACACACCAACTACAAACATCCAGTATCCGCACACAGTTGAGTGTAATCTATGACAAGAGAAAGCCCCTGCCACGAACAGAATCACAGTGCAGGGCACGAGGCTCAACACAAGGTCGACGCGCGTTTCGGTGAAGTCAAGATGTTAGGACCACCTTCCTCAGGACTTTTCCAGATACCTATCTTTCAATTCCCAGGGGACATAAAACAAGTAAGGCAGTATTAGTTCAAGATGATAATATAGAGAGAATCAACTTGGGTTCCTGACTCGTAATCCATCCGGATCACCAGTTAAGTGTGTCTCTGTGTTGCAAAGATTATATGAGATTGTAATCTATATTTTCTTAGATAGGAAAGGGCATCTCGAATAGCTAATGACAAGCAGGTATACCGACAGACAATCTCGCAGAGTCGTGTACGCCTCTGATTCTACTTCTGTATTTTGAATATAGTGCCTTTTGCTCGAATTCCTCGACACCAAAGCGTTTTCTATATTTTTACCTTTTAGTTGTCCAACTGACGCTTCCGTGTCGGCCGCCTGATGACACAAATGTCTCTCGTCCGGCAATTTCCCCAACTGTGGGTCCTGACTTTAGGCCACACTGCAGGCCGTAACTCTCCGGGGGTGATATCTCTCCCGTCGCGCGCGTTTTGCGAACCAGAGCAGGCGGGTTGGGCTTTGCTGATGTTCCGACGTCAGGGGCTGTCGACGGGTGCTGTGGATGGTCCTTCAGGATACAGGAGGGGCTAGGGCAGTTGACAGAGCTTGCACACAACGTGGCCATCTTCAGTTCGTGCTTGGCCACGCCACTTTGTCCTCTATATTCTTGATGTGATATTTTGTCCACATAATATCTTTAACTCGATATTTTGCCAAACGCCTTTGACACTCCTATACACCTCTTAGATCTTGTAAGAGCAGATTTATTTACGAAGACCTGCTGAATACAGAATTTCCAATTACCTCTTCATTAACTTTGGACCAATCAAGAGGGGTCAGAAACCTTGTTCCACCACACTGGCAAGGTGGATTAGGACAGTTATATCATCAGCCTATCAAGAGTGTGATAAAGAGATCTCTCATGTGATTCAGTCTCTATCTACTTAGCGGTATGGCAGCTTCCTCAGCCAAATAAGCAGGAGTACCCATTAGAGATATATGGAAAGTGGCTACCTTGGCCATCTCAATCTACATTTAATTTGCATTGCAGATTAAACATGGCACAGGGTTCAGAACTAGCATTTCAATTGTAGGAGTTATTAGGATCCATGACTGTTTAGATATGTTTTTCTTCCATTGTCAAAACTGAATTAAGGATTATTTGTTAGGGGGGGAATGAGAATGAAGAATAATGCAATCTTTCTATCTGTTCATGTCTACAGTATTCATTCCTTGCTGATGAAGGAGTATTTTCGGTTGGGCAGACCTCATGGAATACGTGGTGGGATGAGGAAGGAGAAGAGGAGCTAATGACCTGATTACTTTCTAGTAATCTTCATTACTCCGATTCTTCCTTACTCATCCCAATACTTACTAAGTCTCCTTCATCAGCCTCTTATCAGAAAGCCTGGATCAATAACAGGGAGTATTATGGTAAATCCTCTGTCTATGTATAAAAAGCAAAGAAGACAGCTTTAAAACAGTAGAAGAGAAATCGTCAGTTGGTGCATTCAATCGTGGACTATGTATTGGGAAGAATAAAAGTAATGGAGATTATCGGTAAGTAATTCAAGCATAATCAGCCACGTACTTCATTTGCAATTTACTCCCAAAAATGTTTAGAGCTGAAACAGATTGAAAGTTACTGAAAAGGGAACCATGAATAGTGCTGCCTAGAGGTAGACCCTTCACAAAGGTTACACTTTTTTTTATAGATTGCTCTATCCAAGTGTTAAACTAGTAGTAATAATGTAAAATGTGTTCCCAGTCAATGCATTAGAATGGCAACATTCTGAAATAATTCTGCCATAGAATGTGTCATATTACAACAATGTAGTCAATTTTGCTGTATTATTTGACCCTCTATCACAGCTTGATATCAGGGGCCCTGTTCATGAATGCAGTCACTAGATGAATAGACTCTGGATACAACAAAACATGAATCAATTCTCAGAATGAAAATATAAGACACAAAGTGTGCAAAAGAGATATAGAGCTATCAACTACAAAACACCTCACACACAGTCTTATATATTATTTCTTCCCTAGGAAGAGATGTCTGGATTTTGATGCAAATTCCTACTTTCTAGCAATGAATCAGAGCAGGGAAACTGCAAAGCAAATGGAAAATGCAAACTGTCCTTTCAAGAAAAATAGAAATTTCACTTCTCTTCTTTGGCTTCTCTATCTAAAAAGACAAGAAATCTTGACAAAGTAATGATGAAGCTTTGAGTTTGAAACAAGGTGAAGGATTTCTGGCCTTTGCACAAGCAGTAGTTTGCACAAGGGTTGGAAAACACTGACCCTCTCTTAATCAAGGCATATGAGGGAAATCCTTGATACATAGGTGATCAGATTAGTAAGCGAGACCTGCTGGCTCATGACATGAGAGGGAGACGCTATTATGGACACACTCTAGCATTATCACACGACTGACAAAAATTTGGACAACTATGTTGAATAATCAGGAAACTTCAATAAAAATGTGATGTATATTTATTAGCAGCATGGTAATCCATCCACAGGTATCAGAGTCCAGCTGTAACTGACTTCTCATCCAACAACATTTCAGATCCACAAGCATGTGGAATACAGAACCCTGTTGAATGAAAACATGTCGCATGCAGTGGCATGTGACCTTAACCATACCAATTAAAGTGATATATCATAAAATGAGAATACAACATCTTCCCTTTTCAAAACAAATGAAACAAAAGAGAACAAAATAAATATGTACAGTATTTAGAAAAGAAAGAAAAGAATGACATTACATTCAGTCAGAAAATCTTTTAGGTAAATTGACAACACGTTTTGCATCCTTGACTCTATGAGCTATAGAATCTTTTGTGTCTATACAGAGATACTCATCAGACAGATTATTGTGAACATTATAGGGTTTAGAACATTTGGCTAATCTTCCCATATTCCAAATCCTACCATCTTGAGTCATGACACTGTTGGTAAACACTTTTTTAATCTCAATTGGATCACCAAATTTATTGGATCCTTTGGCCAAAAGACCAGGTTTAAGAATTCTAACCCATTCACCCTCCTGAAAAAATTGTCTTTTGGTATTCCATTTCTTGTCATACCATGATTTCGTTTTCAACTGTTTATTTTCTACACGTTTAGCCACATCAAAAAGGTTTTCCTTATCATCCATAGAAACCTTGCTATACTTCTCTTTTAACCACCAAGGTAGAACACTGGAGGCTGGGTTGCGACCTTTGAAAAGTTTAAAAGGACTCACCTCTGTAGTAGAGTGGGGCGTGATGTTATAAGTCCACAATCTCTCTCTTAAAGCACTTACCCAATTTTTTCCACATTTGACAGATTCTACAATAAAATTCTTCAACACTCGATTAAACCTTTCCACTTGCCCATTCTCGTGTGGTTCGTATAAAGATGTTAATCTGTGGACAACATTACAATCTTTAAGGAAAGTAGACATTTCCACAGAAGTCAACTGCACCCCATTATCAGATACCATTACCAAAGGACAACCTTCTCTAGTAAAAATTTCCTTGAAAAATCCTATCACAGCTTCTGTGGAAGCTTTGGGTACAAATTTAACTTCCGGCCACTTGGAGTGGTAATCTATCATAACCAAAGCGTACTTTGAAGATTCTGCAACATGTGAAAAGGACCAGAAATATCAAATGTAACCTTTTCCCACGGTTCCAATGGCCACTTAACCATTTTGAGGGGTGGAGTAATAGTTCTCAACATTCTGTCACTGGATGCACAATCCTGACATTCTCTGACAATTCTATCAATGAATCTGTCAACCCCAGGCCACCAAAAATATGACCTAACTAACCTTTTCATAGAAGAAATGCCAGGATGAGTCTTATGTGCCACTTTAAGTATGACATCCTGCATTCCTTCTGGAGGAACACACTTACCCGACTTAAAAATAAAACCAGACTCCAACTCCAATTCCTCTTCCACATTATAGAAAGGCAACAGCTCTGCTCTAATTTTATCCTTACTTGGCCATCCCTCAGTGATATAACCTTTGAGTTCCTCCCATCTATTATCCTTCTGTACACATTCCAACCACAACGATTCAGAAATATCCTGAAAAGAATCTTGTAAAACATCCTGAACAGTAACCACAAAATCCCTTTCATGTAAAGTACCCACTACATCCTGTACACACGGTAAACGCGATAAACAGTCAGCCATAACCTTCTTTTTTCCAGGAACATAACAAGTGACAACATTATATTCTTGTAACTTTGAGGAAAGTCTGGCTATCCTGGCTGTTGAATTCCATCCACCACCAACCGATAGAATGTTGACCAATGGTTTGTGGTCTGTCCTAAGAACGAACTTTGAACCCCAAACATACAGTCTGAAATGCTCAATTGCCCAGACACAAGCAAGAAGTTCCTTTTCTATCACCGCATACTTTCTCTCAGACTCATTGAGTGTTCTGGATGCAAATGCTACAACCCACTCATTATCACCTTCTTTCTGCGACAAAACACTACCTAATCCATACAGACTTGCATCCACTGTAATTACACATTCCTTGTTTATACGGAAAGGTTTAAGAGTAGGAGAACTTATAATATCATTTTTGATTGTTTCAAAAGCTTGTTGTTGTGTCGCAGACCACTTGAACTCTTCACCTTGCCTCAATAATTTTCTTAGAGGTTCCATCTTAGTTGCAAAGTTTACTACAAATTTGCTGTAATATTCGCACATTCCAGCAAATGACAACAACTGATCTTTATTTGTTGGAGAGGGCGCTTTGATAATTGCATCTACATTTGATTTTTTTGAAACAACACCATCACCCGATAATGTGTGTCCTAAATACTCTACTGACTCCTGAAATAACTTACACTTATGTGCCTTAAGAGTAAGTCCATTTGACTCTAATCTTCTGCAAACCTCTTGTAAATGTGTTTCATGTTCATTCACATTTTTTTTAAAAACTAAGATGTCGTCCTGAAAACATTTGACAAACATATCCAAATCTCTGAAAATATGGAACATTGTCCTTTGAAAAACGGATGCAGCTGATGCCAGACCAAATGGCATACGTACATATTGGAATAAACCTTGAGGTGTTATGAATGCTGTGAGTTTCCTTGAAGTTTCTGTTAACAGAATCTGGTGATAAGCTGATCTCAAATCTAGTGTTGAAAATATTTTTGCTCCTTCTAACATTGACACAAGCTCACTAATATTGGGCAAAGGATGACAGTCAATTACAATATTGGCATTTAGTGCTCTTAGATCCACACACAATCTTAATTTTTGATCCGGTTTTCTTACCAAAACTATGGGAGAAACCCACTCTGACGATTCTATTGGTTCAATGATGCCCTCATCAAGTAGATCCTTTAACATGCCTTTAAGTTCTTCCCTGATGTTGATGGGTACACCTCTGAGCTTTTGTAAAACTGGTGTATGGTTTCTTTTGAGAACAATATTATGCGAAAAATGTTTGAGCTTTCCTAATTTTTCACAAAACACAGAACTAAAAGATTTTACCAGATTATCAGCTTTCTCCACATTAGTAGTATTAACATTAGATGGTTCAATCAACGAAACAGTACCCATAAGACTATCATCACAAAGTGAAATGGGATCTTTAGCACGTGGATTGATCTGGATTCCTAATTTCCATTGATCCAGCCATCCTAAAACATTAACACCCCTGAGAGAAATGTATAATTTTATGTCAGCCTTCCTATTTCTAAATTGAATCATTACCTGAAAGGAACCAAGAATATCAATTCTTGTACCAGAAAAGTTCTTTGCACTAATATCAGATTCTTTCATTTCATTCAACATTAGAGACTTAGCTAAAATTTTGTTGAAATACTCATGAGTAATAATAGTCCAAGGCGAACCAGAATCCACCATGAGAGACAACTCATTTTCACAAATTTTGAAAACACAATCAGGTGGTTTAAGGTGTAACAAGGCCTGGTCATCAATGATGGATACTACAAAACCATTAGATTGTGACTCAACATTATTGATTATATCTACATTTGCTTCCGCTACAGAAGAAACAGAACTCTTATTATGAATTTGAAAGCGTCTGTCTCTACACATGTTTCCAAAGTGACCAATTCTTTTACAAAAATTGCATTCTTTTTTAAGTGCTGGACAACCTGGAAAAGAAGCTTAATGAGATTTGTTTCCACATCTAAAACACATTCCTTGCATATTACTAAAATCATTAGACTTTTATGTAAAATTTGTTTTAGGTCTGAAAGGTACATATTTTGTTGAAGGTTGATTAACAACAAATTTGTTATCCTGTCTATTCTTAATAACGCAAACTTCTTCTTCAGGGACTTTCTTTTCTGTATCATTTCTAATAGTTTTCATCCATAAGTAAGATTGTTCTTGTGCTTTCGCAATTGCAATTGTCTCTGTAAGGTTGGGATCACCCATAACCCAAAGTTTGTCTTGTATCTTTTTGCATTTAACATGTACAATGATCTGGTCTCGAATCATTTCATCTGTCATCATACCAAAATTGCAATGTAAACTTATAGATCTTAAAGAAGTTAAAAAGTCATCAAAAGTCTCATCTTCCTTCTGTTTTCGAGTGTAGAACTTAAAACGATTTAAAGCAATGCTGACATTGGGTTTAAATCTTTTCTCAAGTCTCGCTAATGCTTCAGTGTATACATTCATGGAATCTCCACCACCATCACTTTGAGAAATTATTTGTGGTAAAGATCTAAAAATACCTTGCCCTTCCGAACCAAGGCAATGTAAAAGAATATTCTTTTTCCTCTCAGAACCCATTCTTTCACCATCAATAGCCTTCATATAAGTCATGAACTCCTCTTTCCATCTTGTCCACGGCATGGGTGGATCTCCTTTAAGTTGTAAAAATTTAGCAGGAGGATCAGATTGCATGTTGTGTAACAAATAAGTTGACAATTATATTATAAATTGTAGAAACTTGGAGTTCTGTTAAATTAATTTATGATTATTCTTTTTTGTTTGCCTTTAATCTGCTAGTGGAGCAGAGATTGGATATATGTTCCTTACAATGTTTTAATAGTTAATAAAAAAACGAGTTTTCTGACTTGAAATAAATAATGAAGGAATTATACACAACACACGCTGTATTTCCGTGAGGTAAATAGTCTTGAATGAAATTTTTTTGAATATTTCCAAGAAATGACATCAAATGAATAAACAACTTACTTTTATGCGTTTTACAAAATTGTGTCGAAAAACGAGGTCTGTAGATATGTTAAATCTTGAAGAAAAATCTGTCACGTTACCAAGGAAACCAAAGCAAAACAATGATGGCTGTGATGCGGTGACGTGAGAGCGTGATGAATGCTATGCGTCATACAGATTTATGCGCATGCGCCTGAGAGATTCAGTGATCTATGCGCGCTTTAGTCAGTTTCATGCGCATACGCTCGAGTCACTGCCTGAGAGATCGGAAGATGTTTACAATGAAGATTCTTCAACGTAAAAGCAGGTAAACATCGAAAAAAAATCTAAAAGGTTGGACGAGTGTAGTAAATAAGAAATTTTGCGCATTGAAGGCAAATGTGAATTAAAAAAAGTATATTAAAAATTGAGACAGTATAAACGCTAAGGAATGCAGGAACAGTTTGTAAAAATGGTAATAAAGAGTAAAATTCAGCCGCAGGTGCGATCATAGCACATAAATATTCCCTTTCAGCCGCAGGTACAATCACAGTACATTGAAGATAAAGTATAAGAAAAGTACATACCAACAGTTCAGTAGAAAATATGTAAAATAGTGAGTTCAACACCACTAAAATCCATGCTGCTTAGTGGTGATTTCCCTCGTCGCCATATTTTGTTGAATAATCAGGAAACTTCAATAAAAATGTGATGTATATTTATTAGCAGCATGGTAATCCATCCACAGGTATCAGAGTCCAGCTGTAACTGACTTCTCATCCAACAACATTTCAGATCCACAAGCATGTGGAATACAGAACCCTGTTGAATGAAAACATGTCGCATGCAGTGGCATGTGACCCTAACCATACCAATTAAAGGGATATATCATAAAATGAGAATACAACAAACTATAATTAGCAAGTACCTACCTGATCATGTTGCCAAGGATGTTATTATTAGCAAAGGGGCCTGTTGAACAAAAGCATTTTTGGTTATTTCCATTATTACTACTTTACGTACTCACAACTACACTTGATAAATCTCTGGGCCTAGATCTCTTCTTATGACTACTCTATAAAGTGAATGCAGAGTTCTCTGCCATGAGTGTGGAGAACTGTTCCCACAGAGGTATATGTTTTTGAAGTACATGTGGAGGAGCTAGTGAAAGTAGGAGGAAATGGGTAATATAAATTGGTGGTTATGGGAAATTATGAAGTAGGGACTACAAGATACTCAGAAAGAAATCGGCGAGACGCTAAGCTGTCATAGGAAAAGATTAAAAAAAATACATGAAAACTACTTTTATGTGTCAAATATTAAAATACTACTTTTAAAAATTAAATTAAAACATAGGCGCACACCAGTACATATAGCTACATTTGGTAGAGAACACATTGTGAATGGCTTCAATCACAGTCAACACATCTTCTGCAAAGTGCAGGATTTCCAGTCAAGACTCCACCACGCAAAACAACAGCATGCACTGAGAATGTTCTGGGCTGCATCTTCCAATTTATTTCTGATTAATATACCTTGATAGTAGCCTTAGAGCAAAAGGGGTTAGCAACAACTTAAATCTCAAGGTACAGTGTGATCATAACAACAACAAAATAAAAGTCTGAGTCAGTACCTTGAAGTTAAATAATTTTTTGCATACTCTAAGCAAGACTAAAATAAATCAATCTCAAGAACATACTAAAAAAATACAAGATTATCAAAGGAAGACCAAAGTGTCATACAATATTGGTCCTCAACAGTAAAGAGCATATAATAATTTCTGTGGCAGCTATGCAGAAAGTAAGACAAATGATTTGATGACTGGATGAATGGTTTTGATCTTTCTCTCCATACATAGAAAATATTTAAAACCTTTACTAAACTGTTAGAAATGGGGGTATTTAGTTGGCAGAGGTAGGTAACTTTGTCTAAAGAGGGACCCTTGCTTCTAGTCACGGTTAGGGGGATACACACTCTAGATATCCCCTGCTCACCCCCTTGGTAGTTTGGCACGAGTAGACAGGCTTATCCCAAAGGCACTGTGTAAAGTATTTGTACCAACACTCACAGTAACACAGTGATAACACCATAAATGGACACCAAAGCGGTTTAGAAAAATAAAGTATCTTTATCTCAACTTAACAAGACCAAAACGACAAAAATCTAACATGCAAGTATTAAGAAAAATGACTCTCAAAAGGTTTTAGAAACTGAGTCCATAGAAAACTACGGATGCGTGATATTTTGCAAAGTACCTGTTGTTGCGACAAAATTCTCCAAGCCAAACACCTGCAGTGATGAGTAGCGTCAAAAATCAGAGATATGTGATGTTCCTGAGACCTTTGTGGATGCAATGTGACAGTTCCGCTATACACAGGGGAGCAATGAGTCAGGTCCAGTCTGTAGGGGGAAGAGATGTGTCGATTCTGAGATGACTTCGATCTGTGGGTGATGTGTTGTGGAAAACGTGCCACATAGGGACAATGCAAGGTAATTTGGGATGCGCGGTGAACGAGGCGGCGGCGGTGCTGCATCGACCATTTTAGCCACAATCCCTCGATGCGTCCATTCTTGCCACGGTGACAAGCGCAGCGTTGGTTTCATCAGCGGTGCGGTGATGCGGGGAAATTCTTCTCACGCCATAGTGTTACGTTGGAAAAACTGTCGCAAGAAGAACAATACTTCAATTTCCTTGTCGTTGCATTGCTTTTCCAGCACCCAACAGCAGTAAAAGCCTCCAGAGGCTCAAGACACTCTGTGTTCCTGAGGCTTCAAAACAGGAGGCAAGCTCGACTAAAGCCCTTGGAGACTTTTCTCAAGCCAAGCAGGGGACACAGCACACAGCAAAGTCCTTCTCCTTTCCTTGGCAGAAAAAGTAACTGCAGGCCAACTCCAGACACACAGCACGGGCAGTTCTCCTCAGTTTCTCCAGCTCTTCTTCTTGGAAAAGGTTCCTCTTGATTCCAGAAGCAGTCTAAAGTTCAGGGGTTTTAGGTCTAATACTTCTACCCGAAAATGTCTTTGTTCTCTTTGTGCAAGGGTCTCTGAGCCCATTCCAAACCAGTTCTGTCCTCTCTGGTGCAGCTGCCCAGCAGAAGGTAGACACAGCATTGTGTAAGGCAGACAGGCCCTATTCAGGTGCAAGGGAAATCTCCTCCAACTCCTCTAAATGCAGACTAGGCCTTTCAGGAGCTAGTGAGAACTCCTCCCCCTAATATGAATGCAGCCAGCCCAGCCCTGACTCATTCAGGAAAGGCAGGCCACACATCAAACCCCCGGTGGCTGTCTGAGAGAATGCACCTCCCCATTCCCTGTCACTCCAAAACCAGACAGTCAATACACAAACAGGCAGAGGCTCAATCAATAGTAAACAAGAAAATGCCTACTTTGTAAAAGTGTCATTTTCTAACACACAATTTAAAAACCATCTTTAGTAAAAGATGTGATACTAAATTCTGAGTTCAGAAGGCCTAAACTTTATTTTTCTATCTCATTCCTATGGGAAGATATGCTTGTAAAATGTTACAAAGCATTCCCCACTCTGTCCTATGGAGCAAGATAGCCTTTCAATAGTGAAAAACAAAATTGGCAGTATTTCACTGTCAGGACATATTACACACATCAATACATGTCCTACCTTTCACATACCCTGACCCCTGCCCAGAGGGTACATTGGGCCTGCCAAAGGGGTGTCCTATATGAGGTAAAAGGGAAGGTGAGGGCCTGGCAAGTGGGCGCACCTACCAAGTTGACATGATAGTTAGCAAACTGCACACAGGCACTGCAGTGGCAGGCCTGAGATATCTTTTAGGGCTGCTCATGTGAGTGGCACAATCACTGTTTCAGGCCCACTTGTAGTATTTGATTTACCAGCCCCATCACACCCAGTGCACTTTACTAGGGACTGACCAGTAAATCAAAATATGCCAATCAGAGAGAACCAATCATAATAAGAATTTACAGAGGGAACATATGCACTTTACCACTAATTAGCAGTGGAAAAGTGTCCAGAGTCCTAGAAACAACAACAGGTCAGGAAAAATAGGAGGGAAAAGCAAAACGTTTGTCAAGAGAGGTCTGTACCTCTCCAAGTCTAAAAGAAATCTGACCAACCCCAAGGTGGGATTGCCTAATTAAAATGTACAAAGAACATTCGAGAAATATGATCTCACACACATCACAATACTTTTCCAGTTCCTAGAGAATAACTTGGTGCCTTGAACCCTACTCCCATATTCCAGTCTCAGCTTCCAAAGCGTCCTTGGGTTTCTCCCTCCATCTGATAGTACTAAGTGGTAAAACTCTGTTTGTTCTTCAATAAAATTATTTGACTTTGCCAGTTTTTCTCATTTGACTGTCTCAGAAATAGGCCTGGGTGGTGAACTATTTTCCATTCATGGAGTTTCCAAAGTTGTCTGCACTCCACGCTATGTGGAGCTCGCGGAGTGCAGATAACTCTATTCCACGTAGCACAGCAGAGATTTTTCCCTACTCGGACTCACCAATAGCGGAGTTTTTTACCCGCTTGCACTAACCAACAGTAAGCTGGCAAGCGTGACCTGCCGCTTGGGTAGAATTTCTACAAGAGTAGAGAAAGGTCAGCACAAACTGCAGTTCATGCTGCCCTCTGCCACTTGCAGAACTTCGTGGAGGTTTTTAGTCACTTACTCAAAAACTAGTCCGAGTTACTGGCTTTTCATAACCTGGTGCTCCAGGAGGGCAAGCTAAAGTTTGCATACCTGCAAAGTGCTCCATAACTGTTACTGGCCCCCACACAAATTGCTCAAAGAAAAACTCCTGCCCAACGATCACTGCTGGTGGTGCTGTCAAGCAGGATGTGATCTTTATCAAATTTTTTGGTCTTGGCCCCAACTTTGGGTGTACTGGATGGAGATTCGGCACACGCTACAAAAAGACAAGGCTCTATCCCTTCACAGCATCAATGAAACTGGCTCTATTACATGACACAGACAATGAAGAAGCCACCTCCCACTGAAGGCAGTGGACGGAAACAGATTTCATGACTGCAAAGATATTTACAATCCTTCATTGGAGCTCCCTGACCCTACCCACACATCTTGGATGGCCGATTGAACTGTGTTGTCTGCTCACCTTTGAACAAAGCATATATAAGGCATACAATCAATTCCAACAACTCAATTCCATTTAGGTTTCATTCAGCCGCATCACAAAAAAGTGCCAGCTGACTCATTCCTCTCTATTCATCCAGTCATAAGCTTCACCATATATCTCCCTTCCACAAAGGGAAAATACGTTGCATAGAGGAAGGGCAATCCAATGCAAAACAGAACAATATACACAGGAAAGAGAGTCCCAACTACAATTACAACGTCCCACATGCTCTTCCCCCACCCATATGTGGGTTCTTGATAGGAAACATATATACCCCAGCACACGCCTGCCTCAATCTCAGGCATGAAGTTGGGGTGAGATGGTCTATAAAAAGTTATAGATTGTAACAATTTGTACTAAAGGGCAACAGATCGCTGAAGACATGAACATACTTTCTAACATATTGTAAGTGCCATGAGGGGAAGAAAGTATTTCTCTGACTGCAAATGTACACAATTGGTATACCTGATTCCTATCCAACAAAATGAATACTCAAGCTGGAAGCGGATCCATGTGCACATTGCTGGCAGAGATGGAAGAGACCAGGCAGAGGTTGTGTGCAATCAGGCCTGTCGGGCCACAAGACAATAGAGCAACAGGCTGGGTCCTGTGTGCCACTTTAGTATGGTCATATGCTTAAGAGAAACTCTCACTTTTTCTTTTTCTTTCCTTTCTCATTTTTCTCAGTGAGGTCAAGGATCTATGAAGATGTTCTGATGCTGTATTTTTTGTGAAAACTAAAACCCACTTAAGAAATGCTAAAAATATTTACATTTTCAAGTTTTTGTTACAATTCATCCTGACAAATGGAGTCTCCTGTAGTACTCAATGAGACCCAGGAAGGCCCTTACTTCTGTCTTGCCTTTGTGGGGTCTCTTAGTCCAGGATGATCTCCATTTTGGCATGCAGGAGCTGGGTCTTACACTCACCCACGAGGTGTCTCAAGCATACCACAGAACCCTGCTTTATCGGCCATTTGCTAGCTATGATACTTAGGCATGCCTGCTGCAGAGTCTGAGGCACTACCTGGAAATGAAACAAGAGGCCCTCCCAGCTGCCTATGTAGTCAGCTATGTCATCTGAGTAAACAGCACTGAAGGCCTCCATTACAGCTAGGACCTTGTTCACTAAACTCTGGAACATGGTAAGGGCATTCTTCAATCCAAAAGACACCACCTTGAATTGAAAGTGCAACTCTGGAGTAGAGAATGATAACCTCTTGTTTGACCTCTCCTTGAGGGCTACTAGCAACCTGAAGTAAAGCCAAAAGTCCTGAGAACTTGGCAGCCCCCAACCTATCTATTCGCTCATCAGATCTGGGGATGGGGTATGCATCAGTCCTGGTGACTGAGTTGAGCCCCCTGTAGTCCACACAGAATTTGAGTTCTGTGGAGGTGCCCAGTAGGCAGCTTTGGGTACCAGCACCACTAGCTTGGACCAGGGACCACTGAAGTGCTCAATCACACCTAATTACAACAGTTTTGAGCCTTCCTTTTTAATGCTGACTCTCACTTTGTCAGACAGCCTGTATATTTCATTTGTGACAGGCAGGTTGTCCCTAGTAAATATATCATGGGTAAACAAAAGTGCAAACCCACGTTGTGATGTATTCCTATAGGTACTGTATCGATCCCCCTATTCCTGACCCTGGTTTGGTTAATAATTAACTAGCAGCCATCTAACGGCGCAAAAACCCATTATCTGATTGAGCCACACCACGGCACAGAAGCGCGTTATCTGATTAGGTCATAATGCATGCCATCTAATTAGGCAAGCGATATTCCTCCAGCCCCTGATAGGCATACGGAGTTCTCAAAACAAATCAAACCTACAGCAACCTGGGAAAATCCCTCAGCCATTGTTTTGATTTCATCGAGAACTTCAGTAAAGAATGTGCGAACGAACCCGTTCGTATGACATCCTTATTGACGTATTTATGTCCATCCTTACGTCAATCTCGGCACCTTTCAGGTATAAATATTACCGACATTGCCTTAAACAAACACACGCGGTGGTGACGAGATCGGAGCAGCGAGACATACCGAGGAGCCCAGCTGAGAGCGAAGCCCACAGACGCTGCCCCGCCTTTCTGACGCCCTGAGAACGAGACGCTGACTTTTCTCCTGCCGAGAAATCCAGCTCCGGCGCTTCCAAGCCGCCCTCGCAGGCAGCTGGAATATCAAGACCTGGGATAAGAGATACCAACCCTCCAACCTTCTAGATCCCAGGTACAGAACTGAATAACCCCTTGCAGAGAATTCTTGAGTCAGACCCTTGGCAAAACAAACTTAACTTAAACTGCTATTTATCTACTCCCGCCCACATATTAGGCTTAGGTCAGGTACACTGGGGTAGGCGTGGTTAGAGGCACCAGTTGAGTACGATTAGCCAAATGTATATATGTATGTATCTATTTTATCCATTTTAAAGTATCATATGGCTCAGAAACCATATCAATGCTTTTACAGTATTATTTTATAATTCTGTCTTTACTGTATGCACTTTACTTAACTATAAGTATTGCAATAATAACGATTCATTTCTCTTGTACGAGAAAAGAGACTGATCAATAAATAACATCTTTTATTGAACACGCCCGTCTCTTCCTTTTCTCTACAATCTGGTGAAACTAAGAATGCACGTACTGACTGAGTAAAATAAGTTGTCTTTTGTTTTCACACGACTCTAGAGATACACTCTTGATTAGGGGAGAGCAAAGTTGTCATGTTCTATGGTTGTCAGAAACTAAATCCCTTCTTGTCTATCCAGGGAGGTTAAACTCTTCCTTGTCTATTCGAGAAAGTTTCTAGTGAACTCTGAGCTAGCTGGCAAACACAAAACTTTAAGTCTAACATCGTCAGTAGAAGACCTAGTTAACCTCTGCCCTAGGTCTATACTATTGAAGATATTATTCCAATGCGCAGAGCCTATTGGGATAATAGGAACTACACTACATGGCGCCCAAACATTTGGATAGGCGATAAAACTAACGCAAGACATTAGAGTAACTCATTCGTGCTTTTTCACACAGACCCCTTTTTTCCCATAATACTCCAAAGACGTCTGGAGTGGGTGAAAGGTAAATATCCGCCAAACTTCATAGAGAGGAGACTCCTATGTTTGGTTCTTGGTTTAGTCAACGTTGAAGGATACACTGTTCCAAAATATTGTGCATCTAATCTTTGTTTCCGTGGAAACCTGATCTGAAAATAAACAAAATAACCTTCTTGTCGGTAAAATGTCAGACAATGAAGAAGAAAGGGAGACAGCTAGAATAGCAGCTGAACTCCTAGCAGCTGACACTACTATGCAGGAAAATGACCCGGATATAACACTCATCCCAGTCAACATAAGAAAATCTATAACTTTAAAGCTTATAGAAAATGGGCTGACACCGAGAGGTGGTACAGTCATATTCGTAATTGAGGCACACGAATATCGGCAGACAGAGGTATTCTATTCATGGATAAACTTTCCAGCAGCAAACGCTGTAACAAAGGACTTCCACTATTACAAAATAGAGGAACCTCATAATGAGTACACTCCTTTCGAGGAGGTGGAAATACCACTCAAATTCCAAGAGCACCTGCTCTTGTTTATTTGCGCCCTAAAACATAATAATCACATCACCAGGCTCGGTCCACTAGGTAGACCAGGAGCAACGTGGCCGGTCCTAGCCGATACACACCACATCCAGACATTGAAGAAATGCCTGCAGCAGACCTTTTAGCACAGCTAAAACAATTAATAAAAATACATAGGCAATTAGTCCAATATGTAATGCGGACTTCAACAGTCCAACCAGCAATTAAAATTCCACAGCTGACCCCTCACCAGGGGAACACAAATAAAATTACACCACAGAACATACAGTCCTGTCTAGGTAAAGTACCAGATAAACGGGAACAAATTCCATTCTGGTTAGCACAAAAAATCACTCAAATAGAGGCAGTGTTCCCTGATACCACCTCTATTGAGAAACACAGGATTCTGACTATTTGTCTTCCAATGGGAATCGCACCACACGTGGAGGACTGTGACACTTGGGGTACAGTCTTTGCTTCCATTTACACAAAAACACATGGAATTCCATCCATGTCAGTAATACCAGATGTGCTAAAACAGATTCAAAATGAATACGGTCCAGAACCTGCTTTAACTCTTGGTATGAAACTACTTAAAGACTTCAAGCAGGTCTCGGCAATATTATTAGCCAACATAAAAGGAGAAGCAGCAAATGTGGCGATCCGCCAGAGGTTGAAAGAGACAAATATAGCAGACCAACCATCTGAAATTGCCAGAATCATAGAAACATCCTATGAGGAACTAGGTAGAGATAGTTTGGGAGAAATACCGGTGAAACCCCAACTAATTGAAAGTCCTGAAAAGGTATTTATTAAAAATAATCTAAACACTCAAAAGAAGAGCTGGGATGGAAATAAACAATCCAATCCTAAAGAAAAAAGATTCCAGTCCAGAGGAAGGTCTCCTCGGCGGAGAGAAAGATCTCCGGACCAAGGACGCAAGTCTCCCCAAAGGGAGCCCTCTATGAAAAAATACAACCTTAGAAATAGGGATAATATAAAGAAACCTGATAGATATCAAGATATTGATACACGTTCCTCTCAATCTTTTCAGACTTCCTCGCAGAAATCGAAAAGAAGAGGACAATCAGAACACAGGGAAGAGCACGTCAAGTCCAAAGACAAGGAACCTGCTCATCCAAATAAAAAATTACAGTTTCCAAAGAAGAAGGTAGCCAGTATTAAAGTAATCAACAATGCCGAGAATACTGAGGACACAGCTGAAAAACGGAGAATGGGCTCAGACAATGCTAGACAGCGCAGCAGAAGTGAGCATAGCTCGCAAGATCCTTATGAATCATCTGGAGACAGTGGACACGAATTAATACATTCAGGTGGAAACTGCGGATACCAGAGTTAGCAAACCGCATAAAATATATGAAATAACATTGCGTATAGAAGGGGATAAGACTAGAAAAATAAGGGGTCTATTTTGGGATAATCTCTCCAAGGGCTATGACATCCTTCTAGCTGAAAGAGACTGGCCACCAGAGTTTGTCAGGGAGTGCCCTCATGGCGAATAAATAATTATGCCTGCCTTCTCAAATCATATTCCAATTCATAAAAAATATACACTTGCAAGAAAGTGGGCAGTAGCTCAAGCCCCTGCCTTATATAAAAATCATGTGGGATGGGATGAGGACTCTCCTCCTCACAAAATCCAGTTAAAATCACAACCTACTGCACAGAGGCAGTACCCAATTAAGCAAGAAGCTAAAAAACAGGTAAAAGAGATCCTAGATCAACTTGAATACCAGGGGGTGATTGAAACTTGCACCTCACAAATGAACAATCCTTTGTTTCCTGTCTCCAAGCCAGACAATTCATATCGTCTTGTTTTGGACTACAGACACCTTAACTCATGTTGCAAAACCTTTGCAGTGCAAAACACGCATAGTGCTGCACTAATGAATAACATAGTGCGCAAAAAATACAAAACAACATTAGACATCTCTAATGGATTCTTTTGTCAGAATATAGCACCAGAGAGCAGATATTTGAACGCGTTCTCAATAAATGGCGCGCAAAACAATATCTGTCGTTTGCCCCAGGGGTTCAAGAACAGCCCAGGATTATTCTCAGCGAGAGTAACAGAATTACTACAAACATATGATGACGAGGCATTATCTTATGTCGACGACATCTATCTAACGGATGATGACTTGGATACTCACTTGAAGAGAGTGAACACCATAATACTTGGGTTCGCAGCAGAGGGTTACAAATTCAACTTTAAAAAGTCTAGAATTGCCCATCTAACAGTCCTGTTTTTAGGATATGAACTATCAAGTGAAGGCAAAAGCCTGGCTGACAATTTCCTAGAGAAATGTGCTGTAATCCAAGCACCTAGAACACTAAAAAATCTACAATCAATTCTAGGCTTCCTAAATTTCGGAAGAACTTACATTATAAATTACGCAGAAAGGGTCAAACCCCTTTATGATCTAATAAAACCAGATTTTAAAAGAATCAATTGGACTCAAAAACACACAGAAATTTTGAGATCCTTACAAACAGATATATTAATTAAAACAAAATTACAAACACGTGATAACACACGCAACCTTGTGATTCGAGTCATCCCAGGAAGATGCGGTTTCACATACCTGACCTCTAATGAGGGAGAAAAGGTACCAATTGCATACAAATCACACTTGTACACAGAAGCTGAAAAGAAGTTCAGTATTAAAGAAAACATTGTTCATGCGGTTCAAATGGCTATAGCAAGAGAAAAAGACAAAGCTGACGGTAGACGTATCACGGTCAGAACAGCAAAATCAGCCTTTGAGGCATTAACAACCCCATGTAATTTACCAACAACAGCATTGAATCCATAATGGATACAATGGGTGAATTCTATTACAACGGACAAGGTAAAATACTACTTTGATCCAGAATTAAAGGATTTAAATTATCTAGAATATGAAAGAACATACCCTCTGCCAATCGACATTCTGCCCTTACGACAATACGCCTGTGTAATATATACAGACGGACATGCTCAACCCTCAGTTTGGGGAGATCAAGCCATGCGAAATTGTAATAGATGTGTGGCACGGAGGTAAACTGAGACCTCTATTGACAAAAACACACTCAGTGGAAAATAATTCAGAGAAACAAACTGAAATAATAGCGTTAAAAATGGCGCTAGATAATGCCGATCGTGAATTCCCGACACTTATAGTGTGCGATTCGCATTACTGCGTCAAGTCATACAACAACGATTTGCAGAAATGGATTCAGAATGGTTACAAGGATGACACACGTGCCACAATAAAGCAGAAAGCGCTTTGGGAACAAGTAGTTCTTTTAAGGAAAGAACTACCAAAAACTCACGTGATACATTCAGTGAGTCATCAGCGTGATGGCGTTTACGTTGCAGGGAATTCATTGGCTGAGACAGCCACAGCGGTTGCAACTAAATCGGCTTCCGTAGCTACAAAAAAGCGTACAGTAAAATACATTGACGGAGAAACAGTACTGGCGGTAAGAACGTCATCAAAAGGCGACTGCTCAGCACTACCGATCAATTACCCACTCAACTATACATACATAATCGATGCAAACTCCATTCCTTTTGCTCGAATCCCTGGAGTGGGGGATAGAGTAATTCCAAACACGGACAGGAGAGGCTTGTTAATAGCAGACGCACATATGGGTGAGGGTCTTAGACACCTCAAGCTAAAAGATTCCCTAGAAGAATTACAATCAGTGTACTGGTGGCCAGGCATGAGCTTGCATCATCACATTTTTGTAAAAAACTGCCCAGACTGCAACAGAGATCGCAGTGGCGAGAGAAACGGTATATTACCATGTCGTTTCACTCCAGAATGCATCAAATCAACAGAAATAAAAACCCAGTGTAAATATTGCGTCATATTAACATGTAAATACTATTTTTCACTTATAATGTAGACCCCAGAGCTCGGCTGACGTCTGGACTGTTATAAAAAGATTTGCGAGTCTATAATGGCATATACGCTAGGAGCATGCTACGTTTTGACTAATATTTTCCATTTAGCCCTCAAGCTTATGAGGAAGCATGGCCAAATGAGCATTGCATAGCAGGACTCTTCTCACTTCCTTCCTGAGGGATATGGGATGGTGTAAAGAAAAAACCAAGGCATAAAGCTATCTATAATGGAAAAGGTATTAGGTTCGAGAGCTGGGTGGGTCAAACATTTAATAAGTGTCCAACTAAGTCTATATAACCTGCCAAGAAATTCTCTGAAAGGACTCAGTCCGTACGAACTATTGTTCGGGACTAGAATGATAATCCAAGATCTTGATAGTCAGACTTCAGTGGTTAAAGATAAATGCTTTGATATCAAAGATCGTTTGGCTATTTTACAGGACTTAAATGAAACAAGAAAAGACCTGAGCAACATAAAGTTGAAACAACAGCCAACAACCACTGAAGAGAAACCGCCTGTCCCAGCAAGGCCTGTCTGGATTCCAAAAGTCGGGGATCTAGTCAGAGAAAAAATTGCGGTAAAGAAGGAATTTGGGCCTTCATACAGAAAAGCAGTTCCTGTCTTGTCTGTCAACGGGACAAGATCAGTAGTACTACCGCCCCTTGCTGGTAAAAAGGAGAACAGAGTTGTATCCATCGACCTGGTAAAACCACAATCATGTGGCCGATAACAAACAGTAGGCCAAGTGGACTCCCAAGAAGTAGTAGAACACCAATGTTTGCTACAAATCCAGAGGTTCAAACTAAGAGGCTAATCACATTCGAAATGCCTACAGAACATCGACAAGGACTATGCAATAAAGCAATGGAACTTAAACCTCTAAATACCCAAATAAAAACATTTAGTCGAGACACACCGACCTACAATGAAGTAACATATGACTATGCTGATGAAAGAAAGGAAACTTCTGGAACAAAAAGTAATCAAGAAGCAATTGGAACAATTGACAGAACAGCATCCGGCTACTTCATCAACTTCAATGATTCATCCGAAGATCTGAGTGAATCTAAGAAACAGCCATCAACAAAAACTTTTAAAGATAAAGCAAAGAAAATGTTTCTACAACTGAAAGCAACCTATCTGATTTCTCCATGAATTGAATTTTGGGTGGCCTTAGGTGCATTTATCCTCATACTTTGGCTCATCATGGTACTATGCTTGGGACATTTCATTGAGGGAAAATATGCTAAAATGGACACAGCAAGCCAGAAAATCAACTTGGTCCTTAAACCACACACATCTTCACACATCGAGAAAAGAGAACTTTCTTCAGTCAACTTCACAGCCAATCCTATACCAGGGGGTGTAACATGGGACAATACTGATTACGAAATCTATGGTCCGGTTGAAATCCTGAAGTATCCACACCAATTTAAGATCTCATTAAGTGACTTTGTAAAACCAAGCACATTTGCAGATGATTGGGACTTTGAAAGTATTAATGATATGATGTCTGACCTAGTGATGTCTGCTAAATTTACAGAACATGATTATTTGCAGGGTTCATCTAATTATGATCAAATGTTCTGCTACAACCACTATGGTAACCAATATCTACATAAATCTGCACAACCTAGAAATGTTTTAAATTATAACCAGTGGGAACATTGTGCTACTCCTCCAAAAGGTAGCTCGAAATCATTTTATGATAAATATTCATATTTTTCAGGGTTTAACACAAGTAATGCAGAAACATTTTATTTTAAATTGTCAAATAAGACAGGTATGAAGACCATGCTTACAAACACAAAATTGATATATTCAGATTCATTTTTTGAGCAAATGAGTACATTTGGTTTTGATTTCTGGAACAAAAATATTGAAGCAAAAACAGTTTGGGGTACAAGAGATTGGCAAGTACAAGGTATAGAATCATTGTTTAGAGCCTGCATGATCCCAGAACAAATTATATTTTTGAATGACACTGTTCAACAAACTACCTGTCTTGGCTTAGCCAAAATCAAAGATTTAAACAAACCGTCTATTCCAAAGCCAACAGAGTACAGTAATAGCTCTACAGATGTAGAAATAGACGTAAACCATATATTAAACCAAAACAGAACACATCCTGATTGGAAAAAATGGTTGATCTGGCCCACAGATACAAATAACTGTCAAGACAGATTCCTGAACAAAATACAGGGGTTCACATTGACCAGGCCAGACCCTAGATATTCCCAAAGACAACATCCAGGGATAATTACCACGTACAGTGTGGGCAAGCTCTGCCTTCAATGGCTACAAACATCCACACTGGCAGAAATTAAGCAACACCTAACTTTACTTACAGAAGGTGCTGACTTGCGTGATTTCATTATGGGACCACGCAAACAGCGTCATAAACGTTTCATAGCTGCCTCTATATATGCAGCTTATAACGAAGTCTGGAAAGAAACTCAAATTGAGACAGCAGAGAAAATACGGGAAATTGACCGTATTAATTTGGAAAAATCACTTTCTGTGGTGGACAATGGGTTAATGACTCTGTCCTCCAGAATATACTCTCTGGACACATTGTGTCTTCAGCAATCGATATAATATTGCAAGACTTACTGTTGTTACAACACGGTCAGTCACAATTGCGTTCTATTGTACAGCTTGGCTGGACGTTACAAAATCTGCGTTCAGGCTATGTGCCTTGGCGTTTAATCAACACAACGTCACTATTTAATATCTATAACCTTACTGATAAACAAATCAGTTTGGTACAGAAGGGGGCTGACTACACAATTCTGAGCATTGAAAAACTTGAGAGATTACCATTGACAATGTCAGAACGACCTGTCATTGAATGGATAATACATGGGATAATAAATATTCCGATAACTACTTTCCAGTTTCAATACTGCCAAAAATATGTACAGGCAGGCCAGTATGAAAGGTTGGGTAAAGGATACATTAAGTCAACATGGAACTTGCCCTATACACACACATGTGTTAGTAATAAAGGACAAAGTGTGTTTCTTAGTGGCAATATTTGTGCGAGGTCACTAAGCGGTACACTTCTGTGTCAGGGTATTAGTTTGCATGGAGCCTGTGAAGGTACTTCAAATAACCTTTCATGTCACCAGCTAGGCACACCTGCAACACGAATAGAACCATTCTTTAGGAGGCTCTCGAACGGGAGTTACATTCTAATTGTAGATCACAGATGTTGTAGTTTGCTGCCCGGAAAACCTTATCTCATAACAGTGACTAGGAAGGTCATGTGCTGTGAACGAGTATTGTTCCCGAACGATTCTCCAGACAGGGAGGAAAGGTTATGGCCCAGCTTGAAAATTGCTTCTATTCGAATTGATACTTTAAGCAGAATGAAGACAGTGCTCCTACAGACGCCGACCAGGCTAACGTCATCAAAAGAAACGTATGATCTCCAAGTTGCAAGGACAACGGCAGAGATTCATTTACTGTTATCAACTAATTCCCCCATACATTTCACAGAAATACTGAGCGAAATCTTAAATATTTCTGATACCAGTGGTGTCTCAAGCGTATTTAAGACAGTGTTTTTAGGAGCTTTAACCCCATTCAAAGCCATACTGGGTATTTTTCCTGACTTTGTCCATTCCATCTTTGGCGGACTTCCTCTCCTTTTGGGAATAGTGGCAGGAATCCTATTTTTGATCCTGTTACTTCGCTATGGCAAACCATGTCACAGACAAAACACCTGCGACAAGGGAAGAAACGATCCTAGCCATTGGCTACCGGCACCGCATAACTAAAGTCCTTGGACTAGCACGGCTTCGGGACCTGAATATGACTTGGTTTCTTTCATTTAGACCGATGTGGCAACGTTGTGTTAAGCCTGTATTAAGGTGCTTGCTATGTGGCGAAGAATGCGTGTTAGACACCTGTCTGACACTACAATCGGATGTGCCAATGGACGCAGAAACCTTGTTGGGTCCGGTAACGGCTCATGCATTGCGCTGTCCCCAGCGGCTACCAATCCTGATGACGGCATTCGTGGAGACTTCACCGCTACGATTGAAGGGTAGTGAAGTACGAGATGAAAGCAGCATCGATCAGGTATGACCTTCTGTCAGCCATGCTGATAATAACATCAATGAAGGCAATCATGCTCATGCATGCATGGTAACTACTTTTTCCGAGTTAGTGGAACTTTCGCAAGAAGCTGTTGACAGTTTTTTCGACAGTCTCAATGATATGATGTTTTCACCAGAGCAGAAAGAATGATTTTCAGCAAGCTGCACACGGCGTTCCCAACACCCTGAATTTGACCTTCGAGCTTAAAAATAGAGCTAACTGAAAAATTTCTCTCACCATTTTTCACGGACAGTGGGACATTTTTTCTCTCCAACTCGACAACTTTTTTCTCATAATTTTTTGGGACACTTATCTTCTGCTTAAAGTAGAAACTATTCTTAGAGAACTGAATTTCTATTTTAGGTACTCTAGAGACATTAGCTACCCTCTAGCATGTTCATACATATTTTACGTTGTGATGAAATGGTCTCGCACTTTTTTCTTCTGTATTAAGAGCCATTTCATGTGTAATTTTCGCATTTATTCATGCTGATTTAAAAATATGCGTAATAGATTTGCATTATTATACTGCTTGCGTGCATATAGTAACTATTCTCATCTTTTCGTGTATTTCGCATTTCCGATTTTCAAAATGCATATGAATGTATTTTGGGGTGGTACGGTATACGCATGCACTTTTAGCTTTTTACTATGCCTAGATTTGTAAATATGGACATAGTCTACGTGGAGTGGGTGTGATGTATTCCTATAGGTACTGTATCGATCCCCCTATTCCTGACCCTGGTTTGGTTAATAATTAACTAGCAGCCATCTAACGGCGCAAAAACCCGTTATCTGATTGAGCCACACCACGGCACAGAAGCGCGTTATCTGATTAGGTCATAACGCATGCCATCTAATTAGGCAAGCGATATTCCTCCAGCCCCTGATAGGCATACGGAGTTCTCAAAACAAATCAAACCTACAGCAACCTGGGAAAATCCCTCAGCCATTGTTTTGATTTCATCGAGAACTTCAGTAAAGAATGTGCGAACGAACCCGTTCGTATGACATCCTTATTGACGTATTTATGTCCATCCTTACGTCAATCTCGGCACCTTTCAGGTATAAATATTACCGACATTGCCTTAAGCAAACACACGCGGTGGTGACGAGATCGGAGCAGCGAGACATTCCGAGGAGCCCAGCTGAGAGCGAAGCCCACAGATGCTGCCCCGCCTTTCTGACGCGCTGAGAACGAGACGCTGACTTTTCTCCTGCCGAGAAATCCAGCTCCGGCGCTTCCAAGCCGCCCTCGCAGGCAGCTGGAATATCAAGACCTGGGATAAGAGATACCAACCCTCCAACCTTCTAGATCCCAGGTACAGAACTGAATAACCCCTTGCAGAGAATTCTTGAGTCAGACCCTTGGCAAAACAAACTTAACTTTAACTGCTATTTATCTACTCCCGCCCACGTATTAGGCTTAGGTCAGGTACACTGGGGTAGGCGTGGTTAGAAGCACCAGTTGAGTATGATTAGTCAAATGTATATATGTATGTATCTATTTTATCCTTTTTAAAGTATCATATGGCTCAGAAACCATATCAATGATTTTACAGTATTATTTTATAATTCTGTCTTTACTGTATGCACTTTACTTAACTATAAGTATTGCAATAATAACGATTCATTTCTCTTGTACGAGAAAAGAGACTGATCAATAAATAACATATTTTATTGAACACGCCCGTCTCTTCCTTTTCTCTACAATCTGGTGAAACTAAGAATGCACGTACTGACTGAGTAAAATAAGTTGTCTTTTGTTTTCACACGACTCTAGAGATACACTCTTGATTAGGGGAGAGCAAAGTTGTCATGTTCTATGGTTGTCAGAAACTAAATCCCTTCTTGTCTATCCAGGGAGGTTAAACTCTTCCTTGTCTATTCGAGAAAGTTTCTAGTGAACTCTGAGCTAGCTGGCAAACACAAAACTTTAAGTCTAATATCGTCAGTAGAAGACCTAGTTAACCTCTGCCCTAGGTCTATACTATTGAAGATATTATTCCAATGCGCAGAGCCTATTGGGATAATAGGAACTACACTACAACGTTTGAGGAAAAAGACTGAGTCAAATGGTCACAACAACTGGAAAGAATCCCTCTGCTGTTAGGGGTTGAAGATAGGGAAAAGGTTGACAGCTTCCACTGACCCAGCTTTCTCTTTAGATGATAGGAGGTCAGGGAGTTGTTCACTTTCCTCCTCTTATCCATCATCTGTCAATGGCATGGTGACCTCAGACCTCTCATAGTGGGGTGCAAGGTGATTGATTTGGAGTACCTTTGAGGGGTTTCTCGGGGTCTTGAGGTCCACTAAGTAGGCGGCCTCCCCTTCCTCTACTTCACCTCATAGGGCCCTATCCTATGGTCTTGGATGGTCCTGGGCTCTACTAGATCTATGACACACACTTTCTGGTAAGGCTGAAACTCTACCAGAGTGGCTTTCTGGTAATGCCAGAGCTTTTGAGACCTGTTGACTGGCTTTCAATTTCTCAGGTGCCTGTTTGCAGAGTTTGTTCATCTGGTTTCAGAAGTCTGACATGTAACTAGCTATATCCTGTGGGGGGGTTCTTGAAAGGTTGCTTCTACCAATCCTTCACCAGACTGAGAGGTACTCTAAAAATGTGGCCATAGAGGAGACCAAAGGGGCTAGCCCACTCCCTTCTGTTGTACCTCCCTTTAGGCAAAGAGCAGGCATGGTAAGTTGACCTCCCACTTCCGTCTCATGGGCTCATGCAGGCCCATAATCATTCCTTTGAAGGTCTTGTTAAAGCTTTCAACAAGCACATTGGTTTGAGGATGATAGGGTGTGGAGGACGTGTAACTTACTTCACACTCTTCCCATATTGACTTCATGTAGGCAGTCTCAGTCCTCAGAGGTATTGCCTCTGGATATCTAGTGGTATGGTTCACAAAAATCAGGATAATCCTCTTGCACAGAGCTGTTGTGGGTTCCAATGGTCCAACAATGTTCATACCCACCCTTTCAAAGGGGGGTGCCAATGACAGGCAATGGATTCAGGTTTTAATTACATGTTGTGTGTACCATGTCTGTCTACTCACTTACTGTGTTGTGTATATTAGTCTGCCATCCACTGTCCTCACCATTTGGCAACTATTCAGTGCCACCCACAACATGTGCATGCCCACCTTTGGAGACATTCTTGTATTGCATACTGGGACAGCGATCCTGATGACATATAATACCAGATATGCAGAATCTATGTTCATTGTTTTGTCCTACTGTTTTCCTTTCTTTTCCAGGTTGGAAGATCATTTTTATCTTTGAACCGAGTAGTTTCTTTTTTAGGGAATACCGACACTACATATCACAGTACAGTTGGGGGTAGGTTCACCAACTACCTTGTTTGGTCCTGAAAAAGCACAGTGGATCTATACTGGATAGTTGGGCTTGATGCATGTTGATGTGACTACACTATACCTACAGACTTGAAGCTAGATGGTTACATTACTCCCCACAACAGCCCCAACCACTGCTTTGTCTTTTAATCCTCCCAGGAGAACCATCACATTAAAACATCGGTCATGATCTCCTGGACAGGTTTATCTTAGTTTTTCTCACTCCTACATACACAATCACCCCATGCATTTGGATGCATTCATACTGACACCCTTCATCATGCGCCATAAACAAAAAAGACCTCTATCAAAAGGCCCCTTTGCGGAACCCATAGGGCATTGAAGCGCCAGCCCTACAAGGTGCAACACCATTGATGAAGCATGACATTCCCAGGGATGTGTGAGGGCAAAACGAAATAATCTGTAGGATTCCCTTTCCATGTTTCATCCACCATTTTGTCTCTCCCTCCGTTATTCTGCTAAGAACAGTGCCTTCCTAGTTGATTTGGTAACTGTTTTCAGAGCCTAGGTACTGGGCCTTTATTGTCATCTAGTCCCCCCTTCATTTTGCTTTGAGAGAAAAAGGACCAAGACATGAGTTTAAGAAAGGGTGGCAAGTGTATGAACCATAGAGTAGAGAGCAAAGACAATGAGAGGAGAAAGAATTCGAAGTTCATGCTTAGGTTGCCACCAACTGCAGAAATAGTGCTTCCATCTACAATGGTAAGCATCCTTTCTGTGGCCCTTAATAGTGTAGCAAGAGATTGCAGTAATTGATAGAAAGGAGTAATAGAGGACATAAATAAGAATTTGGGAGGGTGAGTAAAGGAACAGGGGAAGAGTGTAAGAGAGGAAGATGGGAAAGAAGAAGGCAAGAGAAACAGGTGTGAATGACGCATGTGAGGGAGGAAAGGGTAAGAGAAGCCAAATAAATATGAAACAGATGAAGACTTAGAAGACACTGAGAATAAAAAGAATTGAAGCTGAAGAGAAGGGCACACCAGAGTGAGAGAAATAGGAGAGCTAACTAGAGGTAAGGAGATAATGGACAGAGCTAGAAAGAGAGAGAGAGGACATATATAAAGAGAATATATACCAGAAGAACAATAGAGGAAAAAAACTTAGGAGCTGCATAGTGAAGTATGATTTGTTTGAGCTTTTTTGTCCTTTTAGCAGGCCAAGGAGGCACAGGGCCCTCCCTTTTTTCACACCACATATAGGGAAGGTCTCTGTATTGACATTGCAAGACCACTGCTGTGAGATTGTAGATTGCTTAGCAAATGACATTTGAACAGCAATACTAGGATCTACAGGGAGCGACAGCAGCAACACAGTACTTGGCAACAAGAGTTGCAAAGTGATGACAGTGTACAGTGATTGCAAGCTGGACTTACAGGAAGGGACAGAGACATGAATGACGTTGTTATGAGTGAATGAAGGAGGCACAATGCAAACCTCTTGCAGCAGACAGTGCAGCACCCAGTCATTTCCACCCCTGCACTGAGCTGTGTTTTAACACTGTACGGGAGGTGCAGATGGGGAAATGATCGAATAGGAGTAATATTTTATGTGGATGTACAGAGAGGACACTGCATCCGCTGCAGGTAAGAGCGGTGGGGCCAGGTGAGGGGGTATTTCGAGAGACGACCACAAGGGAAAATTAAGTAAATAATTAATGTTCCCTCGTGTTCGTCTGTCGAAATCCCCCCTCACTTGGCCTCATCGCTCTTACCTGCAGCAGCCGCGGCTGGGACACTGCCCTATAAAAAGAAGAAAAAGTCTTTTGGGGAGAAGATCGAAGCAAGGGGTCGCGTTATTGCAGCCCACAGATGCCATCTAACTTAAATATGTTAATTGGGCGTAGCTAAATTCACCGCAAGCTAAGGTGACAGAGCACATGCACTGTGGACCTGAATGGCAGTGCCACAGTTAAAACACAATCGAAATAAATCTGAAACATCAGAAAATTTGGGTGAGCACTCAAAAATATGTTTTTATCACTTATGGATTAATTATCCTTGTCTTAATCCTAGCGTATGTATCCTCACATTGTAAAGTCTTCCATTGTTGTTCACAGCGCTTTGGTAATCCCTTAATTCCACTTCAGGCCTAAAACTGTATGTTGGTAGAAAATATATCCACCATCTTATGTCAGCGCTCTTTCACTTCAGACTTGTTACCCTATCATATTCACAGCTTTGTAGCACTAGCAGACATTTCCAGGCAATGCTACTGCATGTTTGAACTAGTTACCCTTTCACGCGCACTGGGAAGATCATCAATCAATTTTGTTTGGTGTTTTCCTGAGCTTTGATGTAGGAGATTAGTAGATAGTATGCAATAGTTCAGAAGTGGTTTGCAGATAATTCAATGTTTGAATGAATGAATGGTCTTGATATATATATATATATATATATATATTCACTGAAAAAACCATAGGTTATAGACCATATATAGTTAGGAATTAGCATTTAGAAAACCTTATTTTACTCACACAAAACCATTGAAATTCCATATATAGTTAGTTGCACTAACTATATATCGCGCACCTGCAATCCACTGCTGATGATGTCACATATTACATCATTCATGACATGGTCAGTGACATCACTGATGACATCACTGATGACATCTCAAATGACATCACTGATGACATCACTGATGACATCTCATTTGACATTACTGATCACATCACTGATGACATCATTCATGTGATGATACAATGAACCTCTTCAGACTCTAATATAACCTTAGATACACTCAGTGTAAACAGACACTCACAGACTGTCACTCATCCATGGAGTTACTCACACACCTAGTCAGTCTTGCAAAGAATCAATCACACCTCGATTTCCTCAACTATATAGTTATACACACCTTACTTATTGGAACATATAATAACACATATTTACTCTGTTATACAATCCCTGATACAAGTTCACAATAATCCATACAGCCACTCACACATTCACTGGCTCTTATGCACAGTTATTTATATATGTCAACTATCACATGTACTGTGCAGGGGTGGGGAATTCCTATCTCCCGACGCCCGAGACATCTAGATTTCTGACAAGGGCAAGAGGTTTTAATTTCTAACTTGTCCAAAGGACAAGTAGACAGTCTTTTGCTTTCTCCCCGAGGCTCTTGTGTGGCTTTCAGGCCCTCCCCTGGTCCTTTCATTTTCTTCGAGATGCAGCTCCAGAACACAGACATCACTGGAATGTAAGAGGCTGCCTTAAGGGCCTCATGGCTCCTGCTCTAACTTTAACCTTGTGACCCCCTGCCTTTTATTCTGTGCTTCACCCTTGGGCCTCAAATCAGCCCCAAGATCCCTCCTCACCCTCGCCTCCGGGGTCCTAAGATAAAGCGCATGCTTTCCCTTCTCGTGCAGCCCCTGCACAACCCTCCTTTACACTTTGCTTTGCCTGTACGTTTCACTCAGTGCCTGTACTTGCAAACCCCACCCCACCCCCCTCTGCTGCCCCCTCTGACTACCCTGACCTGCTCCCCTTGGCCTCTCATATTTTACCGCATCCAGGGCTTACATTAAAGTTAATAAATTTGCCCATGTGGAATTGATGCAATCCTCAGGCGCACCTTCATTTCTCTCCTTGCACTGGGCCTCTCGTCTCACTTTGTGCGTGCACCAGGGGCATCTTAACACGCCGCTGTAGCATCTACAGCAGCTGTGGAGTTCTTAATGGGCCTCTTCTTTCTGCACGTCCAAACAAAGGTTCATAATTAACCTGAAATGGTGGATGGATATATACATGGATGAATGAGTGAAAGGATGTATGTAAGAATGGATGAGTGAAAGAATGGATGGATGGATGAGTGCAAGGGTGAATGAATTGATGGATGGGGTGAAAGTGGATGGATGAGTGAAAGGATGGATGCAAGGATGTATGAGTAAACAAATTGATGGATGAGTGAAATAGTGAGTGAAAAGATGGGGTGAAAGTGGATGGATGAGTGAAAGGATGGATGGTTGAATAAAAGGTTGGATTGATGCATGAGAGAAAGAGTGGATGAATGGCTGATGGATGGGTGGATGGCTGATGGAGTGGATGGTTGGGTAGATGGATGGATAGATAGATAGATGGGTGGGTGGATGGATAGATAGATAGATGGGTGGAAGGATGGATAGATTGATGGGTGCAAAGATGGATAGATTGATGGATGGAAGAATGGATAGACTGATGGGTGAATAGTTGACTGAAACGGTGGATGGAGGGAGGAGTGAAAGGGAGGATGGATATGAGTGAAAATGAGGATGAATATGAGTGAAAAGGAGGTTGAATGGAGTGAAAGACGGAAGAGCAAAAGGATGGATGGAGGGATGAGTGAAAGGGTTGATGGAAAGGCGTGGAAAGGAGGATGGAAGGGTGAAAGATGGAAGAGCAAAAGGATGGCTGGATGGAGGGATGAGTGAAAGGGTGGATGGATGGGTGAAAGTGGATGGATATGTTTGGGGTTGGATGGGTAGATTTGGATATGGATGTGCGGATGGATGAATTGACAAACAGAATGGGGAAAGGCTGATGAAAGAATGCATGGAAGCCAATGTAAAGGTGAAATGCTAGATATCAGTGGGTGAATGAAAGGATGAATGGGTAGATCTGCAGAACAGAGGCAAAATAAGGAAATCACTAGTATTCAAATCCTTCTATACTATGAGGCTGACATAACCAGAGAAGCTATTATCCGAGCTCTTATATAATGAGCGCTGCCAATTTTTGATGGTGCGCTACATGATGGCGCTACATGATGGCACCAAAGGGACAAGTGGATTTTGTACAGGACAAGTAGATTTAGGAAGCTACCTGTCCTATGGACAAGTAGATATTTTAATAAATTCCACACCCCTGACTGTGTTTTACATATGTACTTACTTTGACATGTAGCACTGAGATATCCATTCACTCACCAATACACTCATGCACACAGTCAACCGCCCATACAGATGTTTCCACATGCACTTTTGAACCCATACATCTAGTGAATCAACTGCTCACACATCTATGCACAGAGTCATACACCTCCCAGACACCCACACACACACTCAGTCTCCCATACAAATACTTGGGCAACTAATCAATAACCCATATAGTTAGTCATATAGCTAATGATCAACACATGCATCAGATTACAAAACAACAGACACAATGATGCACAATTTAAAACAGTTTAGTCACTAACCCATGCACTCAGTGAGACACATTTAATCACTCACTTATACAGTCAGTCATGCACCTACTAAATCCTTCATCCAGACACTTATACATCCACTCATTCTTCAATATGTAAGACATATTTTAACTTTACAGAAGCATACAGTCACTGGATGTTGTCATCAGTGATGTCATCAGTGATGTCACTGACCATGTCATGAATGATGTAATATGTGACATCATCAGCAGTGGATTGCAGGTGCGCGATATATAGTTAGTGCAACTAACTATATATGGAATTTCAATGGTTTTGTGTGAGTAAAATAAGGTTTTCTAAATGCTAATTCCTAACTATATATGGTCTATAACCTATGGTTTTTTCAGTGAATTTTCAAGGTTTTGTAAATGCTAATTCCTAACTATATATGGTCTATAACCTATGGTTTTTTCTGTGAATTTCATTGGTTTTTTAACAGCTAATATCTGTAGCTGTAAAATGTATTCTTCTTTAAATCCAAAAATATATTTTATATGTTTATGAATAATTTTTTTTTAAAATATTTTTTTTTCTTCGTTCCCGCTTCGCAAATCGGGAAGCTTCCCGTTAGCTGACCTTGATGCCGCGAAATAGACCGCGAGCCGGTAAACGTTTCTTTACCGCAAGTGCCGCGTTAGAAAACAACATCGTGACGCCTCCCGTCCGCATGACGTTCCACGTTGTCGCGTGATACGTCATATGACGTGCTACGTTAGCGAACTGGTACGCGAAGCGAGTGCCAAAGCGCAGGTTTCTGGAAGCAAACCGGGAGGCCCTGCAAAGCGCTTAACGTAAACACAGCAAGTCATGTGACTTGGTAATAACACTTTTCATTGGTTCATTTCACTTTTGGTTTCCTAATGATGTAAGACTAGGTCATATAATCTAAAATGAACACTTTTGATTGGTTGAGAACTCTTGTTTTTCCCAAATGATGAAAATCCCTCCTTCTTTCCTCACTCTGACTTTCATCATTGTGAGAGAAAGACCCTTTGTGATCACTGAGCAATGGCTTCTTTAGTAGCTTCAGCTGGTGCTTCCCCACCACCTCCACCACATCCAAGGAAGAGTGGACCACCTGCTCAAGTTGTAATTCAACAAGAAGAAGAAGAAGAGGAACAGGAGGACGAGCACGAAGAGAGGCAGTTTTTGCCTGAGCAGCCCAAGACGTCTCACCGGAAAGAATACTTCATTTGGCAATTTTTTAAAATTCCCAAAGGTCAGAAAAAAGTAAATGCAAGATACGTAACTTGCCTTATATGTCAAGATAGACTGTCCAGAGGGACCGACAAAAAATACAGTTTCGGAAACTACACAATGCATCGCCATATGACTAGGTGGCATCCTAACAACTACAGTGCTGCACAGTTTCGGAACGACCTAGATAATCTCCCTATTATGGCCAGAAGATCTGTTGTACCGGAAGTAACGGGACCAGAGGGCAGGGAGATGGTGCCAAATATACAAATGAGATTTGGTGAAGTAAAACACACCTGCGTATTTTGCGATGGATTCATTTCCTACGGAGAAAGAAGCATCACTCTGATCAACAGAGCTATTGACTATCATATGCAAGTTTGTCCGAAACGCCCAAAATAATAAATACTTCTTTTTTTTGTTTTGTTGCTCCTGTTGAGCCCTTTACAATGAATCGTTTTCATTGCCCCCTCCAAGAAAAACCCAAAAAAATATAAAACTGTTCCGAAAAATTCAAAAACAGTAAAAAAATGTTCAGAAAAATAAAAAAAAAAGTTCTTTTCAGAACTACCTCCCCGTTATTAAAAAATTGGTACAATATTTGGAACTGTGCCAACCTCTATTTCTCTTAGTTCGCTTCCTAGTTCGCTCGCTGGTACGCGAACTGGAAGCGAACCAAAAACAGTAAGTATAAGGGAAGGAAACACACACTTATGTTAAAAGAAAGACAGCTATAGGGGAGTAAACTAGAGATACTATTACCCATAATCCACTACTGATGATGTCACATATTACATCATTCATGACATGCTCAGTGACATCATCAGCAGAGGATTGCGGGTTTTTTGGCAACATGCCTTATCCACGGTTTAATAACGCTGCCTTTTGCTTTATATAAGTTTTCAAATTGTATGAAATATATACCAATAGGTCTTTATGAACCTTTAGGTAGTGCTTTTGTTCATGAGGTCTGGTCGCTTCCATACACATACAGATGTTTCAAAGATGATCAAGAAGTTTATCTGAATGGAGAGGAATGCACTGAGACGCCAGATCATTCACTAATGTGTAGGCACATACAGTTACACGATTCATGCAACAAACACCGACCAAATATGGCTTGCGTGTTGCAAGGCACGCCAGTTCCTGCTATCATCCCCACGTTCAAGTTGTTGGAAAATGGTAGTTATTTGATGCTCAATAATGAAGATTGTTCTGAGTTAATTAAAAGTATTCCTTTTATCGTAACAGTAAGTGAACGGGTTATTTGCTGCAGAAATGTTCTATTTCCTCCCACACATGAACATAGGGAGTTTTCAATCTGGCCACAAATACCAACCTTGGGACACGTTTCAACGGCATGACAAGAATAAGAGCTCTTTTGTCTCAGAGAGAGGTGGCCTTGAGTTCGGCCCGTGAAACTTTCGTACTTCACATAGCGAACACCCGTACACAGGTTTGCCTTTCAATTTCAGCAACATGTTTCCGACTATCTTTAACGCATCCTCCACAAAATCCCTGGCACACTTTTTTAAAGTTGTTACCAGTGGTCTCGTGACTTCATTTGAGAAAATCTTTGGAGTCATCCCTGCTCCCTTTCATTGTATTTTCTGCACTCTGGTTCGTGGATTGGCATTTTTACTTGCATTACCAGCGGACGCTCTTGTGCTTTTTTACATTTTTAAATATGGATGTCCCTCCTATGCAACCTCCGACCCTGCAGCTGCTGACAGTGTTCCGCAATCGCATGCTAGAATATTATGGCACAATGCCGTTGGCGATATTAAGCACGGCATATGGATTATCTTTTCGGTTCTCCTACTTCACCTGTGTCCAGCCTGTATTTCACTGCCTGACCTGTGATTTCGATTGGGCCATTGATTTGTGTCTCTGCGGACCGGTTTCTCCTGACGTCGACTTTAATCAGCTGATGACTCCTATCATTACTCACGAGTTGATTTGTCCTGGCGAAAGGATTATGGCTGTGGCATTGATGCATGGACTACTTGGTCCCTGGAATTTACTGGCGGCAGCACAGTCTTTCTTGGAACACAGCTTTCTTGAAAACCCACCGAGCTGTCCTCTGATGGTGATAGAGGATCCGGTGCTGGGAGAGCACGTATGTTCTTTTCCGCTTTTAAATTGGATGGCTGAACTGTTTTCGGATGAAGACGGTGACTTCCTATTGGAGGCTGTTGCAGCTTATTTTGCATACACAGTTATGTCATAGACCTTTTTCATGTTTGATATGCTGAGTACTAGCATTTCATTGACAATTCATTGACTTATTTGTCAAGTTTTTATTATTTACCTTGCCTATTGGCTTAAGACTCGATAAAGTACTTGGCTGTTTTATTTTTCTTTAGCATTGAATTTTCCTAGTTTTTAATGCTTTACCTTGCGGACCGTCCACATATAAACTTGCAATCTGCTCTCATGAGATGGCACTTCTATTATCTTATTCAGTTCGTTTCCGGATCATGAGGAGGTGTCATCTAGGTCCTGGATATCTTTACACCGTGTTAAGTTAGCATGGGCTCATTACCGGTTTAAACGCCATTTTTCCTTTTTTGCAACTTCTGCACACGACACTTAGTTGTTGCTTTAGCTTTCCACCTAGTAGTTCATCGTGGTTTACATGAGAATAATATGTTATTGGTCTACTATCTGCTTTACTTGTTAAACTATATCTGTACAGCGAGTGCTAAAGTTTCAAGAACAACACGATACAGAATTGTTATGAGGTCTGATCTCCACGACTTCATACTCATAACATAAGTGCAACTTCTGCCAATTCTGGGCATGAGGCGGGTTTTATATTGCTTTGCCGAACACACATACACAACAGTTGATGCGGTTCACATGAAGAGAGAGCTGGTGTATGCTGATGTGATTCCTTCAAATCTAAGACACTAAAGTATGGACACGCCCTAAACCAACACAAAGAGACCTTCTTAGCAAATAATATAATATGTGTATTAGGGAGGGTGAGATATAAGCAGCCGCGGGCCGTGGAGGGAGTTACGATGGGGCAGGGAGGCGGGGAGGGGGAGAAGCAGGGTGGAGCCCTCTCTACCTTGCCCCTCCCCCTCCCCGCCTCCCTGCCCCACCGTAACTCCCTCCACGGCCCGCGGCTGCTTATAAGTGTTGCTAACTCTTATTCATTTACAGCATGTTAACATACTGTCACCATTCGCTTTTTATGTACTAGTAACTATGCTGGTAATTTTGCTACTGATAATATGTGTACTTGTATTCTCCACCCTGCTTCTCCCCCTCCCCGCCTCCCTGCCTCACCGTAACTCCCTCCACGGCCCGCGGCTGCTTATAAGTGTTGCTAACTCTTATTCATTTACAGCATGTTAACATACTATCACCATTCACTTTTTATGTACTAGTAACTATGCTGGTAATTTTGCTACTGATAATATGTGTACTTTTATTATCTAAGGTACTACGCCTGAGAAGACGGCATTAGTAAATAAACATTTCAAATACACATGTGTTCTTCTTAACTCCATGTTCTGGTTTCTAAGAAATATATAACGACCGACTGTTCATGAGTTCCACGTATCCTGAGGTACTATAAGTTCATATTCTGGATTGTCTAAACATTGAGAGTTTGTTATATCCAATGTGACACTGTACCTAGCTTGCTAAATAGTTTTTGATTACTAACGTGAGTTTTGGGACACCCTAATTCGCCGAGGTTCCAATCCTCTGTCCACAGTTCTGTGTGAGAACAGAAACCCTGCGACAGGGGCACCCCCGACCCTTGCTGGAGCTTCATCACACTTGCGATACAACTCCAGCAATGCGCCACCTTTACGGCACAGATACATCACGCATCTGTGCTGTTTTTGCCCCATGATGCGCCGCATTGTAAATGCAGCACACCATAGGTGACGGAACAGCGGCACAGAATGACTAACACATCCCTGGTGATGCGCCAGTCATCATAAATCTATCCCTATGCTTCTTATCTTGTTAGAGATGAACCGCCATATGTATCATCAAAGTTATTTGCATTTCCTAAATAGCGAACTTTAAGGAATAAATAGCGATTCTTTACCATTCCTAGTTTGCGATGAGCTATTTGCTAATTAGCCGAATGTAGCCCAATGAAGCCCAATGTAGCCCAATGTAGCCCAAAGATGGCCGCCAGACACACAAAAAAACAAATGTAGCCCAAATATCAGCCAGATGTAGCCCAACTATAGCCCAGTGACAGAATGACCAATCAGCTTCGCAAACCTCCGTTACGCGAAGCGGAGCGCTGTTACAGATATATATCTTTTTTTGAACGTTAATTTCTCAAAATCCACTGGAGCACATATATTGAGACCTAGCAAAGGCACATCGGGCTACCAGTCCCTAATATTTTGCCAAGTTTCGTGCAAATCCATTCAGCCGTTCAATTATTATTTTTATTATTTTTTTTTGCCCCGCGGGGCCCTTTTAAAACCTCCACATCAAACCTAGGGGGTCAGCGAGGATCTACTATGCCCCCTTATAGTTATTTCCCCCTTTGTTTTGACCTCCTCTTGTCTCTCGATCCTACCGAGAGACAAGATGGCGGCCGCTACGGACTGTTTGGAATGTTGACAGACGCCGGAGAACCAATCAGCTTCGCTTCACAAAGCTCCGTTGCGCGAAAAGTCCGCGAACCAGAGCGCTAACCGGTCCGCTGTTACAGATATATATCTTTTTTTAAACGTTAATTTCTCAAAATCCACTGGAGCACATATATTGAGACCTACAAAAGGCACATCGGGCTACCAGTCCCTACAATTTTGCCAAGTTTCGTGCAAATCCATTCAGCCGTTCGGGCTAAAAGTGAGGCCAACCGCCCTATGGAAAACTCAATGTTAAAAACACGTTTTGGGACCCCCCTTTTTTCTCGGCCCCCACTGGACGAACCCCCCCCAAATTTTCAAGGGCTGCTCAGAAACAAAATGTGCCATTTTCCTGAAAATTTCAGCCAATTCCGTCCACAAACGCCAAAGTTATTAGACATAGAATTTTCAAAAAACCCATAGAGAAAAAATCCTAACTATATATACCTACTGGCGACCGCCAGTAGGTATATATATATATATATATATATATATATATATATATATATATTCACTGAAAAAAACATAGGTTATAGACCATATATAGTTAGGAATTAGCATTTAAAAAACCTTATTTTACTCACACAAAACCATTGAAATTCCATATATAGTTAGTTGCACTAACTATATATCGCGCACCCGCAATCCACTGCTGATGATGTCACATATTACATCATTCATGACATGGTCAGTGACATCACTGATGACATCACTGATGACATCTCAAATGACATCACTGATGACATCACTGATGACATCATCCAGTGACTGTGTGTTTCTGTAAAGTTTAAATATGTTTTACATATTGAAGAATGAGTAGATGTATAAGTGTCTGGACGAAGGATTTAGTAGGTGCATGACTGAATGTATGAGTGAGTGATTAAATGTGTCTCACTGAGTGCATGGGTTAGTGACTAAACTGTCTTAATTTGTGCATCATTATGTCTGTTGTTCTGTAAACTGCTGCGTGTGTTGATCAGTAGCTATATGATTAACTATATGGGTTATTGATTGATTGTCCAAGTATTTGTATGGGAGACTGAGTGTGTGTGTGGCTGGCTGGGAGGTGTGTGACTCTGTGCAGATCAATGTGTACTTGTATCAATGATTGTATAAGAAAGTAAGTATGTGTTAGTATATGTTTGAAAATGTAAGGTGCTCTATGTTTAACTGTATAGACAAGAAAATGGAAGTGTGATTGATTCTTTACAGGACTGACTAGGAGTGTGAGTAACTCCATGGATGAGTGGCAGAGTGTGAGTGTCTGTATAGGTGTATGAGTGCATATGATAGTGTTGTAAAGATGAGTGATTGTATGTATGAATGATTGTATGGGTGAATGAGTGAATGTGTGTGTAGACGTAGGAATCAGTGAGTACGTATGTAGTAACTAGTATTGGTGTGTCAATGGTTTCAAAAATTATACTCTGTATTTAACACTGGGTGAAACAGAGGTTATATTAAAATGTGAGGAGATGCATTGTATTGTCACATGAATGATATCATCAGTGATGTGGTCATTGATGTCAAATGAGATGTCATCAGTGATGTCATCAGTGATGTCATTTGAGATGTCATCAGTGATGTCATCAGTGATGTCACTGACCATGTCATGAATGATGTAATATGTGACATCATCAGCAGTGGATTGCGGGTGCGCGATATATAGTTAGTGCAACTAACTATATATGGAATTTCAATGGTTTTGTGTGAGTAAAATAAGGTTTTTTAAATGCTAATTCCTAACTATATATGGTCTATAACCTATGGTTTTTTCAGTGAATTTTCAAGGTTTTGTAAATGCTAATTCCTAACTATATATGGTCTATAACCTATGGTTTTTTCAGTGAATTTCAATGGTTTTTTAATAGCAAATATCATAAGCTGTCGAATGTCAAGTACGTGGTAAGTGAAATTTTTTTCGTGTTTATGCACACTGATCTGCTTTGAATGGTGCCCCCCCCCCTCATTTCTATTAGGAGTACTCTCTCTTTGCAGATAGTGAAAGGTAGTTAACGCAGGCCTTTACCCCCGTTGTAATACGTCGTGCCTGCTTCTCTCTCCATTTGATTGATTGTTATCCAACTATTTACTGTTTTAGAATTGGTTCTCTTTGGTTCATTCTCTATTTACAAACAAACACAGAGTCGCAATACTCTGTTTAGTCTTTGCAGATAACGAAAAATCGTGTAAAAAAAAAAGAAAAGGAATCGAGCAAAATCAGTAGGCCACTAATGGGATCTCTTTTTGACCTCGCTAAAATAGAAACATTAGGAACAATCCCTCATGACAAATACAAAACTAGTGAGATGAACTGAACTCCACACAATGATGGCTGCAAAACAGCTCGGCTCCGCCACCCACCCCGCCCAAAATAACGATAAAGAGCGGCTGCCATGATTGGTTGCGGAATGGCCACGACGGAGCTACGAAATGGTGCTGCTCTCATGCTAACCCCAGCTTCAGTCTGAAACATCCAGAAACACTGTAGACTACCAATTCGATCAGTTCCGGTAGCGCCCCAATGTAACCCGGTAGAGAAGAACTAGCCCTCCCCTCTTTGACTGATGGTTCTTGTTGCCTGTCCCTTCTGTTGTCATTTAACAGAACTATTTAGACTGCTGAAAGGGGTTGTGTTCCGACCGCTGGTTGGTGGAGACATTTTGACTATATTCTGGACCTGCGTTGTCGCGTAATGCGTCATATGACGCGCCGCGTTAGCGCATCCGGAAGTCATCCGGGGCGCGCAGCGCGTAACGTAAGCATAACAAGTCATGTGACTTGTTAATAAAACTTTTCATTGGTTCATTTTACTTTTCTTATTCTAATGATGAAAGGCTTTGTCATATGACCTAAAAATTACGCTTTTTATTACTTCCGAACATTATTTTTTCTTAAATATATGTTATAATGTTCCAGGCTAATGTACTTTCCCGGAAAATTTACAACTGTCCTGCAAGTAAAATATATTCTTTTTTCGAGAAAAAGAGCGTTTCTTCGTCCCATGACGGAGCCGTTGAGCAAAAGAGGTTCGACCTGCTGTCTTAGTCGCCGATACGCCTGAATATGAGATTCTTATCGATCACTTTATGTTGCAGGAGTAGAAAACACAACAGCTCTTGACCATTTATCTTTACTGCGTTCCTTCGTATTATACCTTTTACCCTTCATGTAATTGGTCTGCTTTATTTCACTTGCCTTTTAATGATTCTAAAACAGTGACTATTATTAAAAACTTTACCAATGTATATACTACTACCATGTTTTCTTTTAAAAACCTTTATTGTGAAAATTTCATTTTACAAATACGAGCCTATAACCACGTGGGCCGGCCACGGAGCAAACTGTAATCGTATATGATGAGTAGACATTTACACTGTAGAGGAACGTAACGGGCGGGCCATTAGGTTGCAAGAACTAAGGTGTCTAACAGTTACGGAATCGGTGGACGTACATTTTATAATTAAAATACGACAGGGCCAGTTACAATAAAATTATCTAGATATACATTTGCGGGCAAGTACCATGGGTGATGTTAATTCGAACTTTCAATAGTACAGTAATCAATAACACATCAGAACTTAATATCAATAGGGATGTCGAAATATTCAATCAATTCTCGTCCCCGCCCGCCATGTGCTTCAAAACTGCATACGTATCTCGTGATTTCAAGGTTCTGCAACCAGTACACAACAAGGAGTTACGAGTCCCATTTATTCCGGCGCCATTTTGGGCGAGGACGGGCAGGTCCAGGATATAGTCAAAATGTCTCTACCAACCATCGACTATGATGATGTTCATATGCTGTATTTATTAGAGTAACACTCATCTGTCCACATGAAATTAATTTGCCACAATCTAAACATGTCATTTTAATCTTTCCAAAGTTCTTCTAAATATTTGGGACCGTTTCCCTTGCCTCTGATGCTGTCAGTGCCACTTCTTTGATGAATGTACTAGCAGGTCAGGGGTTCTCCTCCAAATCTCTCTTTTATGCAGCACTATAATTAATTGGTGCCACCTCTCCATATGACGATGCATGGTATAGTTACCATAACTATATTTTTTTTCGGTTCCTCTGGAGAGTTCATCGTGGCAGATGAAGCGTGTAACGTACCGGGCATTTACCTTTTTTTGCATGTACAGGAAAGGAAAAAAAAATCGAGCGTCCGAGTTCTAAGGTGTCCCAGGGCCTATTTAGTGGACCAGGCCCAAATCCAAAGAACAGGCCGCCATTTTGAGAGTCCTGTTGCAGCCGCCTGTCGCTGTAGCATCAAGAGCAGCCGAAACTCAGCTGAATGGCAACTGAAACGGTAAAGGGGCGCCCCACTACAGCAGACGAGCCTCCACCTAGGAAGGCCCGTTCAGGCCGCCTCCCCCCCCCCCTTCGGGCACCCCACGCCGTTATTCGGAGCAGTATTGTAGGATGGCCACACCAGTGCGGCAACTTGCTAGACATCACCTCGGTGGTAACCGAATCTCAGCGCCTTGTGGTGTCTCCTCTTCAGAAAATATTCTTGCGCTACCTTTCCCCATTCACACATCGGTCCGCTACTGACGCCATCTCACAGGCTAATGGGGCGCCCCACGCCGAGTTTCAGCATTGTAGGATGACCACACCAGTACAGCAACTTGCTAGACATCACCTCGGTGCCATTCGGATCTCGGCGCCCCACTGCAGATGAAGTGCCTCTCAACTATGAAACCACCACGGTGACATCCGGATCTTGGCGCCTTGTGCTGGTTCCGGCCTATTCACACATCGGTCCGCTACTGACGCCACCTCACAGGCCAACGGGGTGCCCCACGCCGAGTTTCAGCATTGTAGGATGGCCACACCAGTACAGCAACTTGCTAGACATCACCGCGGTGCCATCCGGATCTTGGCATCTCAACGCCTAGTGGTATCTTCCATACAGAAAATATTGTTGCGCTGCCTTTGGCCCCATTCGCACATCGGTCCGCTACTGACACCATCGCACAGGCCAACAGGGCGCCCCACGCCGACTTTTACCATTGTAGGATGGCCACACCAGTGCCACAACTTGCTAGACACCACCTCGGTGCCATCCGAATCTTGGCATCTCAGCGCCTTGTGGTGTCTTCTAGTCAGAAAATATTGTTGCGCTGCCTTTGGCCCCATTCGCACATCGGTCTGCTACTGACGCCATCTCACAGGCCAACGGGGCGCCCCACGCCGACTTTCAACATTGAAGGATGGCCACACCAGTGCGACAACTTGCTAGACACCACCTCGGTGCCATCCGGATCTTGCCGCGTTGTGCTGCCTTCGGCCTATTCGCACATCGGTCCGCTACTGACGCAAACTCACAGGCCAACGGGGCGCCCCACGCCGACTTTCAGCATTGTAGGATGGCCACACCAGTGCTGCAACTTGCTGGACACCACCTCGGTGCCATCCGGATCTTGGGGCGTTGTGTTGCCTTCGGCCTATTCGCACATCGGTCCGCTACTGACGCCGCCTCACGTGCCAACGTATTTTCTCCGCATTTTATACCCTATGCCGCATAACAGGTCATGTGACTTGTTTATAAAACTTTTCATTGGTTCATTTTACTTTTGGTTTCCTAATGATGGAAGGCTTGATCATATGACCTAAAAACAACACTTTTCATTGGATGAAAACTTTTTTTTTTTCCCAAACGATGAAAGCCTCACCTTGTTTCTGGATGTTTCAGACTGAAGCTGGCGTCAGCATGAGAGCACCACCATCTCGTAGCTCCGTCGTGGTCATTCCACGAGCAATCATGGCAGCCGCTCCCCACCAGACGCCTACAGGAGTCGGGGGCCCCCAAAACTTTTGATGAATCCTCAAGGCGGAGGGGACGCTTTCTAGAATGGGGTCCAAGACCTAGCAGACAAGCGTCCGATTTCCAAGGTGTCCCATGGCCATTTCAGTGGACCAGGCCCAAAAAGGAAACAGCCTGCCGCCATTTTGAGAGTCCTGTGACAGCCGCCTATCGCTGCACCGCAAGAGTGGGCGCAACTCAGCTGAATTGCGGCTTTTGACACAGTGGACCAAAAGCGGACGGAATGGCAACTGAAACGGTAAAGGGGCGCCCCACTACAACAGACGAGACTCCACCTGGAGAGGCCCGTTCACGCCGCCTCCCCCGGGGCGCCCCACGCCGTTATTCGGAGCAGCATTGTAGGATACCAAAACCAGTGCGGCAACTTACTGGACATCACCTTGGTGCCATCGTTCTGCTGCCTTGGAACTATTCGCACAACAGTTTGCTACTGATGACCCACCCCCCGCGACGCCCCACGCCAGAAATCTGGACGTTGTGCTGCGTTGGGACTATTCGCACAGCCGACCGCTACTTCGTTGTTTTTCCCTAAAAATGTTTATATGTTATTACTGTTTTTGTTTTCTTGTATATATTTATAAGTTATTAAAGTTTTATAATCTTACTACTTTGTTGGAGTGCTATATATTTTTAATGTGACACATAATTGTAAAAACTTTGATGTACAAAGAGTCATCCCTGGAATCTTCCGCTTCAGGCTCGGTCCCCTCCCCAATCACAATACAGGATGGTTTTCAGATTATAGGAACGCGTCTGCTGTGACGGATCTCATCGAGTGTGGGCCTTGATCTACTATAACTCCTTTGAAGAGGGGTGATTCTTTACAGCTGGGGCCATAAACTACATCTGCAGGGCTAGCTGATACCCTAGGACCGGCCTGGACAATCGGACACAGAGGAAAAGGAGTGTCAGAGGGTGCGGTAGTGAATAGGGCGAAAGGGAGGTGTCAGGCGGGCACAGGGTGTGATTCTCAGGGAAGAGCAGCGCAGATGGGGGGTGGTTTATTACCCATGCATAAGACAGAGAGCGGGGGTGACCACTGCCTGGGGGAGATGCTTGCGAGGGTGGGGAGCCATGCTAAGGATCGACAGCGTGCACAGAGTGGGTCTGGTCAAGGCATCTAAAATGACTGCCGTGCACGACAAAAGTGTGGCATTTGAAAAAAGGCAAGATGGCGCAGACAATGTTTTTCAACACTTCCTGATTTCCTTCGAATCGAACGTTAACAGACGTTGGGGCATATTACCAAAGTTAAGCGATATTTATCCCTAACGATGCTTAGCAACGATTTTTTTACCGCTAAGCATCGTCAGAAATTATCGCAGATAAACCTTGCTATTTTCAAGGTTTATCGCAAATACGATAAAAAACGACCGCAATGCATTAATATCGCTGAAAACTCAGCGATATTCATGCATTACCGAGCTAATGCTCTTAGCCATGTTATCCACCTCCCATTGGATAACATGGCTAAGAACTGCTCAGGGCAGGTGCTAGCTTTTGGAGATATTCGCGCTTATCGCGAATATTTCCAAAAGTTGATAATAGGAGATAGCGATGTTAGCGACTGTTTCCAGTCGCTAACATCTTGGCATGCCCACTTTGCATGTCATTAGTGATAAATATCACTCACATGCAAAGTGGGGCCCAAGATGGTCGCTATCTCCTACTAGCCGTCGCTAACTGGTGTTAGCAACAGCTAGGTAATACAGATATAATTTTATCTCCGCGAAGCGGAGCGCTGTTACAGATATATATCTTCTTTTTGAACGTTAATTTCTCAAAATCCACTGAAGCACATATATTGAGACCTAGCAAAGGCACATCGAGCTACCAGTCCCTACAATTTTGCCAAGTTTCGTGCAAATCCATTCAGCCATTCGATTATTATTATTATTATTTTTTTTGCCCCGCGGGGCCCTTTTAAAACCTCCACATCAAACCTAAGAGGTCAAAGAGGATCTACTATGCCCCCTTATGGTCATTTGCCCCTTCGCTTTGGCCTCCTCTTGTCTCTCGATCCTACCGAGAGACAAGATGGCGGCCGCTACGGACTGTTTGCAATGTTTACAGACGCCGGAGAACCAATCAGCTTCGCAAACCTCCGTTACGTGAAGCGGAGCGCTGTTACAGATATATATCTTTTTTTGAACGTTAATTTCTCAAAATCCACTGGAGCACATATATTGAGACCTAGCAAAGGCACATCGGGCTACCAGTCCCTAATATTTTACCAAGTTTCGTGCAAATCCATTCGGCCGTTCAATTATTATTATTATTTATTTTTTTTGCCCCGCGGGGCCCTTTTAAAACCTCCACATCAAACCTAGGGGGTCAGCGAGGATCTACTATGCCCCCTTATGGTCATTTGCCCCTTCACTTTGGCCTCCTCTTGTCTCTCGATCCTACCGAGAGACAAGATGGCGGCCGCTACGGACTGTTTGGAATGTTCACAGACGCCAGAGAACCAATCAGCTTCGCTTCACAAAGCTCCGTACCGCGAAAAGTCCGCGAACCGGAGCGCTGCCCGGTCCGCTGTTACAGATATATATCTTTTTTTGAACGTTAATTTCTCAAAATCCACTGAAGCACATATATTGAGACCTAGCAAAGGCACATCGGGCTACCAGTCCCTACAATTTTGCCAAGTTTCGTGCAAATCCATTCAGCCGTTCGGGCTAAAAGTGAGGCCAACCGCCCTATGGAAAACTCAATGTTAAAAACACGTTTTGGGACCCCCCTTTTTTCTCGTCCCCCCCTTGACGAACCCCCCCCAAATTTTCAAGGGCTGCTCAGAAACAAAATGTGCCATTTTCCTGAAAATTTCAGCCAATTCCGTCCACAAACGCCAAAGTTATTAGACATAGAATTTTCAAAAATCCCATAGAGAAAAAATCCTAACTATATATACCTACTGGCGACCGCCAGTAGGTAATATATATATATATGTATATATATATATATATATATATAGACAGATAGATAGATAGATAGATAGATAGATAGATAGATAGATAGATAGATAGATAGATAGATAGATAGATAGATAGATATAGATATAATTTTTTTTTTTGTTTTCTATGGCGCAAACTTGACCCAAAGGTATTGGAGCACTTTACATGAGCACCAGTTACATTAAACAAGGACACATTCGTTTTTGTAGGCACAGGGAGATTAACAGGCTTATTTACGAGCACCCTGCACTGCCGAAGCATCACTTTTTGTGACTCTGCGGCAGCGCAGAATACAAAATAATATCTATGAGGCCACACAAAGCCACTATGCATGGCTTTGGATGGCCTCATAGATAAGGATTAAGGCAAGGCAGCACAAAGTGTTGCGTTGCCTTACTCTGTGCTCGGGAGACATTCCACTGGTGTTTCAATGGGTTTTCCCTCGCTACACCTATGGATTTTTATGCTTCCCCAGATTTACAAGAACATGTAAACCTGGGGAAGAGTCAAATCCTTACATCTCCCAAGATGAGGCACAATGAGGAGAAATGTATTTATTTTCCCTTGTTATTTCCTATATGTGCTGCCTTCTCCAGCACACTAAGAAAGAGGAAACGCCTCTTAGGATTGCTTCTGTGCAGGAAGGTGCCCCTTCCTGTATGAAAACAATCCTGCTGACAACACAGGCGCATCTGCACCATGGTACAAAGTTGCCTGCATTGGTTCTAGGCACCCGAGCAGGGCCGGACTGGCTACCGGGCATTTTAGCATTCTGTAGAGCTGGGGGCAGATGTCACTGCAGTGGGGGCTAATTTCGTAGATGGAGACCTGCGGCTGCTTCGAAATCAACAATGCAAAACAAATTTCGTTTTGCCCATGCAGGTCCCCATCAACAAAATCAGCCCCCAGCTCTGCAGAATGCTAAAATGCCCGGTAGCCAGTCCGGCCCTGCAGCCAAAACGGTGCCAGCTCAGGGTAAAATGACAGGAATGCACTTTATTGCCTAAATACGATGCATTCCTGCCCTTTCACTTTGGTGTAGAGCAGGGCAGCAAGATGACTTGATGTGCTGCTCTATGCAAAATCCCCATAAACAGGCACCTCAGTGATTTTCCCAGAATCACAGGATGTTCAGCCAATGCCAAGGCCAAGACTCAAACATGGTTCCCCAGCTCCAAAGTCAGCAGCTCTGGCCACTATGCCACATCATGTCCCAAAATGTATAGTGAAACACCAACCTCATTGAGCTATCTCAGTTACGAGCATTACAATTTTGGGAAATATTTTAGTCTAATTATCTTTGGGTAGTTTTCGAATGGACTCTTATGCTTTTCTACATCGGGTGGTTAATTGTCAGTTGCTCAGTCGAGGTAAAGTGTTATTTATGTATGAATCGCTGTGGGGATAAGCAGTAATGCACCTAGCTATGAATCACATTCCTTAGTTGAGGGACCAAGGACTTCATTGTTGCCCCTGTACCTTGAGCTTCCAAGGCCCATCACACAGTGATCATGTGAATAGAGGACGATGATATCCAAAATTAATTCGGTCAGATACTTCAGAAATAAGGCACACTTTTCAGCCTAATTTGGCTAGGGGATTTCTGGGTGAGCAACATTTATTCACGTTTTCCTCTTTGCCCTAAGTGCTGTGTTTTTTTTTAAATGTTGTCTTTATTTACACTGAACCAATGAATTTGGTACAAAGACATAAAACATAGGATGAATGCTGAGCATCACTTACAAAATTGTGTGAGAATATGGGGGCATATTATCAAGGGGGTTTATCTCCGCTTTTTTGGCTTTAAAAGCCAAGAAAGCGGAGATAAAATTATCTCCCTATTACCTAGCTGTCGCTAACACCAGTTAGCGACAGCTAGTAGGAGATAGCGACCATCTTGGGCCCCGCTTTGCATGTCAGTGAAATTTATCACTAATGACATGCAAAGTGGGCGTGCCAAGATGTTAGCGACTGGAAGCAGTCGCTAACATCGCTATCTCCTATTACCAACTTTTGGAGATATTCGCGCTAAGCGCGAATAGCTCCAAAAGCTAACACCTGCCCCATAGCAGTTCTTAGCCATGTTATACAATGGTAGGTGGATAACATGGCTAAGAGCATTAGCTCGGTAATGCATGAATATCACTGACTTTTCAGAGATATGCATGCATTTCGGCCGATTTGTATCGCTTAGGAGATAAACCTTGATAATAGCAAGGTTCCTAAGTGATAAAAATCGCCGCAGCTCGGCGATAAAAATATTGCCGCTAAGCCAACATAGCGATAATTATCGCTAGTTGTTGGTAATATGCCCCATGATCTCTACGTTTGGCAGCTGTCTTTTTGAGTTTGTTGCGTTGGTGAACATTAAGGTATGGTACTTTGTGCACTAGCTTTAAAACCCTAGAATCCTTCAGAGGTTTTAACCACCGAGTAAAGTAAATATAGGGGAAAACAAAACTGCCTCAAAATTGAGGCACTCCTTTAAGTTCTCCATCCTATCTTGATGAATGGAGAAGGGATGTTTCTTTCAGGCTCACTACTTATAGAAAATAATTTCTTACAACCTTCTTTTAATGGCTTGACAGCACTACACCTAAGTTGCCCAAAGTATCAAAAAAGGCCAACTGGGAAGAGGGGGTGGAATCACAACACTTAATAAGTTAACGAGGTCTATTGAGAGATAATTTTCGCAAGACTGAAGGTCTTTAATTGTCCATTGACACTTTACAAAAACTTCCGTAATCGAATTTTACCCAGGGAACAATGAAGAACCGGCAACGACCGGTGACTACTCGAGATAAAGATTAAGGGCCTGATTCACAAAAGGAATCTGAGACAAAATTCAAATGTTATGACTTTCGGTATTCACAAAGCGCATTTAGGAGTAGTAAAGTTAGGATTCCTAATTTTCCTACTCCTAAATGCCCATTTTGAATACCGAAAGTCGTAAAGTTAGGATTTTGTCTCAGATTACTTTTGTGAATTGGGCAGTAACAGTCTATAATATATAGGGCAATGTGATGTCATTTGTGTGGAAAAAACACTTAACTACATACATTAGTCAAGGAGTGACTGGAGCATTGAAAAATCTAAAGTAGAAAATGGTTACAATCGCACACGATTTTTTTCTTAATTATTGTCACGTATTGAAATGTTTTAATTTGGAACATTAAATGCATCTACCAATGACAAGTGTGATTTGCAGAGATTCGGACAGCACTTTGCTGACTGTAAATTTACACTTAAAACATATTCAGACATATGTAACTTTTTCTAGTCCGTGTGTGTCAGAATTGGTATCCAGTGCCTTTGCTTTTTACACCATGGTATAAAAGATGAATTACGTTATTTCGCTTTCACGTATTTTTCTTACAACAATGCCATTTTTTTATAAATATAAAATGTTATTTCCCCATTGACTTACACTACTGTCATGACTTCTCCGAATAATGACTTATGGTGAAGTGATCTCACACGAGTGAACTGACAGCATGGCCCAAAGGGAAGGAGAGAAGACAATACCAAGCCTATGGGGAAATATGTCTTTTTTATTTTATTAAATACCAAAGATTGTCAAAAAAAGAAAAATAATAGAAAGCATAAGAAACTAGCTCTCCCACTTACTAGATATTGAAAATGAAAAGTTATGTCTATCAGGGCATATTCGGTTCTTTTATTGAGAGCTAAAGATCGACAAGTCAAAAAAAAATTCAACATAAGAAACCAATCCTCTAGTCACATGCTACCAGAAAAAAAGGAGAAGCTATGCCTGTAAGGGAATGTTTGTCATGAAAGGAGCTACATTAAAACGTATTAGAATTGTTAGGCATTTCATTCAAGAGGGTTGCTAGCCAGAGTTTTTGAATACCAACCTACCATACAAAGAGAGACTAATTTTGCATTTTAGATGTCTGGAGTTCAAATTAATAAACAACTGACCGGTGTATAAATTTTCAAAAACAATTTCTGTTCTTAACGAAAGATCATTCAGGTACTCGTGCATGTTAGACTATTTATACATATTTATATATATGTGTGGCATTTAAATACCACTCACCTTTTTACAAAGTATGGCCATTTTTACAAAGTAGTTTCGTCGTTCTTGCATCATGCAAAAGGGTGAAAATGCAACGCAACTACTAAGCGTGATTTATTAAGCCGCGCAAGGCCACCTTGCTGGGCCCGAAAGGCTTGATAAATCCGGAGTAAAGCAACATCAGCAAATTTCTGCATTGCTTTACTCTGCCACAAAGAGGTTTTCCATGTGTGGTGTGTGAGTGATTCCATGCAGCACCTTTGGAATTTCAAGCATTCCCAGATTTACCATTACTGGTAGATCTGGGAAAGTCCCAAAACTGCTACTCTTCCCCAGGTGAGGCGTAAAGAAGAGAAATATGTTTATTTCTCCTCATTTGTTCCTCCTTATGTGTGTGATGTATTCTGCTGCACATATACAAAGAGGAAAATGCCTTAGGGGATTGTTTTTGTGCAGGAAGGAGCCACTTCCTGCACACATGGAATCCTGCTTGCAATGCATGCTCCCTTGTAGCAAGGTGCAAGTGTGCTTGCATTGGCACTCGGCTGGGGAAAGGCAGGAATGCACTGTATAATGTTAAACATGGCAAATTCCTGGGCTTTCCCTGTCACACTGCACTGTGTGACTATTTGATAAATATGCCCCTAAGACAGCAAGATAGCTATGGCATGTTTATCAATATGTGACGCAGCGAAGCAGGCCACCTTGCTGCATTGCGTGACCGTGAAAGGGCATGAATGCGCTGTATTTAATATAATACAGTGCATTACTGCATTTTCTCAGTGCTAATGCACAAAGTGCTGCCTAGCTCCAAAGCTGGCACTCTTGCACCATGGTGCAAGGGTGCCTGTGTTGTAAGCAGGATATTTTGTTTGCAGGAAGGGACACCTTCCTCCACAAGAACAATCCCCTGAGGCATTTCCCTCTTTCTATGAGTGTTGCAGAATGCAGCACACATAGGAAAGGGAAACAACATGAAGAAATAAAGATATTTCTCCTCCACTGCGGATGAGTAGCAGTTATATTGCATTTGCATGTCTACCACTTATGATAAACTCGGGAATGCACCAAAATGCATGCGTGTTGTGTAGGACACCCTCACACCACTTGAAGGACTGGACTTTTATCAGTACCAGCGGTGCCAGGGAACAACACCTATAACCTTCATGGGATACCTGTTTCGGCGCACAAACTACAGAGACACGGGACACTTCCTTCGGCGTCAAAGATTCAAGGTTTATTACTGCAGGGAACACAGAAGTCACGACAAGTACAACACGTGCAACTTGGGGAGACTGCTTCAAATTGGTTCTGTGGATCGCTCCTTTTATACAGTTTTTACCCATAGGACATCATGATACACAAAGTTTACAACCCGGTTCCCATAATTATCCCTCAGAGGGGTCGCTTTGGTCACTTTGATACACATAAGGTCCGGAACATAAGTGCGGAAACATTTGGCGGTTCCCAACTGTAAAAACCCATCTTCCCAACATTAGTGAATTCCAATCGGCAGTAAAACAGATCGAAATAGGAACTAAAACAGGTGAAGAGGAAGATGGAAACAGTGAGAGAGTCGAAAAGGGTGTAAAGGGGAGGTATCGGGAAACACGAGATATAGGCATCAAAGGGACGTGCCTAATGAGATGCACGGCTGAGACAATAAACTGGCACGGCAAGATGAGCCTCGAGCGGGGCCATCTGCCTTACAGTATCATCCCCCTCATCATAAAGACACTTACAAAGAACATGTGTCTTCCGCAAATATCGTGGGAGTCCCAGGGTCGCGAAGCGGACAGTGTCCGTTCGCTGGCTACTTGAGGGCAAGAGACAAAATGGATGCCGTATCTAAGATGGAACCCGTGGGTACAGATGGAAAACTCATATATCAAATGAACGGTTTAAGTTAGCACAGCGAAACTGTGCACATTTACTAAACTCGTCATTTACGGTTCTTAGATACCAGACTCGACCATATTCGTGCGAGTCGAAAACATCACCTAAAATTGTCACGGAACCTCAGACGCTCCTTTTGCCCTCATGTAGGCAAACACTAATCGGAATCATATTCGATATTCATCAGACCCTCGAGATGTTGTTGTAGCATAGCTCTGTTCAATCGAGACCCTTCGGTAACAGGTGGCTGTCTCATACACGTTGTAGCACAGAGGCCACATAAGGCAGGACCGCACTGCACACAAAGGCAACACGTGAACAGGAACACTACAACGACTCCAATGATCGTCAGAATTTTCCAACCCCAAGTCGACATCAGGCCCCAAAACCATCCAAGTAGCGTCCAATCCCCTACATCCACGTGTATGGATTCGGAGATCTTATGCAACCTCGAGATGGCTTGATAGACAGTCGGAGCGTTATCAGGAATGAAAATACAGCAAGATGAATGGATCACCTTACAAACCCCACCTCGATCTGCCAAGATCACATCTAAAACCATACGGTTTTGTAACGTCATAAGTCTATCCGCCTGAAGTTCTGTGGTGATATTACCAAGGGCACTGGCAGTAATATTAGCTGTCGATTCTACCACTCGAGTCAACTGTCTCAGGTTTCTACTATTAACCATAGGTCCCCAAAACGGAAGAAAACCTTTGAAAAAGTCTCCTGCCTCTTGACCGGTAGTATCCTCTTCGCTAATTACTCCTCTTACAACTCTAGTCTTGTGATAATCTGCATCTACAGTGAACGTTGGAGGCAACAAGTTGGCAATAAAGCATGCGCCTATAAAGTCAGAGGGCAACCATGCATATGCACGATCATGACAAATAAAGTAGGTACCCTTGGCAGTCAGGAACACAGGGGAGGAGACCATTGGCAGAATGTAATTTTCAGTGCAAGCACTCTCTCCAAGTCGGGCTTTCGATCTACGGCCGCGACCTATTAAACAAAAATTACCAATGTGGGGTACGACCCATATCGGAGGCGAGCTTTTAAGCTGTTTCTCATTAGTGAACACACTATATTCGCCTCTACTTAGGACCCTATAGGCTTGTACCTCTTCTTCAGGGATAAGCGAAGGATCATAGATATCGCTATCTAAATCCTCTATTGCTATCGATAAAGATTTTTGGTACGAAGTAGGACCAGAGTAAGGGGAACGTGGTTCTCGAATGGGGTGGAAACCCAGTGCGCTTCGAAACATTGTTTGAAATGCTCGAGCAGACCCTTGGGAGCTATACGGTAACACCAGATATGGAATTCCCTTATCCGTAGTATGTGGCATCAACCCACACACCCAACAATTAGTAGTGTTAACCACTAACTGGTGCTGATGAAGGAGCTGAATAAAGGAATTATTGCGGAATTCTGCACGTCTAGCCTGCTCGTGTTCAGGTAAGATGTGAAAAGAATGAGGAGAGTCAGTGGGGATGAGTTTAAGGTCAGGGGTAGGAGTAGGTATGATAGAAGACAAGAAGTGAAACATTGTGTAATACACTGCACCTACCAAAAATGCAGAAATAGTCATAAACAGTACGAATATTTGGAATATAAAACATTTGGTACGACTGAGTTGCTGCAGCTTGAATCTTCTTGCTTGAGTTCTTTCCAAATCCATCAGCTTCAAAAATGCCATTTCCTATGACCGTCCGCAACGTTTCTTGACGCACTTCGTTCTGTGTAGCAATAGTCAATTCCTAGGAGTTCCCAGGAATCGACGGTCTTTAACCTAGTGTCAAGACCTACTAACCAGAAGGAAGTACACGCGCGGCCCTACGGCCTTTATTTCACAATATATATATATATATATATCAAAAACAAATGTCTCTCAGCTGTGGAAACAAAAAGTGTAAGGAACGAAGCTCAATGAATATATACAAAATAATTACAATGGTGTGAGTGTTCAAACTGATCATGGAAAACGGGATAATGCACTTGTCAAAGGACAGAACGGGGTTTTTTATTAGTCTTTAGTGCTGGATCTTAAAAAATATCGGGTTTTCCCAGGACGTGTTTGTTCGTTAAACAAAAGATCCGTTGAAGGGACAACGCCCTGTTGATCAGCTGAATGCTCTGGTCTTGAGTTTTCTGATGACAAGTGTTCAATAATGCCTCTTTGCTGCACTGAGGATTCTCCGACAGGTTGTGCGTCGCTGAAAGGTACAAATGCCGGCAATCCTTCGGTTTCAGTTGATGCAATGCCTTTCCTCACCCACGAGACTGCTGGCAACGGAATGGGGACTTTCTTGGTGTGGGTAGCATGCACCCAATTTCTGCGCCCCTCAAGACGAACTGCAGTTCTCGTGGCAAGGAGGACTTGGTAGGGTCCAGTGAATCTAGGGTCCAAATTGTTCTTGCGTGAGAAGTTGCGCGTCACCACCCAATCTCCGGGTTGGAGTTGGTGGCCTGGACCCTCCGTCTGTGTTGGCAATGCTTCGTGAACCTGTTGGTGAATTAACCTCAGTTTAGCAGTCAAGTCATGAAGATAATCGATTAACATTGGATACTCAAGTTCACAAAAGACACCTGGTCTAGGGACCCCCCAAACATTGGCAGGACGACCGAACACTATTTCATAGGGACTGAGCCCTACTCGGGAGTGTACAGTTGCCCTTGTTGACAGTAATGCTAAGGGTAAAGCGTCAGGCCACGAAAGACCTGTCGTAGCCTGAATCTTTGCTAGTTTTAGTTTAAGGGTGCCATTATACCCTTCAACCAAACCGGCTGACTGAGGATGGTTGGCACTATGAAATTTTTGAACAATCCCTAATCCGCGACACACACTCTTCATCACGCTCCCAACAAACTCACTTCCGTTGTCTGACCACACAATTCTAGGCATTCCGTAACGGGAAAAATATTCTTTGAGTAAAATTTTTGCCGTGGACAAAGCCGTATTATCCTTAAGGGGGTAGGCCTCAATCCATCGGGAGAATGCGCACACCACAACCAATACATACTTCAAGTTATTACATCTCTCCATGTGGATAAAGTCTAACTGGATAACTTCGAAAGGGTATGCAGGAGGGGCAAAATGGCCTGGTGGAGTGGGAGTGCCCTTACCAGGATTATGCATCAAACACACCATGCAATTCTTAACCAAACGTTCAGCACATTTCGTAATACCATCATTCTTCCACACAGGAAACAGCAATTTACAGATACCTTTCGCGCTAATATGTGCTAACCCGTGTGCCATAGTCACAACAGCCAGCACATACGCATCAGGCAACATCCATCTTTTCTGTTCCGACAAGTCAATCCAACAACCATTCGCATCCAACTTCCCCGTACTTTCTTTCCATTTCGTCTTTTCAGTTTCGGTGGCCTCATTCTGAATTGCTTTCACACTCTCGATAGTGTTTTCACACATACTAGATTCTGCAGGCCACCTAACCGAACTCGTCACATACATTCGAGTGCTAAGGTTCCGGGCAGTCTCTTTAGCAGTTTCATCCGCAAATGCATTACCACAACCAACATCATCCGTCACCTTACGATGCGCACTACATTTAACAATCGCCACTTGCTTAGGCAACGTAAGTGCATCCAGAAGATCATTCACAAGCTGGCCATGCTGAATCTTCGTACCATGCGATGTCAGAAAACCTCTCTCTCTCCATAACCGTCCAAAACTATGTGCAACGCCAAACGCATATTGGCTATCTGTAAACACATTCACACGTTTATCTCTAGACAACACACATGCTCTCGTCAAGGCAATGAGCTCAGCAGCCTGAGCTGAATTCTGACTCAACCTTGCGCTCTCCACAATCGTTTTCAATGTAACTATAGCATACGCAGTTGTTACATCACCATTTGGTAATTTGAAACAAGAACCATCCACATACAGAGTACCATCGGGATCTGTCAATGGAGTATCCTTTAGGTCAATGCGACCCTTGGTTTCCTCCTCAGTTCTGAGGTAGCAGTCATGTACTGCTTCACTGCTTGATTCTGTGTCGATCGGCAGCAATGTTGCTGGATTCAACACATTACATCGTTTTATCCGTATATGACTGGCCAGCAACGTCAACTCATACCCAGACAATCTTGCGCTCGTCAGATGTTGAGTTTTCGTTCGGTTCAATAGAGTGTCAACTGCATGCGGAACCATTACCGTGAGCATATTATCCATGACTAGACCTGCAGACTGTCGAATGGACGCCGCAGCTGCCGCTGTTGCCCTTAAGCAACTTGGCAAGGCTCTTGCTACTGGGTCTAAAGTCGAAGAAAAGTAGGCACATGGGCGTTGCTTACCACCAAAAGGTTGTGTCAAAACACTCAACGCGCAACCATCCCTCTCGTGAACGTATAGTGTAAACGGCTTACTGTAGTCAGGAGTGCCCAACACAGGAGCCGAACACAACGCATCACGCAATTCAGAAAAACTTTTCTGACATTCTTCAGACCAAGGTACTGGGGATGAAACATCTTTGCATGTAAGGGCTATCAATGGTTTCGCCAACAATGAAAAGTTTGGAATCCATTGTCTGCAGTAGGACGTAATACCTAAAAAGGCACGAACATCTCTCTGGGTTTTTGGCACAGTCATTCGGGAAATTGCTGCAATTCTCTCTGGGGTCAACCTTCTCCCTTCTTTTGACAATAAGTGACCTAAATAGGTAACTTCTTGGCAACAATACTGTAGTTTCGAAGGTGATACCTTGTGGTGCAAGTCATGTAGATAGTGCAATAATGATACTGTAGCCGTCTTGCAAATAGCTTCTGTATCAGCTGCCACTAAAAGATCGTCAACGTATTGAATCAAAGCTGCACCCTTAGGCAATACCAAGTCATCAAGCTGACCTTTAAGTGCTTGGCTGTAGATTGATGGACTCTCACAGTAACCCTGTGGAGCGCGTTTCAGTCTAAAACTGCGTCCTCCTAATGAGAATCCGAACAGGTCTCTGCTTTCCTCTGCAATCGGAATACTAAAGAAAGCATTCTTTAAATCGATCACTGTGAACCAGGAGGCAGATGCCGGAATCATTGTTAGTAAAGCCGTAATGTCGGGAACCACAGGAAACTGCGGAACCACTATTTTGTTTACCTCTCTCAAATCTATAACAAAACGGTACACAGGAGGTTTATTTGGGTCAGTTCGTTTCAGAATTGGCAATACAGGGCTATTGCACACGTTTCCACGAGTTTCTTCAACAACACCTTTTCCAATGAGATCATAAACGATTCCTAACAGTGCTCGTTCGCCTTCAAGAGAAATACGATATTGAGGTAAACGCGGTAATCGCGCATTTGGTTTCAATTGAATCACATAGGGTGGAATATCTAACAGGCCCACATCATTGGGACCTGTGGCCCATAAGGACGCAGGAAGGGAATTCAATTCCGGTGGGAATTTATCAACCGATAAATATATGGGAGAGATCACTCTCCTTCCTAATGTAAGCTCCACTCCTTCAGGGGAACAATACAATGTTGCATATAATCGTTTCAACAAATCCAGGCCCAAAAGATTTTCGCCACAACCTGTAGATAGAATCAATGGAGCCGTTAGCTCACGAGATCCAATCATAAGAGGCAAAGGGTTAGAGACTGGGTTACTAACAGGGGCGCCAGAGAATCCAACGGAAACATTCGTTAAGCCAGACAAAGGTGCGCCAGGGAGTTTTGAATGCATGATGGAACTTTTCGTCGCACCAGTGTCTAACAGAAAAGGCTCAACTACACCCGATGTAGCTACTGCAACGTAAGGCCCACTCTGATCGACCGGAACTGACACTACTCCCTCTCTTTGTCGTTGGCTGTCCTAATAGTGGTCATTTGCAACAGTGTCATGCTCTACATAATAATCATCCACATTATACTGTGCAGACCGGACTGATCCCGCATTCCGCTGGTCAAAACAATTATTTGCATCCGATTGATTTTGATAACGGTCATTCTGATTATGGAATGTACCACGACCTCTACCACGTGGTGCCTGTTGAGGACCACCGCCACGATTTCCTCGAGCTGACACACCATTTAAACGGTCTTTTAAAGCAAGACACTCATATTTTAGGTGTCCTTCTTTCCTACAATATGCACACTGATTATATCCTAGTGTAGATCTATAATCAAAGTTGTCAGAACGCTGCTGTATCCTATCAGTCTGTGCTCGCGGTCGATACTGTTGTTGTGAATCATTTTGATTCGATCGTGGAGGATATGCTTGCTGCAACAAAACCTTCGTTTTGAGCTCCTTAGTTTTCTTTTCTACACGATCACTTTCTTCCTTTTCCCTATTTTCGTAATACTGGGCCGTTGCCAATATTTGCGCAGGGGTTGAGACTGCCCACGCACTTTCTGAATTCTTTAATTTGTTGCATAGCTCAGGCAGCAAATTTGACACAAATTTGTCAACGAATAACCGCTGACCTCCCTCAGCGCCCATGTCCTGGCCACTGTGGTCGATAAACGCTTCCTCAAACCTTGTAAAGAAATCTGAGACACTCTCGTCTTTCTTTTGCTTACAAGCTGATAACTTATCCCAGTTCACCTTCATTGCGGGCATGAGAGTTTTCATGAGCGTAATGATTCTCTGAGGCAAATCCAAGATCAACTGTTCAGGTTTAGCCCCACCAACTTGTAATGCATCAGCTGCTAGCAGTGCAACCCAATCACCCCCTAATTCAACTGTGTGATTAGCTTGACGAATTTTAGCCCAAACTGGTTGCGGTACAATATTGCCAAACAACATGTCGATGTCGGCTATATTCATAATAGAAGCTTCCACCAGTTGTGATAACTCCTTATAATAACCAGCCGGATTTTTACGCGGATCGGGTAAGGATTGCTTCACCTGCAAAACTTCCGATCGTTTCCATGGAAGATGTATCCACACCCTTTGGAAATGTGGTAAAACCGGAGGGTTTGCACCGGGGTCACCAGGGACCCATAGCGGCGGAACCTCTCTCATAGGATACTGACCAGGAACTGCCTTCCAGTTCTCAGTGGTATCATCTAATGACGCTCGAGAACGTGCTGTGGGTCTGAATGCTAATAAGCGTTCCACGGCACGTCGTACATCGTCTCCTATAATCATACCATTCGAAAAGTGACTCTGGAGTTCAATTATGTCGGACGGTACATCATCTACATCATTATTGTACCATTCTTCTCTCAAAAAATTACACATTTCCTCAAATACGAATCTCTGCGTAGGCTCATTAAACTGAGAAAACGTATCGAACACTACACGTGGAGTGTAATTGGCAGGATGTCTTATCCACCTATGTGCCATTGTTACTAACGTCTCTTTCTCCCTACCACTAGGGATCTGACTCCGTCTCTGAGGAGTATCAGATGAATCCGACGAAAATAACGGACCAGGAAGAGGTGAATAAAGGGTAGCAACAGAATTAGGAACACGCTTACGAACAGAAGGAGAATGAAAAACAGGAGCAACAACACGAGAGGTAAAAGAAGGCATAGTAGAAACAGGCAAGATAGTCGGAGTAGCAGAAACAACAGTCTGCAAAGGTACAGATACAGGAGCAGTAGAAACGAGGACAGGTGGTGGAACAAACGTAGGGTTAACAGCGGGCTGACCTGCAGCCGCCGGAGCAACAAGAGGAACAACAGGAGGTATTACAGGAGGAACTACAGGAGCAGTAGCACCCTGTACATAAGGAGGTGGTGATTTCATCAAGTATGATAGCAAGCAATCCTCCTTCATATCTTCTTCTTTCTTTTCTAGATTATTCGGCAAAGCTGGGTAACATTTATCCATTCTCATATGATGTAATCTAGTAGCTATTTCCATATCTTTTTCTTCTTTGTCTTGTCTACCTTCTTTTATAGCTTGCATTATCGGAACAAAGTCTTGCTTTTTATCCTTTTTAAGTTGTTTGATTTCTTTCTGTTTGGCCTCTTTACGCCATATCCGAAAGGAATCAAACATAGCTGGCCTAGCTTTCTTTAAAAATAATTTAGCCTCAAGATTATCTAAAATCGAAAGTTCAAAAGTCCCATGTGGTGGCCATCTAAGGTCACCGTCCTTCTTTGTGTAGCGGATCCAGTAATCATTATAGATTATGGGACCCACACCGTGTCGACTATATAGATCATGAATAGGAGTTCCAACTGGAGGTATCGGACATGAGTCCTCCAACCGGGAATCCATTGCGCAACATTTGAAAATACGAAACAAATCACTATGGCTAGGCATCGTGAACACTAACCTAGTATCAAACTTCAAGGATTACCGAAGCAATATAACCTCGTGTAAGTCAAAACCCTCGGTTTTTGGCAATTGCAACTGTCAAATAATACTAAGAACCAATACTAAGAACCACAAATGCAATGGAACCATGCAATACAACAAAGCCGTAAGGCTATTACAAAGCTCGGAGAGCTATTACCACAAAGCCTGAGGAGGCTATTACAAAGCTCAATGAGCTATTACAACAAAAACCTTAAAGGTTAACACCAAAGCTTTCAAAAAGCTAAAAACAATCACTAAGGACTGGGAGCGACCCACAAATACTTAACTCAGAACTTCAATGGCGTCACCAGGAAGGCCCGTCTATCGTCTCGCTTTGTACAAAGGTCTACGCCGGGCGTCGAAGACAGGTCGACAGTCAGGGCATCGGTCCGTCGCAGCCGTCAGGAGGCGGGAATCTTCGCAGGGAAAAACTTCGGGCCACTTATTTCGACAACAGGATCGATGAAGCGGGGTGCACCTTCCCTCGGAGATTTCACACGAAGTTCCTCACGAACATCAGGCTTTGGACCGGACCGGTACCACTGAAGTCGCCCCACGTTGGGCGCCAACTGAAGGACTGGACTTTTATCAGTACCAGCGGTGCCAGGGAACAACACCTATAACCTTCATGGGATACCTGTTTCGGCGCACAAACTACAGAGACACGGGACACTTCCTTCGGCGTCAAAGATTCAAGGTTTATTACTGCAGGGAACACAGAAGTCACGACAAGTACAACACGTGCAACTTGGGGAGACTGCTTCAAATTGGTTCTGTGGATCGCTCCTTTTATACAGTTTTTACCCATAGGACATCATGATACACAAAGTTTACAACCCGGTTCCCATAATTATCCCTCAGAGGGGTCGCTTTGGTCACTTTGATACACATAAGGTCCGGAACATAAGTGCGGAAACATTTGGCGGTTCCCAACTGTAAAAACCCATCTTCCCAACATTAGTGAATTCCAATCGGCAGTAAAACAGATCGAAATAGGAACTAAAACAGGTGAAGAGGAAGATGGAAACAGTGAGAGAGTCGAAAAGGGTGTAAAGGGGAGGTATCGGGAAACACGAGATATAGGCATCAAAGGGACGTGCCTAATGAGATGCACGGCTGAGACAATAAACTGGCACGGCAAGATGAGCCTCGAGCGGGGCCATCTGCCTTACAGTATCATCCCCCTCATCATAAAGACACTTACAAAGAACATGTGTCTTCCGCAAATATCGTGGGAGTCCCAGGGTCGCGAAGCGGACAGTGTCCGTTCGCTGGCTACTTGAGGGCAAGAGACAAAATGGATGCCGTATCTAAGATGGAACCCGTGGGTACAGATGGAAAACTCATATATCAAATGAACGGTTTAAGTTAGCACAGCGAAACTGTGCACATTTACTAAACTCGTCATTTACGGTTCTTAGATACCAGACTCGACCATATTCGTGCGAGTCGAAAACATCACCTAAAATTGTCACGGAACCTCACACTCTTGGAATGCCTCCCTAGGGTAGAGTAATGAAATTAGTGATTTGAGCTGCTTTGCATTACTCATTCATCAAGTCACTCAGGGCCATGCAAGGTGGCCTTGCATGGCTTGATAAATTGCACTTAAGGGTTGCGTTGTGTGGTGCAAGGGCGACACAGCTTTTAATAAATAGAGAGAGAGAGAGAGAGATTTACCCATACGTCAAGTTGGTGTGCCCATGTTTTCTGCAAAGTATATGGTGATCACTGATAACTCCAATATTTCCCCAATAGGGGGCAAGACTGGTGTAGGTCTGTAATTGGAGAGGGTTTCACGATCTGCACAGTTTCTTTTAGAATATGATACGAATTGTATTTTCGAGCTTCTGGGAGACGCCCTTGTTTAATAAAGAGATGTGATTTACTGATGACATAATCAGAGATTTTAATTAACATGGAGCAAGCCCTAGTGTGACTGAATGCTTCACATAAAGAAATAGCTACCTGAGTAACACTAAAGGTGTTGGAAGAATCTAGTGGCATAAACTGTAAAAATAATTAAGAAGTGAATCAGTAAGAAAGAATGCATGCACAGAAAAGAACACTGTGTGTATACAGTTCGTAATCGCCAGGAGCACAATTCAAATATAGATTTGGAGTCTCCAAGGTTATATTAAAAGGCAGCTTGAAATCGAGAAAGAAAGCATGATACAAGTTAATATGGAGTTGCATCGTTTCCACAGGCTTAATATAGTTCGAAATTAAATTTGAACAAAAGTATTTTATTTTCTTCTTGAACTTTTTGTAGGGTTTTATTGTCATTACATCAGGAGGGTGTATCAAGAGGCATGTCAGGAGGCAAGATGGTTCAGCAGGGGCAGAGACACAATACTTCAAAGCCACTTGCACCAAGTCGATTTCAATGAAGGAATGCAGTGTCAGTGTCGGGTGTGAAGGTGTGTCTGTGTGTAACGTGCCCTACGAACTTTTGCTCTGACAATGGGCTACATATCCCTGCATTCCCTGAACTCTCACTTTGTTTAGAAACTGGGGTATCTATCTTAGATCACCGAGTTTAACTTTTTCACGTTTCAAGAAGAACTTGCTTGGTAATCTTTCTTCAAAGTTGCTATGGCTAGGACCATGCCAATTAGATTCTGAATTCCCTTTTGCAAAGAAGTTGTTTTTGAGATTCTTTTCTAGGCCATTTGTGAATGGTACCTATTGTTTCCCTCATTAACCGGACCCGATCATCGGGGTCCGGTTAATGAGGGAAACAATAGGTACCAAGCGGGTGCCTAGCTTCCAGGGCGGTGTGCCCAATAGCTATCACCCCCCTCCCGTGACCCGCGAAGTGCCGAAACGGAGCACGTTTAATAAACTCGGTTCCAATCCTAATGGGATCTGATACAAAAACTTGTATTTTTAACATAACAGTCTTTTGGTAGGGTGGGCCTTAGCGCGTCCATACCACCGAGGCTTCACACACAGCACTGTAAATATATTCACACTTTCTTGGTCCTGACAAATGCCTGATTAAACTAATCACATAGGCTGAAACATGTTGATGTTTTTTCACCAGGGGTAACAGTGGACCTTTAATTTGTGTCCGTTATCCTTCACTTATTATCATTTTTTACTTGCCCATTTGGCGAAACCAATAAAAGATTTTTTGACCTATTTGGCCATTTTAATTTTTCACTCAACAATCACAAAACCAGCTCCGCAGTAACACTGGCGTTGTAGCACACCGGGATGGCACTCGGCCATTCCTGGTGGGTTCCGATGATGAAACATGTCACCGACTTGGTCGGTGAGTGAGGGCCTTCAATAAAATCCATTCTGATTTTTTCTTTTCAAACAACAGAGTGCAACTGCTTCTTGTTGCTTTCATAGGTAGTCATTCCTTTACTCAGCGTTTGACGCTCCTTTGTTGGTTTTCATTCTTCACTACAGACTATGCAGGCAGACAATAGGAGCAAGTGCAGCACAACGGAGCATGGAGGGCAGAAGGGAGTGGCAGCAAAATGTACCATGGAGGACAGGTGGGAGGGGTTACTTGGATAGGCAGGTTGGAGGTGGCAGGGACATGCTGCAGCTATCTGACCATGCTGGACAGTGGGGGGGCAGTGGCAGCTCAACAAAACACTCGGAGTAGATAGGAGGGTGGCAGGTCAATCGAATATAGTGGGAAGAAAGGAGGGAGCAGGGGCATGAACACAGACATTGGAGGGCAGGAGAAATGAGAGTAGGGAAAGCAAGATAAGTACAGAAGCTACGCAGAAGTACAATGATGCTGCATAGAATTGGGGAACGGAAGGCAGGAGGAGTGGTCAGGGAAATTGAGTTAAATGGAAGGCAGTGGCAGCACATTGGACCATGCATGGGAGGAGGGAGGGGCTGGTGCATATACTCGTACAACAGAAAGTAGTGAGGAGGTGGATGGGACAGCAAACAAACTGTTTAGGGTTGGCAGGAAAGGCAGTGGCAGAACAATGGCCGCACACAGCTGTAATGAGGGAGCAGGGTCATGAACAATGGATGGCAAGGAGATTGGGGCAGGAGCAGCATGTTAGGGTGGGGGTAACACAATGCAGGCCAAGCCCTGTGATGAACCCCACCCCCGCTGTGCATTGTGATGGGTGTCTTACTTCACATTGAAATAATCCTTAGAAATTCAATGAAAAAACCAAAGGCTATAGGGTCATTTAGTTAGGTGCAGATGTCACTCAAACAAAACCAGTGAAATTCAGTATTTACCGTTAGCTGAACTAACTATAACCCACGCCCCCGCAATGCAATGCTTATGACCTCACATATTACATCACTGATGATATGGTTATTGAAATCACTGATGGCATCATCCACAGAAACACTGACACACCCTCTCACATCCCAATAGAACCTTTCACCCATCCTCTCCCACATAACCATTTACAAACCCATTCACAGGCCCATTCCTGTACTTACACACCCACTCCCTGATTCATAGTTCTATACACACATTCACTCACCCACCCATACAGCCACGGATAGACTCACTCACTCACTAATACAGCCACTGATATATCCACTCATACAGCCATACAGCCACTCAAACACAGTCATTCACTCATAGAGCTACTCACACACCTAGTAAGTCACCAATAGAGTTAATCACAAAGCCATTTACTCTCCTATACATTTATATACACACACACTCATTTATTCATACAGATAATAATATGTACTCAACTACCTATATAGTCACTGACACAAGCACACACCCACCTAGTCGGCCACTATCGCAATCACTCAGTCACACATACCTATACTGCCTTTCACATATGCAGTTACTCACTGATATACCACTGACACATCCATTCATTCACCTACACATCCATGCAGCCACTCAGACCCCCATAGAAGTACTCAGCCAACCAATCACTCACCCATACAGAAACTCATAAACCCACTCACACGCCTATGCAGCCCCTTAGACACCAACTGACAGGCACAGACATTCACATAACAAAGTCACTCACCTATACATTTACTGAGATGCTTAATTATTCACTTATACAGTTACTCACATACCGGCTGAATCAACCAATCAGGCACCAACTGATTCACCAATACACCTTGGTATGTATATTTAACACTCATAAGCATTTTAGAAACACTCATAGTCATCAGATGATGTCCATAGTCATCATATGATATCCTCAATGATGTATTTTGAGATGTCATGAGTGATGTCACTGACCATGTCATGAATGATGTAAGATATGAAGTCATAAGCAGTGTATTGTGGGGGAATGAGTTATAGTTAACGCAGGTAACTATAACAGCTGAATGTCTCTGGTTTTGTACGAGTGAAATGTCAGCCTAACATTCCTGAATAGTTATATATACACACATACACACCATGGGAAAACAAGTATTTAGATATATATTCACTAGAAAAGAACAAAGGTTAGAGTAACGTTAGAGTTAGGTGAATATCTCAGTGTCAACATTAATGTTTTGAACAAAAAACCACAAAAATTCACCAGTTATAGTTAGCAGTGCTAAGTATAAACTGCCGCTTTCTTCCAAAACACACTGTTCAATGAGCAACTTGAAGCGGTTTTCCTCACGGAAACCTGGCTTCACGAGAGCTCCGGCCCAGATATCGCAGCAGCCTTGCTAACTGGATTCCCACATTTATGGAAAGCTCTTTAGCCTCTTGCCACTAATACAGCAAATTTCACAGTATTAGGAGACATTAATATTCATCTGGAAGATTTGACCTGTACAAACAGTGCCAGACTCATTTCGGACATGGCCTCCCTTAACCTTGAGCTATTAAATTCAGGCCCAACCCACATCTCTTAGATCCTGTCTTTTCTAATCTTGATACAATCACTTGCGCCCCTGCGCTCCCCTCTAGCTGGTCTGATCACTATCAGATTAATTTCACACTAACCAGTTTACCTGGAAAGAACATTTTAATCAACTCATATGGGAAGGAGGAGGCGCAGAAAAACTGGAAAAAGTTAGATATTAATAAGTTCAATGAGTATCTCGACGCTCATAAACCTCCCTTAGAGCGTAAAACTGATCCTCTTGCTGCAACAATTCAGAGCTGGCTCTCTGAAGCCATTAACACCTGTCTCCCCACCATAAAGCATAAAAGAAACATACACCGTCCACCTGCACCATGGTACAACGAATCTCTAAAAACAATGAAATCTAATTGTAAGACCCTGGAAAGAAAGTGGAGAAGAGATTACGTGCAACCCTCCGAACAAGCCTACAAAAAGGCTCTGAGCTACTATCACAAACAATGCAAACTTGCCCCTGCTATGTTTGTGAATACAACTATCAATAAGGCTTCAAACTGTGCAAAAACATTGTTTAATACAGTAAAGGAATTCGCAGGCTCAGGAACCTCGGCCATTCCGCCAATACTGACTGAAACCAAGTGCGAAGAATTAGCAGCCTTCTTGGTAAATAAAGTGGAAGGAATAAACCAAGAGATTATCTCACAAGAAAATATACATGATATCACAACATGCTCCAGTGCACCTATGCCAATGTCACCTCACCCCCTCTCCAGGCAAGCTAACAGTCAGTATGATGCCGACCGCCTTCTAACAAACTGGCCCCTCCTTACAGCCGAAAATTTGGTCTCACTACTGAAAGGATTACCAAAGGATCTTCTACCAGTAACTATTCTTAAACAATTAAATCACTCGGTGCTATCAGTTATAGCCCATCTTCTAAACACATCTATGGAAGAGGCAGTGATCCCTCCACATGGAAACACGCAATGATTCACCCACTACTGAAAAAACCAAATGCTAATCCGACAGAAACAAAAAACTATTGTCCTATATCTCTGCTCCATATCCTATCAAAAATTCTAGAGAAACATATACACGCACACTTGACGCAATATGTTACAACACACCACTTACTCCACATTTCACAGTTAGGATTTGGAGCGGGTTTCTCTACCAAAACCACTCTTTTAGGAGTCATAGAAGGAATCCGCAATCTTCTAGGCAGAGGAGAAACTGTGGCGCTTATTCTGTTAGACTTAAGCGCCGCATTCAATACCATATCACACACTGTGCTTATTAACACACTGAGCAAGATAGGTATAGGCGGTACAGCTCTTAAATGGATTCAGGCCTTCCTTTCAGACAGAACGTTTCAAGTCTTCTCGCAGAACGCCTGCTCCCAAACATACTCCTTTGCACATGGCGTTCCGCAGGGATCTATCTTAAGCCCGCTATTGTTCAATCTATATGTAAAACCCCTAGCGGAACTAGCTGAAAAATCCGAGTTATCTATATACTCCTACGCAGACAACTCACAAATCCTGTTCTCCCTATCAGCACAAAACCCCAACTCAAATTATACCTCTACACTCAAGTCAGGACTAACTAATATAGCAGCCTGGATGCAATCCAACCTCCTAAAATTAAATGGAGATAAAACAGAGGTACTGATACTGGGGAAACAGAAAGACCTTTGGAGCACACAACATTGGCCAGACAATATGGGCAATCTCCCCACTCCCTCATTACAAGTTTGGAACCTAGGCGTAATTCTCGATTAGACTCTGAGCATGAACGCACAATCCATAAAAGTCGCCGCCACATGTTTCTCCATCATCAAATGGTTAATGAAAATATGCTGGATGCTACCGGAAAAAAACAGGAAAACTGTTGTCAGTGCCTTATCACCTCTCGGCTTGACTATGGAAATGTCCTGTATGCAGGCTCGAACAAAATCATAACCCATAGACTCCAGATGGCCCAAAACGCTGCAGTTAGACTTCTATGCAAAGTACCGAAACTTGAACATATCTCATCACACCGACATAAACTACACTGGTTGAACATTGAAAACCGTGTGAAATTCAAACCATTCACCTACATGCACAAAATCAAAACTGGAATGGCCCCGAACTAAGGAAATGTTGTATTCCCCAAATTCAACTTAGCACGAATGGGAGGAAAATCCTTCACTTACTTAGGGCCGTCCTACTAGAACTCCCTCCCTGTTAGGCTTAAAACTGAGGCAAGCTACCCCAATTTCCGCAAGATGCTCAAAACCTGGCTATTTGACAAATAAGTCTTTCCCAAGCGTTGCTGCCTATGGCTTTTCATCTGCGACGGGAAACCCTTTGCGGGTAGCTGTCACGCAATAGAAATTTAAATAATAATAAATAATAACTATAACTTGGGCAACTGCCATGCACTACTTACGATCTCACCTATTACATGTTTCATTACATGTTCTATGACATCATTATTGACAACACTGATGGCATCTCAAATGACATTATTTATGACATCACTGATGATGTCACTTCGGACATCAATGATGACATCATCCAACGGGTGTACTAGTTTAGTTGCAACCAGGCCCTGCTTCCAACATCCAGCATGCAGTCACCTAGAGGCAGCAAGCACCATGCAGTGCAAGGCCTTTGCTAATGCATGGTGTGCGGTTAGCCACTTGGCCACTGCTGAATCCAGATCCTGCTTCCAACTCCTACCAGGCTGCCAACCCCACACCATGCACAGCCAATGCCATGCATAGCATAGACTTAGCTGTAGGACCCCAGGGACCACATCCCTAGAGCCAACCATAATAGAAAGTCTGTCTGACCCCCCTCCCCATGCCTTATTAGATCTCAGGGATCCTATCCCATGAGGCTATACCAAGCAAGAAAGGGGAGGAGGCTTTTTGGACCCCCTCACTGAGCCTCATTACACCCTGGGGACCCCATGCCTCAGGGAATTGTATTTTCTAAATGGGAGGGTGGCTGTATGACCCCTCATGCCTCTTTAGGCCCTGGGGACCCCATTTTCCACGGTCACTAATAAGTTAAAGGGGCTGGGAAGCCGTTTTTGGCCATGGGGACCTAATACCTCAGCTCAAAGTACATTTTAGGTAGAGGGAACCACCTCTCCAATCATTCAAAAGGCCCTGGGGACCACATCCCCCAAGACTGCTACTTAATTGAAATGGGATTGGACCACCCTCTCTGAGCTGTTTTTGGCCCTCGGTACTCCATCTCCTGGGAACCAATACCTTGTTTAAAGGTGGGGTCCTAAGTGCCCATTCAGGCTACCCACTATCAACAATGTTTGGGCCATGAAGGGGAGCTACAGGGCCCCCACAGCTCCAGCCCCCTCCCCGCATGCCCGGGGAGCCAGCATTGCTACGTTTCACAGGAAGCAGCTACTTATGCCACTTCCTCCGGGTGGGAGCAATCTCTTGTTCTGTGTCCCTGCCCGTATTAGTGTAGGCAAGGAAACAGAACAAAAGTCTACTTGCAGCCAGCAGGAGCATTTTCAAAGCTCCTACAAGCTGGGGGCATTTCCAAAGCCCATTCTGGCTGGGAGAGGACTTTGTGTTCACTTCCGCGTGCTGAGAATGCTCCCACCAGGTGGGAGCAAACAAAGGTTTTATTACCTGCTCTAGTATGTGCAAAGAAATCTCTGTTCCTGGGGATGTGTGTGGTTTTGTGGGTGTGTAAGTGTCTGTATCGGTCTGTGAACTGGTGTATGAGTGTTAGTGAGTTTCTGAGTGGGTGTGTGAGTGTCTGAGTGGGCTTGTGAGTTGCTGTATAAGTCCCTGCCTGGGTCTGTAAATGGGTGTGTGAGTGGTTTTATGGGTATAAGAGTAGATATCTGAGTTTCTGTGTAGCTCGGTGAGTGGGTCTGTTAGTGCCTGCATAGCTCAATGAGTGGGTGTGCGAGTGCCTGTGTGGTCATGTAAGTGGGTGTGTAAGTGGATGCATGGGTCTGTGAGTATGTGCAAATACCTACATGGGTATATGAGTGTCTATTTGAGTATCTGCATAGGTCTATAAGTGGGTGTGTGAGAAGATGAGCTGGTCTATGAGTGCATTTGTGACTGCTTTTTTGGGTCTGCCAGTGAGTGTCTGAGTGGCTGTGTGGGTCTGTGAATGAGTGTTTGAATGCATGTGTGGAACTCAGAAGGGGTGTGAATGTGACAGCAGCATAGAACTGTGAGAGGGCAAATGAGTGCCTATGTGGGTCTGTGGATTGGTGTGAGTATGCCTCTGTGGGTCTGTAACTGAATGTGTAAGTAGATGCATGGGTCTGTGACTGGGTGACTGAGTACCTACATAGATCTGTGAGTAGGCCTGTGAGTATCTATGCAGGTGTGTGAGTTGGTCTGTCAGTGCCGCATAGATTTCTTAGTGGGTGTGTGAGTGCCTGCATGGTTCTGTTAGTGGATCTGTGAGTACCTGTGTAGTTCTCTCAGTGAGTATAAGAGGTCATGTGTGGATCAGTAAGTGAGTGTGTTAGTGGCTGTGTTCGTGAAAGTGGCTGTATGAGTGCCTATGTGGGGGTGGGAGGCTCTTTGAGTGCCTGTATGGGTTTGTAAAGGGTTCCTGAGTACTTTCCTGGCTCTGTGACTGGGTTTGGGAATGCCTGTGTTGGTCTATGAATGGGACTGTCAGTGCCTGCATGGGCCTGTTACTGGGTGTGTGCGTGGCTCTGTGGGTATGATAATCAGTGTGAGACTGCCTGTACATGTTTCTGAGTGGGTGTGTGAGTGGCTGTGTGGCTGTGGGTCAGTGAATGTGTGAGTGGAACTGCAAGTGGGTATATAAGTTCCTGTGTGAGTTAGTGAGAATCTGTATGAGTCTTGGAGTGGGTGTTGGTGTCTATGTGGGTCTGTCTGTGATTTTGGGAGTGTCAATGTATGTGAATGGGAGTGTGGGGGCCTGTGTGGATGTGTGAGTGGGTGTGTGAGTTCCTGAATGGGTCTGCGAATGGGTGTGCGAGTGTCTGTGTGGCTCTCTGAATGGGTGTGTGAATGTCTGAGTGGGTCTGTGAGTGGGTATGTTAGTGTCTGAGTGGATCTGTGGGTGGAATATGCCTCCTTTTCACGTATGCCGTCACTCCGCATGCAATCACAACACGGTTGTTACAACAACCACGTTGTAACAACGCATACCATTAGGCCACAAGTCGGAACGACTTGAGGAGGGGGCGCTGGATGTTGAAATAATATAATTTACTATTCCAACTCCATTCTGTGCGAACAGTAGGGAAGGTGTTGGATTTTGAATCCAACACCTTCTCCCCTGTCCGCAAATCTTTGTTTTGACTTGTGGGGTAATGGTATACGTTGTTACATGCGGAGTGACGGCTTTGTTGTGAGAGCTGTTTACCATTAAGGGTCAATGTGGGTCTGTGAGAGGGTGTGTGTGAGTGCATATATGGGACTGTGAGTGGGTGTGTAACTACCTACATTGGTATATAAATGGGTTGGCGAGTGCCTGCATGGGTCTGTGACTGGGTGTGTCAATACCTCCATAGGTCTGTGAGTAGGTGTGTGTGTGTCTGCATGGGTCTGTCAGTGGGAATGTGAGTGTCTGTGTGGGTCTGTGACTAGGTGTGTGAGTGCCTACATGGGTCTGTGAGTGGGTGTGTGAGTGTGTGAGTACCTACATGAGTTTATGAGTGGGTCTGTGCCTGTCTGTGAGTGGGTGTAACAATGCCTGCATAGGTATTTGAATGAGTGCCTATGATCGACTGTGGGTGTGTCTAAGAGTACCTCCTTAGCTCTGTGAGGGGGTATGTGAATGCCTGCTTAGGTCTGTGACTGGGTGTGTGACTGCTTGTTCAGGTCTGTAAATGGGTGTGAGAGCACCTGTGTGTATGTCTGAGTGGGCCTGAAAGTGTTTTTTTTCCAAAGTACATTAAGATTCACGATTTACATATGGGGGCTAAGTTGACCCTCACAGGGTATTTGCAGATTCCCATACTAGAAAAAAAATGATATAACTCAATGTTGTAAAAGAGGTGGAGTCAGCACCCATCGAATTGTAATGTTTTTCTTAAGTCAAAAGAGATCAAATAGTCCATAATGACTCAAAAAAGGTCTCTGGTCCAAATTGTTCTTTATAATGAGAATTATTATTTTTATTTTAAAATAGATGAAGTCATTAAAATCCAATATTCATAAAATCCAAAGCACCATTTAGCCAACGCATTTCGTCTCAGAAGAGACTTCTTCAGGGCTAAAGAAAAACATACATAAATATGATTTAAAATAAGGCAAAATTCCATATACATACAACAATATATATATATTAATTCAAATTGTATTTTGGAAGGCTGACCAAAGCAAATCAGCTTTCTATTGCAAGAATACTAATTCAGTTCTTTATCACATTTTATATCAAATAATAACAGATGTGATCAGACGATTCAGGAGGACAAAGAAAAAAACAGCATTCAATTCATTACGCTTGTTTATATCTATTATCCAAATTCTGATAGCAAATAACACTATGACACAGCACCGATTTTACTAGTATCTCTGTCTATGCCTTCAGAGATTCACTAACAATAGCCAAATTGGTTATTAAATGACAGATCATTCACAACGAATATTGGTATAACTGGTATGCGGTGAAAAAGAACATCTCTAATATATACAAATATCATTTAGAAGAAAAAATAAAGCATATAAAAACTTAATTACTAGCTGCAACTTGTATGCTGCAATTTTGGTCACTCAACGTGGTCACATTATCTTTAGTACCCATCCAAGTGTATTATTAAAACTATTTCGCCTAAAATACATAACATGGCAGGTTTATTTACCAACGTACCTGAAGGTTAATGACGAAGTATCATATCTAAGAATCCAATGGTAAACGAATTTATAAAAGCAAATGAGATCATTTGCTGCTTAAGAATAGTAATCTAATATGGGAAGAAATTAGAAAGTAAAACGCCATTAAGTCATCACTAATAAGTGATTGGTTCAATATCAGCTGTCTAGCTAATACACTTTGCAACGTAACATAACACCATTAGACAGTAAATACAGACCATAACGTAATATGTATGTCAAAATATTAGTATAATATAGATCCGATGGTACTGGTCGACTGCTCACTTCAGAAAACATGCTATTGCAGGTTGTTGCTTTCATGAAATCATACCGGAGGTCAGTTGACCAACTTGGAGTCCAAATCTTTGTCTTGGGTACCAGCAGGGCCAATCCTTCAGGGCTCCACTCAGGTCACAGCAAGCAGGGAGCATTCCTCTTCTGTTCTTCTGCAGATCCAAAAGGATTGTGTCTTGGGGTGCCACATTTATGCTTGGCAGCAGCTCATGGGTTGATGTTCCATCTGGGCACTCCCTAACCCATTGGCTAAAAATTGCCTGGTGCAACCTTATCCATTTGTCAGTAGTTATGGTTACAAACAGGCCCAAAATGCCATGTGTAAGGGCAATGCCAAGAGGGCTTCAGTCTTTAGCCACACTAAATTTGTGAATGGAAGGTACAATGGAATTCAACAATGTCTTTCCACACCAAACACTAAAATCCAGTTTGCATCAGTCCCTGGACCCACAAGAAAAGAGGAGGCAGAGACTGGTAGGACAAAAGCAGGGTCCCACAGTGGAGAAGCGTGGCTCAATGATTAGAGCGGCAGACCCTGATGCAGAGGTCTGGTCCGGGACCAGGGTCAATTCCTGCCTCGGCGGCTCTAGGACTCAATTTCCCCAGACCTGATAATTCTCACCTCGGTGCCTAGTCTAATCATGGGTCGCACTCTGTGACTCTGGGCAATAGCTTGCTTAATCTCCACAACGGCCCCAGCAGCGCTTGGATGCCTGGCTTCACCTTGGGGGTGCCCAGGAGTGGGCATTTCACAGGAAAGCTAGGATGGGTTCCACAGCGGTATGAACACAGCGCTACGAGACCTCTGGGTAGAAGTGCGCTATATGAATACAAACACATTTCACAGTAACCAATCACGGGATGTACAAAATTCTGACCTGGTCGTGTTTGGTCCATTTAAAGGGTGGACACGTTTTACTTATGCCTCAGACATGGTCGGGCAAGATTTGTCACTGTTTTGCCATCAAGATGACAGCAGCCCTAGTCATAAATGTTCTGCTGAGCTCATATAGTGCATCTGTACCCATTCAGGATGATCTGTCAATCAAAGTGGCTTATTGTGTGGTTTCTACATGTCATTATGGTCAAGTACTTGAGTGGCAGCTACAGCAAGCTAGCAAAAATCAGGCAACATGTTAAAAGATACTTTTCGTGTGTATTTATTAAAAATAGGACCTCAACATGTATTTGTGCTTTTAATAAATATTGAAAAGTTACCAATTAATATGTATAATCTATACTTTGATACTTTCTAGTTGTAGGCTCTGCCCTGCCAGAATAAATAGCTACTGGAGCCTCTTCACTGGAGGAACATGGGTCACATTTACCTTCCAGTCCCTGGGTAAATGTTGCATAGCATATACTAAGGATTTTTAAGCAAGTTTAATAAGTCAACTTGGGATACTCAGTTTATCCATGGGTAAAGGGGGGACACAGGGACATTACACCAGTTTAGCTGGGTAACAATGCACGGAGTTCTAAGTCCAGCAAATTTGTGGGACTGGGAAAATATGAAAATATGAATGACCATGCAGAAAAAGCTGATTTCTCTACATTGATTTGAGTTCTGATGCCACAGGAACTGCTGCCTAGCAGGCCCATGTAGTGTTATATTGAGGTATATTAGGTACACAGTGAGAATTTCTATGGAAGGGGAGTTCACATTTTACTAACCTTTGGAGTACTAGGGTTTGAACAATAGGCTTGAATTTGGACTCTAACATGAATTATATGATTGTTTTGAGTATTCTAAGTTGGATTATTATTGAATTGCTCTTGTGGGTTCAACCACTTGTCAAGGATGAACTGAAGGAATTTGCAGAGTCAACAATGATTGAGTTGCACTTGAGAATGAACTGATTTCCTCATCATTTTCAACTATGATTATGTTGTATTTGGGGAATAAAATAAATGGACATTTAATTTTTATTTGGCTTTAGTTTGAGGTGGCGGATGAGCACCCAAGACAAAATATCTTTGAGAGTTGCAGAAAATGCATTGATTGCTTCGGAGGATGAGATTTTGAAGTAGAGCTGTGTGTTGTCAGCATAGAAATGACATGTGATGTTTGATTGTTTGAGGATGAGGCAAGGGGTTTGATTTCTAAGCTGAACAGATGGCAAGAGGACTGAGTCTTGTGGAATCCCTTGGAATAGTGTTGAGGTTTTGAGGGTGGGTGTGCCAATTCTGGTTTACTAGACTGCAAGTGTCTAGGAATAATGAGAGCAACATGAAGACTGTGCATTTAAGCTTATTCAATCCTTGGGGATTCTCTTGAATGAGTTATGGTTCATCATTGTAATGGCTGCAGAGAGATTCAGGAATATAAGTATGCTAGAGTAACCTATCTCCAGGATGTGAAGAACATCATCTACTTTTTCTTGTTACTTTCAGTATTAAATTTTACTCTGCAGCCAGACTGCTCATTTTCTTGATTGGAGAACCTGAGGTGCTGAGATTTAAGAGACTGCATAAAGATCCACAATTATTAAGGTCTTCAGGATTTAATCTTGTTCTTATTTCAATTTGAGTAATCTGGATTTTTAGGCAGCTAGAGTCAATGCCTCATTTAAGAAATTATTTTTTGAGGTTCAGTTAGTGAGTGGACCCCAGCACCTGATCTTTATGTCTAAGGCAGAACAGAGGGGCTCAAAAAGTTGAGATGAGGATCAGGTCTCTGTGATGGTACTGCTCAGATTGTCTTCGGGTTTTATTTTGACTGAGTACCATACAACTCTCAATTTTGTATTAAGGATTTGATTCTACATCAATGGGCATGTTGGGGAAAAAGAGTTCGATTTTTTAAAAGTTCTCAGTAATGAAGTTCAAGAACTCTTCAGATTTCTCAATCATTGCATCATTGACATCTGTTTGAAGTGGAGTTATGGGAAGTTTAACAATTTCAAATTGCTTTTCGGTCATCTTCTGACATGGTCGATTTCCTTTCTTATAAAAGAGGGTTTGGCTTCAAAAATGTGTTGCGTGTAAATTCCTCTTTTAATGAAGAGGTAAGTCAAGTACTTCAGAAAGGGGTTATGGTGCCATATATATTCAGCGGATCATAGGGTTTTTCCATTCTTCGTTTAATTATTTTGTGAACTAAAGGTCTATCTTTTTGCTTTTTACTCTTTGTAGTGTTTTTCAAGCTATCTAATTTGAAATTAGGGTGCAATTTAAATTGTAATGGTGTGAGCATGGATGACCAAACTCTCTAAGCTTGTCTATTGCAGCCCCCTCTCTATTTCCGACAAGATCTTGTGCTTGATAGGGAAGTACATACCCCTTTACACCTGCTTAGGGTAAGAGGCACACAGAAAACACTGAAGTAAATCTGCAGTGTACCAAGATGACAATCCTGGATCCCACGGAGAGCAGCTGCATGAGGAGCAGCAAGATGTCAACGTCATGAGTGCCCTGACTCCAAAGGCACTGTGCCTGCAGTTACGGGCACAGCGGGTGACAGGACCCTCTCTCCAGCAATGTTGAGGAATGAGCTAGGTTAAGGTGGCTACAGGATCTTCCACTGAGACAGCCTGGAAGAGGGACCTTGATGCTGCCCCAGCAAACATGCACCCCTGCGGTCTACTGTGTGAGAGCCCCGGAGGACATCGAATACACTGCAGTGAACTGGAGCAAGGCTTCTCCAGCAGAGAACCACCTGAGGAATTGCCTATGCTGGGGAGCTGTCCCTTTTTATAATGATGCATGGCCTAGGAATAAATGCTGGCAGCACAGGGCAGAAATGAACTAGCCCTCCATCCTCCAGAAAGCTGCATGAGGTAGAGGCCGGGAGGAAGCAACACCTTCCTGCTGGGGGTGGATATGCTCCCTCTTTGCAACCAGCTTGCATGAGTACTAAGCGGACTACACAGTCCGGGCCTAGTGTATACTAGATAATAGACTGACCGAGCAACACACATCATCCAGCAGTCCCTAGAAGTATGCTTGTTATCCATGCTAGCAGAGCCAGTGTACTCTCATGGAAGGAGATATTGTGAGGCTAGAACCAGGTACTGCAGGTCTGGGTCTTAGGTTGGCCTGCATTGCAAAGCTAGATCCATGTGGAAATGACTGCTGATTACAAGCTAGGGGAGTCCCTTGTCTAGGGAACTAAAACATTCACATCAGGGGATCAGGAAAGAACTTTTAGCACCTATCAAGAAAGCCCTCACTAAAGAGGACTGGGCGAAGCCTGCTTATCGTGGGTCCCCGACTGCACCTGCTGTTGTTGCTATTGGACCCTCCTCACTACCCATCTGAATGATATGAGGAGAGATAGATCTCCCATATCATAACAGCAGACCCCATGGAACAACATGTTGGAGGATCTAGAAGTGGAAAAATCTGAGATGTTGTGGATAGCGGTTGCAACCTACCTACTTTGTCAGAGCACATAGGGAAGTAAAACTTAGCATAAATAGAGATCTCAAGGCTCACACTGGAAAACAGATTGCCCTAATAACATTGGAAGTGACTCTCCTGTGTGTTGACGTATCTCTATGCAAGGTCAATTAAAGATCACTAGAACCTGAAAATAAGGTACAATGCCTGATGACAGAAGTGGCTGAATTAAAAGCAATGGTCCCCACTGTTAAGGACTGAAATCGCACCCTAGAGGGTAGACTTGACGACGTAGAGAGAGACAGAACAACTTCCTCTTTCTGGGGTTCCTGGTGTAATTGAAGGGATCTACTCTGTCAATGTTCCTAGAGCAGTGGATAAGAGTATGGGTGGGTGGCAAACTGAGCTCTGGGGGTGGGGTTTTGCCACCCCATTCTCTGCTTGGAACACAATGCTTGGCAAAAACTCTATCAAGCTGCCAGTAGAGCAAAGTTTACCTGCACACTCACCCCCTAGTCTCAGCATTCCCACTGTGGGGACTTACTTGTTGCAACAATCAGAGTTCTTGGCCTCCAGTGACCCTCAGTAGCTAAGGGGACTTCATCTCCCAACCAGTAGTGTGCCAGGAGGCCCTTCTGCAAAGTGGTTGAGAAAGGGGGCAGTGCCTCCGATGATATCTTAGCAAACCTGCTGTGGGGGGATTACTTATCACAACAATAGGGGCTCTTGGACCCCAATGACCCTCAGCAGCCAAAGGATCTTCTTCCCCCAAACAGTAGTGCATCAGGAGGCCCATTTGCAGGGTGGATGAGAATGGGGAAGAACCACCTCCAACTGCATCTCAGAAATCCCACTGTGGGGGACTTACTTGTCACAACAATAGGGGTTCTTGGCCCTCAACAACACTCAGCAGCCAAAGGACCTTCATTAGGGGTGACCAAGCAATACTCCTCCCGCTCACAGAACTCTGTGGAATTTGGCAGTTTTTCAACCCTCAGAAGTCAAGGGTACTTCATCCCCCATCCAGTAGTGCACCAGGAGGCCCCTTTGCAGAGTTGTTGAAAAAGGGGACAGGGCCTTCGATGATGTCTCATCAATCCTGCTGTGATGGCCTTACTTGTTGCAACAATAGGGGATCTTGGCCCTAATGACCCTCAGCAGCCAAGGGGACTTCATCCTTCAACCAGTAGTGCGTCAGTAGGCCTGTTTGCAGAGTGGTTAAGAAAGTGGGAGGGGCCTCCGACAATGTCTCAGCAATTCCGCTGTGGGGTACTTACTTGTGGCAACAATAGGGGTTCTTGGTCCCCAATGAACTTCGGCAGCCAATGGGATTCCATCCCCCAACCAGTAGGGCTCCAGTAGTCCCCTTTGCAGAGTGGCTGAGAAAGGAGGCAAGCCCTCTGACGATGTCTCAGAAATCCAACTGTATGGGACTCACTTTTGGCACTAATAGGGGTTCTTGGCCCTCAATGACCCTCAGCAGCAAAAGGGTCATCATTAGGGTTTCCCATGTGCTACCACCTCGTCTGTATGTGCACAGTGTGCTCCTAATCTAGGTTCATGGCGAATAGAACCTGACCCCCATAGAATTCCATTTCCACTCCCATAGTGCATACCACATTTTATATTGGAATGTCTGTTGGGAATGCCAGCCTTCCTAATGCAGTGATTTCTTCTTTATTTACCTTTTTTCCTGTGATTGCTTGGTTCCTGCTAGTGTGTCTCCTGTTTCCTTGATTTTCGACATGATTTTGATCTCAAGAGATTATGGCATAGCACTGCTTGATTATCTTATCATGTGACATAGGGCGCAGCAAAAAAAAGGCGCGTCCTCCTTTACATCAGTGCTTAGTTTTATGTGTCCTCCTAACAAGAGTATTTTGCTTGGCCAGCACATAACTTATTTTGTTTGTATCCTTGGCATCCTTGCTGAGTTATTTTGTTGTCGTCTGGCTCATCAGGATTTCTCTATCTGGACATCGGTCTTTCCAAACCACGCTGATGGAGTGATGGACTTCCTTCTACTTGTTACCTCTTGTCTGGATTGGCCAGCAACATTTGTATATTCTATGTTTCTTTTTGGCCTTTTTATGTCTTGTGGTCAGTGCACTGTACTATAGTTATACATACCTGGATTATACATATTTTTACTTATTTGGTTACCGCTTCTCCTAATTTGGATGTTCCTTGGAACTCTTTTTTAACACCAGTCCATGTAGATTGGAACAAGATTCCTACGACTGTTAATAGAAACATTTGCTCTTTTTCAGCCTGTTTCCTCTGGATGTTTCTTGGGTGCCTTTTTCTTCACTTTGAAACTGGGGAGCGTCTCTCTAGTGGGGTGGGTTACGTAAATGATAAGAAGGATAAGACACTCTGCTTATTTTGTTATTACTATTATTTTACTTACCTAGAATTTTGTGTGTCTATGTTTTTAAGGGAATGGTGTTTTCTGAAGCCCAAGAGAGGGTAACCCTTTCTGAGAGTATCAGTCCTCATAGAGGGAGCCCTGCTGTTTTACCAGGTCTACTGCCTTCTCCCAATATTAGTTTATTTTCCCTTCTTTTCCGCTCAAGACAAACTGCTCATGCTGCTTACTCAATGTGGTGGGTTGGTCTGGAGGTGAGAGGTAGGACTATCTCTGTTTCCACGGCTCCTGGCTTGCAGGTGAGTGGGATCTCTACACCATGGAGTGAAACTCTGCAAGTTCCACCCAGGCCTAGATAAGAGATATGTTACAGCCCACCGATCTTTCTTTCATGTATGTGACAGAGACGACCCATAGGACGCGAGCCCAATGTCATCTCTGTGTGGCCTTCCTTGAGCCCTGATCGCAAAAATGCTAAGCTATAAAGATAGAAATAGAAGCCTATGAATTATCCAAAATAAGACCCACAATATGAAGCCACTATACAAACCTTTGTTGAATATACACAAAAAGTTCAATAACTGCATAAAATGTTTGTGGACGTGGAACAACAATGTAAACTCATGAACCTGAAGTATATGCTGCTTTGTCCAGCTAAACTGAGGTTCCTACAAAGGGGCATATCCAATTTCTATTTTGACTCCTGAAGAGGTATGGGATATGCTCAAGCTGGATAGTAGCACTGGAGCCACTTTGATTCTGAGCACAGGTAATATCATGAAGCAGCTGGCGTGGACATCACCCTTGGAGAGAAGACATGCCTGGAGTTGGCTGCCAGGGACCACTGGGAGACTTTATGTTTGTGGTCATAGAATGCTGGAAATGTTGAACCAGGAGAGCAAAGAACTGACTAGCTCACACTTTATTTAGCCCAGTGAGAGTGGGAATGAGACTACGATGGGAGAAAGTGAAACCTAATCACCAACAATTTGAAGAAGACCTAGATGATGGAGACTGTTCGCGACGATATGAAAGAACAGGATTGTCCCCATGCAATTGGCTGCCATACAAAAGGTATTGCTGATAGTGGAGAGATATCGGGAGGATCCAGGAATGAAGAGGGGAAATGAATCAAGGTAAAATAGGAGTCTGCACATTTTAATTTTGTAAAATTATGAGTGTTGTTTGCCCAAAGTGCAGCGCTGCCACAAGATACTAAAAAGCAGAACCCAGGGACAATTGAATAATCCCTAAACAGAAATCAGAGGGGTACTCCAAGCTTGTGTTGAGATATATGCATCAACCCGTATAATAGAGGGAGAACACTACGTACTAACGGGTGAATAATTTGGGTGAAGAGCTGATATATAAAAAAAAGCCACACCATCAGAAACATAGGATGATTGGGGAGTGATAAAACATTAAACACACGACATCTTAACCGAGGTCTCAGAAACACAAATACTGGTGAAGCTGACTGCAGTCTCCTTGGATTGATGATCGGGGAGTTTAAAACGTTTAAAAAAATTATTGTGTGTTTTTTAACTGTCGTGAGGAAGGTGGTGCGAATGCTGATCCACCGAAATGCGTCGACAATATCCCTCTGTGGTTTTATTGAAATTATACACATATATGTTTTTAATGAAATCTTGTATCGTAAAGTGTGATATTACAGCAAATGTGTTCTCCAAATATAGAGGTTTGATGAACTATTGCGAATTGAGAAACATATGTACAACTGATCAATTACAATAGGCGTTTTAAAATGTTTAAATAAAATTGAACATAATGTATAAATTGGCATCGTTAGGCTGAATTGTTGTATTGTTAAAGTGCCTTTTTGTGGTTCTACTTAGACCAAAGTGGTTAAGCAAACAGTCTAGCATGATTGGGATGAGATCTCAATAAGAGAAACTGGATTGTATGAGGTGGTGAGTAAGGTGTAAACAAACAATCTTAGTGGATAACTAGATACTTACCAAGGGAACACTTTGGGGTCCATTACGATGTCGGGCGGCATCGCAAGCCCAAATCCCCCACGCCATATTAGGATGGCGGAGGGGAAGGCGGCGGTGAAACGGCGGAAAACGAGTAACATGGAAGCGGTGTCTGTTAGACACCGCCCGCCATATTACTATGGGCTTCTTTCAATACCTTTCCGTGGCGGCAATGCCGCCACGGAAAGGCATGCGGTGTTCACTCTGGGTGCCCCCTGTGGGCCCCCAGAGTGAAGGCCAAAGGGGGGTGGCACACGGGGGAGTACCTGAGGTACCCCCCTGCCTTTGCATAATCGAAAAGGCAGGCACTGCGCGGTGCCTGCCGCTTCGATTGTGCAAAGGCTGCTTTTGTTTTGTGACATTGTGGCGGGCAGTGCAGTCAGCACCGCCCGCCACAATGTTAAATTGAGGAATGCGCCTGCCACTGTGGCGGGCGCATCCTAATGGCACTGTCGAGACACCCGCCCATTAGGCGGGCAGTCCCAATTTCCGCTAGGGTGGCCCGCCATCCTAATGTGCCGCTAAGTGTTTATATATATTCCTTGACAAATACATTATTATAATTTGAAAAGTAAAAACACAATACCTTTTTTGGCACTATTTCGCCATGCTTTACTGCACATAACCATCATAAATATAAACGTTAGAACAATCTAAACAATTTTTGAGGAAAACGTTGTGGTATCAAGTGTTGTCCTGCAAAGCACCACTTATAGATTGCTATTCGCTCAAGCTCAAAATATATTTTGTATCGAAACCTGTGCTCAGCAATGACCAAATCAATCAACAGTTTAAATCTGGGCTGAAAATACTGTAGCCAATTAACTTCCAAATGTCTCTCCTATGAGCATAGTGTGAGTTCTTGCTTCATCTTTCACCTGTGTATGCAACAAACTGCAAGCTGCCTTTAATATGAAATGTAAATTCTTCACCAAAAATGTAACTGGGCACATATAACTACACACTGGTTCACACTACTGCAAATTTCACTCTTGGTGTGAGATGCTATGAAACGATGCAAACATTGCTACCTGTGCCTCCAGATGGTTATTTGAATGTTGATGACAGGCCGCTGTTAAATCTATTGTTAAAAGTGTAATCTTACAGGTTCATGACAAATTGTCTCCTATATGGATGTGTTCAAAGAGTAACCCTTCCAAGAGCTGAAACATCGAAGGTTAAAGGTACTTAATAAGACATATAATAAATGAAGAAAGATAAAAGATGTTTTAGAGGTAACACATCGGCTGCTGTCACAAACACATGCAATTACATATCTGTCACTTTAGGTCAACGCTTGGCAAAATTATGGACATATACTGCGTTTATCTAGAATTGGAGGAGCCCAACAAAGGAATTAAGACTAGCTTGTAATAAAGCCTGTTTAACCCTTTTCCTGGTGTTGTCTGGTAGTCATTTGAAGATCTTTTGCAGCATTCTCAGGATGTGGAAACAGTCAAATGTCACTGGGTTTACTTGGGTTGTGATGTCGAGCTTGTTGCCCTGGGTGATTAACAGACTTCTGGTATGGGTAGTGGGGGTAGGGGAATTGCCAAGGTCCGTTGGCCACCAGGTGGAGTCCCAAACAGAGGTTTTCCTCCTGAAGATGTCTGCTTCAGTTTCTTCTGTGTTGAGTTTAAGACAGTTTGATGACTTCCAAGTAGCTACTGTGGTCAATCAGGTGGTGAAGTTGAATTTTGTAATGGGGGTCTTGTCCCACAAGGAGAGTTGGGTGTCTTCTGCATAGGAGAGTATGTTGATGTTATGTGATCTGATGAGGTTTGCCAGTGGGGCCATGCATATGTTGAATTATGTTGGGGAGCTCCACATATCAGATCCTTGGCCTCCGGCATGTAGGGTGGCAGGTTAACTTTTTATGTTCTCCCTGTAAGGAAGGAGCAGATCCTGTTGAGGGAGGGCCCTTGGATACTAGTTTCATGTAGTCTTCTGATCATGGTAGATTAGGAGACCATGACAAAGGGGTGTTTCCAGGTGTGCGGGAACCTCTCTGAGGTGATGAATTTGTTCAGGTTGTGGTGAAGACTTCGTTGATGGGAGTGGCGCCCATTTTCAAGGAGTGGTAGGTGCAGGAGTGAATTAGTGCCACAGAGTTGATGGTCCTTATGATGTTGGTTGTTTCTTTGGTGTATTCAAGTGGGTGACTTACACGAGCAAAGAGCTGAACGAGCTACTAAAAACATAAATATGAAGCAAAGCAGCATTTTGCACGAGAGCCTGGTCAAGCCATAATGACCTAGTGGGGTAGGGGACCCGGAGCCTGAGCACTAGGACTTGGACCCACATGGCAAGGTTAGATGGGGAGGTGGCAAGTCATCAAGTTGGTGACGGGACACATGGCAGCACATGGGTTGTGGCCATTTGAAAGGCTTAAAGCCCTATCGCAGCACAGCAGTTTAGTCGCACAGCCAGCCTACCCCGGTCAGTGCTAAAAACATTAATTTTGACCAGCTTCCATGCCTTCCTGACTGACAACACTGCCGGCCCTCTGCTCCCCAGCTTCTTGTTCCCTGCTTTTACTTACTCTTTCACCTGCACCTGCTCCTGTACTCTGCTTTAACTCCTGGCACTCCAGTATTGAAGCGGGCCATTGGGCCCAGTAGACTACAGCAGACGCTGGGTGGATCCTGCGCATGCCCAGTCAGGACCTTGAGGCATCATTTCCACTTCTGGTGAGGTCTGTGGTAGGTGGTGGCCAGTGCCTAGTGGTGTTATGGTGCTCGGTACATGGCTAGGTGCCGGTACAGCTTGTGTTCCCTGGTAACCCCACTCTTTGCTTGTCACCACAGAGCACCCATTGTAGCCATTAAACACTAATCTGCTCCCCATAACCCCTCAGCGTCATTGCTAAAAAGGATTTTCAAAGGATAAAAAAGCAGTATAACCCGGAGCAAACTTAATTCACCCTGGTCCACTGGTTGAAGAATCGATTTCCTGGCTACATATGAAGGACAAAATAACATAGGACTAGTTGCGAACTACCTGTCATGGCTGGAGTCCTATCGATGAGTTGATGATGTGTACTTTAGAAAGAGAGTTGTGGGAGCAAAGTAAGTTGATATTGTGCATTGGGAATTAAAGGCCAGTGAGGTGGGGCTGCAATATGGATAATTCCCTCCTTCTGTAGCCTTTCATCTTCAGCCTGAATCCTAGCTTCCATCAATTGTTTCCCATCGTAGCCATGGAGTCCTCGAAGCCCACCTGAAGACTCCTGAAATATAAGGTGGACAGCAGGGAGCTACTAGTTGATGTCCAGACCCTGAGGACCTGTGCAGATCTGTGTTCTATTCCCCCTGAGTCATAGGCAGGGCCGGCACGGGAACTGACACCGACCCTGGCAAACTGCTCGGCTGTCCCCCCTGGGGGGAGAGGGGAACCGAGCTGTTTGCTAGGGCCGGTTTCAGCCAATTATGTTACAGGGGGGCGATATTGCCTGCCTCCGGTAACAGACACAGCCCCCAGGGGCCCAAAACCAGCCCCCACCCTGGCGGCCGACCAGGGAAACACCCAGTGCCACCTACAGCCAACCCGGCACTGGTCATAGGGCCTTACCCCCTGGGGGGGGGGCTGATTCAGGCGCTTTTTAAATGATAAACTAAACTAGGCAGACCCAGATAGGGCAATAAATTCACAATCAAAGCCACGCAGCACAAAATGAAAACCCAGCATAATCACGCAATAACTCCTGCAATAGCCTTTTGCTGATCTGGCATTGTTTCTCTGGCAGATACACAGACTGGGCCACCAAATATGAACTATAATGGCCAACAAGCCAAAAAGGAACGGGGCTACAAGCAGAGTCGAGAACTGCAGTGCAATTTCTGCTTCGGGACAAAACAGTCGATGTGCCTTCTTGTACAATACCCACCAGGTTTAATAATTGGGTTGAGCCAAGCCATCATTTGTCTTGGAAAAAGGTGAAACAATAATCAATTTTGAAATTCCTCAAAAAAAAGAAAAACATGCCCTCTACTGGCTTGCATGCAGTAGTTGATCAGTCTGACGGATATGCAGACAACGAATCATCTAAACGGACCTTAGTACGACAGATCGCTTGACCTGGTTTAGCTTTAGCGTTCCCAGCTCTACAAGTGAGCAGCAAGGACTCTCACAGCAAGCTCCATACAGTGCCCCTTGTAAGTATGACCACTGCAACCAGAGAAAACCGCCACTGTAAAGTATCTACACCATGGGACTTGATTGCCTCTGATTCTGGCACTGAATATAGTCAGATACTCTAACCTTAAAGCATGCTTCAGGTTTAAGCAAGAAGGATGTTCCCCCAAAAAGCTAACAACCAGCTGGACCAAGCGCAGCTGGGCAACACTGCTTAAGACAATATAAGTAGTAGTAACCACCTTAACCTACCATTCAGTTAAACTGCAACACTATATTGATCTCTTAAAAATGCTATCTCTATTCGCTTAAGGCATAGATGTGAGAGTGGAGGTCCTGAATAGCCTGGTTACAAGTGCACAGACAAAAGTGGCAAAACCAGGTTAATAATTATTGTGAATGTTCCCCTTTAATTATTAGTCAAAGTGAGCATCTATCTTGCATGGTTGAAGTAATGTTGATTTTGAAATTGTGCCTTAACAGCTTCCCTTCAAAAAATACTGAAGCCTGACATCTTGGTCGAATCAAAAATTGAAATGCAACGTCGGCAAGCAGTTTCACTGTACAATCCAGGCCACTGAAGGTACAAATACAATTTCACCATTGCAATCAAAAGGGGATTTTCCCACAAGACTGATATGACCCAGACTCTTGGGAGACAGTCGCTGGCTCAACCTCACTATTCAAGACCTCATTATTTAAGGCAAATCAAAGTAGGCTGTACGTCAGCCTCTAGTGGGACCACTTACCAAGAGGAAAAGAAAAAAGGAAGAGGAAAAGCCGTTGAAGACTTTCGATGTCAAAACAAGGGCTAGTGGGACCTTCTCCCAAAGGGCCCCCATAATAAAGATCTGCTCCTTGGTTCTCAGAAGCCCTCAGGCTAGAAAGACTATGGTGCAGACAACAAGAGAGGAAATGGAGAGCCCAATATGACTCTCGTGAGAGAGAAACATACAAACTATCATTTACCAACAACAAGTCTCTTCTGGTAAAGGAAAAGGCATCTGACTACTCTTCGCAAATCGAAACTGCTAAAAATTCTGCAAAAAAAGTATATCAGGTGCTCAATAGACTCATCAAACAACCTGACTATAAAGGAGACTGGGTTACTTGGTCTTTCTGCAACAAGATCGCCTTGCACTTCAGGAGCAAAATTGATTTAATTGTTGACTCCTTTAATCACTCGGGCAACCATCTCCTGACGTTTACCAAGATAAAAGGGCTGGTCTCCCTGTCAATGACCCAGCAATGGACTTCTTTGATTTGTTCATTCCGGTTTCTGCTGCACAAATAAATTATCTCATTCTAATCTTTAAGTCAGGTTCACACGACGAACCTTGCCCACCCTCAGTTATCAAGTTGGTCCCTCATATTATTGCATCCGACATCTTCAACCCCATGTTTAGAACAGCCATCTTCCCATCCCAATGGAAACAAGCCTCCGTTCTGCCACTGCTAAACAAATGAAACTTGGACCCTGAAGATCCAGCTAACTACTGGCTAACATCTAGACTTCCATTCCCCGCTAAAACAGTTGAAAAGGTGATGAAAACTCAATTGAACCAGTTCATCAAGGAAAATAACTGCCTTGATTCCACCCAATTTGGGTTTAGATCGGAACACAGTAAAGACACTGCCCTTACCAAGATGGCGGATGAATGTAAGTTTATTTTTGACGAAGGGAGATCAGCTGCTCTGACCCTGTTGGACCTATCCGCTGCATTTGTTACGGTGGATCATCCCACATTGATCCACCGCTTGGAAGCAGTAGGTATTAGAAATCTTGCTTTAAAACTACTATTCTCATTTGTCAGATAGGAATAATGCCATCAATATCGATGCCATCTCTTCAAACAATTTACACTTGCCCTGTGGTGTTCTGGGGGGATCTTCACCCAGTCCCACCCTCTTTAACGTGTACGTTGCAGAACTGGCCTCACTTGTCCAATAATTCAGCTTTGTCCTTATCTCCAATGCAAAACACACAAGATGATGGACGGAATGTTGCACAATGGCAAAACATTCACCCCCAGTCACAGATCTGGGTTTAATCCCTCGTTATTTTGCTCACCAAGACACCCCAGTTCAGACATGGCCATATGCAAATCAGTCTTGACCCTGTGCCTCATGGTAACAGTCCAGACCGAACTGCCAAGCCATGTCTTCCCCGGACCGGAATCAAGCATCCTAGGACCGGTTTCTGGCTATCAGCCGTCTTCAGCCAGGATAGCTTGACTCCAATGGCTTAGTGAGCACGGGACCAAAGTCTGGGCATACCCTTCCTACATAGGGTGAACAGCAAAACACACAAGATGATGGAGGGAATGTTGCACAATGGCACAACATTCACCCTCAGTCACAGATCCGGGTTTAATCCATCGTTATTTTGCACACCAAGCCACCCAGTTCAGTCATGGCCATATGCAAATCAGTCTTGACCCTGTGCCGCATGGGAACAGTCCAAACCGAACTGCCAAGCCATGTCTTCCGTGGACCAGAATCAAGTATCCTAGGAACAGTTTCTGGCTATCAGCCGTCTTCAGCCAGGATAGCTTGACTCCAATGGCTTAGTGAGCACGGGACCAACGTCTGGGCATACCCTTCCTACATAGGGTGAACAGCAAAACACACAAGATGATGGAGGGAATGTTGCACAATGGCAAAACATTCACCCCCAGTCACAGATCCGAGTTTAATCCATCGTTATTTTGCTCAAAAAGCCACCCCAGTTCAGACATGGCCATATGCAAATCAGTCTTGACCCTGTCCCTCATGGGAACAGTCCAGACCGAACTGCCAAGCCATGTCTTCCCTGGACCGGAATCAAGCATCCTAGGACCCGTTTCTGGATATCAGCCCTCTTCAGCCAGGATAGCTTGACTCCAATGGCTTAGTGAGCACAGCACCCACATCTGGGCATACCCTTCCCACATAGGGTGAACAGCAAAACACACAAGATGATGGATGAAATGTTGCACAATGGCAAAACATTCACCCCCAGTGACAGATCTGCGTTTAATCCATCGTTATTTTGCACACCAAGCCACCCAGTTCAGTCATGGCCATATGCAAATCAGTCTTGACCCTGTGCCGCATGGGAAAAGTCCAAACCGAACTGCCAAGCCATGTCTTCCCTGGACCGAAATCAAGTATCCTAGGACCAGTTTCTGGCTATCAGCCATCTTCAGCCAGGATAGCTTGACTCCAATGGCTTAGTGAGCACAAGACCAACGTCTGGGCATACCCTTCCTACATAGGGTGAACAGCAAAACACATAAGATGATGGAGGGAATGTTGCACAATGGCAAAACATTCACCCCCAGTCACTGATCCGGGTTTAATCCATCGTTATTTTGCTCAAAAAGCCACCCCAGTTCAGACATGGCCATATGCAAATCAGTCTAGACCCTGTCCCTCATGGGAACAGTCCAGACCAAACTGCCAAGCCATGTCTTCCCTGGACCGGAATCAAGCATCCTAGGACCGGTTTCTGGCTATCAGCCCTCTTCAGCCAGGATAGCTTGACTCCAATGGCTTAGTGAGCACGGGACCCACATCTGGGCATACCCTTCCCACATAGGGTGAACAGCAAAACACACAAGACGATGGATGAAATGTTGCACAATGGCAAAAAATTCACCCCCAGTCACAGATCTGGGTTTAATCCATCGTTATTTTGCACACCAAGCCACCCCAGTTCAGACATGGCCATAAGTAAATCAGACTTGACCCTGTGCCGCATGGGAACAGTCCATACCGAACTGCCAAGCCATGTCTTCCCTGGACCGGAATCAAGCATCCTAGGGCCAGTTTCTGGCTATCAGCCGTCTTCAGCCAGGATAGCTTGACTCCAATGGCTTAGTGAGCACGGGACCCACGTCTGGGCATACCCTTCCCACATCGGCTGAACAGCAAAACACACAAGATGATGGACGGAATGTTGCACAATGGCAAAACATTCACCCCCAGTCACAGATCTGGGTTTAATCCATTGTTATTTTGCTCACCAAGCCACCCCAGTTCAGACATGGCCATATGTAAATCAGTCTTGACCCTGTGCCTCATGGGAACAGTCCACACCTAACTGCCAAGCCATGTCTTCCGTGGACCGGAATTAAGCATCCTTGGACCGGTTTCTGGCTATCAGCCGTCTTCAGCCAGGATAGCTTGACTCCAATGGCTTAGTGAGCATGGGACCTACGTCTGGACATACCCTTCCCACATAGGGTAAACAGCAAAACGCACAAGATGATGGACGGAATGTTGCACAATGGCAAAATATTCACCCCCAGTCACAGGTCTGGGTTTAATCCATCGGTATTTTGCTCACCAAGCCACCTCAGTTCAGACATGGCCATATGCAAATCAGTCTTGACCCTGTGCCTCATGTGAACAGTCCAGACTGAACTGCCAAGCCATGTCTTCCCTCGACCGGAACCAAGCATCCAGGGACCGGTTTCTGGCTATCAGCCGTCTTCATCCAGGATAGCTTGACTCCAATGGCTTAGTGAGCACTGGACCAACGTCTGGGCAAACCCTTCCCACATAGGGTGAACAGCAAAACACACAAGATGATGGACGGAATGTTGCACAATGGCAAAACATTCACCCCCAGTCAAAGATCCGTGTTTAATCCATAGTTATTTTGCTCATCAAGCCACCCCAGTTAAGACATGGCCATATGCAAATCAGTCTTGACCCTGTGCCTCATGTGAACAGTCCAGACCGAACTGCCAAGCCATGTCTTCCCTGGACCGGAATCAAGCATCCTAGGACCGGTTTCTGGCTATCAGCCTTCTTCAGCCAGGATAGCTTGACTCCAATGGATTAATGAGCATGGGACCCATGTCTGGGCATACACTTCCCACAGAGGGTGAACAGCAAAACACACAAGATGATGGACGGAATGTTGCACAATGGCAAAACATTCACCCCCAGTCACAGATCTGGGTTTAATCCATCGTTATTTTGCTCACCAAGCCACCCCAGTTCAGACATGCCCATATGCAAATCAGTCTTGACCCTGTGCCTCATGGGAACAGTCCAGACCGAACTGCCAAGCAATGTCTTCCCTGGACCGGAATCAAGCATCCTAGGGCCAGTTTCTGGCTATCAGCCGTCTTCAGCCAGGATAGCTTGACTCCAATGGCTTAGTGAGCACGGGACCCACGTCTGGGCATACCCTTCCCACATCGGCTGAACAGCAAAACACACAAGATGATGGACGGAATGTTGCACAATGGCAAAACATTCACCCCCAGTCACAGATCTGGGTTTAATCCATTGTTATTTTGCTCACCAAGCCACCCCAGTTCAGACATGGCCATATGTAAATCAGTCTTGACCCTGTGCCTCATGGGAACAGTCCACACCTAACTGCCAAGCCATGTCTTCCGTGGACCGGAATTAAGCATCCTTGGACCGGTTTCTGGCTATCAGCCGTCTTCAGCCAGGATAGCTTGACTCCAATGGCTTAGTGAGCATGGGACCTACGTCTGGACATACCCTTCCCACATAGGGTAAACAGCAAAACGCACAAGATGATGGACGGAATGTTGCACAATGGCAAAATATTCACCCCCAGTCACAGGTCTGGGTTTAATCCATCGGTATTTTGCTCACCAAGCCACCTCAGTTCAGACATGGCCATATGCAAATCAGTCTTGACCCTGTGCCTCATGTGAACAGTCCAGACTGAACTGCCAAGCCATGTCTTCCCTCGACCGGAACCAAGCATCCAGGGACCGGTTTCTGGCTATCAGCCGTCTTCATCCAGGATAGCTTGACTCCAATGGCTTAGTGAGCACTGGACCAACGTCTGGGCAATCCCTTCCCACATAGGGTGAACAGCAAAACACACAAGATGATGGACGGAATGTTGCACAATGGCAACACATTCACCCCCAGTCAAAGATCCATGTTTAATCCATAGTTATTTTGCTCATCAAGCCACCCCAGTTAAGACATGGCCATATGCAAATCAGTCTTGACCCTGTGCCTCATGGGGACAGTCCAGACCGAACTGCCAAGCCATGTCTTCCCTGGACCGGAATCAAGCATCCTAGGACCGGTTTCTGGCTATCAGTCGTCTTCAGCCAGGATAGCTTGACTCCAATGGCTTAGTGAGCACGGGACCTACGTCTGGACATACTCTTCCCACATAGGGTGAACAGCAAAACACACATGATGATGGACGGAATGTTGCACAATGGCAAAACATTCACCCCCAGTCACAGATCTGAGTTTAATCCATCGTTATTTTGCTCACCAAGCCACCTCAGTTAAGACATGGCCATATGCAAATCAGTCTTGACCCTGTGCCTCATGTGAACAGTCCAGACCGATCTCCCAAGCCATGTCTTCCCTGGACCGGAATCAAGCTTCTTAGGACCGGTTTCTGGCTATCAGCCGTCTTCAGTCAGGATAGCTTGAGTCCAATGGCTTAGTGGGCACGGGACCAACATTTGGGCAAACCCTTCCCACCTAGGGTGAACAGCAAAACACACAAGATGATGGGCGAAATGTTACACAATGGCAAAACATTCACCCCCAGTCAAAGATCCAGGTTTGAGCCATCGTTATTATGCTCACCAAGCCACCCCAGTTAAGACATGGCCATATGCAAATCAGTCTTGACCCTGTGCCTCATGTGAACAGTCCAGAACGAACTGCCAAGCCATGTCTTCCCTGGACCGGAATCAAGCATCCTAGGACCGGTTTCTGGCTATCAGCCTACTTCAGCCAGGATAGCTTGACTCCAATGACTTATTGAGCACGGGACCAAAGTCTGGGCAAACCCTTCCCACATAGGGTGAACAGCAAAACACACAAGATGATGAAGGGAATGTTGCACAATGGCAAAACATTCGCCCCCAGTCAAAGATCCAGGTTTGATCCATCGTTATTTTGCTCACCAAGCCACCCCAGTTAAGACATGGCCATATGCAAATCAGTCTTGACCCTGTGCCTCATGTGAACAGTCCAGACCGAACTGCCAAGCCATGTCTTCCCTGGACCGGAATCAAGCATCCTAGGACCGGTTTCTGGCTATCAGCCTTCTTCAGCCAGGATAGCTTGACTCCAATGGATTAATGAGCATGGGACCCATGTCTGGGCATACACTTCCCACAGAGGGTGAACAGCAAAACACACAAGATGATGGACGGAATGTTGCACAATGGCAAAACATTCACCCCCAGTCACAGATCTGGGTTTAATCCATCGTTATTTTGCTCACCAAGCCACCCCAGTTCAGACATGCCCATATGCAAATCAGTCTTGACCCTGTGCCTCATGGGAACAGTCCAGACCGAACTGCCAAGCAATGTCTTCCCTGGACCGGAATCAAGCATCCTAGGACCGGTTTCTGGCTATCAGTCGTCTTCAGTTAGGATAGCTTGACTCCAATGGCTTAGTGAGCACGGGACCTACGTCTGGACATACCCTTCCCACATAGGGTGAACAGCAAAACACACAAGATGATGGACGGAATGTTGCACAATGGCAAAACATTCACCCCCAGTTACAGATCAGGGTTTAATCCATCGTTATTTTCCTCACCAAGCCACCTCAGTTCAGATATGGCCATATGCAAATCAGTCTTGACCCTGTACCTCATGTGAACAGTCCAGACCGAACTCCCAAGCCATGTCTTCCCTGGACTGGAATCAAGCATCCTAGGATCGGTTTCTGGCTATCAGCCGTCTTCAGCCAGGATAGCTTGACTCCAATGGCTTAGTGAGCTCGGGTCCCATGTCTGGGCATACCCTTCCCACATAGGATGAACAGCAAAACACACAAGATGATGGACGGAATATTGCACAATGGCAAAACATTCACCCCAGTCACAGATCTGGGTTTAATCCATTGTTATTTTGCTCACCAAGCCACCTCAGTTCAGACATGACCATATGCAAATAAGTCTTGACCCTGTGCCTCATGGGAACAGTCCAGACCAAGCTACCATGCCATTTTTCCCTGGAACGGAAACTAGCATCCTAGGACCGGTTTCTGGCTATCAGCCGTCTTCAGCCAGGATAGCTTGACCCCAATGGCTTAGTGAGCTCGGGACCCACGTCTGGGCATACCCTTCCCACATAGGGTGAACAGCAAAACACACAAGATGATGGACGGAATGGTGCACAATGGCAAAACATTCACCCCCAGTCACAGATCTGGGTTTAATCCATCGTTTTTTTGCTCACCAAGCCACCCAATTTCAGTCATGGTCATATGCAAATCAGTCTTGACCCTGCGCCTCATGGGAACAGTCCAGACCGAGCTACCATGCCATTTTTTCCCTGGAACGGAAACAAGCATCCTAGGACCGTTTCAGGCTATCAGCCGTCTTCAGCCAGGATAGCTTGACTCCAATGGCTTAGTGAGCACGGGACCCACGTCTGGGCATACCCTTCCCACATAGGGTGAACAGCAAAACACACAAGATGATGGATGGAATGTTTCACAATGGCAAAATATTCACCCCCAGTCACAGGTCTGGGTTTAATCCATCGTTATTTTGCTCACCAAGCCACCTCAGTTCAGACATGGCCATATGCAAATCAGTCTTGACCCTGTGCCTCATGTGAACAGTCCAGACTGAACTGCCAAGCCATGTCTTCCCTCGACCGGAATCAAGCATCCAGGGACCGGTTTCTGGCTATCAGCCGTCTTCATCCATGATAGCTTGACTCCAATGGCTTAGTGAGCACTGGACCAACGTCTGGGCAAACCCTTCCCACATAGGGTGAACAGCAAAACACACAAGATGATGGACGGAATGTTGCACAATGGCAAAACATTCACCCCCAGTCAAAGATCCGGGTTTAATCCATAGTTATTTTGCTCATCAAGCCACCCCAGTTAAGACATGGCCATATGCAAATCAGTCTTCACCCTGTGCCTCATGGGAACAGTCCAGACCGAACTGCCAAGCCATGTCTTCCCTGGACCGGAATCAAGCATCCTAGGACCGGTTTCTGGCTATCAGTCGTCTTCAGCCAGGATAGCTTGACTCCAATGGCTTAGTGAGCACGAGACCTACGTCTGGACATACCCTTCCCACATAGGGTGAACAGCAAAACACACATGATGATGGACGGAATGTTGCACAATGGCAAAACATTCACCCCCAGTCACAGATCTGAGTTTAATCCATCGTTATTTTGCTCACCAAGCCATCTCAGTTAAGACATGGCCATATGCAAATCAGTCTTGACCCTGTGCCTCATGTGAACAGTCCAGACCGAACTCCCAAGCCATGTCTTCCCTGGACCGGAATCAAGCTTCTTAGGACCGGTTTCTGGCTATCAGCCGTCTTCAGTCAGGATAGCTTGAGTCCAATGGCTTAGTGGGCACGGGACCAACATTTGGGCAAACCCTTCCCACCTAGGGTGAACAGCAAAACACACAAGATGATGGGCGAAATGTTGCACAATGGCAAAACATTCACCCCCAGTCAAAGATCCAGGTTTGACCCATCGTTATTTTGCTCACCAAGCCACCCCAGTTAAGACATGGCCATATGCAAATCAGTCTTGACCCTGTGCCTCATGTGAACAGTCCAGACCGAACTGCCAAGCCATGTCTTCCCTGGACCGGAATCAAGCATCCTAGGACCGGTTTCTGGCTATCAGCCTTCTTCAGCCAGGATAGCTTGACTCCAATGGCTTATTGAGCACGGGACCAAAGTCTGGGCAAACCCTTCCCACATAGGGTGAACAGCAAAACACACAAGATGATGAAGGGAATGTTGCACAATGGCAAAACATTCACCCCCAGTCAAAGATCCAGGTTTGATCCATCGGTATTTTGCTCACCAAGCCACCCCAGTTAAGACATGGCCATATGCAAATCAGTCTTGACCCTGTGCCTCATGTGAACAGTCCAGACCGAACTGCCAAGCCATGTCTTCCCTGGACCGGAATCAAGCATCCTAGGACCGGTTTCTGGCTATCAGCCTTCTTCAGCCAGGATAGCTTGACTCCAATGGATTAGTGAGCATGGGACCCATGTCTGGGCATACACTTCCCACAGAGGGTGAACAGCAAAACACACAAGATGATGGACGGAATGTTGCACAATGGCAAAACATTCACCCCCAGTCACAGATCTGGGTTTAATCCATCGTTATTTTGCTCACCAAGCCACCCCAGTTCAGACATGCCCATATGCAAATCAGTCTTGACCCTGTGCCTCATGGGAACAGTCCAGACCGAACTGCCAAACAATGTCTTCCCTGGACCGGAATCAAGCATCCTAGGACCGGTTTCTGGCTATCAGTCGTCTTCAGTCAGGATAGCTTGACTCCAATGGCTTAGTGAGCACGGGACCTACGTCTGGACATACCCTTCCCACATAGGGTGAATAGCAAAACACACAAGATGATGGACGGAATGTTGCACAATGGCAAAACATTCACCCCCAGTCACAGATCAGGGTTTAATCCATCGTTATTTTCCTCACCAAGCCACCTCAGTTCAGATATGGCCATATGCAAATCAGTCTTGACCCTGTGCCTCATGTGAACAGTCCAGACCGAACTCCCAAGCCATGTCTTCCCTGGACTGGAATCAAGCATCCTAGGACCGGTTTCTGGCTATCAGCCGTCTTCAGCCAGGATAGCTTGACTCCAATGGCTTAGTGAGCTCGGGTCCCATGTCTGGGCATACCCTTCCCACATAGGATGAACAGCAAAACACACAAGATGATGGACGGAATATTGCACAATGGCAAAACATTCACCCCAGTCACAGATCTGGGTTTAATCCATTGTTATTTTGCTCACCAAGCCACCTCAGTTCAGACATGACCTTATGCAAATAAGTCTTGACCCTGTGCCTCATGGGAACAGTCCAGACCGAACTGCCAAGCCATGTCTTCCCTGGACCGGAATCAAGCATCTTAGGTCCGGTTTCTGGCTATCAGCCGTTTTCAGCCAGGATACCTTGACTCCAATGGCTTAGTGAGCACGGGACCTACGTCTGGACATACCCTTCCCACATAGGGTGAACAGCAAAACACACAAGATGATGGACGGAATGGTGCACAATGGCAAAACATTCACCCCCAGTCACAGATCTGGGTTTAATCCATCGTTATTTTGCTCACCGAGCCATCCAATTTCAGACATGGCCATATGCAAATCAGTCTTGACCCTGTGCCTCATGGGAACAGTCCAGACCGAGCTACCATGCCATTTTTCCCTGGAACGGAAACTAGCATCCTAGGACCGGTTTCTGGCTATCAGCCGTCTTCAGCCAGGATAGCTTGACCCCAATGGCTTAGTGAGCTCGGGACCCACGTCTGGGCATACCCTTCCCACATAGGGTGAACAGCAAAACACACAAGATGATGGACGGAATGGTGCACAATGGCAAAACATTCACCCCCAGTCACAGATCTGGGTTCAATCCATCGTTATTTTGCTCACCAAGCCACCCAATTTCAGTCATGGCCATATGCAAATCAGTCTTGACCCTGTGCCTCATGGGAACAGTCCAGACCGAGCTACCATGCCATTTTTTCCCTGGAACGGAAACAAGCATCCTAGGACCGGTTTCTGGCTATCAGCCGTCTTCAGCCAGGATAGCTTGACTCCAATGGCTTAGTGAGCACGGGACCCACGTCTGGGCATACCCTTCCCACATAGGGTGAATAGCAAAACACACAAGATGATGGATGGAATGTTTCACAATGGCAAAACATTCACCCCCAGTCACAGATCAGGGTTTAATCCATCATTATTTTGCTCACCAAGCCACCCCAGTTCAGACATGGCCATATGCAAATCAGTCATGACCCTGTGCCTCGTGGGAAGAGTCCAGACCGAACTACCTAGCCATGTCTTCCCTGAAATGGAATCAAGCATCCTAGGACCGGTTTCTGGCCATCAGCCGTCTTCAGCCAGGATAGCTTGACTCCAATGGCTTAGTGAGCACTGGACCCACGTCTGGGCATACCCTTCCCACATAGGGTGAACAGCAAAACACACACAAGATGATGGACGGAATGTTGCACAATGGCAAAACATTCACCCCCAGTCACAGAGATGTTGTTGTTTTTGCATTTGTCACCCCGAGTGGGATGGGTATGCTCAGACGTGAGTCTCATGCTCTCCATGCCACTGCAATCAAGCTATCCTGGCTGATGACGGCTGAAAGCCAGAAACCGGTCCTAGGATGCTTGATTCCGGTCCAGGGAAGACATGGCTTGGCAGTTCGGGCTGGACTGTTCCCATGAGGCACAGGGTCAAGACTGATTTGGATATGGCCATGTCTGAACTGGGGTGGTGTGGTGAGCAAAATAACGATGGATTACACCCAGATCTGTGACTGGGGGTGAATGTTTTGCCATTGTGCAACATTCCGTCCATCAATTATTGTTTTTGCATTTGTCACCCCGAGTGGGATGGGTATGCTCAGACGTGAGTCCCATGCTCTCCATGCCACTGGAATCAAGTTATCCTGGTTGATGACGGCTGATAGCCAGAAACCGGTCTGAGGATGCTTGATTCCGGTCCAGGGAAGACATAGCTTGGCAGTTCGGGCTGGACTGTTCCCATGTGGCACAGGGTCAGACTGATTTGCATATGGCCATGTCTGAACTGGGGTGGCGGAGTGAGCTTAAGAACGGTGATGGATTAAACCCAGATCAGCTGACTGGGGGTGAGTGTTTGCATTGTCAAAGCTCCGTCCATCATCACCTTTGGTTTTTCTTTGTTCGCTCTAAGTTGGCAGGGTATGCTCAAACGTGAGTCCCTTGCTCACTTTGCCACTGGAGTCAAGCAAGCCCGGCTGAAGACGGCTGTAATGCCAGAAACCGGTCCTGGGAAGCTTGATTCCGGTCCAGGGAAGAGATGGCTTGGCAGCTCGGGCTGGACTGTTCCCATGAGGCACAGGGTCAGACTGATTTGCATATGGCCATGTCTGAACTGGTGTGGCGGAGTGAGCTTAAGAACGGTGATGGATTAAACCCAGATCAGTTGACTGGGGGTGAGTGTTTGCATTGTCAAAGCTCCGTCCATCATCACCTTTGGTTTTTCTTTGTTCGCTCTAAGTTGGCAGGGTATGCTCAGACGTGAGTCCCTTGCTCACTTTGCCACTGGAGTCAAGCAAGCCCGGCTGAAGACGGCTGTAATGCCAGAAACCGGTCCTGGGAAGCTTGATTCCGGTCCAGGGAAGACATGGCTTGGCAGTTCGGGCTGGACTGTTCCCATGAGGCACAGGGTCAGACTGATTTGCATATGGCCATGTCTGAACTGGGGTGGCGGAGTGAGCTTAAGAACGGTGATGGATTAAACCCAGATCAGTTGACTGGGGGTGAGTGTTTGCATTGTCAAAGCTCCGTCCATCATCACCTTTGGTTTTTCTTTGTTCGCTCTAAGTTGGCAGGGTATGCTCAGACGTGAGTCCCTTGCTCACTTTGCCACTGGAGTCAAGCAAGCCCGGCTGAAGACGGCTGTAATGCCAGAAACCGGTCCTGGGAAGCTTGATTCCAGTCCAGGGAAGACATGGCTTGGCAGTTCGGGCTGGGCTGTTCCCATGAGGCACAGGGTCAGACTGATTTGCATATGGCCATATCTGAACTGGTGTGGCGGAGTGAGCTTAAGAACGGTGATGGATTAAACCCAGATCAGTTGACTGGGGGTGAGTGTTTGCATTGTCAAAACTCCGTCCATCATCACCTTTGGTTTTTCTTTGTTCGCTCTAAGTTGGCAGGGTATGCTCAGACGTGAGTCCCTTGCTCACTTTGCCACTGGAGTCAAGCAAGCCCGGCTGAAGACGGCTGTAATGCCAGAAACCGGTCCTGGGAAGCTTGATTCCGGTCCAGGGAAGAAATGGCTTGGCAGTTCGGGCTGGACTGTTCCTATGAGGCACAGGGTCAGACTGATTTGCATATGGCCATGTCTGAACTGGGGTGGCGGAATGAGCTTAAGAACAGTGATGGATTAAACCCAGATCAGTTGACTGGGGGTGAGTGTTTGCATTGTCAAAGCTCCGTCCATCATCACCTTTGGTTTTTCTTTGTTCGCTCTAAGTTGGCAGGGTATGCTCAGACGTGAGTCCCTTGCTCACTTTGCCACTGGGGGCAAGCAAGCCCGGCTGAAGACGGCTGTAATGCCAGAAACCGGTCCTGGGAAGCTTGATTCCAGTCCAGGGAAGACATGGCTTGCCAGTTCGGGCTGGGCTGTTCCCATGAGGCACAGGGTCAGACTGATTTGCATATGGCCATGTCTGAACTGGGGTGGCGGAGTGAGCTTAAGAACGGTGATGGATTAAACCCAGATCAGTTGACTGGGGGTGAGTGTTTGCATTGTCAAAGCTCCGTTCATCATCACCTTTGGTTTTTCATTTTTTTTTTTCATTGACCCACTAAAGCCACAAAATAAACCTGAGCAAACTCCCTGTAAGTTATGGCACAGAGCAGACAGAAGGCAGTGTGGAAAGTATATATGTAGTACCAAAACAATAATAAAGCCAAAATAAAACACAAGAAAATTCCCAAATCAATTTATAAATAACAATAAATGTTTACAAATAATGCAAAACACCAACATAATGAATTACAATATATTAAAATAGCGCAAAAAATTGTTACCTCACAAGGGCTTTCCTCTACTTGACCAGTACCTAGGTGCGAGTTAAGACTGACAGTGATGGAGTGTAACTCGGACACAGAAAACGGGTTCCACCCAGTTCTGAAATTTTACATTTGAAATTTGTTTCAGAAATGGGAAGTCAAAAATACACAGTGGGGCAAGGCAGCAGGCTATGACTGAAATGACCCCATGACATCAGATAGCTGTGAGTAAAGCAAGCTGAGGACTTTTGGTGGGAATGCTCCAAATGGGAGAAATTTAGATTTCACTCCCAAGAAAGGTTCCTCGCTGGCTAGATATTTTGGCTGGCTGAACTGAGGTGGCGAAGCAAGCTAAAGAACGATGATTGAATCAACCCAGAACTGTGAATGGGGGTAAGTGTCTGAAATGGTTCAGCACTACGTAAATCATCTCCTTGTGCTTGCTTTGTTCACCCCAAGTTGGCAGGGTATGCCCAGAGGTGTGTCCCTTGCTTACTTTGCCACTGGATTCAAGCTAGCCTGGCTGATAAGGGGTGTTACCCCCAAAATCGGTTCCATGATGCTTTTTCCAGTTCAGGGAAGACCTGGCATGGCAGTTCGGGCTGGACTGCTCCCATGAGGCACAGGGTCAAGACTGATTAGCATAGAGCTGGGTCTGAACTGTGGTGGTGAAGTGGGCTAAAGAACAATGAAGGATTCAACCCAGATCTGTGACTGAGGGTGAGGGTCTGAAAAGTTTCAGCATTCCATCCATCATCTCCTTGTGTTTGCTTTGTTTGCCCCAAGTTGGCAGGGTATGCCCAGGCATGGGTCCCTTGATTACTTTGCCACTGGATTCAAGCTAGCTTGGCTGATGAGGGGTGTTACCCTGAAACCAACGCCAGGCTGCTTTTTTCTGGTTCAGGGAAGACCTGGCTTGACAGTTTTGGCTGGACTGTTCCCATGAGACAGAGGGTCAAGACTGATTTCCATATAGCTGTGTCTGAACTGAGGTGGCGAAGAGAGCTAAAGAACTATGATGGATTCAACTTAGATCTTTGACTGGAGTTTTTGAAAAGTTCCAGCACACTGTCCATTATCTCCTTGTGTTTGCTTTGTTTTCCCCAAGTTTGCAGGGTATGCCAAGACGAGGATCCCTTCCTTGCTCACTTTGCCACTGGATTCAAGAAAGCCTGGCTGATGAGGGGTGTTACCCCAAAGCCAGTCCCAGGATGATTTTTTCGGGTTCAAGACTGACTGGCATATGGCTGGGTCTGAACTGAGGTGGTGAAGTGAGCTAAAGAACAATGATGTATTCAGCCCAGATTTGTGGCTGGGGTGAGTGTCTGAAAAGTTTCAGCGCTCCATCCATCATTTCCTTGTGTTTGCTAGATATTTTTGGCACCTTTATCCAATGAAGATTTCTACCTTTGGACTTATTCATTCTTTTGCAGCTTGGATTTTGCACGTTTTATAACTCTGCAGGATGTATCTGAAGAGTGCTCTATGATGGCAGTTACCTTCTTCTGAAGCTACTGCTTATTCAGATTTGCTGTTGTGGAAAACCTTCGAGCAGGAGCATCCTGAATCTTTGGCCCAGCAGCATCGCACATTGACCAGATTGTCTTGGCAGTTTAGTCCCAGTCTTCCAGAGGATCTTGAAGCCAAAGAACTTCTAGGCCCAGGTTTCCGAAAATTGCAGCAAGTCCAGTCTGTTTTTCTTCTTCAACAGGTCCCGAATGTGATCTGAGTATGGTACCCTGGATGGCACATTAGTGCCTAGCACAAGCTTGTGGGAGGGGGGAACAGTGGGCCACTCCTTAACCAATAGGGTAGATGTTCCCAGGGATAACCCTACCCACTTTTACAGGAGGTCCTGTGTCACTACTGTAAAGCATCCTACAGTGCCCCTTTCTAACTAAAATCAAGTTGACAGAACCATTCTCCCATGTGTAGAGTTCCTGGGGCAACCTCTGAGGTAGACCATGGAAATGAGCCACTGCCTCCTCAGTGGTCGCAAAATCACTTCCGGGGCATCTCCCATCCCCCTGGCATTGTTGCTTGCCTGACTGGGGAACCAAAGGGAAAAAGCAGGTCCATTTTTTCAGCTACATCTGCCTGTGACAGAACAGGCCTCTTAAATAACATCCTGTACACCGCCCACAAGCCATCATGTCAAGGGAACAAAAGCTCCTCCCCACACCCAATGCAAGTTAACACCTCATAAAGAGGGCTATTCAGCCACCAGTACCATTTTCTTAATAGTCATTACAAAATCTATTTTACCACCAAAACAGGATTTTAAATAAATATTAAAAACCATCTTTGAATTCCATTTCAAGCTTTTTCCTATCAACAATTAACATTAATAAATGTAATAATGTAACCCAGTGAATTTGAATAGCCATTCTTTGTACAATGGAAATAGCTTTTGGGGCTTTTTCACTGTGAAGGATATGTGTAACATTAAATGTTGACATGTCGGACTTTTAAATACTATTCACCCTGACTTATGGGCAATAAGGCCTACTTAGGTATGATGTATTAACATTTAAAAGGATAATTTTCAGCAATCAAAATGAGGTTATTTTAACGGGTTAAAGTTTCTGTTTAAAACTGCACAGCCATCTACCAATGGTAAGCCTGTATTCATGTTTGCATTGTCACTTCAGTGGGTAGCACAATGGGTGCTGCAGTGCACTAGTGTCATTTATCTTACAAGCCTCAGGTACACTCTGTACCATATGCTAGGGACTTATAGGTAAGTTGAAAATACCAATCAGAAGTATGTCATCATGCTACGTAAGATCTTCCGGTGGATCCCCACCGAGACCAGGAAGACGGTCACCCAGGCCCTCGTCACCAGCTGTCTGGACTACGGCAACTCCCTCTATGCGGGTACCACCGCCTAACTCCAGAAGAGACTCCAGCGGATCCAGAACGCCTCAGCACGACTCATCCTGGACATCCCCCGTCGCAGCCACATCTCCGGACACCTGAGAGACCTGCACTGGCTCCCGGTCAACAAGAGAATCACCTTCCGTCTCCTCACTCACGCACACAAAGCCCTACACAACCAAGGCCCAGGATACCTCAACAGCCGCCTCAACTTCTACGCTCCCACACGCCAGCTTCGATCGACCGGCCACGCCCTCGCCACCGTCCCCCACTTCCGAAGAGCCACCAGAGGGGGAAGGTCCTTCTCCTACCTGGCCGCCAAGACTTGGAACTCCCTCCCGACCCACCTCTGCCTGAACCAGGACCACCTCGCCTTCAGGAAGCAGCTCAAGACCTGGCTGTTCGAGCAGTAGCGGACCCCCCCTCCCCTAGCGCCTTGAGACCCTCCGGGTGAGTAGTGCGCTATATAAATGCTTTGATTGATTGATTGATTGATTGATGTTGAAAGAGGTAGATCAAGAACTTTACCATTAGTTAGCATGGATAGGGTGCAGAGTTCTACAGCCTGCAAAAACAGTGCAGGCAAAAATCTGGGGGTTCACCAGGCAAAAGACAGTCCTTTCCAAAAGTCATGTCTGTCCCTTACTATCATCAATGTGCAACATGTATCCAACCACCCTCCCGGATTAGCCAACCCCCTGTGTGCATGGTCTTTGGCATTGCGAAGAGAGGGGTTGCCCACATGCCAATCCATAACTAACCCACTATAAGGTGACCAATCGACCAATCCCCCACTGCTAACAGCCTTCAGCCAAGCACCCCCCCCCCCGCCCCAAAGGGGAGGCAAACCCAGCTGAACAGATGCTGAAGGCTGTTCTCAGTGGGGTTATTCCACATGGTCTTTCCTGTGGTCAGGCCTTGCATTCAGCCCTGCAAGAAGTTGTTATTCTTTCACTTTTTATTACTATTTTTGGTATAGCCGTACTTTCACACACTAACAGTGCAATGGAAGTACAGCAGTGCCTCCTAGTGGCCTGGATTAATCTCCCTGTAGTAGTACTGTGTTTCCAACAAAAACATAATTTTTTGTATATACTGTAACCTTCCCTTTTTCCCCCTACATGGGTCTAGGAGTCAGGTTTTTCTCAGCCTACCCTCTTATATGCTCTATATTTTTATTTCAGAACTCAGGGCAAATTCCCTGAGTCCTGTAATAGTGGCAGCAACATTTCCGTCACTCATATCAGTTTGGCACTGCCTTACTGTTACCAGAGTAGTAAAAGCTCCCTCGACCAATCAGGTTTGAGAAACCCATTGAACTTTGGTACAAAGGGAGTACTCAGTATTGCACTATGGGAAAAACTGTCAAGATATCTCTTTTTCTGAGGAATAAACTCTTCATAAAGAAACCGAGCCACACTTTAAACACTAATTTCTTGCAAATGGCTCATGTACATCAAATCACAAAATGCAGGTTCTCCCGGTAAAACTGTTACTTTCTGCCACATTTGGTACATTTATTGTTCGGTGTTTTTTTTTTATTGGAGAGCAAAGTTTCCCATGGGTATGAAAATGGGAAAACCACACTTTTGGGACCCTCTTCTTTTTCTTGCTGACGTCTTGGCTCAAAACTTCACATGAAGGAGCCAAATTGGATGAACATTTTTTGGAAAGGTACTTGCAGATTTGTCAAACTGTGCTGAAGTTATTAGCTAAGCAAAGGATGCCTTTCCTATGGACCTAAATATAACTACACATTGGTGTCCATCGTGTGTGTAATATATATTTTTATTCACTGTGTGTTTACTTACTTGCAGTTAATTTTGACAGTGTTTACAGTGGGTTAAAGTTTATAAAATGTTATATATTACCTAAATATTGTGTCAGTTTGCGCCCTATAATAATAATCTCACCTCAATTGTTTGATGCCTGCACATCTTTATTAGGGGGTGGACAAAGCTCATGGAGTTTCACTTTGGGTAATTACGTGAAATTACATAAAAACTCAGCGAGATTCTGCAGAGTTACGCGAGAGGGAGGAATTCAGCACATCGTGCTGCTCGTGCTGATTTTTAGTGCTAGGAGGTTGTTCCGTGCCATAACATCAGCTCAAACAGCACCATGCAGCGCTCCAGATGGTGCTGCTTCTTTCTGCTGCTCAAGTAGATTTTCTACTCAAGTGGTACCTTTCTCAACGTGAATGGTTGCAACCTGCCATGACAGCCGGTGTTAAGTAATATCTCTGAGAGGCATTATGGTGTGCGAGAATTGCGTTAGGGGAGGAAATTCTTGCTTACACTCACCACCTTAACATTGGTGAGCAGAGCATAGGAAAAATTCAACAACGCAGAGGTTAGCAAAATTTTGCCAGAACTGAGTTTGAAGTGGAACGCGGAGTGGGCATACCTCCGCTGAAGGAGCAACATTTTTATATGGGATGTATGAAAGTTTTTAAACAACTACGGTACTAAATATGTGCAATAATATTACATTTATAATGTTTATTTCATATACACATCTTTATTGATACAGCATCTACTGGTGTCAGTACTATGTACTTCTCTTTAGATATATCAGACATTAAGGGATATCTTTAAAATAGCATTTCAGCCCTCTGCCATCTACAGGTCAGGGAAGAATATGACATTATTACATGTGCTAATGCCATAAATAATGTCCTTCAATCGTGTAACCTTTGAATTATCAAATAATCTATGCACCTATTGTGTTTCTATCTAAATTTACACCCATATCTGCATGTATGTATCAAAAAGAAAGCATGGCCGAAAACATGAAGAATTAAATGGAATCAGTTCACACCACAAAGCAGATAGTAACTTGTTGCAGAAGCGTATAGAATCAGTACAATATAAGTTAGTTGTTTAAATACTGCAGCTTAGAACGAGTAATAATATACCGAGGGACACTTTCCTGCAATGAACTATATTGTACAAAATAAAAACATATTGCCATAAATAACACCTTTCCCTAATCACCCTTCAATTTAGAGAAACAGGTCATCAGAATGAAAAGTGTTTCAACTACCACAGTAATGATGCTCCCTGACCTGCATTTGACCTTGGTTGCTGGCTCTAGCAGCCTGCATTATGCAATTATGACTCAACTGTGATATGTTTTTATAGTTGTTCAGCTACATCAGTTTATTATTATAGGTGACTTGAGATGCTATAACACACCTATAACAAGAAATTTAGAGACCATTTTTTTATATTTGGATTGCAGGCCTCATATATAAACTTAGAGCTTTTATAAAGTTAGTGTGCCTTTTATAAATTAGTGTAAATGTGCATCTCCATTTGGTTATTTGACAGCTACTGGATCTATGGACGCATGTCAAACACCAACTTCAAGAAGCAAGGTTAAGCAGATAAGAGCTAAGGGTTTGCCCACAAATCAAACATCTGTTGCAAGAACAAATACGATACACAATTACATTAATTTGTTTGGATCATGAAACAAGCAATATCTTGCCAAACTCATCTTTAAAATGTATTAATTCCATCTGTAAGAGTGTCCTCCTTTGATCACTAATGTGGCTTAATATGGGAATTCTATTAATATACACAATTTTTTATGTGTAAAATGGCCTTTTTCTTTAACTATTGGTGCCTGATGGTGATGATTTACCATGCTCAAGTGGAGAATGGCATGCAATCCCAGGGGAATACCCTATTTTCTTCCATGTGGTTATGTCTGAGGTCTCCACAGCTGTAAGAAAATGAAGAATTATTTGTCCAACCCACAAAAACATCTCAATGAACACCTCAAGGCTGACCAGTAGTCTCCCTCCTAGACACATTCTAGGGGTTGTAAGTTCCCAAGAAACAGCCACTTAAGCCTTGATGATTGTACTGGCTACACATGACTCGTAATCCGCATCTCAGCATTAACGTACCCCAGCTGACTCCTCTGCTCCTCCCTTTGGTATAGGTCCAATTTTGGTATTCTCTTTTTCAAGTAGGGATAAGAACGTGCTGGTGAGGAGGATCACTCTCCCATTCATCAATCTCCATACTGCATCCTTCCAAGTTTCAATTCTCAAAGGGCCACATGTGAAGAAAATTGGATAATCATTCTGTAGAAGGTCAGTTTTTCCAGGATCAATTCTCTGTGGGAAGGGATATTCGACAAATGATGGAGAAACCCCATAACATTGAAGCTCCCCAGGAAGATGAACCAAATATTGTTGGAGAGAGTGATCTTTGTGAAAACATCCAGCCAAAATGTGGCAAAGTTACACCTGCAATATCTTTCTGATACAGAACATTATTCCAAAGGGTTTGTTGCAATCTGCAGGGCCATGGCATGCACCACAGTCGTCAACTGGGAACAATATCAACATACCAACAACTCTACCAACAACCCATCTGTACCTCCCACAACCGCACCACCTTCCAATCCATAACTCCAACATGTACCTTCAGTGGTCTCAGCACTGCTAAGCCACAGATGTGAAAGGCCCCCTGTTTGTGAGAAGAACTGCCACTAAAGCTCTGAACATTTCACACAACCCAGGATTGACCAATTTCAAAAATGTTTTTTTCTGGATTATGAACATTACTTTTACCTACCATTCAAAGAGTTCCCATCTAAATATTATCTCTGTATGAGACACATGTCAGTGTATTGTACCACATACTCTGTAGAGTTTTACATTTCCCATACTGCAAAAACATCCATCATCAAGCATGCCCATACATTTGGGACAAAGTAGCAACACATCCAAAATAGAGGGTCAAACGTGTATATAGGTATTTTTAAAATAAAATGGTATCTTAAAAAGTGGCAGCCCGAGGAAATGGAAAAGGAAAAACATTTCGTTGTTCTTGAATCATAAGCCAACTTAAGGAAAGTGGGCCATGGAGATAACACACACAGAATGTCAAAGGAAACGTCCATTAAAGTCCAGAGGGAATCATAAAGTATGCATTAAACATGTCCAACCATGTCGGTTTTTATAAGGGAGAGTGAAGACTGAAGTCTAACAGAAATCTAAACTAAGTCCATCTATCTCCCTGGTGTGCCAGAAAAGATGCTCTGGGTTGGGGTAAAGGTTCCCAGCCACAAAGTGATAAGATTTCATCACAACAACACATTCCTCCTCAGATGCTGACAGACGGCAATCCAGGTCCTGAAACCCTGGCATGGGAGTGGAAACAGCTTGGGTAGACATACTGGGAGGCCCTACAACTACAAGTGGGGAAAATGGGGTAATATGCTTACTGTCATGAAAGTCAGGAGGTTTCAAAGCTCAGTGCTGGCCAGCTTTCATCTGGCCACTCCCAATCATCTCCTGGCCATACCTAGAGACTGCTTTCTAGCTAGCAGCATCCTTCCTCATGGCCTGCAGCAAATCGTGCCAGACTCTGGTGATAAAAAGGGGGTTGCACGTGCAGGGCCATAGATGTCTGAGTTAAATGCTTCCCTCAGCAACTGTTATTCAAGATGGGCACTAGTCTGAAAAAGAGGTATTTGGAGTGTGCTGTTGTTGCTTTGAGGGCTTCTGAACTTGATGGTGGGTTTGCCCTGGCCTAGATCACAAGTGCATGCTCTGGTGACACACTGATGATTCATATTCTAGACCAGAAAAAGCCAATGTTTGCCTCCATCTGCCATGTGGTGTCCAGCTCTACCACACCTTAGTGAGCTCCAATGCCTCCACCGAGAGGGCCTCATTTACAAAAAAAGAATGCAGCCATTTTGCTGTGGTAAGCTGCATCATTTTAAAAGCTGAGGGATGCGTGGTATTAAAAACAATACAATGCATCTGTGTGCTTTCACCTGTGCTGGCGCACAATTGGTTGCCATGCGCCAGCACAGGCACCCTTGCGTCCTGTTGCAAGGGTGCTTACATTGCTGGGTTGATTGTTTTTGTGCAGGAAGAAACGCCTTCCTGCACAAAACCGATAATTGATGGCACTTCCTCTTTCTATTCATGCTGGAAAATACAGCATGCTTACAAAAAGGAAACAAATAGAAGAAATAAAAGTATTTCTCCTAGCTGCGCCACTCTACACCTCCCTTGGGGAGGAGCAGGATTCTGATCCATTTCCATCTTTACAAAACTTTGCAAATCTGGGATTGTGTCAGGTTCCTTGGATGTTGCATGGGAACACCCACAGCACAACATCCATAGAATGCCCCTTTCACACAGAGTAATACGTGAATCGGACCCATATTTACAAGTGCATGAAAGTCACACAGAGTGACTGTATGGCCTTGTAAATATGGGCAGGCACACTGCGCTACCGATGCATCAAAAAAAGTGACGCACCGGTGCCCAACTGGCCTAGTAAATGAGGCCCAGATTCTTTTGGACTGATGGCACCTGATTTCAAAGATGGGCACCCTTTCCTTGCTTATGATAGGTTCCTCCTCACTAGTGTGACTTAATCGTTCATGTACCTGCTTAACGGACAAGTGCCATCTTGTTCTTTGTTCCAGGTGCTTTTTGTTTCTTGGCTGTGCCAATACTGCCTGCAAAAATGGAATGTGACAAAGGATATAAATTATGGCAGCGTTTGTCCAATACTTAAAGTAAATTAAAGTTCTTTTCTGCAACATTTAACAATAAATGTGACAAAAGGTAACATTGTCCAAGCACCTCCTGTCCTTTGGCATGCCAGGTTGCTCTTCACAGATTACACTTTTAAAATTGATTTTATATAAGAAGGTAATATGCAGCTGAAGCACAACTGCGTCACCCTCAAACATTATCCTTTGTTGATGATTAAAACTAGAAAACTACACCTTAGCATATGTATATTTATATGTGATCCCTAAAATTCCTAGAACAAAATTCACAAAGATTTAAATGCTTGTCTGATGACAAACAGGTAATTAGTCATTAGTTACGGTCAATGTGTGATTGTTTCTGGACATGTGATGATAGACAAATATAAATGGTCATTATTTGTGCGCCATTTTTTAATGTTTATGCGTCATTTTTTAAGTATAATTGTGTGCGTGCAACTATGTGCTTATACTTAAGATTTGTGTTGTATATCCTTATCCAACATTATATAAACAAACGATATCATACAAGATATGGACAATTCAAAATATAGTGTCACTAATTTTTACAGCAATATCATGTAACAATGGTGTTGGTAATCGTTATTTAAAATACACATTTTCAAATAACCGGTTGCTGTGCTAGTTAAAATACATATCAGGGAGGAAAACATTTACTCAGCAACACAATTTTATAGAACAATCAACAAATGAGACAGGCAACATGGACATATGCACAACAAATAAGACATGAAACATGACTGGAAAACATAAATGCACGTAGGTTTCCTGAAAAAAAATCAGAACTACCGCATTTCAGCTGTGTATGTTGTGTGCCGCCAGCTGGGCATGGAAGGTTTGCCAAGTGCAGTGGTGTAAGCCTGGTGTAACGGAAATGTGGCTGAAAGGATGCCACCAGCATATCTTGTGTCTTCGGGTATGGTCAGCACCTGTGGCCCTCAGCTCTATGTACACGCACTGCACTACAATGTGTGCCAATGTCCTTCCAGGTTTGTCCATGTGCTGCAAGGCTCAACTGGATGTCAATCCCCCATAGAGCTGAGGTGAGTTTTGGAGCATCTCCACACAGATGATTTGTAATTTTCCCCTGAAAAACAGGGGGTCGGTCGCTCCACATCCTCAACCATCTTTGGGATAGAAAGGACACAATTGCAGTTAGATAGAGTTTTTTTAATAAAGTCAATGAACGCCTAGGAACTGTTAACTTCCGTTTCCTCCATGTCATTTCCTGTGGTTCAGGATATGACTCGATTAAAGAGTTTTCAGCCTACATTGCAGAAACTAAGGCATAGCGGTGCAGTACAATAGCAAAATATTACATGGAAATGAAAATACACTTCTGCACAATTAAAAATAACACTATAATCAAATTAAAAATTATGTAAGTAAAATATTATAACGATATTTAGAAGAAAATGAAAGTATCAATGTAAGCATGGATATGTTAATAATTTGCATTTGCCTTAGCATATACATACTAAACGGAGATAGTATTAGAATGTAGAATCAAATGTTAATGTGTGTGAATGATCTTTGTACTCAAAATATGTTCTACATGAATAAATGATTTAGTGGGTGATTAGTGTATGCATATTACAATGAGATTGGCATGTTTGGATGTAACATTCTGATGGAAGTCATACTGTGTCCGTAGGCGATTTCACATCTAAACCATTTTCCTTGCCATATGGAGTTCTACATGGCTCCTCAGTGACCCCAATTCTTTTCAATATCTATGTTACCCCGCTGGCCGCTCTGGTAAAATCATTTGGTTCATCAATCATCTCACATGCAGATGACAAACAAATTGTTGTCTCTCTTTCTAGGAAGGGTCCGAAGCAAATGAGTCTTTCCAGAATTGAATGTGGGTGGTCAGTGCTTGGATGGATGGATGCAAATTGTCTTAGACTAAACTCTGCAAAAACAAAGGTCATCTTATTTGGGAAGAATACCTCCTTTTGGAATCCAACATGGTGGCTGGATGAGTTGGGTTTGCTCCCGGTTCCAGTGAAAAGGTGAAAAGCATGGGTATCCTGATTGGCGATAAATTGACATATAAAGAACAAGTCAATAAGGTAACCTCCACAGCCTTTATTATGCACCGTGTAATCAAAAAAATGGCACAGTTTCTATCCCCAAACCTGTTGAAAACAGTGGTACTTTGCCTACACAGAACCTGGGCTTCTATGGGAATTCACAAGGGCATATTATCAAGCCCCTTATCGCGGCTTTAGCGGCAGTTTCCTGCTGCTAAAGCGGCGATAATGTTATTGCGTTCTTGATAATATGACCCCCAGATCGTACATCCCCAAAAGGGCTCTAAGGTCCTGTTCAGCAAGGAATTTGATTGTGCCACCCTACAAGCTTGCCTCCTGGGGAAGCAGGAGCTCTATGCTTTGTGCGACTAAAAACTGTACTCACCTTCCCTTAGAGCTAAAATCTACTCCCTCCCTTTGGAGCTTCTACAAGCTACTAAAAACATGGCTCTTTACCAAACCCTAACTGAGATCATTTTGTTCCTTGTTTCTTTAGTGCTGAGACAACTCAGGGTAATTGTTTGTGCTTTATCAATCTCAAATCAAATGAAATTCCATTGAGATGGCAGTTGATTTAACAGGTGTGGGTGAATCCTTCTTAGGCCTTTTGTGAAAACCCAGGGGCACTTTCGCTGCTGCCAAGGGCTTTGAAATTGTCACTGGGGGGTGTCTGATTTTTGAACTGTTGTATCTTCCATGTCTTGTAGAGAGCAGTCTGAATTCAAGAAGGAAATAGTAGTTTGCAAACCAATTATTATACATTTCTTTGTTTTTTCCATATACCATTTAACACTATCTGTTGGAGGAGTGTCAAAAAATGTATTATGCAAAAACAGAGTAGAAATTAGAACTCAAAGTGACTTATCAACAATTAATAATATTGGTTTTGTGCATTAACTGAGAGTGCATAACAAGAAATAATGTTCTTGTACGTAAGGTAAAAGTATGGAGAAATATATTGATATAGAGGTACTTCATTTGAAAGGAAGTCTTTATATATTGTCGCATGAATTGAGATAAATATGCTCTTTATAGTTAGTGGAATGAAAATTGACAGAGGAGGCCTCGTGATAAAAAGTGTTCCCCAGAGTACCTCTTCCATGAGGAGAAGCATGAACCGGAAAATGTCTCAAAGAAAAGTGAACAAAGTCCCTAATAATTCAGTGACAAGGAACAAAGAACACAAGTTCTGGGAATAATGTACAAAGGCTCCGTTCTGGAAGACTTCTTTCGGTGAAACGTGCGCACAAATGCCCTTCAATATGGCAGGCGCAACTCAATAATAGAGAGCTAATCCCCTGGGGACTGCTGCAGAAGAGCATGAGTACATGCCGCAGGTCGTATATGGTCCAAGAAAGTTATTGGCCTCTTTGGAGAAGATACCAGCTGGTGACTACTCTCGGTAGCCATTCCATGAGGTCTGATACTAAAGAAGTGACCCCGCTTATCAGGGAGCTTAACACGGCACCGCCATCTTGAAAGCTGCTGTATCTACCCCCCCCACGAGAGCTACTTATGTTTCTGCCAAATGTTCACAAAATATCCACAGAATATTATTATTTTGGGAATTGGCATTTGGTATTATTAGTCCTTGGCCAGTCACTTCTGGGGTATTTATCGGCTTACGACAAGGATCCACTTAAAACGGATTTGCCTTATGATTGGATTTACCATCAGTCTTTGTACTAGGACAAGAGAATATTAGCTGGTGATATTTCAAGGTGATGGAGAGTAAGATATGCCCAACATTTCAGGGAGTGAGCAAAGCAAGCAAACGTGACTGTCACAAGGACGAGCTGCAGGTTCCTTCTGAAGAAATTTGTGAAAAAACGGGGCAAATATTGCGCATGTAACAGCACATTATTTAAAATTTTTACTAAAAAGCATCAACTCTGAGTGCACTGGTGGAATATTTAATCACTCTCATAGTGTGCCAAATAAACCTGAACCTCCCCAGTAGTGTTGCATTTTGCCTATACTATCCTACTTTTTTATTGTAATGTATTGTATTGCATTGTAATTGTATTTATTTACCACTTACAATGCTTTATGAGGCATTAAGGCAATTCAAGCTGCTTTAATGCCTAGTAGGTAACTTAGTAATTATTGTGCTCAAGAAAACCATTCCAAGCATTCATTCCAGGTTTTTGCGATGGATTATATTAGTGGTAGTTTGGTCTCTTGGTGGGAAGGGAGGCATTCTAGTTTGTGTTGCTCTTTGATGGGGTTAATAGACGAGCCAAAGGAGATTAGGTATTGTTAGGTTGCAGGGTATAACTTTTGAAAAAATGAAGGAGTTGTGATCTTTTAAATAAGTTGCAGGCAATTTGCAGGCATACATTAATACAGATGAAAGCAGAGACGAATGTGACTTGGATTATGCTCAAAGAGGAGACACATGCCAGGGATGGAAGAAAGGAGAGGGCCATTTGAAAGAAACAATGCGAAAGGCAACAACCAAAGCTTTAAATAAATGTCAGTTTTTTGTGCATGATAGATAGAAGTATAGAGGATGCATTTATAGATAGCATACAAATTGAGGATGCAAGTTGAAAGAAACAGCATCATTTGAGTGTGAAGACAATGATGTAGTTGGTACTTTAGAATAAGGTGAACAGTGTGGCAACTACTAGACCAATACTCCAACAAGGTCAACTGCACAGCTCAGTGGTTGGTAGGGTAAATGAATGACTGGATGCATATACTGCGTAACATCAAGTGTTTTTGGGTCTGCTTGAAGGAAGCATTAATCTCAAGATCACAGCAATGTGAGAAAATATATGGGTAAATAATGCAAACATTGAGAAAGAGATTCTACAGATACAGGAGTGAAACTCTTGTGATGTTATTCCTCAAGTTTGGTTGACAGAATTAATTATAAAAGTAAAATGGGATTGTGTTAGATGCCCCTGGTTATAGTATTGCACAAGATGGAGGGTGAGGACAGCGTCCCCAGACAAAGGTAGTGTATTGCCTGCATTCCTGTGGCTGGAGGGTGAAGATTCATACAATGTGGTGAGATTGTTGGAGACTGGGCTACCTTTGGTAGCAAGGGGCTGCTGGTTAGACTTCCCGAAGCTCTGACCTTTGGTAGATGTTAGGAGGAGGAGTGGCACTGCAGAGGCTGTTTGGGCAAGGTGGAATGGACCCATTAGGTGAGGCCCAGCCTTTTGTCTTTCATGATCATAGTCAAAAGCAGACACTTCACACCTCTTTGTGTGTGCTCTAGTAAACCTCGCCTCCACGGCATTGTGGACGGCAAGCTTGTAGTGCCCGGGGATGATATGGGTATCCTTGTTGTCCCACCCTGCTTTGCCTGAAGTGCAAACCATTGTGTATAATGGGGTCTGGTGGTAAGGGATACACTCACAACCATGAGGATACAAAGCCAGGGAGAGGCAGGGATAGGGGCACTGCTTGCAAGAGTTAATAGGCATGGCAACGGCAGTGCCATAAGAGACAGAGCTAGGTATAGATAGTTAGGGCTAGGGGCAAAGTGTACCATGGAGATGCAGGGTTAGGAGATTGTGAACTGAAGCTCGGCGTTCCTATGAGCCAGGGAGAGGAAGAGCTTGAGATATGAATGCTCAACTAAGGATAGGTAGGGCTAGGAAAACATAGTGGTAGCAGGACATAGGGAAAACCAGGGCTATAGACTGCCCTGGGAAGGCAGAAAGAAAAGTAGCACTGAGTCAGAGATAAAGGCTGCTCTGGTTTCAGTGGGAGCCAGGGAGCGGCAGAGCCAAGGGCAGTGAAAGCTATGGGAAGTCAGAGCTGGTGAAGATCATTGGTAGCAGAGAGAAGAAGCTAGGACTCAATCAGAATCAGGACAAATAAAACATTGAATAAAGTAATAGGAAGATAAAGCCTAAACAGTAAGCAATGTGTAGGCTGCAAAAGGGAAACACTGATTGTCAACTTTTGTAAGAGGTCAGAGAAGGCAGCATTTCATGTCAGTGGGTAAGGAAGTCACAGACCGCTGTCTAGGTCTGCAAGAGCCCAGCATATGGTGGGCATCGGGAGTCACAAATACATGGGCTGGCATGGTGAAGAGATGGGTGGTGAGTGGTATGGGGCATTGGTTTGGGATGATCTGCTAATCACATAATTGGCAGCCTTGCATTGTCACAGGGGCTGTTAAGATCAAGTGGGCCACAAGTGCAAGTGCCCAAAATTGCTAGCAGGGCTACTGGGGTCAGGGGTTTGGAGGAGGCCAAGCGTTGGGTTTGGCGAAAGCCCTTCCACCTGTGACTAGATAATCTTCTGATTTCTTCCCAACAGAAGGGTTGCGCTGCCAGATAGTGTATGCACTTAGCTTACATTACACTTCCTACCACAAAATAGCACACTTGCGTGCTACTGCTGTCCCATACTGTGGGCTATGGGTGGCTGTGATTTCCCTCCTTCTGCCTCATCCCTAGTGACACAAAACCAGATGCACAGTTCCCTTGGCATGCCTGATTCCTTGACAGGTGGCAACATATCTCAGCTGGTCTACTTTGCACACAGCGCCTTACACTGTCCATTGGAGCATTGCCCAGGCAAGCCCACAGACATAGCCATTTCACAGCTTTTGGGCACCGTGGAGAGGAAGTGAGACCCTTCCAAATCATACACCGCCTCTTCCCTCATAGGAGGCTGTACACAGAGCCCGACACTAAATGAATTCAGCTTATGAATGTGGTGATCGGTCACCTCCCAGGCCCCTGAGTGCAGCAGCCTCTGTGCTTATGTCCATCTCAGCTGCCCCGTACCAGACACTGACCTGAGAAAACAGAGTTAAAATGTTTTATTTTTCAGAAAAATAAAAAACACACCGATCTCAAAATTGCATGAGGTAAATATAGTAGCAGGGGTAATCAGGTTTTACAGGCTGAGTGCTATCACGCAGGTTACAAAGACACATTTACAGATCAGGATTTCAGAAAGCAGTACTGATTCTCACTCATATATCTGTTTCGACTATTTATTTGAAAATGCTTGTTGGTTTATGAAAATGCAAACATTTTACTATCAAATAACATTGTCTTTATTTTGGAACAATTAACTTGATTCTCATTAGCAAACGCTTAAAGTTTTCCTAAAAAAAGAATTGTGGCCTGAAATAAAACCTTTCCATGTGTACTATTTGTATGTGACGTGGTCAAGCATTAGACAATAGACGTGTGCTAGAATTGCCATGTTTTCTAACTCACGATACCAAGACCGATTGTTTGTGAGTGCAGCAACAGATGAGACATCTAAGAGGAAGATGACCTTGCGTTCCGATCATACTGTAAAATGGAAGGGAGGTAGCAATAACATTCCTCGTAAAACAAAATGAATTGTTTGAATATCCTGCATATAATGCAGGATTCGAGCATGAGCTGACTCCACCTCACGCCATTGAAAATTATGCCTGGAAAAATAGCTAGAAAGAGCACAGAAACGTGGAGTTCCAACTTCAAGCCTGAGAGCATCATAAGATATGCTGATAGTCATTGCATAACTGTGCATATCAGCAAAGTGATAGATAACTAAACTAACTCAGTCGTGTTGTTTTAAGGCCAGCAACAGCCAATTCAATTAAAATTAGTAGAGTAAGGATGTGTGATAAAACATGATCGAGATATATTTGACTTTTTCCCTAAGGTGAACACATGTTGCTGAGCTGTTAATAAATAATAATTCTCTTCATTGTAGTGCACATGATTTGGTGAAAAATCGTATATACTAAATAACAATGTGGGCGTGTGTGTTCTGATTTCAGGGGAATAGGCCATTGCTCCATAGATACCACCTGTGACCAAGAGATTCTCTGAAAGTTTTATCTGATTCTAGACACTCCCTTTTACTTGAAGTTCTCTCAGTGGGGTGAGAGCAAGTTCATCTTTTTGCCCAAAAGGCTGTAAATAGCTCTGGGGCCAAGGGGATCTACCATGTGTAACTCCAATAAAAATAACATGACAAGGCACCCACTGTGGCGTCCTCCCATGCCTTGCCCTTGATGGAACCTGAGGGACAATTATCCCAAAAGTAGATTGCCGATGCAAAGTTTACCGTAGACATCGTGAGGTATTTTACAATACTCCTCAGTAAGTACAAAGGAAGGTGGCCACTTACCCAACTGAGGTTTGGTGAGCGCATAACAGATGCAAATGATCTGCCCAAAAGACTAGTACAGATTCTAAGAGGCTTATTTAGAAGCCCCTTGCACCGCCAGTGCGTCACCTTTTGTGGCGCACCGATGGCGTATTTTGCTGCCCAATTTTTGCAAGGACAAGAAAAGTCATGCATCTTGTCCTAGTAAATTCGGTCCCTTCACACGCAGCACTTTGCATTAAAGGGGAGTTCCATGGATGTTGCTGTGGGTATTCTGACGTAACACTCATGGAACCAGACACTTTTCCAGATTTATGAGAAATCATGAACCTGGAAATGCGTCTGAATGCTACACCTCCCCAGGGGAGGCATGGGTGTTGTGTACTGCGAGACACGTTCTAGTGTCCCAGCAGGCACAGAGTTGTTAACCACTTCCTTGGGGGATTGGACACACATGCACCCCACACGCATCCCTGACAGGTGTCACAAGTGACGTGAGCCTGTTAATAAAAGGGCCCGGGTGCACAAGCTCGTGGCCGGATATAGTACCTCACCTCGGAGTGTCTGTGTCGGTTATTGTCACCATGTGGGCCTAGGGCCCCGATACAACAATAGGGAGGTGCAATAAGGAGAAATGTATTAATTTCTCCTTGTTGTTTTGCTCTTTCTATGCGGTCTGCATTCTGCAGCACACATGGAAAGAGGAAATCATCTCTGGTGATTGTTTATGTGCATGAAAGTGTCCCTTCCTGCACATAAACAATCATCTATAAAAATGATGCTTTGCAAGTTCTATGTGTGGTAATGCAGCACACATAGGAGTTGAAAAATATAATTTCATATTGCTTAAGTCCAGAAAGGGACACCTTCCTGCACATAAACAATCCTCCCTGTGACATAGGCATCCTTGCACCATGGTGCAAGGGTGCCTGCATTGGAGCATGACAGCAAATTGTGCGCCAGTGCAGGGGGGAGCAAAGGGATCCGTCAAAGCTTTGTAGATATGATGCATCTATTTGTTTTGAAAGTACCGCAGCATGGCGCAGCACAAGGGCTTGAATTTTCTTGTAAATGAAGCCCTAAGTCTTTTTATTCAATAGTGGGTGAAGCAGAGGAGGTAGAGCAAGAAATAGGGATTACACCTCATAAAGTATCCCTCGCTATTACATCCCTTTGAATGAAAGGGTATTCCCATTCACTGGGGAAGAAATCATCTCTTTCTCTGACCTGCTCACTCAATCTCTCCCTCTCAATCACACACACAAATATCACTCTCAAGCATGCACCCATCATTTGAGAGTTGTTTGTTTTTATTTTAAACTTACCTTTCGGCTACTTCTCACACAAGGCACTAGAGCTGGGTTGCACAGATTCTCCACAGATGATTTTCCTGCTTTTGCAGCATCTGGCTGATCATTATATAGTGTAATTAGCAGTGCAGTGCTCAATCAAAATATGTGCCTCCAATCACACTGTTTCAATGAAACTAGGCCTTGTCGTTGCATTCTGTTAAAGAGTTGTGAGGCCCACTTGAAGGCCTGCCACTGCTCAAACAGCGCATTTACCATCAGCACTCTAAGTATACAAAATGCATAAGGCAGCCTGAATAAGGCCTTCCTACTGGCCAAGACGTGAGGTTTGCAGATGTTTCTAATACTGTTAGTCTGTGAGACTAATGAAGCTTCAGACTCTTGGACTGAAAAGTGAGGGAGATAATGTCCGAACACTCAAATGGACGAGCCATCACTGGATTACCGTGTTTCTCATTCAGCAGGGTCTTTCTCCCCTGTAATAAAAAAAAAAGAGGCAGCTTTATCATTTTCAGAGAACATTGGCTATATACATTGGTAGATTTTACATTGGTGAAATACAAAAATGTAATATAAGTGCTATTTCAATCCTTTACTTTCTTTGACACACAATATCCACAATGCAAGTCCTTGCAAATCATAAACAAGAGTTTGTAGTATAGAGGCGTTCCCGCTTCTGACAGAATTGTTGAAAGGTACTGTGGCTTCAAAGCATCAAAGACCATGCACTGCTTTTTGCAGTTGGTAACCCTTTGCACAACAGAAGCTATCCAGGAAGGGCACCATCTGTGCATTTGAAACTGCTCAAATGGATTCAAACACAGATTTATGCAGTAAGAATTAATTAGGCAGTGTTTCTCTAAATCCATGTGACCAGACTCTTTTAGAAAGAACTGAACAGGTCACATTAAAGACTGTGCAAACAGTGGGTCTAATTACGATGTCAGGCGAACCGCCACCAATAGGCCATTGGTAGCGGTTCACCCGACCATCAGCCCTTTGGTCTACCTGCTGCATTATGATGCAGTGGGTCGGAACCTTGTTGACCGGGGGACAGACTGCTGCCTCCAACAGGATCTGCTGATCTCGAAAGGGTGGCAGTTTAAATTGCAGTCTCTAATGACAGTGATGCTAAGGCAGGAACCGCCATTGGGATTAAGGTGTCCCTTTACGACAGCCTTTGGAAAAGGCTGTTGGAAATGGACTTTGGGGTCCCTAAACAGGGCCCCTGTGACTCGTAGGCCACTACAGAGTGGCCAAGGGGGCAAATGTAGAGCCCCCCTGAACATACATGCATTATGTGCCATGCACCAAAAGGTGCATGGCACACCATGCATTGATGTGCACAATGTGCTCTTTTACACTGCAGCTTGTGCTGTAGCCCTTTTCCAGGGCCTAAGCACAAACTGCTGTTTTAAAGGGCACTTTTAGGACTGCCAGCCCAGTGGTCACATCATAATTGGGCAATCAGAGAGCCACCTGCTTGTCGGTCTGTCTCCTGACCAACGTTATAGTGAGTGGCTTTTCGACCGCCAGTTATCGTAATAAGGCACATAGGGCCAGATGTAGGTAATTTTTATTTACCGACCTCTTAAATACCGAGTCACACCGACTCGGTATTTAAGAGGTCGGAAAATAAAAATACCGAGATGTAGGTAATTGCAGATGTGCAATTACCGAATCGGAAACAGTCGGTAATTTCCGATGTGGTAAATACCGACCAGTTAATGCCCATGCATTCCTATGGGCTTTGAAGCCCATAGGATTGATTGGGCATATACCGGTCGGTATTTACCACATCGGAAAATACCGACTGTCACAAGGGTGCAGGGGGTGTCACTTTGACACCCTCTGGCACCCCCAAAAGAGGCTCGGGTGCCATGTGGCAGGCATACCTGCCCTAAGGGCAGGTCTGCCTGTCATATGGCATAGGTGTGCATGCACATATGTGCATGCACACCAGAAACGGTATTTTACCATCAAGTAGTATTTGATGGTAAAATACCGATGTGGTACTGCTTGTGGGACTCAGAAGAGTCCCACCTACATACCAATTGTCCGGAATCAGTAATGATACCGACTCGGTATTTTACATACTCGGTAAATTTACCTACCGGTAAATTTACCGAGTCTGTAAATTACAGGGACCTACATGTCAAATTGCTTTTACCGGGTGGTAACGGCCGAATTCGGCCGTTACCACCCGGTAAAAGCCTACCTACATCTGGCCCATAGTATTCTTATGTGACCAAGCAATGAAATTATACATTTTTACCCAGATTTCCAACAATGTCTCTCATTCAAGCCCTTAATATGGAATTTAATTCTAACACCCAGGGAGGATATGTGGGCTAAACAAAAAATAGCCCAGCACACTTTACGAACAAGTAGTAACAATTATACAATCAAAGCACAAAGAGTATTCCAAAGAAGAGTCGATGTTGTAATTATTTTCGATTTCATCCTTTATTTTTCTTTGTTTAAAACCTTTGGAAACCGCCAACGCGTTTCGTCCACACACGGACTTCTTCAGGGCTTTAAGTATGTATCTGTAGCGCTGTTATCTAATTGTATCCCAAGTATTAAGACCAAGTAGTTTTTAAGATTAATTTGTAAAGTCCCACATTGAGGTCTGTTTTGCTCCAAGTAATTTTCCTTGCTGATTATGTCTCCGAGTATAGTGTAGTTCCAGCAGTACAATCCTCCGCGATGTGGGCTAGGTGCTAGATCTGTTAACTTTTCAACCCATTGAAACAGGTTTGAATTAGGGGTGTTCGAAATTTCTGGATTTTGCTTCAGTTTTGTTATGCAAAATTACGACAAAATTGTCTGAAATTAAGCACCACACTTCAACATGCAAATATGTAGGGGCAGTTTTACAAGCCCCTTGCGCTACCAGTGCATCACTTATAAAATGGGAAAAAGTGACGTACTGTCGGTGCATAGGGGTTGCAAATAAGCCCTGTAATTTTTTGCTACATTTTAGTGCAACATATGTCCTTGTTTCAATTTGTAGCACGAGGATGCATTTAAACAAAAGCTGCATGAACAACTGCTGCTCACAATCTCTTGTTCCTGTGCATTGACAAATTTTTACCACACACTGGGGGGCATATTTACAAGGAAAGTGACTCAGTGCGTGCCGCTAGCCATTTGGTTGCGCCGCTCTGAGTCTCTTTCAAAGCACAGGGATGCAACATATTTACAACAATATGTTGCATCTCTGTGCTTCCCACTGTGCTGGCGCACAACTTTGTGCCATGTGCAGGAAGGGACACCTTCCTGTCCATAAATAATCACAAGATGTGATTTCCTCTTTCTATGTGTGCTGCAGATTGCAGCACGCATAGAAAGTGGAAAACAACGAGGAGAAATTAATACATTTCTCCTCATTGTGCCTTCCTATGACTCCTCTGGGGAGGAGTAGCATTCACACGCATTTCCAGATTTACGATTTCTCGTAAATCTGGAAATGTGTCTGGTTCCATGGGTGTTGCATCGGAATACCCACAGCAAAAACCATCGAACGCCCCTTTCACACAAAGTTCTGCGTGCAAAGGGGCCATATTTACAAGGATAGGAAAAGACATGCAGGGTGGCTTTTGCTGTCCTTATAAATATGTGGCAGATAAATGCGCCACGGGTGCGTGACAAAAAAGTGATGCACCGGTGGTGCAAGGGACTTGTAAATCTGCACCTGAGCGTTTGCTGTAAATTTTCACTGTGAATGGTGCATAATTAAGTGAAGCAGCGTACCTGCATAATTTTGCGAATTTTTCATAATATACTATGTGAAACTCCTGAAATTGGTCTAATTTCGTTACAGTAATTTAAATTTTCCCCAGGCCTAGTTTGAATTCCAACCTCGGCACTTGGTTCTATAATGTGTGGTTCTGGGCAAATCACCTTGGGCCAGATGTAGGTAAATTTTATTTTACCACCTCTTAAATACCGCATCATACCGACTCGGTATTTAAGAAGTGGTAAAATAAAAGTACCGAGATGTAGGTAAATACAGATGTGCATTTACCGATTCGGAAACCATCGGTATTTACCGATGCGGTAAATACCGACCGGTAAATGCCCATTCATTCCTATGGGCTTTGAAGCCCATAGGAATGATTGGGCATTTACCGGTCGGTATTTACCGCATCGGTAAATACCGATTGACACAAGGGTGCAGGGGGTGTCACTTTGACACCCTCTGGCACCCCCAAAAGAGGCTCGGGTGCCATGTGGCAGGCATACCTGCCCTAAGGGCAGGTCTGCCTGTCATATGGCATAGGTGTGCATGCACACATGTGCAAGCACACCAGAATCGGTATTTTACCATCAAATAGTATTTGATGGTAAAATACCGATTTTTTAATGCTTGTGGGACTCAGAAGAGTCCCACCTACATATCAATTTTCCCGATTCCGTAAAAATACCGACTCGGTATTTTACATAATCGGTCAATTTACCTATCGGTAAATTTACCGAGTCTGTAAAATACAGGACCCTACATCTCAAATTGCATTTACCGGTCGGTAACGGCCGAATTCGGCCGTTACCGACCGGTAAATGCCTACCTACATCTGGCCCCTTGCGCCTAAACCAATGAGATGCGTTTGTATAATTCCTCATTTGGGGGCTTATTTTCAAGCCCCTTACGCCACAGGTGCGTCACTTTTAATATGGGAAAATGTGACGCACCGGTGGCGCAAGGGGCTTGTGATAAGGCCTCTCCCTACTTCCTGCAACATGCAGTGCGGTGTTCTCTGTACCTATGTTCGTGTTTTATGAATTACCAAACTATGCACAACGCCACAGGTTACATTTAGTCGAGGGTGAGTGTTTCACCACAGTCATTGACAGGTCTTTACTAAAAACACTCCCAGTTGATAAGGCGCTAATTACGCTGTCACGTTGTGGGACCAGCGTGTCGCCCTTTACAAAGTAATTAGCAGAGATAATTCACACATAGCGTGCTGTAGGATGCACATGGTACTCGAGGCGGCATTCTTTGTGAATAGGAGTGTTCTCTTATTTGTCTCACAAGTGTCGTCACACTCCACAAAACACAGAGCAACAATGCAAGCAGATGCCCATTATCCACGAGTGTCCTAAGAGGTACTCCTGGAGACTGCGGTAATGGCAGCCTCCTGTAATGAAAGCCTGTTCGTTTTCTGGATGCGCCCTTTGGGACGACTGAAGATTCTCGGAAACAGATAGAAAAGCAGCAGAACGCCCGGTGCTCGGAAATTTCAATTATCAGTTTGAAACGCCCTGGACTGCTCGATTTTCAGGTGGTGCTGCCTAATAAAGAGGCAAAAAAGGGCCCTGCTCTTCCGAGGTCAGGAAAGCTCGAACTAACCCAACGGCGTTAAAAATAATATCACCCCAAATGTGAAGCTTGGGAATGCTTTTTAAAAACTATATTTTATCAAACACTGTTTATTACCGTTTTAACGTACCTCATTAAACCACGTGGGCATATTTTAGGTGGGCATGTGTGGAATTTACAACGTGAGCAAATACAATCTTATTTTAAAGGGCATCAAGTCAACGGTACAATTGCTATTAAACGGTGGGAATGCCCCAAATGCCTTAAGAGCACTGCATTTTGGCCATTTGTATAGAAGGGTTGAATTATTTCTGTTTGCTTCCGGGTTACGTGCTTTACGCTTTTTTGCAGCTCTATAAAGTTTGTGATAGCAGATGAAGGCACAAGGTCTTTACAAACAGCCAGCAATAAAATAGCTGTAAAAATAAAATCATCAACCAGAGCATGCTACTGAAGTCAAAGTCAAACAAATAAATCAAATAAAGTGGTTGCAGGAGGAGAAATATGGGAAATAATGCCAAATGTTTCGGTGCAATTTGCAATGTGATCTTCACCACCGCCAAATGAAGATAAAAAACGACAGCAGTGTTGATCAAGAAAAGAGACCCAAGCAAGAGTACATGTCTACGTACTACTTGCTCATCAAGGTTGTTCTGATTACAAATAAAAAGCTTGCCCCAAATGCACCTTTGTGATGTTTTTGTTACATTTTTTTTACTGTACAACATCTTGCTTCACCTCGAGACAGATACAGGCAGATCACCGATGCTTGATCATTCAGTATCAAATACATTACAGCATTGAACAAGCAATAATTGACACAGGACAGTGGCTTAGATAGGCACTTCTTACAAACGAATAGCAATCAGGGGCATCATTGCGATGCTTAGTAACACCTACACGCTCACATGCACCCTCCCCTGCACATGGAGCATAGGCTTCAATCTCCACGTCAATCAATGCAGACAAGCAGACCTGCTGCTATGCTACACGCCTTCCACAAGTGATGGCAGGGGCAGATGTGTCACTTTCATAGACAACCACACAGAATAGCATGTCACAATTTCGACCCTAGAAAGATAGACCTACTGGGGATGCGTCAGGCTCAAGTGTGGTGGCTGAGCACAGTGACAAGTACCTGTTTTTTGGACTCGAAGTGTCCAACGTTCATACATAAAACTCAGAGAAATTCCGACTAATATCCTCATGATAAGTCCCTTGGGATGTATTGGTATCATAATAATAACTCCTAAATTTTCATCAAGTCAAGAGTAGATTTACTATTGCAGGCCCCCGCTCTGACAATATAAGTGCTGCAGCAATGGAGAAACACCTTGAATAGCCTGCACACATAAGCTGCAATGAAAGCAGGCCACCAGCACAGGGACAAAGAATGGAGTGGCAAAGAATGGAGTGGACAAAGAATGGAGTGGCAAGTATATATTTTACTGCCTCCAACAAAACGAAAGCCACGAATAGCTTCTAGGAAACATACTTAAATCGTTTTAATTCAAGTCATTAATTCATGCAAAAACATGCAGCGCATTTCTCGGAGGATGATTATGAGGATGATGAATCTATTGTTATGTTTCATAAGGTACCCCAATATAGGCTAGAATATATTCCAAAACCTTCTCCTACATTTACCGTACCTTTACCGTACCATATTGACCTTTTACATAGTTAACACCTTGGCTGCTAAGGCTTTTCCCCTCAGGCGCTGAAAGTTTGATAATCCCATTATACAAGACGAGTTGACCTTGTCATGAGCACAGCTCCAGTGTGCCTCATGACGAGTTCACCTTGTTATTAGCATGGAAAAGGTTTTAAGCGATCCCTGATGGTTCGGAGTTGTCATGTTAGATAGTTGCCATGAACTATCCTCTCCTTGATAAGAGGGGTGTACAGTGGCACTGTGAGCTAGTTAGGTATACAAGCGAACATACCCGGTGGCGGTGTCTGGAATCAGTCTGGCCACCAATCCCACAGTTTATGGTGTCTAAATGCGCAGATCATATATAGGTTTATAGGAATTACACGACATGGCGCTGCCAACGTTGGTTTGGTGCTTAGGCATATCCTAAGTATTGACTGTAGGTTTAATTAAGCTTGAAGGACAAATAGTTCCTATAGTGCATTAAACCTTATCTCAGTTTCCTTGAAACTCTTTCAACAATGGCTGATGAAAACAACTCTGCACCAGCACAACATGCTAATGCTGTGGAGGAAGGAGAACAAGAAGGTGAAATCAACATTTCAGAAAATGTCAAAACCACCCTTACTTTAAAACTATAACACTATGGACTCACAGCAGGGGGTGGGACAGTAACTTTTGAGGTTGAGGCACACGATTCATACAGGACAGAGGTATTCTATTCATGGGTTAAATTCCCCCCAGCAGATGCAGGCAAAAACACTTTACATTTTTACACTAAAGATGAAACACAAGAGGAATACTGTCTATATGAGGACATTGACGTTCTCCTCACCTACCAGGAGCACATACACTTGTGTAAAGGCACCCTCCCAAACACAGAAGATAAAGTGAGACCCGGTCCGCTCAGCAGAGGTGGAGCGACTTGGCTGGTCCTAGCAGCTTACACACCGCATCCATACATTTCCAAAATGACAATAATAAAACTTTACAGAAACCTGACAGAGTTTGTTATGAAAACACTCACGCTTCAGCCAACAATGGCTACACCAGCAGGACAAATTAAGGGATCTACAACTAAAATAACTCCACAAAAGCTACAAGTAGTTTTAGGTAAAATGCCCACTAGATGTGAGAAAATGCCATTCTTGAAAGCTCAGAAAATCACACAGTTAGAGGCAGTGTTTCCACACACAAGCCCTCAAGAAAAACACACAAAACTAACAATCAGCTTGCCAATGGGGATAGCTCCCCATATGGATGATAGTACCTCCTGGGGTACAGTTTTTGTTGCCATATATACTAGAACTCATGGGATCCCTTCAATAGCAGTAATACCAGATGTGTTAAGACAAATACAGAATGAGTATGGAGTAAAACCTGCACTGGAATTTTGCCCAGGTATCAAGTATGATATTAGCAAACATAAATGGGGGGGCAGCAGCAATACACCAATGCCTGAGGGATTTCACTCATTTACAACAGGAGCGAGAATTGCCTAACATTTTTGAAGACACATATGCCGAATTAGGTAGATATAGGTAGGGCAACAAAATTGCAACTCATGGGTGGTCCTGAAAAGAATAACACCAAACAAGCACCTGATTCTTCCAAGAAGAAATATAATAATAAAAAACAAAAGAATAGAGCAAATAAGTCACAATCCAGGAGTTAGATACCTCAACAGGAGTGATGTATGACATTACAACGCATGCTTTTACCACGCATGCCTTTACAACGCGGTTTTTACAACGCATGCCTTTACAACGCATAGTGCTTTTGGGCGCTGGATAGTGAATAGTTTAATTTACTATTCCAACTCCAGTCCCCGTGGATAGTAGGGAAGGTGTTGGATAGTAAATTAAACCAATTCCCTATCCTAGAGCGCCCCCGAGCGCAATGCGTTGTAATGGTTTGCGTTGTAAAAGTTGCGTCGTAAAGTCACTGCGTGGTAAAAGTTGCGTTGTAAAGGATGTTTCCCCAACAGGAGCCCTCCGAAAGAAGGTACAACCTTAGGAATTGTGATAACATTAAAAAACCTGACAGGTATCAGGATACTGATACACATTCCTCTCATTCCTTTCAGGGATCATCAAAAAACTCAGAGAGAGAAGGACAGTCAGAACACAGACAAGAAGAATGGACAAAGTTCAGGGACAACCAGCATACTTCGGAATATAATATCAAAAAAGAAGATAAACCACAATCAAAACCTCAATTTAAAAAGAAGAAGGTAGCAGGTCCTTAAGTTAGACATACCCAGAATTCTGAGGACTCAACTTCTGAATGGGAAATGGGCTCTGACAATGCTAGACAGCACAGCAGAAGTAACAATAGCTCGCCAGAAGCTGATGGAACTTCTGGTGACAGCGGCGTTGAATAAACGCATCACAGTGGCGACACGTGATACCATGGTGAGTGCCCCACACCCGTTATATGAAATACCACTCCAAATAGAGGGGGACAAACCCAGAAAAATTAAGGTTTCTTTTGTTAGAACCTGACTTAGAGCTATGACATCCTATTGCCTAAAAAAGACTGGCCACCTGAAATTGTTATGGAGTGCCCAAAGGGAGAAACAGTATTTTACTGACTTTTTCTGACCTTGTTCCAATATACTTAAAACATGCATATGCGCAGGAGTGGGCAGTAGCACTTGGTCCAGCATTCTATTGCAGCCATGTAGGTTGGGATGCTGAGTCACCAAACCATGTAATCCCAGTAAAAATTGCTCCAACTCCAGAGATACAATACCCTATTAAACAAGAGGTGAAGAAATAGGTCAGGGAGATCTTAGTACAACTTGAATACCAAGGAGTAATAGAAAATTGCACTTCCTCAATGAATAATCCTTTGTTTCCTGTAATCAAACCTGATAATTCACATTGTTTAGTGTTAGACTACAGACATCTGAACATTTGCACAAAGTCATTTACAGTACAGAACTCACACAGTGCTGCATTAATGAATACAATTCTACGGAAGAAATACAAAACAACACTAGATATCTCAAATAGATTTTTCTGCCAAAATACAGTGCCCGAAAGCAGATATTTGATAGCCTTCTCAGTGCTCGACTCTCAGCGTCAATTCTGTAAACTGCCCCAAGAGTATAAGAATAGCCCTGGGTTGTTCTCAGCTAGGGTAACTGAGTTACTTAAAAATTTGGATGAGGAGGCATTGTCACATGTAGATGATATTTATCTGATGAAGGATGATTTAAAGGATCATTTGAACAGGGTGAGCAACATAATTTTGGGGTTCGCCTCTAAGGGCTACAAATTCAACTTTAAAAAATCAGATATAGCCCACCTCAATGTCCTATTTTTGGGATATAAGTTGTCAAGTGACGGTAAAAGCCTAGCAGCTAACTTTTTAGAAAAGTGTGCGCTGCGCCATCCTCCAAAGACTTAAAAAAAAATTACAATCCATATTGGGATTCCTACATTTTGGCAGAATATACATTTTGGATTACGCAGAAAACGTAAAACTTTTCTACAATTTAATCAGACCTGATTTTTTAATTATACATTGGATACAGGAACACACAAATATACTTTGTTCCTTGCAAACTGACATGATAGCTTCAAAACACCTACACATACGTGTAAATACCACAAATTTGGTGATCTATGTAACAGCGGGTCAACCAGGGTACACTTACCTAACTTTCAGTGAAGGCAAAATGGTACCCTTAGCATACAAATCAAACTTGTAGACAAACGCTGAAATGCGTTTTGTTTCTACATAGCAAATGCTGACAGCAGTACAGACTGCAATAACGAGGGAAAGAGCACAGGCTCAGGGGAAATTAATAATCGTCGTGAATCTGGTACCAGCCTTAAAGGCTGTTACAAAAGCTAGCGTTCCAAACGCAAAAGCGCTACATCTGTGATGGATACAATAGGCTAATTCTTTCACTGCAACAGATGTAGACTACAAATTAGATTCTACATGAAAAACACAAGCATTCCTGCAATACGAACAAGAATATCCTCTCCCAAATGAAATATGCTTCAAGGCACACCTGCTTCAAGGCCGCCCTGAAACGCACACACAGCCCCTTCACCTGCGGGGACTGCAGCTACACCAGCCTCAGAGCCGAAGAACCACCCGCCAAGAAAGACCCCAACCACCTCCGATGCATACTACTGAACACCCGCTCCGCACGCAAGCATGCTGTCAAGCTCTAGGACCTGCTCAACACTACATCCCCCGATGTCGCCTTCCTGACAGAGACCTGGTTTAACGACTCTTCTACACCCAACACCACCATAACCATCCCAGATGGCTACAAGATCACCCGTAGAGACCGTACCAACGGAGTTGGAGGAGGAATGGCCATTGTCCACAAGAACAGCATTAGGGTCTCGACTAGCATCGACGACGCGCTCAGCACCACCGAACACTCATTTCCAGATCCAAACAGACCCTAACTCCACCCTCAGAGGCACCCTCGTCTACCGACCCCCCGGGCCCCACCACCAGTTAAGTGACTCCATCGCCGACTTGATCAGCACGCATGCCCTGACCTCCACCGACTACATCCTCCTCAGAGACCTGAACTTTCACCTTGAGAATAACAACAACAAGAACTCCACAACCCTGATCCATAACCTCGCCAACCTCGGACTGGAGCAACTCGTCACAACACCCACCCCACTCCGCCGGCCACGCGCTCGACCCTGTCTTCTCCTCAAGTCCGCACGTCTCTGTCAGCCACATCACCAAACTCCTCTGGACTGACCACCACTGCATCCACTTCGCGTTCCTGAATCCAACCACACACCACCACACCCAACAGATCCCCCGCCACTGCTGGAGCAAAATCACTAAAGACCAACTACACACAAACCTTGCTCTCAGCCCACCCACCGAACCCTTCAACACCGACAACGCTGCCCACAGCCTCAGACGCTGGATCGAGGACTGCGCCAACACCCTCGCCCCGCTGAAGAAATCCCCCCACACCAGCAAAAGGGCCAGCTGGTACACCCCAGAACTCCCAGCCTCCAAGCAAGCGTCCCGGAAACTAGAGAACAAATGGCACAGTGTGCAAACTCCGGATAGCCACGCAGCACACAAGGACGCCATCCGCAACCACCACCATATCAGGGCAGCCAAGAGGACCTCCTTCAAAGACCACCTCGACAACAACACACACAATAGCAAGGAGCTCTTCAATATCGTGCAGGAACTCTCCATCCCCAGGTCCAACACGAACGACATCCCACCATCGCAAGCCCTGTGCGACTCCCTCGTCACCTTCTTCCACCGCAAGATAGCAGACATCCACAGCAGCTTCAACACCCAGACAGCCCCCAACAGACAGCAGCACAACATACCCTCCTCACACCATCAAACACGACCCCCTGCTATTCTGGGCCAGCGTGAGCATCGATGACACCATCAAGACCATGCGCACAATCCACTCCGGCTCTCCGTCAGACCCATTCCAGCACCAAGTCTTCAACAGAGCAACAGCTCCATCACACCCCACCTGTGCAACCTCATTCATCTCTCCCTCGAGACCGCGACCCTCCCAAACATCTGGAAACACTCCGAGATCAACGCCCTACTCAAAATACCTAAGGCAAACCCAAGAGACCTCAAGAACTTCCGGCCCATCTTTCTGCTCCCTTTCCGGACCAAGGTAATTGAGAAAACAATCAACAGACAGCTAACCCAATACCTTGAAGAAAACAGAATCCTGGACCCTTCCCAGTCAGGGTTCTGCAGGAACCACAGCACCGAGACTGCCCTCATCGCCGCCACCGGTGACATCAGGATCCTGCTGGACAACGGCGAGACCGCAGCACTCATCCTTCTAGACCTCTCTGCCACCTTCGACACCGTCTGCCACCGTCTCCATGCCAAAGGGATCCGAGACAAGGCTCTCGAATGGATCACCTCCTTCCTCTTCAGCAGAACCAATAGCGTCCGCCTCCTCCCATTCCGTTCCAAAGCCTCCGAGATCATCTGCGGTGTACCTCAGGGATCCTCCCTCAGCCCAACGCTTTTCAACATTTACATGGCCCCGCTCGCACAGGTAGCCCGACAGCACGACCTCAACATAATCTCCAACACCGACGACACTCAGCTAATCCTCTCCCTCACCAAGGACCCATCACCGCCAACGCCAACCTCCACAAAGGAATGAAGGCCGTCGCCGACTGAATGAAGACCAGCCATCTGAAGCTGAACTAGGACAAGACAGAGGTCCTCATCCTCGGCTCCAACCCTTCAGCCTGGGATGACTCCTGGTGGCCAATGGCACTGGGGGAAGCCCCGACACCCACCGACCACGCACGCAACCTGGGAATCATCCTTGACTCAATGCTCTCAATGACCAAGCAAGTCAACGCCGTCTCCTCCTCCTGCTTCAACACCCTCTGCATGCTCCGCAAGATCTACAGATGGATCCCGACAGATACAAGAAAGACAGTCACCCAGACCCTCATCAGCAGCAGGCTCGACTACGGAAACACCCTCTATGCGGGAGCCCCGACCAAGCTCATCAAACGACTACAACGCATCCAAAATGCCTCGGCACGACTGATCCTAGATGTACCACGCCACAGCCACATCACCCCCACCTGAGAAACTGCACTGGCTCCCCGTCAACAAGAGGATATCCTTCAAGCTCCTGACCCATGCACACAAGCCACTCCACAAGACCGGCCCAGCCTACCTCAATAGATGGCTCTCCTTCTACATCCCCAACCACCAGCTACGCTCCACTGACCTCTCACTCGCAACCGTCCCGCGCATCCGAAGAACAACCACTGGTGGGAGATCCTTCTGCCACCTCGCCTCCAAGACATGGAACACCCTCCCACTGAGCCTACGACAGACCCAAGACCTGCTGACCTTCAGGAGGATACTCAAGACCTGGCTGTTCGATCAGTAGCTCCCCTCCAGGGCATTGAGACCCTTACGGGTATGTAGTGCACTTTACAAATGATTGATTGATTGATTGATTCAAATATTGCCTCTAGATCAGTATGATTGCAAACTGACGGTTCTGCTCAGCCTGCCACAGGAAGTAAACAGCAATATTGCACAGCTTGTGCAATTGTAAAAGGACTTTTGCAGGCCAGCAAGTTCCATCCTAGCTGTACAAAGACTCAGGGGTCCATTAGGATGTCGGGCGGATTGCCTCCGCCAGGGTGGCGGTGGCCACCGCCACCCTGACGGAGGCAATCCGCCCGACAAGCACTCTCGTTTTCCCCTCCGACAGATTAGGATGGCTGAGGGCACAGCGGCGGACGGAAAGACCGTCCGCCGCTTTACCGCCGTGGTCGCAAGGCGACCGTGGCGGTAATGGATTAATATGGTGGCGGTGTCCAATGGACACCGCCAGCCATATTACAATGGCACAAAGTAGAAGCCTTTCCGCGGCGGCAATGCCGCCACGGAAAGGCAGGCGGGGATTGCTGCGGGGGGGCCCCCTGCAGGGCCCCCAGGTACACACCACTGTCAGGGGGCACATGGGGGTACCTATGGTACCCCCCCACATTTGCATATGCAAAGCGGCAGGCACCGCGCGGTGCCTGCCGCTTTGCATATGCAAATGCAAAAAAGCATTTTTAGCATTGTGGCGGGCGGTGCAGAGTGCACCGCCCGCCACAATGCTAAAACTACAGGATGTGCCCGCCACTGTGGCGGGCACATCCTAATTCCCCCCCGGGACCCCCGCCCTTATGGCGGGCGGTCCCGTTCCCCACTATGGTGACGGGCGGTCAAAGTCCGCCCGTCATCATAATGACCCCCTCAGTCTCTAGGAGACTGCACAGCACCGCTGGCAGAATTAAAAGCATGATTTGGAATGTTTTAGGGATGAAAAGGTTTTGAACTGTATAGGAGTGTTACTTTCCAAATAGTTATTTTTATTACTGCTCTATTATGGAATATTATTATTTAAAAAAAATTGTAAAGATTTTGATTAATCTACAGTACATTTACTTATTTTTTTGTTAAAGGCTTTGAGCAGTACAATTGTTTGTTAACCTGGTCTCCTGACATTTTTCCCAGTCAACAGCCCTAGTGCCCTCATTTTAGTTAGGGAATCATTAATATTTTCTGTAAAGTAAATATCACTATTTACCAAATATTATATTTTTTTCTTATACAGTATATATATTTACCTCATAGTGCATCCTCTTGCCACTGCTTTTTACTATCTCAGTTTAACTGGTTTATGGCCAGTAGTTTTGTTTAATTCAACAAATGCAGAGGTATGACGTCAGTTGTCGGCCTTGGGTTTATTTGGATTAGTTGACTAATCCCTAAGCATTCAAACAAAACGACTCAAAGTGATCATGTTTAGGGACACCCAAAGTGACAGCTTAATCCGTACTGTAGCATTTGAAATCATTAGCTCTCAGAGGGTTAACACACCTGAGGCCGACCTCCGATGTCATCACGCTTACATATGCGTATGACGCCAGATTTGGAACCCGGCTTTTAATAAGTATTTAGACATGAGAAGCAGCCAGGGACACATCTCTGGGATCCCGTGTTAGGATGGAAGAAGGTATGCAACACAGACAGTGGGCCTTAACAAAGTAAGTGGAAACAGGGGTAACCTGATGATTCTTTTGTCATAACCCGATGAGACATTGGTCAGACAGGGGTCTCTCATCTAATTTCCATATACCGCTCATTTAGAGTGTAACTAAAGGCACGACCCCCCCCCCCCCCCCCCCACCCCCGCTTGGATCCACGTTACTTGGTTAAAATCCAAATCGAGTAAGCTATTTGATTTGCATGACATTTTATTTTATTTTTTTCTACACATCAATTCTTACATCTCTGCCATTTTGTCTCACTGCCAGAGAAAGATTGTTTGCATGTAAGTGATCACAACATTTTTTCTTGAATATTCAAGAAGTCTTGTGCGAACTAAGCACTGTGACTCACAAATAAGTGGAAATCTTAGGTGCTAAAATTGAGCACATATTTTTCAATGCATGGATAACTAGAAAAGCTTGTGCACACAAAAAAAACATACAATTACTGACATTTATGGCACTTTATCAGTGCCTTTTCAGTGAGCACTGATAAGTAGCCAAACTCACTGGTGGCATGCGGGGATGATTGATCTTTGTGCATGCAGAAGCTCTAACAAGAAAGTGTGATGATGATTCTACAACACAAACTGCATTATTGAAACAGGACTGCTCAGTAATAACCATAATAATTGTTATGTCATTTTTTTTTCTCTCTACAGGTATTATGTATGGGGTGAAAACCGTAAGTCACAGTTTCATCTTAGCAACAGAGGTAAGTCCTCTGCACTTGTTCAAACACTCCTTAGCACGTGTGTTTTCATCACATCAAAGGCCAAATTTCCTTTGCCACTTTCACTATTTGGTCCTGACAAAAGCCAATCCAACTAAACCCTATTTGGCTGAAGAGTCTATGAGATCATTAATATCTGAAATTACATCTGAATTCCCTTTTTTACCCTATCCCAGGCTCCCATTAATAAGATTCTCCTAGTTAGAAGGGGCTCCCTGGAGAGTGGTTTAAATTCACTTCTATTGCACAAATTGTCTCCCAATAAAAAAATGAAAAAATCGCGCTCCACTGTAATCAGGTCTTGCAGCACACTTGGGATGAACTCCGCATACTAGGTGGGAACCATGTGATGAAGCATGCCACGAACTAGGTTGGTGGATTACGGTTCTTTTTAAAAACCTATTGGTTTGTTATTTCCACAATGTTGTTTTATATGAAGTTGATACAGTAGTTTTGTTTCACATCTGTTTAAGAAAACTGCTTTCAATTGTTAATTTTATGGCAAGGCACAGGGTCTAATATTATGCCCTTCTTCCTTTATGTAGTCCACGTAGCAGCAGTAATATACCTAACAACATTCTAAAACAATAACACTATTATGAACCTCTTAAAATGCTAGAATGCATATCCATCTCTCTTCTTTTATTGCTACTCATGTTCCCTTCCAGCCCAGTGTGAAAGACTGGATAAGGTTTAGTGTCTGGTGGCGAGTGGTTGATTTTAAATGTCCTAGTTTGACTTCTAGACTGAGCTATCCGGTAAACAACCGTTACAACGCAACTTTTACAACGGACTACTTTTACAACGCAACTTTTACAACGCAGGATCCATTACAACGAAGTACCATTACAACGCATTTTTTAACAACGCAGATACCTTTACAACGCATGCCATTACAACGTAAGTATTGGTAAGTATATCATTATAGTAAAAATTTTATAGGTTTGAGTTTTTTGGGTAAATGGGTATTTTTAGGGTTCAGGGCTAGGTTTGGGTTTTTGGGTAAAGGGGTATTTTTAGGGTTCAAGGCTAGGTTTGGGTTTTTGGGTAAAGGGGTATTTTTAGGGTTCAGGGCTAGGTTTGGGTTTTTGGGTTAAGGGGTATTTTTAGGGTTCAGGGCTAGGTTTGGGTTGTTGGGTAAAGGGGTATTTTTAGAGTTCAGGGCTAGGTTTGGGTTTTTGGGTAAAGGGGTATTTTTAGGGTTCAGGGCTAGGTTTGGGTTTTTGGGTAAAGGGGTATTTTTAGGGTTCAGGGCTAGGTTTGGGTTTTTGGGTAAAGGGGTATTTTTAGGGTTCAGGGCTAGGTTTGGGTTTTTTGGGTAAATGGGTATTTTTAGGGTTCAGGGCTAGGTTTGGGTTTTTGGGTAAAGGGGTATTTTTAGGGTTCAGGGCTAGGTTTGGGTTTTTGGGTAAAGGGGTATTTTTAGGGTTCAGGGCTAGGTTTGGGTTTTTGGGTTAAGGGGTATTTTTAGGGTTCAGGGCTAGGTTTGGGTTGTTGGGTAAAGGGGTATTTTTAGAGTTCAGGGCTAGGTTTGGGTTTTTGGGTAAAGGGGTATTTTTAGGGTTCAGGGCTAGGTTTGGGTTTTTGGGTAAAGGGGTATTTTTAGGGTTCAGGGCTAGGTTTGGGTTTTTGGGTAAAGGGGTATTTTTAGGGTTCAGGGCTAGGTTTGGGTTTTTGGGTAAAGGGGTATTTTTAGGGTTCAGGGCTAGGTTTGGGTTTTTGGGTAAAGGGGTATTTTTAGGGTTCAGTGGTAGGTTTGGGTTTTAAATAAAATTAAATTAAATTAAATTATATTAAATTTAATAACTTACATTTTTAAAAATATTATATACTTACCAATACTTACGTTGTAATGGTATGCGTTGTAAAGGTATTTGCGTTGTAAAAATTGCGTTGTAAAGGTATGCGTGCTAAAAGTATGCGTGGTAACGTCATACATCCGAGCTATCCTGTGTCATGATGTGAATTTTCAAAAGGAAGGTTTGGGTATGCTCATAGGAGGAAGAGTAAATTAGCTAGCTCTGTGTTCGATTTGCAGCGTGGACGTGTGTTTTGGTTTGGTTAATTTGTCAAATGATAATGTTTATTGGTTGTGACAAGAGCCATGTACCGTTTGAGTGAGAGGTGGATGGCTTTATTTTAGTGTGGCAGTGTGAGAAAGAATTCAGCGCTCAACACATGCTTGGTGATAACCCATATCTAGACACTTTTCTCTCAATTTTAAGTCAAATGGGGTTCATTGTTAGGACGCTGTGTACTTTAGGCAGCCATTACAGCAATTTGGGAAGAGCATTAGCTCCTCCTTTGGAGTTGTGGCGGTCATTTATTGGGTTAAATAAAGCATTATTTTGATGGTTCTCATGACAACGCTGTGAGGAGAAGTTGCGATATAAGAATGAAGATGTGCATTACTTCAGGGGAAATTATGGATTCATTTGTACATAGTAGGGATGTTGAGGAAAGGATAGAGCAATCGGTTCATAAAACAGTTAATGCTGTGCCAGAGATGCTAAGAAAGGAGATTAAGGGGAGATTTAGGAACGTACTTCCATTAGTGGAAGGTATTAATCAGAGACCAGTACTAATGCTAGGTGTCCTTCAGTGGGATGATGAGAGGTACTGTTAACAGGGAATGAGACTGGTCATAAAATTAAGAGATTTGAATAACTGAGAACCTTATTGGCATTTCAAGATGGAAGAAATCCATCTTTAGAGGGATAACTGTCTTCAGTTAACCATATTGGATTTGGTGGATACATGTTTGACAATTTCATTGAGCAGGAAGAATCAAAACTGTCTTCAGTTTCATTGGGAACAAAGGTTATGGAGATTTACCTTTTGGGCTGACTGTGGCACCTTAGTGCTTTACATGAGTGGTGCGATTGGTGATCACTTGGTTGAGATCAAACGAACTATAGTTGATTGTTAATTTAGACAACATTGTGATTATGGCTCAGAGAAATGATTTGGTTAAGAAACATACCTAGATGTAGTGGGTCTTTTGAATACTTTGGGGCCTATTTACAAGCAAGTGGCGGAGTGCGGATAAGCTCCAAATTGCTAACGCTGAGATCAGTCACTTTAGAAACACTGGAATGTGCCGTATTTATAATATTATGGCTCACCCCTGCATTTCTCCCTTCCCTGGCGCTAAATTAAGTAACCTAGCACCAGTGCAGGCACCATTGCACCATAGTGCAAGGGTGCCTCCATTGAGGGAATGATTGTTTAAGTGCAGGAAGGTGTCCTTACCTGCACATAAACAATTCGGAATGGTGATTTGTTACTTTATGGGTGCTACATAGTACAGCACACATAGAAGTTGCAAATCATCCTTTTTTAATGATTGTTAATGTGTTGTAATAAAATATGTTTGTTGTAATTTATTATGTGTTTGAACTGTAGGCAGTACTTTGGTTATTTATGTTTATTTATGTTGAAGTAATTTAATGATTATAAAATATATGTTTCTAATTTAGATAAAGAATTATTTTACTTAAACTGTTAAAGTATGTAAAAAAAAATGTTTTAAATTGTAAGTTATTTCCGTTTATTGTACATTTCACCTTTATTTTGTTCTTGTTTTGTAGACAAGTTCCATTGATTTCTTCAGTACCACTGGTTGGCCATGTGTGGTACTTGACATACTTCAAGGCTCCATTGAGTAGATTAATGTAGGAATGGGTAGAACTCGATGAGCTTTACTTCAGGGAATTCTGCAAATTTACATAAAAACTACATGAGATTACATGGAGTTCCACCAAGGGGTAAAAAATAATGTATGTTGAATTGCTTGTGCTGCAATTTAGGGCACCTAGCGAACGCAGTCATGAAAAATCAGCATAAACCGCTCCATGCAGTGTGCAACAGCATGCGGCCGTTCAAGTTGATTTTGCAGCCGTTCTTCTAAAAAAATCTGATTGAGCAGCAGCAAATCTACTCAAGTAGCAGCCCTCTGTTCGGAACCGAACACAGCGGCCCATGACCGTCGACATTAGAAAATTGCTCTAGGGGACACCAAATCCCACGTGGCAGCTGGCATTTCTTGAGCCTCTCGGGGGAAAAAACAATCCGCTACAAGGCGATTTGTGAGATTTGGCCACAGCTCTGCTTTGCAAGGGAAAGGCAGAGACACCAAATTCTGCAATTCCATGAACAGAGTGAAACATTCCTCCCACTTCTGCTTCTAAGCCTGTTTTTCAGTGGTATCACTACAGTAAATGTTATTAACTGAAACAGTTTTATTCATTTGTGCGTGTGTCTCTTATTATATGAGGGTGGGTTGCACACCATTTTTTGCATCAAGTTACTCCTTATATCATTCCAAGCTTCTCAAAAGCGTGCTCAATGGTAACGTGCCCAGCCCCAGTGGCACGTAATATAATAAGTCGCAACGCTGGGACACAAACTAGTGCCCCAAACCATGGCACAATCGCTGCTGCATATGCTGATCAAAGTATTCATTATCCAGTGAGTCCTATGTGATCCATATCTAAACTTCTTTAATCCTTTTTATCAACCATTTTTAAGTCTGCATGCAAGGATATGCCAATTTCCAAAATTTCTTGCAATCATGATGGGCCATCCGAACCTCTTCTGTCAAGAATACGCACTGAAGCACATTTCATCCAAAGCAGTTTTTTAATAACCCAATGCATCTCGGGCCTCCATGGGCCCTTTGTCAGGGGTAACTGCTGCAAAACATTCAACCGCTTCTCTCCGTCTCAAAAAGAGTTTGAATTTGGCCCAAACTCCATATTAAATGCGTAACTCAGAGTGGCCAAAACTCCGCCAACTCCACCAGCGGAGCAAAATTTATCGGCCACCCCTAGTTATTAACTGCCAAAGGTGCGAGTTTTCTCAAGTAATAAAACTGCAACTTCCCCTTACTGGGAAATAAGTAGCCCTTTGTCACACTTGACAGCCCAAAGCAGACTTAGGGGAAGTGCTGTGGGCAAGTTGTTTAGTCTGCAGGCATGCAACAAACTATATCCAATGGACATGTGCAAACAAAACAAGTACTTAATATGCACACACTAGTTAATACTATGCATTAATTCACAAATATATACAAGATGGCAGTAAGAAATATGTGGGTGACACCTTTTTTACTTCAAAAAAGGGGGAGAAAGAGGGAAAAGAATAAGGCCAGGTTCACCTTCCTATAATTAGCATTTTTGTTTATGACACCTTTTTTAACAGTACACATCCCTAGCAAGCTGTAAATCCTATAACCACATTACCCCAACATATACTAAACACAGTATAATAGGGTGTAACTATCAAATGTCAGTTCTACTGACTTTTTTCAGGGAGTCACAACAAAAATAAAGCAGAACTATTTCATAATAAAACCAATGCAAGACTAACAACACTTCTCATGGTGGTAGAATCTTCCATTAACATACATTAATACATGTAATAATTCACTATTACATTTGCCGTTGTCAACAAAGCAGTTCATTAATCAATGAGCCATGCAGCGGTGGCCGGAACAGGTAAATGTGGAGAGCGGTGTTCAGGGCGGAGGCAGGGTGGGAGGGGGCAAGTCGACAGATGACGGGATAGGTATAATTAAATAAATAATACCTTTTCCGTTGACTGTTGGCTTCCCCGCCACGCCCTGTCCCGTCTCACTGCGTTAAAATGTGCCAGCCGCGGGAGCCATGTGCATGAATATTACCAGTTTTCACATGCTTTAAAGCCATCTTAACACACAACAGATAGATTCCCTGCATCCTTAACCCATAAAGCTTAAGGCCCCTACTCAGTTAGTGCCAGAAAACACTGCTCCCAGTGTGATTCATTCTACCCCCATGGGAAATTTTGCATGGAATTTTAGAAATTGTTGGAGGCTTCTGTAGAGGGCGCTTCATTCCTGCCAGTCTCAAGCCGTGAGCAGCAACTCTCCTGATGATGCCACTGCATTCCTTTGGGAACTACCAGCTAAATATGCAAATTTCCCATAGAGTATGTGTGCTCTGGTACAGGATTTTACTGTTCTCTCTCTGATTAGGGACAAATGAGGGGGTTCGCTCTCCTGACCTGTTAGCTCCTCACACAAGACATGTCTTCAGTCTGGATACCTGACATTTTCCTTGGCCCAAGACTCTTTTGCAGCAGCACCACCAGAGCCCCAAGACAGAGTGCTGTCCCTGCCTGCACTCCGCAAAGTCCCCCATCTTTTTAGCCACTTGTGGGTCACCTTTGTCTCAGTAGAAGTCAGGGCCTCCATTGTTTGGGAGGTCACACTCCTGCTCGATCACAGAAGATTTAGGGTGTCCCTCCATTCCACTATTGTACCCAGGACAGTGTTGGGGGGCTGCACCACTGACTCCGTAGAGATAAAGCCTGGCCCATAAGTGCCCAATGAAACAAGAAGTCATATAGTCAATCTCGGCAGTAGGGATCAAGGGGCATATTACCGAGGAGTGCGTTGGAAAACGCACAACGCACATTCCCGTATCGCCGGCTATCGCTGGATTTCATCGCCTTTTTAGCGCGCAATTATCAATGCGCATCAGGCAGGCGAATAGAAATCCAGCGATAGTCGGCAATATGGCACATTAGCGCATGAAAACAAACGTTGTTTTCATGCGCTAATGTGGGCCTTGATAATATGGGGGGGTGGATTCAGCTTTAAGATCCACACCCCCATGTTATCAATGCCTAACGCCTGGTCAGAGCAGGCGTTGGGAGACCTGCGATAAATGAGTTTAGCGCAGGTATTTTCCTCCCATCGCCTTCCTTGGTAATAGCGGTGTTCCCACCTCCAACCACATTTATCATGTGGTTGGACGTGGGAACGCCCACTTTGCATGTCATTAGCGATGTTTATCACCGACATGCAAAGTGGGCTTGGGGCAGGCTTTAAAATGCCCTTGTGAATAGGGCTCTGGCAGTATCGCCGCTTTCTCGGCACAATTCGCCGAGAAAGCGGCGATGCTTGCCCTTGGTAATATGCCCCCAAGTGTCTTCTCGCTTCTAACTATGTATTCCTCACGTGTTGCTTCCCCTTGGTCAGCAATGTTCTTAAAAGTCTCCCTTCTTCAACCGTTTTTAAGTAAGGGTTGAAAGTTCCAGAAGGTAGGCACTTTTGGCCAATACTAGGGTTCTTAAAGCCAGCCCTTCCCCAACCCTCTCGAACAGTAGTTCGGGATTTTCTAAGGTTGCACTTTTAAGTGGTCTATTGAAAGGCATTCTCTGGGAGCCTAAGATCTGCCAATATAGGCCGAGGCTGCTCTGAAACGTCAAAGGGGAGAAAATCCTGTGGCTGTCTCTCGAGATCTGGCTACCCTCCTTGTTGACTCTCCTTCTGACCAGCAGAGCAATCAACTTGGCCTTGCACATTCTAATTAGGAACTGATCCAGAGAAAAATTATAAATGTTGAAGTGTCAAACACAGTACAGATATGTGCAAAATAATCTCCGATCTGCATTCAGGATCCCGATTTAGCATACTCTTGATGCATCAACATAATCCCCAGGCTGAACTATGGCAAAAGTGTAGCTTAGTGCAGATCTTACCAATGGCAAACAAAGAAGTGATGTACACACACCTTTCAGTAAATCACTATCGACTATCGATTTTTTGCTATATACTATGAATGCCAATTCTTGTTATATAGCCTCCCCAAGTCTGTCCCATTCCATGAAGAATGCCCTTTGCTACAGGCTACCTGTGCTCAGATACTGTGCTGAGCTGTATGGTAGCCTCACTCACTCAGCCTTTGCACATGTGAACATTTGTGAGCGCACGTGTTCATGTGCAACCAGCACAAAGCTTCTGCACAGCAGCTGACCTTATAGTAAAAGGCAGACATCATCAGCTAGCACTCTCAATCTAGTTTAAACATTAGAGTACAGAAAGTGAGACTCACTCAGTAAGAATCCCTCACAGAAGAAGTTCAAGAACCTGGTAGTGCAAAAAACAAAAACCGCACACCACCAATATATTAGAAATGATTCCCCATTTTACTACCACCTACCCTTGGCCCACTGGCATTTACTGCTAAAATCTATAGCTCCGTGTATGTAGATCTTTGTGTTAGTAGCAGAGATCTCTATACAGAAAAGATAGGAGAAGTGAAAAGAGGATATCCTCAGATAGAGGTTTGTGAGCTTCAATTTGGATTAAGTGCTATTGTGCTCCTTTATGTAATCCAAAAAGGCATTTGTGCATTAGTCCCTTGGTGTGGAGTTGGAGCTTCAAAGACACCCTCAGAGTCTTGTACACGCGTAAGATGCATCTAATTATGATGGTACCCATAGCAGAAAGAGGGTGATAATCAGGCTTAATAATATTTTACTGTCGGCAATCTATAATGCCAGGTTTAAAGCAACGTTTTCAAAACTCTGAGACTCTGGATCTGAGTAGCATGGTTGAGGAAATCTTAGGATTCGTTTTTTTTTAGATCATGCATGTATTTATTCATATGATGAAACCGGGATTTATCTGCCCCATCCTTGACTACTTAACGTCACTATCCTTGTTCATTTTTCTCATGGCCAATATTATGAAAAGAAAGGTCTAAGAAACCCCACACATACTTAAATAAATAAATACATAAATACATTATTTCATATATTATGTTATTCAATCATTAGTGGAAATATCTTAAGAGCTAATCATTTCTATATGGAAGTCAGAAAGTGAATATGTTATTTGATCACCATATTGATTAATCTATGGGGCCCATTAGGATGTCGGGCGGATTGCCTCCGCCAGGGTAGCGGTGGTCACCGCCACCCTGGCGGAGGCAATCCGCCCGACATCCTTCCCTGCATTCCCCCGGCCATATTACGATGGCGGAGGGGACCGCAGCGGTGGGAAATACCGCCCGCCTGTTTTCTGCCCCGGTCGCCTTGCGGCCGGGGCGGAAAAGGGATAACATGGTGGCGGTGTCTATCAGACACCGCCAGCCATATTATAATGGGCATTTCTCAATGCCTTTCCGTGGCGAAAGGCAGGCGGACTTCACTCTGGGGGCCCTCTGCGGGCCCCCAGAGTGAAGCACAGTAGGGGGGTGCACAGGGGGGTACCTGTGGTACCCCCCTTCATTGTCATGTGCAAAGCGGCAGGCACCGCGCGGTGCCTGCCGCTTTGCAAATGACAATGTGAAATTGCATTTTCAGCATTGTGGCGGGCGGTGCACAGAGCACCGCCCGCCACAATGCTGAAAATACAGGATGTGCCCGCCACTGTGGCGGGCACATCCTAATGGCACCCCCGAGACCCCCGCCCTTATGGCGAGCGGTTCCGATTTACGATAGGATGATGGGCGGGCAAAGTCCGCCCGTCATCCTAATGGACCCCTATGTGTTCAGTTAATAGAATACCTCAAGAACATGTCCCTGTCCCAGCATCCCTGCACTCCACACTAACGGCCTTTAATATGATATTACAGTACCACAGCACAGAAAAATATAATCACAATCAAGTAAACATGTCCTCGAAAAAGAATAATTTAAAATGGCATACTTGTTTCTTGCTATATTTTTCTCAATTAGGAGTCTATGGATACTCTGCTCGCTGTGACCTATTTCTTTTTATCATAATGCAACACAAACAACGTGGCTGCTTTTAGGGATGAGAAATAGCATGAGTGTAATGAAACAATTCAAACATAATGGAAATCTGTAGCTGAGCCTTTCTAATGAACCCGGGTAATCATAGTTTTATACTCATAATTTACAGTAGGCAATCTTGTACTACAATGATTAACTCGAAGCATTGAAGAATGTAATATGCTTGACAAATATATGTACAATATATCTCAATTCTTAAAATTCCATTTAACTGCATTAGCAACAATAATAACAAAAAAGAAGAATAACCATAGCTTTATACCTGTATATGTTATATATCAAGCGAGAATATTGGATTGTAAACAAAAAAGAATACCCAAAAGACTTGTGAAAAGCCAACAATATTTTTAATATATGTATTTTATTTATTTTCTAGTTATGAATGTCTTCATTTCGTGTAATAGGAGGTTGCAGAACATTACAGACAGGTAAGAATAGCAAAAGTCATTAGACTGTGTCACCTAAATCAAGAGTCACTATAGCAAAAGTACCTTTACATTACAACGTCACAGGTAAGCAGGTGAATTTAAATGGACATGATACATGTATTTATGACGTATATGCACTTTTTGGGAACGTGTTATTGCAAAAACTGCTGGATAGAATTACAATTTGGTAGGAAGCTTGTACTTGGCCCAGAAAGCCGTGCTTTTTGTGCGACTTGGCATTAATCCGTTCAGTAGTTTGTGAGAAATTAAGGTACAAAAATATTTGTAAATGTGGACGGTTGGGCTCCAGGGACTTTTGCAAGAGTCCTGTGAGTACACCTTCAAAAAATAGAACTCTCTGTTTGTTCTTGAGGTTTTTACTTTCAATTGAATGAGTGCTCTGATTGGCTGGCAGCAGCAAGAACAAACATCTTGCAATAGACTTTACAGGACTCTGGGGACTTAGGGCCATATGTATCAAGCACTAATGCATTCGCAAACGCCAACATTCCCAGAATTTCAGCATTTGCGAACGCATTAGTGCTAAATGGTATGTATGAAAGAAATCTGGTGAAAAATAAGGAATTGCCAAATTTGTGATTCCTTGTTTTGCGGTTGCATTTAAGGAATCGCAAATTTTGCGATTCCTTAAATGCAATGTAAGAAGCTTTAAAAAAATGCAAATTGGCCTTAAGGAATCGCAAATTACCAACAACTTCAAGTTGTTGGTAATTTGCGAATTCCTTGAAAAAGGCACTTTTTTGCATTTTTCAAAGTGCAATGAGAAGCACATACATGCCCTTAGGGCATGTATGTGCGCCACATGTGCACCCCTGTTAATTTCAGGGGTGCAAAACGGTGTCGTTTGGACACCCCTGCACCCTTGAAATTATTCTCAATTTGCGATTCTCAAATTGAGAATCGCAAATTGAGAATAACTTCCCATTCATTCCTATGGGCCTCCTGGCCCATAGAAATGAATGAGAAAGTATTCCTTAATTGCGATTGGCAATTTGCTAATCGCAATTAAGGAATACTAAGAAATCGCAAAACAATTGCGATTTTGTACATACATCCCTATTTGCAATTCTCAAATAGAGATTTCTAAAAAATCGCTATTTGAGAATCGCAAATCAGGTTGTTGATACATATGGCCCTAAGTCACCTGTCCTGAAAATGAGTAGCAAAATTGTATAAGAGGGCAGGGTAGGTCTTGTGGGGCTTAAAGGTAAAAAAAAAAAAAATTGCCACAATCCTGTGGTACTCCAGCAGGATTGGGGCAAGAAAAAAGTCTGATGCCCTTTTTTAAAATAATATGGCCACTGGCATTGGCCAGTGCCGAAGGTTACTGTATAAACTTATTTTGGGTGGGAGGTGTGCATGGGGCTCCCTTCTTGAGCCAATTCCAGCCCCTGGAATCCCATCCCCCTAGGCCAGAGAACCTTTACAAAGGGGAGGGGTGCACCCCCCAGAAGAGCCAATTGCGGGCCGAGGACCCCCTCCCTATTGGCCAGGAATACAACCGAATGAGATGATGGTGCTGCTTTCCTTTCGAGACTGTGTACTGGCCCCAAGGACCCCCTTTACCAAGACCAAATTGATTTAAAAAAGTGAGGGAGGCCACATACCCCTTACCCAAGCCGATATCAGCCCTGAGACTCATCCCCTGGGGACCAATACTTAACACTGTTCAGGGAATCCCATTCCAGGGGCTGTGTGGCTCCCTGCTCAGTAGAGTGCAGGCATACCCAGCCCACACTCTCCAAGGCAGGGGACAGAACTCTGCTCCTGCCCAGCGGGTGCAGTAAAAATGATTCTCCGACCTGGGCAGGAGTAAAGGAAAGGTGTCAGCTTCAGCTACCAAGATCACCCAGTATGGTGCTACCTGGGAATCTGGCTGGGTCATGGGGCCAGAGGCTTCCTCCACAGCTCCCAACTGGACAGCATTGTTACAGCCCCAAGTGGGCACAAGGGCACCCACCTACTAGTTAAAAAAGGCTGGTTCTCTGCAGGGGAGCTAGCTGGGTCCAAAGGGTCTCTGGTGTTCCCCCACAGGCCCTAACTAGGCAGCATTGTGATTGCCCCGGTGGGCATCATGGCACCCAACTAAACTTTAAGAAAAAGACTGGCACCCACCATGGAAGCCGGCTTGGGCTGCAAGGCTTCAGGGGCTCCCCTGACAGCACTCCAAAAGAGTTAAGCGGTGGGTGCCCTGGGTGGGCACTAGGGCACCCATGAAAACATTTAAGAAAAACTATTGTGTATCCCTTGGTAGCCAGTATGAGTGCTGACCTGGAAGTCAGTTGGGGCTTAAAGGACCGTGCTGCTTCCTCAGTGGTTTCCAATCAAAACGTATAATGAGGGTATCTGGGTGGACAATGGGACACCCACAATAATTTGAAAGAAAAAGTGAATCCTCAATGATCCCGGTCCCGGAGCAAGGGTAGGACGAAGGCAAGTTGCCTCTTGACACCTATCATTGGAGCAACAACGTGCTCTGGTCAGCCCCGTCAGCCTAAGACGCTTGTATTAGGGGTCTACAAAATGACCCAGTACACGTCCACTAGGGCATTCCTACCGACCCTGGTAATTCATGTCACTATACTGAATACCAGGCGATACTGCACCTTCTCACACTTTACCAGTCCTGACGAAGTGTCAGTTGACCCGCTAGGGGCAAACTAGGCACAACACTTGTTGACCATTCACACATAGATTGACCCTTGAGGAACATTATTTTCCACACAGGGGCACACACACAGTTTTTAATTAGGCTAGAGCTACATCGTTTATAAAAATTTGATCCAATAGGACTGCTCCATACCTATTCTAACTATCTCACCTTCTTGTACACTACCTAGCCCCCACACCTACATGCACCTTATGGCTTCCTCTTCAAAAGATTCCCACCAAAGAGCCCCAGTTTTGGGAACCCGTAAGGCATTGCAGCGCCGGCCTGGCGAGGGTCAAAAGCCCTATGATGAAGCATGACACCTCTCGGGGTGTGTGAGGGCATCACGAAGAAAGACCTGTCTTCCACACACGTCTTGATAAAAACTGCACACTCCTTTCTAGTTCTTAATCATAAATGAGCATCAGGAGACATTCACTTATTATTCACCATTCCTTGAAGGAGCACCCCATAATGCCCTGTAAGGGGCATTTACATTTTTGGTTTAGCTTGATGGTGTCCCTAGAAGGGGCAGTGGCACCATTAAGCATTTAATAAAGTTGTTGGAGGCTACAGGGAATACAGCAGCCCCCAGAAACTTTAGGGAAAAGTAAGACTCCTTGAGCATTAAATCATTATTCCAGGAGAAATTACCATGTTTTTCTAAATCACTCCTAGCTAGAGCTCTCTGCTGTTCATCTGGAGTGCAAGGACCTCTTGTGATTTGATTTAGGAGTGTGTATGTGGGCTGGAAAATGTTAACATAGAGGCTCGAGGTATGTTGGTTTTTATTTTTGAACAAAAAATGTGTTTGATTCTTTCTTTTAACTTTTGTCAGCCAGCAAAACAAAATAATTAAAACTATCTTAAAATTGCAATTATTAAAACTATGTTTAACACATACATACAGACATGCTGGTTTTATTTTTTTAATTAAAACGGTATTAAAAAGTTTTATAATAATCACTGTTATTAAACGTTGCATTGTTTGAATTACTAAAAAATACATTTGATTGAAAAAGTAGTGATTTTTGATCAAAGGTGATTAATCAGATTCATGAATATCCAGAGGCTGACCCCTTATGGGAGAGTGCACCTTTTATGGTCAAACCCCCCAACGTTTTGCTCCAATGCTGATGGTTATGTCTCTGAAAGGGCACTGGGTCCTGATAACCAGGTTGCAGTGCCAGTGCTCTCTCCCTAAAACTGACACAGGTGAATTGGTAACACTAATTGGCAAGGGCATAACCCCCGTATACATCCTGGGTAAATAGTACCAGTGGTACCCAGAGCATGGAAGTTAAAGGGGAATCCAGGGTCTGGAGCACTGTTTGAGCCCACTTGAATGACCCAAGAAAACAGATGACAGCAGTCCTGCCATTGCAGACTGCAGGAGCAGTTCAACTTGCTTAAATTCGACTTTGCCCTTAATCCGTGCAGCATGGTCAAAGCACTATTTTTAATATATGCCAGGCACCTCTGAGGAAGGCCTTCTGAGCACAGGAGGCAAGGTGCTTTATACTAAAGGTTTAGGACAAGTGAGTGCAAGCTTATATGCCCCTTTTTATGTCCGGGAAGCATAAAAGAGTGGGTGATGCATGCCAGCGAGAGTAATTTGTGGCAGCAGGTGAGCTCCGGCATGCCAAAGGCATGCCAATGGCACGCCGCCTGTGATTATCTGTGCCTGGATGATGCTAGATGCCAAACACACTGCCAGTAGGCCCCCAGAGGTAAAGGTAAGATTGCCACATAATCTGGAATTCCTACTGAATTTAAATAAAACAGTAAGACATGATTCAAACTGCTGCACTATGGTGTCACTAAGCTTAATTGAAGGCCTGTATTCATGATGTTACTGTAGATAGGAGACTATTAGTACTGACCAATACCTTAGGATTCCTCCAGCATCACTTATAACTCCAATGAGCATATCTTGAAATGTTTAGACTTTAATGTCCGTTAACTTCCTAAGCACCGAATAGAAATTTGGGATCTGATTAGAGATGAAATGCCAGAGGTAGTATTTATTACTGAAACCTGGCTCAATTAATCTGTTATGTCTGACATTGCCATCTCTATACCCCCTAACTACAAGATTCTAAGATGGGATAGGGCAGGCCACCAAGGAGGTGGTACAGCCCTAGTTTTTAGAGACACCTATGGTAAACACCCATTATTCCGCAACTTTCTTCCCGCATACTATCACTTCGCATACTTTTATTACGAAAGTACCATGACTCCGCAATGCCATTATAACGCATGGCATTACATTTTATATGCTTTTACCACACATTCATTTACAACGAAATTCGTTGTAAATGCATGAATGGTAAAAGCATGTTTTTTTTATGTGTTAGGATAAGGTATGTATGGGTATAGGGGTATATGTTTTGGGGTACTGAGGTATATGTTTTGGAGTGTTTGGGTATTTTGAGGGTTCAGATATAGTTTTGGGTTATGGGGTACAGGGGTATTTTTAGGGTTTAGTAATAGGTATAGGTTTTCAGGTACATGGGGTATTTTTAGGGTTCAGGGCTAGGTTTGAGTTTTGGGATACAGGGGCATTTTTAGGGTTCTGGGGTAGGTTTGGGGATTTGGGTTACAGGGGTATTTTAGGGTTCAAGGATAGGTTTGGGGGTACAGGGGTATTTTTAGGGTTCAGGGGTAGGTTTGGGTTTTGGGGTACAGGGGTATTTTTAGGGTTCAGGGCTAGGTTTGGGTTTTGGGGTATAGGGGTATTTTTAGGGTTCAGGGCTAGGTTTGGGTTTTGCGGTACAGGGGTATTTTTAGGGTTCAGGGCTAGGTTTGGGTTTTGGGGGTACAGGGGTATTTTTAAGGTTCAGGGCTAGGTTTTGGGTTTGGGGTATAGGGGTATTTTAGTGTTCAGGGGTAGGTTTGGGTTTTGGGGTACAGGGGTATTTTTAGGGTTCAGGGCTAGGTTTGGGTTTTGGGGTACAGGGATATTTTTATGGTTCAGGGCTAGGTTTGGGGTTTGGGGTACAGGGGTATTTTTAGGGTTCAGAGGTAGGTTTGGGTTTTGGGGTACATGGGTATTTTTAGGGTTCAGGGGTAGGTGTGGGATTTGGGGTACAGGGGTATTTTTACGGTTCAGGGCTAGGTTTGTGTTTTTGGGGTACAGGGGTATTTTTAGAATTCAGGACTAGGTTTGGGTTTTGGGGTACAGGGGTATTTTTAGGGTTATGTTATGTTACTGGGGGTTTTGTAAAGCGCACAGCTGCTCCGAAGAGCGTCCCGGTGCTGCAGATCAAGAACAAGCACCAGCAACCAACAAAGAATACCACCGGCGAAGGAAAGTGCTCAGAAGAAAAAGAATTATTGGGAAAATAGAAAAGTCTTCAGCTCCTTTCTAAATGCGAGCAGGTTAGAGCTAGTGCGTAAGGTCAGAGGTAACTCGTTCCAAAGACGTGGAGCAAGGTAGCTAAAGGAACGTCCTCCACATCGTGCTCGTCGCACTGTCGGCACGATTGCCTTGGCCAAGGCAGCTGACCTCAAGGGTCTGGATGGAAAGTAGAAGTTGACCCTTTTTTGTAGATACATTGCTCCGATGTTATGTAGAGCTTTAAACGCCATCGTTAAGGTCTTGAAAGTGATGCGTTTACGACCCGGCAGCCAGTGCATAGGTTTGGGTTTTGGGGTACAGGGGTATTTTTAGGGTTCAGGGCTAGGTTTGGGGTACAGGGGTATTTTTAGAGTTCAGGACTAGGTTTGGGTTTTGAGGTACAGGGGTATTTTCAGGGTTCAGGGCTAGGTTTGAGTTTTGGGGTACAGGGGTCTTTTTAGGGTTCAGGGCCAGGTTTGGGTTTTGGGGTAGAGGGGTATTTTTAGGGTTCAGGGCTAAGTTTGGGTTTTGGGGTACAGGGGTATTTTTAGGGTTTAGGGCTAGGTTTGGGTTTTGGGGTACAGGGGTGTTTTTAGAGTTCAGGGATAGGTTTGGGTTTTGGGGTACAGGGGTAGTTTTAGGGTTCAGGGATAGGTTTGTGTTTTGGGGTATAGGGGTAGTTTTAGGGTTCAGGGATAGGTTTTGGATTTTGGGCGCAGGGTATATTTATAGGGTTAAGATGGGTTAGTGTTTAAGGGTGTTTGGGTATTTTTAGATGTAAGGGTGGGTGATGATTATGGGGTGCAGGGGTATTTAAAGGGACCAGGGTGGCATTAGTTTATAGGGTGTAAAGGGTAATTACAAAATAAATAATAAATACATAACAATAATATAAATAATGCAATTTAAAAGAATACATGTTTTATTTAATTAAAAAAAAATGTGTGTATATATATATACCAGCCTCGATGACACTTTGCTACGAGGGCTTGGAAGTAGGGGACCCAAGGACATTTGTTTGCAGCATTTTCGGGGGTCATTCTACTCCCTGCGGCACATCGGACACCAACTAGATGTAAATGTAAATGTAAATGTAAATGTACAGGAATTTATATAGCGCAAATCACCAAGCGGTTTCTAAGCGCTTGCTTAGGGAACCCATCCTGGTATTCCCCTGTGAGATAACCCCGGCAGGGTATCCGCAAGGTGAAAGCCAGGCATCCCGCCGCGAGGGGCCGTTGTGGAGATTAAGCAAGCTATTGCCCAGAGTCGCAGAGTGTGAACCCGTGAATTGAGTAGGCACCGGAGCGAGAATTGTCAAGTTCATGGACATTTTAGGACTCAAGACCCTGCCGAGCTGGGAATTGAACCCTGGTCCCGGGCTGACCTCTGCTTCCAGGTCTGCCTCCTCTAACCAGTGAGCCACACTTCTCCACGTCGACGGGACCAGTAGTCCGTGGCAGAGGCTACTGTGAAGTCGGCAAGAGTATGTGTTGCAGTTGGGCCTCTCATTACTCAATGGGAGGAGCTCGATATAAACAAGGGGAAAATCACCTCACACGAACTGCGGCATCTGAAGAGGCTTGACGCCGAAACCGGCCATGCTGACTTTTTGCTTAAATAAATGTCCTGAACGAACCCCGCTGTGTCCCTTCCCTTCTTCGATCTGAAAGAGGACTTTTTGGCAATATATATATATATATATATATATATATATATATATATATATATATATTCACTGAAAAAAACCATAGGTTTAACACTCGTTATAGTTAGGAATTAGCATTTAAAAAACCTTTAAAATTCACTGAAAAAACCATAGGTTTCACACCAGTTATAGTTAGCTGAACATTTCACTCATACAAAACCATTGAAATCCCCACGTTATAGTTAGTTGGACTCCCTATAACTCACGCGCCCGCAATCCACTGCTGATGACGTCACATATTACATCATTCATGACATGGTCAGTGACATCACTGATGACACCACTGATGACATCTCAAAAGACATCACTGATGACATCACTGATGACATCTCAAATGACATCACTGATGACATCATTCATGTGATAATACGATGCACCTCCTCACACTCTAATCTAACCTTTGATACACCCAGTGTTAAATACAAACTACCATTGCTGAAACAATTGACACACCAATACCAGTAACTACATACACACTCACTGATTCCTAGGTCTACACACACATCCACTCATTCACTCATACAATCACTCATACATACAGACACTCATCAATACAACACTATCATATGCACTCATACACCTATACAGACACTCACACACTGCCACTCATCCATGGAGTTACTCACACACCTAGTCAGTCACACTCCCATTTCCTCATCTATACAGTTATACAGACAACACCTCAAATATAAAAACATATATTAACACATACTTACTCTCTTATACAATCACTGACACAAGTACACATTGATCCATACAGCCACTCACACAATCACTGGCTCCCATGTATAGTCATTTATATATGCCAACTCTCACATGCACTGTGTTTTACATATGTACTTACTTGGACATGTAGCACTGAGATATCCATTCACTCACCAACACAGCCATGCACACAGTCAACCGCCCATACAACTGTTTCCACATGCACTCTTGAACCCATACACCTAGTGAATCAACTGGTCACACATCTATGCACAGAGTCACACACCTCACAGCCACCCACACACACACTCAGACTCACATACAAATACTTGCACAACCAATCAATAATCCATATAGCCACTTATATAGCTATTGATCAACACATGCAGCAGCTTACACAACAACAGACATACTGATGCACACATTCAGACAGTTTAGTCACTAACCCATGCATTCAGTAAGACACATTTAATCACTCACTCATACAGTCAGTCATGCACCTACTAAATCCTTCATCCAGACACTTATACATCCACTCATTCTTCAATATGTAAAACATATTTAAACTTTACAGAAACACACAGACACTGGATGATGTCATCAGTGATGTCATCAGTGATGTCATTTGAGATGTCATCAGTGATGTCATCAGTGATGTCACTGACCACGTCATGAATGATGTAATATGTGACATCATCAGCAGTGGATTGCGGGCGCGCGAGTTATAGTGAGTCCAACTAACTATAACGTGGGAATTTCAATGGTTTTGTATGAGTGAAATGTTCAGCTAACTATAACTGGTGTGAAACCTATGGTTTTTTTCTGTGAATTTCAAAGGTTTTTTAAATGCTAATTCCTAACTATAACGAGTGTTAAACCTATGGTTTTTTCAGTGAATTTCAAAGGTTTTTTAAAAGCTAATTCCTAACTATAACGATTTTGTAACCTATCGTTTTTACAGTGAATTATCAAGTTTTTTTAATAGCTATTTTTATTGCTATTAATTATTATACTTTTTTTAAATTATTTAAATAAAGTATATTTTTCAAACATTAATTATTCAATGTATTTTTCCTGTGTTTTAAAAAAAATCTTTTTACCCTGGAGCGCTCAGGGTACACGCACCCGTAAACGCACTCGCAAACGCACCCGTAAATGCACCCGTACACGTAGTGAGAGCGCTATTTCCGCATGCGAAAAAAATGTAATTATGTATTTAAAGTAAATAATAATGCAAGACATTCAGTAGCATACTCATAAAAGTAGTATTTTTTAAATTTAAAAAGCGTATTTCGAATCTAAACACATTTCCGAAAATCAAGTAAAACGTCATTGTGACGCGCTGCGTAAGCGCCCCCGGAAGCGCCTTCGTAAGCACCTACGTACGTGCCGCATAAGCGCCCCCGGAAGCGCTCCGGAGCATGTAGCGTAAGCGCGTCAAGCCATGTGAACTTAAAAGAACACTTTTTATTGGTTCATAATAGTTTCTTTTCCAAATATTGTAAGCCCCCACCCATTTCTCTCACTATCACTTTGAACTTGGAGAGAGCAAGAGGTGTTCTTTGGATCATCAGCAGCATCTCTACAATTTCAGAACAATGGCTGGAAGACAACCATCCTCCGGTTACTCTGAAGAAGGTTTTTTGCCTGAGGACCCTCTTTGGCGCAAAGTCAAGGAACACTTCATTTGGAATTTTTTTACCTTCCCTGAAGGAGAAAAGAAGGTAAATGCTGCAAAGGTGTGCTGCAAGATTTGTGGCACCACCTTATCAAGAGGGAATTCAAACAAAAAATACAGTTTTGGGAATGCCACTTTAATCAGGCATGTGGAGAGGAGGCACCCCATTAACTTTGCGAGGGAGAGTGTCAGGGACCTGGCACGCAATCCCCCAGCAGATGGCGGCAGCACCTCGACTGGTGGAGCAACACCTTCGGGAGGTCAAGCTGCAAGATTGATCCCGAATATACAGCCAGTCTTTGCAGGCATCAAAATTGTCGGCATGGACTGCGATGAACTGCTTTGTTATGGGGAGCAGAGCATAGAACTCATTGCTCGTAAAAAACAAGATCACCACTGCTCCACCCACCATTAATTTTTCCCTTTTTTTTGCTCCTGTTGAGCAGTTTTGCATTCCCTAGTTTTGTTTTTGTTCTGAAAAATATACAAAAATAATTAAAAACGTTCGGAAAAGTTTTTTTAGAACTACATCCAATTCTCCAAAAAGAGCTATATTCTTTATGTTTTTTGTTATTTTTTAAAAAAAACGAATGTATGTGAAGGGGAGAAAGAGACGGAAGGAACAAATGACAGAAGGGGAGTGAGTGAGGGTGAACTGATGAAGGAGAATGAGGATGTGACAGGACAGAGGGAGTGAGAGAAGCAGTGAGTGAAGTGGAGTAGGATGAGTGAGGGAAGGGGAATGAGTGAGGGAGCTAAGGAAGAGAAGAGAGGGGAAGAGAAGAGAAGCAGTGGGACTGAAAGAAGGTGAGGAGAGCGGAGTAAAGGAATGGGGTTGAGGAAGGATAAGAGAAGAGCAGTGAGGTTGAGGAAAGTGGGGTGATAGAGGGTGGATAAAGGCAAGTGAGCGTGAGATAAGGGGAGTGAGGGAGGAAGCATAGAAAGGTAAGTGAGGGAGTGTGGGTGAGTTATAGGGAGTGAGCGTGACGGAAGAGGAGTGAGAGAGTAAGAGGACGATGAGAGTGAGGCTAAAAGAGAGAGAGTGAGAGAAGGGAAGTGAGGATGTGAGAGGACAGTGGCAGTGAGAGAAGGAGTTAGTGAAGCGGAGTAAGGTGAGTGAGGGAGTGAAGGAAGAGAAGAGAGGGGAAGGAAAGTGAAGTAGGGGGACTGAAAGAAGGTGAGTGTGGGAGGTGAGTTAGGGGAAGGGAAGTGAACATGGGGAATGAGGATAAGTGAGGAAAGCGGAGTAAAGGAACGGGGGTGAGGAAGTGTAAGAGAAGAGCAGTGTGGTTGAGGAAAGAGGGGTGATAGATGGGTGGATAAAGGCAAGTGAGCGTGAGACAAGGGGAGTGAGTGAGGAGACAGAGGGAGTAAAGGAAAGAGTGAGAGAAGGGGACTGAGTGAGGGAGCATAGAAAGGTAAGTGAGGTAGTGTAGGTGAGTTAAAGGGAGTGAGCATGAGGGAAGGGGACTGGGAGAGTGAGGGACGGAGGTAGTGAGGCTAAGAGAGAGGGAGTGAGGGAAGGACAATGAGGATGTGACAGGACAGTGGCAGTGAGAGAAGGAGTGAGTGAAGCGGAGTAAGGTGAGTGAGGGAAGGGGAATGAGTGAGGGAGCGAAGGAAGAGAAGAGAGGGGAAAGGAAGTGAAGCCGGGGGACTGAAAGAAAGTGAGTGTGGGAGGTGAGTGAGGGGAAGGGGAGTGAACATGGGGAATGAGGATAAGTGAGGAAAGCGGAGTAAAGGAACGGGGGTAAGGAAGGGTAAGAGAAGAGCAGTGAGCTTGAGGAAAGAGGGGTGATAGAGAGTGGATAAAGGCAAGTGAGCGTGAGATAAGGGGAGTGAGGGAGTGAGGAGACAGAGGGAGTGAAGGAAATAGTGAGAGAAGGGGACTGAGTGAGGGAGGATAGAAAGGTAAGTGAGGGAGTGTAGGTGAGTTAAAGGGAGTAAGCATGAGGGAAGGGGACTGAGAGAGTGAGGGGACAGAGGGAGTGAGGCTAAGAGAGAGGGAGTGAGGTAAGGAGAGTGAGGATGTGAGAGGACAGAGGGAGGGACAGCAGGAGTGAGTGAAGTGGAGTAAGGTGAGTGAGGGAAGGGGAATGAGTGAGGGAGCGAAGTAAGGGAATAGAGGGGAAGAGGACTGAAGCAAAGGTACTGAGAGAAGGTGAGTGGGGATGAAAGTAAAGGGAAGGGGAGTGAAGGATGGGGAATGAGGGATAGTGAGGGAATCGGAGTAAGGGAATGAGGGTGAGGGAGGGTGAGAGAAGGGCAGTGAGCGTGAGTAAAGAGGGGTGAAAGAGGGTGGATAAAAGTGAGTGAGGGTCAGACAAGGGGAGTGAGGGAGTGAGGGGACAGAGGGAGTGAAGGAAGGAGTGACATAAAGGGACTGAGTGAGGAAGCAAAGAAAGGTAAATGAGGGAGTGTGGGTGAGTTATACAGAGTGAGCATGACGAAAGAGGAGTGAGAGAGTGAGGCTAAGAGAGAGGGAGTGAGGGAAGGGGAGTGAGGAAGTGAGAGGACATAGAGAGTGAGAGAACGAGTGAGTGAAGTGGAGTAAGGTGAGTGAGGGAAGGGGAATGAGTGAGGGAGCTAAGGAAGGGAAAAGAGTGGAAGGGAAGTAAAGCAGGGGGACTGAAAAAAGTTGAGTGTGGGAGGGGAGTGAGGGAAAGGGGAGTAAACATGGGGAATGAGAATAAATGAGGGAAGTGGACTAAGGGAACTGAGGTGAGGGAGGGTGAGAGAATAGTAGTGAGGTTAAGGAAAAGAGTGATGAGAAAGTAAATTTTGTTTGTCAAACTTACCTTATAAGTAATGTAAACATAATTACATATTTTTACTAAATTTAATAACTCTGGAAGAGAAAACAAAGTAAGTTATCATATTTATAATATATATTTCAAAATACAAGAGACAAGGCAGGAAATTAAAAGTCATAAAAGGGTAGTAAGAGATAAAGTAGGAGTGAAGGACACAGAACGGGAAACAAAGGAATGGTGAAGGACAGAGAGAGGGAAAAAGAAATAGAGGGAGAGCAAATTACTAAGAGGATAATGAAGCAGATAGATTCAGTGACAGAGAGGAAGAGAGGGAGAGAGAAATGAACTGAAGGTGAGTAAGATACTAAAGGAATGTGAGTTATCAACACTAAAGGAAGAAAGGGGAGTAAGTGACAGGGAAGGGGGAGAGAGTGAGGGTGCATTCACAACAATGAGGGATGGAAGGTGAGTAAGGGTGAGTAAAGGTGCGTGAGAGAGTGAGGGGACAGTGGGAGTGAGGGTAACAGAGAAGGGGCGAGGGAAGTGGAGTGAGGAAGTGAGAGGACAGAGGTAGTGAGAGAAGGAGTGAGTAGAGTGGAGTAAGTTGAGTAAGGGAAGGAGAATGACTGAAGGAGCAAAGGAAGGAAAGAAGGGAAGGGGAGTGAAGCAGAGGGACTGTGAAAAGTTGACTGCGGGAGCAGAGTGAGAGGAAGGGCAGTTAAGGATGGGGAATGAGGGTAAGTGAGGGAAGTGGAGTAAGGGAACGGGGGTGAGGGAGGGTGAGAGAATGGCAGTGAGATTAAGGAAAGAGGAGTGATAGAGGGTGGATAAAGGCGAGTGAGTGTAAGACAAGGGAACTTGAGGTAGTGAGGACATAGAGGTAGTGAAGGAAAGAGTGAGAGAAAAGGACTGAGTACGGGAGCAAAGAAAGGTAAGTGAGGGAGTGTGGTTGAGTTATAGGGAGTGAGCGTGACAGAAGAGGAGTGAGACAGTGAGAGGACGGAGAGAGTCAGGCTAAGAGTGAGAGAGTGAGGGAAGGGGAGTGAGGATGTGAGAGGACAAAGGGAGTGAGAGAAGGAGTGAGTGAAGTGGAGTAAGGTGAGTAAGGGAATGGGAATTACTGAGGGAGCAAAGGAAGGAAAGAAGGGGAAGGGGAGTGAAGTAGAGTGACCCACAGCTGGAAAGTGGTGGGTGGGAGAGAGGGAAAGGGCAGTGAAGGAATGGGGAATGAGGGGTAGTGAGGGAAGTGGAGAAAGGGAACGGGGTGAGGGAGGGTGAGAGAAGGGCAGTGAGGGTGAGTTTAGAGGGGTGATAGAGGGTGGAAAAAGGTGAAGGAGCTTGAGACAAGGGGAGTATAATATATATTTCATGATACAAAATACAAAATAACTTGTACAACATGTTATATAGTTTATTTTTGCTGTTCTCAGAATATATTGAATTTCACTTAAAACAGTGAGTTCAATACTACTCATCATATCACAGCGGGCAAAAAAAAACACAATCAAAAAGATTGTGTTTAAAAAACCCATACAATGTTTCAATAAAATAAATAATGTAAATTTAGAAAAAACATATCTTAACTCATTTCTGATCCACTTACTTTTCCACGAGGCCAAATAGTATATGGAAAGTCCTTTTCTTTGGAAATTACTCAATAGTACTGTTAAACTTCCATTTACCAGAGTTTCTGAAAGAAAAGCTCAAACATCTTTTACATCATGTAACAATAGTTATATTTCCAGCTGTGGCTCAGTCATGATCATCATTTCCTATAATACTGATATCACTCACTATGTGATACACTACCTCTATGACAACTACAAGTTTTTTATTATCTTGATCAGTCTCACTCACAAAGTAATTTTGAGCAGCAAACTAAGTTTTATTAACTGCTCCAATCTTCATAGGCCAATTACCTTCCCTAAAATTTCAGTTGTAAGAACACTAGGTAAGAATTTTGTAAGTCAGAAGGCAAACGTTGTTTGAAAGTTAATTGAGCATCATTACAATTAGTCCAGCCTTTTTGACATTTTAAATAAGCTGTGTAATGTCCTGATGTTGTCGAAGGACCATCATGGTAAATAATTGCTGCAGTTGCAAAGGTTCTTCCTGAAATTGATAATTGAGAAGCCACAACATTTTTAATTAAAGTTGTCATTTTAGTTCCATCAGGTCTACATCGTTGGAACATAAAAATTACATACTGTCCATATCTTTGCATGAATAATGTTGATAGCATCGCAGATTTACATTGAGTACAGACCATGTTTTGATTTGCTTCTCTAACTAGATTATTAAAAGACACTGATTTGCATATGGTAAAGTCAAATACATCATTCTTTCAGTGTCTATTGTAGTAGTACTTGAAAAGTAACAATTGTTGCAGTTATGCTGCCATTTATAAGAAAGGCCAAAAAGATTTTCTACATCTATACCTTCATCTTGCAATACAACAAGCATATACATTAGAAATTCCTGACAATCTTGCTGAATATTCTGTGAAAATTGATTTAGACCAGAACATATGTCTAAAACATTTCGAATTTCAGAAACGCTTCGTATTTTTGTTCTATCATTGCTACATTTCTCAAACACAGAATTCAACAAACAACAAAATCTTTGATCACAATTTACAACAATCTGTTCTTGTACAGTTTTGAGAAAAAAAAAAACATTAACCACTACATTAGCATAGCAGTTGACACCAGAACTGTTTTCAAACTGAAATCCAACAACATCTCTAACTGAATCCTTTTCCTTTCTGCTTACAATTACTGGTTCATCTACTGTTTTTCTTTTTGCTACAACTTCACTACAATTTTTCTCATTTCTTCTTTTTCGACCTTCTACACGCTTTTCAAATTGAGGATATTGAGGTAATTTTGGAGCATACTCTCTTCTTAACCTATTATATTTTTTTACACAATTTAGATCTGCACTTATCTTTGTCTCCAGATAAAGTTCTGATTCGAGATAAAGCAACATATGCCATACCCTCCTTGAACACAGAACTTCCAATGTTCCCCAAAGCACTATCTACACTTAAACCTTGAGATTTATGAATAGTCACCGCATATGCCAAAGAAACAGGAAACTGTTTTCTGCGGACATATAAATCTTTCACAAGCAAAAATCGAGCAGAACAACGACTGATTTGTTGTACGTCTTCAATACCATCAAATTAAATTTTTATAAATTCAATTCCATCTCTATTTCGATAATTCACAAAATCAACAACATGACCCATTGCTCCATTTACTAAACCTCTTTCCACATGTAAATTCCGTCATAAAATTATACGACAATTTAAAGATGCATACAGAGCTTTTTACAAACCAGCAGTTTTAGATATTGTCTTCTCTAAAGAATCCAATTTTGATGTCAACTTTTCTGACAAAATAATAGTTGCTCCTTCATGCTCTATTTTATCAATAGCTTCCAGTTTCACAATCTCTTGATTTTCTAACTTTAACATTTTGTTGTTGAAGATTGAACATTTTTGCAGAGTTGGCATCAAGCATATGACAGATTTGTTTTCAGGAATTTTCTTAAAAATATTCTCTGGGAGAATGTTTTTGTTTGGAAACAAATTTGAAATTAATCGTGCATGTAAAGCTTGTTTACCATGCTCGCTTACTTTTCCAATTCTTACATCTTGTAGAATATTTTTATAATCTTCATCCTTTGCCTGTCGCATATTTTGAAGCAGTTCTGCATATTTGAAATGTAACCAAATGTTAACATTTCCAATGTTTCCTAAGCACTTCCTGGTATCTTCATGCGTAAGCATTTTAAACACTGGTTGTCCTTTCACTGGAGTTAGCTGCAGTAGATCTCCAAAAACAATTATGTGTTTGCCTCCAAATAACACATCATACTCTGTTTTAAGAATTTCTTTCATTCTTAAATGCACAAAAGCAAGCATTACATTTGATACCATGCTTACCTCATCAATAATAAGAAGTTTCATTTTCTTTAGGACTCTTGAAACTTCACAACAAGCTTCTCCAGATAGCTTGTGGTATTGTAATTAATTATCATGCTCTACTGGCAGCATCAATAAACGATGTAAAGTAAACCCTTTAATGTTATGTGCTGCCAACCCAGTTGGAGCGGTAACAACACAAGACAGCGACGACTCCGTTCTTTTCTGCAGATAAGTTGCAATTGCTTTAATCAGAAAACTTTTTCCAGTTCCTGCTTCTCCACTCACGTACAGTCGGACAGGTATAAATGATGTACATGAGCACTCTTTTTCCACATGACATAAACCATGATCAATCTGTTCTGTGACTTCGTCATATATTTGTCTCTGCTCAACGTTTAGTTCTTTTTCCAAATCTTCTAAGTTAACTACATCCTCCTGAGCTTGTTCCATGGCTCTTTCCACTTCATCCATGGCAGTGGCAGCTTCATTTTGGATAATTGGTCCTCCTAGTGGATCCTGACTCTGACTGTCTTGAGAACTGTCTCTAGGAATCTCTGCTGCAATTGTAGCTTCTTGCTGTATTTCCTCATTCAACATTTGTAGATAATTTGAAAAAACAGGACATTCTATGGTATCCTTGGTTGCATTGAACGAATCTTCATGACTGAGAAAATCTCCAATTAGTTCCTGTTCTGTATGCCATGGCTTAAAGAGTTGCAAAAGAGCTAAATAGTAAAATTCCCTTTTGTCAGAAGATTCACAACTCAATTTTCGATGATTAAGCAAATGGCCTTTTCTTTGTTTCACCAGACATCCTTCACATCCAATTACAGCATATACACCTTTATTGATATCTTCTGTGATGTTCCTCTTAAAAGTATAGGTTTGCAGAACTTCATAGAGACAAACGTTCTCAAGATGACTACTTCTATTTGGATAGTATGTATCCAACATGTTTGTCTTCAAAATATCTGTACTGTTTGGTTCTTTCTCCGCCAAATACTCTATTTCTTGTACAGATTTCAAAACTCGGTTTCGTGTTGCAGCAAGACCTAGACTCACCCAAATGATTGTTCTCGATTTGGCATATAGACTTGCTGATGATAACCGATCAGAACATTCATATGCTCCAATTTCTCGATGCGACAACATCTTCAGACTGTAACTGTATAATTTCTTACTTAGACTCTTTTCATGTGAAATTTCCTCCTACATTTCCTTCAGTTCTGGCTTTTCTGAGTTTGTGATGTAAGACGTCACATATCGAGTCACAGCAATAGAGTTGTCAGCAACATATTGAATATCCATGTTAGCATTCCACATGGACAAAATGACTGGGTTGTAGTCATTTATGTATTTGGACTCTTCATTTCTTCTTAGGTTGTATGTATTTTTCGGTGATTTTCTTGTCTCAGTATGTCGCAGAAAAGACATAAAATTGTTCACTCTTCCTTTCAATGTTTTAAATTGTTTTCTTCTGTACTTTTCGGAACAGCACATGTAGAATACTGTTCAATGAAACTCATCACTTTCTCATCCGAATCTGTTCCAAATTTGCGTGCATCTTTGATCCATAGCAGCAAAAGTATGTGAGGAGCACCTCTTGCTTGATACTCCTTTCTCCAAAAGAAATCCAAAACCTCTCCAAGCGGAGGATTTTTTGTTTGTGATAAAAGACATCATAGCTTCAAACCTATGATTGAAATACCTGCATACATTAACTGGATCCAAAGAGCACAGTTCTCCAGGTGTCTTGTATTCAATATTTTCAATGTTTGCATTTGCCTCTCGTAGAAATTGAAGTAAGTCTTCCCAAGCATACTCAGCACAGCTAAGAGTGAGGAACCATGTAGGAGTTCCTAAGTTTCTTAGCATACATTTCAATTCCCCATGACGACGGTACCAATACTCGTTAGTACCACGCTGACATGCCATGAGATTAATTAGGTGAGATTCCAAAATACTGTCTTGCAGTTTGACTTTATCCATAAAGTCCCTTGCCGAAACATTTTGCAGATGTACTCCACTTTTCAGTATATGGTTCACTGCATAAGAAAGTCCAGACAAGTCACTCTCAAACAGTAGATGAAACAAATATGGAATGCATTGACGAAACCTTGGATCTTCTGCATATAATCTTAAAGTCCGGTATTCAGATGCAGGAATTTGAACAGGTCGGTCATCATATCGTCCACCTTGACCTGTTGGAAATAACTGTGGAAAACAACGAGCTTCCAAACTTTCTTCCCATACACTGATGGGACTTCCTTTTGCTTCTTTCATTTGAAACAAGTCAATAGCATTCCCCATTACTTCTTTGGAATGCAATGGATGAACACTATAATGTTCATAAATTTCTTCACTTCTAGAGACATCAATTATTTCAATTTGCCCAGCTGAGAATTCACTGTCCTCTTCTACAGTTGTTTCCTCTTCTCCAACATATACATTTTTGTAGTAGTGATTATTTTTTTACCAAATACAACGTTGCCTTTTTGACTTTCCTAACATCCACTAATTCTTGCCAGATTTTTTTACTCTTTGTTGGAAAACCATTAACTAGAATAACCAGAGGTTCCTCTTCTACTTTTTCTAAATCAATTGTATCAATATTTTTCTTAAAATCTAGAGGGAAATAAACAATTCTTCCCTTTAATCCTCTCTGTAAATCTGAAGGAGGCAATTTCCCTGTCTCAGGCTCCATGCGAACAATAGCCTGAAAAGGATGCACACATTGAATCAGAATAGACTCATAGGTATTTAAATCCATCAATTCAGAAGGAATGTCTACCAACTCCAGATTATTATGAACAGCTCTAGCAAGCATTCTGTTTTCATTTAATTTATTATAACAATATTTACAAATACGTTGATCAGAACCCAAATCAAAACAATTTTCTACCAACAAATAAGTTGCAAAATCCTTCCACTCATCATTATTTTCCATTTCACTTTTTACATGTAAATCAACTAATCTTTTTGCATAATACAACCTTCTCACTAATTTCCTCACTTTATTATGATGCACTCCTAACATCCTAAAATGGTGAAAAACACTCTGACATACTTTTCTTGAAATACAAGCCAGTGAATGCCCATGCAAACCTGTTTTTTCTCTCACTCTACAAGGATTTAACTCTTGCAAAATCTTCATCTTTTGTTTTAGACTTTTCTTAGTATATGTCCGTAAGAAATTGAGAAACAAATCAATTGAATCCTGTCGCACACTACAAGTACTACTACAATTCCAAGTATACACTGGAGCCTTAGGACATCTCCCTAAAACTTCATCAGCTAGCACCTCTTCTGTATTTCTAGGCACAATTTTTTCTTTTCCAACCGGACAACCGTCATTCACCTCATATGCTCGACCACTGGTGTCAACTGCATGCACCAAATCATTATCCCGAAAGTAACTTTCTTCATTAAAAAATGGCTCACAACTTGAACTATGCTTCTATTCTCCAGAAAAAACATCACAAAAACTAGTCCGATTAATTACTCTTTTCCACTTACATTTTGATTTGAAAACATTGATTACCTTATCTAGGGCCAGATGTAGGAGGCCATTTACCGACCGGTAACGGCCGATTTCAACCGTTACCGACTGGTAAATGGGTATTTGTGATGTAGGGGGCCAAAATGTACCGATTCGGTAAATTTACCGAATCAGTAAAATACAGAATTGGTATTTTTACCGATTCTGTAACTGCCAGATGTAGGTGGGACTCTTCTGAGTCCAAAAAGCCTTACAGATTCGGTATTTTACCACCCAATCCAATCCATAAATACCGAATCGGTAAAATTCGGTATTTATGAGTCGGTAAAATAGAATTACCTACATCTGGCCCCTAGAGTACGAATTCTATTGATTACTAAACCATATAATTTATTTTTCACTTTAAATGCCTGATCCACAATCTTCACTATGCTTTTTTTTTCTTGTAAAAAGCACTCTTCTTTTGATACATCTTTACATTTTTTAATAAATTTAAAACAATTCTGTTATAAAACATTTGTCTACGAATGTCAATAAATTGATTTCTCCGTCTATTGCTATAGAGAATATCATCTCCTTCTATAGTTCTAACATTTTTTGAGGGGCACATTTTTTTCTTTGTATTCATAGATTTTTTTTTTCTTTGAAAGAACATCTTTTTTTTTTTACATTTCATTAAGTTCCTTAAAAACTCCTTTGTTTGCTTACCAGGAGCATTCTTTTTTTCCACTGAAGATTGTGTTTTGGATGAATCTTCTATTTGTGTTTTCTTGGACCATAAATCATGTTTATATATTTTTTGTTGTCTTTCCTTCGTCGGCATATTCTTTTATCTTTCTATAGATGATTACCATCTGTGGTAAAGAAAAAATAACATATTATAGACCACTACAAACATACTACATTGCAATTACAATAAGTAAACGATATAAACACTAGTTTACAACATAAGTAAGTTTAAACCACAGCAACTGTGTCACAGCAACAGTGCAGTACAGTTTCATTATTAATCTCACTCTCTGCCTGCACATCTCACTCTGTGCCTGTGTCTCATGTCACTCTGTGCCTGTGTCTCATGTCACTCTGTGCCTGTGTCTCATCTCACTCTGTGCCTGTGTCTCATCTCACTCTGTGCTTGTGTCTCACCTCACTCTGTGCCAGTGTGTCATCTCACTCTGAGAGAGATGAGGAAGGCACATAGTGAGATGACACACAGGCACAGAGTGAGGTGAGACACAGGCACAAAGTACCCTTTAAGCTTAGAGATGCAAACTGTGAGCAGACACAGGTGACATTATTGACAAATGTGAAAATATAATTCCTTATTTCATACAGACACTCAGCGTGATCCTTGTCAAAAATGTTAAAGCCATACTTTTTACCATAAAACATTTACCAGAGTGAGATGAGACACACGCAAACAGACAAATGACACACACAATGAGAGAGAGATGGGGCAGGCACAGAGTGAGATGACACTCAGGCACAGAGTGAGGTGAGACACAGGCACAGAGTACCCTTTAAGCTTAGAGATGCAAACTGTGAGCAGACACAGGTGACATTATTGAAAAATTTGAAAATATAATTCCTTATTTCATACAGACACTCAGTGTGATCCTTGTCAAAACAAATAAAGCCATACATTTTACCAAATAACACACTCAAAGAGAGAGATGGGGCATGCACAGAGTGAGATGACACACAGGCACAGAGTGAGGTGAGACACAGGCACAAAGTACCCTTTAAGATTAGAGGGTGCAAACTGTGAGCAATCACAGGTGACATTATTGACAAATGTGAACATATAATTCCTTATTTCATACAGACACTCAGTGTGATCCTTGTCAAAAATGTTAAAGCCATACTTTTTACCATAAAACATTTACCAGATTGAGATGAGACACACGCAAACAGAAAAATGACACACACAAAGAGAGAGAGATGGGGCAGGCACAGAGTGAGAAGATACACAGGCACAGAGTGAGGTGAGACACAGGCACAGAGTACCCTTTAAGCTTAGAGATGCAAACTGTGAGCAGACACAGGTGACATTATAGAAAAATGTGAAAATATAATTCCTTATTTCATACAGACACTCAGTGTGATCCTTGTCAAAAATGTTAAAGCCATACATTTTACCAAATGACACACACAAAGAGAGAGATGGGGCAGGCACAGAGTGAGAGGACACACAAGTACAGAGTGAGGTGAGACACAGGCACAAAGTACCCTTTAAGCTTAGAGATGCAAACTGTGAGCAGACACAGGTGACAATATTGACAAATGTGAAAATATAATTCCTTATTTCATACAGACATTCAGTGTGATCCTTGTCAAAAATGTTAAAGCCATACTTTTTACCATAAAACATTTACCAGAGTGAGATTAGACACACGCAAACAGACAAATGACACACAAAAAGAGAGATGGGGCAGGCACAGAGTGAGATGACACACTGGCACAGAGTGAGGTGAGACACAAGCACAGAGTACCCTTTAAGCTAAGAGATGCAAACTGTGAGCAGACACAGGTAACATTATTGAAAAATAAAAAATATTATTCCTTATTTCATACAGACACTCAGTGTGATCCTTGTCAAAAAAATAAAGCCATACATTTTACCAAATGACACACACAAAGAGAGAGATGGGGCACACACAGAGTGAGATGACACACAGGCAAAGAGTGAGGTGAGACACAAGCAGAAAGTACCCTTTAACCTTAGAGATGCAAACTGTGAGCACACACAGTTGACATTATTGACAAATGTGAAAATATAATTCCTTATTTCACACAGTCACTCAGTGTGATCCTTGTCAAAAATGTTAAAACCATACTTTTTACCATAAAACATTTACCAGAGTGAGATGAGACACACGCAAACAGACAAATGACACACACAAAGAGAGGGAGATGGGGCAGGCACAGAGTGAGATGACACACAGGCACAGAGTGAGGTGAGACACAGGCACAGAGTACCCTTTAAGCTTAGAGATGCAAACTGTGAGCAGACACAGGTGACATTATTGAAAAATGTGAAAATGTAATTCCTTATTTCATACAGACACTCAGTGTGATCTTTGTCAAAAAAAATAAAGCCATACATTTTACCAAATGACACACACAAAGAGAGAGATGGGGCACACATAGAGTGAGATGACACACAGGCACAGAGTGAGGTGAGACACAGGCACAAAGTACCCTTTAACCTTAGAGATGCAAACTGTGAGCAGACACAGGTGACATTATTGACAAATGTGAAAATATAATTCCTTATTTCATACAGATACTCAGTGTGATCCTTGTCAAAAATGTTAAAGCCATACTTTTTACCATAAAACATTTACGAGAGTGAGATGAAACACACGCAAACAGACAAATGACACACACAAAGAGAGAGATGGGACAGGCACAGAGTGAGATGACACACAGGCACAGAGTGAGGTGAGACACAGGCACAGAGTACCCTTTAAGCTAAGAGATGCAAACTGTGAGCAGACACAGGTGACATTATTGACAAATGTGAAAATATAATTCCTTATTTCATACAGATACTCAGTGTGATCCTTGTCAAAAATGTTAAAGCCATACTTTTTACCATAAAACATTTACGAGAGTGAGATGAAACACACGCAAACAGACAAATGACACACACAAAGAGAGAGATGGGACAGGCACAGAGTGAGATGACACACAGGCACAGAGTGAGGTGAGACACAGGCACAGAGTACCCTTTAAGCTAAGAGATGTAAACTGTGAGCAGACACAGGTGACATTATTGAAAAATGTGAAAATATAATTCCTTATTTCATACAGACACTCAGTGTGATCCGTGTCAAAAATATTATAGCCATACTTTTTATCATAAAACATTTACCAGAGTGAGATTAGACACACGCAAACAGACAAATGACACACTCAAAAAGAAAGATTTGGCAGGCACAGGGTGAGATTTCACACAGGCACAGAGTGAGGTGAGACACAGGCACAGATTACCCTTTAACCTAAGAGATTCAAACTGTGAGCAGACACAGGTGACATTATTGAGAAATATAAAAATATAATTCCATATTTCACACAGACACTCAGTGTGAATCTTGTCAAAAATGTTAAAGCCATACATTTTACCAAATGACACACACAAAAAGAGAGATGGGGCAGGCACAGAGTGAGATGACACACAGGCACAGAGTGGTGAGGTGAGACACAGGCACAGAGTACCCTTTAAGCTAAGAGATGCAAATTGTGAGCAGACACAGGTGACATTATTGAAAAATGTGAAAATATAATTCCTTATTTCATACAGACACTCAGTGTGATCCTTGTCATAAATGTTAAAGCCATACTTTTTACCATAAAACATTTACCAGAGTGAGATGAGACACATGCAAGCAGACAAATGACACACACAAAGAGAGAGATGGGGCAGACACAGAGTGAGATGACACACAAGCACAGAGTGAGGTGAGACACAGGCACAAAGTACCCTTTAAGCGTAGAGATGCAAACTGTGAGCAGACACAGGTGACATTATTGAAAAATTTGAAAATATAATTCCTTATTTCATACAGACACTCAGTGTGATCCTTGTCAAAAATGTTAAAGCCATACATTTTACCAAATGACACACACAAAGAGAGAGATGAGGCAGGCACAGAGTGAGATGACACACAGGCACAGAGTGAGGTGTCTTTTTCTATAATGTCACCTGTGTCTTCTCACAGTTTGCAAAAAGAAAGAGTACCCTATAAGCTAAGAGATGCAAACTGTGAGGAGTCACAGGTGACATTATAGAAAAAGATGAAAATATAATTCCTTATTTCACACAGACACTCAGTGTGATCCTTGTAAAAAATGTTAAAGCCATACATTTTGACAAAAAACATTTAGCATACTAATTCGTTTAAGACACAGAGCACAGCCCATTTTAATGACAACTACATTACAAGGCGGAAACCTGAATCATTTCCAAAATACATTTCCAATATGCTCAATTCATTTTTTTGCCAGCATTACAAAAAAACATGACACACAATGCAAGAATAAAGAAGCCTAATATGCTTCTTAATCTTCACCATAGTGCATACAGCACTCTATCTATATTAAATGAATCATTACTCACCTTTAAAAATGCTTTTGAAGATTTAGAACAGTGTCAGTCACACACACCAGATTTTCTTAAGCAGAATCTCTGAAATGCACCTCAAGCACTGCAACCACAAATGGCCCTGATTCCCTGTAATTCTTCACACATATCCCTGGACTTAACCAATCAAAATTCTTCCCACACTATTTCAAAACCAAACTAACATTTTAATAGGTTCTACATTTCAACACTTTCAAACTCACATAATATTCACCCATCCCCCCAGTGCTCATTCAGCCTGTTACCGTTTCTATTTTCGTTATATATGTCGGCAATTTTGGGAGGAGCATAATAGATAAATTCATAGAGACGTAAATTGATTCTCTATGAAGTATCCATAAGGTATAGCTTCTGTACCAACCATCAAGGACTTATAGCTGTGTTATATTACCTTGCATCACATGAATGTGATCACATCCACTTTTTGGAACAAGGAATAGGATGACACATATTAGGTCAGGGATCAAGAGAGTCATGTGTATTTACATATGAAGTTGGGTCATTAGGAACGATTGAACAAACGTTTTCCTTTCTTTTTCCTCTCTTAATGGACATTTGCAACACACGCCGTGTAAATTTGCGACTTGTGCTGTCGCTGCAATTTTCGCTGCTTTAAACTGAGGCACATGCGCGTAAACCGATTCTGTTCAACAAAGGCGCATGCGCGCAAATATAGTGCCCATACGTGTACCATCAGCGTAGAAGTGACAGAGATTGATTTTGATACTAGGGCGCATGAGCACTCTGAATAAATAGCCCAGAAAGCGTCTCAGGCTCACGCGAGACCACCAACACACTCCAATAGCAGAACGTATAGCGTCTCAGTTGACGCGAGGCTGCCTATCTGCTCCAATAGCGGACTACCTGTTAGATATGTCGGCGTTCTGACATATTTTCGCGGGCTTTTTGCTTGCCTAATTGGATGATGAAAACTAATTGGGCCAATCAGCTCCACTAAAAGTAAGGACACTAAACCATCCTCGGTACCTCCCACACTGTTCGCAGACCGCGAAGGGGTACCGAAGGATAGGTGAGTAACCACAAGCTATTCAGCTGTAATTATTGGTTGTGTTTTTGTTGGTTTCTAGTCCCACTATATAGGTTTCCCTATAATAGAAGAAATAGTCTTTACCATCTACATTAGAATGGAATATTATTTCAATTCATGGGCTCCCCAGTGCTCTTAATCTCTGATTCAGGCTCAGAAGTAATATTTCAACTATAGACTCTTCACTAGTTCAAAGAGCAAAACAGAGCTAAAACCCTTACCATTTTTGATTCTATTGTTCTGTGAAGGTGTTTTTGTAATAAAGGTCATTTAGCAAAGACATCATCTTTGTTATAGAGGTCAGTAAGCATTATGACATGTAACAATTAGCGAGACCAGACCTTTGGTCTATGTTTTTAGATGTATTTAGCAATTATCTCAGTCGATGCCAGTTTGCGGCCGCCATTGGTGTTGAACTTCATGATTTAGGGTCATTGATATTTAGGTTTTAATATTGTGATAAGGGGACACTATGGGTACACAAGATGGATAATGCGATTACCCTTCACCCCTGTGTTCTTTCTTACCTTTAGAGCGGGGCCTTGCCACTGAGCTGTTGCCGGTTGAGGTGAGGCATACTCCCACAGAAAGCTGGGTGAGTACATACAATTTTGTTAATTACCAAGAACTTTAAACACCCAAGCAGACTAATGTGTCGAATGGGCATAGTCAAATACAATGTATTATTGACTGAGTAATGTGTTTTTACCTCCATGCAAAGAGTATATACTTTGTTCACCGTTTCAAGTCTAATGGTTTCCTTGACAGCACTTTTCTTTTATCTAGGAATGAAGAAATAACTCTTAAAACTACATATACATGGGATACATGTCTGGTAGGGTGGTTAGATACCACTGATTTATTTTCTTCTGATGATTCAATTAATAACTAATAGTTTGTCACTCATGGTATTCTTTTGCAGTAGCACATTGTTCTCATATGGTCCTGAAGAAAGCCGAGCCAGTAAGCTATCTGGCTGAAACATGTTGACCTCACTTGTTGCCTAGTGATAGTTCAATTATTCCAAACTATCAGGCGGTTTTTAACAGATGGCATTAGGACAATCCTTAAGAAACATATTTTTTGTCCTCATAGTCATTTTTAATTCGCACACGTTCATCACCTGCACTGCACTTCATCAGTTTCCACATACCTTGAACAAACCCAGCGGCTGAGATTCTTTGAGAGTATGCGGTCTAACAATTGTGTATGTTAGCCTTAGACCAAACTTTGGCTACATGTGACCCATCTCTCTTGATCTTTCCAGATGACAAAGTTCCGCCAAATGGGTGGGCTGATGGAAACCTTTCTTAAGCCAGGTTTTGGGCGAGTTGTGGAAAACTGGTGAATTGGGTATTCTCTAGCACTGGAGGTATACTTGTTACTCTCAATAGACCGATTGACTCCCCGTAGTTAGATAAACTCCCACCTAACTCAGCACACAGGTGAAAAGTTCATCATGCTATGTTGCAAATGAACTCAGCAAGGGTGTTTGACTTCTCAATATACTAGCTAATCATGTGCAATGTTTCTTTCAATGACTTTTTCTCAACCATTAGAATTACTTCTTTCAAAAAACACAAGCATGCACCCTAATTTTCAGTGGAGAATTTTAAGAAACAACCAATCATTTCTTCTTTTTCAAGTGCACTGAATCTCAACTACTTTTTTTTCATAACTCCTACTTTCAAACAGCCATTTCATTCCCACAACTCATCTGAATACAAGCACATCTACCTTCAAGATGCCAAAAGTCTGGATTGTGGGTCATAGCTTTGTTCACTGGAGTGAAAAGTATGCAGCAAACAGAGGTATTCCCAACCTTGATTTACCAAATGTGGATATTATGTGGATTGGCCAGAGAGGATTGAGATGTCACCAATTGATACCATTGGTAAAATTCTTTATGCATCTACCACACCCTGACCTCATAATTGTGCACTGTGGTGGAAATGACCTGGGCACTTTGACTGGGGTAGGTCTGGAAATGCTTTTAAAGGACATCTTTGGGCAATTGATGTCACTTTTTCCAAAAACTGCCTTGGTATATTCTAATATATGCCAAAGGCAAAAATGGAACTGGTCCAACCAATTTTGTCCACAGATTGAGAAAGCAAGGAAACATGTGAATAAATCTGTTTCTGCTTTCCTCAGAGACTATGGTATGGGTTCTATATACCACAACAACTTGTGTTACAACATGCAAGGCATCTATAGGAGAGATGGTGTACATTTTACAGATGAGGGGAATAGAGTCTTCCTCTTGAATTTTAGACTCTGCATCGGTACCTACTTGTACGTACAAAAAACACCCACATAACACAACAGCTCTTTTCAGAGCTACCTTACCTCTAAATACTCTAAATTATTTTTCTACTCTAATTTTTTTACACTGTTTTTCCCCGTGGTGCGCTCAGGGTACTCGTACCAGGAAGCGTACATGGGAACGCACCCCGCGCATACCACGCGAAAATTTCAACAAAAAAAATAGTTTTTTTGCCCTTCAGGGACCTTCTAGGCCCCCCTCAGAATACCTAGGGGGTCAGGGGGTATCTACCCTGCCCCCTTTTAATCATTTCCCCCTTTTTTTTCACCTCTTGTGTCTCGATTCTACCGAGACACAAGATGGCGGACTCTCCGGACTGTTTAGAATGTTGACAGACACCCAAGAGCCAATCAGCTTTCCGCCCGCGCACTCCCGTGGCACGTCCGGTGCGCTCCCCGGTACGCATACCGGTAAGCACTGGAAGCGCGCATATAGATATATATGTGTTTTTGAATTTAATTTTCGTAAAAACCACTGGAGCAATTTTCACCAAATATAGAAAAGGCACTTCTGCGTATCAGTCCCTACAATTTTGCAAAGTTTGGTGTAATTCCATTCAGCTGTTCGGGCTGTAGCCTTGTCTATTCGTCCTATGGAAATTATCATGGGGAAAACACATTTTGGGACCCCCCTTTTTTCTCGGCCCCCGCATGACGAATCCCCCTGAAACTTCTAGGGAAGAAGCGGAGCGGAGCTGGCCTAAATTTGTGAAAATTACACGCAAATTCCTTAACAGGCCCCAAAGTTATTCCCAATAGAATGTTGCGGATTACCTATGGTAGCTAGGTCCTAACTATAACTACCTACTGCCGACCGCCAGTAGGTAATAAATATATATATATATATATATACACAAACATAAATATATGTTTTTTAATAATGTACTTTTACAATGTATTTGACTTTAGCACACATGCATTTGCGTTGTAATGGCATGCGTGATAAAGTCATATGCGTTGTAAAAGTTTTAGGAATGATGGTTTTGCGGAGTAATAGTCCCGCGTTATAAAAATTGCAGAGTGATGGTATGCGGGATGTTGGATTGCGGAATATCGTCACATTGTCACCTATAAGTGCACTTTGGAAGGCAGCTGTTCTGCGGATGAGGGAGAATGGCTTGCTTTCAATTTAACTCTAAAAGATCTAAGGCTATTAGGCGGTACTATTGTGTATAGGCAACCCGAATACCATGCTCAGTGTTAGCCCTGGCACCTTGGCGTGTGTCTCCCTTCCATTTTATTTCTGTTTCCTCATGTGTTTTTGTTGGTTATAGATGCTTTGTGCACTGTACCACTGCTGTCCAGTGCCACAGTGCAAGTGTTCCCTATGGTAAATTGATGTATGTATTAGTGACTCCATGATTGGCTGGTTTGGTTTACTTGTCAGACCGTAGTACAGTGCACTGGGTGTGCCCAGAGCTTGTAAACCAAATGCTGCTGGTGCGTTTGCAGCACTGATTGTGCCACCCACAGAAGCAGCCTGTAAAATTGTGTGTTAGGTCTGCCCTTGCAGAGCCTGTGTGCAGTCTTGTACAGCCATGTTGACTGTCATGTTGACTGGGCTAGTGCACCCACTTGCCAGTCCCCAAGCCTTCCCTTTTCTGCATATTAGTCACTCCTATGGTAGGCCCAAGGGCAGGGTGCATTGTAGGTAAAAGGTAGGACATACCCTGATGTGTGTGGCATGTCCTGGTGGTGAATTACAGCCATTTTCGTTTTTCACTATTGCAAGGCTACCTGTTCCCCATAGGCCAAAATGGGCAGTTTGATTATTACATCTTATAATCCTAACTGACTCAGGGAACTAGGTAGAAAATCAAGTTTAGTATGCCTGAACTCAAAATGATAAAATATATCTTTTAGTGAAGTTAGTTTTAACATTCTGTGTTTGAAAATACCACCCTTAGAAAGTAGGTATTTTCTTGCGTAACTATCCAAGCCTGCCTCTGCTAGGTTGTGTATTCCTTGTCTGGAGTTTGAGTGATAGGGGCTAGGGGAGGAATTGCAGCTGGGACCTGAATAGGGCTGTGCCTTCCCTCCACAATGCAGGCTCCACCTCCTGTGGTGCGTCTGACGACCCTGGCCTACACTGTGAAAGGAAACAAGGAGTCATGTAACAAGTCGTGCTCCAGGACTAACCAGAACTGGTTTGGACTAGGCAAAAGCCTCTCTGCCTTCAGAGAACAAAGAGAAAGTGTGTATGAAAAGGGGACCCAGACCCCAGAACTTTAGATCACTTTTTGGGAAACAAGAAGAAACTTTTGCTGAGGAGCAGAATCAGAGAGACTGAGGAGAGACTATACCTAAAGCGTGAGGGGTTGGCCTGCAGTTGTTGCCTGACTGCCAAAGACAGGAGAAAGGACTGTTGTGCTACTTTCATTTAAATTGTGAAGGATATCCAAGGGCTTGAGATAGAGCTTGCCTCCTGCTGAAGTCTCAGGGACAATAGACTTCATCAACCAGCTCCCCAAGAGTTCTTAGGAAGTGCTTGCTGTTTTGTTTGCCCTTTCAACAGACTGCGTTTCACAAGAAGCTGAAAGATCGACTCACGAAGAAGAAGCGTGTAGCTGCCTCTGTCGTCGCATCACCGGAGAAGAGGATCAACGTCACATCAGATGCTGCCGCATAAATGGAGAAGCGTGTCACCGTCGCTGCAGCTGTCGCATCATATCGCCGAAGCACCTCGCATCGCCGGAGAAGAGGATCGGTGTTGCATCAGACGCCGGCGCATCACCGGGAAGCGTGTCACAGGGCCTGTCGCGGCTCAGAAGAATCGTTGAGTCGCTGCACTGCTGTCAGGCGTGTACGCATCGTGTCGCATCAAGATGAAGACACCATTTTGTTCATTACACCGAATCTTCATTGAATCAAGGCACTCCTGGTCGCATCACCATGGAAGCGCAGTAAGAGACCGAAGCATCACCTCCCCACGCCGAGAAGAAACAACGCATCCCCTATGCATCAATAGGGACCCGACGCATCACCGCTCTTGCGTGTAAGGAACAAAAGCATCACCTTCCCTGCAACACTTTTGTTGTATAGTGTTAAGTATTCCAAAGTTACATTGAACTCAAAGTGTCGCATTTTACAAATTAAGAGAACTGAGCTAATTCCACCATTTTTAAAGTACAGTATTGTGGATTTTTGTGGTTTATGGTCTTGTGTTAAGTCTATAAAAAAGACTTATTTTTATACTACAACTTGTGTGGTGTCAATCTGTAGTGTTGTCACTGGGTTACTGTTCTTTACACACTGCTTCTGAGATAAGTCTGTCTGCTCGTGCCAAGCTACCAAGGGGGTGAGCAGGGGTTATTTTAGGAGTGTACCCCCTTACCCTGACTCGACGCAAGGGTCCCTATCTGTCAAAGATACCTACCTCTGCCAACTAGAAATCACTCCACTACCCCTAACCCTAAAACCCTACTACACTACCCACACTACTCCCACCCCTACACTACACTACCCTACCCTAAACCACTACCCCCACACCAAGCACAATCAGCCTTACCTCTTTCCTCGTGGTTCCAGCGTCGCTGTCTCTGCTCCCGGATCCTGCTTCCTGCGTCGTCAGAGGTCCACGTCATTGTGAGGAAACAGCTTCAGTTTCCTCACAGCGATGTGGATAGCCATTACATCGCATGTGTGGTAAAAGCGCTTGCGATGTAATGGTATGCATGGTTTTTACCAGGTGTTGTGACATTGCATGCGTTGTAACACATGCGATGTAATTGCAACGCATGGTAAAAAACGTGTTGAAATAGCTGTGCCCCCCCCCACCCATCCCCCCCCCCCCTGGCAAACCATCTTGGTTGGCTGGTATAAAGCACTGCCCTAGGCTCAAAATAGAAGGAAGAGTAATCCCTGATAAAATTGAGGGCAGGGCAGCTAGCAGCCTCTCTGACTCCTTGATGTGCTTTGGAATGGAGCTGTTTAGTAAAAAGAGGATTTTATTTGTAAAGTATGAGTTTTGAACAGCAGTGTTTGTCTGAATGACTGTAACTGAAAATTACAAACTAATAACGCATATGCACTTTAGAGCTGAGCGAGTCTAGTCTTTCGTGGACAGAATGAGCTAAAAGCAGAATCAAGTACTCAGCCGTCACTTTTATTGCCTAGTACATGATATGGGAAGAAGACAGTGACACCAAATAACAAATAATAACACCCCTCCCTGAAATGGGTCAGGGCCACAGTAGCGATACCAGTTACATAAGTAGGAGAATGAAGCATCCTGCATTTACCTTGGTTCTCCGGCTACTTTAATCGCGGCCCGGCCACCCGCACCATGAAGTTGCGCTGCGTGCACCAAATCAAAAGTTTCAATCATGATGATTGGCACGGGGCTGATGGTGACAATCATCATGATTTAAATTTCTGATTTAGAGAGGCTCCTGGCGCTCATGGAGGAGAGCAGCATGGTAAAGAGGCTGACCAAGTATGAGAACTGGTGAGTTTAGGGCGCCCTCTGCCTGGTAAGGGTGGGCTCTGTGTACTATCAACACTTGTTTAGATCAAAAGCCGCTCTTAATTAAGCCTGCTCTTTTAGTAGGTTTATCTCCAGTGCCACATACGTAGCAGCATAGAGTTAAACATGTCTTTTACATACAGACCAACTAACTATCTCGTTCTCTCACTGATAAATCTATTCATTCACACATACCTTTGACATTTGGGGGAAATCTGCCTATTAGTGTTCTTAGATGACTTATTATACAGTTGGGAATATTATGGGAATCCCTGTACAAAGTCTCCTGGAGACGTAAGCGAAAATAAGTGGTCAGCAACCTAAAATGACAAAGACCCAGTTTTACAAAAAAAACTAGTTCACGGTATGTACATAGTTTCTATGAGACAGCTATGAAATACAGGGCAAAACCATTCTGGAGCAGTAGTAGCAGTGGTGGTTGGTGTAGTGCTTAATTTGTAAAAGTATAACTGATGTGTCCCAAAGTTTTGTTCAGACACTCTCGGAGTTCGGGGTACTGAATACCAAATAAACAGTGTTCATTCCACTTCTTGGCCATTTAATCGACTTCCCAACTCTCCTTGCCTCCTCCTTTCATTTTTGTAGCTAATGTATGTAAACTTTCAATTGGCTAATGGAAGTTTACTACTTTTTTGTAGCGGTTAAGGAGGCACAATCAGTACATCTTTTGAGTGTAGTAAGTGGCTCTATACATATATATATATATATAAATATATATATATATTACCTACTGGCGGTCGCCAGTAGGTATATATAGTTAGGATTTTTTCTCTATGGGTTTTTTGAAAATTCTATGTCTAATAACTTTGGCGTTTGTGGACGGAATCGGCTGAAATTTTCAGGAAAATGGCACATTTTGTTTCTGAGCAGCCCTTGAAAATTTGGGGGGGGTTCGTCCAGTGGGGGCCGAGAAAAAAGGGGGGTCCCAAAACGTGTTTTTAACATTGAGTTTTCCATAGGGCGGTTGGCCTCACTTTTAGCCCGAACGGCTGAATGGATTTGCACGAAACTTGGCAAAATTGTAGGGACTGGTAGCCCGATGTGCCTTTTGTAGGTCTCAATATATGTGCTCCAGTGGATTTTGAGAAATTAACGTTTAAAAAAAGATATATATCTGTAACAGCGGACCGGTTAGCGCTCTGGTTCGCGGACTTTTCGCGCAACGGAGCTTTGTGAAGCGAAGCTGATTGGTTCTCCGGCGTCTGTCAACATTCCAAACAGTCCGTAGCGGCCGCCATCTTGTCTCTCGGTAGGATCGAGAGACAAGAGGAGGTCAAAACAAAGGGGGAAATAACTATAAGGGGGCATAGTAGATCCTCGCTGACCCCCTAGGTTTGATGTGGAGGTTTTAAAAGGGCCCCGCGGGGCAAAAAAAAAACAAAATAATAATAATCGAACGGCTGAATGGATTTGCACGAAACTTGGCAAAATATTAGGGACTGGTAGCCCGATGTGCCTTTGCTAGGTCTCAATATATGTGCTCCAGTGGATTTTGAGAAATTAACGTTGAAAAAAAGATATATATCTGTAACAGCGCTCCGCTTCGCGTACTTTTCGCGTTACGGAGCTTTGCGAAGCTGATTGGTTCTCCGGCGTCTGTCAACATTCCAAACAGTCCGTAGCGGCCGCCATCTTGTCCCTCGGTAGGATTGAGAGACAAGAGGAGGCCAAAGCGAAGGGGGAAATGACCATAAGGGGGCATAGTAGATCATTCCTGACCTCTTAGGTTTGATGTACCATTTTGCCAAGTTTGGTGTAATTCCGTTCAGCCATTCAGGCTGTAGACGTATGTAAATGTCCTATGGAAAATTGCATGGGGAAAACACATTTGAAAGTGTTGAAATTTAGAACCAATTAAAATGTTACTTTGGTTTTGTATTTGTGTGTGATGAAAGTTAATTGGTTATGTATATATGTCAAATGAGAGGAAACCACAGCCATTTTGTGATACTACTGTCTGAGGTACATTTGTGAGGAATTTTTGGTGGTGAATTTCTGGTGTTTGATTTACACAGTACTAACACTTCTGCTACTTTTAAAAAGGTGAGTTGTTAATTTGTAAGGGGAACTATGTTGTACACTTGAAGATAATTTGAAAAATGTTTTCTGTTATTTATTTGCAGTCCTTCTGTTATACTAAATACTTGATGAAGTTAGTTTTATATTATGTATTACTAAAAACGATAAATGAAAGTGATTATTTTTTTCTGCAATTTACAGCAAGCAATTTCAAAATAAAATGGCTCACAATGAAGAGACCGTGGCAATTTCTTTTGAATTGTCCACTACATTGATTGAAATTGAGAGCACCAATAATGAAATATTGTCACAAGGAGGACATGACTTGTATGATTCCATTAGATTGATTGAAATGGACAGCACCAAGAATGAAATATTGTCACAAGGAGATGACTTGAATGATTCCACTACATTGATTGAAATTGAGAGCACCAATAATGAAATATTGTCACAAGGAGGAGATGGCTTGTATGATTCCATTAGATTGATTGAAATGGACAGCACCAATAATGAAATATTGTCACAAGGAGGAGATGACTTGAATGATTCCACTACATTGATTGAAATTGAGAGCACCAATAATGAAATATTGTCACGAGGAGATGACTTGAATGATTCCACTACATTGATTGAAATGGACAGCACCAATAATGAAATATTGTCAGAAGGAGGAGATGACTTGAATGATTTTTTTGATCAATCTCTTGATGGCGAATTTATCGAGTGTTTGGAGACCATAGAGTTACAAGAATCATCATTGCAGACTTTTAATGAGGAGATTCCAGATGAGATGATTGAAGAGGAAATTACTGATGAGGACATGTTACTAGTTGTTTCAAATTTAGAAAATTCTGAAGAATAAATTTATATTTAGAAATCAAAAATTGTTTGAGACATTATTTATTTTTATTTTTAATTTATGAGGTTGTAGCGAAGTGATTGTAGTATAAAATGAGACTTATAGTATAGAGTGCAACATTTTTATGTTACATGGTAAGTTTACTCATATTTACTTCCCTTCTGCCACTATATTATCTCCAATGTGTATTTGACATGTCTTCTTCATCTCCGGCCTCCTTTCTCTCACTGTGTGTCTCCGATGCATCTTATCGCTGGTATTTTGTGTAATTACAGAAGAGAGTAAAATAAAATAGTTCGGAACGTGAAAAGGGGGCAAAGTAGAGTACTCCTCACCCCCTAGGCCTTTTTAGGCGGTCCCAAAAGGATCAGTTTCTGCTTTCCTGAGAGATTATGGTATGAGTTCCATATACCACAATAACTTGCATTACAACATGCAAGATATCTATCTCCTATTACCAACTTTTGGAGATATTCGCGCTAAGCGCGAATATCTCCAAAAAGTAACACCTGCCCTGAGCAGTTCTTAGCCATGTTATCCAATGGGAGGTGGATAACATGGCTAAGAGTATTAGCTCGGTAATGCATGAATATCGCTGACTTTTTAGCGATATTCATGCATTGCGGCCGTTTATTATCGCATTTGCGATAAACCTTGATAATAGTAAGGTTTATCTTCGATAATTTCTGACGATGCTTAGTGGTAAAAAATTGGTTGGTAAGCATCGTTAGCGATAAATATCGCTTAACTTTGGTAATATGCCCCAACGTCTGTTAACGTTCGATTCGAAGGAAATGAGGAAGTGTTGAAAAACATTGTCTGCGCCATCTTGCCTTTTTTGAAATGCCACACTTTTGTCGTGCACGGCAGCCATTTTAGATGTCTTGACCAGACCCACTCTCTGCACGCTGTCGATTCGTAGCATGGCTCCTCACCCTCGTAAGCATCTCCCCCAGGCACTGGTCACCACCGCTCTCTGTCTTATGCATGGGCAATAAACCTTCCCCCATCTGCGCTGCTCTTCCCTGAGAATCACACTCTGTGCCCGCCCGACACCTCCCTTTCGCCCTATTCACTACCGCACCCTCTGACACTCCTCTTCCTCTGTGTCCGAATGTCCAGGCCGGTCCTAGGCTATCAGCTAGCCCTGCAGATGTAGTTTATGGCCCCAGCTGTAAAGAATCACCCCTCTTCAAAGGAGTTATAGTAGATCAAGGCCCACACCCGATGTGATCCGTCACAGCACACGCGTTCCTACTATCTGAAAACCATCCTGTATTGTGATTGGGGAGGGGACCGAGCCTGAAGCGGAAGATTCCAGGAATGACTCTTTGTACATCAAAGTTTTTACAATTATGTGTCACATTAAAAATATATAGCACTCCAACAAAGTAGTAGGAATATAAAACTTTAATAACATATAAATATATACAACAAAACAAAAACAGTAAAAACATTTAAACAACGAAGAGACCGTGGCAATTTCTTTTTAATTATCCAATAGATTTATTGAAATTGACAGCACTAATAATGAAATATTCTTGTCAGTAGCGGTCTGTTGTGCGAATAGTTCCAAGGCAGCAGAACGCGCTGAAATCTAGATGGCACGAAAGTGATGTCTAGTAAGTTGCCGCCCAGCAAAAAACGGCGTGGGGCGCCGCGGGGGTGAGTGAGTCCAGTAGGCACCACAGCTATTCTTACCGGCATTGCAGAATTACTGCTGGGGACAATGCCTGTGCTGTAGCAGGGTCACAGCAGAAACAAAAAGGATTCTGTTGAAGATGTTGTTGGTTTTCAATTTGAAAACAGTTCTGGTGTCAACTGCTATGCTAATGTAGTGGTTAATGTTTTGTTTTCTCTAGAAAATGTAAAAGAGGGGGAGGCAGTCCAAAGTTCCGTTAAAAGGGCAAAGGAAAGGATCGGTGGTTTGAACTATCAGTCAAAAAGGGGAGGGGGTGCAATAATTTTTCCTACCGGGTCACACTGTGCTTTCACCGGAAGTAAGGTCTGCAGGATTGTAGTAATTCAAAGTGAGGCTGGCGCCAGCATGGGAGCGCCGACGTCCTGCGGATACAGTTTCGTCACTCCACGGGCGATCATGGCAGTCATTCCCCATCGGGGGTCGGAGACTCCCGCGGCTCCTCTAGAATCTTCAAGGTCGTGGAGGACTACGGTGGTGGAGTCAACCAGTGACCGGGCCATTTCTTTATGTTGGGCCCGCTCTTGCCAGGTCGACCGCCATTTTGAGAGTTCGGCAGCTACCGGCGATCGCGGGGTCACATGAGCGGACGGGCTCCACCCTGCCGGGCGAGACGTTGCAGCATGGCCACAGTGGAAGAACCGTTATCTAGGTCGTTCCGAAACTGTGCAGCACTGTAGTTGTTAGGATGCCACCGCCTGGAGCGCTGAGGGTGCAGCTGGGAAGCCTCCACCTGGGGAGGCGGGAGAGGCCTGTTCGCACCGTCTCTCCCTCCCAGTGCACCCCACGGCGTCTCGCTTGAGATTTGTTATGGCCGGACCAGGCGATGAGGACGAGGGGGGGGTCGGAGGCATGTGCAAGACATCCCCCTCCAGTGTTGTCGCAGCCATTATAAAAGAAAGAAGTGTCCCGTCCGTCTTCGGGCCGGGCTTCCGGTGGATGTCGGCCGGACGCCCCTGGCTCTGGCCCCATGAACGGGTTTCTTGGTTTATCGGCTGCAGCCGGATCCCGTCGGCCTCGGCCCCCCGACCGTTGGTGGTCGGACCGGAAGAGCATGTGGCGGGACTACCTGCAACTCTCAAGGGCCACCGCGGCCGGACTGGGAGAGAGAGGGGAGGGTCGAGGAGACATTCCCCCCCCCTGCAACTGTTCAGCGTTGTAAAGGCAATCCCCTGGCCGGGTCCCGCTGGTCTCGGCCTCTCCTCCGGCTACACCCTACGTTAGGATCTCCTGGCCGAGGCGTGGCAGCAGGACCTGCCTTATATGGGCTGCTCCCGGCTGGGCGTAGCCGGAACCCTGCCCCACCTTGGAAGTTTCCAGAGTGGGGGTGGATGTTCTACTGACTTGCATTTTCCCTAGTCTATCGATTTTTTTGGCGTGGCAGGCGGTGGGACAGCGAGGGGTGATTTGGTTTCTCTTACTGTTTTTCTGGTCTCTCACCACTGGCATATTTTAACGTTTTCTTGTTTCTAGGACATTAATAGGTTTTATCATTACGTTATGTTATCGTTTCTTTGTTCGTTGTTTAATAAAAGTTCATGTTCATCAGTGGCCTACTGATTTTCGTTTTCCTATTTTTTTCTTTCCAGGTTGTTTCATGGTAAAGTTTCTGTTAACAGGATACAGTGATCACTTCGTTATTATTGCATATGTCCTTTTCACTAGGGGTGCTCTCTGGTCGGGCCAGATGACGTATCTCTAGTAAATGGTCCGGGTGAAAAAGGTGCATCAATCAGTGGGGAGTAGATAGGCATGACAGATTACAACGGGGGAGAACGGTCCGCATTACGTACCCTTTCACTACTTGCAAAGATTTTCCTATGTTTATTTGCAAACAGGGAATACCTCCAAAAAGAACTAATTCCCAAACAGTCAATGTTCGGACAATCAATCAATCAATGAGGAATGAAATAGGTACGACGTGTTAAAGGCTTGCGTTACCTACCCTTCACTATCTGCAAAGGGAGATAGAATATTCCTATTCTTCCTCGTTTGCAGGTAGAGAAGATCGTTAAGAGAATTAACTTCGAACAATTCAATGCTCGATTGAAACAATCAACAAGGGGTACTGTGAACACAAATGAACGCCGCTTATATACATACGCATTGCTATTTTCAACAGGTTGTTCCTAATGTTTCTATTTTAGCGAGGTCAAAAGAGATCCCATTAGTGGCCTACTGATTTTGCTCGATTCCTTTTGTTTTTTTACACGATTTTTCGCTATCTGCAAAGACTAAACAGAGTATTGCGACTCTGTGCTTGTTTGTAAATAGAGAATGAACCAAAGAGAACAATCAATCAAATGGAGAGAGAAGCAGGCACGACGGATTACAAAGGGGGAAAGGGCTGCGTTAACTACCCTTCACTATCTGCAAAGAGAGAGTACTCCTAATAGAAATGAGGGGTGGGGGGCAGCAATCAAAGCAGATCAGTGTGCATAAACACGAAAAAAAAAATTCTTACCACGTACTTGACATTCGACAGCTTATGATATTTGCTATTAAAAAACCATTGAAATTCACTGAAAAAACCATAGGTTATAGACCATATATAGTTAGGAATTAGCATTTACAAAACCTTGAAAATTCACTGAAAAAACCATAGGTTATAGACCATATATAGTTAGGAATTAGCATTTAAAAAACCTTATTTTACTCACACAAAACCATTGAAATTCCATATATAGTTAGTTGCACTAACTATATATTGCGCACCCGCAATCCACTGCTGATGATGTCACATATTACATCATTCATGACATGGTCAGTGACATCACTGATGACATCACTGATGACATCTCAAATGACATCACTGATGACATCACTGATGACAACATCCAGTGACTATGTTTCTGTAAAGTTAAAATATGTCTTACATATTGAAGAATGAGTGGATGTATAAGTGTCTGGACGAAGGATTTAGTAGGTGCATGACTGAATGTATGAGTGAGTGATTAAATGTGTCTCACTGAGTGCATGGGTTAGTGACTAAACTGTCTTAATTTGTGCATCATTATGTCTGTTGTTCTGTAAACTGCTGCATGTGTTGATCAGTAGCTATATGAGTAACTATATGGGTTATTGATTGATTGCCCAAGTATTTGCATGGGAGACTGAGTGTGTGTGTGGCTGGATGGGAGGTGTGTGACTCTGTACAGATCAATGTGTACTTGTATCAATGATTGTATAAGAGAGTAAGTATGTGTTAGTATATGGTTGAAAACGTAAGGTGCTCTATGTTTAACTGTATAGAGTAGAAAATGGAAGTGTGATTGATTCTTTACAGGACTGACTAGGTGTGTGAGTAACTCCATGGATGAGTGGCAGAGTGTGAGTGTCTGTATAGGTGTATGAGTGCATATGATAGTGTTGTAAAGATGAGTGATTGTATGTATGAATGATTGTATGGGTGAATGAGTGAATGTGTGTGTAGACGTAGGAATCAGTGAGTACGTATGTAGTAACTAGTATTGGTGTGTCAATGGTTTCAAAAATTATACTCTGTTTTTAACACTGGGTGAAACAGAGGTTATATTAAAATGTGAGGAGATGCATTGTATTGTCACATGAATGATATCATCAGTGATGTGATCATTGATGTCAAGTGAGATGTCATCAGTGATGTCATTTGAGATGTCATCAGTGATGTCATCAGTGATGTCACTGACCATGTCATGAATGATGTAATATGTGACATCATCAGCAGTGGATTGCGGGTGCGCAATATATAGTTAGTGCAACTAACTATATATGGAATTTCAATGGTTTTGTGTGAGTAAAATAAGGTTTTTTAAATGCTAATTCCTAACTATATATGGTCTATAACCTATGGTTTTTTCAGTGAATTTTCAAGGTTTTGTAAATGCTAATTCCTAACTATATATGGTCTATAACCTATGGTTTTTTCAGTGAATATATATATATATATATATATGTCAAATGATGTGACTATGAATAATGGCGTTGGATCACTGACATAATATCGACAGTCAATATATCGGCTTACCAAAATATCGAGGTAATAATATAGACTGCCAAAATATCGACTTCCTTCTACAAACAGGTAAGTACAAAAATATTGACTCCAAAATATCGAAAGGAAAAAATAAAGACAGTCAAAATATCGATTTTTTAAAATATTTTAAAAGTAATTTTAAAGTACTATAATAATAAATATAATTAATTAAAACATACTTAAAATACTTAAATAAACTTAAAACTTATAAATAATTATTGTAGCTTAAAAAAATATATATTTATTTTTAAATACATATATATATATATCTATATATACGTATTATTAACAAAACATATACAATATTTTTTCCGTTTGATAGTGAGAGGTTTACATTTACTATTTCCACTCCAGCGAGTGCAACAGTATGGAAAGCGTTGGATAGCGTAGGGGTACATTTTAATATCCCCACTGTAGTGAAAATAAATTAATATAAATCACATAATTATGAATTAATCAATTAATACATTTTAATTACCAATTAAGAATTAATTAATTACCAATAAAAAATTAATAACCAATTTATTTTAAAAAAATACCAATTAATTAATTATCATGTTTAATTAATTATATTACATTACTTCCCACCCTATTCCCCTATAAACCAACAACCCGCTACTAAAAATAAAATATTATTACTCACATAATTATCAATTAATCAATTAATAAAAAATATTTACCAATTAAAAATGATTTGAAAATGTATTCTAAATAAATACCAATCAATTAATTAATTAACATATTTAATTAATTAAAATTAAATTACTTCCCACCCTATTCCCCTATAAACCCACAACCCGCTACAGAAAAAAATATTATTCACATAATTGTCAATTATCATTTAATTAATGATCAATTAAAAATTCATTACCAATTAATTCAAACAAATTACCAATTAATTAATTAACATATTTCATTAATTATAATTAAATTACTTCCCACCCTATTCCCCTATAAACCCACAACCCTCTACAGAAAATAATTTACTAAAATTAAAATATTTATCAATTAATCAATTAAAAGTAATTACCAATTATATTTTAATTAATTACCAATGAATAATTCATTAACAATTAATTCTAAATAAATAACAACAAATAAATTAACATATTTAATTAATTATAATTAAATTACTTCCCACCCTATTCCCCTATAAACCCACAACCTGCTACAGATTTATATTACACAAAAAATAAAAATGAATATTAACTTACCTAAACTTCGATATTTTTGTTGTCTATATTATGTCTAGTCGATATTATGTCCATTCTATATTTTTGATTCGATATTATGTCTATTCTATTCGATATTAAAATGTTCTAGTCGATATTTTGGTAGTCTATATTATGTCTAGTCGATATTATGTCTATTCTATATTTTTGACTCGATATTATGTCTAGTCGATAAAAAAACTCGATATTTTGACTAGTTACCAATGGCGTTGTATACAATTGATTCCTGTAGGTTCCTTTCCAGACTTTGAGAGTGATATTATACACAACGGAGATGTGTTTTCATAGTGCGCCCGCTTTTGAATATTTGGAAGTCTGATGTATTGATGATGGAGGTGAGTCTCACGCTCGCTTTAGTGTTGGCAATAAATTACATTTAGGAACACTAAATATTACATTAATAACAAGAGTTTTTTATGTTGTTTGAACACGAAAGGTTACTGGAGGTGAAGTTTACTAATGAGACCCCGCCCCTTGGTTTATCAGCAATCCAAGACGCTACATCAATTTTGTATGGTGAGCCACTGAGTTGAGAGTCCCACATTAAATAATGTTCTCCTATAGTACTATAAATCCCAATTTTAATATAGATATGTTTGGGTTTTTTGTATAGGTTACACACACTTTGTATAGTCCTGATGAAGACCCCAGATTGACAAATCAAGTTTTCGCATGATAAGGAGGGGTCGAAACGTCAAAGTATATGAAAAATAAAACGTCAAAGTCAGAGTTGAATAGGAGATTGTGGAATTCAACTGTGATATTTGACACATGAATGCCTTATAAGAATAGGATGTTATATGAACTAATAATCTTTATATGTGACTAGCTTACCCGTTGCTGCGATCTCAGAGGAAAGGTGTCATTTATATTCAAACTTATTCTATTTTAATATGGAAAACATTTCAAAGTGTCGTTTTAATTCTATTTATTTATTCTAGTGCTTGTGGATACACAATATTTTTTTTTTACGTCTGGTGCGTACACAAATAAATCAAAAGGTTTTCCGACACGTGAGCTGGGCACATACAGTTGTCCATATGAGAAGCACGGATTCTCCAAATCTAGTCCACACACTTGCAGCGATTGTCCTTGTGCTTTGTTGATGGTCATTGCAAAAGCGCGTCGCACCGGAAACTGTAAACGTTTATCAGTATTCGGAAATGGTATGGGGTGCCCTGGGGCGGCCGATATTTAAAAAATGTTTATTCCAGAAACCTTCGCGGGTGTGTACTCAACAACTTTCCAAAGTTTCATGGCGATCGGATGAATGGTGTAGTAATGCATAAAGGACAAACAGACAGACAGACAGACATACATTCGTTTTTATATATATAGACTATAATTTTTTGTATATTGCAATGTGTTGTGATTTATATATGTAATCATTTATACACTGTATTTGTATAGCTTTTTGTATTTGATTGTGCAAATATTTTAGTGTTTATTTGTGTGTATGTACTATACCTTTAACACATATGAACTGTTTGATTGGCCTATGTATTATTATTTGAGGTAATCAGGAGACTTTTTGAAAATAGTTTTTCTATCATTAAATGATTATCCCCTGGTTGGTGGGTTGAATTCAAATCTTTAAGGATTCCTAGAGATATAGGTAGCAGAACCATTGTTCGTTTACTATATTATCCCCCAGGTTCTGTACACAAACTGGGTAACCTTATTGATATTAATGGTGTATGAGAGGAGACACTGGTCTGCGAGGGTTTTTCCTTCCTAAATAATTTGGCTGTATCATATCAGACTCTTTGTCGTACAGTGAAGAATGCATTGCACAACTGATTCAAGGACAAGAGGAGTTGTCCTTAATTGAAGCTTCCTCTATACCTTTTGATAATGTAGAGACTGCCCTGGACTATATTAAAGAACTTTCCAGAGAAATTGAAGATCTTAGAAAGGAGATTTTGGGTGATGGTGCTTTGGCTAATGCCAAAGAAGCATTGGAAAGATTAGACAACCATCTAGTTGAATTTAATAGGACTAATTTGAATCGGAAAATTGAGAAACTTGCCCGTGATATCAAACTGTATGATAAGAAAGTTACATATCCTTACTCGATGACTGATTATTACAAACAGGATAATCAGGGTCACTTCATAAATAGAGGGAGACGGTGGGGTTGTAAATATCAGACTTTTTCAGACTCATCATACAGCAGTGGTGAAAGTGACCATGAACAGAACCACCCGGCACAAGTAGACAACAAACATTATCTGGTCCAGGTTATCAAGGCGATACATTTCAAGGAACGCATTCTTCCAATCTAACTACTGGGCCTTTTTAGGCGACAATGGATGGCAAGCTCCCAGAGGGGGTGGACATCCCCAGGGATGGGTAGAGGACAGAGGACACAACAGGGGTTGGAACAGGGGCAGGGGCAGGGGGCAGAGAGAGATGACATTCTATCTCCAGACACACGGGGAGATATCCACCAGGAGACAAACATGCAGGTGGTAGTTAACCCCATCAACCCTATTGCCTGGCCTCAGATACAGGCCATAACACTAGCAAATAATAAAGTTTGTGAAACAAGTAACCCCATTATTAATCTCTCCAATTCCGAACTTACATCTACTGAAATACCGGTCCTTTCAAAGGGGCTACGTTTTGTACTCACTGCTCCTTGCAGTAGTTTTGATACCAAAATGGAACTTCATTGATTCTTTAGAAACCTACGATTGAGACACTTTTTCTTCAAGAATCCTAACCCTTCTTATGAGAGGAGAAGTCCAGCTACACCACTGAGGTTGCCCTCCACGTTTATTCCACCGACGCACCAGATGTCTTATAAGATTATTGACTTTGAACAAGTTGTGATTAGAGATGTGTTACAGTTATTCGAAACCTCTAAATACGTAAAGCAAAATATATCCATAGAGGAAGGAACCAGTCTTTTCACCTTAAAACAGACCGATGGGGTCATAATCAAGCCAGCCGACAAAGGCAGTTTGATTATGATCCGGAACAAGGATGATTATGTATCTGAGCTTTTGTCCCAACTTGATGTTGTTGAGAACTATCAAAAGATCTCAGACGATCCCACAAAACCAGTATCTGAACTCATTCACCAACTGACTAAGAAAGGGTTAGAGGAAGGCTATTTGAGTGACCATGAATTTGGATACTTGAACCAAAGGGAACACATATCCCCACCATATACATTTTACCTAACGTGCACAAGAAACGAGATAAACCACCCAGCAGGCCCAGTGTGTCCAGGTTTGGTTTGATTCTTGAATCAATATGTCGGTATATAGACATTTTCCTACAGCCTTGGGTTCCGAAGACTAGATCATTCATAAGAGACACCATGGAAGTGATTAATTGGGTGGAGGATTTTCCATTTGATAAAAGTACACATTTCTTAGTAACTATGGATGTATCTTCTCTCTATAGGAGCATTCCACAGGGAGAAGCACTAGATGTAGCTAGAAAAGTCTTGGAATATAGAGAAAGACCACACTTTGTGCCAACTGACTTTATTATAGAGCTACTAGAAATAGCTATGAAGACAAAAATGTTTGTGTTCGAGAAACAATTTTATTATCAGACTAAGGGTATAGCTATAGGGGCCGGGTTTGCCCTGGACATAGCTAATCTTTTCATGGCTGAGTATGATTCTAGATTCATTTACAGTACCGATAACCCTTTCACAATCAACTTCATTCTGTGGAAGCGGTATATTGATGATGTTCTCAAGGTCTGGAAGGGAGACTCTGAAACTGTTGAGGAATTCTGTACTTGGCTTAATGAAAGATCTAGAGATATCAAATTCACGATGAAATACAGCTATGAGGAAATTGTTTTTTTTTAGATCTAGCGAATAAACATGATGAAGGAAAACTGTATACAACATTATACAGAAAACTTTTTGAACAGAACACACTTTTAGGATATACAAGTCATCATCCACGCAATCTGAGAGATAATCTTCCCTATGGGCAGTTTCTCAGATTGCGTAGGAACTGTTCCCGCAGATCTGATTTTTTCGTGAATCTGATGCATTCATTGTGAGACTTAGAGAACGAGGGTATCCACGGGGTCTCTTAAGGAGATCTAGGAAAAGAGCGTGGTATTGCCACAGGGAGACACTGTTGGTGATCAATCCTAAAAAAAGTAAAATGAAAGAAAGGATTATCTGTGTCTCATCTTTTAGTGATAGAAGTAATGATATAAAGAAGATCATTACAAAGAACTGGCCTTTGATAACTGATGACTTAGGAACTAAAGATCCACCTCTTTTTGCTTTCAAAAGGGGCCGTCAAATAAAGGACCAAGTTGTAAGTTTGTTTTTAAAGACACCTGCACCACCTGACCTACGTACACAACTGATGTTGCCACCTCTACAGGGGCACTGCAAATGTAGTACTTGCAAAGCCTGTGAATTGGCAATTGAACAAAAGAAATTCACTTACTGACAGAGAAGTTATCATCTGAAACATCACACAAACTGTAATTCAACTGATGTCGACCCCCAGCCTGTGACAAGGAAGAAGGGTGCAGCTAGGATTGACTAATACCACTTTGGTGGAACCCGCTGTTAATCCTTTAAATTAATAAACACGTCACAGGTGTTGTGAGATAGGCAGGCAGTCCAATTCCATCCCTACTTCCGCCTGTCCACTGGTATTTGAATGAAAGGACTGGTTTCTTATGTGTATCAGTTTTCTTTGTTGAAATGTTTTTTATGTTGCAATTCACTTCGAATGTATCTGTTATGTAAAAAGTTATTTTGGTGTCATGAATTTTGAGTATCCACTGTGAACCCCTGCACACTTGTATATATTGCGCACATTATTGTATGTTATTGATTCGACTGTTTTGACATGAGTTTCCTTTGAAAACATATGGTTCGATTAATGAAACTTAATTATAAATGAAAATAAATCATTTTGTGACAAAAACACGTCTGGTTCACGCAACACAAATTGGTTGCGGGGGCAGTAATTCATTACAAAACAAACCTGACTAGCCACCCTTGTTCTGTTTAATAGTTGTTGAGGTCCAGGCTAGCCAGCAGTAGGACCCAATACCTTCTTTTGTGTACTGTTTTGTTTAAAAATATGACATGGTGTGAGATATATACGGAGTTCAGTATTGTTATAATGGTTTCGGCTGAGTCATTATGTACGCTATAACTTAAAATAATTACTGAGCTCCGATATATATAATAATTTTTTAGCTAATGGTCATAGCAGAGTCATTATACGCTACGTCTTAAAATAATGCAGAGCTCCAGTTTTTTGCTAATGGTCTCAGCTTAGTCATTACAATATAATTCATGTTTTTCGTATACCGTGTTAAAACTTGAAATGTCTATTATTCATGCTACAATGGTTGCGTGTGATACTTTACCTAACTTAAATTGGGAGGTATTAAAGGCAGCTGATGAGCCCCTTTTAGTTGAAAGAGGGCCTGAATAGTGGTCTCGGCTGAGACAGTACATACGATATGACTTAAACTAAAACTTAGCTCCGATTTTTGCTAATGTTCTCGGACAAGCCATTAATATATATCTCATGCTTTTCATATACCGTGGTGAAGCTTGAAACGCCTACTATTGATGCGGTAATGGTTGTGTCTAATATGTCACCTAATTTGATTTGGGTGTCAGTACATTCAGCGGATGAGCCCTCTTAGTTGAATACGGGCCTCCAGAACAACGAGGTTTAACCTTCGATGTATACGCACTCGAATTTGACTACGGTAGAACCAGAAAGTACGAATGGTCTCGGCTGAGCCCTTCTTGTTGATTAGAGATTTCCATGACAACATAGACGTATGTAAACGTTGTGGACATCATCCACGTCATTCAGTATCACAGTTTTTTTCAATCATCAAAGGCACAGCTGAGCCAACGCGTTTCGTTCCCCTTTGTGCCACGGGAACCTCGTCAGGGCTAAACAATATATTTGGTATGAAGTCAAACGTCACGTATTTTGGAAAATATTGTCCTTGTAGTAGGTATACCAATGATATAAAACTTGTTAGAACGAATCTGAGGATACCACATTCATGTTCCCCAAGCGTTTCATCAGTTTGTCCTTTAATACAGTCCCATTAATACCAAAAAAGCGCCTAAGTTGCTCGCCGTTCTGTTTGGGTGAAGGGTAATTGCGAAAGTTGACAAATAGAAGCCTTAGTCGGTAGACCTTTGCACCCAAGGAAGGGATTGTGTTTCCCCTGCATAGAAAGTACCTTGCTTCAAATTGTGCGAGGTTCCGACAGTAATTGATTTGGGAGCCGTTACTTTTTTGTGGCGGTTAAGGAGGCACAATCTGCATAGAATATTTGATGAAGTGTGGTTCCAGGATTGATTTAACCACTGGATCAACGTATGCTCTTTCGAATTACAGACATAAAAGGAGGTTCGTCTTTGGAGTGTAGTAATTGGCTATATATATATATATATATATATATATATATGTATATTACCTACTGGCGGTCGCCAGTAGGTAGTTATAGTTAGGATTGTTTTCCATAGGGAAATCGCAACATTCTATTGGGAATAACTTTGGCGCCGGTTGAGGAATCTGCCTGAAATGTTCCTCAAATTTGCCTGGCGGGTCTCCGCTCCTTCCCTGAAAGATTGGGGGGGGATTCGTCAATCGGGGGCCGAGATAAAAGGGGGGTCCCAAAACATGTTTTCCCCATGTTAATTTCCATAGGGCGGTTGGACTCCCTTTTAGCTGGAACGGCTGAATGGATTTTCACCAAACTTGGCAAAGTTGTAGGGACTGGTAGCCCGATGTGCCTTTGCTATGTCTCAAGATATGTGCTCCAGAGGATTTTGAGTAATTTGGGTTTAAAAAAACATATATATCTATAGCCGCGCCCCGGTAGGCGCACCGGGGAGCGCACCGGGCGCGCTACACGAGTTTGCGTGCGGAAAGCTGATTGGCTCTCGGGTGTCTGTAAACATTCCAAACAGTCCGGAGCAGCCGCCATCTTGTGTCTCGGTAGGATCGAGACACAAGAGGTGGCAAAAAACAAAGGGGGAAATGACCAAAAGGGGGCAGGGTACACCCCCCCCCCCCCTGACCCCCTAGGTTTGATGTGGGGGCCATAAAAGGCTCAGCGGGGCAAAAAAAAAATCCTACTTTTTTTTCGATTTTCGCAGGGGGAGCACCCGGTACGCGCACCGGGGAGCGTACCGGGGAGCGTACCACGGGGAAAACCCAGTGAAACAGTAAAATAATAATTTAAAGTGCTTAGAGGTAGGGTAGCTCTGCATAGAGTTGTTGTGTTGTTTGGGTGTTTTAAGTACCAACATGTATGTACCAATGCTGAGTCTTAAATTCAATGTAGACCGTCTCCTCTGTAGATAATTTGCATGTTGTTACAGAAGTTATTGTGGTATATGGAATCCATATCATAGTCTGTCAGGAAAGCAGAAACAACATGGAGGCAGGAGATGAAAAAGAGATGTCAAATACACATTGGAGATAATAAAGTGGGAGAAAGGAAGTAACTATGAGCAAAATTACTATGTAACACAAAAAAGTGGCACAGTATACTATAAGTCTGACTTTATATTATAATCAATTTGGTACTAGTTTATGAATTACATATAAAAATGAATATTGTCTCGAACAATTTTTGATTATTAAATATAAATTTATTTTTCTGATTCTTTTTCAAAATTTAATAAAACTTCTAACAATATATTTTCTGGAATGTCCTCATTTTCATTCTGTGATTCTATTGCTTCCACACACTGAACTAATTCATGGTCCAGTGACTCATCCATAAAATCAAATTCATTATTCTCATCAATAATTTCTTCAGGGTTGTTCTCCAGAACAATTTCGAAAGAAATATTCTGTTCTCCTTCCATTTTCTTGCTGTAAATTGCATAAAAAATAAATATATCAGTAGAGATAGGGCACTGTTGGGTTTAAGTTCAGACAGGTAGTTTTGATTTTTTAACAGTGAAGTTATCTTTGGGCAGTGTATGGTATCAGGCTGGAAGTAGAAATATAAAAAAGTGTATGTGATAAAGCCTAAGTAAATTCATAATTATACCAGAGAAGCCTAACTCCATCCATAACTATAACAGAGAAGCCTATCTCAATCTATAACTACTACAGAGGGATAGTATATAACTATCAGAAAATGTTTTCCAAATTAACTTAAAGTGCACAACATACTTCACTTTCCAAAATAACAACTTACCTTTGAGAAAGCAGTTGAAGTTCTCAGTGAAAATCCTTTTCAAATGTACTTCAGGAAGTAGTAGTCAAAATGGATGTGTTTCCCTCTCTTTTTTATATATATTCATGTACATAACCAATCAAATGTCAGGAAATAATAGTAGAAAATGAAAGTAACATTTTAATTGGTTGTAAATTCTAACACTTCAGATGTGTTTTTGTCATGTAATTTACCTCAGGATATTTAGACAGGGCTACAGGCTAAATGGCTCAATGGAATTCCACCAAATTTGGGAAAATGGTAGGGACTGGTATGTAGTATTGCCTATTCTATATTTGGTGAATTTCTCTACAGAGGTTTTAATGTAAATTAACTTTTACATTTTTTGGGAGCGCTTACCGGTGCACGCCCCGGTATGCGTACCGGCAGCGCAACGGGAGTCCTATATTTTGTGTTTCGGTAGATTTGAGACAGAAAATAGAGGACAAACAACATTGGGAATGGGTATAAGGGGGCACGGTAGGCACCCCTGACCCCCTAGGTTTTCTGAGGGGGGCTTAGGAGGCTCATATAGGCCAAAAAAAAAAATATATATTATTTTTGTGGGAGGAGCGCCTGGTACGTGCACCGGGAAGCGTACCGGGGAGCGTACTTTGGTGAAAATTAGTGAAAAAAGTTAGAGTAAAATAATCATTTTGAGTGATCAGATGTAGGGTAGCCCTGAAAAGAGCTTTTGGGTTCTGGGGCTGATTCAGGTACCTACAAGTAGGTTCCAATGCACAATCTTAAATTCAGGAGGAATATTCTATTCCCCTCATCTGAGAAGTGCACACCATCTCCTCTGTAGATATCTTGCATGTTGTAACGCAAGTTGTTGTTGTATATTGAACCCATTCCATAGTCTCTCATGTAAGCAGAAACAGAATAATTCACATGTTTCCGTGCTTTCTCAAATTGTGGACAAAATTGGTTGGACCACTTCCATTTCTGTCTTTGGCATATATTGGAATATACCAAGGCAGTTTGAGGAAAAAGTGCCATCAATTGCTCAAAGGTGTCCTTTAAAAGCATTTCCAGACCTACCCCAGTCAAAGTGCCTAAGTCATTTCCACCACATTGCAGAATTATGAGGTGAGGGTGTGGCAGATGTAAAAAGGTTTTCACCAATGGTATCAATTGATGACATCTCAATCCTCTTTGGCCAATCCATTTTATGTCTACATTTGGTAAGTCAAGGTTGTGAAAATTTCTGGTAGCTGCATACCTTTGAGCCCAGTGGATATAGCTATGTCCAATAATCCAGACAGAATACATGGTGAGAGGAGGTTCTGGTGCAGTCAGATGAAGTGTAGGAATACAATGGCAGTTGGAACAGTAGGAGTTTGCAACAAAAAAAAACTGTGGAGTTTCAGTGCTCTTGAATCATAAGCAATGATTGGTAGATTCAGAAAGTTGAAAACTGAAAGTTAGGGTGCATGGTTCTGTTCTGTGAAGGAAGTAATTTGAATGGTTAAGAAAAAGTCATTTAATGAAACATTGCACCTCATAAGCTGGGGTATTGAGATGTCAAACATCCTTGCTGATTTCATTTGCAACATTGTAGAATAAACTTTTAACCCTGAGAGCTCAGTGAGGAGGGAGTTGCTATGGTAACAGGAAGAAAGGGCTGAGGGGGGGAAGGGTTTTGGTTTGAAAATAGAGAGGGAAGAGTTTTAATTGGTAACAAAAAGGGATATGTGGTAGAATTAGAGGTTTTCTGTGCCATTAATGGTTGCAGTGCCTGGAGAACATACCTTTTGCTCTGCTAAAAAAATATTGGTGTGTGTGTCTGACACTGTTTTCAATGTCCTAAAGCATTTGTAAAGGTAAGTAATGATTTATTTAATATAGATAGAGAGTTGTATACTGTATGGAGAATGTTTGGAAGCATATTGTGGTTTTTAAATGTTGTTTGTGTCATGCTTTTTCATAATGGTTGGTAAAAAGTTTGTACTGCATAGAGGAATTGTATTTTGTAAACTTGTGAAGTTTTAGTAGTGACATGGAATGCTTGTACATAGGACCTGTGCTGTGTTTCTTAAATGTGAGGTCAAAAACGATTTTGGGGAAAATAAAAGGCTTTTATATTTTTGAGAAGGAATAAATAGTGTCTGCATGCTGAAAGAAAGAAATTTGACATTTTCACAATGATGTTACCTGTGTTAACTCAGTGTAGGAAGCACATTGAGTTTTTTTGCATAAAGGAATTGCATTTTGTAAAATTGTGAAGTTTTAGTACTGACATGGAATGCTTGTACATAGGACCTGTGCCGTGTTTCTTAAATGTGATGTCAAAACCGATTTTGGGGAAAATGAATGGCTTTTACATTTTTGAGAAGGAATAAATAGTGTCTGCATGCTGAAATAAATAAATTTGACCTTTACACAATGATGTTACCTGTGTTAACTCAGTGTAGGAAGCATATTGAGTTTCTTTGCATAGAGGAATTGTATTTTGTAAAATTGTGAAGTTTTAGTAGTGACATGGAATGCTTGTACATAGGACCTGTGCTGTGTTTCTTAGATGTGATGTCAAAAATGATTTTGGGGAAAATGAATGGCTTTTACATTTTTGAGAAAGAATAAATAGTGTCTGCATGCTTAAAGAAATAAATGTGACCCTTTCACAATGATGTTACTTGTGTTAACTCAGAGTAGGAAGCACATTGAGTTTCTTTGCTGTTGGTTTGTGTCATGTTTTTTGAGAATGGTTGAATTTCAGTAGTGAAATTGAATGCTTGTACATAGGACCTGTGCTGTGTTTCTTAAATGTGATGTGAAAAACGATTTTGGGGAAAATGAATGGCTTTTACATTTTTGAGAAGGAATAAATAGTGTCTGCATGCTTAAAGAAATAAATTTGACCCTTTCACAATGATGTTACTTGTGTTAACTCAGAGTAGGAAGCACATTGAGTTTCTTTGCTGTTGGTTTGTGTCATGTTTTTTGAGAATGGTTGAATTTCAGTAGTGAAATTGAATGCTTGTACATAGGACCTGTGCTGTGTTTCTTAAATGTGATGTGAAAAATGATTTTGGGGAAAATGAATGGCTTTTACATTTTTGAGAAGGAATAAATAGTGTCTGCATGATTAAAGAAATATATTTCAACCTTTAGAGGAGTTAGAGGAGGTCAGTCCTCTCCACTGTACTCATGGACACTGAATGCTTGTACATAGGACCTGCACTGTGTGTCAAAAATGTTAATTAAAAAACGATTTTGGTGAAAATTAATAACTTTTAGATTTTTGAGAAGGAATAAATAGTGTCTGCATGATTAAATACATATATTTCATCCTTTCACAATAATGTCTCCTGTGTTACCTCAGATTAGGAAGTAGATTGTGCAGATGAGGTGAGGCATGTCCAGAGGGACAGAGGAGGTGAGGCCTGTGTTCAAGACTGTAGTGGGAGAGAGGCCTTTCCTGGAGAGCGTAGGTGGTGAGGCCTGTGTCTAAGAGTGCAGTGGACTAGGCTTCATGAAGCCTATCCCCCACTGCACTCTTAGACACAGGTCTCATCTTCTTTGCACCCGTGGACAGACCTCTCTTCCACTACACTCTTCAATACAGGCCTCATCTCTTCTGCACCCCTAGACAATCCTCACCTCATCTGCAACCCTGAATAGACTTCAACTAATCTGCATCCTTAGACAGGCCTCAGCTTATTTACACCCTTGGACATGCGTCACCTCATCTGCACCCAGTTACCATCAATTATACTCAATACATTGAGGCCTGTCCAGAGGACACAGATGAGGTAAGGCTTGTCCAAGGGTGAGAGGAGGTCAGTCCTCTCCACTGTACTCATGGGCACTGAATGCTTGTACATAGGACCTGCACTGTGTGTCTAAAATGTTATTTTAAAAAACGATTTTGGTGAAAATCAATGACTTTTAGATTTTCGAGAAGGAATAAATAGTGTCTGCATGATTAAATACATATATTTCATCCTTTCACAATAATGTCACCTGTGTTACCTCAGATTAGGAAGTAGATTGTGCAGATGAGGTGAGGCATGTCCAGAGGGACAGAGGAGGTGAGACCTGTGTTCAAGACTGTAGTGGGAGAGAGGCCTTTCCTGGAGAGCGTAGGTGGTGAGGCCTGTGTCTAAGAGTGCAGTGGACTAGGCTTCATGAAGCCTGTCCCCCACTGCACTCTTGGACACAGGTCTCATCTTCTTTGCACCCATGGACAGACCTCTCTTCCTCTACACTCTTCAATACTGGCCATACCTCTTCTGCACCCCTAGACAATCCTCACCTCATCTGCAACCCTGAATAGACTTCAACTAATCTGCATGCTTAGACAGGCCTCAGCTTATTTACACCCTTGGACATGCGTCACCTCATCTGTACCCAGTTACCACCAATTATACTCAATACATTGACGCCTGTCCAGAGGACACAGATGAGGTAAGGCTTGTCCAAGGGTTAGAGGAGGTCAGTCCTCTTCACTGTACTTATGGACACTGAATGCTTGTACATAGGACCTGCACTGTGTGTCTAAAATGTTAGTTAAAAAACGATTTTGCTGCAAATCAATGACTTTTAGATTTTTGAGAAGGAATAAATAGTGTCTGCATGATTAAATAAATATATTTCAACCTTTTACAATAATGTCACCTGTGTTACCTTAGATTAGGAAGTAGATTGTGCAGATGAGGTGAGGCATGTTCAGAGTGACAGAGGAGGTGAGGCCTGTGTTCAAGACTGTAGTGGGAGAGAGGCCTTTCCTGGGGAGCGTAGGTGGTGAGGCCTGTGTCTAAGAGTGCAGTGGACTAGGCTTCATGAATCCTATCCCCCACTGCAGTCTTAGACACAGGCCTCACCTTCTTTATACCCCTAGACAGAACTCTCTTCCACTACACTCTTCAATACAGGCCTCATCTCTTCTGCACCCCTAGACAATCCTCACCTCATCTGCAACCCTGAATAGACTTCAACTAATCTGCATTCTTAGACAGGCCTCAGCTTATTTACACCCTTGGACATGCGTCACCTCATCTGCACCCAGTTACCATCAATTATACTCAATACATTGAGGCCTGTCCAGAGGACACAGATGAGGTAAGGCTTGTCCAAGGGTGAGAGAAGGTCAGTCCTCTCCACTGTACTCATGGACACTGAATGCTTGTACACAGGACCTGCACTGTGTGTCTAAAATGTTATTTAAAAAACGATTTTGGTGAAAATCAATGACTTTTAGATTTTTGAGAAGGAATAAATAGTGTCTGCATGGTTAAATACATATATTTCATCCTTTCACAATAATGTCACCTGTGTTACCTCAGATTAGGAAGTAGATTGTGCAGATGAGGTGAGGCATGTCCAGAGGGACAGAGGAGGTGAGGCCTGTGTTCAAGAGTGTAGTGGGAGAGAGGCCTTTCCTGGAGAGCATAGGTGGTGAGGCCTGTGTCTAAGTGTGCAGTGGACTAGGCTTCATGAAGCCTATCCCCCACTGCACTCTTAGACACAGGTCTCATCTTCTTTGCACCCGTGGACAGACCTCTCTTCCACTACACTCTTCAATACAGGTCTCAGATCTTCTGCACCCCTGGAGAATCCACACCTGATCTGTAACCCTGAATAGACCGTTTGCTTTTTGTCATTACTTTGTTGTTTGGTAATAGTGGTCTATAATGTGCTATTTTTTTTCTTTAACAAAGATTGAAATCAAGATTTCAAGAGTAAGGAAAGATGCCCTCAAGGCAAAGAAGAAGGAAAGATGATCAGCGGGAAAAATCAAAAACAGCAACGGAATTACAGCACTCCTCCACAACAAATACTTCAAAAAACAGGAAAAAAGCTCCTGGTAAGACAACTAAGTCTTTCAAACGGAACATATGTAGATTAAAAAAAATGTTGGACAGCATGTAGAAAAAGAGAAGGAGAGAGTCAATTTGAAAAGGAAGGAGAGGCTCTCAAAAAATCTTACTACTGGAGCAGGAGAGAATAATATGTATAGGAATAGAAGGCAGAATCCGTTTAGAGACATTCGTAAACGAATGTTTCGCAATAAGGTGGTTTTAAATTTGTTATAAAACATTAGGAAAGGTAAACAGAGAGCTGCTTTTTATAAGAAAAAGAAAAGTGTAGAGAAGATTGTTGATCAGGCTTTTGAAGTTAAGAAAAAAATATTCATTTTAATAATCAATAGAGTTAGGACACTTAACAAGACAACTGATGTTTTCAAATCAAACAGTAGATGGAAAAGAGTAATTAATCTGACTAATTTTTGTAAAGTTTTTTCAGGAGAATGGATGCACAGTTCAAGTTGTGAGCCATTTTTTAATGAGGAGAGTTACTTCCAGGAGAATGATTTAGTGCATGCAGTTGACACCAGTGGTCGAGCATATGAGGTGAAAGACGGTTGTCCGATTGAAAAAGAGAAACTTGTGCCTAGAGAACCAGAAGAGGTGTTAACTGATGAAGTTTTAGGGAGACGTACTAAGGGTCCAGTGTACACTTGGAAGTGTAGTAGTATTTGTACTGTGCGACAGGAATCAATTGATTTGTTTTGTAATTTCTTACGTACATTTAGTAAGAAAACTCTAAAACAAAAAATGGCGTTGTTGCAAGACTTAGATCCTTGCAGAGTGAGAGAAAACACAGGTTTGCAAGGGCATTCACTGGCTTGTCTTTCTAGAAAAGTCTGTCAGAGTGTTTTTCATCATTTTAGGATGTTAGCAGTGCATCATACCAAAATGAGGAAATTAGTGAGAATGTTGTATTATGCAAAAAGTCCAGCACTTAAGCTTAAACAATTAAACAGTGCTCTTTTGCATGGAACTGAATCAGATGTGAAGAAGATTTGTGAAGAAATTGAGATTTCTTATTTTGGTGAAAAAGAGGACAGTGTAGAAATTGACACAGAAATTCAAGGTAATGTGGAAGACAATGTACAGATTTCAAGTACAGAAAAGTTTGACCAGGAAATTACCAGGTTTAAGGTGAAATCAAGTGAAAGGCCGAATTGTACTTGTGTGTGTTGTCGATGAACTCATTATAAGCATCAAACTAGATTAGTTGATTTATATGTAACAAGTGAAAAGATAAATAATTATGAGTGGAAGGATTTTGCAACCTATTTGTGGGTGGAGAATTGTTTTGATTTGAGTTCTGATCAGCGTATTTGTAAATATTGTTATGATAAATTAAATCAAAACAGAATGCCTGCTAGAGCTGTTCATAATAATCTGGAGTTGGTAGAAATTCCTCCTGAATTGATGGATTTAAATACATATGAGTCTATTTTGATTCAATGTGTCCATCCTTTTCAGGCTATTGTTCGCATGGAGCCTAAGATAGGGAAATTGCTTCCTTCAGATTTACAGAGAGGATTAAAGGGAAGAGTTGTTTATTTGCCTCTAGATTTCAAGAAAAATATTGATACAATTGGTGTAGAGAAAGTGGAAGAGGAACCTCTGGTTATTCTAGTTAATGGGGTTCCGACAAAGAGTAAGAAAATCTGGCAAGATTTAGTGGATGTTAGGAAAGTCAAAAAGGCAACGTTGTATTTGGTCAAAAACAATGAGTACTACAAACATGTATGTGTTGAAGCAGAGGAAACAGCTGCAGATGAAGACAGTGATTGTTCAGCTGGCCAAATTGAAAAAGTTGATGTATCAAGAAGTGAAGAAATATATGAACATTATACTGTTCATCCTTTGCATTCCAAAGAAGTGATGGGGAATGCAATTGACTTGTTTCAAATGAAAGCAGCAAAAGGAAGTCCCATTAGTGTATGGGAAGAAAGTTTGGAAGCTCGTTGTTTTCCACATTTATTTCCAACAGGTCGAGGTGGACGATATGACGAACGACCACTTCAAATTCCTGCATCTGAATATTGAACTGTAAGATTATATGCTGAAGATCCAAGGTTTCGTCAATGCATTCTCTATTTGTTTCATCTACTGTATGAAAGTGACTTGTCTGGGCTTTCTTATGCAATAAACTATATACTGAAAAGTGGAGCACATCTGCAAAATGTTTTGGCGAGGGACTTTATGGAGAAAGTGAATCTGCAAGATAATATTTTGGAATCTCATTTAATCAATCTCATGGCATGTCAGCGTGGTACAAATGAGTATTGGTACCGGCGTCATGGGGAATTGAAATGTACGCTAAGAAACTTAGGAACTCCTACATGGTTCCTCACTCTTAGCTGTGCTGAGTATGCATGGAACGACTTACTTCAATTTCTACGAGAGGCAAATGCAAATATACAAAATATAGAATTCAAAACTGCTGGAGAACTGTGTTCTTTGGATCCAGTGAATGTATGCAGATATTTCATTCATAGATTTGAAGCTATGATGTCTTTTATTACCAACAAAAAAATCCTCCCCTTGGAGAGGTTTTGGATTTCTTTTGGAGAAAGGAGTATCAAGCGAGAGGTGCTCCTCATATACATATGTTGTTGTGGATTAAAGATGCACCCAAATTTGGAACAGATTCGGAAGAGACAGTGATGAGCTTCATTGAAGAGTATTCAACATGTGCTGTTCCGAAAACTACCGAAGAAAACAGTTTAAGGCAACAAGTTTTACGCTTTCAATCCCATCGTTGTGGAAAGTACTGTCGTCGAAAATTCAGAAACAAGGACAAGTTCTACACAAAATGTCGTTTCGGCTTTCCACGACCAGTGATTTCTAAAGGAAGAGTAAATAATTTGATGTCTTCTTTGCGACATACTGTGATGAGGAAATCACCAAAAAATACATATAATTTAAAAAGAAACGAAGAGTCCAAGTACATCAACGACTACAACCCAGTGATTTTGTCCATGTGGAATGCTATCATGGATATTCAATTCGTTGCTGACAACTCTATTGCTGTGGCTCGATATGTGACATCTTACATCACAAAAAAAGAAAAGACAGAACTGAAGGAAATATGGGAGGACATTTCACATGAAAAGAGTCTAAGCAAGAAATTATATAGTTACAGTCTGAAGATGTTGTCGCATCGAGAAATTGCAGCATATGAATGTTCTGATCGATTGTCATCAGCAAGTCTCTATGCCAAATCTAGAACCATCATTTGAATAAGTCTAGGTGTTGCTGCAACATGAAACTGAGTTTTGAAATCTGTACAAGAGATAGAGTATTTGGCGGAGAAAGAACCAGAAAGTACAGATATTTTGAAGACAAACATGTTGGATACATACTATCCAAATAGAAGTCCTCACCTTGAGAACGCTTGTCTCTATGAAGTTCTGCAAAGATATATTTATAAGAGGAACATCAGAGAAGATATCAATAATGGAATATATGCTGTCATTGGATTTGAAGGATGTCTAGTGAAACAGTGAAAAGGTCATTTGATTAATCATCGAAAATTGAGTTGTGAAAATCCAGACAAAAGAGAATTTTACTATTTGGCTCTTTTGCAACTCTTTAAACCATGGCGTACAGAAGAGGAACTACTTGGAGATTTTCTCTGTTATGAAGACTCTTTTAATGCAACCAAGGATACCATAGAATGCCCTGTTTTTCCAAATTATCTGCAAATGTTGAATGAAGAAATAGAGCAAGAAGCAACAATTGCTGCAGAGATTGCGAGAGACAGTTCTCAAGACAGCCAGAGTTCTGCTTCATTGAGTCAGGATCCACTAGGAGGACCAATTATCCAAAATGAAGCCGCCACTGCCATGCATGAGGTGGAAAGAGCTATGGAGCAAGCTCAAGAGGATGTAATTAATTTAGAAGATTTGGTGAAACAATTAAACCTTGAGCAGAAACAGATATATGACGAAGTCACAGAACAGGTTGAACATGGATTCAGTCATGAGAAGAAAGAGGGCTCATGTATACATCATTTCAGCCTGTCCAACTGTACGTGAGTGGAGAAGCGGGAACTGGAAAAAGTTTTCTGATTAAAGCAATTGCAACTTATCTGCAGAAAAGGACTTAATCACCGCTGTCTTGTGTTGTTACCGCTCCAACTGGGCTGGCAGCACATAATATTAAAGGGATTACTTTACATCGTTTACTGATGCTGCCAGTGGAGCATGATAACAAATTGCAATACCACAAGCTATCTGGAGATGCGTGTTCCGAAGTTTCCAGAGTCCTGAAGAAAATGAAACTTCTTATCATTGATGAAGTAAGCATGGTCTCAAATCTAATGCTTGATTTTGTGCATTTGAGAATGCAAGAAATTCTTAGAACAGACTATGATGTCTTATTTGGAGGAAAACACATTATTGTTTTTGGAGATCTACTGCAGTTGACTCCAGTGAAAGGACAACCAGTGTTTAAAATGGTCACACATGAAGATAAAATATCTGGTTGGGCATTGTTGGTGGCAATTTTCGAAAAGCCTCTCAAGAAGAGGGAAACACAAAGGACTGGACTCAGTGGCTAGAGCTATTTAAGAAAAAGAGTGGCCAACTGCTAAGACAATCGGACATGACGTCTCTAGAGTCCTCTCTCTTGGTTGGAAAATATAATTGTGCCCTCCTCCTCCTCCCTCCAGCTTTGGTGCACGGTAATCAGTTGTTCACAATCGACTGCTGCTAAAAATAATAGTACTAGGCCTAGACGAGAGAAAGTTAAAATACACCACTTTGGGGTGTCCAAATTGACCATCATATTATTTACTGATTGAGCCTGAGAAAGAAAGTAAAAGGAAGCCTTCGAGTCTCATTCTCAAAAAACATGCATAGAATACCTTCGTTGGGCATGCAATCTGCACAGCAGAGTAGTAGTACTAGTAGTAGAAAAGGACCGATGTGTTTTCTGAGACATACAGTAGTACCACCACCAGGCAGTCCACAAAATATAAGGGGAGAGGGAAGGCTGACTGAAAAAACAGAATAATTTATAAAGCAAGCTACAGACAGACTAATAGTACAGAGTCAGAGGCAGTTAGATTGATGTAAAAAAAGTTGGTAGGTAAATGCAGGGATAACACACATTTAGAAACAGATAGATCGAAGAAGATTTGGTAAAAAAAAGAATAAGGATATGGAATTAAGAGAACAAAAAAAATAAGGTGCAGTAAAGTTAGGGACATATAATTATCAATATTAACAACAGGAGGACTTACTGGGGCCAGCAGCAGAGCAATCCTGAGAGGCACCTCCAGCTCCCAACTCGCAGATCCCGTCTTATTCTTGCCCCTGGATGCTGATCATGTAAGACATAATAAAAAGACAAAAATTGATTTGTGTGAAATAATAAATATTTAAAAATTCACTCCAAAAAGATTTTTTGACAGGAAACGGCAGTTGTAATAAAATTGACCTATCTAATCAGATCGACTAGTAGTAGTAGACTAGTATCGCGGTTGTGGACTGTCATACCTCTTTATTATTCCACTGTTCCACACCGATTCCAGAATCCTAAACCTAAGTACCACCTATCCCGCCTATTCCAAAGACTTTGGAATGAATTGTCAAAAATTATATTTGCTTCTTCTAAGTGCCGATCTCATTCACAATCATCAATCAATCAACCCCCTTTGACAGGCCAATTCACTAAGTCTGCATTTATTTTAGTTCCCAAAAATGCATAGATGGACGCAAACATATTGCATACACCATATTGTTGGTTGGTTGCTGATGCTAAGTTGCTATATTATTCCACTCACTAACAAACTAGAAAAGGTTCTACTAAAGAGTCAGCAGCACGTGACAGAGGACGTGTCATGCGGACCACCAAAAAAGTACCAATTAATACTGAGATACTAACTTTAACTACCTAACACTATCTTAGTGACAGGACAAAGGAAAATATTCTTTCTTGTCTGCATTACCTAACTTATGGTTTCTAACCCCTCTTACAAAATCAGCCCAAGCGAGTGCAAACTTGCAAACAAGTAATATGAGTAGCGCCTTTCACCTGTCTAGAAGAATAACAATCACATAATATGAGATTTTTAAATGTAACTTACTAACATGTAAGCAACAGTATTCTTGCTATTTGTGAAAAAAATAATATTTGCAATAACACAGAACAGAACACACAATAGTAAAAAATTAGCTACTCACAAAGCCTCACGACCTCAACACCTAGCAGGTCCTGCTACTGGTTCAGGATGTTGGACCACCGGTGAGTCAAGTGGTTGTGGGTGCGCTGGACCTCAGAGAAGTGAAACACTATGCAGCACACACTCGCCCATCAGCGGTGAGGCTCCTGGATCCTGTACTGGGAACCAGGCATGCCGCCTGCTGCCACGTTTAAGGGGATGTAGCGCTGCACAAAAAAAAACAGTGCAGCCACCTCCACCGCAGAGAACTGGAGCATGCACTAGTCTCGGGCATGGTTCTGGAGGACGGGGGTCAAAAAAGAAAATGCATGAGTAAAATAAGTCAGGAGAAAAAGAAGGGAAGTAAAAAAAATAAAGCAAGTAGAAAGAAAAACAGTACAATAATGCAGTAAAAGTAAAACAAATAATGCAAAATATACGCTTAGGAAGAGAGAGGATTGATAATAAATAAAAAAAGAGCAGAAAAAGGTTTTAAGAACAAGGACTGAAAAGATATAGGGAGGATTCAAAACAGGCCCCAGAACCATAACAAAGACTAGAAAAACAAGATGGCCACTCCCATTGGTGACCGCGTGGAGAAGTTTGCACGATATTTCCCACCGAACATGCAATCTCATGAGAAACATCTCACGCGCATGCGGAACAAGCAACTCTGCATGCTCGTGGAACTCAGCATAGCTTTGCAGTGTTTTATTTGTTACTTTGTGGAGGTCCGTGTATCACTGCTACAGGAACTCCGACCTGGCTTAGATAAAAATGTTTTTATAGGTACTAAAATATGGTAAAGACTAATGTTAACTTTATTTTTTTCTCAACTCTGAAGTCCATCAGTCATACTTTACTTAGATAAATAGAACCTTTCCCCATTGTGCTCTGCTTATGACCTCAGTGAGTGCATCACTCCAAGACATGTACATTGATATTATGGATGACATCACCGATGACATCTCAATTGACAGCATTGATGACAACACAGGACATGGTGGGGGCACAAGTTCTAGATCAGAAATTGTTGTTGATATACTCACCCATTTCATGACATGACTTTGGGAACATTATGTATGATGGTATTTAACATGTAATGTGTGGGAATTAAGGTTACCTGAAAAAAAAACTGCGATGTGGACCTGGGTCATATGACACACTTTCAGATAATCCTGCCGTTTTTTTATCAAAGAGCAAATGGTATTCCAAGACTTTTCCTTTACAGATGATTTTAAAAAATGCAGCAAGCAAAGTAAGCCAAGAATGAAAGGAAAAGGATCACACATGACATGGGACATTTTGTCAGCTATAGGACTCTTTTACCTAACTGTAAAATGTTTGTAATTACATGTTTGTAATTAATATGCCATAACTGACTCAATATTGTTTCAACTCACTTTACTTTTTCAAATTATGTATGATGGCACTAAGCATTTAATATTTGAGAATAAAGATTGAATTACTAAAATTCTGTGATGTGAGCCGGATCTTGTGTCACCCGTTTAGACAATCCTACATTTTTATCAAACAGCAAGTGGCAGCCCAGAACTTTTCACTTAATTACGAGAAGTGGCACATCACTGCGTGAAAGCAGCGATGTGCCACTCCTCAGTGCGACCTCCTATTGACACCAATTACACAATATGATGCATCATGTCGCAAGAAAGGAAGGATATGTCAGTATAACTAACTTATCTCTCTTGCTGGTGTTGTGTCAGAAGCCTGACGCAACTCCAGAAATGTTCCTTTCACATGAGGCAAGCCCAAAGGGAATGGGCCTGCTTTACCCTTCCACCTGCCATGAGGCAGGTGTAAGGTTGTGACGCATAGGCGTCCTAGAAGTGGTGCAACAAAATCTCATAGATTTCGCTGCGCCACTCCTACGACCCTTTCTTGCAGCAGAACGCCAACTCTGCATACATTATTCTTGACTCAGGTATAATGTAGCGCAGGGGCTTACGAAGTGACGCATCTGCCTAGATGCGTCACTTCGTAAATATGGTGCATCATAGCACATTATTTACACCACCGCCGCATCACTATAAGTGATGCAACGGCGGCGCAATACTGGCGCAAGGGGCTCATAAATAACCCCAATAGACATTTGGATTTCAAAATTGCTGCAATTAGAGTAAATCAAGAATGAAAGGAAAGAGACCTCACATGACAATGGTCATTATGTCAGCTATCTGGCTCTTCTGCTTAACTACAAAGGGGCATATTATCAAGGGGGTTTATCTCCGCTTTTTTGGCTTTAATTGCCAAGAAAGCGGAGATAAAATTATCTCCCTATTACCAAGCTGTCGCTAACACCAGTTAGTGACAGCTAATAGGAGATAGCGACCATCTTGGGCCCCGCTTTGCATGTCAGTGATATTTATCACTAATGACATGCAAAGTGGGCGTGCCAAGATGTTAGCGACTGGAAACAGTTGTTAACATTGCTATCTCCTATTACCAACTTTTGGAGATATTCGCGCTAAGCGCGAATATCTCCAAAAGCTAACACCTGCCCTGAGCAGTTCTTCACCATGTTATCCAATGGGAGGTGGATAACATGGCTAAAAGCATTTGCTCGATAATGCATGAATATCGCTGACTTTTCAGCGATATTCATGCATTGCGGCCGTTTTTTATCGCATTTCCGATAAACCTTGCTAATAGCAAGGTTTATCTGCGATAAAAATCGCCGATGTGCGGCGATAATTTTTGTCTCTAAACAAGTTAGAGACAAAAATTATCGCTAGTTGTTGGTAATATGCCCCAAAGTTTCAGCAATTAATATGTCAATTATTAATTCACTGCCCTTAGTGCGTTTAAAAAAAAATATTAATCATGTTCCTGTGAAAGGTGGGCTAAAGAACTCTGCTGAATAAATGTATGGCGGACGTTATTCCCAACATCATGGTTTAATGCCCTTGTCGTGTTGCCGCCCAACTAATTATACTCAGATCATCATGATAAATCATTTTGTTAGTGATCAGTATCATTGAGACGACTTCTAACTGCTGGGTAAATACATTTAACGAGTCTTCTGGGAGCTATAAATTTCAGGTAGACGCTGATTTATTTACTCCATAGCGAATACATGTCTAAGCTCACAACTGCCACGAGAGCTATTTGATTCTATTATTTCTGTTTTCGCTGGCAGATGGCTGTAGACATATCTTGTAAATCCGCCCAATACACTTCCTCTTCAGCCTTTAAAAAACACCAGTAGCACTAAAATACTGTTTATTGAAAACTTACTCACACACAGAACTGCTAACTGTAAAACACTGAACCTTTACATGCTGTCCCCTGGTCAACAGCAGTGCTGGGCTTCTGTTTACTCAACTCAGCACTAAGATAAAAGCTATATTAAATAAACATGTAAGCATGTTTTAAAGGTTAATTGAAGTTAAAGAAAGGAAATAACTCATGAGTCCTGCACCACTTAGCTCTAGAAACACCTTAACTTTATAAGACATCTAGCTGCAAAAGAGTAACAGTCTAATGTCTAAACACAATTCTTAAAGTATATTCCATTATAGTTTAATTATTTCAGCACAGGAAACGTTTTTTTTAAAACACACATCCTGAAGTCATGCATTTCAGATCCTCATATGTGTTAAAGAATAAACAAGAGGGAAAGGAAAATAAAACAACTGCCTAGGATGGGAAGCAGCGTTTACATTGCATGTTTTTACAACGCTAACCATTACAACGCAAGTCGTTTCTACGGCTTGCTGCAGGGGGCGCTCTAAACTAAGGAATAGTATAATTTATTTATTCCAACACCATCTCTACTGTTGCGCGTTAAGTGGAAAAGCCAAGATCACTCCCAAGGTTTTGGTTTCACATTGTGCAATTCAGATATTAAATGTATATGGTTTGCTTCTCACACAACTAACTTACCACCGGCCCCCACGGTCACCCCCCCAGCCAACCTGCTGGCATCAATGTAGCCCCCAATCACATCACAGACCAAACTTTTTTGCCCCATGGAAAATGTTTGTGAGTTCCCATGCTGTAATAGGGCGGTCCGCAAAGTACGGCCTGCGTGCCTCTTACAGTCTGCCAGGCTTTTCTATGTGGCTCTCATGTAAAACAACAGCAGTCACGGATTCAGCGCAATTTCTGCTGTGATTCCTCGGGGAGGCATTCGCCAGGAAAAGCATCAAAGGGGCATGCGCAGACAATGAGTGTCTTACATGCTCTCCCCTGCCCTGTGACTGCACTGTTACCGGGGAATCCAAAATCTGCATTTAGAACCTACAAACATTTCTACGACTTTGAACAAGTGAAGTGAAACAGGCCGGGGGTCCTGGGCTGCTACCAGAAAGTTGTAGCAACTGTAAAATATGAAAGCAAAACTTCAGTTCAACAGATGGATGCCCTGTATGCTCCTGGACACATTGCTATTACAAACACATGAACACCAGGAAGGCCCACAACCAGGGACGTGCAGCAGACGACATGCAGCACCCTGCACTGTCCCACCAGTACGAGGAGGCAACTACCACCAATCAGCTTCAGGCTTGAAGGTGTAACATACACGTAACTCACTCCTTTAATACTCGAGTGCTTAGCACACTCCAGGCTCCTCCAACCTACAGGGTTAACGAGCCGCACCCTCATTATCCCCAGTCTGCGAGGATGTTAACTACTAGCACCCTAATTCAAGCTGTAGGGTTGGAGTAACATAAGACATCCCACTCCTCCAATGCCGTATGTCTTAGCACACACATAGAAGGCTCCTCCAATCCAGGTTGAGATCCTCTCTGCCCCAATGATTAACTGAAGACAACACTCTCTGCGTGGCTTTTTTCCATGTGGTATAATTGGTCCACCAAAGTCCCTACCATGCCATGTCCCACCCAACTTAGCTTCGCCCCTAAATCACCTCATCCCGAATCACCCTCCCACACACCCCTTCCCACATGATCATCTGTGTGGCTGGTAATAACCTAGACCTTGCATTTCTGCTCCTGAGGAAATATTTGTGAGTACCACTGCTGTAAAGGATACTGTTAGATGGCGAAGGTGCAACAAGTAGTGACAGCTGATTAGTAATTTTTAGTTTCAGCCAGAAATTGTATTGGGTCTGTGTCCCAAGATCTTTTTCTATTTTTTGCTGCTCTCAGTCCAAAATGCTTGTTTCCCATCTGTGTAAATAATCTATATGTTAAGTAAATGATTTACTGTGGGCTGTATCTTGTGCTTTTTATTCAATATTTTCTAAATTGTACAGCAAGTATGACCAACGTGTAAGACAAGCTCATTCTAAGGGGCCAATTAAGATGTCGTTAGGAAGGGCTCCGGATGGGATTCGGTATTGTTGAATCCGATTTGGAACCCTTGTTTCCTACCGAATCGGTCACCTTTCCGGACAACTGAGTATGATGAAAGGATGCCAACCAGGCTGTCCGAATCAGTTTGGAATGGGATTCTGGGAGCCCAATTCATTTGGAGCTGAATTGTACAGCCCAATGGCGACAGTTACTGAACGAGCGAGTATGATGACCGATTTGGTCACCCATTCCGAATTGGTTGACCAAGATGAAACTGCTTTTGGAATCGGTCTTTGGGGGACCGTTGCGGGCCCCCCTCTACCCCTCTACCCAGAGGTGACTGAATGTGGCTCATGCATGTACCGAAGGGACCCCTCTTCCCAACCATGCACAATGTGGCAGGCACCATAAGGTGTCTGCCCAGGGTTCAAGGTTTCCCCATTATACAATAAGCAATTATTACAATTCATTAAGCATAAAAAACAATAAAGAAATCAAAAAAGACACTCAGAAAAATATTGGAAAAAGTGTATGAATTATGCACATTTTGTTTGTTTACCCCACCCCCTTCCCCTTCCGCTCCTGACCCCACCCTCCCCACCCATAAAGAGTTGGGCTCATTCGAGTTGATAATAAATCGGGAAAGGGTTCGCTACTACTTTTTGAGCCATCTAGTCAGCAGTGCCCATATTTTTAAGCCTTTACACCGGGTCCGCAATCCCCTCTTTGCATAGATATCTCTCTTGAAGTTATAGTTTGCCAATAAACGAGAAAGCCATTGATGAAAACTAGGGGGGCTTTGATCCAACCGCACTGAAGCCAGACATAAACGCAGTGTTCTCCATACCTATACAGTTTTTCTCCTGGCCCTTGTAATTGTGGGTCTTCCCCAAGTCCAATCAAAGGCGAAGAGAGAATATAATCGACCCCTAGCACCTCTTTAAAGAAGTTAGATATTCCTTGTTTCAAAATATTTAAAGAGTTACATGAGTTAAACATGTGATCTAGATCCGCCTGAAACAGTGCACATGGGGGGCATTGAGTTCCTTTCCCTGTCCTCCATTTAGAGATTTTTTTGGGGATATAGTAAAGTGAAAAACAGGATTTGTAATATTGTACCTGAAGCCTAGCTGGAATTAAGATTTTCTGCTCTAATTCGGCTGAGTAAAAAAAATATTTTGCCCGAATGCCTATCTCTGTTTTCCATTTGATTGCTCGAGCCTCCATATCATCCGGCATTAATGAGTTAAAATAGCTGTAAACGTCCCCAATAGAAAACAATCTATTTTTCCTTAACCTATCTATCATCTCGTTATTGAGAAAGCCAATTGACCCTCCCCCTTTTTTGCCTAGAACATCTCAAATCTGGAGGTATTTATAGAAGTCTCTCCAATCCAAATTATACATCTCCTTAAGGTTATCAAAGCTAACTATGTCGGTTAAAGAATAGAAATCGCCAAGTTTGGACAGGCCGGCATCACATCATTTTTTTATGATAAGATCTCTAAATATTTGCGGCAAGATTAGGATTATTGTCTATCGGTGTAGTGATTCAGGCGGCCCAGCCCTAGCAGTTTCCCAACTAATCTCATAATTTTGTGCCCACCTAATAATGATTTAAAGGGAACCTTCTTGTACTGGCTATCGTTCAGGAATCTCCATAGCCAACCCCATGCGTTTTTGCCCATTATAAGTTCAATAGGCGTAGATATTTCCTCCATGATACTATTTATTGACTTTTCAGATATGAGGGTTAGATTACATAGCATGGTAGTGGCCCAATAGTATAATCTAATATTTGGTAGTGCAAAGCATCCCCTTTCTTTCGGTAAAGATACAAATGTGTATGCTCTCCTCAGTTTTCATATGCCCAAATGAATCAAGAAAATAAATCTTCAATTTTTTTCAAAAACAGATTATGTTATGTTATGTTATTTTTAATTTATATAGCGCTCAGATGCCGCAGCCAAGAGGCGTCCCGGCGCTTTCCAAAGATGGTAGAACACAACACAGCAGAAATAACCAGAAAAGCAAAGTTAAACTGAAGAGAATAAGAAGGTTTGTAGTGCCTTCCTAAAAGGGAGCAGATCTGGGATGGAACGAAGAGTAGTAGGTAAAGAATTCCAGAGAGCAGCCGCCAACACTGAAAAAGAGCGTCCACCCATTCTAGCTCTTTTAAAGCGGGGCACAATGGCGAGATTTGAGCCTGAGGATCGAAGGGCTCTGGAAGGAACATAATGTTGGATTGTCTGCAGTAGAATAGGAGGGGAGGCAGACTTAAGAATTTTGAAAGTTAAGCACAAAGCTTTAAACTTAATTCTTTGCCCAACAGGCAGCCAGTGTAGGTCTCGAATAGTACGACGGGCAGAGACAAACTTCGGGAGGCCGACAGGCATCCTGGCCGCTGCGTTTTGCACCCTCTGAAGGCGGGCCAGTTCTGCCTGATTCACACCCAGAAACAGAGAGCTGGCATAGTCCAGTCTGGTAAGAACCAGTGCTTGGACTATGATCTGTCTGGTGTCCGCATCAAAAAACTTGAAGATGGGTCGGAGGCATTGCAGGGCACCAAAACATGTACCAGCTACACGTTTAGTGTGGGAGGTGAAAGAAAGTTTGTCGTCGAGCCACACCCCGAGATTTCTAACTTCAGCAACGGGGGTGGGAACAGGGCCCAATTCAGATGGCCACCATTGATCTCCCCAGAGTCCACCTTCCCTACCAAAAATAATGACCTCGGTCTTAGAGGCATTAAGTTGTAGTCGGTTGTTCGCCATCCAGCCTGCCACAGCTTTAAGGGCTGACTGAAAGTTAGGGGCATCCATATTGGAATCACCATTGAGTGCCACCGCCAGCTGTGTGTCATCGGCGTATGACACCATGGTGAGACCAAAACTATGGGCTACCTCCGCCAATGGCTGAACATACAAATTAAAAAGGGTAGGACTAAGGGCCGATCCCTGCGGGACACCCTGATGAATGGGGCGAGAGGCCGAGACAAAAGGAGGTGTGGATACTTTGAAGGTTCGATCCGAAAGAAAGGATCGGAACCACTCAAGTGCCAACTCTCCGACTCCGGCCTCCATGAGACGGTGCAGAAGGATCTGATGGGAAACCGTATCAAAGGCGGCACTTAGATCCAATAGGATCACTGCCGCCGTCTGACCCTGGTCCAGCATCTTCCTAATGTGTTCCACCACGACCAAGAGCGCAGTCTCGGTGCTGTGGCCCGCACGGAACCCATTCTGGGAATTATCCAGAATATTGGATTCCTGCAGATGAGAAGATAAAATATGATTAGCATGAGATTCTGCTAATTTTGCTAGCCAGGGAAGAAGGGAAATAGGCCGGTAGTGTTCAGATTTGGTAGGGTCAAGGGCAGGCTTTTTAAGGATTGGGATCACAGTCGCCTGCTTCCAAGCCCTGGGAACCGTACCGGTGTTGAAGGACAAATCCATCAGACTGTGCATTGCGGGGTAGCAGCACTGGGCGAGTTCCTGAAATTGAGTGGGTCTCATAGGGTCGTCCGGGGAGCCAGATTTGACTTTTGTCGTTAAGGCTTTAAACTCCTCCATTGTGGGGCTGGGAATAATAAGCAGTGGTTTAGAAATCGTAGAAGCAATGATATTTTCCCTAATAGGGACCTGAGAGAAAGACCTGTAAATGGCTTCTACCTTTTCCACGAAGAACGAGGCCAGATCCTCACAATGGGATTAGTGAATTATAAAGGACTTGCCCTTAAAAAATACAAATATGTGGGGGAAAAAAGCATTTTAATTATATTGCATCTGCCGATAATCGACAGGTGTAACCTATGTAGTCTCATTTATTCAGTTTTAAATTTAGTGATCAAAGGATCAATATTACTGTCAACAATTTTCCCGACATTGGCCAGAATATCAACCCCAATATATATGGCCTTTTCTACCTGTCTCGTATTGTTAGCCATATTTATATTGCTGCAAACTCTTTGGGTTTTAGTGCCATTAAGGGAATACCCCAATCTCGCCGCTTCCGCCTCTATCTCAAACACAGCTGATTCCGGTTCAGGAGTGACTATAGCAATGTAGTCAGCATGGGCCAAAGTTTTAGTTTTCCCACCCTGAGATTTGATAGGCCTAATTCTCCTGTTAATTTCAAGTTTCTCTAAAAAGAGGTCTATGTAAAGTGCAAACAGCAGCAGGTAGCTTGGGCAGCCCTGTCAGGTACCTCTAGTTATTTCAAATGAGTCTGTGAGAACCCCATTTAAAGAAAGTGTTGCTCTAGGATGAAATATATAATTTTAAAGTCCTGTATAAGTCCTTTGCTTATTCCGACCCTTGACAGGGTCTACCATAAAAAAGGAAAGCATCCAGCAGTATAAGTGTTGTTGGCTCTCCAGAAATGTTAGCGGCAGCAAATCGTGAGATAACTCTCCTGATATGATCAGTTGTGCCACATCCTGGTATAAAGCCATGTTGTCACGGTGAATGACAGCAGCTACGCGAGTGATGAAAATTTTAGAATATATCTTGCTATCAGCATCAATTAAAGTAATAGGTCGATAAGAGCCAGGTTCTAGTGGTGATTTATGTTTTTGAATAGCTTTATTTCGATATATTTGTCATATCATAAAAGCATTTCAATACAAAAACAGTTACAAATATAATACAATTTAAGAATTCGTCCCTCTATACAATTTATGCCATATATCAATATACAGTTTTTTTATAGTCATCAATGAAATGATATAGGAAGGAATTCATACCATAAAATGATTAAAACAAGCTAGATCAATGCGGATAATGTTACTGGAGAACCAATTTCATCACGGATCTTATCCGCCATACCCAACCCAGAAATTTTGCCACGCAACAAGCGAATAGAGGACGAGCATCAGATCTTAAGATGCATAGGGCCTCCAAATGCGATCGAGTGCCTAGACTCATGCAAAGTGGTTTCAGCCATCTGCATCGAGGTGCTACGTAGGCTGGGCACTCAAACATTAGATGGGCAATGGACTCATCCCTGTTTTCACAAAAAGGGCAATACGATGTGGTTTGCAGCGGTGGCTTCCAGCTTGCTGTCCACTGCCCTAAAGGCAGTACTCCCACCCTGAATTTAAAATACAATGACCTATCCATCGGATTGGAGATCAAGTCCAGATAAGGTTCTCTAAAGGGGAGGTCCTTAATTAACAGGAACTCAACAGCAGATCTGCATAATTTAGAATTACTCACTCTCTCACTTGCCACCCAAGACCAATATATTTTCTTTAGCATCTGTTTGGGTGGAGCTGTTCTGTTAGCCCAAGCATCTCCAAGACCCAGTTCACAAAGAAGCCGCTTTACTTCCGTGAGCCAACCAACCTTTTGCCAGCCCGGGGATGAAAGAAGTTCACTCAGGGCTTCTGCGTAACTCGACAGTTCTGGTACATTCCATATTCGAGCCCACAATAAGAGGGGACGTAGCCTTGCTTGCTCGCATATTGGGCGTGTACCTGCATCTAATAAAAGAGGGAGTGTGGGAGTGCTGTGTGGTAGCCTCATGAGCTCTTTATGAAATTTATTTTCAAGATGGGTCAAGGTATCAGCTCTCTGAGTGCCCCACAATTCCGACCCATACAGCGCCGCACTCACCACCCTTGCCCTATAGATGTCTAATATCACCCCAATAGGTTTAAGAGGCGAGGCACGATGTTCTTTTAGCAGGGCCCCTGTAACCCTCTTATGAGTCAGAAGGATTTTTTGGTGGTGGGCCTTCCAACTCATAGTGTCACAGAGTCGGATGCCTAAATAGTCAAATTCCCTTACCCTTTCAAGTGGGACTGAGTCTAGTGTTGGGGGAATGACTGTCTTCCTAGGGGGGTTTAAGACCAGGAATTTGGTTTTGCTTATGTTGATGACTAGGCCCCTAGAATCACAAAAGTCCTTGAACCTGGAAAGCAATGTTTGGAGGCCTATCGGGGTTTTTGAAATCAGGAGGGTATCATCTGCAAATAGGAGAGTAGGTATTTTCCTGCCTGCCAGGGAGGGTGCGTCTGCTGGATGTTTAAGAAGATGCTCCACCACTCCGTTAACATAAAGTGAAAACAGAGTGGGGGCTAGCACACACCCCTGGCGGACACCCCTATCTACAGGGATGCAAGATGTTTTTTGGCCCTGTTCGCCCCACCTGATTTGGGCAAAATTGCTTTCGAGAAACTTAATATGCAAACCCAACAAATACGGAGGGATACCCAAACCCTCTAAAACATCCCACAATTGGTCACGCGGGACCAGGTCAAAGGCAGTCCGTAAGTCTATAAATGCGAGATACAGACTGCCTTTGCCCAGTACGACCACTTTCCAATAGAGCATTAAAAAGCGAAATGTCTGTTCAATGGTACCAGTTCCTGATCTAAAACCGGCCTGGAAGTCAGACAGAACTTGATTTTCTTCAGCCCAGTGCAAAATCCTTCCTAGGACTACTTTGCCTGCTACCTTCTGGGTGGAATCGAGCAGACTAATTGGACGGTAGTTAGCAGGGTCATCCCGACAGCCTTTCTTAAAAATCGGGACGACCTCCGCACCCTTCCAAGAGTCCGGGAGGCGACCTCCCATCATGGCCTCGTTCAGAAGTAAGGCAATAAGTCCGCTCCAGACCTCTATATTGACCCGCAACAAATCACCCGGGACGCCATCTGGGCCTGCAGCCTTGTTAGCAACAAGGCACCTAATCGCCCCTTCAACTTCCTTAGCAGCAAAGGGGTAGTCATTGCTTGTGTTAGCAACCGACGCTCTATGCAAGAAACCCCTGTTTTTTCCTAGTACACCTGGTGGCATGGAGTAGAGCTTAGAAAAGTGTGCAAACCAAGCCTCCCCTGTGATATTGCAAGTCAATTGTGTGTCGACGGGCCTATCCCTACCTCTGAGCAAATCCCAGAAAGCCTTCGTGTCCTTTTTGGAGCTCGCATCCATTAGGTCTCTCCAAAAATTGGTTTCATACGCTTCCCTTGCCACGGATAAGACTTTTTTGTAACTTTTCCTAGCGAGTCTAATTCGAACTGGATCTTCGACTTCTACGGCTAGGATGAGTTCACCTTTGGCAGCACGACATGCAGAGGAGTACCATTTATCTCTACCCTTGGTTACAGTTCTCCTTGTAGCCCGTACCCTACACTGTGGGACTATGAACAATTCACTCAAAGCTGAGACGGTTTCTGTGAAGGCCGTAAGGACATCATGATTAATGAAATCCGATGTGTCTAAAAGATGCTTCACACCTGTCATTATTATCTTAGCTTGAGCCATCCTCCCCTCATCCGCAGCAACTTTGGCCCATTTTAGTCGCCTGCCGCAGTTTGAAGGAACAAGTTCGTGGGATGATTTCCAGATGGGTAGAGACGTAGTTGGATTCCCGTCTTGCCGCGGGAGGGCAAGGGTTAGGGCCAAAGGGTTATGGTCACTGTCGGATGTCGGTAAGACTTCCATATCACGGAAATACGGCCATAGGTTATGGTTCAGCAGTATATAATCAATTCTAGAGGTGTGTCCCACCCTGTTGTAGGTGTGCGCTCCCCTAGAATCTGACTTCGATCGACCATTGGTAGCTCTAAGGTCGTGTTCCAAACAAAGTGAGTTGATATCTATGGCACTCTGGGTCAATTTTTTAATCGGATCCAGAGAGAGCAGAGGAATGCCTCTCCTAGCATCGTCTTCCCAAGTGTCCAAGATGTCCTCGCTGGCTAGCGGTTCAAAACAGCAGTTGAGGTCTCCTGCTAGGACAACAAGGGAGTCGATATTGCAGGCTCTAAGCTCTTCTTCTACTCCGGTTGAGGATAACATTGAGTCCCCCCCCTAGCCCCACTTAAGTAGAGGTTAAACACTTCTAGCTTCCTACCCCCATGACACTGTATTGTGAGTCTCAAAAGGTCAGGAGATTGAGTGTTTATGTGCCTTATGGTTAATCCCAGTGCAATACTGACCCAAATAGGAAGGCCACCCGATGGGCGGCATTTGCTGCCTTGTGGTTTGGATGCTGGCACAGAGTAGGTTGTATACCCTACCCTGTGGCAGGGTTCCAAGCACCAAGTTTCTTGCAGGAGACAAATCCCGAAAGGATCAACAAGGGAGTTCCAATCTGGGTTGTCAACATTACGTGCAAGCCCTGCCACATTCCAACTTAAGATCTTCAGCTGGGGGTTACCTATGGTTCTCTGTCTGGTCAAAGGGGCAAAAGCAGGGGGGTCAATGATAGAGCCAGCAGGCAGGGACAGCTGGAGGGGTATTGTAAAAGTCGACGGTGGTGCAACTATCTCATGCACAATTGCATTAGTACTATAGGTGTTGGAGGTGTACAGCGCTCCCTGCACTATCAAGGCCTGTGCCCTTGATTGGACAAATGGGGGGGAGCTAGTCCCGACAGGAATAGTTAGCAAGGGAAGGGAATCAGATTCCCCACAAGGTGAGGAAATCGTTGGAGGCAGTGGAGGATCAAGGGGCTTGAGAAGTCAATCTACGTCTTCAACACAGCTATACCTGTTCGAGGTTGTTGCCCCGAACCAGCTTCTGGTTGGATTTTGCTCTTTAGTAAGATACCCCCTCTCGGGCTGATGATGTACCATGGACCAGTTGCCCCCATAAGTGTGTGCATTACGTGGAGGATAAAAGAAAGTTAGTGGCCTAGGTGCAATGGATGAGCCCTCACCATCAGCAGCCCATGAACAGATATGGTGGGCCGTGTGTGGATCTTCAAACGTCACGACTATACAATCGCCAGGTATAGATTTCCGTGAGGGGCCCACCCAGGGAACTCTACGCACCATTTTAACTCTACTTGTCCGACCATTTGGAATCGGTCTATGCACATTGAGCCAGTGCATGACCTTGTTCTTTAGAGACCAATGATTTTCGTGATGGCCGTTCACAGCCTCCGGCACACCCGTCAATACGACCACGTAGTCATTGGCCTCCGGAGGGAGATCAATATACCCCCTCGAAAATTGCTCTTGTTGTGTGGGCCCTGGGTAGGTCGGTGGGTAGTATTGCTAGCATTCTGCCTCGAAGGAACACCCACATTAGTATGTATGTGGGTTTGTGGAATGGGGGCCTTTGAATTAGGCGCCCTGGACAGGGGAACAGGGATTTTATAATCGACTCCCTTGGTACAAGGTTTGGGGATTGGCTGTGTTGTGCCTGGTGCTGTAGGCAAAAGGATTGAAGTCTGTGGGGCTAGAGGGGGAAGGATTGGAGTCTGTGTGGCTATATTATTCTCTAGGAGACCTTGGTTTTCAAGGCCTCGCAAGCCAAGAGTGGCCAAGGCTATAATACTCTTTTCCATCTCTAATAGATGGTTCTCAATAGGAGAAAGTCTTAGTTCCAGGGGAGATAGGAGTTTTTTTAGGGTTTCCCAAACTATTCCTATAAACTCCCCTTCCCTCCCTTCCTGATCCTTTGAGTGGAGGTCAGCTTCCTCTGCAATTATGTTATCTTTAGTAGCTGCAGGGGCTGTACCATCACTATCTTTACCCCGGGGGACCTGTGACGGGGTAGCATGCCCTCCTATACCGCTATTCACGGGGATGTTAACAACGTTGAATAGGTGTGCCCCAACAATTTTAGCCTTCTTACGTGAGTAAGCCGACCTTGGGGTACGTTTCCTTTTGTATTGATTGCCCTTGGTACTATTATATGTGGACACATCGGAAATATCTGGGGAATCGGGAATGGTAGTGAGTTGATGGTCAGGGATAACCACGGGTAGGGACTGGCTTACAGACAGAGGTATGGGGCACAGGGGTAATGGTGAGACAGGCGAAACCGGAGTGTAATGGACATCCGCCAGCGTGGTTACGCAGCGCTGATTGTCCAGACCCTTCGGAGTAATAGCAGATGCTATGTGACCCTGATCCAGCGGCCTATAGAAAATATATCATAAACAACGCTACCCAACTTCATAACCTATAAACAAAATTCTACACTAACTTATGGACCCATTTATAAACATGACATATTTTGGGCCTACTGAATCAGGTGGTCAGATTAAATCTATATACACATTATTTACAAACTATATACAATTTTATACATCTGCGGAAAGAATATTGTCATTAGAATAAATTCTAACCATTTAAACGACCACCATTGGCGATGGAATCTAGCTAATAGTAACCTGCACTTCTGAATAACCAAGACCAGCTTGTTTGTCAAAAGTAAGATTTTATTTACTAAATTATGGTATTTCAAAATGTAATTTTATTATTGTAATTTTATTAACATTAAAGTAAGCATGTTTGAAAAGCTTCATAAGAAAAATACATTTTAGTAAGAAATTCAAAGTTTAAGTAAGATTTTAGCAGTTTAGCATTTCTAAAGCCTAAGTCCCTAGCTAAGCTAAATAAATGGAAAATAAAGTAAAGTTCTTTGAGGATTCTTACGTGCTCCACGCAAAGTCCAGCAGCACTTCACCCTCATCGGAAAGTCAGAAAGCAGCAGCCAGCCCATCCCTAAGGGCATGACTTTTTATACCTTTCTATGCTAGCTAAACTAAGCGAAGGAAAGTTTTCATAAATCCTCGAAGTCCCATTGGTTGAGAGTGACAAGTGACATGTCACCCACATTTCAAAAGTTCCATTAGGTCACGTTTCTTAAAGACCATTGTCTTTTCCGAATGCAACCAGGAGCTTCCTTGGTTTGCAACAATTGTAAATTAATGTTCTCACAGTGTTCATTTCATTTCCGCGGGTGCCAAGTTAGAGCTGACAAAATTGTCCTTTATCACTTGCTTCCGACCTTGGCCACGTCCGACAAAATGGTGACAGCATGTCAGATTTGCTTAGTGAATGCAGCTTTGACGAACACTTTTTCAGAATGGGCTTCTCGTGACTTGTGCAGAAGTAAAATTCAGCTTTAGTAAACTCGAGCAAACTAGGCCCAAAAGCAGGCAACTTATGCTTTCTAGTAATAAACAAACACAAGAAAAGTATTAATGTAAGAAATAATGTTGATTCTGTATCCACCCTAGGTTTACTAATTAATTAACCCTCCCGATTAGTCTATTGTTACCTAGCAAATGCAAACAAATAAAGCAGCGTTTATATCTACCAGTCTTCATTAATCCATGAAACTTATGTGCACCTAGAATAGTAGAAATGACATCACAAAGACAAGGAAAAGCAAAATAAGCACATGCTTCTTTTAAGTTTGCTGCAGTTAGTAATGACAAAAACGAAAACAACAAATTATTTTTATTATTTTGCACGAACAAAAAGATGCAACATTTATGCACGTTTATGAGCACACATGTTAGTCCCCCCATATGTAAAGTTTAATCTAGGTTGTATTAACACGATACATTACAAATTATTAATATTATTATTCATGTTATGGAAATGTGACTTTGCGAGTTTAAACAAAATGTTGTTTTCTATCTCGCTCCATCAACTCCCTCATCTGGTGATTAACAAATCACCACACCAACACCCAAAATTTTGATAATTTAAATTTCCGAGAAATTGATTCAAATTCATTAGTATCAGTAATCCTAAAAATCTGTTTCTGCATAATCTTTGGAATTAGCATAACGCTCTCTATGTAACTCCTGTAATTCAATCTCCCTTTCTTCTTCTTTTCTAAGTTTATAGATTCTTTTCTTTTCTTTCAACTGCTTCTTTCTCTTATGCAACAAACAACCTATTTTTGTCAAAATAAAAATGAATACTATTATAATCAAAGGTGCCAAAATCTTGCCAAGAATTGAACTACCAATATCATGAAACCAATTTTTAATTGCTTGGAATCTTTTTGAAAGTTTCCCTGTAAAATCATCTTCTTCTAAAGGAATTATCTCTGAATGTATTTGTGTAATGTTTTTAATGTACATCTCAATATTCTTACTTTCATCAGGTATATATGTGCAACAATGTTGTACATGTAAAATACCACAGACTCCTCCCTCTTTTGCTAGGAGTATGTCTAAAGCAAGACGATCTTGAATCACCATGGATCTGATTGCAACTACTTCAACATTCACTAATTGGAATCCATCAGCTGTGTCTGTTGACAATCTGTCAACAATTGTGGACAATTTTCTAATTCTCCCTGCATTTAGGGTTATAACAACAAAAGGTATCACTGCTTGAAAAATATCTCCCAGAACTTCTGTAAAAGTTTCTCTTTTAACTCTATTTACATAATTATGAATTTTGAACAATCCTTCTGAATCTCTATCAACATGAAACACTTTAGGAAAAACAATTCCCACATAACAAGTTCCATACCAATGGTCTGGAAGGTTGTAGTAGGCTTTGTCACCACAAACAAAATAAATCCCAGGGAAGATTGGATCTTTTCCACCTTTGAATCCCCAACCTCCCAAAATCTGATAAGTATCTTCACAGTTACTTGCACCTACAAAATAATTATCAAAAAGTGTATTATCTCTTCTAATGCAAAGCTTTCCACTAACTGGTTTATCTATGTGAATTGCAACATTTTCAAGCATTTTGCCATTTAATTTCTCATCCTCTTTTTGCCAGAATTTTGACTTAGTCTGCTTGACTAATTCGTTTCTTTTGTAAATTGCTCTTCTCTCCTCAACCATATTCAAAAATTTCTTTCCCTCAGCACTCAATTTGCATGTTAGATTATTCTTGTAAGCATACTCGTAAGTGAGTTCGTTAGTAACAAGGAAAAATTCTCTCATTTGTTTAGCTTTCTTGTGCTTATTTAAAGCACCCTCAATCTTTATATTCGCAAAAATCTCGTCAAAATCTGAATAGTAATATTCTAAGCGTCCAGTTTGATAAAATAAGCTAGTTAACACACTACATGTTACACCATATGTGAGAGGAAGCATATTGTATGTCACTCCCTCAGAAACAGAAGCAGGTAACTTGACGCAGACATAGCAGTCTTTTGCATCCATTACCTTGACATATTCACTCAAAAGCTTTGTGAATGTATTACTTGAAAAATCACTAATAGATTTATCTTGATGAATGTTAGGTTGATGATCAATAACTTTAGCAGATGCACTATGTTTAGTTTGACTAACCAAAGCTTTGCTTGTCATGTTAACTTTGTGTAATTCTCTATTCATCTCTAATGGGATGATCACAGCTAAAACTAACCAGAGCAGAATTAAAATGAGCAGACACACCAGAGTCATCTTACAGCATCTCTTAAAAACAGAACACTTTGAAGTGCTCTCCTTAACATAAGGCATTTTGGTTAGTTTTGCCACAAAATTAAAAACAAAATTTATTTTAAAATTTCTAAGACTTAAACTATTTATACCCCCCTTTTAAAATAATTTTATTTTTAAAACCCTAAACAAGTTTTCTTCGACCTTATGTCATACATAAGATTTCTTCAATTAAACAGTTTTTCTTCGACCTTATGTCAGCTAACAAAATTTCTTCAGCCTTTTGCCAAATTAAAATTTCTGTACTTCAATCATTGTCACTAATTTCTTCTATTTCGTTTTCTTCTTCACTACTACCATAAATGTCAATAACGGGTGGAATTACTAAATAAGTCCACTCAGGAGACTTGTATTTCTGGTTTGGTCTCACTATTCTTTTTCCTTTTCTCGACACCACTTAAATTTTCCTTCCAACTCCCACTTCCTTTCCAGGACTCTTTTGACTACTGATTTCTTCAACTTGCTCTTTAGGTTTCTTAATCAACCTGACTCTCAATCTTCCACCAGGCCAGTAGTCTGCTTTTCTCACGTATTTCTTCTTTGGTTCAGAAGCATTTGATTCTGACTTCCAAGCCCTTTTCTTTCTGTTTTCACTTGCACCATCCACGTCACTTTCTTCTGTTTCGTAGTCTGAAATTTCAATTGACTCAGGAACTTCTCTATTCGGCAGTTTTACTCCTTCAGGAACACTTCTCTCATTTCCAATACTGGTACTTGGTAATTCGTCTTCTTCTTCTTCTTCAATTACCTCCAACTTCCCAGACTTTGGATTTCTGTTCCTTACTTCAGAGCTTGTTTTCTGCTTTTCGATACTCTCCTGGTCTGAAACTTCTTTTTGTTTCGCTTCTCTGTCTTTAATAGAAACAACTGAATCCTCAGTTATCTTTCCTTTTAGCAGATTCTCTTCACCTTCAGAATCTATTTCAATAATTTCCAAGTCTTTTCTTGTTGAATTTTTATTCACAGGTACAGGTTCCAGATGTCGACCTTCTTGTCGATCTTCAGGATCTGGATTTATTTCACCTTCTGCTTCAGAATCAAAATCATCTGTAGTATCACTTTCAACATCAGAACTCTCAGGAGTTGGTACTGGAATAGTATGACTAGGATGAATCCAACGTTTCAATCCTTTGCATTTTACAGCATTAGTAGTGATCAAAATTATTTGCCTAGGCTTCTGCCATCTAGGAGCCAGACAATTTCTTCTCCGATGTACTTTCGTTCTGACCCAGTCACCAGGTCTCAGGTCATCTGTCAAAACTTTCTCATTTGATTGTGCTTCAGTTCCCACCTGATTAGATACAGAAGTCACTATATCAGATAACCTTTTACAGTAATCCAAAATAGCACTGTCATTTATGCTCAACAGTTTACCTACAGGTACAAAAGCTTGCCTCATAACTCTTCCCATTAAAATTTCATGAGGACTCAAACCTGTCTTTTTATCTGGTGTACTTCTTAATGACATCAAAACAAGTGGAAGAGCATCTGTCCACTTTACACCTGTTTCAAGACACATTTTTCCAATTCTGTTTTTAATTGTTCCATTAATCTGTTCAACTACCCCAGATGCCTCTGGTCTGTATGCACAGTGTATTTTCTGCTCAATGCTCAAAGCTTCACAAATTAACTTCATCAGTTTGTTATCGAAATGGCTTCCTCCATCACTCTCAATAGTGACTGGAAAACCGTACCTTGGGATAATTTCTCTGAGCAGTAGTTTTGCTACTGTAATTGAATCACAATGTCTTGTAGGAAATGCTTCTACCCATCTTGAAAATAAACAAATGATTACAAGAACATATTTTAAGCAATTGTGTAAGGGCATTTCAATGAAATCCATCTGTAACCTGGTAAAAGGACCACCCTCTCGACCAATTATTCCTGTCCCCACCAATGATTTTCTGTTTGGATTCATTTGTTGGCATGATAAACACCTTTGACAAAAAGATTCTGCAATTGTTCTGAATTTAGTATTGAACCAAGTTTCTCTGAAAAGTCTAATCATAGAATCTCTTCCAAGATGTGCTGGGCCATGATATAATCTGGCCATATCTGCAATCAAACAATTTGGTAAGACTACTCTGCCATCTTTGTAAACCCACACTCCATCTTCATCACGTGGTCTACAATCTGATCTTAACCACAGATCTTTTTCCTCATCATCTGCTTCATTTTGTAAGTCTCTAATCTCATTCCATGTTTCTACAACTGTTGTTAGCATTAATGAATTTGAATCAGTTTCTTTACTCCTTTCCCGATTGTATGAATAACCTTTTCTTGCACAGTATTTTGCCGTTTCATCTGCAAATGCATTGCCTTTTGAAATATAATCAATTCCTTTAGTGTGCGCTGCACACTTGACAATTGCGATTTCTTTCGGCAATTGTATTGCTTCAATTAATCTCCTTATGAAAATTGCATTTTTAATTGGAGATCGTGCTGATGTCATATAGCCTCTCTGAGACCAGAGTTGTCCATAATCATGTACAACTCCATACCCATACTGACTATCAGTAATGATGGTAACTCTTATATCCTTTGATACTTCACAAGCACGAATTAAAGCAATCAATTCAGCCACTTGTGCTGATCGAACTCCTTCAAGACATGATGCTTCTTCAACATCTGCAACTGTGCAGACTGAATATGAGGCTTTCAAGACACCTCCCTCTGATCTCAAACATGAGCCATCTACAAAGTAGACAAAATCTGATTCAGATAGAGGTCTATCTTTGATATCATGTCTTGGTTTCGTGCAGAATTCCATAACATCTAAACATTCATGTTCTGTTTCGATGTTATCAATGATCTCAGAATCAGGCAGTAATGTAGAAGGATTCAGATTCAAACATCTTGAAATTGAAACATTATCTGCTCCTAGTATGATTTTCTCATACTTTGTCAATCTGCTGCTTGTCAGATGCTGAGTTTTACCTCTTGTCAGCAATATTTCAACTGAATGAGGCACAAAAACTTTCACAGGAAATCCCATAATGATTCCTTCACTCTGTTCAAGACTAACACTTGTAGCTGCAACTGCTTTCAAGCAACCTGGTAATGCTTTTGCAATGGGATCAAGAACTGCAGAGAAGTATGCAATAGGTTTCTTTAAATTCCCATGTCTCTGAATCAATACAGACAATGCACATCCTTCTCTCTCGCTGCAATACAGTTCAAAATCTTTCTCATAATTCGGCATACCTAAAGCAGGAGCTTGGCATAAGCTCTTTTTCAAATTCTCAAAAGATTCCATCTCAATTTCATTGAGAATAATTGGATCTTTTACATCAGACTTTGTCAGTCTCTGTAGTGGTTTTGCAATTACTGAAAATCCACTTATCCATTGTCGACAGTAACCAACCATTCCCAAGAACATTCTGACCTGTCTCTGTGTTCTTGGAGGTTGCATTGCTTGAATCATTTTAATTCTTTCTATTGTCACTTGCCTTTTTCCCTTTGCAATTCTGTGACCAAGATATTTTACTTCTTGTTTGCAAAACTGTAATTTTCCTGGAGACACTTTATGTCCCTCTTCTGCAAGGCGATTTAACAGTATTATTGTGTCTGTCACACAATTTTCTCTTGTCTTTGCAGCTATCAACAAATCGTCAATATACTGCACTAACGTAGACCTACCTGGTAAATCCAAGTTTTCCAAAGATCTTTTTAACAACTCATTAAAGATTGAAGGACTTTCTGTATAGCCCTGTGGGATTCTTGACCATCCGAGGGTCTTACCTTGGAATCTGAAAGCAAAGATTTCATAACTGTCTGGATGTAAGGGAACAGTAAAGAATGCATTACAAAGATCAATGACAGTGTACCATTCAGCATCATGTGGAATCTGATACAGAATTACTGCTGGATTTGGAACCACAGGACAACATGGAACAACGATTTGATTAACCTTTCTCAAATCTTGTACGATTCTAAATGCTCCATTTGACTTTTTAACTCCCATAATTGGTGAATTACAAGGACTACTCTCCATTTCTTTTAATACACCTTGTTTGATTAATTTTTCAATTATAGGCGTAATACCTTCAATTGTTTCTGCTTTCATTTTATACTGTGGAATGTTAGGAAATTCTATTCCCTGTTTCAATGTAATTTTTACTGGATCTACGTTTTTCATCAGACCCATCTCGTTCCCAGTAAAATCCCATATATCAGGTTTCACTGTTTCCTTGAGCTCTTCAGGCAAATCTTTCTTTTCAAATGCAGGAAACAATTTTGTTTCTTCTGCTTCCATCATCATCATTGTCATTCTGTATAAACCATCTTCCTCCATTGTTTGTAACTCAACTCCATCAGGAGAACAATATATTCTGCAATTCATTTTACACAGAATATCTCTGCCTAGTAAATTTACTGGACTACTATTACAAACCACAAATCTGTGTTTGTCTCTATAATTTCCAATTTCAACTGGAACTGGATCAGTTAAATCAGTTTTAATTTGTTGATTGCTTACTCCAACAACTTGGATGGTATCCCCAGAGAGAGGTAGGTTTTCAATTTCCACTGATCTAACAGTAGAACGGGTAGCACCAGTGTCCACTAGAAAAGTGATGTCTACATCGTTAACTTTCCCGTTTACAAATGGACCAGACTGGTCAACCTCAAGAGTGGCTCCAACAACACACTCTTCCTCCTCTCTCGGGCACCGTCAGCAATAATCATCAGAATCACTGTCTTGGCTTTCTGTTAACAAAAATTGTTGTGAAGCATTTTGCATTTGCACCCTTTGTTGCTTTTGCTGTTTTTGCGGTCTTATTACCTGTTCATTTCCCTGAAATCCCACATTTGGATTATATTTTTGAACTCCCCCACAATTTGGAAATGGTGGTTGTGGCAATTGATCCTGACAGTTATTCACCTGTTGCTGTTGCTGTCGCTGAATGTTTAACTCGTTTAACCCCTGTTGCATCTGTAGCTGTTGCTGCAGGTCAACACCATTCTGCATCTGTGGATTTAATAAGGGATTCTTTAAGTTTCTAGGAGGTTTAGGACACTCGTCTCTCCAATGTCCAATTTCGCCACAATTAAAACAAGGTAATCTTTGTTTCAACTCCTCAATCTTTGGGCTAAATTTTCTTGGAAAAATATTACCTTTAAGCTTTCCTTGTATCTGGTTCGTATTTCCAGTTTGAACAAAATTTGTGTTCTTATTACCCATGCTGGCAATTTGTTGCTCAGCTACCTTTACCTGAGCCCACATGGCTTTCTCTTTGAGCTTCTTTTGTCTCACCTCTAACTCATCACTGCAATACTTAGCTTTTCTCAGAATATCGTCCACAGAAAGTGATTGCCATCCTACAATGCTATTCCTGATCATATCTGCAATTTCAGGTTTTAGTCCATAAACGAATCTATAGATAAAATGACTCATGTCCTTTTCATCTAATTTTTCATAGCCACTGTATTGTTTAAAAATTAACAGTAACCTCTCATAAAAAGAATGAACTGATTCTTTTGTTTCCTGATTTGTCCTTTCTATTTTAACCCATTCAACTTCTTTGGGTGGAATTTTGTTTTTCATCCAAACGATCACTTTTTCGTAAAAATCCATTACAAGAGGATTTGGGGCACCTGTTTCTTTGATTCGTTCAGGTTCTGTTTTTGGCCAACTTATTGATATTTTACATTCTGTCCAAAGATCTGATGGTACGACAATGTCGAAAAATCCATCTAAATCAATCCACAGAACTTTTGACACTTTGATAAATCTATCCACTTGTCTATACCACTCTACCGGTTTCTCCCTCAATTTTGGAAAGTCATTTGTAAATAGCAGTATGTCCTGTCTTGACCAAGGGACATGAACGTATCCTCCACCTGCAATCTCTCTCATTGGAAATTGTTTTGACAATTTTTCCAATCTTTCATCTTCCTTCTTTTTCGTCCATTTTACTCTCCATTTATTGAGTTCTCCCAGCTTTTTGATATAAACAATCAAATCTTTTATATGCACTATTCTTCCCATTGAGTTCAAACTCTCAATGTCACTTTCCGAAAAGTCTAGTCTGTAATGTTTTGCAAAATTCTTTTGTTTACTCACATCGATTTCAAGTTCGGCTGCTAGATCTTCTAATTGATCATATTTATTTTTAGTTTTCCACTGTATACTTTTACAAATGAACAGTAGTTCATCATCTCGATAATAATTTAAACTATCTGGACCAATTGTTCCAATTATTAATTCTTCGATATTTGCTTTTAATTTAGCCACATCAAGTTTTGGAGTAGTTACCCTAACTTTAGGACTCCCTACATCTGAAATAGCACCCATTGGTGTTTTTGGAGATAAATCCTCATTAAAGGTTAAATCTGGCATTCTCGATCTCGAAGAGTTTATTTCGGATATGTCTGAGTAAAATTTTTCAGCAGCTTTTTGAATTTCTGCATTTAAAGGAATAGTTAACCCTGTTTTGTTTAATTCTCTTTGGTCAAATACAGGCTGAACAGGACCAATCGTTACTGGAACTGTCACAGCTTCCATGCTTTTTGTCATTCGTCTAATTAATTCTTCTTTAGATTTAAAATATTCAGCAGAATCAACAGCTTCAACATTTCTTGTTTCCCTTGCATAGTCTTTTGGAGCTTCTCTTGCTCTTGGAGTCATTGTAAAATGTCTACCTTCATTTCGAGCATTATCAAATTCTGGTCTTCTTGGAGTTTCAATAATTTCACAATTATTTGGATAAAGTTTTGGAGTTTCATTAATTGGAGGTGCACTCGGTGAAGTTTCAGTAGAAACCACCGGAGTAGACCATGATCTAGGAGGTCTCAAAGGTTGATTCTTTCTAGCTGTAGTGTATATTTCTTCCATAACTGCATCTTCAGATTCGCTTTCTATAGATTTCCCACCAGGAGTACCCATAACCATTTCCTGAATTAAATACAATCCTTCACTCATGTTTCCCTGCCTCCACATTCGCAATCTGTCTTCATGAATATCTCTTCTCCAAGGTGGAGTTTTAGTAGGTCTTTTAATTCCACTAGCTTCTCTTTGTAATTGATACATCTCATCTTCCCACTCAACTAAAGCTTCAAATTGAGTTGGTCTCGGTTTTGGAATAAGAGCATTCATTTTCTCTCGTAAATTTCTCAAGACTTTTACATTAAATGAACCATCATCAGGCCAAGTTAAAACACCGTCGTTTTTAGTATAGCGTTTCCAGCTATCGAACCATAAAACAGTATGATATCCATATTCACCTTCCATGTACGCTGCAGGTGTTTTATACTTATGAAGTAATTTACCACCTCGCGTTTCGATTTTCTTGTCGGGTGAAAATAAATTTTTAAGTTTCTGAAATAATGTTGGCTTTTTCTCAACATGTTTAAAATGATAACTCATTTTTTTAAAAGTTAAATTTAATTCGTAAAATCGTTCGTAAAATGTTTCCGGGATGTTCCGCAAAGCAACCTATCCGTGCGCGAAACACACCAACAAGCCAATGACAGTTGAGCTACGTCAGTTTCCTGCTCAACGAATAAAAATGGAGTTTTTCTGAAGAACCAATCAGCTTACAGGTCGTCAGAGACTCAAGAACCAATCAGAGTATAGTTTGTGACGTAGGTCACCCAATCCCAGCGCGGCTCTGTGACGTACACAGCAGCTGCGGTTTCTCGCTTCTCACTCCTAGCGCTTACCCCTCCTTCACAAAATCTTTTCACAGCGCCATTTTAAGGACACTTTTCAGTGTAAATTAATTCTTTAACAATGACAATAAGGACTCATCTGTTTGTTTCACTATTTAGGATAGTTTACATACATTCAAGTATCCACACTTCGGAATAGTCGGCGCTATTCACACTAAGGATAATTTTCAATTGTCAGTAGAGTAACTCTTACCCCACCCTTCTAACACGTAAATTTATGAACTCGTTTTCCTCTGAACGCACCGCGAAGTGACAGTTCTAAGAGTTCCACTTGAACATAAATTACAAATCAAATTCGCACTTTCACACGGAAAATTCCCTAATTTCAAACACACATGAAATCCGTACAGGACTCTCACCTGTTTATAGAAATCATGCACCGTTAGCAAAATAACGACGTTATCCGTACAGGACTCTAACCTGTTTATAGATATAAAACATGTACCCTTACAGGACTCTAACCTGTTTATAGATAATCATGCACCGACGCTACTCTGCCCTTCATTCAAGCTCGGATATAACTAATACTCTTATCACAGTGTGTTTTATGGAAGGCGCTTTGTCCCTATTCTCATGCTGCTCTAATTTCTTAGAAAACCCTCACTTTACAAGATTCGCACCTAGCCCTAACACTGTGCTGCACGGCGACAACACTATGGTACACGGCGATACCACTTGTGATACTCGGCGATATCACTGCAAACAGAACAGATGACTTGCGTGACTAATTTCTCGCCACACAATCTATACCGGTATAGCTTACAGATAGCACGAAAAACAAACTCAACATGTGTTAAAACATCGATCCTATTTCCATACCATAACACTTTAGTAACCCTTAGCAACCAACATATTACCTTGGTTACCCTTAGCAACCATCAATTTCTGCTACCAGAGAATTGATCCAGCGGCCTATAGAAAATATATCATAAACAACGCTACCCAACTTCATAACCTATAAACAAAATTCTACACTAACTTATGGACCCATTTATAAACATGACATATTTTGGGCCTACTGAATCAGGTGGTCAGATTAAATCTATATACACATTATTTACAAACTATATACAATTTTATACATCTGCGGAAAGAATATTGTCATTAGAATAAATTCTAACCATTTAAACGACCACCATTGGCGATGGAATCTAGCTAATAGTAACCTGCACTTCTGAATAACCAAGACCAGCTTGTTTGTCAAAAGTAAGATTTTATTTACTAAATTATGGTATTTCAAAATGTAATTTTATTATTGTAATTTTATTAACATTAAAGTAAGCATGTTTGAAAAGCTTCATAAGAAAAATACATTTTAGTAAGAAATTCAAAGTTTAAGTAAGATTTTAGCAGTTTAGCATTTCTAAAGCCTAAGTCCCTAGCTAAGCTAAATAAATGGAAAATAAAGTAAAGTTCTTTGAGGATTCTTACGTGCTCCACGCAAAGTCCAGCAGCACTTCACCCTCATCGGAAAGTCAGAAAGCAGCAGCCAGCCCATCCCTAAGGGCATGACTTTTTATACCTTTCTATGCTAGCTAAACTAAGCGAAGGAAAGTTTTCATAAATCCTCGAAGTCCCATTGGTTGAGAGTGACAAGTGACATGTCACCCACATTTCAAAAGTTCCATTAGGTCACGTTTCTTAAAGACCATTGTCTTTTCCGAATGCAACCAGGCGCTTCCTTGGTTTGCAACAATTGTAAATTAATGTTCTCACAGTGTTCATTTCATTTCCGCGGGTGCCAAGTTAGAGCTGACAAAATTGTCCTTTATCACTTGCTTCCGACCTTGGCCACGTCCGACAAAATGGTGACAGCATGTCAGATTTGCTTAGTGAATGCAGCTTTGACGAACACTTTTTCAGAATGGGCTTCTCGTGACTTGTGCAGAAGTAAAATTCAGCTTTAGTAAACTCGAGCAAACTAGGCCCAAAAGCAGGCAACTTATGCTTTCTAGTAATAAACAAACACAAGAAAAGTATTAATGTAAGAAATAATGTTGATTCTGTATCCACCCTAGGTTTACTAATTAATTAACCCTCCCGATTAGTCTAATGTTACCTAGCAAATGCAAACAAATAAAGCAGCGTTTATATCTACCAGTCTTCATTAATCCATGAAACTTATGTGCACCTAGAATAGTAGAAATGACATCACATAGACAAGGAAAAGCAAAATAAGCACATGCTTCTTTTAAGTTTGCTGCAGTTAGTAATGACAAAAACGAAAACAACAAATTATTTTTATTATTTTGCACGAACAAAAAGATGCAACATTTATGCACGTTTATGAGCACACATGTTAGTCCCCCCATATGTAAAGTTTAATCTAGGTTGTATTAACACGATACATTACAAATTATTAATATTATTATTCATGTTATGGAAATGTGACTTTGCGAGTTTAAACAAAATTTTGTTTTCTATCTCGCTCCATCAACCCAAGGAGGATTTTTTAGAATGAGCAAAATCCAGCGACAATTTCCTAGCAGCAGCCAAATCTAAAGAGACTCGAGATTGTAATTTGGTAATCTCATTGTCTATGGCAATGTTTGTGCGTGTAATAAAGTCATCCATGGGACCATTTTGCGTCAACCCCCCTTAGCAGCCCTACTGCGGGTAGCCCGTGTGCACATGTATGAAAGAATAAGCAACCAGCATAAACAATAGGTGGAAGAAATGTGGACTGTGCTAATGGCAGAGCAAAGGGCGAAAGAGAAGGGGCCCAGACCAGACCTCTTAGACCTTGAACGGCCTCAAACGGCCCGCTCTTTGCCCGGTCTTCGTCCCGCGCTGCGGGAGTACTGGTCCCAGATGTAGTGAACGTAGAGGGCGGTGGGTGGGTCAACAGGGAGAGCGGACCGGAAGGTCTCCCACGGTCACGCAGGGACTCCTGGGCAATGGAGTCCCTGCTAACGCTCGCAGCCCCGCTGAAGCCTCACGCCCAAGCCCAAGTGCTCCTCAGCGCCGGTTGCAGCGTCCAAGTCCAGCCCCTAGCAGAGGCGACGAAGCGGCACCCGCGGAGCGGGTGCGGCGAGCTACAACAGCAGTGGTGGTGTCCCAAGCAAGCGCCTACAGGTACGAGCGCTTTTACATGAGTTAGTGGCATCCCAGGGAGAAAGGGGATTCAGGTGTTTAAAAACCCTCCAATGGGCGGTGGGCGGGCCAACAGGGAGAGAGGACCGGAAGGTCTCCCACGGTCACGCAGGGACTCCTGGGCAATGGAGTCCCTGCTAACGCTCGCAGCTCCGCTGAAGCCTCACGCCCAAGCCCAAGTGCTCCAAGTGCTCCTCAGCGCCGGTTGCAGCGTCCAAGTCCAGCCCCTAGCAGAGGCGACGAAGCGGCACCCGCGGAGCGGGTACGGCGAGCTACAACAGCAGTGGTGGTGTCCCAAGCCAGCGCCTACAGGTACGAGCGCTTTTACATGAGTTAGTGGCGTCCCAGGGAGAAAGGGGATTCAGGTGTTTAAAAACCCTCCAATGGGCGGTGGGCGGGCCAACAGGGAGAGCGGACCGGAAGGTCTCCCAAGGTCACGCAGGGACTCCTGGGCAATGGAGTCCCTGCTAACGCTCGCAGCCCCGCTGAAGCCTCACGCCCAAGCCCAAGTGCTCCAAGTGCTCCTCAGCGCCGGTTGCAGCGTCCAAGTCCAGCCCCTAGCAGAGGCAAGGAAGCGGCACCCGCGGAGCGGGTGCGCCGAGCTACAACAGCAGTGGTGGTGTCCCAAGCAAGAGCCTACAGGTACGAGCGCTTTTACATGAGTTAGTGGCGTCCCAGGGAGAAAGGGAATTCAGGTGTTTAAAAACTCTCCAATGGGCGGTGGGCGGGCCAACAGGGAGAGCGGACCGGAAGGTCTCCCACGGTCACGCAGGAACTCCTGGGCAATGGAGTCCCTGCTAACGCTCGCAGCCCCGCTGAAGCCTCACGCCCAAGCCCAAGTGCTCCAAGTGCTCCTCAGCGCCGGTTGCAGCGTCCAAGTCCAGCCCCTAGCAGAGGCAACGAAGCGGCACCCGCGGAGCGGGTGCGGCGAGCTACAACAGCAGTGGTGGTGTCCCAAGCAAGCGCCTACAGGTACGAGCGCTTTTACATGAGTTATTGTTGTTTGAGAAAAACTATAATTTCAGCCAGTGTCCAGGACTGCGGTGGTTTTCCTCCTTTAAATACATGTATAATTAATTTTAACATCAAATCTTTTGACTGTGGGGCACATTTTTTTTATAAAACTCTAAGGGTATATCATTCAAGGCAGTGGCTTTACCGCTCAGCAGGCTATTAATACAAAGCAAAACATCCACCCACTGGAGAAGTTCCTCAAGTTGCTGTTGATCTTCTTCGGCCTATTGTACCACTGGACCTTGATTAAGATATAAAGTAACAACACCCAGATTATCGGGGATATCCTCATGGTATAGATTTTGATGGTATGAGTAGAACACCTTACTAATACCCACTGGATCTCTAGTTCTTCCTCTCACAGGGTCATTGATCTCTGCTATTATATTCCGAGTTGTTCATTGCCTAGCTCTAGTTGCAAGGTGGAGCCCAACTTGCTCACTACATTCATATGCCTTTTGTCGCCACACCGCTAATCTGTCTCCGGCTCTCTTTCTTATTATTTCAAGAATTGCTGACTTAGCTACCATCACTTTCATATGTGCTTCCGTTGTGTCTCTACCATCTTAAAGTGCTACAATCAAATCTTTTTCTGCGGCATAATGATATTGAAGATAATTTTGATGATAACGTTGATAAAAAATCGGAGCTAATGGCCAAAAAAGCTAAAAGGCTAGAAACTATTAAAAACCTGAAGGCCATGGCCAAAACAACTGGCCAATTAGGAGAGACTCAGCCAAGGATCTCTAATATATTCAGCCCGCTGCCCAAGGAAGGCTCGAACAACGATAATAAAAATGGGAAACAACAAACGTTAGTAACGGATGTACAAAGGAGCCAAAATGGCCAAAATGACCAAATAAATGGGACCAGCATGAATGCATGTACAAGTGCAGAGCCATCCAGCATTGGGACACAAACAATCATAGATTCGTCACAACATAAGGATCTCTTCGAAAAAGAAAGCTCCTGCACAATGGATACCCAAGAATCCGACCATCTTTTTCCCATGGCACAAACCATGAATAAAGAAACCTCGGAGGGTTCTAACTCTGATATCTACGAAACTGGAATCTCAATCTCCAGCGAGACAGCAGGGACAAGCGAAACAAGCGACGATGAAAACACAGATGTAACAACGCTGGAGGTGTCCGACCATACAGGTATAAAGGAAACAAACGAACCACGTCAAGATACAATCCCAAATAAAAGAGTGGAAAAAAAGAGGTCAAAGCACAGAAGACCGCACAAACCAATATATGATGAAACCAAGGATCAGGGGAGCAACACGGAGCAAATAAAGGAAAAAACTAAGCACATACGGAAAAGCTCAACCCCCAAACCATCAGGAGATCTAGACGGTAAACAGTAGAACAAAGGGGTGACCGAAGGCAGAGCCAGCAGATCGTATAGAGATAATGGGAATCCGGGACTGCCCACAGAGCCATCATAGAGCGAAGTACTTAATTCCATCAAGAATTTTCACACAGATGGTGAAAGTAGACAGCCAAAGGAATCATGCAGCAATACAAAATTTGCAAGGCGCTATCCAAAAAGTCGGCAACACTTGCTCAGAGATTGTGGACAGAATGGCCTTGGTCGAAACCCGCATCGAAAACCTCGCGTCTGATGTCCCCAACCTCCAAACTTGGGGTAAGGCTCAGGCAGGTATCATCGAAGACTTAATGGCAAAAGTTGAAGACCTTGGAAATAGAGGCAGAAGAAATAACCTGCACATTCTCGGAATCCCAGAAGGAGCTGAGGGCAACGACCCAAAGGGCTTCATAATCAACCTCTTAAAAACTGCCCTGCCTGAACTCCAATCGTGGGAAATGGATCGAGAAGTCCAACGTGCTCATCCCTACCCTCTAACACTCCCCAAACACGTTCATAAAGTAAATCAAAACCCTAGGGCTATATTGGTTTGTTTCGGAAACTTTCTCCTACGAGAGGCCATTTATGATATTACCAGACCAACGAGCAAAGGAGAATATAAAGTAAAGGAGTTACTTTTTTTGCATGCCCAGACTTTGCACACGCAACGGTGGAACGCCGCTGGAGGATGCGGCAACTCTTTACTCCATTTGAACAAAACGGTATACCTGCAAAACCCAGCACACCTAAGAGTCATCTACAAGGGAGGAACTAACATTTTTACAAGTGAAATCCAAGCGGAAGTCTCAGAGTCAGAAAAATGGGGGAAAATATGGGAAAGCAGTAACAAACACCAAAAAGTAAAAGATATGCAATGAACTAAGGGGCACAATCAGAAAAGGTGGTAGGGAAGTGGGATGGGGAAATGATAGTATTTTTTTTTTTTACACTGTTCAAAAATAAGTTTACATAGAAAAGTTAAACAAACTAGGGGGAAATAGCAAACGAGATTAGTTTCACATCTCACCCATCAGCCTTATCCTATCCACTTAACTTTCATATTCATAGCCAGGCCACTTAGCGAGCTGTGGCGTACGGCTCACTCGGACGCCCACACCTGGGTGCCCCATGACCCAGGAAGCCTCAAGTTATGGTGGGGGGAGGGGGTTGGGGGCCCTCAGGGAGGGCTGGAGGGGAGGGGTGGGGAGGAAGAGGAGCAGGTGGGGAAGGAGGGGGGAACACTCTGGCACACAGGAAATAGAATAGCAACAACCATAAGTAGGAGGAACGCTCTAATCACGCTACAATGGAAACAATATAAAAACAAGGGGAAAGTCAAAAAATATATATGGCCAAATTAAAAATTCTGTCTGTCAATATTTGCGGATTAAAAGACTTACGGAAAAGACAAAATGTTGCAATATGCCCTAAGGCAACTGGTGCCAGCATTATCTGTCTCCAAGAGACACACGTCGAAGGGTCCCAACATCACTTACTGCAAGCACTAGGGTATAAGTTGATCACAGCTACAACACAAACAACTAAGACACGTGGGGTGGTTATCTTGGCAACAGATAGGGGGCTCCAGTTTACTCGATCTGCAGCTGACAAATCCGGGAGATGGACGCTAGCAGAATGCAAGTACGGGTCTAGAAAGAGATTAACCATCTGCTCAATATACGGATGTGTCACAGATGATCCTGATATTCTAGAACATATCACTAATGAACTAACACACTGGCCACTTCCAATAGTTATGTGTGGGGACTTTAATCTAAACATACCATCATACAGGCCCGCTGGCTATAACTTTAAATACAAGGGTAGGAAACCCAAGGTTTTTAGAGCATTTGAGGTGTTCTGTAACACACAGGGGCTAACCGTTTGTTGGCAATATAAACACCCCCAAAATACTGGGTATACGTTCTTCTCTCATCCCCATCTGAAATTTGCTAGATTAGATTACATCTTGGATTTCCATACTATAATAACTAAATGCCATATAGAAAAATTACCCAGGGTCCTATCAGATCACAACCCATTAATTTTAAGTATCGATATTGATAAAATTCAACGAGAAAAAAATAGTTGGACATTCGAAAGGGCCTTGTTATTAAATGAAAAATATTGTCAAATGAAGGAAAAGTGGATTCCAGATTTCCTGGAAGACAACCTGGGTAGCGCTTCGATAGGGCTCGTTAGTACAATCGAAGGGGGTCTAAACACAGAAACGGCATTACAAAAGTTTGCTATAGTGAGAAACAGAATAACGGAAACATTCTCGGAAAAAGCAATTGGTAAAGCGACAATGTATAAAGAAAAAATATACAAATTAAGTGAGCAAATCGGGCACCATCTAGCTACCCGCACAAGGCAAGAATACACCGCAAACACAATTAAGGAGATCAAAAATCGAAATAATCATCTAAGACAAGACACAGAAGAGATTAGATTAGAATTTCAGACATATTATTGAAATCTATATAAAGAAACCGGCAAGGATTAAGACCTAATCAATGCATACTTAGACCAAGCTCCAAGGCCGCAACTTTCACAAATAGATCAAGATATTCTAGCGACAATGCCTCAGTGGATTGAATTCTTATGATCCATTAATAGTCTAGCCCCGGGGAAAGCTGCCGGATTAGATGGTATACCCGTCGAATTTTATGTTAGATTTCACAATTCAATTAAAGGAATTTTTTCAACCCTAATGACAAGTTTTTTTAGGGGAAAACTGCCAAAATCATGGGCACGGGCTAAAATCGTCCAACTGAACTGGGATCTTATCGTCCGATCACGTTAATCAAAAGTGACTCCAAAATCTATTCTAAAATGCTAGCCACCCGATTAGCCCCAATTATTCATAAGATCATATCACCCGACAACACGGATTTGTTCCCGGCAGATCCACTGCGGACCACGTCCAAAGGGTAATTACACTCTTTGACGTAGCAGAGGCCGCAGGAGACCCTATGACGCTTATACTCCTAGACGCCGAAAAGGCGTTCGATATGGTTTCCTGGCGATACCTATGGACAGCGATGTCGAAGAGTGGAATCGGAGATCAATTTATCAATGCCACCTGTAGTTTATATGACAACTCTGAAGCCGTAGTAATGATAAACGGTGGAATTTCTGGCAAGATCGATGTGACAAGAGGAACGAGGCAGGGTTATCCCTGCTCTCCCCTACTGTTTGCGATATTTATAGATCCATTTATTTACAAACTGGAGACCAATCAGAGCATATTACCTATCAAAACACCAAATGGAGACACCAAAACTCTAGCATACGCTGATGATATCGCGATCACCACAAGTAACCCTAGTGCTTCAGTGAAAATGATGTTAGAAGAAGCTATGCGCTTTGGAGAAATTTCAGGGTATAAATTAAATCAGGCAAAAACACAGATAATTATCAACAAAAATACAAATTACAGAGATGAAAGAATAGTTGGAAATGCCACATATCTGGGTGTTCATATAACCTCTAATTTAGATCAACTCGGAAAAATTTATATAGATCCACTTTTGAAACAGACTACTAGAAATCTCAGTAAATTACACAATTTACATCTTACCTTAATAGGTAGATGTAACGTCATCAAAATGATCTTCCTGCCGAAATTTCTATACTTTTTTAGGACAATCTGTCTAAATTTTGAACCGCAAATCTTCACAGAAATAGACAATGTATTTTCGCGATTTATTTGGGGCTACCAAAGATTAAGGAGAGCATACAGGTATATCTCGCTCCCTAGAGACAGAGTGGGCCTTGCTGTCCCAAACCTTAAGATATATTGATGGACTATACTTCTGAAATATGGTAAGGCCTTACTGACACCAAATAGACATCCAATAGAAGAAGGGAGAGTCCCAACTCCACAAGAACTCATCCTAGGATCAGAAATCGGTGGGCATCTGTGGCGATTAACCTATGACAATCACTTCAAAAACATTCGCTTTAAAACACTTGCAGGTATATATAACGCATGGAAAAACATATGTAAACTACTAGGAATTGGAAGATATTCACATTATACAAGTCTCTTTCAAAATCACAATCTTCCAGGGATATTCTGGGACACTTGTATGCAAAGATGGGTTAATACAGGGATCACGCGATGTGGCGTCCTCTTTTCACCAACAGGCTTTAAATCTTTTGAAGACCTTAAGAATGAGTATGGGCTAGAACATAGAGATTTTTTTAAATACCTGAAAATTCGAGATTTTCTAATGAAAAAGGGGGGAGGTAGTGCTGAATTCTATAAAGTATCAACGATAGAGGCTGTTATCCGTAAGAACATCGCCAAAATAGGGGAAATCTACAACAACCTAGTTTCCCAGCTGCCAGACGATATGGACAAACACATCCTCAAATGACAAAATAAATTAGAAATAAATCCAGATTCAGTCCGACTGGCATACCAATCATCACAAACACTACTAATGTCCCCCAAGCTGCAAGCACAATACTATAAAACCTTTTTTCAACTCTATTATACACCACATCAAATAGTGAATTGGAGTACAGGTAAAAGCACCCATTGTCCAAGATGCGCACTTCATGAAGCCGACTTAATGCATATATTCGCCACATGTGATACATTACGCCCCATTATACGCGAAATCTCTAAATTTCCTTCCCGAGTGTGGAACATAACCATCGAAATATCAATATCTGAAATAATGTTGGGAATGGATGGAGATCTCAGACCAAAGGAAATGCAGGGTCTCATATTTATCTCCATGGCTGTACTCAGAATATGTTTAGCATCTGGTTGGTTGGACCTAAACCCTTCAACCTTTCAACAGTGGCGGGCGAGGCTATTAGCTACTTATAGCTTAGAAATAGCTATATATAGAAGGAAAGGGGTGAAGAGGAAAAAAAAAGGCCTCGAAATATGGGGTCCTATTATGCAGTGGATGCAACACATGGAATTATAAAGTGTAACATATAATATTTTGAAACTTAATGTGACGTCAACATAAGTAAATTATATATATTTTTTTAGATATTTGATCATTATGTAATGTAACGTATTATGCTTTCATCTCCTCTTCTGTTCCTATTTTGAAAAATCTCAATAAAGAATTATTTAAAAAAATATATATATATATTTTTCTGCGGCAGCCAAGCTGCCCTGCATATCATTGAGCAAACGTCGCTTTTTCTTATTCATAGTTAACAAAAAGCTAAGTGTTAACCCCCTGTATTCCCGCTTTCAAAGTGTCTCAAACTATATCCACCCCTGCACTCCCTATGTTCTCCTTAAAAAATTGGGGTATCCACTTCCTCATATGCTCACCGTATTCCTCATTCAGAAGTAGCGATCGCTCAAAACTCCAATTGGACTTACCAATAATCCTAGAGCCAAATCCTTTAAGTTCTACAATTAGAGGATTGTGGTCAGCCAATATGCACGGGGCTGTCTCAATTGAGCACACATGGAGGATAGTATGTGATGCTAATATAAATTCTAATCCAGCATGCTTATTGTGTGTAAAAGAAAAGAATGTAAAACCCGGGTCCATGGGGCTTTGCCAATTCCAGACATCAGAAAGTGCTTGATCACAGCATAGTGTCCTAAAGGCTCTGATGACCTTGGGTTTTTGACAAATATAGACCCAACGATTATCAAGGGCCACATTTTGACTGGCAGGCAGGTTTATATTAAAATCACCACAAATGATTATGGGTAGCGCCACGCAGCAAACTCATTATTTATATAATCAAATACAGTTGGATCGTCTCAAGTGCTTCTATAAATAGTGTATATTGTGATTGGATCCCCATTGTCCCTGCTGCATTCTGTAATTACCCATCACCAGTTCTGATCTGTTATTGTTCGAGTGAATTGAAGAGAGCGATTAGCTGTCAAAATTACTACCCCCGTGTCTTAGAATTCTGAGATGTGGCCCCCACCAATGTATATCCAAGTGTTTCCAACAGATGTATCTGTGCTCTTTCGATATGTGTTTCCTGAATGCATGTTAAATCAGCTTTTAATAATCGAAGCCCCATCAAAGTATTCTGCCGTTTTTTAATGTCGTTGAGATCACATATATTAATTGTTGCTATATAGGCAATTTACTCATTAATTATGCGATTTTTCAGCCATAATAAACAAACCAAACAACCTAATGCTAGCCCCCAGAGTTCCAACCCCTTCCCCCTCTTCCCCCCTTCTCCCTAAACCCTCTGCCCTCAGAACCCACCCCCTCCCCTCACCTACCACTGAGGTTACCTGGCAAATGATGAGCCAGGATGATGGCATCCGAGCAGTCGTAGCCCCGTGACCCTCCCCGGTCCAATCCCTCTACCTTCACAATACCTCCAAAATACCACCCTGTTAAATTCACAGCAATACACCTTAGTTTTTTTACCTTCTGATCTGACTTAAAAAGACATTCAATAGACAGTAAATTGGGAAGGAGAGAATAGAAAAAGGAGAAAGCAATTTAACTATATCTCCTTAAAGAAAGAACAAGGAAAATCAAGTCAATCAGGAAGTATACCCAAAGTCCGCTTCACATAGTTATAATCAGACATTATTCTTCAGTCTTAAGTCTTAAGTCATCAGCTTTATCTTATTTGTAGGCAGACATCTCTCACAGATATGCTTGAGCTTGAATTTCAGAGACAAAACTATGTGTAGTTCCCTTGAATATAACCTTGAGGTGAGCAGGATTCTGTAGAAAAACTGTTGCATCCAGTTGTTGAAATGGCGCAAAGAGTTGTCTCATCCTCCATCTACGCTCTACAGTTGCATGGGCGAAATCAGGCAGAGTAAAAAATGTGATGCCATTAAATTCTTTCTTATTTGTGGGCCTTGGAAGATCATAGAGCAGTTGCCGCAATAAAAAAGTACCAAAATAAAGTAGCATAGCTCAAGGGTATTTCAATGAGGTGTTGAATCATTTAGATGGTGTTAGTGGAAAGCGATGAGCTTGTTGTATTTCCTTTTCCCAGTCCCATGAATGTAAATCTGGAAAAGCTCCTTTAAAGAGCGTGATCATAAAAGTCTTAGGGTCATTCCCCTCAGCTCCCTCTGAAATACCAAGAATGCGTAGATTATTACGGCGAAGTCTGTTTTCTTGTTCCTCAACTTTGAACATGAGGTCCTTGACTATGCCGTCATGTTCCTCACCTTGATTTTTCAGAGTTATGATGTCCTTCTCAAGATTTTCAGTAGGTATTTTCACTGAGGCCATTCTATCTGCAATATCGGCACATGTTTTGCCCACTTTCCTGATGGTACACTGAAGCTTGTGCGTGGTGAGGCCCGACCTTCGGCTGTCTGTCTTGACCTCCTCTTGATAGTTCTTAATGGATTGTAACACTTCTGACAAAGTAGGTTTGCCTTTTGAATCAGTCACACCATTGACCAAAAACAAATTGACGGTGCCTCCTGTGGGTGAATTACTCTCTCTTGAACAAATCATTTGTTCTGTCAAAGTTAATAGTTGCAAAGCAGAATAATCCCATTTGAGATCCATCATGCTGCCCTGATCAGGAGTCTCACATTTCTTATGTCGACTGGATTTCTTTCTCAGCATTTATTTTTTGCAGAGGGTCTCAAGGATAGCTCTGGGTCTATGCTACTATCCCAATTCTGGCTTCAACCTTCACTAGTGGCGGATATACTTCCATCCGATATTTCAGATTCATCCGTGAGCAAATAGAATGTATCTATATTGTCCGGCGTTTGCGGCAGGAAAGCGAGGTTCTTTTCCTTATCATATCCACCGAGAGTCACCATATCTACATTAATCATATTGCCCTTTTCCGCTACAGTATTATTATAAATTTGTGGGCTCTGCAAGATAACAATGGGACAGGGTAGTGGAAGTTTATACCCATTATCTTCCTGAGCCATCCCCAAACTGTTAGTTGGACTAGATTGAAAGATTGGTGTCTTAATCTCCATTGTGTTTTCAGATGGCAGCGCAGACTCTATGAAACCTGTCCGGTCACTCGGACCCGCTGTGTCAGTCACTTCTCCCACCATCACACTGTGTATTTTATCATGTGTCGGAGTGAATATGTTTGAGATAAGTGGGTGTCCCCCATGAGCATTTTGTGTAGGATGACCATTATCTGCCCCTTTAGCGTTCTTTACTTGTGTTTTTTCCCTGTTTGATTGTCCGCTCGTTCTTTTCTGTATAATTGTTTTTTTTGCTTTGTTCCCTATTTTTTGCTCCACGTGTATCAGGGCGTTTCTGGCGATTTTCAAATGTTACTGGGATTAGATTGTAAAAGTTCACTCCCTGGCAGACTCATCAGTTGTGTGCTTTTAATTTAATTTACTTTCGCTCCCCACCCTGCCATCCTTACTTGTTTAGCTTCTGTATTTTGGATACAATGTATCTTCCATGTCCCGCCCACCGTCTGACAAACACCGCGTCTCCTGCATGTCAGTATCCCTTCTCTGACGCTCAGCAGGATTCTGCAGATCACAGAGAAAACCACCAGGGAGCACGCTAAGGAAGACTCCAGCTGCAGGGCTGCCAAGGATACGGGCGCTGAGTGTGTTGAGAGCGTCGTAATCCAGGGAAAATGCATCAGCGTCAGCATCGCGCCCAGCACAGCTCGTTCCCTTTGCCCAGCGGACGTCGGGATGTGAAGGTACTCAGCTTGCTCTGTGAATCGGGTTAAGTTTGAAGAATTATTTTATGCATTTCAGAATATAACAGGGTTTTTTCCCAAATTCATCTCGGGCCGGACCGGCAGAGCTGTAATAGCAGCGGCTACTCAGGCGCCATCTTGCCTCCACAACTTTTGCTTTGATTAAACTTACCTGCCATTATTTCAAAACATACACATTTACAATATACAATTACAGTATTTATAAATACGTCACTGAGGCCTAGCACACTATTTACTGAAATGCATTTTACCTCAGATACCTCCCATTGAGTGTGAAGTGAACTCTGGAATTGTCTCTACAATTATCCAGTGCAGCTCCAATTACTACATTTAAGCATTTTGCAAGATGGTAATTTGTCACTTATATGATGCTCTACATATTTGTTCTGTACTTTGTTAAAAGCGGCCAAGAAATGCCGACAGTGTTAGCTCTATTTACAAACCACATTTTGTAATAAGTTTAGTACTACTACAATAGTACTACGCAAGTGCAACAAAATTCTATTCATAAATGAGTGGAGATCTCCAGTTCTCCTATGTGTTCTATGGGGAGATCTCCCCATGTATAAGTTATCACTTGGGGCCCCATTCCGACTTTTGGAGCAGCAAGAGCGCGTGGTTTGCCAATGCCATGCTCCCCGCTGCAACAAAGCGGTACAAAATGGGTGGTGATAAACGGAGCATCTGAACCAATCAAACACTCACACCCAGTCAACAGATCTGGGTTTAATCCATCACTGTTCTTTATCCCACTCTTCCACCCCAGTTCAGACATGGCCATACGCAAATCAGTCTGACCCTGTGCCCCATGGGAACAGTCCAGCCCGAACTACCAAGCCATGCCTTCCCTGGACCAGAAACAAGCTTCCTCGGACTGGTTTCTGGCATTTCAGCCGTCTTCAGCCAGGCTTGCTTGAATCCAGTGGCAAAGTGAGCAAGGGACCTACGTCTGAGCATACCCTGCCAACTTATGGCGAACAAAGCAGTACAAAAGGGGTTGGTGATGGACGGAGCAACTGAACCAATCAAACACTCACACCCAGTCAACAGATCTGCGTTTAATCCATCACCGTTCTTTAGCCCACTCTGCCACCCCAGTTCAGACATGGCCATATGCAAATCAGTCTGACCTTGTGCCTCATGGGAACAGTCCAGCCCGAACTGCTAAGCCATGCCATCCCTGTACCGGAAACAAGCTTCCTAGGACCGGTTTCTGGCATTACAGCCGTCTTCAGCCAGGCTTGCTTGAATCCAGTGGCAAGGTGAGCAAGGGACTCATATCTGAGCATACCCTGGCAACTTATGGTGAACAAAGCGGTACAAAAGGGGGTCGTGATGGACGGAGAATCTGAACCAATCAAACACTCACACCCAGTCAACAGATCTGGGTTTAATCCATTACCTTTCTTTAGCCCACTCTGCCACCCCAGTTCAGACATGGCCATATGCAAATCAGTCTGACCCTGTGACTCATTGGAACAGTCTAAGCATGGGCGTAAAATCCGTTCCGCTCGCGGAGTCTGCGAATTTTTGACTAATTTGCGTTCCGCGAATCAGGCGAATTTGTCAAAAAATTCTCAATTTGCATGCTTGCGGATTTTTTTACTTGGTCGCAAGACTTTTTGTCCGCGAGCACGCAAAAACGGATGCGAACACGCAATTGCACAACGCTTGCATGCAACTAGCCCATGTACGACCCCATGGGTAACCTCGCAGTAGCCGCGCTGAAAAAAATCCTGTGAACGTGAAAAAAGCCCAGCAAACACGCAAAAAGCCCCGCAAACAAGCAAAAAGCCCCGCAAACACGCAAAAAAAAAATATTCGCGGATTTCGCCGACGGTGCTCTCCATGCCACTGGAATCAAGCTATCCAGGCTGATGAGGGTTGAAAGCCCGAAACCGGTCCTTGGACGCTTGTTTCCAGTCCAGGGAGGACCTGGCTTGGCTGTTCAGGCTGGACTGTTCCCATGGGGCACAGAGTCAAGACTGATTTGCATATGGCTGGGTTCAAACTGGAATGGCATGGTGAGCAAAAAAACGATCGATATAGGCCCAGATCTCTGTACTGGGGTGAATTTATGACATTGTTCTGCATTCTGTCCATCAACTGTTGTTTTTGCATTTGTCACCCCAAGTGGGACGTGTATGCTCAGACATAGAGTCCCGTGCTCTCCATAACAGTGGAATCAAGCTATCCAGGCTGACGAGGGTTGAAAGCCCGATACCAGTCCTCGGAAGCTTGTTTCCAGTCCAGGGAGGACCTGGCGGGGCAGTTCATGCTGGACTGTTCCCATGGGGCACAGGGTCAAGACTGATTTGCATATGGCTGGGTTCAAACTGGAACGGCATGGTGCACCCCGCTGCACCAAAGAGATGGTCGGGTCTCCCGCCGATTAGGAGTTTCCTCCTATCTGGCAGGTGGGTTTTTGGCATTCCCACAGTGGTGCCTCTAAAAATGGGCACCACACTTTAATGCCAAAATCAGTTCCTGCGCGGCATGGACTGTAAAATCCATGCTGTGCAGGAACTGGTCTGCTTGCACACAGGGGGCACATGTGGTGCTTCACTGTGTGCATGCACTTGGTGTAGGCACCAGGGTCGGTGGAACCAAGTTGTAATAGGGCGATAGGACCACTGGCGCAGCGATGGCTGTACCACAACCTGCCAGCCTCGTAATTGGACCCTTGGAGGGAAATGTGGAAGCGACCAATTTGAGTGGTTGAAAAATGAAGCATGCTAACTACAAAATATGCGGGGTTTAGGGAGGAGTAAGGAGGGATTAAGGGTAGATTAAGAAGGGTTTTAGGGAGAGCCAGACACCAACCATAAAAGAGTAAGCCAATTGCTATTCGCAAACTGCTATTCTAAATGTACTACAGTTAAAAGGGAGTCAAAACAGTAGTAAATGTGCTCTCACACACAAACACACATATGCACACACACACTAATACATATATGTATATTTATATATGTGTGTGTGCGTGTGTGTGTGTGTTTGTGTATGTGTGTGGGTGTGTGTTTGTGTGTGTGGGTGTGTGTGTGTGAGTCTTATGCATCTCAAACTTTGAAATGGGAACTCAGTGTGATTTTGTAATTGCTACTTTGATTGTCAGCTTTGGATATATATATTTCCACCTAAACTGAGACCTACCCAGAGTTCTCTCCTTCTTTTTTGCATCTATATATATATATATATATATATATATATAATAATCCAACAAAGTGCTCTAAAGCTGTTTCAAGGGCAGACACAGCTTGCCGAACTCCGGCCTTCGTTTCCCACTCATTTGTCCCCAATGCCAGGAATCATCGTGGCCGACACGTTTCGAGGTGGAAAATCCTCTTTTTCATGGACACTTGTTCAAACAGGCAACACCTTTTCGCTTGCGCTTGCGCCCTCCGGCTATATTTATTGGTGCATCACCTCCTCGTTAGGTTGCTCATTAATATGCACCAAAAGCACTTTGGAACATGTAGTCCATAGCGAATGTTAGTTATGGAGGCACGCCGGATGGCTTCCTTGCTGTGTGTGCCTTCAAAATCCGCTCTTGGGCATTTGTTTATTAATTTTTTTGCGTGGCTGTCCTGCCACGATGGAGAGCACCCTCACAATGTACAGGAGATGAGGCTGTGGGCTAGAACTGTGTCGAGCCCGTTTGCAGCACAGCGAGCCATCACAATGAACACTTGCCCCTTAGACTGGATCCTACTCAAGGATAATACTTGAATCACTTTCCACAGGTTACACACCCACTTAGGGGAGACTCATACTCGTTGCAGGACTACGCATCCCACAATGCCTATGTCAAAAATGGTAACGCCCACTATGGGGCCATTCGGTGAATAAAAATGGTTGATTAACTGTTGCAACAAATCCGTGCTGCATGTGGTGTCTGGCCCTGAAGAAGGAGTATCTAGCTTTGAAACGCATTGGCCTTTGAATCGCTGGAATTGGGAACGAGTGGTGAATGGAGGCACACCAGATGGCTGGCTTGCTGTGTGTGCCTTCGATATCCGCTCTTGGGCATTTGTTTATTACATTTTTTGTGTGGCTGACCTGCCATGATGGAGAGTACCCTCACAATGTACAGGAGGTGAGGCTGTGGGCTGGAACTATGTCGAGCCCATTTGCAGCACAGCGAGCCATCACAATGAACACTTGCTCCTAAGACTGGATCCTACTCAAGGAGAATACTTGAATCACTTTCCACAGGTTACACACCCACTTAGGGGAGACGCATATTCGTTGCAGGACTACGCATCCCACAATGCCTATGTCAAAAATGGTAACGCCCACTATGGGGCCATTCGGTGAATAAAAATGGTTGATTAACTGTTGCAACAAATCCGTGCTGCCTGTGCTTTCTGGCCTCGAAGAAGGAGCATCTAGGTTTGAACGTGCTGGCCTTTGAATCGCTGGAATTGGGAGCGAGTGGTGAATGGAGGCACGCCGGATGGCTGGCTTGCTGTGTGTGCCTTCGAAATCCGCTCTTGGACATTTGTTTATTAAATTTTTTGCGTGGCTGTCCTGCCACGATGGAGAGCACACTCACAATGTACAGGAGGTGAGGCTGTGGGCTGGAACTGTGTCAAGCCCGTTTGCAGCACAGCGAGCCATCACAATGAACACTTGCTCCTAAGACTGGATCCTACTCAAGGAGAATACTTGAATCACTTTCCACAGGTTACACACCCAGTTAGGGGAGACTCATACTCGTTGCAGGACGATGCATCCCACAATGCCTATGTCAAAAATGGTAACGCCCACAATGGGGCCATTCGGTGAAAAAAAATGGTTGATTCACTGTTGCAACAAATCCGTGCTGCCTTTGGTTTCTGGCCCCGAAGAAGGAGCATCTAGCTTTGAAACGTGTTGGCCTTTGAATCGCTGGAATTGGGAGCGAATGGTGAATGGAGGCACGCCAAATGGCTGGCTTGCTGTGTTTGCCTTCGAAATCCGCTATTGGGCATTTGTTTATTACATTTTTTGCGTGGCTGTCCTGCCATGATGGAGAGCACCCTCACAATGTACAGGAGGTGAGGCTGTGGGCTGGAACTGTGTTGTGCCCGTTTGCAGCACAGCGAGCCATCCCAATGAACACTTGCTCCTAAGACTGGATCCTACTTAAGGAGAATACTTGAATCACTTTCCACAGGTTACACACCCACTTAGGGGAGACTCATACTCATTGCAGGGCTACGCATCCCACAATGCCTATGTCGAAAATGGTAACGCCCACTATGGGGCCATTCGGTGAATAAAAATGGTTGATTCACTGTTGCAACGAATCCGTGCATCCTGTGGTTTCTTGCCCCGAAGGAGGAGCCTCTAGCTTTGAAACATGTTGGCCTTTGAATCGCTGGAATTGGGAGCGAGTGGTGAATGGAGGCACGCCGGATGGCTGGCTTGCTGTTGGGCATTTGTTTATTACATATATATATATAATTGTGTATCTTTATACGTTACAAAAATAGCTTTTTTTAACTTGCTATTTTAGCAATGATTGGTTTTATCTCTATTTTTGTACTTTCTCGTGAATATATATATATTTATATGTTTTTTCACTTGTAAATAGGTTTTTAAATATGCGACAATGAAATGAATACTGCTTCTATTTCTATGATGACGCTGTTCAGAGTCAATGTGCACTGTCACTTTAAATAGTTGAATTTCACTCCATAGCGTGCCATGTGATCAAGGGCCAATAGGGCTCGAAACGCGTCATGGCGGCGGTGCGGGGAATTTGCACAATAAAAAATTAATGCACTGAAGATTTGGGTCCGCTGTCGTCCTTACGATGTGGTAGTGTCGACTTCTCTTATATATATATATATATATATATATATATATATATATTACCTACTGGCCGTTGCCAGTAGGTAGTTATAGTTAGGACCTAGTTTCCATAGTAAATCCGCAACATTCTATTGGGAATAACTTTGGCGCCGGTCGATGAATCTTCGCGAATTTCTCAAAGAAGATGACCCGCTCCGCTCCTCTCCTGAAAGTTTTGGGGGGATTCGTCAAGTGGGGGCTGAGGAAAAAAGGGTGTCCCAAAATGTGTTTTCCCCATGTTATTTTCCATAGGACGATTAGACACGGCAACAGCCCGAACGGCTTTACAGAATTACAAGAAATTTGGCAAAATGGTAGAGTCTGATTCGCAGATCGCGCTTTTGCTTAAATGGTGTAAATCGATCCAGTAGTTCCTGAGAAAATCAAAAGAAAAAAAAAATATATATCTATAATCGGGTGTGCGCGAGCGGAATTCTGATTTGCTGTTAGACGTCTGTCAACATTCCAATCGGTCGAAACCAGGAAGTGTTGGCCGCCATTTTCTGTCCGAGACAGAAGAGAGCGGAAAACAAATGTGGAAAACATGAAAAGTGGGCAGGGTAGAGACTCCCTGACCCCCTGGGCCTTCTCAAGGGGTCCCTGAAGGACCCCGAAGGCCCTCCCCCAAATTTTTTCTTTTTCTTTTAAAAAAAATATAGGGTGCCCGCACGTTGCATGCACCCTCGAGGCAGAAGAGAGTCAAAATCAAAAGTGGAGAACGTGAAAAGGGGGCAGGGTGGAGACTCCCTGACCCCCTTTTGTGAGGTGCGCACACGTCAGAAAAAAAACCCACACAAAATACAGTTAAATAACAAGTTTGAGTGTTTAGATGTTGGTTGGCTCTAAAAAGAGCCGTTGTGTTCATTGAGTGTTTTTTGTACCTACAAGTAAGTACCGATGCAGAGTCTAAAATCCAAGAGGAAGACTCTGTTTCCCTCATCTGTAAAATGTACACCGTCTCCTCTATAAATGCCTTGCATGTTGTAACGCAAGTTGTTGTGGTAGGTATATAGAACCCATACCATAGTCTCTGAGGAAAACAGAAACGGACTTATTCACATGTTTCCTTGCTTTCTCAATCTGTGGACAATATTGGTTGGACCAGTTCCATTTTTGCCTTTGGCATATATTAGAATATACAAAGGCAGTTTGTGGAAAAAGTGACATCAATTGCCCAAAGGTGTCCTTTAAGTGCCTTTCTGGACCTACCCCAGTCAAAGTGCCTAGGTCATTGCCACCAAGTGCACAATTATGAGGTCAGGGTGTGGGAGATGCAAAAAGGATTTTATCAATGACATCAATTGGTGGCATCTCAATCCTCTCTGGCCAATCCACATAATATCCACATTTGGTAAGTCAAGGGTGAGAAAGCATCTATTTGCTGCATACCTTTCACTCCAGAAAATATAGCTGTGTCCTACAATCCACACTCTAAGCATCTTGAAGGAAGATCTGGTTGTACTCAGAAGGGCTCTGGAATTGAAATGGCAGTTTGAAAAGTAGTAGTTTAGAAAGAAATGTGGATGAGATTCAGTGCACTTGAAAAAGAATAAATGATTGGTGGTTTCTGTAAATTCCACATTGAAAACTAGGGTGCATGCTACTGTTTTTTTTAAGGAGAAATGCTAATGGTTGAGAGAAAGTGATTGAAAGGAACATTGCACAGGATTCGCTGCTGTTTTGAAAAGTCAAACACCCTTGCTGGCTTGTTTTGCAGATGAACTTTCACTTGTGTGTTCAGTTAGGTGTCTATGGAGTGTTACCATGGTAACAGGCAGAGAGAGCAGTTGGGGGGAGGTTGAATTTTATATGAGATTGAAAGTTTTTCAATGTAGAACCAATTAAAATGTTAATTTGGTTTTGAATTTCTGTGGGAAGATATTTGATTGGTTATCTTCAAGATTAGAGTGTAAAATGAGAGGGAAGCTATGCCATTTTGTGCTTGCTGTGACTGGTGCACTATTCAGAGATTCTGCTTAAGAAAATCTTCTGTGTGATTGACACTGTTCTAAAACTACAAAAGCATTTTTAAAGGTGAGTTGTTAATTTGTAAGGGGATCTATGTTGTGCAGTTTAAGTTAAATTGGAAAATGTTTTCTAATGTGGAAGCAGGAGTTTATTTGAACAGAGTCTAATTTTGAAAGTGGCTGCTTTGGAAAAAATATTGTGAAAGGAACATATGGTATGTTGATGTGTTTGAGGAGATATTTTTTTGCAGTACAGTGCTGTTGTTAAAAATGATATAATAATTTGCTTAGTTGATGTGTTTTAAAATATGGCAAAAGGTGTAGTCTTGGAGTGAGTCATTCCTTATGACAGTTAGTGCTATAAAGTCCAAAAACAGCATGTGTGTCAGGCATCTGAATTCCCAAATAGTCTCCATGCTGTGTAATAAAGATCCTGGGTGTGTTGTAGAAATTGCATACCAACTTTTTCAGTTGCATGTAGAAATTATTTCAGTGAATTCTCATTTCTACATTCTTAGTCCCACCTTGAGCCCTTGCATTGCCTGTACACCACTGCACTGTCCAAAAATGTGAAACATCACTCCTAGCTAGACTTTTCTTCACTGTAGTAATCATTTTGCTGAATTGCAAGGCATACTGTCATGTGTCTAAGATCACAGTGTGAGTGAGAATTCATTTCAGAAAAATGTGGCAGAATCATTTGCGTAGTTGATGTGTTTTAAAATATGACAAAAGATGTAGTCTTGGAGTGAGTCATTCCTTATGACAGTTAGCGCTATAAAGTCCAAAGCAGCATGTGTGTCAGGCCTCTGAATTCCCAAATAGTCTCCATGCTGTTTAGTAAAGATCCTGGGTGTGCTGTAGAAATTGCATATCAACTTTTTCAGGAGCATGTAGAAATGATTTCAGTGAATTCTCATTTCTACATTCTTAGTCCCACCTTGAGCCCTTGCATTGCCTGTACAGCACTACACGGTCCAAAAATGTGAAACAGCACTCCTAGCTAAACTTTTTTTTCACTGTAGTAATCATTTTGCTGAATTGCAAGGCATACTGTCATGTGTCTAAGATCACAGTGTGAGTGAGAATTCATTTCAGAAAAATGTGGCGGAATAATTTGCTTAGTTGAAGTGTTTTAAAATATGGCAAAAGATGTAGTCTTGGAGTGAGTCATTCCTTATGACAGTTAGTGCTATAAAGTCCAAAGCAGCATGTGTGTCAGGCTTCTGAATTCCCAAATTGTCTCCATGCTGTGTAATAAAGATCCTGGGTGTGCTGTAGAAATTGCATACCTACTTTTTCAGTAGCATATAGAAATTATTTCAGTGAATTCTCATTTCTACATTATTAGTCCCACCTTGAGCCTCTGCATTGCCTTTACATCACTGCACTGTCCAAAATTGTAAAACAGCACTTAGCTAGAGTTTACCTCACTGTAGTAATCATTTTGCTGAATTGCAAGGCATACTGTCATGTGTCTAAGATCACAGTGTGAGTGAGAATTCATTTCAGAAAAATGTGGCAGAATAATTTGCTTAGTTGATGTGTTTTAAAATATGGCAAAAGATGTAGTCTTGGAGTGAGTCATTCCTTATGACAGTTAGTGCTATAAAGTCCAAAGCAGCATGTGTGTCAGGCCTCTGAATTCCCAAATAGTCTCCATGCTGTGTAATAAAGATCCTGGGTGTGCAGTAGAAATCCATACCAACTTTTTCAGTAGCATGTAGAAATTATTTCAGTGAATTCTCATTTCTACATTCTTAGTCACACCTTGAGCCCTTGCATTGCCTGTACACCACTGCACTGTCCAAAATTGTGAAACAGCACTCCTAGCTAAACCTTTTTTCACTGCAGTAATCATTTTGCTGAATTGCAAGGCATACTGTCATGTGTCTAAGATCACAGTGTGAGTGAGAATTCATTTCAGAAAAATGTGGCAGAATCATTTGCTTAGTTGGTGTGTTTTAAAATATGGCAAAAGATGTAGTCTTGGAGTGAGTCATTCCTTATGACAGTTAGCGCTATAAAGTCCAAAGCAGCATGTGTGTCAGGCCTCTGAATTCCCAAATTGTCTCCATGCTGTGTAACAAAGATCCTGGGTGTGCTGTAGAAATTGCATACCAACATTTCAAATGGATTTGATTAAAATAATTAAAATAATGTAATTACCTTTATTTCTTTTCTTTTTGCTGGTATTTTTAGGAGACTTTTAATTAACAAAATATGGCTCAACAGGCACAAAGCTGTGTAATTTATATTTAGAACACATTCGCCTATCCGCCTGTAACTGTATAGGTATGTTTTGCATATATCTGTGTCTGATAATTTCACACTTGTGACTTCAAATCCTAGAATTCTATCTGAAAAAAAGTAAACAAATTACAACTCTTGATTTGACATCATTGTCATGGTAAAAATGACCTATACATAATTAGTCCATTTAATAACCTTGCAAAACCCTAATGATTGGTACTACATGTACCCAGGCCTGTAAATTAAATGTTACTAGAAGGCCTGCAGCACTCATTTTATCACCCACTAAAAATGCCTTTTAAAATGGTACTCAGAAAAACTATTGAAAAATTATTGTGGTATGTATTTTAGTATATATTTTAATTGTATATGATGTCAATTTTAGGTGTGGGTTGTGGGGTTTATCGGTCTAGAGGGTTTGATATTAATTAGTTTTAATGAACCAATAATTCGTTTTGAATTAATATTATTTGTTTAATTAATAATTATGTTATTGTGCAATTACATTTTGTTTTAGATTTTAGATGTGGGTTTTCTTTATTTACACTGTTTTTAAAATAATTTTATTTTGTTTAAGATATTTTGTTTGTTTTGAATGTGGCATCTAACTGGAGTGGGAAAAGTAAATGTTACCCCTCTGCAACCCAACACTTTCCCTACTGATGTACTGACTGGAGTGGGAATAGTAATTTGTGCACCTCCACTATTCAACACTTTCCCTACTGTTGTACTGACAGCAGTGGAAATAGTACATTTTACCTCTCCACAATCCAACAGTTCCCTACTGTTGCATTAATTGGAGTGGGAAAAGTAACTTTTACCCCTCCAATATACAACACTTTACCTACTGACTGGAGTGGGAGATAGTGCATTTTACTCCTCCGCAATCCAATACTTTCCCTACTATTGTAATGATTGGAGTGGGATTGATACATTTTACCCCTCTGCATTCCAACAGTTTCCCTACTTTTGATTTGACTGGAGTGGGAATAGAAAATGTTACCCCTCTGCAAACCAACACTTTCCCTACTGTTGCACTGACTGGAGTGGGAATAGTAAATTTTACTCCTCCGCAATCCAAAAATGTGCCTACTGTTGTACTGATTGGAGGAGAATTTGTACATTTTAGCCCTCTGCACTCCAACAGTTTCCCTACTGGTTGGAGTGGGAATAATACATTTTACCTATCCACAATCCAACATTTTCACTACAGTTGCATTTACTGTAGGAAGATTCGTAAACTTTACCCAGTTTTATTATTTTTGCATTTGGTGAGGTGGGCGTAATACATTTTTTATATATTCACAATAACAGTTTGAGTAGTTTTGTATAAATTGTAGTGGAAATAACATTTGTATTACATTATATATTTTATAATTTATTTTATATTTTACATTTTTAAGTAGCTATATACATATATATATATATCAAATATTATATATGTGTGTTTAACTTTTTTATTACGTTTCTTTGGTATATTTGTTTTTTGATATTTTTGTACTTTCTATTTTAAGTATAGAATGACAATATTTTTGACATCGATATTTTGGTCACAATATTTTGGTATGAGGATATTTTGAAGGTCCTGGCAAAATAATCCTTCCATTTTAATACTCGTTAAAGTATAAGGGAGGCCCCAACAGCTCCTAGGGCAAGTTGAATGGTATTTAAAAAGTAATGACATTTGGGTTTAGGTTTCAAATGCCCTGACAGTGAAAAATTGCTATAGTCATTTTCACTGTTCTAAAGCCTATATCTCCTATTGTCTAACCCTAGATTAACTTATTACATTTAATAAGTGCTAACTCTGGAAGGGAGCAAGTACAGCAATTCCATTTACAATCTGATGAATTGTAATTTAAAATTTCTTTTAATGGCAAAGTCATATTTTAAATCACAATTCTGAAAATTCCACTTTTAGAAAGTTAGTATTTCCTTCTTCTAACCATTTGTGCCCTCTGCCAGTGTCCTGGGTCACATGACTGTGCTGGTTTTGGGTGCTGCTTCCAGATAGTAAAGGAGAAAGGGACTTGGATATGGACAGGATAGACCATTCTGGCAGGGGGACTGGGGAGGGGCTGTAACTGGTCCCACTTACACTTCAAAGGGTGTTGCTTCATGCACAAACAAAATAACCTCACACTAGGCCTCCACTGTTTTTTGTCATAAAACAAAACAGATTATGGCTATGACACAGTGTTCATACATCCAAAAGCCATTTACAGTAAGGGAAATGTTACATAGCATATAGGGAAAGGTTTTTAGGGTTGGTGCTCTTCTGGTAAGTGCACCCTGTCACCTAGTGTGAAATGGCCAACCTGGAACAAGGCCCCATACCGACAGCCTTAACGGACAAGACATACCAAAGCACATGTGGAAATTCTCATGGTCACTGTTAAAATAAAGCAATAAAGTACTCCAAAATCCATGTATGTGTTGTTCGTATATATTCTTCCCAGTACTTTTCACAATCCTTGTTGGACAAAGCTTGACATCAAAGACAAGCAGCAGCCGGCACATGTTTCATCACATGGACTTTTTCAATGCTGCAAATAACACATGTACATGATCTTGTGTGATTCTGATTCACAATGATTGGGGACTAAACTATATTAGTAAAATGACCTCACCAGAAGAGTAAGAAGATGCTATAGTTTGTGTGTAACTTCCCAGAAAGATGATATGTAGGTGAAAATGCACACGAAATACAGTTGAAAAATTGGTGATGTCTATCCAAAAGGCTGCAGACCATTGGACCAATGGCATTAGTCTTACTACGTGCGTAGTCTAAGTAGATATACTGAGTAGATGGTTATAGAAGGAAATAGCCACACAGAGAGAATAAACAATCTCAATTTAAAAGCAGTCCTGTGACTAAACAGAGTTGGAGTGGTAAGTAAAGTTTGTGCTACCCGAGTCAAAGTATTAGTTATTTCAAGCACAATGTAGTGGAAAGAAGACAATGTGTCTTGCAGCAATGTATGAGAGAAACACTGAAAAAACATCAATAAACAGGAACATGACCCTAGATGTAGTCAGGAGTGGCAACAAACTAGGGGACATGGAAGAAAGTATCACTGAAAATCAAGCGTATTCCATCAGTATATTCCATGCCCATTACTATCCAAGCACAGTGGCATAAAACTGCATAAAATTGGAAGGTCACTGTAACTCCCCACCTGTAATATAATTTTATTAAGTCCAAGCCATAGAAATTCCAAAGGCCCCAAAAGTATCGAGCTCAAAAGGTAATCGTCAGTGGTAATTCAACGAATAGTATGGTATGGTACATGGTCGGTTACAGGTTCTCGAAGTATCTAGAAAACAATAACGTATAAATAGATCAGTCAAATGGATTCTCATATGTAAAGGGGCATGTGGTACTATGATATCCACCATCTCAAGTCTATAGTGGTGTGTGCATCGACAGTGGCATCCTCACCTGTGCTTCAATCCTATTTCGTCTGAGGCATATAATGCCAAAAGCTCCAAAAGTATTAAGCTCAGTAGGCAATCAACACATCAGTGGTAATTTAAAGAATAGTATGATAAATGGTCTTGTATAGGGTCTTGCAGTATCTAGAAAACAATAATGTATGATTATGTTAGGCAGATGCATCCTCATACATAAAGGGGTGTGAAGTACTCTGTTGTCCACCAATCCAAGTCCTCAATAGCATGTTTCGGTAGCGACATGCACACATTAGTGTGTTTGCAAAGTACCTTGAATGCGGCAAGAAGAATATAAACACAGACAAACTGTGTCTAACGAAGTGCGCCGGCCTTGATAAGCCTAGGGAAAGAGGAGCAGCAGTATATAAGCCCTATAGATTAAGGGCGGGCGTAGTTCGCGTAGTAGCGCTACGCGAAGTGCACTTCGCAACTACGCAAACTTCACGTAGCACTACGCGAGCTGCGTAGTAGCATGTTCGCAATGTGCAAAATGCATTTTCAATGATTGCACAGTGCGAACAAGCATCGGGCACTGTGCAATAATTGAAAACGGCATCTTGCACCATGCGAGCTGTAGTTTTCTGCCGCTCGAGTAGATTTTTACTCGAGCAGCAGCTTTCTCAACGCGAACTGGTAGTTTCTCATCGCGAGCGGTCGCGAGCATGCATGACCACTCGCAATGAGAAACCTGACCTCCCCACGTTGAGAGTCTCGCCGGGATGTCATTTTGCTTGCTCGCGGTTGCGAACATGATGTTGAGGACCACGAACAAGCAAAAAATGACCGCTGCACTACGCTACGCTGCACTACGCGTGTTCGCACTGTGCTACGTGCAGCTCGCGTAGTGCGAAGTTGCGCAAACTTCGCAAGCTACGTGAGCGTAGCGTAGTGCTTCTCCCAGGGTTACTATAGATCTGCAAATACTGTTAGCTGGATAACTAGCTATAATACTTGTGGTGCGTTATGTGCTTACCTGTAGCAATTTAGTTCCTCATTGTTTTTGTCATCCCACACAGGTTGGGGTCTTGACAGGGGAAGGAAAAAAAATCCAGAACCTGATGTGGGAGGAGGACAAGGAATCCACCCACACAAAGGCTTGCACTATGTATCAATATTGGATCTCCAGAGCCACTTATCAGAACATGCATGGTCCTGTGGATGTTAGAGACTAAATACTGCCCTGATGCTTGAAAGACTGACATGATGTCTGTATGTCTGTTAAGGAAGACTGGACCTGCTTGCCGTGATCCCAGGCTAACCAGGTTGACTCCAAGCGTCAGTTAGCTGACCTCCTGTGTGAGGTACAGGCATTCAACAAGTTTCAGATGCCTCCATGAAACTGCCCAGCTGATATACTTAAACTTGGCCTGCCTGGACTTGCAACCGGACTGTCCTGAGCCTTGCTGGTCTCTGCTGGAGTGAGTCCTTTACCACCAAGTGGTGCCTGCCTGGGTTGCGGATCACTGGCTGGCAACAGAGTGTAGACCTCTTCAGGAAAAGGAGAAAATCCTGAAGTTTAGGTTTCTCGAGACCACAAACTAGTCTGTTTGTGCCAAGATTCTGCCACACATGATGAACACCAACATGATGTTCTGGTGAGACCTACTCTTCACGCTACCTTTACTGCCAGTGATGACAGGCAACGTGAGAATGGCACTTCGTGCTATCGCTATATGCTATAGCAACAATGGCCTGCAGTGCCCACCATAGGCAGGCTACATCTATGACCCTTCATTGTGTCAGACCATCTCTTCACGCTACAGCAATGGCAGCCAGAGATGCCTGCCCGTCTTTTCAGTCTACAGAGACGGCCATGCGTGACACTCTGCCATCTCCTCACTGCCAATTCCACCATGAATATAATTCTTTGAATTGGACTTTGAAGGTAACATTGCAGCTGTATCTGACCAGTGCTCCATTGCGGGTGGCTTGAAACATTTGACTTACCCACAGTATAGCGTGACCAGATGACTGTCAGTAGTGCTTTGTGTGTTTAGGTGCTAATTTCACTTAAAACTTAAACATTCAATATCTCTAGTTCTTCTGATTGGATAATTGTCAATCTGTTATAATTTTATGGTTCATTAAACCAAAATCTGGTTTTCTAAACTGGTGTGAGATATTTCTTGCATTGTGTTGGCTTACTGTTTGTGTTCTGCATATATACTTTCCATTTTGCCTCTAAATTGAGCCTTACTGGTTTGTGTCAAGCTACCATGGAGTTTGTGGTTCACCCTGATACAGATTGCGGTCCAAGCCTGAGTGGGGCCTGAGTGGGGACTGAGTGGGGCTTCCACCCCCCTCAACCAATAACCCAATGTATTTAATATTTCATTTTAGCCCTCAAATGTAGGTGGCGTTGTTATCCACAAATTCTTCTGACTACATGGTTCACTTCAAGACTCATATGTGTTAATCAAATAACATGTTCACATGTTGCTGGATTTTAGTTGCTGTATCTGAGGCATGACATGTCAAGGAAATAGTTGTGAAAATACCCAAACATTTTGACCAAATGAATGGCATACATTTTAACAAGACGTTCTGAATACAATTCATCAATCTTTGCATCAGTAAATTAGACAACATCAGGCATATGTCAAATATATCTACACATATTCCCATAACTGAGTGTAGCCAATGCGTAAACTATATTCCAAAGAGCATGCCTCACAGCAGCATCATTATGGGACTTGAAACTGTTGATTATTAAACACCTTTTGCCAGAATGTTGAAAACACTATGAAAATAGTAGCGTTCAGCATGTTATGTTTGTTTTTTATATTTTGTAGGTTCTAGCTGCAATGCCTGTTTCCAATGTGTTTTTCTTACACCACAATCTAGCCACTTTCAACGAGAAGGTGAAAAATGTATTCAATTGTTTATATCCAATTATGTGTTTGAATCTAGGATACTCAGGATACATTTGCCATAAATTACATTTAAAGCCTTCACAACATTATAGAAGCTGATTAGGCCAAGGGTATGGACCTCAAAGTTTCTACCTAATCATAAGACCTCAAACAACTCACTGGTCAGACTTTAAAAATATACATCACAAACCTTGAAAAAGCAACATTCATCACAGAGAAAAATGTGAGTCAGAGATCCTTAAAGGGCAACAATTCTTTTATGAAAAGAAAAAATAAAGAATTGCCAAGAAATTAATTGACAGCTGAAAATTGAAAGTGTAAGTTAATTAGTCTATGCGGTGCAGAATGAACCACTGAAACACCATCACTCCTTCATAAAAACCAGAAATTGCAAAGGAATGAAAACCAGAATAATTAGGCGCACCTGGGGATAACATCTCATTACAATGTCGAGACACGGCACAATGCAATTCAGATGAATAGAAGTAATTTTCAATCGATGACGAATGCCAATTTTGTTTTGTAATGCGATTTAGATACCCTTTAGGTTTCTGCATGAAAAAGTAAAAAATATTGGAGACCTTTTATCTTTCTACCCTGTAGCATCAGATAGTGATGGAATGAGCAAAACCTGGTAAGATTCTAAGCAATGGAAAATAAAGATTACACCTGATGTTAGCAAAATTCATAAAATTAGGAACATGGAGACATTTTGGACACTCCAAATTACCCAGGCCATGCCGTTATTTTTATTTCCTTTTTCCACTAATTTGTGACAATTGAAAATGGTTTAGTAAGCATTTAGAAATGCTGGATTGTGTAAGAAACCAAAATTGATGTGGGAGACACCCATAAAGTGCCAATAAAAAGGGAATATATTGTAGATCGAGAGACAAATAGTAGTTTTGAATTAAGGTTATGCCAGTCTGGCTTATTTAAACTTGTTAAAAAATGTTCTTAGACTTGTGTGCTACCTTGTTTCACCAAAGAAGCTATCAACCTGTGACTCATGTTTAGAGAAGAACGTTTAAGGAATGAGGACCAAAACACGCAGGAATAGATAGATGAGCTTAGGTTGGATTTTCATCTTGATAGAATTAACTCTTCCCACTATCAACATTAGTAAATGTTTGGCCACATAGTTCAGATTTTGACAGTGTGCTCGCGGGTGTCGGGTCTTGAGGCGGAAGCCGGGACCGTGCGTGTGAGAGCGGACTAACTGTTTTTAAAAATTGCTGCTGGAAATTATTTTATTGTGTAAACTGTGTACCCTGGATAACTTTTAAAAGACTACGTTTTAAAAGTTTATTTTCGCTCCACTTACCGATTGCTCACTCTCTGGGCACATACTCTATCTGCTTCTGTATCCGCCCACTAATCTTGCTCGCCTCATTGCAGCCGATTAGGCGCTGCTGAGGTCAGAGTGCAAGACACCATCTTAGGTGAGGTGCAGGCGAGCGGCACAGTGCTCGGCCCCTCCCACCTCTAACCATTTAAAAACAGTAACCATCATCGCACTCATTGATTGTCAGTGTGCTCGCGGGTGTTGGGTCTTGAGGCGGAAGCCGGGACCGTGTGTGTGAGAGCGGACTAACTGTTTTTAAAAATTGCTGCTGGAAATTATTTTATTGTGTAAACTGTGTACACTGTATAACTTTTAAAAGACTACGTTTTAAGAGTTTATTTTCGCTCCACTTACCGATCGCTCACTCTCTGGGCACATACTCTATCTGCTTCTGTATCCGCCCACTAATCTTGCTCGCCTCATTGCAGCCGATTAGGCGCTGCTGAGGTCAGAGTGCAAGACACCATCTTAGGTGAGGAGCAGGCGAGCGGCACAGTGCTCGGCCCCTCCCACCTCTAACCATTTAAAAACAGTAACCATCATCGCGCTCATTGATTGTCAGTGTGCTCGCGGGTGTTGGGTCTTGAGGCGGAAGCCGGGACCGTGCGTGTGAGAGCGGACTAACTGTTTTTAAAAATTGCTGCTGGAAATTATTTTATTGTGTAAACTGTGTACCCTGTATAACTTTTAAAAGACTACGTTTTAAAAGTTTATTTTCGCTCCACTTACCGATCGCTCACTCTCTGGGCACATACTCTATCTGCTTCTGTATCCGCCCACTAATCTTGCTCGCTTCATTGCAGCCGATAAGGCGCTGCTGAGGTCAGAGTGCAAGACACCATCTTAGGTGAGGAGCAGGCGAGCGGCACAGTGCTCGGCCCCTCCCACCTCTACGGTCATAAAATGAAACCCCCTCCCAGGAAGCGCAGCGGACGAGCGCAGCGGGCGCGTCGACGGCGCGCCGAAGATGCGCCAAAGACGAGCCCGTCTGCGCCCGTCCGCGACCAGCCGGGACCAGGGGCATGCCATACTGCTCGACCCATTCACTACTCCAGGCCGACTTCTTGGAGTGTAATAATAACAAAGCCCATTTATACCTGCCAAAGGACACACTCCATCGGCTTTGTATGTATGGTATACTGAGTCAGGGCTGCCATTTGACCACCCGTGCAGACAGTCAGGAACTGCCTGATTAACCTGCCCAGTCGCTTACTATTGTATATTTAAACACCCGTTCCCTTGTCAAGCATCAGATGGACATCTTTCTTCTACTAGACACGGAGAAACCAGATATTCTCCTACTGGCAGAAACGTGGCTAACTCCTAAATCCGCACCCGACATAATAGCAGCTCTGCCACCCAACTACAATATCATTCAGGCAGATCGAACCACTGGGAAAGGAGGAGGCGGAGTCGCCGCAATTATCCATTCTGATCTAAACCACCCTTACCTGCTTAACGTTAGCCAATACAGATAACCTAGTGCTAAAAATTGCTACTCCCCACATGACTATAGCATGCGTCCTTCTGTACAGACCGCCCACCTCGATGCCATTGTTTCCCGTGGCCCTAAGTGATCATGTTGCTAACCTGGCACTCGATCATGCTAGGATCCTTTTAGTAGGGGACTTTAACTACTGGTATAAAGACCCCTCAGAGGGCCCTCAATCGGCAGAACTGACTGATCTTCTGTCCAACCTAAATTTTAATCAACTAGTGCTCTCCCCTACCCACTGGAAAGGCCATATACTAGACCAGGTGTGGTCCAATACCACAGGCATAACCACCCCGATAACCTTGCCATGCCTCTGGTCAGACCATCTCATTCTTAAATTTAAGGTCTGTATTACCTCCACTATGACCACTGTGCCAATCACCGGCAGGTTAGCCAGAAACTGGAATGCAATGGACAAAACTGCTTTTTTACAGTCACTAGCCGATACCATCCCCCCCTGGACAACGATATAAACCTGTCAGTATCCACCCTCACTGGCTGGCTACAAGCAGCTAGTAATCTTCATGCCCCGTACAAAAGAATTAGACTGGCACGCCGCACGGATGCCAACAGATGATTTTCCTCTGACTTGAAAATTAGGAAACTGGCCCTCCGGCATCTTGAACGCAGTTGGCGCCGCGAATATGATCCTGAGGAAAAAACTAAATATATCAGGGCGAGAAAGTATTATATGAATGCCATCTCCGCAGCAAAGGCGGAGTACTTTTCTTCTCGAATCCTAGATTCCTCGAACAAATCTAAGGATATTTTTTCTATTTTTAACGAACTGACGAACCTGGAGAATGTCCGCCCTAAAGTAATTCCTACCCAGTGCCTGTGTGACTCACTTAATTCCTACTTTAGTGATAAAATTGCAGACATAAAAACTAGCATTCCCTAATCCACGACTCCAATCACAACCGGTATGGCAATTAAAACCAGTACGGCCATCCTTTCCAACTTTCAGCCCATAAACCAGGTCCAGCTCATGGAACTAATGACAAGAGTCAAATCCGGTTCCCCATTGGACATCTGCCCCCCTCGTATCCTAAAATAGTGCTTCTCTACTTACCCAACCCCTGCTCTCGCACTCTTAAACGACTCCCTTACCTCGGGCATAGTCCCATCTGCTTTTAAAGAGGCCACGGTCATACCTCTATTAAAAAAAACAGGGGCCGACCCTACATGTAAGGCTAATTACATGCCCATCTCCCTGCTGCCTTACTTAGCAAAAGTCCTGGAGGCACATGTGGCGAAAAGCCTCTCAAATTTTCTGGAGGCATCATCCTGTTTTGACCCCCATCAGGCCGGATTCCGGCCAGCACACTCAACAGAGGGTGTGGTTACCGCAGTTTTGGACACACTTCGTGACTGTGCAGACAGACGCTCCCCCCAGGCCCTGGTGCTCCTAGATTTGTCGGCCACGTTCGACACGGTCGACCATAACATCTTGGTCGACCGTGTCGGACAGGCCGGCATACGGGACACGGCTGCACGCTGGCTGAGGTCCTTCTTGGAGGACCGCTCCCAAGCAGTGCGCCTGGGAGACCTAACCGGTGTCAAACAGTCCATCTTATGTGGAGTGCCACAGGGCTCCTCTCTGTCACCTCACCTGTTTAATATATACATATACTCCCTCTCATACAAACCCTTAGAGACAAACAGGTGAGAGTCTTCAACTATGCTGACGACTTGCAGCTTCTTTTTACCATTGACAATTCTGAAAAATCCATTAGCCATTTCCAGTCAACCATGACTTTTATCAAATCCTGGATGGACCAAAACCAGCTGAAATTATATCCAGGTAAAACCGAACTGTTATTGACTGGGGACAGTGCTAAACATTTGGGCCCCCACTACTGGCCATTAGATCTGGGTCAAGCTCCGCTACCATCACCATCGGCCAAAACGCTTCGAGTCATCGTGGACAGTGAACTTTCACTAAAAGCACAAGTGGGCCAGGTGGTTTCCAAGTGCTGTTTCCAGTTAAAAAAAATTAGGAAGGTCCGGCAACTATTAACGCAAGAAGCAACCACCCAGGTTGTGATTGCCACGGTTCTGTCTCATCTGGATTACGCGAATGCCATCTACTTGGGTCTCCCAAATTATCTACTCAAGCGTCTCCAGATGGTACAGAACTATGCCGCTAGGCTGATTTTAAAGCAACCAAGGTGGCATGCAGCTACTCCCCTACTCACCAAACTACACTGGCTTCCGGTCACGCAACGCTGTGCCTTCAAGGCAGGTTGCATGATCTTTAAGTCGCTGCATGGCAACAGCCCTAAATTCATTAACCAACTAATCACTAGATACGTTCCTTCTCGCAACCGTCGTTCACTCCATCAAGGCCTTCTCCAGATCCTCCCTTTCAAACTTAAACGGGCTGGTGGACGTTGGTTTGCAACACTTGCCCCTTGTTTATGGAATACCTTCCCACTGGAGATCCGTTACTGTCAAGATCTTTTATCCTTTCGGAAAGCGTTGAAGACTTGGTTATTCAGACAAGCATTTTAATTACTCTCCACTTCTCACCCTGACTGTGCTACTGTCGATCTAAGTGCCAAGAAACTAATCAGTGATAGTGCGCTCAATAAATAATTAAAGAACACAACATAACATAACATAACATAACATAACATTTTGGATTATTTATTCATTTATTCAATAGTATAAAGAACAAAAATTGGACAGTCTGTTAGTCTCCTTAATATGAAGTGGACTTTCTTTATGTAATAGCGCACCAACAGCACGCTGCTAGCTATTGTGCAGAGAAGTCGAACTTTGAGACGGAACTGCTTGGGTGGGTAGTAGTGGAGGATCCCTTACCAATAATCCTTATTCGGGAAAGATTACTGCCTAGTGGACCCTCATGTAGTACATCAAGTGGCACTACATGGGAGCATGGGAACTAGCTGTGCAATGTTAACTAAAGACATCCCCTCCGTCTGCTTACAGACTTTTAGGCAAATAATCAGCCGCGGTCGGTAGTGCGATGACCTGCAGGGCAGTGACGTGGGGAGGGGTGGCAATTTATGAATTACGGAGTTTTACAGGTAAGTAAACATATAAGTAAATAAAATGAATTTTGTTGCGTGCACTGCATCACCAAATGAGATGCAGTGCACGCAACGAAATTCGTTTGCATGTAGATTTGCTTTATGATGATGCAGAAAACCCAAATTGTGAGAATAGTGTGGACGTAAATTGCAAGTAGCTTCATAAAAATGCTGAAGAGCAAAGGAGAGAGGGGTCATTGCTTTCCTTATCTGAAAAGGGGGGCCTGGACTTCATTGTCAAGAACCAGTTTTCTTATTTTCTTGGTGCAAAGTTTGATGACTTGTATAAGAGTGTGGGACATAAAAAATGGGCCCTTTTGTGACACAAATAATGTAAGTGTACTAAATTGAAAATGTTTTATGCATAGGGTAAAGCAACAATGAGTTGATGAAAAAAAATTGAAGAGAAATCTATTATTGCCAGGATTTCAGAAATGTTTTCCTAAATGTTCTGCCTCTGAGAAACTCATCTTGATTAGTTCTCCAAGTGTCTTCTGAAAGAGGTCAATACATAACTTAGAGAAATGTTGCTCTCACAATTGAGTAGTGAAATACACTTATAGGAAGAATAGTGACCAGGATATGTATTTAGTTTACAAATAGTGCAATTAATACATTGTACCATGATTGAGGAAAACCCTTCCTTAAAACATTGCTGAAATTACATATGAAAGAGGAAAGTGATCTGCCCCAAAAGATATTTTCATGTTGGATAGTAAGGTGTCATGACCAGCTGCTGTCCCACGTCTCAAAATAAAAAAATAAAGTTTTGATTTTGTTGAGATAGACAACAGGCTCAAGGCGATCTGGATCAGCTATATTTAGATATGGGAACTTACTATGTGATGAGAAGCTTTGTTCTTTTATAAACATCTTGTATTGCCATTTGTGTAGTAATATTAACTTTGTAATAATCTGACAGATCTATTTTCATGTCTCTTTATATTTTGTCTGTTAAGCCAGCTTTTTACTTTTTTGCAAAACCCATATGACTTTTCTTGCTGGGAGAAAATGTTACATTATGTTTACTGGTAGATCCACTGGCAGTGTGTTCTTTACACCTGTTTTACTATTCTGACCAAAGCTTTTGGTTTATCAGCCACATGCTCACCTCCTAACAGCATCACTAAACTATAATTGTATTTAATCCAGTTACCTCCTAGAAATGGTGCTTGAATTACATTTTATGTTGTTTAATAATATCGCATTAAAAGCCTTGTAACAGTCCCAAATAAAGAATGTATGGTAATCCAAGATTATCTCAGAAAACTATATATGATTGCTGGCATAAGTGTGCCTCAAAAACCTGATCTATCAAAAATTTATGTTGGATCTGGCCCTCTCTGTAGGGTTACCACATATGTTTGCCTTCTTTTGATGAGATCATGTTTGTTAACTTTTAGAACTCTGTGCACTTTACTCCTGCAAACTAGTGGTAAAGTGCTTCTGTTCTCCCTTCAAAACATGGTAAAACTGGACTGCACATGATTGGTACATTTGATTTACTTTGTAAATGATACTATATGTCCACAGTGCCAGTAAATTAAATGCTACTAGGGGACTTCAGTACTCATTGTGCCACCCTATAAAATAGCTTTGTAAAACATGTCTCAGACCTGCCACTGCACCCTGTTGTGCAGTTTTAAATTGTCTTTTCAACAGAGCAAAGTAAAGCTTTTGCCAGGTTTAGACCTTACTTTTTTTTACAGCTATGTCACTCTTAAGAAAGGCCCTAACAACTCCTAGGGCAGGGTGCATGGTATTAAAAAGTTGGACATGGGTGTTTCAGTTTGACTTGTCCTGACTGTGAGGATCTCCTAAAGTTGTCTCATTGTTTTATACAAATGATGGCAGTGGTTTTAAGAAAAGAATTCGGCACCCCTGTTGAGTTCGCAAATGTAATTTCACATAGTTTTTACGGTGTGCTCAATGTAAACACTATGCTACCAACAGTGCTGCCCAGAATAAGGAGAAAAACTTACTCCAAATCCTCAAATTAGAAAATTAGACAACGGAGCACAGCACAATGAACAGTTATAAATGACTATTATGTCAATAGATAGTTTTAATTTCACAATTAGTCTTCAAAAAAGCAAACTTCCAATTAACCAATAGTAGAGTGCAGTCTTGACCAAGAGTGAATCAATTCTTGATAAGTTGACACGTTGATGAAACAAACACAAAGCCGACATGAGTTTCATCATTAGACGACTTTCTCAAGGCTTAAAGTCATTATCCAAGTTAAGAAAGCACAATCAGATATGAACACCCTTAACTTCAGTTTGAAAGGGGTTCAGAGATAATACTTCATTTCACAGTCATGCATACAATATGGAGTTGTCTCTGCCTGATATTCAGCATTATATCACTCCTATCTGCAGTAGAATCAGGCAGCAGGTTCTAACAGACGAGTGGAGGCTGTATGTTCAACTCCCAGGAAGAAAAACCGTCTCCGGTGGTGGTCTGCCTGTCAGTTAAGAGAAGACCAGATCAGTTGGAGAAGCGTGGCTCAGTGGTTAGAGGCGGCAGACCCGGAAGCTGAGATCGGCCGTGGACCAGGGTTCCATTCCCGCCTCGGCAGGACTCGGGCTCAAAAATTCTACGGACTCGACAATTCTCGCTCCGGTGCCTACTCGACTCACGGGGTCACACTCTGTGACTCTGGGCAATAGCTTGCTTAATCTCCACTACGGCCCCTCGCGGCGGGATGCCTGGCTTTCACCTTGTGGATACCCTGCCGGGGTATCTCACAGGGGAATACCAGGACGGGTTCCCTAAGCAAGCGCCTTGATGCCTTCGGGTGATACGTGCGCTATATAAGTCGCAATACATACATACATACAGTTAAGTAATCTACTGTCTATTAGATTGTCTCTGAACCCCTACCAAAATGAGTAACTTACTCATTTTGAGTAACTTACTCATTTTGGTATTCACAAAAGGCACTTACTAATTGATGAGTAAGTGCCTTCTGTGAATACCAAAAAGAGTAAGTGCCTTTTGTGAATACCAAAATGAGTAAGTGCCTTCTGTGAATACCAAAATGGTAGTAAGTTTAGTATTTTGTTTTACTTTAGTTCTGTGAATCGGGCCCAAAGTACATTCAGCTCAGCCACTTGATAATGTTAAATGAAAGATGCTACAAATTTTCTCTCCTGAAAGGAATATTACTGTTAGTCTTAGTCTCCCAGACAGCTGAAACAAACAATCTGTCACACACAATATATCTCCAAAGCAGATCATGGAAACTTTAAATAGGATACAATCTGCAGTTGATAATGGAAAACGAAGGCAGGATAAACTGAGGCATTATATTCCTATGATTTTATTTTCATTGGGCGATCATTGTATCGTCTATATTGGATAGTTAGAAACGTGAGAGGAAAAACCTGTTTTGAAATATTCCTCCCACTTAAAAGATTCCCTTTAGCTTGACGCAATTGGCAGAATTCATGAAGATTACCATTGGCATCTTATGAGTACACATTGTAAATATTGTGTTGCTCATACCACTCTTCCACAGTATTGGGTTGACTGTGTATATGTTGACCTGGTTTTCCTGCATTTTGAGCTGCTGCACTGTAAATGGATCTTGTAAGATGATATCTGCATAGATTACATTCTGATCTTTTAAGATCTGAAGGACATCTCTCACTTTTGGACATAAGCCATTTCTTGCCATAATTCTATATCTTTGTTTGGTAGCTAGACACTTGAGGTTTTTAGGTCAGTGCCAGCCTGACTATGGAAGGTGAGATGAGGAGGATGTTCAGAGGATGGTATGGGAATGTAGCTGGACACCGCATAGGGATATGTTTGATTTGGGGTGGCTGGAGGATGTTGCTGAGGGTGGAGGGAGACGATTACAGGACACCAAGCAAAGGCTTATTTTTGATTTAAAGTAAGGGTGAGAGGAGGAAATGCAAAAAGGTGGGGGCACATTTTCAAGGAATTGGTGTTGGGCAGTATGGCAAATCATTTTGCTATACTGCCCTACATCATTTTTAAAGGCCAGAAATGCACCATATTTACAATATACAGTGCATTCCTGTCCTTTCAGCCAGTGCTGGCTCACATTTTGCAGACGTACTCCAATGCAGGCACGCTTGCACCACAGTGCAAGGGGGTCTATGTTCTTTGTATGATTGTTTTTGCACAAGAAGGGCCAACGTCCTACACAGAAACAATCGCAAGAGGCATTTTCCTCTTTCTATGTGTGTTGCATAATGAAGCAGACGTGGAAAGAGGAAAAAAGCAAGGAGAAATGTAAACATTTCTCCTTGTTACTCCTGCTCTAGGGAGGCGCAAAGTTTTGTCTTTGCCCCAGGTTTACCTGATGTTGTAAATTTGTGGCTGCATCAAATTTCATGGGTGTTAAGTGTGTAACACCCACAACAACACCCATGGAATGCCTCTTTCGCACAGAGTTAGGCAAGGCAGAGACTTGCGCTACCTCACCTTACTCCTGATCAACAAGGCCGTGAAACGCCACTCATGGTGGCTTTACATGGCCTTGTAGATATGGCTAATCCCTGTGCACCACCAAAACGTCAAAAAAGGAATGTTACGGTGGTTGGGAGGGCTTGTAAATATACCCCAAGGCGTGGGGGTTTGATAGGGTGCCAGGTAAGGATTCTTAAGCATAGAGACAAAGGGTGAGTTGAGGGCATGCACAGAGGAGGGTGTAGGAGGGAGGAAAAATGCCACTACCTAACTCTTTCACTAAGAGCCTGACACAAAGTGTTTCACGTTTGAATGGGAGACTGGGCTCAATACCAAAGATATCTGTTTTGGGAGGCAATGCACCTGGTTGTGTAGGGCATCTAGCCATGTGGAGCTCACAGGAGTAGGATAATGCGGTGTGTGGGGGCATATATAACAATAAGTGACCTCAGAGACAGCTTGACATTTGTTTTTTTTGTGTTCTAATCCTCTCAATTAAAATATTTCCTTTATACACAGATACCCATCTATATTTTGTATTTTCAAAGCGTGTATTATGATTTGCCGCTCTGTTGTTGTCATTTTTTATTCGATACAAATTGGGACTTATAATATGTAGGATCAATTGAATTACATTCCACAAGCAACGTTTCTTTTCAAAATACAACACACAAGTATCATAATATCGATTGTGTTTTATTCATTCATAGAGTGTTCAAAGAGAGAAAGCCTGGCACCTTACTACATATACATTTACATATCTCAATTAAAGTATGGCCCTCATATTGACACTCTGAGGCTGCAGTGTATGTTGTTTACATCTACTTTTAATCCAAGTGCTAGAAAAGCCCTTAAATTATTCCGTTGTTCCTGGTGTTAGAATTGATTGATTCTGTGGTCAGAGTAACAGAGTTAGCTCTCCTCTTGTGCCTTCTGATTAAGTGGCTTAATTTAACATTTTAATCCCAATTTGATTTTGCCGTAAGTAATATTAGCATGTTTTCCGATGCTGCTTGTTTTTTTAAAAAATCTTTTTTTATCTTTCTAAGTCTTTATTTTGCTTTGGCGAGCTGAATCAGGTAAACAACTGCTGGTTTACATATTTTATACACATGCAGCCTCTCTGTTATCTTCTGTCAGTGTGCCTCCCAACAGAGTGTCTCTGCCTGAATTGTTAAGAGTGTTTCCACAGTCAACGTGCTCCACATTTTAATACTCACATAGTTCAATTGTATTTTCAGTCTTTGAAAAAAAATATAAGCACTGAATTTCAGATGTTGTTATGCTTAGACATGACATGCAATCACAATATACTTTATTTACATGATGCGGTTTACTTACTAAACCTTAATGAAAGCATTAATTGGGTCCCTGCACCTTTCAAACATGTTTGATATATTTTGCGGAGAATTTGCACGTGCATGAGGCCATTTGAACATATGGCACCTAGTGCAGGTATATGGAAGTTTTGTGGAGTAGCCTAGTTACCATGGAAGCCCTTCTAGTTTTTTAATTGCATCTATTTTTTGCAAGGCTGTTAGTGTGGCGCAATGGTTTTCTATAACAAGTACTTGCCTTACAAAATATAAGGCATATTTACAAGCCCCTTGCGTCATATTTGTGCCACTGTTGCGCCACTTTTTGTGATGCAGTAGCAGCGTAAAAATGCAGCCCATTTACAATGTTACGCATCTAGGGAGATGTGTCACGTTGTAAAGCCCTGCGCCACATTATACCTGCGCCAGGTATAATGTATGCATGGTGGGCGTTCCAACGCAAAAAAGCCTCTTGGAAGTGAAGCAGTGAAATCTACAAGATTTCACTGCGCCACTTGTAGGATGCCATTGCGTCAAATTCTTACGCCTGCTTGAAGCAGGCATAAGGAGTGACGCAGCACAATGAGGATAGCCCTCCCCCTGTATTGCTGGAGATGCATCGTGCTTGCGACACAACTCCACCAATGCGTGACTTTTGTGACAACAGATGCGTCCGAATTTTGGACGCATCTGTTAATCCTTGCGCCATGGTGCGCCGTATTGTAAATACGGTGCATCCATTGTGGCGCAAGGGTTTCTAATGGTGGCGCAGGAAAAGTGAAGCATCTTTACAGATGCGTCACTTTGTTGTAAATCTGCCCCCATATAAGTATATATTTTTTCATTTTGTGTATGGCCGCTGGTAAGAATGTACTTGTGAAAATTATTATACATGAGGGAAAACTAACATATCTACACTCCAAGTTTATGAAGAGTGCTGTGGTGCCTGAAAATTGAGAAATTTCAGAGTGGTGAGCATACACACAATTCGGTTACTAAGCAAGTGAGGCAATGGGCAAATGTTGCTTCCAGTTTTGCATGTTTGAATAATTTTGGTTGGACTCTAGCTGGGTCCAATAGAAAATGCTATTGCACTTAAAAAACATATGTATGTATTGTCAAGTATATGACAAAAAAACAGATCACAATGTTATTAACACAGGAAACCAACCAAGTGCACATAAATGCCTTGCCAGACTATTTCCATTTCCATCACTAATATTATAAGCTGCTTAATGTTTTAACAGACACATACAACTGGCTACGACACATTTGAAAGGAAAATGACAAACGTGCACCAATTATACTGATTATACTTTGAAGAAACATGAGAGAATTCATGAGAAGACTTAGGGGCCGAGCATTACTTTGTTGGTGCTGCACCAGCTCAGCCCCAGCTCAGCACCGCCAAAGCTGTGCAGGCACCGCCCGCCAGATTACGGGTACAACTCGTGCCGTGCAGGCTTTTTTGGTCCTTTGATTTGTCATCCCTTTGCCATTGCCCTTAAAACGGGTACTGCAATCGGAACGCAAAAGAAGTTCCAGAACAGCATGGCCCAAGAAGTCCATGACGTGATGGAACTTGGGGTGCATGCACACAGGGGGACTGCATTGCCATGGCAGCGGGGCATGGGAGCCCCTGCAGGGCCCTCTTTGGTACCCCTCCACCAGACCACAATGAAAAGGCTGGTAGAAGGGAAACTCTTATAATGCTTGGCACAACGTGGTGGACCAGATGTGCATATTATATAGGCTTGTGCACTAAACCACCATCAGGAAATGGTGGTTCCCTGGCACAGGCGGCGCAGTGGTGGACAGTCGAAAAAAAGGCATACTTCAAAGGGGAAGACATCTCTGAAGGGCAGATGGTGGGCACACATGCGAAGAGATGGGCAGAAAAGTACATCCAGGGATAGCGAATGCCACACATTGCAGGTAGTTGTAAGCAAATGGGAAGGTATCTGGTAGGTGATTGACGAATGACTGCTGCATCTCCTGAAGGCACTTTCAGGGCATAAATATGGCACCCCTGGCATCAAGATTGTGTCAGGACTGCCATGCTTTTCCCGGGACCTGACAAGAGAGGCTGCACCAAATGATGGACTACACCTGTTGATTCTTCAACTGCGTCTTGGTGCCTGGCTTGTGGGTCAATTCTCACGAGCCCAAGACAGAAGAGGTGAACTCCTAGAGTCATTTGGATGACTACCTGTTCCTGACACAGAATCTGAGGAAGCTTATTCTGGCCAGTCAGTTGCCACAATCGATTCACTGACAACCAACGTGTAGCCAACACCAATGTTCCAAAACTCAAAACATGCACCTGACTCTGCTGGATCAGGGAAAATTCTCAGAGTGTAGTTTGGTCACCCACGAAAAGAGAAACTATGATTTTTCTGTGACCTGAGACCAGTGGTCCAGTGGAAATTGGATTTCTGCTGGACCAAAGAGGACTTTGAGGGCATCGACCCCTGTGGTGAAGTTGCCCCACTTGACCGAGTAGCTGCGCCAGGAAGACCCCCTTATGCGCACAGCACCATCAGGATCTTCAGCATCCTGTATCCCTCGCATCAGACCACTCAGTTGAAGTCAATGGTGGTACGCCCACAGAACCTAGAACTGGACTTAAGACTGCTTTGGTGACAAAGTACCCATCCTGCAACTCCTTACTAGCCCCCTTGACCTCCATGCTAGCGTTAGTCACACAAAGCAGGCTGGAATGGGTGAACACAGCTTTTAAAATGTTTTACAAAGTTCCCAAACATTGTGATTACCAATGCTTGTTGGAATTTTTCCCTGCAAAGCAGTGATTTATGATTTACTTAAAATATATATCTCCAGAACTCTCCAGTGGATTTTGTTCAGTTTGATGTCTATAAACTAATAAAAAATAAGATCTACTTTTATAATATGGTGTTGGATTTCTTTCCTGTTGCATGATTTTCCTACTTTGTTATTTTAATACTTCAAAATGCTTTACAAATGAATGTTCTTTTGTTTAAGCCTGACTTCTGAAAGCCACAGTCACCCAGAGTTGACCTAAGGTGTAGCAAATAAGACTGACTAGACCCAAGTTAGTATTGTGAGTGTATTACATCATTACATTGAGATAGCATAACCACGCCATACAATACACCACTTTCCTCACAATATGTGTGTTTTATGTATTTTAGCAATCTTTGCCTTGACATTTGAGAACATTTGACATTTGTTTCTATATGTTTTGATTAAATATATTTGGTTGGATTAAAAAGACAGACAACCCCTTATAAACACAAATTAAAAAAAATATACATAAAGATCCATAAAATTATGCAAAAATATCATTAGATTTCTCTCATCCACCAAATAGCAAATCCAAACGCAAATTAAATCTCAATATATCGTTAGTAGCTGCATATTCATAATCTACTATATAGATAGTTTCTCTTTCAACTAAGCCACCAGATATCCCTGAGCATGATCTCTCTTGAGCATCATCAATCACAATCACAACCTGAGGTTCATAGTGAGGCATATGTGTTGACTCAAATTTGTCAATATTTCTATTCATTTGACAATCCATATGTGCAACCATTCTCAATATCGATCTCTGTCATATTTCCAGATCCAAATCCATTTGTATCACCTGTCATATTTCACCAGTTCAGATTAAATTACCATGCATGCCACTAGTTGAAATACTTAAGTCTGGATCTATCAATCAATCAATCAAGAGTATTTGTAAAGCGCGCTACTCACCCGCTAGGCTCTCAAGGCGCTGGGGGGGGGGGGGCTACTACTGCTCGAAAAGCCAGGTCTTGAGTTGCTTCCTGAAGGAGAGATGGCCCTGGGTTAGTCGTAGGTGGGTGGGGAGTGTATTCCTGGTCTTGGCCGCCAGGTAGGTGAAGGATCTTCCTCCGGTGGTGGTTCTGCGGATCCGTGGGACGGTGGCGAGGGCGAGGCTGGTGGAGCGGAGCTGGCGGGTTGGCATGTAGAACGTGAGGCGGTTGTTGAGGGATTCGGGGCCCAAGTCGTGGAAAGCCTTGTGTGCGTGGGTGAGGAGTCTGAACATGATCCTCTTGCTGACGGGGAGCCAGTGCAGGTCCGTCAGGTGGGCGGAGATGTGGCTGTGTCGGGAGATGTCCAAGACGAGTCGTGCTGAGGCGTTCTGTATGCGCTGGAGTCTTTTCTGTAGTTTGGCGGTGGTCCCAGCGTAGAGGGCGTTCCCGTAGTCCAGACGGCTGGTGATGAGGGCCTGGGTGACCGATTTGCTGGTTCCTGTGGGGATCCAGCAGAAGATCTTACGGAGCATGCCGAGTGTGTTGAAGCAGGAGGAGGTAACGGCGTTAATTTGCCTGGCCATCGTGAGGGAGGAGTCAAGGATGAAGCCCAGGTTGCGTGCGCAGTCCGTGGGCTTGGGTGGGGGGCACAGAGCAGAGGACCACCAGGAGTTCCGTCTTGTCTGAGTTCAGTTTCAGGCGGCTGAGCTTCATCCAGTCTGGGATGTCTTTTCATTCCGTCCTGGAAGCTGGCTCTGGTGGAGGTGGGGTAATTGGTGAGGGAGAGGATCAGTTGGGTATCGTCGGCGTAGGAGATGATGTTGAGGTTGTACTTGCGTGCGATGGCTGCGAGGGGGCTCATGTAGACGTTGAAGAGGGTGGGGCTGAGCGAGGAGCCTTGAGGTACGCTGCAGATGATCTTGGTGGCTTCTGCTAGGAAGGGCGGGAGACGGACTCTTTGCGTTCTGTCAGAGAGGAAGGAGGTGATCCATTCCAGGGCCTTTCCTTTGATCCCGGCGTAGCGGAGGTGGGTTGTCAGGGTGCGGTGGCAGACCGTGTCGAACACAGCCGAAAGGTCGAGCAGGATGAAGGCAGCAGTTTCTCCGTTGTCCAGCAGGGTCTAGATGTTGTCGGTGGCCGCGATGGAGGCGGTCTCGGTGCTGTGGTTCACTCGGAATCCGGACTGCGATGGGTCGAGGGAGACATTCATCTCCAGGAAGGCTGTCAGCTGTTTGTTGATGGTTTTCTCAATGACTTTTGCAGGGTAGGGGAGGAGCGAGATGGGGCGGAAGTTCTTGAGGTCTGAGGGGTCTGCGGTGGGATTCTTCAGGAGGGCGCTGATCTCTGCGTGCTTCCAGCTCTCCGGGAAGGTGGCGGATATGAAGGAGTTGTTGATGATGTCCCGAAGTTTGGGTGCGATGATGGAGTCGGCTTTGTTGAAGATGTGGTGTGGGCAGGGATCGGCTGGGGAGCCCGAGCGGATGGTGTTCATCATGTGGGTGGTATCTTCAGTGCTTACCTTAGTCCAGGCGCACAGGGTGGTGGTGGGGGTGTAGGTTCGGTGGTGGGGTACGAGTTCTGAGCGCCGAAGCTGTCATGTATGTCGACGATCTTACGGTGAAAAAAGGTGGCCAGAGAGTTGCAGAGGTCTTGAGAAGGCGTGATGTCGTTGTTGCTGGTGTTGGGGTTGGAGAGCTCTTTCACGACGTTGAAGAGTTCCTTGCTGTTGTGGGTGTTGTTGTCCAGTCGATTTCTGAAGGATGACCTTTTGGTGGTGCGGATCAGCTGGTGGTGTTTGCGGGTGGCGTTCTTGAGGGCTGCCATGTTATCCGTTGACTGGTTGTGGCGCCAGGCTTTCTCGAGGTCACGGCAGGATTTCTTGGAGTCTTTGAGATCGTTGGTGAACCACGCGGCTTTTTTGCTGTTAAGGTTGCTGGGAGGGTTTTTCAGTGGAGCAAGGGTGTCGGCACAGTCCGTGATCCACAGTGTGAGGTTGCGGGCTCCTTCGTTGGGGTCCGTGGTGTTGGTGGGAGGGTTTATGCTCAAGGACGTGGTGATGTCAGTCGGTGGTGATCTTGCTCCAGCATCTTCGGGGGGTTTGTTGAGGGCAGTTATGTGTCGTTGTTTTCCTGAAGTTGAAGTGTACGCAGCTGTGGTCGGTCCAGTGGAACTCGGTGGTGTGGCTGAAGGAGATGTGTTTGCTGGAGGAGAAGACGGGGTCGAGCATGTGGCCGGCGTAATGGGTGGGGGTGTTGACCAGTTGCTTGAATCCGAGGTTGGCGAGGTTGTCTAGTAGGGCGGCGGTGGTGTTGTTGTCCTGGTCGTTCTCCAGGTGGAAGTTGAGGTCTCCTAGGAGGATGTAGTCGGGGAGGCGAGGGCGAGCGGGCTGATGAAGTCTGCGATGGCCTCGCTGAAGTGTGAGCTTGGTCTCGGGGGTCTGTAGATGAGGGTTCCTCTGAGGGTGGTCTTGGGGTCAGTGTGAATCTGGAAGTGCAGGTGCTCTGCGGTGGCGAGGGTGTCGTCGGTGTTGGTCGTGATGCGGATAGTGTTTTTGTGGGCGATGGCGATGCCTCCTCCGGTCTGGTTGACGCGGTCCCTCCGGATGATTTTGTAGCCGTCCGGGATGGCAATGGCGATGTCGGGGGCTGAGGAGGCGTTCATCCAGGTTTCCGTGAAGAAGGCGACGTCTGGTGCCGTTTTTTCCAGGAGGTTCCATAGTTCGACGGCGTGCCTGTGGATGGAGCGGGTGTTGAGCAGGATGCACTTGAGGTGGTTGTTGTTGGCGGCTGTTTTGGCTGGCGCGGTGCAGGACCGAGTGCAGGTGAAGTAGCAGGTGTGGCAGGTGAAGGCTCCATGGGTGCGTTTCGGGTTGGCTTGGTAGCAGGCTGGATGTCGGCTGGTGTTAAGTGCGTGGAGGGTGGCGGCATCGTAGCTCCGTCGGGTTGGCTGGCTCTGGTGGGGTCCAGAGGTTCTGGCGCTGGGCACGGTCCAGGCGTGGACGGGCGTAGACGTGCTTGCCTTTGGCATACCTACGGCACGCAATCGGCGCAGTCCCCGCCATTTATGGCAAAGTGGGAGGGAGGAGCAGCTGGGAGGTGGGAGCTGGGCAGCGAATGGGGAGCGGGAGACAGGAGAAGGGGGCGGGGTCGCAGGAGAGCAGCGGCGGGGAGCAGAGGGGGTGTTGGAAAGAGCATGAAAGCGGAGCGGGGGAGAGCGAGGGCAAGCCTGGGCAAGCCTGGAGAGCGAGGGCAAGCCTGGGCAAGCCTGGAGAGCGAGGGCAGGCCTGAGAGCAGGGGCCCTAAGGAGAGGCGGCAGCAAGAGGGCCAAGCAGGCTGCGGCAGCAGAATCAGGGCACACGGGGGCCGTGCGGTAGTGGAGTGAACGGGTCAAGGGTCATTCAGTGTGAACTAATTGACATGGGTTCAATAAGTAATCCAAGGTTAAAGTGATGTATAATTAGGTGTTGAAATGCGTTAAAAAACGAATATTTATAACTGAAAAAAACACTGGAATCTCCTAGCTACAGACTTCATATATTACATCAATGATGGCTTCTCAAATGATATCATTGAAATTTGACAGTTATAGTTTAGGGAACTGGCACATGCATCTCATCATGCATTGCTTATGACCTCACATATTACATTACTTATGACATATAATATGACTCCATTGATAATACTTGTTGCGCTGGTTCAAGACTTTTGTCTGCAATCACTCTCTCAACAGAGGATCCTCCAAAATTGGGACTATGAACAGCATTAACTGCAGTACAGAGAGTCTGGATGAACTTGGTGCTGGTGCCAAAATCTGATATTCAGAAAATCATATTATCATACCAGACGTTTTCAATTACGTCATGGCTGATAACACAGATATGAAACATAATACATTTCAAAGAAACACATTTTTGTGAATATGTCCTGATAGTGCATGAAATGTGTGAACGGACACTAGCTTCGAATTAATGTACACACAACTTTTAGCCTGGAGGAAATTAAGAAATAGCAAATCTGATGTATCTGAGTACAAGTACTGCACCAAGTTTAATCTCTGTCATCATATGTGACTCAATTCCAGCACTACTGACCAAAAATACATTCATTTGTGACTTTACTGTTTTACTGTGACACTCTGAAAGCACATGAAATCATATCAGAACTGATGTCAATCAATCAGTATTTTTATAGGGTGGCTAATAAGGTGAAGGTATCCAGGTGCTGGGTGCCTGTGAGATCAAATGACTATGTATAATTTTACATCTCAGTTTTTGTAATGTAAAACGTATGTCTTGTACACTTTAATCTGAAATGTGCCAGTACTGTGCTACGCTTTGTCGTTGCACAATATCAAAAACTATGAGTAGATGAAAAATATATTTGCTGCTAGATTACTGTGACTATCATAGTTTTCCAGATGTACTCTTAGGATTCTTCATTCTACAGATGAGGCCAAATTTCTCACCATTGTTTTCATGAAGATTGCATTAAAGTGAATTTCCAAGTTGTGCCTTACAGTTTATTGTTTCTAATTTCTCTTTTTCTACTGCAGGTGCTTCATATTGGTATGAGATCTAGAAGCCAACAAGCTTGAGTTGAAAGGAGTCGTGTTCCTGCCCTGGGATCAAATTATCCGTCTGGTAGCAGCGAGAAATGATGAAAGTATTATTTCAAATCCCAAGAACTAATGTTAGCAATGTATATTACAAAGTATTTCCAGACAGTGCATTGCCTTAGGCACCTATCAGGTCTTTGGAGTTATAAATATTTCATAACATGACCAAACGATGTTGTGAGGTTAGGCATTCTAATGAAGATAACCTCATGCAAAGAACAGACATGAAGGTAAGTACCTACCACCAGTTTTCCCTTGAGAATGCCTCTGCTGCCAATGGACGCCTGTCCCTACTGGCCCTGAGGATCTGCAAGTAGCTGTAGATGGCCAAGGCATTTTAGTATAGCACGGTTTTGTTTGCTTACTGTTGAATTCTGGCAGAGCTGCCTGCCATTCATAGTTTGTAGAATTACAGTTTCAGCTTTTTTTTAAGTTAGACATTCATGATCTGTAAGTTTATTAAAACAGAGGCTGTTATTTATTCTCTTAAACTCCACAAATTATTTTTAACCTAATCTCTAGATCATGATACTGGACAGAATTGTCAATAAAGCAAAGCACCATACTTTCAACCAGTTCAAACCTGATATTAAGCATGGAACAGGGTGCTATGGAGAGCAAAAAGGATTCTCTGATTACAGTGGCAACTTCAAACTTACATTCTCCATAGTTCCTGGTTTATCACTAGGACTGGGCGGTGAAGTTCTCTCAGTTCGGGGAGCTCGTGTAGTGCAGAAAACTCCACTTCGCGATCCGCTGCGGAGTTTTTCGCCTGCTCACGATCGCAAACGGTAAGTTTCCGGTCGCAAACGGTAAGTTCACAAGCACGAGCTGCTGCTCGGGTAGAATTTCCACCCAAGCCACAGGAATACCAGCACAAAATGCAGTTCGCACTGCACTCCGCAACTCGCGGAGCTTCATGGAGTTTTTTGTACCTTCACAGAGTTCTGCGTAGGAAAACTCTGCAAACTACACCGAGGTTATAACAATTTAGTACAAATGAAGTGACCATGCATGAGTAGTAGAAATATTATCTAAGATTTTTAACCATCATTGAGGACTATGCCTGGGTTCAATAACTTGGCTTTTTTGTGGAATTTGTTGAACCTTTTGGTGAGATTTGAATTCCTGGAGGGGTATTACAATTCATGCGGGGAGGTGGAAGATTCAGTCAATCAACCACACATCTCTAATTTCTAAGACAAATATGAATTTTTCTGTGTGTATTGGTATTGGAAAGAGCAATAAAAACAACTATTTTTTCTGCCATAATAAAAGATGAATAGGCCTTTTATGGAAAATGTATTTCAATGAAAAAAAGAACTGAAACTTAATGTTTTAAATTTCTTAATTTCACTGACAAGCAATTCCCCCAAAAATTCTATGTATGTTATTTCAAAACTTCATTAGGATGGTGAACTTAAGAAGAAAAGAGAAAAGGTAATCTGCCTGATGCTAATACCCATGTAAGGAAACCTCCTGTAGACACTAAGGGGTTTATTATGATCCCATCAGAAAGGTCTTTCCAGAGCCGTCCGGAGCGGGAGCCTCTGATCGACTTGTACTGGAAGCTGCCTCTTCCAAACGACGAAGTACGATGCTCAAAACCCCTTGCTTACCAAAAGACTCATCACTTCAAATCCATCTTAATTTTCCCGAACCAGAAGTCTCCATAAAAGCTGAATGGAGTCGTCCGGAGGCATATTCCCAGTATGATTACGAACAGCGTACTTCTCATGCGCCAAATCCATCGCCAATACCCACATGTCAGAGCATCAGGAAGGGGAGTATTTCAGCTCCGAAGCGTGCCAAAACATGATTCCTGTGAATTAGATGGTGCAGCCATGTATCCTATCACTCATGTTTTACCAATACCTATAGCCAATACTACAACGCCAACCGATGCGGTCATCGAAGATGGTAAGTCAGATACCACCACACACAAAAACGCCACTACCCTGCAAAAAGCAACATTACACACAGCTTGTGAGAAACCACAGTCACTATTGTGGTGGGGGTAATACTTGCAGCATTGTCTACCCTATAGGGGGGTGGATGGCTAACACTCTCAACATTGTCCACCCTATAGAGGGGTGGATGGCTAACACTCCCAGAAATCTAATAACTATAGTGGGGTGGATGGCTAAAACTCCAGGCAATCTAATGCCCACAGGGGGGTGGAGGCCTAACACTTCAAGTATTGTCTACTGTACAGGGTGGTAGATGGCTAACACTCCCAGCCATCTAGTGCCTGTAGGGGGTGGATGGCTTACACTTCCAGCATTAAGTACCCTATGGGGGTTTGGGGACCTAAACCCCAGCAATGTGGAGACAATATGTGGTTTTGAAGGGTAATCCCCCAGCAATGTGGAGACAATATGGGGTTTGGGTAGCCAACTCCCCCAGCAACATTTAAGGGCATATGTATGAACACATTATCCCTTAGACACAGAATGGGTAATACCCTTTGATACATATGGCCCCTAGTCATTAGGGGTGTGGGGGGGCAAACCCCGGCAATGTTGCTCCCAATTTGGGTTTGGGGGGGATAACCCCCCTGCAATGTAGAGGCAAATTGGGATTTGTGGGGGTCAAACCCCTCTGCATGGCCTACTCATAAGGGCTTTTGGGGGCAAACCCCCCGCCATGTAGACATAATGTGGGCATAGGGGCCAAATACCTACAACAAAGTACAGGGAAGCATTGTTTGAGGGGGTAACATACACACAGCTATGTGTAGCCAATGTGGGGTTTGGTTGGCTAACACTCCCAGCAATGTGTAATTGCACTATGTAACATTTTACGATCCAAAATGCATCACACATTTAGAGTATAAGCTGCTGCAAATACCAAATAATCTAAGCCAATTCTCACTTTGAATAAAATGCAGTCCCGCACTGTGGCAGTAACGTTGACTGGCAAGCTTAAGTAATGGCCGGAGTGGAGAAGTTGTAGGCCCAAGGTCAAGAAAGAAAAAAACAAAGAGCAACATCCACGCAGTGCCCCTCAAATACAGGTGAAATACATGGCACTGATGCACAAAGTCAAAAGGCCGGCCACCCACATCAGATCAATTACAAAATGTGTGTGTGTGTGTGTCAGCTGTGTCAGCCTGGCCTGACACACACAACAGGGGGACTGAACTCCACTGATCCATATGCTTGTTGAGTCCAATCAGGAAGTGGCCTGGATAGGCCTTGGATTGGCAATGTGGGCAATCAGGCATTTGTCGATGAGTGGGAGCACCGAGGTAACCTGTGGGTCAAGCTGGCTTCTCTCATCAGTCCCCACCAGGCCACAACACTATGGTGCCAGTATCTAGTCCGCTGAGCTGCTGTGCTGCAAATTGATGATGGTGGCCAGACTTCGGAACAAACACACTGCTGTGCTCTGTGTCACGTGCCTTGCAAGTAACAGTGTCTTCTCTAAGCATTGGCGTAAAATCCGTTCCGCTCGCAGAATTTCAAATTTTTGACAAATTCGCGTTCCGCGAATCGCGCAAATTTGTCCAAAAATTCGCAATTCGCAAGCGTACTTTTTTTTTTGCTTCGTCGCGAGACTTTTTGTCCGCGAGCACCCAAAAACGGACGCGAACACGCAATTGCACAACGCGAGCATGCAACTAGCCCATGTACGACCGCATGGGTAACCTCGCGGTAGCCACGCTGAACACGCAAAAAATCCCGCGAACACGCAAAAAGCCCCGCGAACACGCAAAAGCCCCGTGAACACGCAAATTCGCGTACCGCGAATTCGCAAATTTCACACACCCAAGCATGTCTTTCAGGGCATGGCAGTTGCAAGGAGACTTTAATGGAGGTTGGGGCCTTGCAGGGAGCAAAGTCACTAATGGCCAGTCTAACCCCCCCACTTGAGCAGCAGCATTGTGCCTTATGAATCCTCCATCGACAGGTGACATCGTGGAGGCCACCATGACAGCAATGACGCGGGAATGTGTGGCAATAACTCCATGAGTGCCCAGGCATCGATGTGATTCTAATTCTACCATGGGTTCATAGAATGTTGAGTATGACCAATGAGGGAATGTCAGCATCAGGTGGGTATACCCAGCCCACTACATACTAGGAGATACACACAGTTGACGGTGGAACAGAGAGTGTCAGACCTACACATATGTTAGTGACACATAGTCCATGCATCCATTTACGACAATACACACTAAAACCTCGCAGGGCAACAGGAGTTCACATACTCACAAAAGGATGATGTGATGAGTTTGTGTACACTGAAGCACAGAGGATACTAGACCCGACAGCACACAAGTACACAAACACTCAAAGCTGATTTGTGAGCCTCCCACTACAACAATCCAGAAGTGTTTGTGTCACAGTTGTCAGTGCTACATCTGTAGACTACATTCCTACTTGCAATAGGGAAAATCATGGACCAACAACAACGTTGGAGACAGTCACCCTGTATGGCCTGGCGGCGTTGCAAACAACTCAGAATCAGAACATGCACGCTGTCAACTTTGTTGCATGTCATTCACAGCAACTCTGCACCATACTACAAAAGCTGAAGTATGTGCAGCTAATGACTAATGCCATTTCGCTCATGCATATTGTGCACTGCAGAAGAGTTGGATGACACATGAGTCTCCGGAAAGAGGATACACCAACAGGATTTGGAGGCTCCAAAGCACAGCCAAATGTGTAAGAGAATCTGCCAGCCATGATGGCGCCAGGAGAGGGGGGCTCAATCTGTGGCTCACAAATACAATCCACATAGCAATCTGCAAAATAGGGTAAATTATTATTATTATAAATTTTATAAAGCGCTTGGTTACACCTGCTGGTGTGTCCCCGCGCTAGAAGCTACTGTTTGTTTCCTTAGTCGTGGGACTCTGGTTGCGGCTCGAAGCCCTATTAGAGGCCTTAAGGGTTGGGAAACAGGATTGTTTTTAGTTCTTTGCGGAAAGACAGCTCAGATTTTTCCAGTCGCATCTTCTCTGGCAGCTTGTTCCACAGTTTAGCGGTCGAGACTCTAAAGGATTTTCCACCCATTCTTACTCTTTTTACCTTTGGGACCTGCACCAGTCCCGTGCCCCATGATCTCAATTGGCGTGTGGGTTCATACCGCTACATTTTGTGAGGATAGTGGAAGATGTGCAAAACAAAATCTGCTTTGGCTACATTTGAAACTTTAACACAGTCTCAAAGTCCAGGAATCCATCAAGCAGACCCACTACAGAGGCATATGCACCTCAAGCTCTGGGGCAGGGTACAAAGTTCTGATTAGGACCCTTCATGTACACCTACAAGGCCCACCCTTGCCATACCAGATGATAGCTACCAAGATATTGACAATGCCAACACCTATGGAACTGGGTGAAGTGTTCCAGTGTCACAAGTGAGTTTGTTCACACTGCAGAGTGGTGTCCTCAGCACAACCAGAGATGTCATCACTGTGAGTCTACTCCCCTGGTGCCCCTACACCTTGGCCATTCAAAGTCAGAATGCCATGTATATTCACATGTGTGTAGTCTACTGGGAAGTGTGGGGATGCATATCTGGACTAGTCAGAGCAAAAGTGCCATAACAACACACATCCCTGCCCATTCACTTGTGGGGCAAATAACCCCCTAAGCAATGGACTGCCAGCTAGTATTCCAGCATCATGACTTAAGCCCTTTGGTGCTCATGACCGAAGGGTTCCGTCATGAGCACTGGTGCTCCAGTGCTCATGACAGGACCATTCCATCATGAGGGCAGGGGCACGAAATCCCTCTGTTGTAAACAGCAGAGGGATTTCCATTTTTTCTTGGGGCCTCGGGAGGTGGGGAAGAGCTACCCCAACCTCCTGAGGCCCTTCACAGGTTTTCAATGTATTGACGATCATGTGCATGGCAAGCTGTCCTCATTACAATGAAAACAAAATTGAAACTTAGTTTCAGATTTAGTGTTTCAGTGCCCGTGGGGCTATCTCGGCCCGAGCACCGAAACACTTGGGAGTGGTATCGGTGGAAAGGGGAGAATCTCCTCTTTCCAATGACACCCTTCCCTACTGGATCACTGCTTAGGGATCACCCCAGGAGGGCGATCCCCAAGCAGGGATCCACCCACTAGCACCAGAGATGGGGGGGCGGCCCCTTGGGCAACGGCCTTTGCTCCACCCATTGTTTTTTGGGCACAACAATCTTTCTGCCCCCCTGGGGGGCAGATGGGGCAGTAGCCGCATATCTGCTCCCCGGCCAGGAAGAGAGCCCACTAGACACCAGGGATTTTTTTATTGATGTTGGGGAGGGGACTGCTCAAAAGGGCATGGCAATGCCCCCATCCCCCAACCAAAATGTCCGTCTTTTTGCCCCCCTGGGGGGCAGAAAGCCCATTAGGAACCAGGGATTCTTTTTATTGATGTTGGGGTGAGGGTTGCCCAAAAAGGGCATGACAATGCCCCCAGACCCCCTCCAGAGAAATACCTGTCTTTCTGCCCCCCAGGGGGCAGACGGGAGTAGTAGCCCCCAATCTGCCCCCCCTGGGGGCAGAAAGCCCACTAGATACCAAGGATATTTTTTATTGATGTTGGGGTGGGGGCAGCCCAAAATGGGCATGACAATTCCCCCACCCCAGTAAAATTCCATTCTTTCTGCCCCACCTGGCGGGCAGATGGGGTAGTAGCCCCCATCTGCCCCCGGGGTGCAGAAAGCCCATTAGAAACTAGGGATTTTTTTTATTGATGTAGGGGTGGGGGCTGCCCAAGATGGGCAGGCCAATGCCCCCCGCCCCCCAAAAAAAGTGCAAAAGTCCTTCTGCTCCCCCAGGGGCATATGGGTGCAATAGACCCTGATTTGCCGCCGGTAGCAGGGTAGAAAGCCCACTAGCCACCAGGGATTTCTTTTTAATAATGTAGGGGTGTGGGGTGCCCGGAATGGGCATGATAATGCCCCCACCCCAAACACAAGTACCAGAGTCTTTATGCCCCTCCCCAGAGACATATTGGGGCAATAGTCCCTCATCTGCCCTCCGGGGGGCGTATAAAGCCCACTAGGCCTCAGGATTGTTCGTTTTTTTAAATTGAGAGGTGATGTCAGCCCAGAATGGGCATGTCAGTGCACACATCTCCCCCCAAAAATGCCACAGTTTTCTACCCCCCCGGGGGTGGATGGGGGCAGTGGCCCCTGATCTGCCCCTGAGGCAGAAAGACCACTGGGCGCCAGCGATTACGCTGAATTTTTTTATGCATGGCGTAGCAGCTGCCCAAATTGGGCATACTAATGCCCCCACTGCCAAAAAAATAGCCACAGGGTAACACTCCCACCCCCGATTTCCCCCCAGGGCAGCGGAAAGCCCACTAGGCACAGCCTTGTTTTTAGCAATATGCCTACCCGTGGACTTTGGGCTCTATCGCAGCCGGCAAATAGGGAAACCTAGCAAACCTGTACCTTTTTTAAAACTAGACACCAAGGGAAATCCAGGATTGGGTGACTTATGTACCTCTCACCAGGTTCTTTTACCCAGAATACCTTGCAAACCTCAAACTTAGTTAAAAAAATACAGTTTCCTCTTATTTCTGTGATGGAATGTTCTGGCATCTGCGTGGATCAACAAAATTCCACCCATCCTGCATTCCCCAAAGTGTTCTGAGAAAAATGGTACTTCACTTGTGTGGGTAGGCCTTGTGCCCGCAGCAAGAAACAGCCCAAAACGCAATTTGGACACACCACATTTTCTCTCTGAAAACTGACCCTTTTTTTGCAAAGTGCCTAGCTGTATATTTTGAACACTAGCTCCGCCGGCACCTAGGGAAACCTAGCAAACCTACACATTTTTGAAAACTAGACACACAGGGGAATCCCTGCGAAGCGTGGCATCTTTGAAGAGCACGATTTCCGTTTTACCCATATTGAGCTGCAAAAAATTGCAGCTTATCCAGGAAGAGATTGCCTTCATTCCCTTAGAAAATGTATCTTGGATGTTAGGGTTATTTTTATCAAAAGACAGAAGAAGGTGTGTATCATCTGCGTAGGAGATATGATTAAACCCCATGTTCCTAAGGAGTGACGCTAGGGGGGCGATGTACACATTTAACAGGGTCGGGCTGAGACAGGAGCCCTGGGGAACCCCTTTAGTTACCGATATGGTGTTAGATTTAAAGGGCCCAAGATTAACTGTTTGCGTTCTGTCTTTGAGAAAGTCCTTCAACCAATCAAGGGCAGTGACCCGAATGCCAATAGAATGTAGTCTGTCTAGCAGGATCTACAGGACCCATACACAACTTACACAAGCCCAGGCTAGGTTGAGGATACTCCTTCTGTGATGCCAATAGGTTTAGCACACGCCAGTGTCCTTAAAGTGAGCATTACAACAATCATCCATGTACTTACATTGGCAAAGAGCAAGCTTCAGCAAACACATAAGACATCTATAGATTCACTCTGGCTACTCTTTCTGCCCACTCACCTACACATAATCAACACATATGCTCATGTCAACTTCAAACACAAGGCCTGCATCAACCCAACATATGCAGGTATTACCCCTCCAACATCCAGGTCACAGTACATACTCAACTGTCATTACTAACAGACACACAAGCACATCATGAGCCCACTCTGTTGAATCTAGTCATGTCTGCCCCACGAGCTCCACCCCACTACACTAACTGTTAGAATCTGAGTCGTACTAACTCACATGTCTGCTGCCCTCATCACATCCACACCTACACTGGCAGCACCACTCTCCATCAGCATGTGCACAATACCTCTCACATGCATGACATGCACACAATTTACAGTACACATCCACTCCTCAGCAGACATCAAACATAACATGCCAAATGGACCTCTCCCATCACCTGTCGCACACATTCCATATATCTACTGGACGTATATCGGATCATAGTATGGTTAGCATTACACTGGGGGGGATCAGTGCAAGGAAATTTTGGTAGATGGACCCTGAAGAGAGCAATTCTATTAGATTCTAGAGTTGCTGCCACGTTGAAGGAAAACATTGTGGAATGTTTCACAATTAATACCAATTCTGCACCAATCAGTATTGTTTGGGACACCTATAAGGCCTATATCAGAAGGGTATTGCAAAATCTGGCTTCATATAAGAACAAAGAGGAACGAGCTGAACTACAAAAACTGGAGGAAGAGATAGGGATTTTGGAAGGGAGAGTGCAGCAAGATGTATATTGTGATGATGAGACAGCAAAAAAGCTGGATGAAGCCAGATTGGGCTATAGGTTGAAATTGGATACAAAGAGCAGGGAAAAGTGGGAGGCAAGATGTAAGAAACATTTTGAATATGGAGAAAAAACTGGAGCTCTCCTAGCCTGGAAGGCAAGGGCTAATAGGGAAAGAAATCATATTAGAGAGATGGTTACACCTCCAGAGGGGTATGTATCCAATAATGAGGAGTTAATGCAGGAAAGAAGGGTAACACTCTTCTCATAACTCTATTCAGAGTCAGAAAGACCAGATGCAGAGGCATTAAAGAGCTGGTTGTGTAATATCGGTTTCCCAATTTTAACAGCTGATGGGATAGACAGGATGAATGCCCCATTTTCTGAGGTAGAAATAAGAGAACAATTAAAGCATATGAAGAACGGTAAGTCGACAGGCCCTGACTCTGTTCCAGCTGAGGTTTACAAGCTGTTATCAGAAGAGATAGCCTCAGAATTGACGTCTCTTTTCAATGTTATATATAAGGAGGGGGAGAAAATCCCAAATGCTTGTAATGAGGCTATTATCATGTTAATTTTAAAACCTGCCAAGGATTCGAAAAATCCTGATTCATATCACCCTTTATCTTTAATAAATGTTGATCTAAAAATATACACAGGTATGTTGGAGGGGAGATTGGCTAAGGAGGCAACACAACTGATACACACTGACCAGAAAGGGTTTGTCCCTAGGAGACAGATACAAGATCTAACACTGTCATTATTAGGAACCATAGATTTAGAGGTTAAAAGATCAATCCCATTGGCAGTGATCACAATAGACGCTGCCAAAGCGTTTTATCGGGTTTGCTGGTCATTCCTGTGGGCCATTCTAGACACAATGGGATTGAGCTCTAATTTTATCCGTGCAGTCCAATTGTTATATGAGCAACGAACTGCTAAAATTCTGCTGAATGGAGTACTAACAAGAGGATTCATAATTAGGAGGGGGACGAGATTGGGTTGCCCCCTGTCCCCCCTTCTTTTCGATATATATACGGAACCACTCGCACATAAATTATGGTTAGATGATAAGATCATTCCCATGAACCAACTCCCGACACATAGTAAAATAGCATTATATGCAGATGATGTTGTAGTTTACACCTCTGCCCAACACAAACATTGTCAAGAATAGAACATCTGACTGCTGAATTTGGCTACCTCTCAGGATATCTCGTTAATTTAGCAACAACTGAGGTAATGTGTTGGAACATGGATGGGGTAGTAGAGTTTGTCCGGAGAGTAAACATTTGGGGATAATAATTGTTAAGAAGATAGACGAAATCCCCCTACTAAACTTGAAGCGTGTTATGAAGGAAATAGACAGCAATTTAGCCAGGTGGAAAAACCTACCATTGTCTGTATATGGGAGGGTTAATCTGATTAAAATGTCAGCCTTACCAAAACTAACTTACCTTTTTAACTGTATACCACTCAGCTTTCCAAAAGAGGAAATTACGAAAATCCAAGGGAAGATTTCCAGATTTATTTAGGCTTCCCGGGGGCTACGGCTGTCTTGGAAAAAACTCAGAAGATGTCTAAAAAAAGGGGGACTGACATTACCAGATATTAGGCTTTATTGTATAGCCTTTCAATGGAAGAACTTGCATATGTTGGTGGGAGAACCTGAGAGCACTATGCGGGGCTTAATCTTGAGTGAGATGACCAAAGAAGCCGGTGGAGCATTTCTCTATAAATTGGGGCCTAGATTTTTTTTTAAAAGTAAGATAAACGCGCTGAAAGCAGCTTTAAATCTCTGGCTGACAGTGAGATGAATCCTTAAGATCATCTATTTGTCAGAGTTTGTCCCAATATGGAATTCCCCATGGACACCAGAATACCAAATGCCCTGAGCTTACCCTTAAAGCAGGCAGGAGTTAAACAATGGGGTGACCTAACATCAGAAGGCGCATTGGTCCCATGGGGAGTGTTGAACATTAAGATGGGCAGCAGGCTTTCAAGGTTCAAATACCTACAGCTTAATTCATGGGCTACGATTGTAGGAACTGAATTGGAGGCAACTGGGATTTTGAGACTTTAATATAGGACACTTCCCAGAAAGCTAAACAAGTAGCAATATGGTACAGACACTTCTTGGAGGCAGAGGAGAAGATAATACAAGATGCATTCGAGGTCTGGACAGGGGTGTTGCAGGAGGGTAGTATGAATGCTCTGTGGTCGGACTCAGTTAAACTCCTATTTGCCATTGTTACTCCAGCTTACCTTCAAAGACACCACTTTTTTTGTCATTCATAACATATATTGGACACCACATAGATTATCAAAATGTGTGCAACAGCCGATGCCAAGATGTAAGAGGTGTAACTATCTAAAGGCAAATGACCTACATGTCTTTTTTACATGTCAAGTGCTAAAGGATTACTGGAGCTCTGTGGAAAACAATATAAGAGACATGCTAGGAGAAAATATAACTCTAACAGAAACGTTGGTACTGTTAGGAGTGGACTATGTATCCCAACAGGCCCTAAGATTTAAACAGCAGGGTTTACTGTTTATTTATTCCTTCTGCCTAGAAGGGAAAATTGTAAACATTGGTTAGACCTTCAACCGCCCAATGTAATAACCTGGTTGAACATGGCTAAATTGACATGTAGATTTGACATTAAAAGGGATAAAAGTATCTCGGCTGAGGTGTGGGAGCCTTTTCTGAATTGGCTGGATTGAAAGGTAACCATCGATAACAAATTCAGAAAACTAGTCCAATGATTACATCAAGCCATGGGTTGGGGTGGTAAGGAGGCTATGCCACTTCCCCCCTTGTTCTTTTAAGAAGGATAGTTGGGTGCCATGGAAGGTGCTGTATGTAACTGTCTGGCCCATCAAAGGATCAAGGGTGTTTCTTTTTCCAAACCAGCTCAGATTGCAGTAACCATGTCACAAACTCAGTGATGCCTTGGACTGTACTCATACCACAATGTGCAGCATCCCTGCACACCCTGACAGGCACACTTACACATCACCACATCTCGCAACAAGAGACACATACATAGCTCAATGGATGTGTACTCAGTCATCTGCACATCACCATATACGCACTCATATCTGCACAAGTCTTACCAATTGTCACTCGAGTAAAAGATGAATCTGCAGATTCAAACACAACATACTACAACTCTACAACACCTCACATTTCACCATCCAGCACCCATAATCACACTACTGGTGCACATACCTTCACATACACTTGTCCACTCTGTCACATATGACTAGTTAAACCTTGTCTCACTGTGGCCCTGTCACATCCACATAAGACTTCCTTGAGCAAGAACCCCATGGACTCATGCACAGTATCAACAAACGTCACTCATCAAAAAATGCACCATCACAGCCCAATTTCACAATAGTTCCACAGACCACCTCTCTCACCACGTGCCACAATCTAACCTTGTCCAGCTGGATATTCCCTTATCACATCTACATATGCCTACCATACCTTGGGCAGTATGGAAGCCGGAAATCAGGCTTGCATACTCTGAAGCACACCCCTGCATGTCAATCACTCAAATAAGGACAAAGTGGGTACCCCATGTCCCAAACACAAGAGCTGCCAATGTACTTTAGTCACAAACCACACCCTCTGACATTGTCCTAAATTGTACTTTCACCATCACCTAGGAGTCTACACTACATGAGAACTAAAGTTACATCAGTCTCCATCACCACTACCCTTGTATGTGCCAGCTTATTACATGAAATATCAACCGTGCTAAACACACCTACAGTTAGGGTCCGCTAACACATACCCACATACTCCACTGTGTGGCAATGAAGAGCATAGATGTGACCTAGGCTCTAGTGTCATCTGCATGGCAGATGGGCACACTACACATCTGGGCACACACAGTCCACTTTGCTTAACACATGAAGCACAGGGCCAAAAAACATACATCACAGTACCCCAACGCCAGCCCGGTGGGACCAGGCACAGCAGCAAGCATAGCTCAAAAGTAGTTAGTGGTCTTGCACAAATTACAACTTACACACACATCTCATACTCAATTACAAATGGTGTGTGGGTGAATACATAATGTTAAACCTTGCACAGACACAAATAAATCAACATGATATAGCCAGACAAAAGCAGGATGGCACAACACACATTGGGATGAGAAAACACTGGACTAGTAAGACCACAGAAACCTTGTCAAACAGGAACATCTGGATAAACCTGAGTATTTGGAGGCAACAGGATCTGAAGACTGTCAGATTCCTGCTCAGGATATGTCACAGATGGTCACAATGCTTCAATTTCAATTTATTTGAATATGATTCGGAACTCAACTGAGATCCACATATAAACAAAACAAAACATAAATGACAACCGAAATTACAAAGCATAAAATCCGCAAAATACATTCCATTTCTACAGAAACTGAAGAGTAAAAATCATATCAATTAGTATAATTCTAAGAAACATTTAAAAAAATTAAAAATTCTGTAACAGAACATTTCATTGGGAGGGTGGAAAATGGCATCGAGTAGAGATTTAGCAGAAGAAATGCTTAACATTAAACATATAGGTCTCACCCACTTTCGACGATGGCCCATTAGGGCAGGGCATATGAAAAGGATATGGGTAATATCCTGAATTGAGCTGTCAATGCTACATAGATTACAATTATCAGAACAACCATGCCATCTAGCTAATAATTTATTTAAAGGGAGAAGATCATGTCTCAAGAGGAACCAAAAATGGCGTAAGCCGTGGGGGAGGGTCCAGGATGCAAATGGGGTTGTATATGTTTGACTAAGTAAGAATTGACAACCTCAGTAACACCTTTCTTTGTAATCAGGACATCTCTATCCCTCCTAAAACTTAACTCCCATGTAGCCCGTTTTAATGACAACTTTAGCTGATGTGGAGATAATAAAAAAAGAGTTGATTCCTCCAATTCTAGTAACGTAACAGCCCCTCTGAAGTTCTTTATAAGTAAAGAATGTTCTTTCATAGGACCCAGTAATTCTTTTTTAATCAGACATCTTAAAGTAGCCGGTTTGCTCTTGGCTAGGTGAAAGACCCAACGTATTACTCCTGCAAGGGCCTGACTCCAGCTACTTCGTATGCCCAATTCAAGTCTGAGGGATTCCACTGTGCAGGCATTATTAACCGACAGTAAGTGTTGCAAGAGTCTACCCTCAATATTATCTAGGAAACCCCATTGCCTCAAATCTATTAGCTCAGTGCCATAGAGCAGGCAAGCTGGAATTTTTGCTCAAAAGGCCTCTAGCAGATAGACAAAATGTCTTCTGCCGGTGGCTTTATAGAGAGCACTCAGTCCTTTTCCCTGAGTCAAGGCTTTCCTAATATTGCCATCTATGTGAGCCTTGTCACTCAGATTACCACATACTATTTTCCCCAAAAAGACATAAGATTTTACAATTTCCAATTTCTCACTCCCTAAAAACCAACTGAAGTTACCCGATTTTGTTTTTTTCTTCCCTGTAATGCACATTACTTTGCTTTTAGACATATTGATCTTCAAATGGTGGTACTCAGCGAATAAATGCAAGGCATGCAGACGACTATTGAGACCCTTCGGGGTAAGGTCTAAAAGAAGTATGTCATCTGCGTACATTAAACATGCAACCGGTTTGTCCCCTAAAGTGGGGGCAATTCCTTCGTTCAAGGATAGGGTCTGGGGGAGATCACAAACATAAAGAGAAAATAACAAGGGCACTAATAAGCAACCCTGTTTAAGACCATTGGCTGAGGGAATTGCTTGGGATAGGCCTCTCTCCCCACCCAAAAATACTCTACACCAGGTCTCAGAGTGGAGTTCCTGAACTAGATTTAACAGCCTAGCTGGCATACCCAAAGCAAATAATTTCTTCCACAATAGAGGGCGGACAACTTTATCGAAAGCCGTGGAGAAGTCTATGAAGGCAGCATAGACTCCCCCACCTCTGACCCTGACATATTTATCCATTATTACCTGCAGAGCAGTTAAATTATCCAAGGTACCATGATTCTTTCGAAATCCCGTCTGTTCAAGGGGAAGTATATTTGCTTGGTCTACCCAATCATTAATTTGTTTCAGAAGGCATCTTGCAAAGACTTTGCCAATTGCATCTAACAAGGCAATTTGGCTATAATTTTGGGGAGCTAATCGATCACCCTTTTTGAAAAGGGGCACTAAGATACTTCCTTTCCACGAGGGAAGTATCTTTCCGCTAGAGAAACAAATGTTGAACACTGGACATAACAATTTGCTCCATTTTTCGCTGCTTTGTTTTAAAACAGAGATTGTAAGTTCATCCGGCCCCATTGCCCCAGATGAGTGCATTTCCTTTATGGCTGTTATAATATCATTTTCAGATAAGGAATCCAAAGGCTGATCACTTTCAGTGAGACCTACACGGGGAACAGCCGCTCCATTTATTGCATAAAGGGTTGTGACATAATCCACCCATGTTTGTTCTTCAAAGGTCACAATGCCATGAGGGAAATTCCCTCCATTGGAATTCCACCTGTGGTATGCTTGTCATTGGCTGGGGTCTACCAGATCAAAAGTAGAGACAGATATGGCTCCAACACTATCACGTCACATGATAGCTTTCTGACCAATACCTTGTGTACATGGGTGTTTCCAAAGTCACCACCATTTATTCAAAATCCATATGTACCCAGGTGTACTCATTAGATAGGTGACTTGTTGCACATCACAAACATATTCTGCATGCCCCACCTAAACTGATGCACTTTGCAACACTTGCACTATGGTAACATATGGCATCATGACCTAAGAGCAAAGGTGAAATAAAAACATGGAAGCTTGGCATATTTATGTCACCTTCATGGGCCAAAATGTATGGATGATGATACCCTGCAACTGTTAACAATAAGGGCTTGTATACATACAGTAATGAGTCAAAATCTCCATGGATCACATTCAGTCCATGACATAACAACTCCATTGTAAACACACAACAAGAATTTTATATGAGTGACAGTTGACTTATAACCAAGTTGTGAGACACAGAAATCTAAAGTAAGAAACTTCCAACGTGCTTTATTCAGCATGGAAATGCAAGAATGTAAAACTCAAACGTAAGGCCATTGGCCAGTCCATAATTGTAAAACCTCTGAGGGGTCAGGGTAATCCCCCTCCATCACTCGCCTGCACTGTAATCACAAGGGTACACCTTCCCTGGAAGGGGCATCGGGGGCATGCCAGGCACCAACAGGACCGGACTAGGGAGGACTGTGTTGGATTGTAAGTCCACTGCAGTGGATGGGCCTGATCGAGGGGCGGTCCACTTCAGTCACAGTTACTGACTGAGGCGGACAGTTGCAGGGGGAGTGCTCATGGGAGTTGGGAGGGGCTGGGCATCCGTTTTATTTTGATGATGTACTTGTGGATGGGTAAACCTTTGATAGCGAGGGACTCTGGATTTTTTGGAGGGGGGCCTTGTATTGGGAGGAACGTTTTTTGGCGGGGGCACTGTTAACAATAAGGGCTTGTATACATACTGTAATGAGTCAAAATCTCCATGGATCACATTCAGTCCATGACATAACAACTCCATTGTAAACACACAACAAGAATTTTATATGAGTGACAGTTGACTTATAACCAAGTTGTGAGACACAGAAATCTAAAGTAAGAAACTTCCAACGTGCTTTATTCAGCATGAAAATGCAAGAATGTAAAACTCAAACGTAAGGCCATTGGCCAGTCCATAATTGTAAAACCTCTGAGGGGTCAGGGTAATCCCCCTCCATCACTCGCCTGCACTGTAATCACAAGGGTACACCTTCCCTGGAAGGGGCATCGGGGGCATGCCAGGCACCAACGGGACCGGACTAGGGAGGACTGTGTTGGATTGTAAGTCCACTGCAGTGGATGGGCCTGATCGAGGGGCGGTCCACTTCAGTCACAGTTACTGACTGAGGCGGACAGTTGCAGGGGGAGTGCTCATGGGAGTTGGGAGGGGCTGGGCATCCGTTTTATTTTGATGATGTACTTGTGGATGGGTAAACCTTTGATAGCGAGGGACTCTGGATTTTTTGGAGGGGGGCCTTGTATTGGGAGGAACGTTTTTTGGCGGGGTGGCGGGGGCAGGTTTGGATGTCAGGGCTAGGGTGCTTTCTTCTTCCCCTTGTGAGGGTAGACAGATCGGTCCATGTGGAAGAGGCCAAGGTCACAGTGGAAGAGCTTCTGGGCAGAGGGGGTACAAGAAAGTCAAGGGTAGGTGTTGTGGAGGCAGAGGGATCTGAGGTATACAGAGTGCCTGTGGATGCATGTTTGGCTTATTTTTGCCTCTCCCTGGTGTGTGTGCTGTCAGTCGCCTGAGTGTGCGTGCATGTGTGTTTGAACTCATGTGTGGGGGGGTTGTGTATTGCATTTGGATGTTGATGTGTGTGCCTGCTTGCGTGTGCTTGGGTCAGGTAGAGTAGTTGGTACTGTAGATGGGGAAGATGAAGGAGGGGTAAGGGACTGCTAGATCAGGGACACTGCTGCCGTCAGTGTGGATGTCAGTTCCTGATTCGATCTCAGTAGGGCAGACATGTCCGAGTTGATGCCCTCCATGTATGATACCAATTGTGTCAAAAGAGTGGTATGCGCATGGAGGACATTCAGCACAGATGTCTACCCAACAGCGATCTGCTTTAGCAAATCCATGGCCTCTACACTCAGGGCATCAGAGGTGAACGGGGTAGGGGGTGGAGTGCCTGGCCCAAAGAAGACATGCTCCCCTACATGGGAGCAGCCACGGGCACTGGGCATGGGAGCAGCTGAGAGTTTGGAGATTGTGGTGGTTGCAGACTCCAATGTCGTTTGATCCAATTATGGCTCACCCACCACCTCAAGAGAGTCATCACTGGAGGTGTAATCATCTGCAGCTCCATTTGATGGTGATCTGGAGCTGCCCTCAGTGTGACTCCCCTCACCTTCGGTGCCAATAGGTCCCTCCTCCTACTCTCCACTAGACCCAGTCTGACGAGCTGCTTCACCGTGGTCCTTTACACTGCCTTCTCCGGTAGCTGATGCTAATGCAGTGAACAAAAATGACTAAGAGATTCACATGAGTTATCCGCATGTACTTGACACATGGGTATCATCACAGAGCAAGCAAATACATAATTTTGACTGCAGCTTTCTACTCATTACACACATGTGTACATGGCACTTGCTAGTCTACCAGTTAACCATGGATTCCAGACACTTCATGTCATGTGCAACATCAGTTAGATCAATGTCAAATCCCACAACCACTTCATCTCCTACACCATGTAGCATGTGGTCTGATTGGTAATGCTCATGATGGGCTTGTGTCATGACATACCTGCCTCATCTCCTGCAAGGGAGTCTTGAACTGACACAACAAATGGGATGCACACATTTGAATTGTGATATGGTAACCATTCTTCGATCCCCAGTCATTAAATTGTGAAGCCATGGCTATGGCCTAGCTGGGCAAATGATCAGCCTGCAATACAGCAGGCTCATGTAGTCATTGCATGACTCCTTTCACACAGATAACAGCGATAGTGCTCATTTGGCCAGTGTCTTAGGTCCAATGCTGTCCGGTCACACATCTGATTCTCATTTTGTAAACAACAAAGCTGTAGGCCTAGCTAGAGTGAGATGTACTTGGCCCACTGTCTTGTGTCAGCCATGGACCGTGTTGGGGAGATTCTTCAGGATGTCATTAATATTGTATACAGGGCAACAGTTACATATTTATACAATGTTGAACACAATTTGAAGACCAATGACTGTATCTTCACAATACTTCTGGCGGTGCACTATGCCACTGGCCTGTCTAGCTACGCCATCTGTATGGACTATTAGTACAGAACCTCAACATCACATGATTCCAGTCAACACTTATGTACCAATCCTGTATAGACTACTTTAGTCCACATCTACAGGTGCCAAGTCTGCATGTCGCTTACATAGTAGACACAATTTGCACACTTTGACAAGCTGACAATGCTCTTATTCAGCATCTGGGTTTGTGAACTCAGAAACAAAGTTTGATTCACAGTTGACATCTATCATGCTGAAAGTAATGCATCATGCACATGGTTGACCAAGCCACAAGTCGGAATAGTCAAGAGATATTACACACATGCCAACAGTTTTGTATGTGAAACAGAAATAATAGATTTGAAGTGTAGCCATGTTTCCAACAGTGGCCACCTGCGTCTGTCAAAGATTGTTATGTGTAGTCACTATAACAGAGTCTGACACATGGATTCTCTCATTTGAATGGGAAAAATGGAATCACACATACAACCATGTGATTAGCCAGTGTGACAGATGCCCGAAATTGGCATTCCTCTCCTTGGCCCATGGGATACATGTGATTACACTGAGCACTATAGCTGGGACAGAAATTTGGCACAATGAGCAAGATGAACTCAACAAGACATCCACATTGGTGTCACCTGCAGCCAGGATGTATAGCATTGGCTTCACACACCTATGTACTCCAATTGCAACTTACCACACATATATGTTTGACCCACACTGAGTACAGGTCGTACATTAGTCACTGTGCTGACACAGGTCAGACAATTGCATCACTCATGAAGGTCATCTCCATGCACTTGTTGTTGTAGATTGTGCTGATCATATGAGCATGGGACTACAGTCACTACCCTGGACATAAGTGACCCACATGTCACAGGTGGAGAGGGGCACAACCGGGCATTTACTAATCATGGTGCATATGCATCTTTTGAGACAAAACTGTGGGTTTGGATGACTTATGAACTGTAAGAGGGGCAGCAGGCTGAGAGACTGCAACGTGCATGTTGAACATAGGTGTTGACATGGCACATACTCACCCCCTACTTGCTGCTGTCTGGCCCTCAACTGCCCATCCATTTAGGGGAAGGCCCCCGCCAGAATCCAGAGCATGTGGGGGGTCAGGGTCCAGCGTCTGCCCCTTTTGCTTGGAGGTGACAGGTTTAGTTTGACTGCACAATCCTCCGCGTCTAGACCCAGAGATCCTGCCACCTTTTTTGGCAGTGGCGGATGCGTCGGTTGGTGATCCCCCCCACTGAACGAACTGTCCGGGCGATGGAATGCCACAGCTTGGCCTTCTGATGGAAGTCGAGCTGGGAGGATGACATAGTGATAGTCCCTTAATTCACATGCTACATGTTTCAGAAACACACATTTTTACACATTGTTTAGGATTAGATTGCAAACAATGTATAAGGGTTAAGCAAATGGCATTAAGGACTGTTGTCTTGGGTGCAATGATCCCACCATCCCATGTGAACAGCGCTGAGAAGTCAACCTCAGTACACACACTTCTACAGCAGTGTACCTGCCCAGAACACAATTCTACATACTGCAAAACAAACAGGAACTCTGTTTACATGCTTGCCCTTGCGATTCCCAATGCTAGTAGTGCATGGCTTTGCACATGTCCAATGAAAAGGCAGTGGAATCATCACTCACCTTCTCCTCTGGTGTGCTGTACAGATGCCTGTACAGTGGAAGGAGGATGTCCTGCAGACCCTGGTTTTCCTCTTTTGTGAATGCTGGGGCCCTGTCCACTGTACGTGCCATGGTAGCTCCCAGAGAATGTGGAGACAGCAGCAGAGAAATTGGGAGATGCAGGTAATGTGCAATTAGTGCAGGCTAGTGAGGTGTGTAGGGAACAGACCAACCTTTATCTGTACAGCTGAGGCAGTCTCAATTCCATGCGGCCAAAGCGGTAGGTCCAACTCGGTCGCATTATCCGAATTTGTCCAATCCATAACATTGCTAGTGTCCAACACGCCTACCGCAACGTTCAAAATAGCCGCATCGGCCCTCTATTGACTTAGATACATTGGTAATGGAGGGGGACCGAGTCGTTTTGCCTGCGATTTGGACATAAAATTAAATACCATGTGCTGTGTCCAACTCATTTCAGATGCGGCTAACGCGCCCCTTCGAATACTCACCCGCATTGTTCTCCAGACGACCAACAGCCAATGGGTGCGACCAAATCGTTTCGGATGTGGCTCTCGCTTCCTTTGAATACTCACCCACGTCATTTACTATGACAACCAACAGCCAATGGGTGCGAACGAATTGTTTCGGATGCGGTAACCGTGTGCTTCCACTAATCGGTTGGCAGGGCAGACACTAGTGCAATTGAATATGTTCTGGTGCATTATATGAGTGGGGAGACTGTTTTCATGATATATTGGACATTTGAATTGATAACTCACACTCCCATGAGGAGCTAAACTTGAGGGGCACACAACACACTGTTTGTGAGTCCCATTATCACATTGAGAGTACACTTCTCAGATTAACCTCCTATGCTTGGTCACAGTCCTAGTGGATCATTGGTGAAAGCATGTTTTGGCTACACATATTCACTGCTTTGGTGGACTGTGTGACCCACTGTGAATTGGAGGACGTTTCTGACAGTGAATCTGCTGTGTCTGAGTCCTGTACATTGCAGTCAATTCAGAAAGTTTGTACGGTGAAATTTAGCAGCCACATCAGCTTGTGTCTGTTATGTCTTTGTGTCCCAAGCTTACGTGGATGATAGCAAACTAAATGCCACCTCTACATTGTAGATGTTAAGTGTATGTGATTGTACATGTTTGTCAGACATCACATCATGATAGTGTCCTCCCTGTGACAGTGCTGTGCAGAGTTCCCATGGTGACACACTGAATGTATGATGTGTACCACATATCTGGCATTATATTATCCTATTGTGTGTACCTGTCAACCATGGGATGTTTGTCACAAACCCATGTCTTGACTAATGTGTTTGGGGGTTGTGGAGTATGTGATGGTTTCTCACATGTACAGTGACAGACACTATTGACTATATACAATACATTGTAGTGTAGTTCCTATATTCCAAATAGGCTCTGCGCATTGGAATAATATATCCTTTAGGTGTGACGTAGGACTTAGGTCGACTAGGTCTCTATCGAATATATTAGACTTAATTGTGAGTGTCAGCTAGCTCAGAGGTCACTAGAAACGTTCTCGAATACACAAGAAGGGATTCGTTTCTGACAACCGCATAAACATGACAACTTTGTTTCCCCAAGATAAAACGTATATTCAGAGTCATGGAAACAATAGAAATATATTTCACTCAGTCAATCGTGCATGCTTTGTTTCATCAGAGGTGCAGAGAAATAGAGAGACAGCCGTTTTCAATAAAAGTAGTTATTGAACAGTCTTCTTTCTCATGCAAAAGAAATGAACTTCTACAATCGTAATACTGGCTGTGAAGTATAATGCATACAGCAAGAAGAGTATTATAAAATAATACTGTAAAAGCAAGGTATGGTTTCTAAGCCATAAAATACATACATAAATAACAAAGGCTAAAAGGACTCAACTGGTGCTTCTAGAATACGCCCACCCCGATGTATCTAACCGAAGTCTAGTACGAGGGAAGAAGTAAGTGAGGTGTAGCATAGGTTTAGTTTCTTGGCCAAGAATCTATCCAATATTTCTCTTAGGGTCTAATCAGCTCCGTGCCTTGGTTTTAGAATGAAGGAGGTCTGGTATCTCTGTCTCAGGACTCGATTTTCCAACACCCCGCAAAGGGAGCTTGGAAACACTGGAGCTGGATTCTCAGCAAGAGATGCTGTGATTGATTGATTGAAGAGAAAGGCAGCCTCTCTGTCAGTGCATCAGGTGGAGGGTCGGCTTCCTTCGGCACTTGCTGTAGCGAGCTGCGTCGGGCAAGTAGATAGTCAAACTGCTCCAAACCACCATGTGTTTGCTAGGGCATTTGTATATATATTTTATATTTATACCTTGAAGGTGCCTGGTTTGACGTAAAGTCATACATAATAACGTCACCAAAGAACCCCAGGGGAACAGTAGTTCTTTGAAAATGCCATGATTTCTAGGACAAATCAACATTCAAGAAAGGGGATGTCCCTGACTGCTGAAGCCGAGTTTTCCAAGAAATCGTTGTGGCTTTTTGGAACTTGTGGAAGTAGCCATGCCTGTATTTGGACTGGATGGGTTATGTCTAAATATGGTTATGACTTCTATGCCTATATAAGAACAAGGTGAATTATACCTATATAAGGACATGAATTGGTAAATTACACTAGGGTCCTAATACGCTATACAACAACATCACTCAAACTGCTGTGTAACCATAACTGGTGAAATTTCTGGAAATGGAACTAATGATGTGCTTTTTATCTAGGCTCAACATTTATCCTATCAAGGTTCATTTCCAATGCCCTGTGACTTCATTTTGTCCAGATATCATATTCCATGTGTTTCAATGCACTTAGCTTCATACATTGTAAACTAGCATCAACTGTGTTTACACTCTACACATAGGTATTGCAGAAGACCTGCAGTCTGCAGGCCCTTCCTTGACCTCCTTGCCAGACTAAAAGGGGGAGTTCTATGCACTGGGGCGCATGCCAGATATCATTGGCTCAATTGATGGAACACATGTAGCTCTGATCCCACCACAAGTCAGTGACCAGACCTACAGGAATCACAAAACTTACCACTCAATCAATGTCCTGGTGGTATGTCTGGCTGACATGATGATCTACCATGTCTGTGCACATTTTACTGGATCAGCACATGACGTGTACATCTTGAGGACTAGTGTCATCCCCCAGTTCATGTCTCAGCTGCATTTACATTTTATGTGTCTAGCCAACATTTTTTAGCCTAATTATGTTCCCATGGGTCATACAGTCTTCATCAAGGCTCAGCGTATTTTCTCTGTCTACCACACTCAGACTATGCTGCTTGTTGAGGCAAAGGCTCTCCTACCTAAGTCTCCTGACTTGATTTGTCACCTGTAAAAGTAGAATACCTGTGATCATTCCAAAGTATAGGAGAGTGGTCTACTTGGTAGTAGACACTTTAGAAATTGAAATACAACCATATGGAGTGCCACACGTAATGGATGGTGAACTAAAATTTACCTTTGATCATTGCAAAATATATGTATGTAAAGGCAGTGACCTACTTGCTCATAGACACTTTTAGAACACAAAATACAAACATATAAAGTGCCAAACATGCTGGATTAGGAGCATTTTGCACTGTAAATGCTGTACATCCAGATGCTGTTCATGCATGTGTTAGATTCATTCATCCAGTCATCTAACATATCCCAAATATGGGTTTGCTAAGTGTCATAGCCATGTTGAGGGGCCACCTCCCTGCAGTCACACATTAAAGTGCGAATAATATAATCAGCGCTAATTACTGGGTAGTATATAGAGGACCTCTTTATATCATAACCCTATTCACTGTTATTCATAGCAATCATTGCTTTGTTTTGATGTTTTTGTAAAAAAAAGTGTTTGGCTCTGTTTAGGGCACTTATTACCGTGGCACCCAAACTCCTGTGCCTGAGAAGTTAATTTGAATGTATATATATGCATTAGACTTATAACTGCACATGTTCGAGAGTATGACTAGTTTGACGCTATACTCATGACATTACTCCTATACTTGCTACAGCATATTTTAAATGACAATACAGGTTATTGTAGGGCTGTATAAAAAAATATGGATGTGTACTACCATTGTACGAGAAAAAACAAATGAGGCAATCATCCAATTTCTGGTGGCAAACTTGTTAAGCCAGGATGTGCATCAGAAATGGACCCAAAGGATGGGTCTTACCTCGTCAAGGGAAAGATGCCTGCCCTTATATCTCAAATCCCTTATCTGGCTGCCACAACAGCAACCATTGTAGAGGCATGCTTGCATCGGTAGTCAGCCATCTAAGCAAGGAGGGCTTGCATTACCTTATCAAGGCGATGGCTGTTGAGGTTTATGGGGACTGTGGGGCATATGTACAAGCCCCGAACGCCACCACAATGTCACCTATAGTGAGGTTGTAGTACGCTGGGTGCCGCGCCTTATGTACAAGGCAAAGTTAAGCCACTTTACGTGGCTTAACGCTGCCTTGTTCATAAGGCCCCCTTTCATGCTATGGTTAGAGTGAAAGGGGTGGCAGTGGGTGTTACACTGGGCATTCCACCCCAACACCCATTCATTTTGACACTGCCCCCTATGTACAAGGGTGGCGTACATAGGAGGCAACGCCAAAATTAAATCCAGGTAAAAACTGGTCTTAAGATGGAGAAACAAGGAGAAATGCATTATTTCTTCTAGCATTATTGCTTTTTCTATGTGTGCTGCCTGGTGCACGAGTGGGGAAAAACTCAGCTGCACTATGCAAAGTGGAGTTTTCTGAACTCAGCGAGCTCAGTGGAGCACGAAGTGCAGAGAACTCCGCAAACTCAGTGAACTGAGCAGAGTTCACCGCCCAGGCATAGACATGATGTCAGTGATGATGAGGATGATGAGGGGGATTTGCAACAACAACTTATCTGCAACTTCTTCACCTAAATGTAAGTATTGAATGAGAGGAGTCAGCCCCAGAATGTTAATTTGTGTGTTGCTGTTGTCCTATGTTTATGTATGCTCCTGAGTGTATGTTATTCTTCAGTAAATTTGGACCGAATTGCCTAATCCAATTTTGCATGTGACATGGACAATGCTACACTCAGTAATAGCTTGAGTTCACACTGACATTGGTATGCTTTAACTCAGATAGTTTGCAACATTAAACTACATCATTCCTGAGTTCCTGACTCAAATAGGTCTTTCTCCTAAAGTGTAGTTCCTATATTCCCAATATGCTCTGCGCATTGCAATAGTGTATCCTGTAGTTTAGACGTAGGACTGTAGTCAAGTAGGTCTCTACCGAATATACCAATGTCAGTGTGAACCCAAGCTATTACTGAGTGTAGCATTGTCCATGTCACATGTAAAATTGGATTAGGCAATTCGGTCCAAACTTACTGAAGAATAACATACACTCAGGAGCATACATAAACAAAGGACAGAACCCGTGTAGTGGACATATTTTGCTCAATGTCAAGTTGGCGACTGCGTGCGAACAAAATCAACATCCCGGTGAGACTTTTTCCTTGTTCGTGATCAGCAACATCAAGCTACAGATCGCGAGCGTGGAAAACAAACCTCCCGGCGAGATTTTCAACACGGGTAGGTTAGGTTTCTCATTGCGAGTGGTTGCATATGCTTGCGACCGCTCGCTATGAGAAACTACCAGTCCGCGTTGAGAAAGCTGCCGCTCGAGTACAAATCTACTAGAGCGGCAGAAAATGACAGCTTGCACTGTGCAAGATGCCGTTTGCAATGACTGCACAGTGCAGGCAAGCATCCGGCACTGTGCAATCCGTGCAAACAGCATTTTCCCTACCGCACTACGCAGTTCGTGTAGCTACGCATAGCGTGCATAGTGCGAAGTGAACTTCGAGTAGCTATGCATAGCGCTACTATGCAAACTACACCCAGGGTTTATAATGGAATGCTTGCTGTTCTTACATGGTCATGCGGATCCCAACTACCTGGCCAAAATCCTCTGTGTAACCCTCAAATGCATTGAGGATTCTGGATAGCTGTGGGTCATCTGCAGCATCAGCACCAGCTGCCTGTTGGTGCATGTCCCCATAGCCCCTCCCACAACCCCTACCCACCAAGCAGGACCAGTTAGTGCTGGTCACCATGGAGCCTCTTTCCTCTTTGACAGTGGTGGTGTTGTCCGCCAACTCCAGAGTACCCCGTGTAGCTGTGCTTTCGGTGTTAGCTTGGGCTGGTGTGTCCATGAGGGTAGGGGTCAGCTGGGTGTCGGCTGCCTAGGCAGGAGAGGTCACAGAGGATGTTGGTGTTACTAATGGTGTGGTCTGACCCACACCTGATGTGCAAGGAAGTTCATCATCATCCCAAGGATGTGGAGAAACCTCAACTCCGGAGAGCTCAGGGTACACCAGAGTCTGGGACTGGCTGTCCTGGTTTGTTGCTGAGGTATTCCCAGCTTGCCCTGTGGGTACATGAAACACACAATGATTGTTTTGAATGTCCACAGCCCCTCAGATCATTACCATGGCATTTATTTATTTATTTATTTTAACGACTTGTAGAGCGCCTGGTGACCCGAAGGCATCCCCGCGCTGTGATGATTGATATCCAGATGAGATGGAGGAGAAAAGGAAGAGGGGGGGACGTTATTTCGGGAATAGGAGTGTTTTCAATTTTTTCCTGAAAGTAAGATAGCTGGGTTCCAGTCTGAGGGTATGGGGGAGTGAGTTCCATCCGGTGGAAGCTTTCACAGAGAAGCGTCGGCCTCCAGTGCGTGTCTTTTTAAATTTGGGGATGTTGGCTAGGTGTTCATTCTCGGACCGCAGGGATCTCGGAGCTATATAAGGGGTTACCAGGTCGCTGAGAATCGGAGGGCCAGCTCCATTAATCAGTTTGTAGGCCGTGCACATGGCTTTGAATTCTACCCTTTGACGGACCAGGAGCCAGTGCAGGGCTTTGATGGCGGGTTTAGCTGACACTCTGGAGGGAAGGTTCATGAGTAGTCGGGCTGCAGCGTTCTGTGTTCGTTGTATTTTAGTCAAGGTGGCCTCTGGTGCTCCCAGGTAGACCATGTTACTATAGTCCAGCCGTGACAGTATTAGCCCTTGGACTAAAAGTTTCCTGGAGGCGGGCGGGAGTAGGGGAAGAATCTTGCGGGTGGTGCGCATGAGCCCAAAACAGGTTCCTGCAGTTTTGGCCGCTTGTGTTTTCATTGAGAGTTCGGGTTCTAGCCAGACTCCTAGGGTTTTGATTTCTTTTTTCGGGGTGGGAATTTCCCCGAACACGTCTGGCCAGGCTGATGGGGGGATGGTCACCCATTGCTTTCCCATGAGCATCACTTCGGTCTTCGACCCGTTTAATTTGAGTGATGATTTACACATCCAGCCATAGATTTCCGTAAGGCAATTTGCCAAATTGTCTGGGTGGTCGTCTAGTTGGGATAGGGAGACGACCAGCTGTGTGTCATCCGCGTAACTCACTATTTTGATGCCGAAGGGCGTCACCACGTCTTCAAGGGGGGCCATATAAGCATTAAAAAGCGTAGGGCTTAGAGCTGATCCTTGGGGGACCCCGCTCGTGAGGGGGAGGGTGGAGGAGTGGTGGTTGCCGTCCCATACCTGGAACGTGCGCCCGGCAAGGAAGGACTCTATCCACCTGAGCGCCATCCCGGTGAGTCCTGCTGCCGCCAGCCGCTGGAGGAGGACACGGTGGTTGACTGTGTCAAAGGCTGCACTTAGATCCAGGAGGATCACTGCTACTGACCCTCCTGAGTCCACAATGCGCCTTGCCTCCTCAATAACGGCCAGAAGGGCGGTATCAGTGCCATGACCTGGGCGAAACCCTGTTTGGGATTGCCGTAAGATGTTATTTACCTCGAGAAACTGAGACAATTGTCCGTTGACCAATTTCTCGGCTATCTTGCTAATGCCAGGGAGGAGTGAGATTGGCCGGTAGTTTGCCATGTCTGCTGGGTCTAGCTGGGGTTTTTTAAGGAGTGCTTTCACCACTGCGCTCTTCCAGCTATCGGGGACAGATCCTTGGGCAAGCGTGCTGTTAATAAGCTCTGTGATCGTGGGGACGATGATAGGGGCTACGGTTTTGAGGAATCTGATTGGTGCGGGATCCAGAGGTGATCCGCTTTTCATGTTGGCCAAGGTTGCATCTACCTCGTTGCAGGTTACTGCCCTAAATGTAGCTAGTTGGGGGCGCATACTGCTTCCTGCTTGGCTGGGGGGTGATTCAATGTCCGTATGACTAGGGGGACAGGGGGGGGGAAGGGATACTAAGATTCGGGCAATTTTGTCATTGAAATAGGTGGCTAATTCGTTGCTTCGGTCCACAGGGGGGGCGTTGGGGGAAGGAGTGGTTTGTACTTTCAATAGCTCTTTTACGATTAGGAAGGATTCCCTGGCTAAGTTGGTAGATTCTCTTATCCGAGTGTCGTAATGGGAGGCTTTAGAGCGCTTAATGGTGGTTTTGTATAATCTAACTGAGTTCTGGTAGGCTTCCTTGCTGGCGTGCTGCCAGTCTTTCCTCCATAGTCGTTCGGCTTTCTTACATTTTTTGCGTAGTGATCGTAGTTCCGGGGTATACCACGGGGCGGAACCTGGTTTCCCGTTTTTGTCCTCCCGGGTTCTAAATGGGAGTACGGAATCCAGGGAGGTAGTAATCCACTCTCTGAATTTACTGTCGGCAATAGCCGGGTCTTCTGCATGGGCAGGGGTAGTTGACTCTAGGGCATGTCTACTGAAGCTACGGATGACTTGATGTAAAACGTTTGGGCTCTCACAGCAAGGTGGAGGAGTGTTGTCAATTGCCAGATCTGCCATCATGCCCCATCCTCCAAACATCTTCCCAGTCAGCACAGACAGCACGCCTGAGACCATGCTGTCCCAGATGTTGAGTGGAAAAATACTGTTAAGATGTCTGACACTGGGGACTGGTGTGAGGAGAACAAGACCTTGATGGGAGGTGTGGCCAAAAGAAACACCAGGTCCCAGAGTCAGCCATCTTGCCAGCACATTCAATTCACTTTCAGGGACTGCATAGTCCCAGGTGTGCTGTTTGGGCTAGCTGGGAAGGTGTGTGGAGGACAGGGCCTGATGTTAGACGGAGTCAGTGCAGACAATCCTCCTCCAAGGCAGCCCAACCATGCCATTTGATGTCCTGACAATGAGTAAAGTGTACTATCAAGATGTCTAACAGTGGTGTCTGGTGTTTGATTTGACCACAACTCCCATCAAGGCATTTTGCACCAAACACAATGCAACAGTGTAGCCATTGGCACAGGTTAACATGTTGTTTTGGGTGTGGGTAGGAGAGTTTGCTATTACTTCACCTCCCATCAGGCCCTTTCCTCCACACACCTTCACAGCCAGCTCAAACAGACCAAATGGAACTATGCCTACCTCACAGTGAGTGGCAATGTACTATCAAGATGTCTTATATTGGTGCCTGTTGTTTGACTTAACTGCAACTCCCAACAAGGTCTTCTGATCCAGACACCATGCAGCAGTGTCGGCCATCTTGACAGCACATTGCCACACACTGTCAGGACAGCAGAGTAAACTGTAAGCAATGTAGGGTGGGTATGTAGGACAGAGCCTGATGGGAGATGTAGTCAGGGCAAATACTCCTATAACCCCCATCACACCAGGTCATCTGTGCCAATTGCTAGCTGACAGTGAATGGATGTGTACTCTCAAGATGGCTGACACTGTTGCATGATGTTGTGTGCACAGGGGATTGATAGGAGTTGGCTTAAAGGTCAACATTGTGCAGCAGTGTCAGCCACCTTGCCAGTACACTTCCCCTCACTGTGAGGTAAGCATAACCCCAGAGTAGTTCTCTGGGCTGGGTGTGAGGATGAGTATTTGCAATGGCCACAACTCCCATCGTAAATCGTAAATCATACGTTCTTATATAGCGCCTTTCACCGTAAGGTCTCAACGCGCTTGCTTTAGGAACCCGTCCTGGCTTTTCCCTGCGAGATAACCCCTACTGGGCATCCCCAAGGTGAAAGCCAGGCATCCCATCGCAGTGGGGCCGTAGTGGAGATTAAGCAAGCTATTGCCCAGAGTTGCAGAGTGTGAACCCATGATTGGAGTAGGCACCGAGGCGAGAATTATCGAGCCCGTGGACATTTTGAGCTCAAGACCCTGCCGCGTAGGGGATTGAACCCTGGTCCCGGGTCTGACCTCTGCGTCCGGGTCTGCCTCCTCTAACCGGTGAGCCACACTTCTCCACCCAGCACCAAAAGCCTACCTGTAACTCAATTCCCTGACAGAGAGTGAGAATGTATCTGCAAGAGGTGTGACACTGATAACTGCTGCCTATTTTTCCGCAACTCCCATCAGGGCCTTGTGCTCCTCATACCAGTCCCCAGTGTCAGTCATTTTGCCAGTGCATTTCCACTCACTATCAGGTAAGCACAGATACTGGTGGGCTTGTTGGGCTGGGTGGGAGGTGGAGTATTTACACTGACTTCAACCCGCATCAGGCCCTTTCTTACACACACCTTCCAAGCCAGCCCAAACAGCACACCTGGGACTATGCAGTCTCTGAGAGTAAATAGAAATGTACTGGCAAGATACCTGACACTTCTTTTTGCCCACAACTCCTATCAGACCACGGCCCACACACACTTTCCCACCCAGCACCAAAAGCCTACCTGTAACTCAGCTTCCATGACAGTGAGTGGGAATGTACTTGCAAGAAGTGTGACACTGATGAATGGTACCTATTTGTCCAAAAACACCCATCAGGGCCTTGTGTTCCTCACACCAGTCCCCAGTGTCAGCCATTTTGCCAGTACATTTCCACTCACTATTGGGTAAGCACAGGTCCTGGTGGGCTTGTTGGGCTGGGTGGGAGGAGGAGTATTTGCACTTAATTCAACTCCCATCAGGCCCTGTCCTCCAAACACCTTCTCAGCCAGCCCAAACAGCACACCCAGGACTATGCAGTGCCTCAGAGCGAATGGAAATATACTGGCAAGATAGCTGACACTTGCTTTTGACCACAACTCCCATCCTGGCCCTGTGTTCCAAACAGCAGTCCCAGGTGTCAGTCATCTTGCCAAAACATTTCCACTCATTATCAGGGACATCTTGGCCCCAGGTGTGCTGTCTGGGCTGTCTGGGAAGGTGAGTGGAGGACAGGGCCTGATGGAAGTTGAAGTCAGTGCAGATCGTTTTCCTACCACATAGGCCAAAAACCCACCTGGAACTGTGCTTACCTCACAGTGAGTCAAAAGTACTAGCAAGATGTCTGACACAGGACTGGTACAGTGAGAACAAGGCCCTGAGGGGAATTGTGGTCAAAATAAACACCTGGCACCACTGCCAGTCACCTTGAATGTAAAGTTGTACTCACTGTCAGGTAAGCATGGTTCATGGTGGCCTATTTAGTCTGGGTGGAAGGAGGAGTGTTATCCCTGACTACATCTACCAGTAGGCCCAGTCCCACACACACTCCTCCCAGACAGCCCAAACAGCACACCTGTGACTATGCAGTCTCTGTTGTTGAGTGGAAATGTACTGGCAAGATGGCTGACACTGGGGAATGTTGTTTTCTTCTGCCCAAAACTCCCATGAAGGCTTTGTGCTCCCCACACCAGTCCCCAGTGTCAACTGTCTTACCAGTACATTTTCATTCACTCTCAGACAAAGCATAGTCACAGGTGTGCTGTTTGGGCTGGGTGGGAGGAGTGTGTGGGGACAGGGCCTAATGGGAGTTGAAGTCAGTGCAAGTACTCCTCTCCCACATGGCCCAACAAGCCCACCTTGAACAATGCTTACCTCACAGTGAGTGGAAAAGTAATGGCAAGATGGCTGACACTGTGGTCTGTTGTTTGCACACAGCTCCCATGAGGCATTTGTGCTCCTCACACCTGTCCCAGTGTCAGTCATCTTGCCAGTTCTTCCTCACTCACTGTGAGGAAAGGAAACTTCCGGGTGGGCTTGTTGGGCTATGTGGGAGGAGGATTGTTATCTGTGACTACAACTCCCATGAGGCCTGTGCCCACCTTTCCAGCCATCCCAAACTTCCTTCCTGTGACTTAGCTTCCCTGTGAGTGAGTAAAACTGTGCTGCCAAATTGGCTGATGCTGGTGACTGTTATTTGGAGCACAAAGCCTTGCCTTGAGTTTGTTAGAAGTTTGTACATGTTATGAAATAGTTAAACTTACTCTGACATTGTATGTTGTTTGTCAAACTGGCATACACATCACATTCTCATTTGCTTTATATTGTTATGGCTTTGCTAACAGTGATTTGTATCACTGTAACCTTGACAGTGATGTGTGGGGATGTGTAATTAATAGCATTATTGGACAGTTGAGTAGGTACTCATCAGACTCTGGTGCTCCTGGTCTTCCATAGATGCCCTCCGGCAGAAGGATGGCATGCACCTTCTCCTCCCAGAAATTGAAGTGCATGGGCAGTGCAGGAGGGCCACTGCCAGTACGCTGACGTAAGGCATGTTCTCTGCCAATCAGCTACTTGACCCTCCTTCGCCCATCATAGTACCTGTTCCTGATATCATCCATTGTGGGCAAGCAAGATGCATGAGTGTTTGCCTTGTCAACTAGTCTCTTCCACATCCTGTTTGTCTGGGACAGGGGGGTCTGTTGGACTTGGTTCCCAAATAACAATGGCTCTACTCTGAGTATTTCATCTACAACTACTTCTAACTCCTCTGTGAAACGTGGCTGCTTTGGGGGCTTTGTGAAGGTGAGTGTGAAGGTGTGGCTGAGTTTGAATGGGTAAAGGAGTGTGTGTTTGATGGTGTCCTTTCTCCCAAAAAAGTGTGTGGCAGTTGTATGGTGGATGGTGTGTGTGCGTGTGTGTGTGTGAGGCAGGGAGCAGTGGATCAGTGGCTATTTTGGTGTCTTCTGGTCAGTTCTGTTGTTGCAACATCATGGTCATCTGTTTTGCCCTTTATATAGGTGGATTGGTGGGCGTGGCTAATGATTTTGATGTGTTTTGGTGAGGCCAATTCTTGTTTTCCTAATATCTGACATTTCCCAGTTGCCTTTAATGTCACAAACCGACATGATTCAAAGACCACGTCGTAAGCATTGTCATCGATTCATGGGTTGAACCCAGTCTGACTCATGTCCGCAATGCTATGTTTCAGCGTTCCCAAACAATTCGGTTGCCTTTTCTGTCACAAACTGACACGTTTCAAAGACCGCGTTGTACGCATCGTCATGTATTTGGGGGTTGAACCGAGTCTGATTCATGCCCGCAATACTATGTTTCAGCGTTCCCAAACATTTGGTTGCGTTTTCTGTTACAAACTGACATGTTTTAAAGAACGCGTTGTACGCATAGTCGTCTGTTTGCAGGTTAAACCGAGTCTGATTCATGACCGCAATGATATGTTTCAGCGTTCCCAAACGATTTGGTTGGATCTGGCTTGTTTAAGGATTAATTGGTTGGACGAATCGGACTCCGAATGAGTCGGTTGGGGTTTATATGCATTGCATCGTAATGTGTTGTTTGGACAGTTTGCAGTCGACTCATTCGGAAAGCATTGCGGAACAGAGCCGGTAGGAATGCTTTCCAAATGAGATCGTAATCGGGCCCTAAGTCGCCAACTAAGTCATCAAATAATGTACTGTAAACAAAGAAAGATACGCAGGTCCCCAGTTGGGGAGGCTGGAAGGTCGGAGAAGGGGGATGAACCAAAAAGTGGGTAAAGGCACACTAAAGGGGGAATCTCCCTTTTGGAATTAAAACCCTCACACACCCAGCAAGCTAGGCGTCGTGCTTCATCATCTGGGTTTGCTTCTCGTCGAGTCGGCGGGGCAATACCCTACGGCACCCATAAAGGGGCTCTTTGATGGAGATCTTTTGTTCCTGCTGTGTGGTGCCGTTGATGTGAGGGCCCTAGGGGAAAGTGTAGATGTGGATGGATGGTGTATTAAAAAAGGATAGATAGTCCACTGAGAAAGTATAATAACGTGGTAATCTACCTTGTCAAAAAATGTTAAGAGAGGCACAATGATCCAGGGAAGCAATACTCTACTCTGTGTTGCTGATCAACATGTTTCATGCTAAGTGTTCAAAAGAGATCAGTGCATTTCATCAGGACCTAAAAAGTACCTATCTGCACACTGTGGTACAAGGAAATTATTCTACCTACCACGGGACTCAGAGGCGGACAATTATTCCTGCTGCTTCTAGCGAAACCTACACAGGGATGAAAAAAAGGAGAATAGGTGGCAGTGAGTAATGTCATCAACCTGGCCCAACTGGAGAATGGTTCATCAAGCTAGTACAAGAATGTAAGAGCTATTAACTAGCACTAGCCAAGATCAAGGGGGAGGTTAAAAAAGGGAGGGGGTTGGTGTAATAAAAAACAAACATGGACTGGTTCTACTCATAACGCAAAAAACAGGTAGCAAAAGTAAGGTAAAAAGTAAGGAGTTGTGGTCTCATCCTACTAAAAAGAAACGCTGGCTTCAAAGGTCTTTTCTGTCCAAATCACCTCAAATGTAGGTTTCCTATGTGAAAGAGGCAAAGTTAAAGTGATTAGAGGTTAACCGAGTCGCAGGGCGCTCTCGACAGTGGCATGATTTTACATGCGTGTGCCATCCAGTGAGGGATTGAGGAGCTCGACTAACCCCAAACAACTCTCTTATCCATAATAGGTTATGTCAACCGGTAGCGGTGTTGATACGGTTGGTGGTGGGGCTTGGTGCACAAGGAGATATGCGGGTGGGACAGCGTCCACAGTTACCCCATGGCTCGAGCCACCCCACATGCAACGGAGAAGACAAACCAGCTAGTATGATTGCCAAACCTCATGGGATCAGCGATTGGTCCAGCGTGGGTGCTCCAGACGTGCCCCCTGCATAGTAGCAGGTAACATGGTGAAATAACCCGAGTAGAGGAAGCGTCAGCTCTCACACTTGATTGCAATCGATCCCACTCACAAAGCACTTACCTGTCCATAGTAGGACACACTCTTCGAACCTACACGCGCACTGGGCAAGAGAAGCCAGAGCGTGTTCCAAACGCAGCCTCAGTGTTTTTATTATACCGTGCTTACTTGAAGCTCCCGGTCAGGCGCTGTGGGAGGGGGAGTGGTTCCATGCGCGCGTCGCAAGCATCGCTGTGTGAGTGAACTCGGCCACAGTGAATGGTGCTCTGAGTTGTGCATGGCGGCCATCTTAGAATGTTCACATAAAGGGCTATAGGATATGCACAAGGTGCCGGGCGGCTGCCACTGAGGGATAGGAATGTGTGTTAATAAAATATTAGGTGGTCAGTCAATTTCAGGGAAAGATCTACCTATCTTGGAGTGGTTACCCAAGTTACCAAGATGGAACAAAAGTCTTAATGATCACGGGTCTGGTTGTATTACAAGGCTAACCCTCAACCATGAACTCAAGAGGGGCAGACCCTTTTGGCGAAAGTGTGTGCTAAAATATAAAAATATATAAAAAATATAAAATATATATATATATATATACCTGTAGTACTAGTTGGGTGTTACCCCCCAAGGTGTGGAGGAAAACAACGGGTAAGGGTAACTGTGCCGGAGTAAGGGAGGCCACTGTAATAGCTTATGACAACTCGGGGCTTACCGAAGTTGTGTACAAGGGTAGGTTCCCGCAGTGGGTGGATAAAGTTGGTCACCTGGTTTAATTCCTGCAAGCTGTGTAGCGCCATGGTATATCAGGAGTGTTTCGAGGTATATCTGGGTATATAACTAGTATAATGAACCCGGCATGGGCAGGTTAGTGAAGGGTAGAAAACCGGTGGAATTAAGGTTATAGCAGTGCCTGATATATGGCAGGAGTTGGAGCATGCCTAGTTCAGTGTGTATTTGCTAGGGTAACCCAAGTAGTGTTGTCATTAAGACCATCAACGTCGGTCGCCAGTCGGTGTACCCACCTCTGTTCAATTCTGAAGAGGGCCTGGTGTGTGATGTGGGGGTGTGATTCAAGCACCATCCATTTTAGGCTGTCCGCGCTGTGGTTCAACTCCTTGCAGTGGGTATATTGCCTGGTGTGTGTCTTGTGCTCGGTGGCACGTAGTTTGATTTGCCTAATCGTCATCCCTACGTATCGCTTGTTGCAGGGACATGTGAGGAGGTAGATGCCCCTAGAAGTGTTGCAATTTGTATGTCGTTTGAGTCACCATGTGAAGGTCTCAGAGAGTCTGATTTCTTTACAGGCACTGGTCTGGTTACAGACCGAACAACCCCCACACAGGTAGCGGCCGATAACCGGGGGCATGTCCCAGAGTTCGTTGGGCACTTCGTTCCTTCCTCCTTGGTCTAGTGTGTACCAGGGTATCCTTCAAGTTGGGGGCACGTCTGTGCATCAAATAATGTACTGGGGAAGACGCTTCGCTGTTTTCTGTACTGCTGTTGGGGGATCAACTAGACCACAAGCCCCAGGCCACACTGACCAAGCCGCCCCTCCCTCCTCTGACCGGGGGCTTTATTAACTGCTCGTGTCTCCCGCGGGAGACGCTTCGCTGTTTGCTGCACTGATGGTGGGGGCTCAACTGGACCACAAGCCCCAGGACGCTGCGGGCGCGCACTGACCAACCCGCCCCTTCCCCTTTCAGCTGCAAAGTATAAGGAGCCCATCCCCTCCTGCGACGCGGGACAAGTGCGGGCGGGTGCCGGGCTAAGCCCGGGCAAAGGGCGGGCCGTCTGTGGCCATCAGGGGTCGGAAGAGGCCAGGCCACCCCCTGAACACTTCAATGGGTAAGCGTAAACAACAATGCAATGGGGAGTAGGAGGGGAAAAAGGCTAAGGTCCTGAGGAAATCGGAATCGATCATTTCATATCTGACATCAGCTGTGGGGGTTTTATCTAAATAAATAGCTAATGCGGAGAAAGAACTGGGCTTGGCCCCTCCCATTATAATCCCCGAAGAGCCTGTCCCTTTGCCTACATCCAATATACCTTTGGAGCCGAACATTGTGATCACAACCCAACTAATGATGATTGACCCTCAAACTGTCCCCGCAGATTCAGCGGCTGCTGTTGGTGAAATGGCTGGGGAATGTACAGACGCCCCGGCACAACGTACCTTGGGTAAGCGCAGATTGACTAAGAAGCCCCCAAAGCGACAAAAACATACTGCTACTGCACATCGTATGGACTCAATTACCACTGATCATGTGGCGAAAATGGTGGAGGAGCTGTTTACCTCACAGCTGGAGCCAGCCCTAGTGGGTATTGCTAAGGACATTGTGGACACTCTCAATACCTGTGTAGCGGGATTGTTAAAGAAATGTGAAAAAATCGACCGGTTTATTAAAAAGTACATAGGCCAACAAGGGCGACCCAGTCAGGCCCATGTAACTCAACCTGTTAAACTTAGGGAGGAAGAAGGGTCCTCGGGTGAATGTAATGCACATTTATTATCAGAACCTCTGAGCATGAATTCACGGACTGGGATACGGGGAACGAGGGGGAAGAGTCCTGAATTGGTTAAAGGAAGCACATCTCCTGCTATTAATAATGCAGGGCTAGGCAACATCAATTCTGGAGTTAAAAAATCTCTGAGACCTTCTTCCCCTAGCCATAGTCAGGAGAACTTTCCCGGTATTACTCTAGATCTTCCCTCAGACGACACACCCCTGGTGGCTGTATTTACAGGGGTCCCACCATTAAGAAACGGCTCGAGTGAATCTACTCATGACCTCCTTAACCTAGCCAGACATTGGTGCACACAATATAGTAGCGGAGGTTTAGATATTACTAGAGCTATTATTATGGCCAGAAGGGTTAGTTGGATCGGTTGTCGACCCAAGTACATCAAGGGGGATTGTGTGGTTGTCAACTTTAACAGTCAGACAATAGCTGATAGACTGTTTTGGGATGCCTCAGAGATGGAGAATTCGGGCATTAGACCAGTACCTCTGGGCTATTTCTATCCTCCAGCAATGGCACACCCCAAAAATACTACTAGATATCTTTCACTGTCTACTCGTCGGAGGTTGATTGGGGTCACAAACAAACCATTGGATTCCACACAGAGCAATATAGTAGGGGGGTCCCAGCAGAGGGTGGAAAGAGTCATATCAGCTTTAGCACCAACGCGCTCCCTCCCAAGACAGTTAAATATGGAGACAGGTCTTTCTAATCGCTTTTCTCCCCTGATACATATGGAAGAAATTGATTGACAATACGCTACTAACAATGTCATGGGGAAATAGTTGCTGGTGTTCACCTGACAGCACCATGTAAGGTCTTGAGTTGGAATGTGGCGGGCATTAGGCTCAAAAGAACTGATGACATCTGGGTGGGTTTTGTGAAGCAACATGATATTATCGCCCTCCAGGAAACATGGGAGGTTGTGGAAAATTTTAGTATGGATGGTTACTCAAGTTTTGTTGCCCCAGCTTTTCTAGGGACTGCCGGCAGATCAAAGGGAGGCCTAATCCTCCTCATCTCACTTAACTTGAAAGGTGTTTTAAAAGGCTGGAGCTAGATTCCAGTAATATTTTGATGTTGGAGTGGAGCGTTCCAAACTCGCAAAATTTTTTAATAATTAATTTTTATAATGCTAAAGATGGCGTACAGGTCAATGAGCACTTGGGCGCTATGGATATTTTTTTGTCAGACTATAAAGTTAATCAGAACACTGTTTTCGATGTTATTCTCATGGGAGATTTTAATATACCCCCTTGCAGTTGGGACTGCCACCTGGGTGATCCCCAAGGGCCGCCTAGCGCTGTGGTTCCACATTTTGAACACAGCAGGCAGGGAGAGGCTCTAGAGGACCTCCTAGCTAATATACATTTATTTGAGTTTGATCTTGGGGAGGGGATGGAGAGGGCCCCTACCTTTATAGGAAGAGGGTCAAATACAGTTATTGACTATATTTTTATATCGTCTGCTGTTTTACATAGGATTATATCCTATAAAGTGGTGTCTTCGATATTTAGTGAGCATAATCCGGTCCTATTAGAGATGGACCTAGGGGAAGTGAGAGGCCACAAGGGCAAAGGGAGGGGGAAGTCTTTAATCTTGTCCACAAAAGACCAGGGGAGAAGGATTAAGTGGTCCAGGATGGTCCAGAAAGTCTTTTTTGAGGTACTCTCCACTAAGGCAAATGCAAATTTGGCAATCTGTTTAGACAGCTCTGCGCCTAGTGCGGAGATTATTGGAGCCTATGTTGCTGTATGTAGCCAGATTGCAAAGGACCTAGAGGTTGAAAATATAGATAAACCTAATAAGGCACGGAGATGGTTTGATAGTAGTTGGCCACTGGATTCAAGATAGCCTGGCTGATGAGGATTATGAATCCGAAACCGGTCCCAGGAAGCTTGTTTCCGGTCTATGGAAGACATGGCTTGGCAGTTCGGGATGGACTGTTCCCATGAGGCACAGGGTCAGACTGATTTCCATATAGCTATGTCTGAAATGGGGTGGCTAAGTGGGCTAAAGAATGGTGATGGATTAAACCCAGATCAGTTGACTGGCGGTGAGTGTTTGATTTGCTCAAACGCTTCGTCCATCATCCCCTTTTGTATCACTTTGTTCGCCCTAAATGTGGCAGGGTATGCTCAGACGTGAGTCCCTTGCTCACTTGGCCACTGGATTCAAGATAGCCTGGCTGATGAGGATTATGAATCCGAAACCGGTCCCAGGATGCTTGTTTCCGGTCCATGGAAGACATGGCTTGGCAGTTCGGGCTGGACTGTTCCCATGAGGCACAGGGTCAGACTGATTTGCATAAAGCCATGTCTGAAATGGGGTGGCTGAGTGGGCTAAAGAATGGTGATGGATTAAACCCAGATCAGTTGACTGGGGGTGAGTGTTTGATTTGCTCAAACGCTCCGTCCATCATCCCCTTTTGTATCGCTTTGTTCGCCCTAAATGTGGCAGGGTATGCTCAGACGTGAGTCCCTTGCTCACTTGGCCACTGGATTCAAGATAGCCTGGCTGAAGAGGATTATGAATCCGAAACCGGTCCCAGGATGCTTGTTTCCGGTCCATGGAAAACATGGCTTGGCAGTTCGGGCTGGACTGTTCCCATGAGGCACAGGGTCAGACTGATTTGCATATAGCCATGTCTGAAATGGGGTGGCTGAGTGGGCTAAAAAATGGTGATGGATTAAACCCAGATCAGTTGACTGGCGGAGAGTGTTTGATTTGCTCAAACGCTTCGTCCATCATCCCCTTTTGTATCACTTTGTTCACCCTAAATGTGGCAGGGTATGCTCAGACGTGAGTCCCTTGCTCACTTGGCCACTGGATTCAAGATAGCCTGGCTGATGAGGATTATGAATCCGAAACCGGTCCCAGGATGCTTGTTTCCGGTCCATGGAAGACATGGCTTGGCAGTTCGGGCTGGACTGTTCCCATGAGGCACAGGGTCAAACTGATTTGCATATAGCCATGTCTGAAATGGGGTGGCTGAGTGGGCTAAAGAATGGTGATGGATTAAACCCAGATGAGTTGACTGGGAGTGAGTGTTTGATTTGCTCAAACGCTCCGTCCATCATCCCCTTTTGTATCGCTTTGTTCACCCTAAATGTGGCAGGGTATGCTCAGACGTGAACCCTTGCTCACTTGGCCACTGAATTCAAGATAGCCTGGCTGATGAGGATTATGAATCCGAAACCGGTCCCAGGATGCTTGTTTCCAGTCCATGGAAGACATGGCTTGGCAGTTCGGGCTGGACTGTTCCCATGAGGCACAGGGTCAGACTGATTTGCATATAGCCATGTCTGAAATGGGGTGGCTGAGTGAGCTAAAGAATGGTGATGGATTAAACCCAGTTCAGTTCACTGGGGGTGAGTTTTTGATTTGCTCAAACGCTCCGTCCATCATCCCCTTTTGTATCACTTTGTTCGCCCTAAATGTGGCAGGGTATGCTCAGACGTGAGTCCCTTGCTCACTTGGCCACTGGATTCAAGATAGCCTGGCTGATGAGGATTATGAATCCGAAACCGGTCCCAGGATGCTTGTTTCCGGTCCATGGAAGACATGGCTTGGCAGTTCGGGCTGGACTGTTCCCATGAGGCACAGGGTCAAACTGATTTGCATATAGCCATGTCTGAAATGGGGTGGCTGAGTGGGCTAAAGAATGGTGATGGATTAAACCCAGATCAGTTTACTGGGGGTGAGTGTTTGATTTGCTCAAACGCTCCGTCCATCATCCCCTTTTGTATCTCTTTGTTCGCCCTAAATGTGTCAGGGTATGCTCAGACGAGAGTCCCTTGCTCACTTGGCCACTGGATTCAAGATAGCCTGGTTGATGAGGATTATGAATCCGAAACCGGTCCCAGGATGCTTGTTTCCGGTCCATGGAAGTCATGGCTTGGCAGTTCGGGCTGGACTGTTCCCATGAGGCACAGGGTCAGACTGATTTGCATATAGCCATGTCTGAAATGGGGTGGCTGAGTGAGCTAAAGAATGGTGATGGATTAAACCCAGTTCAGTTCACTGGGGGTGAGTTTTTGATTTGCTCAAACGCTCCGTCCATCATCCCCTTTTGTATCGCTTTGTTCGCCCTAAATGTGGCAGGGTATGCTCAGACGTGAGCCCTTGCTCACTTGGCCACTGAATTCAAGATAGCCTGGCTGATGAGGATTATGAATCCGAAACCGGTCCCAGGATGCTTGTTTCCGGTCCATGGAAGACATGGCTTGGCAATTCGGGCTGGACTGTTCCCATGAGGCACAGGGTGAGACTGATTTGCATATAGCCATGTCTGAAATGGGGTGGCTGAGTGAGCTAAAGAATGGTGATGGATTAAACCCAGTTCAGTTCACTGGGGTGAGTTTTTGATTTGCTCAAACGCTCCGTCCATCATCCCCTCTTGAATCGCTTTGGTCGCCCTAAATGTGGCAGGGTATGCTCAGACGTGAGTCCCTTGCTCACTTGGCCACTGGATTCAAGATAGCCTGGCTTATGAGGATTATGAATCCGAAACCGGTCCCAGGATGCTTGTTTCCAGTCCATGGAAGACATGGCTTGACAGTTCGGGCTGGACTGTTCCCATGAGGCACAGGGTCAAACTGATTTGCATATAGCCATGTCTGAAATGGGGTGGCTGAGTGGGCTAAAGAATGGTGATGGATTAAACCCAGATCAGTTGACTGGGGGTGAGTGGTTGATTTGCTCAAACGCTCCGTCCATCATCCCCTTTTGTATCGCTTTGTTCGCCCTAAATGTGGCAGGGTATGCTCGGACGTGAGTCCCTTGCTCACTTGGCCACTGGATTCAAGATAGCCTGGCTGATGAGGATTATGAATCCGAAACCGGTCCCAGGATGCTTGTTTCCGGTCCATGGAAGACATGGCTTGGCAGTTCGGGCTGGACTGTTCCCATGAGGCACAGGGTCAGACTGATTTGCATATAGCCATGTCTGAAATGGGGTGGCTGAGTGGGCTAAATAATGGTGATGGATTAAACCCAGATCAGTTGACTGGGGGTGAGTGTTTGATTTGCTCAAACGCTCTGTCCATCATCCCCTTTTGTATCGCTTTGATAGTAGTTGCTCCAAAGCCCATGGTGCACTTCTCCGAGTGCTGAAAATAAGGCCTAGAGATAGGGCTCTTGTCTCAAAGTACCGGAAGATATATAAAATGGCTATAGCCAGACGCAAGCAAGAAATTAAAGTGGATGCTTGGAACAATCTTCTTTCAATAGAAGTGCTGCGTGATAGCAGTAAGTTCTGGGCAACTATAAACCACCTGTTTTTCTCAGAACAGGAGAACTCAAATATGGATTGTGTCATTCCTGAAGAGTGCTGGCTCTCACATTTTAGGGAAATCTATGATAATGAGAGTCTAGAGTCGCTGGAAGAGGCTAACATCCCCATTCAGGGTGCGTCCCCTGTAGTCTTCGAGGTGATTGATGTGGAAAAATCAATCCAAGATATGTCAAAAAACAAAGCGCCAGGCCCTGATGGGGTACCAGCGGACTTATATAGATGTTTTCCTAAATTTTGGGCTAAAATTCTGACTAATTTCTTCAATCCCTCTAGTACAGCCGGGTTTCCGATATCATGGGCTACATCTGTCATAGTTCCGATATTCAAAAAGGGGGTTAGAGGGGACCCCTCATGCTATAGACCAATCTCTTATATAGACTCAGCAGTTAAGATCTTGGGCAGAGTCATTTTGTAAAAACTTAGGGATTGGTTAGATGGCAGGGGGTCCTCTCTAACCTTCAATATGGTTTTAGAGAACATAGGAGCACCTTGGACCAATGCCTGAACTTACACATCCTTATAAGTAAATATACAGTGGCCAAAGAAGGATTTTTGTATATGGGTTTTATGGATCTCTCCTCAGCGTTTGATCTAGTAAATCGGTCCAAACTCTGGTCAATCTTGCGAGAAGTAGGTATTGACCCACCACTGGTTAATTTTTTAGGTGCCTTGCATCAGGACCTTTTAGCATCAGTCAGGGTCACTCGGGAGGGACCATGCACTAGCCATTTTAGTTCAAAGAGGGGCATCAGACAAGGATGTATTCTGGCCCCCCTTCTATTCACTATATACATCAACGCTTTAGAGAAGTCTCTGGGTGTGGCCACTTTGGATGTCCCGCGTATAGGGGAGTCTGTTATACCGGTTCTCCTATACGCGGATGACGCAGTTTTATTGGCACGCACTGGTCTTGGTCTCCAGAGGCTACTGGATCATTTCGGTAGCTTCAAGAAGTCCTTGGATTTAAAAGACAACAATAAAAAGTTGCATGTCATGGTGGCTTGGGTTCGAAGTAGGAAACCGAAGATAAAAACCTTTTTTTGTAATGGTGTCGAAGTAACCAAGGTCCCGGTTTTCATATATCTCCGGGTCCTCTTCAATGACAAAGGAACCTGGAGACCTCAGCAGAAGCTTAAAAGCAATACTGTAGCTAGATCTACCTCAGCACTCCTGGGTTTTGCTAAGTGGCTGGGGGCAAGACCAATGGAGGCAATATTAAAAATTTATAAATCCAAATGTTTGGCGATTGCTACTTATGGTGCATCTTTATGGGGCTATACATCTCAGGATAAGATACAAGTGGCAAAAAAAAAGTTTTTAAGATCACTCCTAGTAGTTCCCCAGTCGACCCCAAACTATTCTCTACACACAGAATTAGGTTTAGGCTATATTACTGATCAGTTAAGAGTTGCTCCGCTGATCTGTTGGGTGAAAACCTGGTTGAACGAAGAAATCACCTTGAACCATCAGATCCTCAGTGATTGTGTATCCATGGACATGGTAAACAGGGTCCCATGGCTGGTGTACCTTAGAGCGATGTTCACTAAGCTTGGGGGCCCTGAGATATACACATCACCTGAATGTATTAAAAAAGAGGATATAAGCTGGATTAAGATACATTTTTTTAATATGCTAGATATGGAACGGGAGGAGCGGGAGTTAAGGAAACCGTGTGTTAAGCAAATTATGTATTATTAACAACCCCCTCAATGGAACCATATCTAAAAATTGTAACAAAGCCATTTCATCGCCAGTTGTTGATTAGATTCCGTTTTAACCTTATCCATTTAACTCTAGGAGTTTTTCCAACATGGGGCAAACAAGAAAATTCTATGTCATGCCCCTGTGATCATTTTTCTACACAAGACACGTTGCATCTTGTTATGTTTTGTGAGTATTATTCTGAGATCCGAAAAAAAATTCTAAACCCAATTCTAAGAGAGGCGTTTTTTTACAAGTTAGGCCCGCTTTGTTTTATTTGCAAACGCTAAGTAGCACGTGTGATATATATTGGGTTGCTAGTTTTCTGGCGGTTGCTGCCCGATCAACCACAAAAAGATTGTCCGTCCATAGCATCCTTTCCTGACTTTTAGCTGGTTTAGTTTTCAATTCTTTTTTTTTTAAATATATGATGTATACTTTTGCTTTATTGTATAATATATACTAATTGCACTGATTGTATATATATCAAATTGTAATTTTTTAAAATGTGTTTTTATCTTGTCTTTTATGATTTTAAGTAATCGAATAAAGTGTTTTGACTGACTGACTGACTACTGTCTCAAAATAGTCAACCAGACATAAGAGGAGTTTTGCATCAAGCATCTAGCCTAGAATGCCAAGAAAGTAACTCCACCAATGCTCATGTTCAGGCTATTGAAGGTGTCCTTGTAAATATTGATAAAATGGATGTCAATGTGCACAATGATCAGGTGCGGCTCCTCAGTTATTGCAGAGAAACGTTTTCCCACTGAAAAATAAAATAATAATAAAAGCACTTTATTATCATTCTATTTATCATTACTCTCAACCGAGGTTAGGGCAGGGCCATCCTGCTGAACGTCACGCTGCTGGAGGAGTGTTTGGGCACATGCAAGTGCACATGTATGTTTGACCAGCTGTCTCAGGCCAGCCCAACATACATATATTTCTCCAACCTAGCTATGTTGTACAGACGGGTGGAGAAAAGCCCCAGGCTCTCTGGGCCTGAGCAGGTATCAAGTCAGCCTACTCAGGCCAATCACAGTGCTGCTCTCATGCTGACAGCAGTGCTGTGATTGCCCCCTGGAGCCTGTGCAGTGTCGGAAGGGGAGCAATGAGGCGGCGGCCCTAGGAGCATATACGTTAAAAAAATATATATTTTTAACTCGCCCCCCGTCTGCTATCCCATCTGCGCATTGCCCCACCAGCACAAAATTGGAGCAGACACCACTGACAATGATGCACTTGCATAGACAAATGAAATAGTATCACTATTATCAATTTCACCCAAAATAAACTCTCCATCAACCCCTACCCAGAAATATGTTGTCAGGCAGGCTCTGCGGCCCAGGCCAGAGGTTACTGATTGACAGGTCACAGGTGTGGTGGCACTTAGCCAGCAGATACATGCGCAAACAGGAAACACAGGTCATTGCCCAGATAAGCACAGCGATACCACAATGGTCCAGGGAGATTGGCCATAATAAAGCACACATGGCTGGAGGGGTGTGCATATACCCAAAACACCATAAAGTCAGATATCACATGGATGTAGGTGCACACAGCCAATCAGGTCACAGCACAGACAGTACATGCAATGATCAAGCACCCCTCATGCTGCACATCTGGACACATTACCCACTGGGCCCCATTGTGTCAAGGCTCATATTAATTTGTTATCAGGGGCTTTACTTATGACTCCATAGACAAGGTCTGCAATCTTTCACCAAAAATGGATCATTAGAGGTACTTTATGATACCGAGAGAAGTGTATAAAGGTTCATTCAAATTTATTGCACTTTTCAGATAGTCTTCAAACCCACTTCTGTAACTGTGCTCCAGGCTGAAATGTATAATTAAACACATTTTTCCTGTTTGGCAAAAACATCTTGTCATTTGTTTTTTTCAAGGTAATTTCATGTTCGAACAACATTTTGGCGAGCCATATAGGATAGATCGGTACCTGGGACCCGACAGCAGCTGAAGGAAAGGCACCCCACCCGGACGCATTCACATTTGTGTAGTAAGGAAGGTGAGCAGACACTGTAATTGATTGGAAGTTCTGTTGAATTCGCTGGTCGGAGGTCCATCCTGAAGTCACTGTCAGAGAGTAAGAGACCACATTTGATCCTTAGCCCCCAGCCCTTGGGGTATGGCAAACTGGGTAGAAGCTCAAAAATGTAATCCAAGTGCCCTGCCACTGACAGAAATCTGGCATAGTACTTATTCTATGTGTCCAAACTGAATAGTCGCAAGGCAGCCTCAGAGGCGTTGTTGTGGAGGTCACCTTTTTTCGATTGTCAGCAAAGGGTGAAGGTTGTTTGCCACTTGGACCACTGGGCATGACACAGATGTCTCCTGGCTGTGACACAGGGTTGAGGCCTCACCACTTGGAACGCTAGGACACACAGATAGCACGCATGGGCCCTGGGTGTGACATAGGGCAAGCATGTCAATCTTATTTTTTAGTCTAAAGGGGTTTTCACAGTGCTACCAGTTTTTTAAAAAACAGTTGTTATCTGAAAGATGGGAGAGGTGTTGTTCGCTTGGACCGCTGGATGGGACACAGATGGTACGCTATCTCCTTGGGTATGAAACAGGGTGTAATTTGGATGATAGGAAATAAGATTTGTATCTAGGAGATTAGATGTAGCTTATGTTTGGCCAAGAGACGCCTGTTTTCCTCAAGTTATTCCTTTTTTCTCCTTGAAAAAAGTTCTAATTTTCTTTGTCCAGGAGCTGATATTGACAGACTATTGGGCTCACTTAGTCGTGTGTACTGTACAGGGCTTCCCCAGTCACAGTATAGGATGCACTAGGAGTGGCCAAAGGTATTTTTGGCAAATTCATAATCTTTTTCTCTGTCAGTTTTTTCTTATTGTGATATTGAAATTGATGCAAGTTATATTTGATGTTGTTCGATGCTGTGGTGCATTTTGTCAATATCTCAATGTGTTACATGACGGTGTTGCAATTTCTCACAATTGTTTTTTCATATTGCATTAAAGTCTGCTATTTGTTGCCAAATTTCATGAAGTTTTCAACAATTGCACTTTCTTCTAGATTGTGACCTTTCATATGCATTGCTATTTGTGTTTTGAAAATTTTCATGTTGATGCATCTGTAAATAGCACTGCACTGACAGAAAGTAGTTATAACCAGCAATCTAAGTCTTGGCACTGAACTCTGATCGGCTTCCAGAGTTTTCCACACTCCCCATAATGCGCAGCTCGCGGAGTTCTGAAAAACTCTGCCAATATAGTGGAACGGATTTTTTCCCTTGCTTGCATTTGTCAACGTCAAGTTGGTGAGCGAGAGCGAGGAAAATCAAACGCCCAGCAAGATTTTTCCTCATTCGCAATCGTCAACATCAAGTTGGCGATCGCGAGCATAGAAATTCAACCTCCTGGAGAGATTTCTCATTGCAAGTGGACGCGTATGCCCGCAACCGCTCACCTAGAGAAACTGTCTGATTGAGAAAGCTGCTTCTCAAGTGAAAATCTACTCGAGCAGCAGCAAGGAAGCAGCGCCTGCATGGTGCAATTTCTGATGTTGCACAGTGCGTAGAAGCATCTGGCGCCTAAAATCATTGTGAACAGCATTACTCCAACGCACTCCACCACTTGCAGAGCTCGGCGTAGCGCGCTGAACTCCACCCAGGCTTTGGGCAATACCCATGTTTATATTTCCCCACAACCAGAGTAGAACCTAAATTTCCCTAAAAACCAGGGTGCATTTATCCCTTAAAACCTACCCAAATTATCATTCATTCTCCGCTAGAACAAATTTAAACCAGGTTAAAACACGTAACTATTGCTACGAATGGCATGCACACACTAAGGCACATGTGTTTCCCTGGCCAAGGAGGGAACCTTTGACACTAACATAATCAAACATATGAGAACTAACCCTGGGTGAAGCACTACGCTACGCTCGCGTAGTTCGCGAAGTTTGCGCAACTTAGCACTACGCGAGCTGCACGTAGCACAGTGCGAACATGCGTAGCGCAGCGTAGCGTAGTGCAGCGGTCATTTATTGCTTGTTCGCGGTCCTCAACGTCATGTTCGCGACCGTGAGCAAGCAAAATGACATTCCGGCGAGACACTCAACGCGGGAAGGTCAGGTTTCTCATTGCGAGTGGTCGTGCATGCTCTCAACCGCTCGCGATGAGAAACTACCAGTTCGCGTTGAGAAAGCTGCTGCTCGAGTAAAAATCTACTCGAGCGGCAGAAAACTACAGCTCGCACTGTGCAAGATGCCGTTTTCAATGATTGCACAGGGCCGGATGCTTGTTTGCACTGTGAAATCATTGAAAATGCATCTTGCACAGTGCGAACATGCTACTACGCAGCTCGCGTAGTGCTACGTGAAGTTTGCGTAGTGCGAACTGCACTTCGCGTAGCTTCGCATAGCGCTACTTCGCGAACTACGCCCACCCTTAATGAGAACACCTAAGGATCAAATACACAGGACAGCAGAAGGACAGGAGAGAGGCACTATTAGATTTATGGGCAATCTTCGAGGAGACACATACAGAATAATCTTATCCCACAGGAAATAAGCAAAGCATCTGCACCTCCCACACCATATGCAGGTATGAAGGTGCTCTCCCCGATGCCAGCTATACCTGCATCAGGTTACACCAACCCCCCAGTTGAGGGCCCCGAAGGGCTTCTTACCAAACAAAGAACGGCTAGGTAACGGCATGAGAAACTAATAGGCCACAAGGCCCAGGTAATCCAAGCATCGTCAGAGCTCCTCAAAGTTTGATACCCTATCCATTGCATTCCTCCCAGGGAACCCCAGGAATGCAGAGAATGTTCACTCCCACTGGATTAGGTGAACATACTCAGATGATAGGGAGATTCCTAGTGGTTCTAGACAATGATGCAACTTGTAGGGATGAGGAAAGGGGTCCCAGACCTCAATTATCTGATGACAAGTTGGAAGCCACAGGTTTTTGGTTAGGTAACCAAAGAAACAACAGGAAGTGAGTTCGAGGGTAAGTCACAACCAAAAAGAATAGAGCATAACTCAGATTTGAAGGAGGCAATCTAGGTTAGAGGAATGGAGCAAACTAAGAAGAGAAAGACCACCATGGAAGCAGAGCAAGGATGTAAAGCAGCGTGCCCTCCAACTGAGGAAGGCAGGGATAGGTTCAGAGCACCATTCAGAAAAGTGTCAAGGCAAAATTAGAGGAGAGGATCTGCGGACTTGCATAAATATCTGCTAAGAACAAGACAACTCAGTTGTATCAGGCTTCAGAAAAAAGGACTGGTGAGTATTTTGGCTAGACTCAGTACAAGGACATTATGGAAGAATTCTGACTTTTTTCTGACACACAAGTAAACACAGGACTGTCCATACCCTTCTTCACCATGCAGACAAAAGTGAACACCCGCTCATTGCAAATAACCAGATGGTAGATGCTTAAAATGATGAACAGCACTGAGCTTGGCCTTAATGTGATCAAGGAACAACGAAGAGTCATTTGCCTCATGGTGATGCAACATCGATATGTGCTGGACATAATGATTGCAATGGAGGTAGGGAATGATTTAGGTTTCATTAATAATTTGGGCGGCAGCAATTTATCCCAGTGCCCTTCCTATGTTGGTGGTGGGAGGGAAAGCTTTAATGATTTTATGCTAATATCTAGGAAAATGTACTCCACTTGTCCATGACTTCTCAGTGGAACCTAACTGTACCAGTGATCACAATCCCCTCATTGTCTCTCTTGATTTAATGATTCAGGCGGAGGAGGGCGATGAATGCCTGATTCACAATAACCCGAACATAGGAGACAAATTAAACTAGGGTATGATAAACCCTCCCAAATTTGAGGAAATACCATAAAAGTAAACTATCACTCAATAATGAGGTGTTTGCAGCAAGATTCCCCCCCAGCTGACGTTGTCCGGGATTTTGGTTTCTCTGCTCTGATATAGCCAAGAGGCTGAATAGAACTATTCATTGCAGGGTATCCACAGAGGCCCGGTGGTTCAATACTGAATCTTACAGGGCTCAAAGGAATCTTAAATCGGCCCTTCGCGCTACCCCCACGACAGAAACCAAATCAAAATCGCAACAAATACTTATAAAACCACCATTGAAAAAAGAAAAGATGAATTGAGGAGATTAGCATGGGAAGAGCAAGCTATCTAAAAAATACAAAAAGCTTTTGGGAAATCATAAACCACCCTTTATTTGTGGAAGAAGTGGGACAGATGGACTCACTGATTCTGAGGGATACCTGGGAAGCCCACATCACTGCTATTTCTAATCCACAGCTTAAGAAGATAGAGGAGAACCTCGGGGTTTAGCCTTCAGATTTAAATGCAGCCTCCCAATTCAGCTCATCCATCACATTATCTGAGGTAGAGGAGGTATTAGCACAGTGGATGTGCTTGAAAGCCCCAGCCCCACATGGGATCCCACTTGACTTATTTAAAAGGAATCCTAACTTGTGGGCACCCATATTGACAAATGTTTTTAAAGCTGAAATTATTGGCCCCATGCCTGCAACTTGGAAGGAGGCAAAAGTGGTCCAAGTTTTTAAAAAGGGCGATAGGAGTTACCTGGCATGCTATACGCCAAATTCACTTATTGATGCCCCTGCAAAGGTTCTGGGCAGGGTCTTCCTTGCCTAATTAGAGGCCTAGGAATCCACTACAGGGGTCATATCTAAAACCCAATATATATGACTTTAGAAGGAGGTTGGGCACAACCGAGCAATGCCTTAATCTGTCCCTAATTATTAACATGTACTTGAAGGCCAAGAAGGGTTCTATCCACCTGGCCTTCATGGACTTATCCAGCACCTTCGACACCGTTAATCGGAAAAAACTGGTATCCCTCCTTTGTATGCTACACTCTAACACCACAGTTGCAATAAGATATGACACCAAGGGGAAAAGACTAACCCGATTGTATCAACAGAAGGTGTCCGGCAAGGCTGCATTTTGGCCCCCTTCCTGTTTTTAATCTATACAAATTGCCTGGAGGCTTTTTTTATTAGGTAAGGAGATACATTTCCCCCCGAATTGGTGGTAATTCTATCCCATTACTATCATATGCTGATGACACAGTGTTAATGGCAATGACAGCTAAAAGCCTCCAAAAATCCCTTAATCCTTTTACTGATTTTATGGTGTCACTTGACTTAAAGTCAATTTTATCAAATCATATATCATGGTATGTGGCCCCAAATCGACTGAAACCAAAAAATGTGTTATACTGGGCCAGAGAAAAGAAAAGCTAAATAATTTCACATTTCTGGGGAATTTATTCAACACCAGATAAACTGGGAACCACTTATAACAGCAATGGTTCACCACACTAGCAGGGCCGTGGACAGGCTATTCCGCTTTGCATGCAAATTAGGTCACAAGCCAGTGAGCGAAGTAGATACCCTTTATAAAATGAAATGCCTGTCGGTTGCAACCTACGGGGCAGGGGTGTGGCCAGATACAAGTTTTGGAAAATGAATTCACCAAAAGATTATTGATGCCCCCGAATAGTGGCCCCACCCGCTTCTGGCATAAAAAATTGGGGTTAGAGTTTATAGAGGACCGCATTGTTAGCGCCCCTCTGTTTTTATGGGCAAAAATCTATTTGTCAGATAAATTAATGTTCTCGAAAGAAGTAATCAAAGAATGTAATAACTTGGATAGCACTTTAACAACACCATGGCTCCTTTTTGTGAGGGATAAATATCAAGAGACAGGACTTGGGCATTTTTATGACAATCCTGAAAGTATTCCTATAAAGGCTAAAGCTATTATTAACCCCTCCCATTCTGGTGACGAACCCCAGCCGTCACGCCCTGTGGTGGGCGTGTGCTGATGACGGCTGGGGTTCGTCACGGCCCCGCCCTGTTCATTTGTTTACAGCACACGCGGAAATCGCGGCCGCAGCGAAGGGGTTAAAGAGGCATATAACGTCAGGGCCAATATGGGTTATCACCAACATGAGGGGATGTGCTTCTCACGTTTGCTCCCCACCCCACAGCAATATTATCTAACTTTTACTATTAATGTAATTATTTTTAACTACATGTTATTGATGTACTGTGCACTTTTTGCCGGCATTTCTGCATGAAGATGGTGGGCCAATAAGCTTATGTCCTGTCCGTGTGAAAATCCGGCATGCCAAAGCACTATGCACTTTACTCTATTCTGCACCTTATAAAAAGAGGCGAGGAGTACATTTTTAGCTGTACTATTAAGGAATATTCGCTCCAGTACATATATTGACGGTTTTAATTTTTTTGCACACTCTGGCCACCCCCGACATCTGTATTGAGATAGCTAATTATATAAAAGTCTTGATGCCTTTCAGAAAGCGCTATGAGTAAAAGAGGCTGTTAACACATGGTGACAATCAGCTGGATTTACTTTTTATTACGGAAACTTGGCTCAATGAAACTTGCGCCCCCTCCGTTGAACTTGCCATTCCACGTGGATTTAAAATATTTAGATCTGACCGCCCTCTGGGTAGAGGAGGCGGGACTGCGGTGGTTTTCAGAGAACAGTGGACTTTTTCCTTTGATGCCCAAGAACAACTGGCTGAAGCGGAGATGCTCCACTTTTCTCTGATATTCAATGCTCACTCATCCATTGGTGGCACGCTGGTTTACCGCCCTCCAGGCTATATCGGCCAGTTTGTGCAGGTCTTAGAAGAAGTTATAGTCCCTAGGATTTTACGTCATTCCCGGTACCTTCTTCTGGGGGACTTCAATATTCATGTTGATAGTTTGGACCTACCAGAGGTGGCTCGCCTCGCTGAAGCTCTCTCTATGGCCCAGCTAAAACAATGGGTGGTTGCTCCAACCCATCTAGGAGGCCATATTCTGGATCTGGTATGCACGAATTTTGAGATCAACATGGTCCATCCTGAGCCAGTAACCTGGTCGGACCATAAGCTTATCAGATTCTCCTGGCCTATATTGACTTCTACTGCGATCCATCCCCAAATTGCCCACACACAGAAGATCAATGTAAATATTCTTTCAGATGGTCTTGCCGCTCCCGCCCACTGCTCCCTCCTGATATTGATGCTGCAGCCAGCGCATTCAATCTATGGGTGGAGTGTGCGACCGCCGCAACAATTAAGAGTAGTCGGGTCTGTAGACTCCGTTCTACCCCCTCTCAACCTTGGTTTTCCCATGCTCTTCGCGACCTCAAATCAGACTGTAAAAAGCTGGAGAGGTTGTGGAGACAAGATTATCTTCCTGAGAAAAAAAAGGACCTGCGGATTGCACAAAAAAAGTATTATGCAGCCATTAGATCTGCTAAAAGTAGCTACTATGCTGGGCGTATCTGCAAAGCTAACAACAATAGTAAGGAAATATTTACGATTGTCAAAAGCTTTGTATCTCCCTGTGCGTCTAAACCTTTGCTGCCTGCATCAGAGGAATGGTGTGAAGAACTATCTAAGTTCTTTGTTGAAAAAATTGCCAAAATTCAGGTGGACCTGCAAAATGTTTGTAATGGCCCTTCATCTCTCCTAACAACTCCGCTTCCTTTAATGCCCAGACGTACCGCCCAATTGGCTAATTTCACCCCCCAACTAAATTCGGACATCACTGCTATTGTTGCTGCCTTAAAATCTGGATCTCCTTCTGATCCATGCCCGGCCAGAGTATTTGCGGGTGTAGCAGAAACGGTGGGAAATGAGGTAACTCAGATCATTAACCTCTCGCTTTACACGGCTACTGTCCCCGACTGTTGGAAGCAAGCAAAATTGCTCCCACTGCTAAAAAAAAATGGATTAGACCCGGCCACTCCATCCAGCTTTCGACCAATATCTTTGCTTCCAGCGCTTGCAAAAGTTTGTGAAAAGATTGTTTTTAGTCAGTTGGAGAACTTTGTGGAAACTACGGAGGCCCTACACCCAGCCCAGTCCGGCTTTAGGGCCGCCTACAGTACCGAGACGGCTTTAGTCGAAATATCGGAGGCTATTCGGGAGTGTCTCGACGGAGGTGGCAGAGCGGCTCTGATTTTATTGGACCTCTCTGCTGCCTTCGATACGGTGCCTCACTCCCTTCCTACTCTCTAGACTAGCCGACATAGGTATCATTGGCTCCGCATTTGACTGGCTGACTTCATTTTTAAATAACCGCACGCAACAAGTTTGGTTGCCTCCCTTTGCCTCCACCCCTAAATTACTTTCCACTGGTGTTCCTCAGGGGTCTATGTTAAGCCCCTTGCTTTTTAACATTTATCTCACCCCTTTGATTTACCTTGCTGAACAGTTAGGGGCAAAAATTATGGCGTACGCCGACGATACTCAACTTTTGTTTACCTGGTCCAAAGATAATTTAGATACGTCGGCGGCCCAACTGTGCCTATCCTCTGTCTTTCAATGGCTAGCAAATGCCCAGCTAAAATGTAACGCGAGCAAATCCGAGATCCTGCTATATGGCTCTTTCCCTGAGGATTTTAGTAAGTGTCTTTGGCCTACCGACCTACCTCCCCCAAAAGCCGCATCAGGTCCGGTGAAAAATTTGGGGGTGTGGTTCGGTAAGAACCTTAAGTTTGAGGACCATATAAATAAAGTCACGGGGGTCTGTTTTTCTACCTTAAAAACTCTACGCAGGTTCTTCCCTCTTTTACCGAAAGAAGCTAAAGAGACTGTTATTCGGGCGTTAATACTTTCTAGGTTGGATTACGCGAATGGACTGTTTTCTGGTTTGCCGGCTTACCTGATCCACCGTCTTCAGGTTATTCAGAATGCCGCTGCCAGACTTTTGTTTAATGTCCCAAGGCGTTCCAGTGCTCGTCCCCTTCTCCGTGCTCTTCACTGGCTCCCAGTTGCTCACAGGATTCTGTTTAAAATTCTAGTGTTGGCATATCGAGCTATCCACCAAACTGGCCCTGTCTACCTGAGAAAAAGGTTCTACCTGTATGTCCCTAATCGCCCTCTGCGATCGGCCAATTTGTGCCAAATGTCTGTTCCCAAGTTCAAATTCTCCAGACTCGGCGGCCAATCAATCTCAGTGAGAGCAGCAAAATCCTGGAATACTCTTCCTCTTTTTTTAAAAACTGCATCGACTCTTAGTGCTTTCAAGAAAGGCCTTAAAACCCACCTCTTCAATATCACTGTCTAAAACTCCCTATTATCAGTATTTCCAGATATTTTGTTCTCTCCTACACTGCTCTGCCTTCAACGCGCCAGGATACTATTTTTTTAGTAATAGAGCGCGTTATAAAAGCTTTAAAATAAAATAAATAAAAAATAAATTTCTCGTTGTCTTATTCCATACTGTCTGAATTGTATGAACTGTGTAATACCATGCTGCTCCAGACTGACTATTTTATGTATAGAACTTTTAAACTGCAGAATTTTATGATTTGTTTTTTGTTTTTAAATGTTTTAAGTGATTGTTTTATAATTTGTGATAAACTGTTAGAACCATAATAAAGTTATTCTTGACTTGACTTGTGTTCAGTAAGGATCTAACCAGGAATCTGAATTTAGTGCTGCATGCTCAGGAACAAAGATTCAGGACAGATACTAGGGGGCAGATTTATAAAGGCCTTGTGCCGCCGGTGCGTCACTTTATTTGACGCAACGGCGGCGCAAACAATGCACCCTATTTACAACGTGACGCATCTAGGAGATGCGCACGTTGTAAAGCCCTGCGCCTAAAGGAGGCGTTCCTGCACAGGGGGGGGCGTTCCTGCGCAGGAACGCCTCCTAAAAGTGGCTGAGTGAAATCTATGAGATTTCACTCAGTCACTTTCAGGACAACGCTGCGTCAAAACCCTGCGCCTGCTTGAAGCAGGGGTAGGTCTTGACGCAGCATTGTGGAGATGGGGCACCCCCGAGCCTTGCTGGAGCTGTGTCGCGCTTGCGACGCTGCTCCAGCAATGCGCCACCTTTACGGCACAGATGTGTCACGCATCTGTGCCGTTTTTGCCACATGGTTCGCCGCATTGTAAATGCGGCGCACCATGGGTGGTGGAGCAGCGGCGCAGGATGACTGGCGCATCCCTGGGGATGCGCCAGTCATCATAAATCTGCCCCTAGGGATTTAGTGTCTTTAGAAACAAAACTGTGTCATAAACTACCTGCTCTATATCTAAGGGTGGTATGACAGCAGGAAAGATCAATACCAGTTTACATCCTCAACAAGACTATACTGACACAGATGATTGCATTGTGCTAACGGCCAAATACTGAACTTTTACCGACACTGATGCTGATGTCGAACTGGCTCAAGAAGCGCAGTGCCAAGTTCTAATTTATGCACTCACTCAGCTGTGTCAGATCTCAAATTGTTATTTTAGGTTGTGGCCAGTGTTGTCAGCAAATTGAATGATGCAAAGTGGCTAAACCTGATTGTGGGATCCCATATTGAGTGCCTTCAACAGACCTGGGTGTGTATCACTATACACATTAATGGGGTTTGCTTTCTGATGACACCAGCCTCTCCTTCAAGATCAGAACATCATAGCGGTGGTATGTTAATGTTTGTCTCTGTCTCTAGATTAACCAAATCCTTCCTTAACTCTCCCCAGTTCCAAATTATCTGTTTGTTTTTTTGGCAAACCAGTCTATAGTTTTAATTGATTTTTATAATAATTTTTTTTTTCAATTTCAAAGCTTTATTAGACATTTGTCATAAAAGCATTACCTCCCTAATTACTATACAAATAAATACTACATCTAAAAAGATCACATTAAAATACTTATCAAACAATTGACAGTCGAAAATGCTATACAGATAAAAAATACTTGCTTAATTCAAAAAATTTGTTAAAACACTGTGGACATGATAGCCATATTTCATTATATCACATTAGCTAACAAAGTGCGAGTGCGAATCACCCATGCCCATCCAAGGAATTTTGCTACAGCAATCGCAAAAAGCGGGGAACAATCTGATTCTAATATTCTAAGTGCAGTCGATTGGCTACGAGTGCCAATATTTAGACAAACAGGACGTAGCCATCTGCGCCGTGGGTTAGCATATAAGGGGCAACAAAACAACAAGTGGGAAATATGCTCTATTTGGTCTTTACAGAAATAACAGTACTCATACCGCGGTGGAATCCAATGTTTCTTAAAAGCATTTACTGGGAGTGTTCCAACTCGAAATTGAAAATATAGCTTCCTGCCACGCGGGCTTTCAATTATGTCCCAATAGGCTTCACAAGATGGAACCATTTTGATGTCCAGAAAGCGGGCTGACAGTTTGGCTATTTGCCCAGTGGAATAAATTGTGGAATACACCATCTCCCAGTATATTTCTTTAAATTTTGCTTTTGACGGAAAACAAGCCGCATCCCTGTTACCCCAAAGATGATCTAGTTTTAGCTTTACCAGTAGGCTCCGCAGATCTTTCAACCATGCAATACAGTGAAAACTGTCAAACTTAACAACATCTGACAATGCTGCGGCATAGTGGGCCAACTCAGGGGTTACCATCAGGCGCCTCCAATACAACAATGGTCGCAATCGGGCTATGTCCTCGATGCTTTTCCTACCAAGGTCCAACTTCAATGGGATTGTAGGTGTGCTTTGCGGGGCCATTACTAGCCCTCGCAGGAATCTGTTTTCCGCTACAACCAAATCTGCCAAATTTGAAAAACCCCAGAGTTCAGAGCCGTACAAACATGCGCTCAAGACTTTCATGTTGTAAATTTCCAGGGCGCAGTTTATAGGTTTTGTCAGCGAGGCTTTATGTTTTAGTGCAACAGCGCCTGCGAGCTGGCTAAACTTTAATACTGCCGTGTTAATGTGTGATTTCCATTTCATATTGCCCTGTAAGATTATTCCTAAATAGGAAAAAGCCTCTACTTCCTCAAGGGGAGTACCCTTATACATAATTACACCTTTGAATGTGGACTGTCGGTTCAAACACATAAATTTTGTCTTGGTTGTGTTCAGCTCAAGGCCCCGGTTATCACAGAATTCGCCAAATGCATTGACAGCCTTTTGGAGACCGCTCGGTGTGCGTGAAAGTATAAGCGTGACATCCGCAAACATAAGGACGGGGACATGTGAGCCAGCTATGATTGGGGCATCACTTGGCGATTTTTTCAAGTAGTCCACAATGCCATTGATATAGATGGAAAATAGTGTTGGGGCCAGGACACACCCTTGCTGCACCCCTCGTTCTACAGGAAATGGCTCAGTCACTTCTCCCTGGGCTCGCCACCTGATTTTGGCGTAATTATTTTCATGCAGGCGCACAAGAAGAGTGAAAAGTTCTGGTCTTAAACCTATTTCAGCCAAAGTGCTCCACAGCTTTTCTCTTGGCACTAGGTCAAAGGCTGCTTTCAAGTCCACAAATACGGCGTATAGGGTGCCGTTTTTCAAGGTTACATTTCTCCAGTAAACAGCAATGAAATAGAAAACCTGGTCTATAGAGCTAGTCAGGGGGCGAAACCCCGCTTGGTAAGGCGACAGGATGTTATTTTCCTCTATCCATGTTTGCAGTTTATTCTGCACTAGTCGGCCCATCAGCTTCTGTGCTGTATCTATCAGACTGATGGGTCTATAATTTTTTGGAAGGGATTTATCGCCTTTTTTAAATACGGGGATAATTTCAGCTCCCTTCCAGGAGGGAGGGACTTCCCCTCCCATGGCCACTGCGTTCGCTAACCAAGGAAAATATATGCACCATGAGTTCTGGTCTGTTAAGAACACATCTGCCGGAATACCATCCATACCCGGGGCTCTTCCCCCCGTTACACAGTCCAAAGCAATACTAACATCATTTTCGTTAAATACTTTGTGTGTAAAATAAACAGTTGGGGGGGGAGTATCAGTAACTTGCGTTAGGCTACGGGCATATTGTGGCTCGAAAAACTCGATCCATTTATTTTTAGCAACATGGTTTTGTGGTTGGGCAGATATCCCTCCCCTGTCCCATTTTACCGTGGACCAAAATAGCTTAGAATCTTTAGCTGCGCAGGCATTTTTCAATTCACACCAGCGTTCTTCATCCCACCGTCTCTTGGCTTGTTTTTGGGTTAGTCTATATAAGTCCCTCGCTTTCCTAACTGCATCAGTATTACCCTGTCTTAGTTCGCTACTCAAGTTTTGTCGTGCCAATCTGCAGCTTTTATCATACCAACCCTGTTTTGGTGGATGTTTTTTATCCATGCGTCGGTCTGCTGTTTTTAGGAAGAAGCCTTGCAATTTGCAGAAGAATTTTATGTGGGACTCTATCATGTGGTCTTGGAAGTCTAGCTTCCCAATATGGGGTTTAATGTTATTTATTTCCTCTACCACTGTTCTCTTAAGGTCATCTAGCTTCCCTACGTCTTCTACAAAACTTCCCCATTTCAGGTTACGCTGGTTATTTGAGCAGACTAGATCATTGGTCACCAATTCAACCCTGTTGTTTTGCCCCACAATCCCCTGATATGGGTGAAAAGTCATACACAAAGGATTGTGATCACTTTCCATTCTTGATTCCATTGTCATATCTATCAATTTACTCCAGTCCCTCACATCTAGTAAGAAGTAGTCTATTCTGCTGGATGCCCGGCCGTTATCAAATGTGCTATTCCCATTTCGGTCAGAGGGCGTACGCCCATTTGCCGCTCTTAGACCTCTTGCCAGGCAAAGACTCTTCACTTGAATGGCCACAGCACTCCATCTTTTAATGACAGGCACCTCTAGCTGGGGTAGTCCCCATTTACTATCCTCATCCTGACACAATACCCTATCCTCCTCACCCAAGGGTTCAAAGGTAGAGTTAATATCCCCCCACTATAATATGTGGTTCCAAAGGTAGCAGCTCTAATTCCTGTTCTAGGGCAGACACTACATCTGAGGATTTCCCACCTCCAACCCCCTGGCATATATGTTGAAAAGAGCAAGCTCCTGTCCATTGTCCCATCTAATATCAAGTCCTAAGATATTAATAGTTGGTAGGGATCTTTGTCTTATTGTACAGTTCAGCGACTGGCGTATCCATATCAATAGGCCTCCTGAAGGGCGGCCAGTTCGATTTTTTGTTGCGGGGATAAAAAAGTTTATATACCCCTGTCGGAAGACTGGGCTTAGTGACCACGTTTATTGTAACAGAATGATATCAAAGAGATCAATAAAATCGCACCATTCTGGGGTTACTATTTTGTTTGCTATGCCCGCAATGTTCCATGACATTAAAGTCAGGGTAGGTTTATCCAAATTTGGCCCTGCCTGGCCCGGCCCTGTATCATTATCTGTAAGTTCGGGTGTTGGGTATAATCTAGCCTCCAAGGTTACTAAGGAGGTGTCTGTTGGGACCGGTAGTTCTTGTTCAGTCAACCTACCGTCGATCCGTACATATTTAGGATTACTATTTCTGTCCTGTGAGACATTTTCCAGCCCCCTTGCGTTAAGGTCTAAGGATTCTCTACATCTTCCTGCCTGTATGTTAGTTTGTGTGCGCACAATATTGAGAGCAGTTGGGTATGTTGACATCCCCTGCATGTTTCCTGGTTCATTCGTTGGTCCTTTGAGTCAATCGCACTCATTTAAATTAGACAGGGCAGAAAATCTATTTTCCATGGTTAGCCCCCAATCACAAATTTGGCCACCCCTTGCCTTTCTGCTACCCACAACTGACCACTTGGTCCTTAGCACGCTTGGGTTTGCTATCAGTCCTCTTCTACTATAGAAGAAGTCCAGCGTGAGTGGAATTATTTCTGCTGTTCTATGTTGGGGGGGGGGATTGGTTAGGTAGGATTTCAGGTAGAACTTCAGGGCCTTTGAGATTCAATACCACACAGTCGCCCTCAAATTTCTTAGGGCTACTTCCTATCCACTTCACTCTTCTTGCTGTTAAGAGATCCTCTGACAACTTTTGTTTGCCCCAGGGAGAAATGTGCATGTTATTACTCAACCAGAGCAATGCTTTATTTAATAAAGATTGAGGAGATTCAATCTGGCCTGTTTTCAGGGATGGAACATTGGCAAGAACCAGTATCAGGGGGGAGGCTTCTACAATTAGCTCTACCGGACCTACTTCTAATCCCAAACCAGGTTCCTCAATCAATGGTGGTCTTGCCGTAGGACCATCAACTAGAGGGATATTTATACATGATTCTGATTGTAGTGGGAGGGAATAGGTTGGAACTGTTGTCTCTACTCCTTCCCCTGGTCGTTTTTCCCTGGTTTGTTTTTGCTCAATCTTATCTACAACCTGATTGGGTATGTCCTCCACATTATCATTAGTGCTTTTCAGGAGGCTCTCAAGTTTATTAACTTTATCAGTAAGATGATCAATCTTAGATAACAAAGGTTTAATTATGCAACATAATTTTGAGTCCAACATGCCCATAGGTTTTTTAATATTGGCATCGTCCCACCCCATACTACCGTTGTCATCTCTCGCTGTGTCTTCTGAAACGCTTTTATTCGGGGGAGATGTTGGCCTTTTCTTGCTTGAACGCAGCCCACCTCGTTTGGACTGAATCTTAATGGCCCCTTTTGCTACTCTCGGCGCGGGGACAGGTACTGGTTGGGGGAGATATTCCTCTACTAGATCTAGATCCTGGTGTAGGTCAACTAGGTCATCCTCCACTATTGTGTCTGGGTTTGAGTTGGTTGAAACATTTAGCAGAGGCCTATCCGTGTTTGATTGGGAAGATGTTACAATGTCATTTGTTGCATCCAGATCCAATAAGTTCCCCAATGAGGTCTCCATTTGGGTAACTATTGGTGAGGTACCAAGTCCCAAGGAAGACCTTCGCTCATTATTTATTTTTGCCACTACCTGGACTAAATAATTGTCCATGGTGTTGGAGGGAGCGATAAGCGATTTTTGTTTGGACATAACCAAAGCTAAATGCAGTATGCAAAAATATCCTAGTGTCCTACTTCTAATAACAGTACTATTCCACCTTTCACAATAAGCAGACAGTAGTAAAGCCTTAGAGGCTTCAGCAACGGGTAAATACCTCGCAATGGAGTAATGACAAGAGTCTTGGTCCAGTTCAGTCGTGGCCAGTCTTGGACTGTCTTAGACTGTCCGCCCTTTGTCCGGGCTTCGTCCAGGCGTCCCGCTCGCGTCCCGCGTTGCGGGAGGACCCGGCTTTTCAGGCGCCTCCTGGCGCAAGATGACGACGCGCACAGCGTGCGCGAGTGCAGGGCCCCCTGGGATACCGAGAACGCTCTGCTGCCGCTGATGTCTCCAGGCGTGGCGGCGGCAGTAGCTCGGCGTGTGGCGTGTGGCGAGTGACCCAGGTGACTGGCGAGGCAATAGGGGTTTCCAACTCTGCTTTCGGGATTCTGCAGCAACACACACTGGCGCAAGATGACGACGCGCACAGCGTGCGCGAGTGCAGGGCCCCCTGGGATACCGAGTCCGCTCTGCTGCTAATAATCACTTTACCCCTAATAATACTGCAATAGCTGATTCACTTGACTTCGTGCTAAGCATAGTATTTGATTAAGTAAAGGGGCACTTTGTTATAATATGGGGAGGTGATTTTAATAGCAGATTGTGCTCCATTTGAGGGAATGTTGTGTGTGCTCTATTGGGATACGATAATGTGGATCATCTACATTTTGAACATAGTCCATGTGGTGATATATTTAATAGTATATAAATAGGCAGGACCTTATCCTTGCTTTGGATTTAGTTCAGTTCAGTTAGTGCTGATCTGAAGCAAATCATTCACTGGAAAAGATAATGGTAGCTTAATCAATGTTATTGCTATTTTAAATCTGTTGTATAAAAAGGTCTCTAACTTCACAATACTTCACTCCTGTCTGAGTGATCATAACCCTTTGGCTTTGAACCTGCTCATTGGTTACTACAACTGCCCTAAAAATGTCACCAAGGGATGTGGTGGAAGGACATTATAGATATTGCACAATAAGGTAATGATTAAGGAGAGAAATACAACTATAAGGCAGGAAGCATGGGAGTCATGAGTGTGGCAAGTTGCATGAATGTATCTCACTTTTAGAAAATTGGTATCTCATCTTTTTTTTAAGACACACACGACACAAGTGTGATGTAATTATTTAATGACATCTCTGGGTGTCCCATCTCTCCAAGGTATATGATAACATTACACAGCCAGATATGTTAGACAATACAGCAAAAGATAATTCTAGCCCAGACAATGGGGACTTTCTGACAATTACTTTAAAGGATGTAATCTCAGCAGTAGAACGGAGCCCGAGTAACAAGACGCCGGGCCTTGGTGGAATCCCTATTGAGCTTTTCAGAAACAAACTAGTCCTTGGGGCACCAATATTAGTCAATGTGTTGGGAGGCACAATTCATGCAGGTCCCCCCAAATCTTGGTCAAATTCCATTATTGTACTGATCCTAAAGAAGGTGGGCCAAGCTGATCCTTGCTGCTATCATCTTATTTCCCTCATTGACTCTACTGCCAATGTTTTTGGAAGAATCCTGTTTCACCGGTTAGAGACTTGGGCCAATGAGAAAGGTCATTTTTCTGATGTTCAGTACAGGTTCAGAAATGAACTGGGAACTTTTGTTCAATGCCTGAATTTACTCCTTTTAATTACTTTCTACTCCAAGGTGAAAATATGCTTTTTACATTTAGCTTTTATGTATCCTAGCTCAACATTTGATTATGTTGGTTAAGGGAAACTATGGAGGAGTATGGCGATGGAAGCAGATTCTCAGATTGTGCAGTGGTGGCTCGCATAGGGTGTGCTGCGGGGTAGTGGGGTGGGGGAGGGAGGGGCAGGGCGGGGGAGGGAGGGGCAGGGTGGGGGCTAGTAAACTTGGACATATGACAGAATGGAGGAAAGTCATTATTCCGTTCCTCCGTTCCGTCGTATGTCCAAGTCTACTACCCCCCTCCCTGCCATTATGCCGCACCAACCCACCGCCCGCAGAACACCCCATGTGAGTCACCAGTGAGATTGTGTACTTACTGAGACAACCTCATGAGGATGTAACAAGGTGCATCTTGTATGGTGAGTTCCACTCCCCACCTAAGATAAGGCAGGGTGCTACAAAAGGCTGTGTTATGGCACAATTTCTCTTCTGCCTCTACATCAATGATCTTGAATCATCCCTGTTAAAGGCAAAGACAAACATACCAAGTGAGGGAGACAAGCAACTTCCAGCATTGTTATATGCAGATGACTGTGTCTTTTTATCGAGAACTGGGGTTGGCTGCAAAGGTTGTTGGATAACTTTGCCTTGTTTATGGATCAAATGAGACTGTCTATTAACAAATCTAAATCTTTTACTATTGTTTATAGCTGGCCGATCAGTAAACTTAGGCTGTCAATGTTATTCTTTTTCTTTTTTTGTGAATACAGTCCCAATGAGTTTGCTTTCTGGTCTACAGATTGATAGTGGCAGGTGCAAGACTGCATAATACTGTGGGCACGTAATGTAGCACTGATGTGATATTATTTTCAGACCCATGATGATAAGGGAAGATTGTTTCCTTTTCCTTTTTTGTTATGTCATTTTATACCTGACTGCAGGGTCCAACAACATTTTAATTTTTTGCCACACCACCCGTAGCAGCACATAAATTGTTGGATTGACCTCTATGCATTGTAGAGTGCCATGATTAAAAAGGGAGATAATTCTTTTAATTATTATGCAAAATTCACTTTATGAACTGATTTGATTATTGTGTCTTATAGAATTGTTACTATCAGCTTTACCATGCTTAGTTGTATATCAACTGCTGGAATGATTTCAAGTACATATTAATCCAAGACTTGCTTTTCATGTTTTATGTGATCGTTCTTAATTGTTGTATTATTGCATCTCAACTCTTTTATGGTTTTTACACAGAATAAAGATTTTCTGGATGACAGCCTTGCTAAATCTTATAGAATTAGTTCTTACCTTTTTAGAATAATTGATCAATATGTTTGTAGATCAAGGCTTCTAGTTTTCTTTGGTGTCTCTTTTTAGTAAAGTCCGTGCCTTGTGTGATTGATTTGAATATACTCTCACTTTACCAAGTTAATACTCCAAATCTCACACCCATTGAACTGTGAATTGAAAACATACATATAATAACACAAATCAATGTGAACCATTGTCCAAGTTGAGCTCCACAGTAAATAACATTGATGTGGTGTTGGTGGCTGAAGTAGTGGTGTCTTCCTTCATCAGCTTGTAGGTGAACAGGTATTGTGTGATTCACCTATAGTTCATTGAAAGAATTAGCAATTTGACTATTTAATTAAAATAATTTACAATCTGCATTTATATCATCACTTGTATGTGCCTTCTATATTAGGAGTGACAGTTTGTAGGAAAATACAAAATTATTAGCTTGGAGGACTTAGGGCCTGATTACGATGGCAGTGAACCCACCACTGTCAGCCTGCCGGTGGCAGGTTCACCGCCATCATAAGGCCTTTTTCCACCAGATCATAATGGTGGGCGGTGTGCCTGGTGGTCGGAAAGCCCATCCGCCATAGGGCCAACATAGGCAATCGTTACGATTGCCTGTTTGAAACGGCCCACATCCACAGAATGGTGATGGTGCCTAGCAGGCACCGCCCGCCGGATTTGGATGCTGGATCCCTGCTAGCCTTTCCATGTTGGTTTTCCCCCGCCATGGAAAGGCTGGATGGGATTAACTTTGGGGGTCCTCTGCGGCCCCCTCCTGTGCAGGGACACTTTCATTTTGCACTTGGGGGGCACCTATTGTGCCCCCCCACTTTTTCCTGCACCATGTAATGCAGGGAGATGCAAAACCTGCATTTTTTCCATTTTGGTGGGTGCTGCAGCCAGCAGCACCAGCCACAATGGAAAAAATGCCTTTTGCGGCTGCTGTGGTGGCGGCTGCATTGTAATTTGGTATGTGGGTCCACTGCCTTATAGGAGGGTGACCCCCATCACCGGGACGATGGCGAATGTACTTCAGTTTGTCTGCCATCATAATGACCCCCTTATTCTTAGATGAGTGAGACTGTTGTCTCGGTCATCACATTTATAGTGCAGGTGATTCAACGCCTTTCTTCATTTACTAAATGTTTTCACTAATGTCATAGACATATCATGTTTGGCACCTTCAAGCATATGGAATCTTAAATCATCACATTTTCACTGTCAAGGACATGCAGTTTTACCAATATGATTAGAAGTATGCATTTTTTCAAAGAGGTTGTATGCCAGAGTGATAAAGAATGACATCCCATTAATGCGGGTCTTAGCAATAAAAGGAACTTACCAGGAAATGTTTAAATTAATATTCCAAAGCTCTCATAGCATTCCATTCAGAATAAGGGGCATAGCCAATGTTTGTAGTAATCATAGGTGCTCTTACCCCTATTATAAACACAGGGACTCCATCTCACCAAAGAAAGGATAGATAGAGATTACCTTTACTGACACAATAGCAATGTAAGAAAAGGGTAAGGGTGTAAAAATAACGCAAAGGAAATTATTTGTAACTGAAATCATTTATTTCAGTTAAAAAAACGTAATACACAATCCTTGAAATAAAGTTGCGATGAACAAAAAAGCAATAAAGAAAAACAAAATATTTTAGGAAAAAAACTTCTACAGCTATTATAGAGTCTGGTATTATTCAGTCACCCAAAAGAAATCGTTTTATGGGAGCTGCAAATGAAAAAATAATAAATAGTATATAAATGGAGATTTGCAGGGCCTCGCATGCTATTTATTACCATTGTTGATTCATGATGTTCCTCCCTTAACAATTTTAAGAAATAGCAAATTATGCTCCTTACAGCTCCATATATATATACTTGTTTTAAAAAAAATATTTAACTAACACCAGGATGGAAGGGGTTATTTGGTACATTATTATTGAGGAGAGACATTGTAACTATTAGGAGAGTGGTTTCACTATGTAACAATATAAAAAAAGGCAACAGGTGATAGGGCGCACAGCCAGTGATTTAGGCTATATTCAAATGACAAATAGCTCCAATTGCTACTAGGCAGAATAGGGAGGTTACCTGTCTCCCTAACTATTACACTGATCCCAGGTAATTAAAATAATTCAAAAATTTCTGCCGAGCAAATAGTATATGTATTATCTACACTCTCAAACACCCAAGTCACAATGTTCATAAGTTGTCCATTAGATCCATTAGCCAGTTAGACACCAGAATCCTAGTATAATTTGATCCGTGTTTATTTTCAATTTCACTTCACACGATTCAATTATTCTGTCATCAAATTCAATATTTTCAGTAGTCAGATCAGCCTTGTGAGCAGGTCAGCCGACACGTGTTTTGTTGTATAAACAACTTCATCAGGGCTTTCTATTATCTCAGTAATCAATTCAATAGCGTGGTCCTTCAGTTTCAGTAAGATTTATTTTTGGGTTTATTCTGCAGATTCAGTCAAAATTCCATAGTTCACTTATATCTCTTATAAACGCGGTACCGGTAACTGTGTTTCCGCTCATACAAAATTATAGGTTTCTTTCTCAGCAATCGAGCACACGGGAAGATGTAAGAGAAGATAGATACTCTTACTAGACTCTGATATACAAATAAGAAGTGGGAAATAATTATAAAGATACGAGAGATACGTGAGAAAGAAACCTATAATATAGTGTTGGAATTACAAATTGTTAGGTATTTAACATAGCCAGAAATTATCGGATGTGTTAAATAACTCAGCCATCAATAAATTATGGCAGGTCCAACCTGCAGAAATGTAGCGGTGGAAAATTAAATGGTATTTACAGTATTATGCAGTTTTTGGTGCGTAAAACATCAAAATCCGAATGCTATTCCCCAACAACGCATAATAGATGGTATTTATTGCACTTGATAAATAACGTACTCATTGTATCGTTATTTTTCAAATGTGATAAATGTGACCTGTACTCATAATCAGGCCCATATCCCCGGGCCTAAAAAACAAGATACAATTAAAAATGAATGTGTCCTTGTTTAACATAACTGGTGCTGAATGAAAGCACTCCAATACCTTCAAATCAAGTTTGATTTATATAAAACAGAAAATATTATATATAGTGCAGCCTGAGGATAGCACTAAAGGAGTTCATCCCTAGAAACTCAATCAAGAGCCGGTTAGATCAAATTGAAATACACAGAATCAAGTGGTCATATTTCATCTTGCCCTCAATATATTCTATAGCAAGCACCTGGCTTACAGAAAACATCAAGGCAGTCTGTGGTAAACCAAGTGTCTGGTGAAGAAAAGTATTTTTCCCCACTTGAAAGAGATTAAAATTGCAAAACCCCATGTCACAGTCCCATACATGGCTAATGCAACCCTATTTCTTGCATACGCTTTTTGCCTAGCTGGGACATTACTTTCTAATAATTTATATAACACTTTTACTGCCCTCTCAAGGCCCTTCTCCACTTAGAAACTTGCCTAATACCTAGCACCCACAACAACATTCACATTTTGCCTGTACTATGTAAACTTTCCTGGCTCCCCAATGAGGCCGAAATCAATTCAAATTAGCCTGTATTATCTTCAAAGCCATCAATTCTGCTTAACCAGGATGTTCCCCAATGATATTTTAGAAAGATTACTAACTTCTTGAAATCTAAGACATTCTCAGACTCAAATCTAAAAATATCCTTTGTTGAGCAATTTTGGTGGTCAGTGACAAGGGTGAAATGCGTTCTGTACAGAAACACTTGAAAATGCTCACAAGCTCACACTACAACTAAGCTCTCTTTTTCAGACTGAGAACAGGCATGTTCCGTTTGAGATAGACTTCTGCTAACATAGGCCACAATGTGCCTCTGAGCATTTGAATGTCCATTGTGTTGACCTAGGATCATGCCCAACCCCATCAGGCTTGCATCTACTTCAATCTCAGTGTGTAATTTTGGATCAACATAAGCCAATTCAGTTGCATTTTCAATGACACAATCACTGGAAGAGAATATTCTTCTTGACAATGCTCTAAATGGGGCACGCACAGTAATAGCTGGCCGTACCTTAGATGGATCTCAGCATGGTAATATAGTGCAGATGACAGGTGGATGATGGTGCGTGTACCTTATCAGGGTCAGGAGTAATTTCCCCTTCTGAGAAAATATGCCCAAGGAATTTGAGTATGGTTTTGTGAAATTCAAACTTCTTACCCTGCATCAGCGAGCAGGTGGCATACTTGTGAAAGAGATTTGTCATGCTCCTTTAGAGTGGCCTCAAACACTAGCATATCATCACCGTAGTTAAAAGCATGTGTGACAGCCTCAGGCTGAATTATTTTGTGAATGACTTCCTGAAAGATTTCAGCAGCCAATGTCACACCAAAGCTAGGTATTTTGTATCTGAAGAAACCAACATAAGTTGAAAAAGTAGTAATGTACCTACAGTTCTCTTCCAGCTCAATTTACTGGTATCCTTTGTTCAAATAAAGACAGGAGAAAACCTTTGCACCACTCAGCTATGCAATCATGTCCGCTATGTGTGGACCTGGATGTCTTTCTCTCATGATTGCTTTGTTGGCCTAACTCATATCAACACAAATGCGCACCTCAACTCCACTGTCCTTTTTGGCAGTACCACTGTGAGTGAAACACATGGCGTTGAACCAGTAGAGTGCTCGACGATGTCATGCTTTAATAATGCTTCTACTTTTTTCTCAACGACCTCCTGTAATGAAAAGCAATCCAACTGTGTTGCTGAGCAACAAGACAGATTTACTCATTAATGTGAAGTTACACGTTCATTGTATTGAGTTTACCCAGTCCATGAAACATAAAAATGGAATTGACTTACAATTTCTGAAGAATGTGCATTGAGGTTCTAATTGATGGATATTAGTTTCATGTCAGCAGCATGCTGAAACTGAGTAGACATGCACTCAACGAGATACCTTGGAGAACATGAATTGGGGCTTCTACTGTCATTTTCTTATGCCTCATGGTCGCTACAAATTACCCTTGACTTTGCAATGCCGAAGAAGCGACCCATGTGTACACCTTTTTTATTATGGCATTAGACATGGTTCGGGAGACTATTCATTGTATTTTTCTGCTAGCATGATATTGTTCCATGTACCACTGCCTGCATTGAGAGTTGAAAGGGTAGCCATTCACTTTTAGCATGATCATGGGGTATCAGCCAAATGAGTTTGGTCGCTTCACATGGCGATCTCTCTTTGACTAGTGTTCTTCTTTGCAAGCACCCAACCCTAAATGTGCATTTTGTCTGCAGTTGCCATCACTATTGCACATCCATCTTCTTCACTGTCTCTCAATAATGACACTGAAGAGCCTTTAGAAGATAAATTTAATGACAATCGACTTTGTTCGGTCTGTACTTTCTTCAATTGATGTTGCCATTTGGTCTTGTCCGCATGACTAGAATGACTCTGGAACTTTCTGGTACCCATTTTCTCCTTTCGTCGTGAAGCACATAGTTTCTCTCTCACTTTGCGGACTGCTATGAAATGGTTTTCTCTCCCAAAGCCTTTCCCATCTGTCAAATGACGGGATATTTACCTTTGTGTGGACACGAGAATTCTTTTTCTTCTGAGACATCATCTTATGGGCTACAGTTTGTATTTCTGCTTACTTTTTATGATCAATGCTGAATTATTCAGGGCTGATCCAGCTATCATGACAGTAGCCTTTTGATCTGCCCATTCTTCAGCTCTCGCAGCCTTGAGTAACTTTTCCAAACTGAGTGTTTCCCTCAGAGTGCGTCTACTGAACGAATCAGAGAGGCAACCAATGATGACCCTGAGATGCATGGCTCCTTTGTCATTGAATTCACTGATCTTGTAATGCTTGATGAGGGTATCAAGTCTTTTGACAAACTCATCCATTGTTTCACCAGCTTGCTGTCTTGCCTGGTTGAAAATGCACCTTTCATAGCACCTTTCATAGTCAACATTCGGCTTTGGATTGAAGCTGCCTTCCAACGTTTCTTTGATTTGATGGTATGATATTTCATTTGCTTGTGATATTTTATTTAACCCTTCTTTCACTCCATCACCTGAAAGGTTGTTTAAGTATTTTTTTCATCTACTTCTTCAAGAGCATACATGAAATCATTGAACATTGCAATCCATGTATATCATCTGGTGCCAATATTCATTTTTGGCGGTGTCAAATGAGAGTGGCGGTTACAGGAAAGTGGCTGTGCCATACTTTACTCTTCTTTCGGCAACCATTGAAATATTTCATGATTCAGTGTATTGGTGGCCACCTGCTACTTTGCATGCATCAGCAGCTCATCCTGGCTTGGCCATCACACTCAACTCGAGGTTGTGTAGCACTTCACACGCTTGTGATGGTAAGTACGTTTGCACTCTCTGTACCTGGTTGTCACTGCCTTTAGCATTTCCTTGTGCTTAGTGGTCTCTGCCTTTAGTACTTTCTAACACCTGGCTGTCACTGCCTTTATCTCTACGTCATACCTGGTTGTCACTGCCCTTAGCATTTCTGCTTCGTATAGACAATGGCTCTGTGTCACATTTTGTCGCAGTATCTCTTCCTGCTGCTTTACCTCTAGGACTTTGGCAGACTTTTTGATGGTTCTCCTTTGTAGGGCCTTCACTTTGTTCGAGGACCTTGCGTGAGCTTGAGCAGCACTTTGACTGCACATAAACCAACCATAGCCTGCTTCTTGGGGTGCACGTGGCACGCACAAGCAGTTTGCTGGACCTCTGCAAACTCTCAGGGAGAGCAGTCTTGTTTCTTCAGGGCAGGTATCCCCTTCTCCTTGCCAGTTGTAGCATCCACCCCACCTCTGGAGCACGTAAATCACTATGTCACACATGAAGCTCTGTAAAACATGTCTTTATTTTTCAGCATGCAACTGTTAACTGAATGCACTATGTCGTAGAATTTATTGACCACATTCTGACACACCCAAATATCTCACAAATGAATACATAACTTTGTACGGTCTCTGCCTAGGACCACAAGGTCCCACTGCCTAGATCGCACAACACTACACCTTCTACTTCACTACACATTTTAATCCTTTTTCTGGAAGCTATTGCGATGGCTTTAGGACTTTGTGTATTTTACCCCTGCTAACCAGTAGCAATATCTACTGCTTTACCTCTAAAATCTTTGCTGTACATTGGCAATTCATATTTTGCCTATTTATCATCACAATAGGTCCATTATAAATGGGGCCTAAAGTGTATACAAGGCATGAAAAGTTAAAAGTGATATGTGGGTTGCAATGTGTATTTCCAACCACCGATATGACAAAAAAACGTATGTCTGCCAAGAGCATGACTGTGCTCTCGCTGGGCAGCAGCGTAAAATCAGTGTAGAGAATCCATGGCAGATAAAAGTGTTTTGCTATGTAGGAAAAGCCTTTTTTATGTATTCAGAAGTCACCCCTTAAGTGTGTATTTTAAGCCTAGAGGGTAGGGTGCTAATAAGTAAAAATAGCAAAGAAACAAAACAACTGCCAATACTGGAGAAAAACCTTCTACTTATTTTAGTACTAAGGCCTTTATGAATAAAACATAACGGTCTGTTTTTAAGTTACGTCACTAAGTGCTTTAATTAGTCAATACTCATTTGCAAGAGACAATATACCTTTTTTGTGCATGAACTCCATAAAAAACACTGACAACAACTTTATATACAAAATACTTCCACAATATACATATTCTCCACACATCCACAAACCACTTTGGCTAACTCATTCAAACTTCCCAGACCTCATTCACTCACACACAACATCACCCCAACGGGGGACAAGACAATGATCCCAATGTCCAAATTCAATGTGCATTGAACAAAAATATTCTTCTAAATATACAAATTTATTTAGATTATATATCTTTTTTACAAGATCTCGAAGTTAATCACTCTGTTTATACATATTTTCTGACTGACATGGGACCAGGTTGATGCGTTTCGAACCCGTTGATGAGGGGTTCTCCTCAGGACCAATAAACTCTACAAAAAAATAAAATACATTTTAGACACCTTCTCTAGCAGATCTGCCCATTTTCTAATCAGTGTCAACCGGCTGCATCCCTACCTTCAAGAAATGGAGGCTCCTTTCTTTTGTCTGGTGTGTGAACACTAAACACATAGGACAAAATGACAAAAAAGGAGGGGAAACAAACATAACTTCACTGTTTTTGGCATTCAAAGTCGCCATTACCTTTTCACCAAAGAAAAAGGCTTCAACGTACCCCTTTTCCCTTGCACCGGAAGGGAGGGGGATAGTTGCTCCTAACTCAGCATAAACATCTCCTGTGAAAGAGCATATCTGTAAGTTTCGTAAGTGTTTCAACCAACCATCCATGCTGTCACAATCCTTTTGTACCGCTTTGTCGCCATAAGTTGACAGGGTATGCTCAGACGTGAGTCCCTTGCTCACTTTGCCCATGTAGCCAAACGATCAGAATCTATCTACCTGAAAGTTCCTAACCCTGTTAACATGGCCATTGAGTCTGAAGTAGACATCAGCTTCCCTTGTAACACAAGTCTGGTTTCTTGGAATACGGCAGGCCTGGCAGACAAAGTCTGTGATCCCATTTGGCTATCTTTCGTTAAACAACACGCAGTGATATGCCTGCAAGAAACATGGTTGGTAGATAGCAACACCGCTCACATTGAGGGATACCAAAGCTTTTTTACCCCAGCTGAACCCTCTAGTAGTGGAAGAGCAAGAGGGGGCCTGGCAATTTACATAAGTTTGGCTCTTACCCACCACAAAAACATCCGATACACAGGCAATAGGAATATTCAAGTTCTCGATCTGAAAAGGGGTAAACACAACTTGACCCTGATCAATTTTTACAACGCAGTAAATAAGTCTGGAGATTGCAATCTATTAAAGCTGAGTGACTTTCTTACAGATAACGAAAGGTCCTTGCCGAGTAAACTGTTAATGCTGGTGATTTTAACACCCACCCCTGTGGGAACCCGGGAGAGACGCCCATGGGTCACTTAGGGTGCAACAGCTTAAATGGTTTTCACTTTGACCACTTCAGGCGTGGAACTCTGCTCAACAACTTGATGGATAAAAATAACCTAATTACAGCCATGTCCGTAATGGTGGAGCACACTCTCTTCCAAGTTCCCACATATAAAGGCAACATAAATGGCTCGTATATAGACCATATTCTGCTATCCATGGATCTTGCTAATTTTGCCTCGGACTTTCGCATTCAATTAAATGCCCATAGTGATCATAACCCGATTTCCATCGTCTTGGGTGGTGGTATTCTTGATTTGCGAAAACGCAGCGAAGACCGGGGAACTACGAAGTGCATAAATAGAAAACGTCGATTAAAATGGACAATGGTGGATTGTGATAATCTATACAACTCGATAAATAATCTTTGCAGTTCTGATCCTTCAATTTGTTTGTCACCTACATCATCTGCAGGCCAAACTTTGTCTGCATTTGAGGGGATTGCAGATAGGGTGGGGTCTTTGCTGATGATACCAGCAAATGGGCAAGTTGGAAAGAACCCAAAGTGGTTCGACCATTCTTGCACCAAAGCAAATAGAGATCTCAAGATGGCGTCAAAAGCCACACCCAGAGACCCGGTCTGCATCAAGGTCATTCGAGTACTATGCAAAAAAGCCATCGCTCTACGGAAAAAAGAGATAAAGATAAAAACCTGGGAGTCCCTCTTGGATCCCAATACCTTGGGCAATAGCGCAAGGTTTTGGGAAATCATCAATAAACCTCTGTTTGACGACCCAAGTAATATGGTCCTCGGCACAAATATCCCAGAGGAAGATTGGGTCACTCACTTTAGCACTATTTTTAAAAGTGATAGGACACAGGCAGTGTATAATTCTATTACTCCTATAGAGAACTTTTTACAATTTTCAATAAATGAGGTAGAAAAAGGTATTCAAGGCCTAACCTGTAATAAGGCCCCCGGGCCTGATGGCCTCCCCCCAGATCTTTTTAAATCATGTCCAACACTATGGGGTCCAGTCCTTGCCGCAGTAATCAACGCTGCGGCAGCTTCTGGTTGTCCCAAATCATGGGGAATTTCTACTATAGCTCCCGTATTAAAAAAGGCGACCGCAATAGCCCACTTTGCTACAGGCCCATTTCTTTAATTAATTCTGTAACCAAAGTAGTAGGGGGTGTAATTTTAAACAGATTAACAGCCTGGGCAGATGAAAACAATGTAATTTCCCCAATTCAATATGGATTCAGGCCAGGTCATTCTACAATAACCCAGTGTCTGAACCTGTATATGATTATGGGGAAATACACTATGGCCAGGAAAGGTACAATTCATATGGCATTCATGGATCTATCGTCGGCTTTCGACTGTGTGGACCGAGGTAGACTATGGGATGTCTTGGCTAAAATGGGCATAGAACAAAACTTAATTAACCTCTTAGCCGACATGCACTCTGACACAAGAGCAAATGTCAGATATACACAAGACTTAAAAGTAACTAGGAACTTTGGAATACACCGGGGCATCCGCCAAGGGTGTATCCTAGCCCCATTCCTTTTTAACCTGTACATTTATGATCTTGAGGAGTGTCTTTTGGGTACAGGAGTTGACTACCCCTATGTCGGTCGGAAAGGACTGCCGGTACTGCTTTATGCGGACGACGCAGTCCTGATATCCAGGACTGCAACAGGCCTACAAATTTAGTTAAAAGCGTTTCATGACTTTATGAAGTCACGGGATCTGAGTATTAATAACTCAAAATCCTATGTCATGAAGGTAGGCCTGGGGAATAAAAAGCCAAACTCTTTTTATATTAATGGAGATAAAATCCCCGTGGCAAAGACATTCTCTTATCTGGGCATCCTTTTTGACCATCAGCTGAATTGGGGACCCGCACTACAGAGGAAAACGGGTGAGATAATCAGGGCCAATGCAGCAATACACGATTTTGCTAGGAAAATGGGAAATAGCCCGGTGGCTGCATTGCTCCAACTTTACCAAGCAAAAAGCCTATCTATTGCATGTTATGGAAGTGAGCTATGGGGGTTCACTTCTTCTAGAGGGCTAGAGATTGCAGAAAACAGCTTTTTAAAACAGGTCTTGAGGGTACCAAGGGGCACAGGTAATTTTTCTGTTCACGAAGAATTAGGTATGCCCTACTTGAGCGACAAAATAGCCGTAAATCCCATACTTTGTTCGCTGAACTGTTGGATTAATACTGAAATACCCCTCACCCAACAAATCCTGAAAGAAGCACTAATATGGGAAAATGGTCCTAAGGTCCACTGGCTCAGATATATTAGCAAATGTTTATCTGATCTAGGACGTCCTGACCTTTTTGCATCCCCAGAGCTAACCACTAAATCTGACGTCATTTATGTGAAGAAGACCTTCATAGCCTCTAGGTTTTTAGCCCGGGAGGAGGCCGAATTAAAAAAAGACAGTGTCCGGAAACACGTGTTATTAAAAACCTGTTTACAAATGGAACCGTACCTGTCATGGCCCCTGTCAGGTTATGATCGCCTCCTGCTCTCGAGGTTTCGCCTTGACCTATTCCATCTTTTACTGGCCATACCAAGGGGGGCCCATCGAGGCCAAGTGTTGCCACCTTGCGGCTGCGACAAAAAGTCTCCGCAAGACCTGGCACACTTTTTATTTATCTGCCCTTTTTATCTCGTACCAAGGAAGCTCTACTTAAAACCAATCCTCAAACAATTGAATTTTGTACGAATCCGCCCAGCACTTTATCACCTTCAATTATTAAGCCATGATTGCACTTTATTTGTATGTAGTTTTCTAAAACTCGCAATTAAATTTAGGGCAAGTATGGAGGGATAAATGTGCTGTGCCGGGAGAAACTTTTATACTAATATAATTATGTATATTTATAAATTTTTATTGTATATACTGTCTGTAATCTTTTCACTTTAAGTGATTCTTAATAACACATGAATTTTAAGTGATAATTGTAAATTTTTATTGAAATGTACTTTTATGGATGTTACTATGAACATTCGAATAAAGTTCTTTGACTTGACTTGACTTGACTTCACTTTGCCACTGGATTCAAGCAAGCCTGGCTGAAGACAGCTGGAATGCCAGAAACCGGTCCTAGGAAGCTTGTTTCCGGTCCAGGGAAGGCATGGCTTGCAGTTCAGGCTGGACTGTTCCCATGATGTACAGGGTCAGACCGATTTGCATATGGCCATGTCTGAACTGGGGTGGCAGAGTGGTCTAAAGAACGGTGATGGATTAAACCCAGATCTGTTGACTGGGTGTGAGTGTTTGATTGGTTCAGATGCTCCATCCATCACCACCCCCTTTTGTACCGCTTTGTCGCCATAAGTTGGCAGGGTATGCTCAGTCGTGAGTCCCTTGCTCACTTTGCCACTGGATTCAAGCAAGCCTGGCTGTAGATGGCTGGAATGCCAGAAACTGGTCCCAGGAAGCTTGTTTCCGGTCCAGAGAAGGCATGGCTTGGCAGTTCGGGCTGGACTGTTCCCATGAGGCACAGGGTCAGACTGATTTGCATATGGCCATGTCTGAACTGGGGTGACAGAGTGGGCTAAAGAATGGGGATGGATTAAACCCAGCTCTGTTAACTCGGTGTGAGTGTTTGATTGGTTCAGATGCTCCGTCCATTACCACCCCCTTTTGTACCACAAACGATTCCAACGGCATCGCTTACCGTAATGCTCACTGTCATCGTCGGAATGATGCACCGCTTTAGACTGCTTCTTCGGTTTTTTCGTTCCTGCAAATGTTAACCTATCCGTTAGTACTCCGTATCCTTTGCCACGAGTATTTTAGGTATTTCCCTGTGCAGGATGTCCTCTTTCGCTCACCTCAATACTGGATTCTCTCTCCTTCAGGCAAACGCCACCTCAATCGTGGAAGTTTCAGACTTGCGTTCACGTGATACATTTAAACCTATCCAAGGCGTTTCTCCATTAATCACGTGGTTACTCAAAGCGGTGATGAACCGCTAGGGTTTTTGGATGAAGTAGTCTATGTTTTTCAAACAAACTTTATTGTTCACAGTTGAAACGGTGTAATCGGGTCTAATTTTAAGGCGTTTCTCCATTAATCACGTGGTTGCTCAAAGCGGTGACGGACCACTGGGGTTCTAGCATGTAGTAGTGTATGATTTTTCTAAAAACTTTATTGTTCACAATTAAAACAGTGTAGATGAATCTAGTTTTTAAGCGGTGATGGATGTTGTGGTCTATGTTTTAAACATCATAGTCGGAACGATGTATTTGGATCTAATTTTAAACATTTTATTATATAACCCGGTGATTAGCCATAAAACTGCTCCAATTACTTAGTAACTGGCCATTCACCTCAACATCTTCCATTCCGTTAACGTGAGCATGTAAATTCCTATTATGTTCATGGCTTAGATCACTCGAAAATCGAGGATACCTTTATTACACCTAGTCGGTTCGATAATACATTCCTTACGAAAGTGCTCAAGCGTTAGCTATAAAGATCTCCGAAACCTCGTTGAGGCCGGTAATGGCTGTGTTAAATTTCATAATCAATAATGCTTCTCGCTGACCCAGTCTGGCTTCTACATCTCCTCCTCGTCGGTCGTTCTCAATTTTGGACAGAACTGTCCACCTCAAGTTCTCCTCCTTATATTTTTTCAGTAACCAGTAGTTTACCAACGATGCGTTAGCCACCTCTCTTCTTATGCGCGATCTATGCTGAATAATACGCTGGCGCACCTCTTGGCTGGTTTCCCCTATATATAACTTAGGGCAAGGGCATAAAATGCCATAAATGACATTCCTTGTTTTGCAGTTCGTGAAAACCTCATGTTTCCAGTGTATTCCATCAAATGCAAATACAGATTCCTCATTAGTCAATTCACAACAGGTACATGTCCCACATTTGTGGTGTCCCACCACTGGTGGTAACCCTAACAAGCCTCTCAGGGTCACTCCCGGTTCACTGGGGAGGGCTGCCCGCACAATGTGATTGCAACACTTTTCTCTTTTTGAAAGCAAATAATGGTGGATCCGTGAATTCGCTGTGTAGGTCCTTCACCAGATGCCAGTTCTGTATAATCATTTTTCTCAATTGGTGTGCATTTGGGCAAAATGTTGTCACACACACGAGCTTTTTCATCCCTGATTTAGCTTTCTTTTGCAGTAAAATTTCTCGGGGAACCCACCATGCTCTGCGTAGAGAATGTTTAAGCAATTTCTTTGGGTACCCTCTTTCTGTTAGGCGTTCCAGAAGTTGATTTGCATGAAAGAAATATTCATCCCTATTTGAGCAATTCCTATGGTTTCTCAGGAATTGGCCAAATGGCAAATTCTGTTTCAAGCTTCTAGGGTGATTACTGGAGTAGAGAAGTGCTTTATTCCTATCAGTTTTTTTCCGGAATAATGTTGTTGCTAACTTCCCATCTGAAGGATACACCTTCATATCCAAAAAAGCTATTACTTCGTTAGAAGCGGTAAAACTAAACTTTATGTCTTCAGTTCTGGAATTCAACCATACAATGAACTCATTCAATCTCTCCTGGGTTCCCGACCAGATTAAAAAGACATCGTCTATGTACCACTTATAATTTGTTATGCAGTCGATATACAGATTGTTGTTGTGAACAAATTTGTTCTCATACAAGCCCATGAACAATACCGCCAATCCTGGCGCAAAGTAAAAATAGCGCACACTAGACTTACATACTATTTTGTAGGTGTGCTTTGTAATTTGCATGTCCCGTACTAAATACTTAGTAAATATTCCCCATCTCTCAGAATATCTACCTTGTCCCTCCCATAGTTGCTAAAATAAATATCTGGTAGTTACTTCAGACCTTTGGCCTTTATCAATGTTTGTTCTGTTTTGTTTTCCAATCTTTTTTGAACACTTTAAACAAAAACTTTCAGAAATTGTTGGCTCTCTGTGTACATGCATGCAAACACACAGGAACTTGTCTTTCATAATGGGGAGAAGCAGTAGTACAATGGGGGAAGGGTTGAAGGTTTACTTTCTCATACATTCAGACAGAGTGGGGTTGAGTACTGGGGTAGAGTGGATGAATTTTAAGCATAACAACAGGTGAAGAGCTAAATATAGATCCTGGGTGAAATTATAAAATATGCCTGTGTAATTTGTGTATCTTCAGGAATTTTGCATTATGCTGGTTACGCAAAATTCCTAATATTACACAATTATGCCATTTCGTGTAATTACATGCCATGTGTGCTAAAAAGCTACCAAGAATGGTGCAATTTGCGGTAAACATTTACAGTGAACTCCTAGGAATAACAAAGTGCAATCAGCCGTTGTTCGTGATGTTCTTATTTAATTGCATCCTCGTGCCATAAATTTACACAAGGATGCACTTTATGCTAAAATATAGTGCACATGATGGATTTGAATTTCGCCTAAAACGAGAGAGAGTGATAAGGTAAGAATGGGAGCGATGGAGTGGAAGAAGCAGGTGATCTTGATGCTGCTGACTTATGATTCACTACAGTCGCTAGGTTGTTAGGCATGGTCTAGGAATTTGACATTCCCTGGAATTGTTAAGTAACATTTCCTGTGCATGTTTTTTCAAGGTGAGGGCACATTTAAGAATGGGGTCAAAAACTATTAAATTGCAAATAACGATGAAATCGTGTGACATTTTTCATTTTTCTTCTTCTTTTGATAAGGTAGTTTCTTGCAAATCCATCAAGGTAGCAATGTTAAACAAGGGGTCAAAAAAACGTTTCATCTCCAAAGAACTTTGGTGCTTCTTAATAAACTTTCATGAAAGTTGGCAGACTGCTAGCCTGTAAGGTGTTATGCAGGAGTCTCAAGTTTCATGTAGTGCAGAGCAAGGGGAGCAAAGGTAAATGGAGGGTGAAAAAATAAAGTATTTGCTGATACCTTTACCACAGTTCCTCTGCAGAAAACCTGGGGTTGTATAATGATAGGATTTTCTGCCACAGGGCAGAGTCCAGTGCTTGCTTTATGCACCTGTAGGGCATAAACCAAATTCATTTAACCCAATATTTCTGTGAGTGAGGGCCAGATGTACGACCATTCCATTTTGCAAGTCGCAAATTGCAAGCTTGAGACATTGTTTGTGATTCCTAAATTGGCCACAAATGACCTGCCTCATTATTATTCACGAGGCAGGTTCCCATTTGCGCCCATTGAGAATAGCCATCACTCACAGGGATGGTGGCCTACTGGGGTCAGCATACTGCCATGTCTGTGACAGTTTTTTTTATAAACCAATTTTTTTAATGCAGCCAGTTTTCCTTAAATGAAAATGGGATGCATTTAAAAAAGAAAAATATAGCGTTGCCTTTTCATTTTATAAGAATAGGCAGTGGTCCATATTTTCGCTGCCCCACACAAAGGGGAAGGGCTTTGCAAAGGCTTACCACCTACTTGAAGTAGGTGGTAAATTGCAATTGTTTTGCGACCGTATTTGCGGTCACAAAACAATTGTACATACTGGTGTCACTCACTATTAGGAAGGAACGCCCTTGGCACATCCCTTCCTAATACTGACTCACAAATCCTATTTTGTGCGTCAGTATTGGTTACTGGCTCACCAAATAGGGTTTGTACATTCCACAAACCATTTTTGCAGTCACAAACAGGCTGATTTCTCATTTGCGACTGCTAAAAAGGGACATACACCTGGCCTTTGGTGCTTTATTTTCAGATAGTACAACTCAGAAACAGTGGGAAAGGTTTTCTTCTTTCCATTTCAGAGTTGTTCTGTCTGAAAATAAAGCCCCATCTTGGAGGAATTTCGAGTTAAATTAATTCACTTTACACCCTACAGGTGCATAAAACAGGTGCTGGGCTTTTTGATGAACCAGAACAGCCCATCATGCAAACTTGTCAATGGTGAGCATTTAACAAGGTGATCAAAAAACATAATTTCCCATTTTAGCTCTGTATGAATATTTGATCTCTGCTACAGAAATACACCTTAAATAGAATTAGTTTAAACTTGGCAGGATGCTAAAAGTTTGCTCAGGGAGGGACAGTTGCTTGGTTTGATGTAAATTGGTTCAGTAGTTTCCCAGAAATTTGCATTACACAATAATGTTTGGGCTTGAAAAGGTTAAAAGGTAAATATATCCTCCCTGTAACTACATTGAGTCCTCATCACTCAGGCAGTCCAGCCTTGCCGTGAGGGGAACAGCCGACGCCCACCAGCGCATACTGTCATTCCAGCCGTGAGGGGAACGGCCAGTAAACATCACACCATTGCCGTGAGGGGAACAGCCACAGCTGCACTACATTCCTCAGCAGCCCCGGCACCCCGGCGCTCCCGTGACGCTCCTGCTGCGCCCGCAAGTGCTTAACAGCGCGGAGCACCGAGCGGGGCGCAGGGGACATCACTCAGGCAGTCCAGCCTTGCCGTGAGGGGAACGGCCGATGCCCACCAGCGCATACTATCATTCCAGCCGTGAGGGGAACGGCCAGTAAACATCACACCATTGCCGTGAGGGGAACGGCCACAGCTGCACTACATTCCCCAGAAGCCCCGGCACCCCGGCGCTCCCGTGATGCTCTTGCTGCACCCGCAAGCGCTTTACAGCGCGGAACACCTCCCTCGTCGCGGGACGCGCGCGGGCTTGCGCCGGGCTGAGCCCAGGCAGAGGGCGGGCCGTCTGTGGCCGTCCGAGGCAGGAGGAGGCAGGGCTGGGCCACCTCCCTAACATCTACAATGGGCAAGAGGAAACAGGTATGTGCCAGGGATGATGGGGGGCCTAAAGCGAAACACCCCAGAAAGTCGGAATCCATCATTTCATACCTAACCTCTGCAGTGGGGGTATGGACAAAAGAGATCGCGAATGCGGAGAAAGAGCTGGGCTTGAACTCTGGGGAGATTGATACAGTCCCACTTTTAGAGCATATTAGGGTAATACCATTGGTGCCTGATATTGTGATCACTAATCGGGTAGTGACTCCATCTCATACTGTTTTAACTATTCCCCAGGAGGTCTCACCTCACCCTTTGCCTACAACGCCCGCTGTCACTCAACAGAAACCACATAAGAAGCGGAAGTTATTAAGCACATCGAGCAGGTTGAGAAAAGTCCCAACACAGTCTAACCGAATAGATCAGCGACTCAAGGGCCAAATTGGAAAATTAATAGAGGACTTATTTGTTTCACGTCTGGAACCAGCACTTGTGTCTGTCGCTAAGGACATTGTAGACACTTTGAATACCTGTGTGGCGTGGCTTCTGTCTAAATGTGAGAAAATTGATGAACTTATGAAACAACATAGGGTGTCAAACGAGGGTCTGAGTCAGCCAGCGTTTCTATCTGATAACCGCCCAAGAGCTGATAGTGGGAACATCAATTCTAGACCTTGCTGTCCTCGCGGCTTGACAGGGTCTGCAGTTACTGTAGGACAGCCTACTGGAAGGGCCGAAGCCAAGAGTGACACGCTTGAAGTAAATGTCATAAGGGGTCAAGTGGATGACATTAATATACGTACTTGCCACCCTGGCGTCACCCTGGAGTTACCCCCAGAAGCAGCTCCTATGGTGGCAGTTTTCACTGGGGTGCCCCCCTGTTAGAGGGGGCTGCAGTGAAACAACCACCGATCTGATGAATCTAGCTCGACAATGGTGCGAGCAATTTAGCTCGGGGGGAGGCGATGTCGCAAGTACTGTCATTATGGCAAGGAGGGTCTGCTGGGTTGGGCGCTGTCCCAAGAATATTCCGGGGGATTGTGTGGTGGTGAACTTTAATAATAGGTACATGGCTGATAGACTATTTTGGGATGGTTCAGATGTAGATCACAAAGGCATAAGACCACTCCCCCTGGGATTTTTCTACCCACCAGTGAGGGCCTTTAGAAACTCGCAGCCATCTACTAGGTATCATACCTGTCCCAATAACAAACGTACCCCATCATACCAGGCCATGATGAGTGCACAGACAAGAATTGCACAGGGTTGTACACATGGAGGGGATCCTGTACCTTTAATTATTCCATCAGCATCTCCGGTATATCACCGACCCAGGGGGGAGGTAGAGCTTGGTAACCGATTTTCACCCCTGTCCCAAATGGAGTGTAATGATTGACTGGGACCTGAAATTTCTAGCCAGGGACCTGGGTTAGGTGGGGTTAATCACATAGAAAATAACCGCCCAGACCCATGTAAAATTCTAAGCTGGAATGTGGCAGGAATTAAACCTAAAAATACTGACCCCATCTGGCTGCAATTTATAAAACAATTCGATATCCTGGCTTTCCAGGAAACCTGGGATCCAGAGTCTAGCTTTGTTTTGGACGGCTATTATAGTTTTACCACCCCTGCGGTTCGTGGGACTGCGGGGAGGCCAAAGGGGGATTATTCATCCTTATCTCTTTAAACCTGGCAGGAACATTCAGAAAACTTAATGGGGGGTCAGATAATTTCCTCATATTAGAATGGTGTGTCTCCGATAAGTATTATTTGTTGATTAACCTATATAATGCCATGGAAGGCTCCATACAGAAGGAGCATTTTAATGTATTAGAACAATTTCTGTCAGTCTACAAGTGTAATAACTCTTTTGTGCCAGAAATATTTCTAATGGGAGATTTTAATATACACCCCTGTTTGTGGGATGGTCTTGACGGACATATGTTTGGGAGGGTACCCCCCTTTGAACACGGTAAACAGGGTGAGGATTTGGAGGAACTACTCTCCAATCTAAATTTACTTGAACCAGGCAAGGAAAGTGGTAGTGAGAGTTTCCCTACCTTTATAGGACGAGGAGCTAAATTTATTATTGACTACATCTTCCTATCCCCCTTAGTTCTGACCAAGACCCTGATCTATAAAGTGATCACGTCAATATTCAGTGATCATAACCCCCTTGTATTGGAAGTAGACCTGGGGCTTAAGATTGTCAGTACTGATCAAAGAATAGAGATAGCAAGGGACCTAACTACAAAAGACCAAGGCAGACGGCTAAAGTGGGAGGCGGTAGTACCGGAGGCCTTTTTTGAGGATTTGGTTGCTAAGGCAGAAACGAATATTGGCATCTGTTTGCACGAGCAGGCTGTGGGACAAGGAACAATAACCTCCTTTACTGCAATTTTCAAGCAAGTTGCTGTAAACCTACATAAGGGGAGTAGGCCTCATCCCAGGAAGGCACAGAGATGGTTTGACTCTTTATGCTCAAGGGCCCATGAGGCGCTTCTTAATGCTCTGAAGAGGACCCCGAGGGACAGGGCTTTAGTATCCTCCCTCCGCAAAGAATATAAAGAAGCAATCAATAGGCGGAAACATGAAATAAAAGAAGAAGCTTGGGATAATCTGCGGTCTATTGATGTACTAAGGGATAGCCGAAAATTCTGGGCCACGATAAATCAGCCATTCTTTTCAGAGAGTGGTAATTTGGATACGGAATGTGTAATACCAGACGATAGTTGGCTCAAGCACTTTAAGAGCATTTATGGAGATAAGGAACATCAGGAGACAACTCCGGGAATAGCCATCCCTGGCTGTCCCACAACCACTATTAAATTTGACACGGTTGAAGTGGAAAGGGCTATTAGAGACACATCAAAAAATAAGGCCCCAGGACCCGATGGGGTTCCTGCGGACCTTTAAATTATGTACCCTAACTTCTGGTCAAAGATTTTAGCTAATGTGTTCAATGCTGCATCTTTAGTGGGTTTCCCTATCTCTTGGGCCTCATCTATTATTGTGCCCATTTTCATAAAGGGTAGCAGAGGGGACCCCGCCTGCTATAGGCCGATCTCCCTGCTGGACTCTGCCGTTAAGATCATGGGCAGAGTCATTTTGCAGAAATTGGGAGACTGGATGAATGGTAGGGGGCTCCTCTCGAACCTCCAGTACGGCTTTAGACAACATAGAAGCACGATAGACCAATGCCTACATTTACATATTTTGATTAATAAGTACACCATAGCAAAAGAGGGCTTTCTATACCTTGGGTTCATGGATCGATCATCAGCCTTCGATCTGGTGAACCGCTCCAAACTATGGCGTATTTTATTGGATATGGGAGTAGATGCACCCTTGGTGTAATTCCTTAGCGACCTCCACCAAGATCTAGTGGCGGCTGTTAGGGTTACCCAGGAAGGCAGATGTACGGAGAAATTTAGTTCCAGGCAGGGGGTCAGACAAGGCTGTATTCTGGCCCCCCTACTGTTCACGATTTACATTAATGGCCTGGAAAAATCTCTAGTAGGGGCAAGTGCGGATATTCCACGTGCAGGGGGATCGGGTATCCCGGTCCTCCTGTACGCGGATGATGCTGTACTTATTGCACGCACAGGCCTGGGCCTACAGAGGCTGCTGGACAACTTTGGTACTTTTATGGAGTCCCTAGACCTAAAAGTAAATAGTAATAAATCCCATGTAATGATTGTCGGGCCCGTAGGAAGACCCCTAAGGTTAAAACATTCAGATGCCTGGGAGAGGAGGTCTCTAGGGTTCCGGTGTTCACTTACTACTGATTACTCTTCGATGAGAAGGGTAACTGGGGACCTCAGCATAAGCATAAAAGCAATGCTGTAGCAAGATCAACAGCAGCCCTCCTTAGCTTCGCCAAAAAGCTGGGATCTAGGCCTATGGAGGCTATGCTTAAAATATACAAATCTAAGTGCTGTGCGATTGCCTCCTATGGGGCGTCGATTTGGGGCTATGCGTCTGTGGACAAAATACAAATAGTTGAAAACAGGTTCCTTAGATCATTGCTGGCGGTACCGCAGTCGTCACCGACTTTATCTATACACTCAGAATTAGGCTTGGGCTATATAGCAGACCACCTAAAAGCAGCCCCACTGATCTGTTGGGTCAAGACGTGGCTCAATGAGGAAATTACTCTCAACCACCTTATCCTTAAAGACTGCTTGGCCCTCGATAGGGCAGATAGTATTGATTTTACTTGTTCTTAAACTCAAAAATAACTGCAAAAATCGGCGTTTGACTTACTTATTCGTAACTCTATCTAAATAGCTTGATTTAAGAAGCTTGACTCGCTGACTTCGTTCCCCCTCTTTCCCGCTGCCCTGGGACACTCCCAGCCGAGTATTGACGCTGTGGAGTTGGTCCCGGGCACAGAATAGCGGTGGCCATCTTGTGTGTAGGTGGGAATCATCGCGCTCTAGTTGCACATAAAAGGGGATGGCCACACCTCCGCGCAGCGGACACGCTTTGCGGGCGCGCCTGACTCGTGCCAGAGTCCTGCCCCTCTGCGCCCGACTGCGGCCGACGGGCCCAGGGGCTAGGGATGCTGTCACTTATTCCCCATCTGTCCTTAGAAATTTACAATTCAAACACTGTATCTTACCTCCCACTTGTATGGATCGCATCTCATTATTGGGCATCGCACGTACAGCCTCCGCCCCACACCCCATTGTCCAGCCTTTAGCATGTTCGGATAGTAAAGACTTGCGCATTCGCGTTCTGTACTTAAACACACGTTCTTTTGTAAAACATCAGGTTGACCTTTTCATCCTACTCACCGACGAAAGCCCCGACATCCTTCTAATCACCGAAACATGGCTAACCGATGACTCTCTCCCCGATATCTTGGCAGCTCTACCCCCTGATTACTATATGCTCAACATCAATCGTCCCTCCGGCCGTGCTGGTGGGGGGGTGGCAGCTGTCATACGGAAGGAGCTTAAATTCATCTCCACGTCCTCCCTCACCCTTCCTAGCATAGATAACCTTATCATCAGTCTCGAAACAGGAGAGGGAGCCCTTACACTTATTGTCCTTTATCGTCCCCCGTCTCCCATGCCTCTGTTCCCTGCCACCTTCAGCGAACAATTAGCCAATCTGATCACTTCATCGGCCCGAGTCGCTATCTTTGGCGATTTTAACTATTGGTACAACGATAGTGATGCCGGTCCCCATGCTGCAGAGCTGTTCGAAGTCCTCTCTAATTTCAACATGAGCCAGCTCGTCTCCTCGCCCACTCACATTAGGGGTCACATATTAGATCACAACCTCACGCTCTCCTGTCCTGTGATTACCCCTTGTATCTGGTCGGACCATCACCTAATTCACACAGTGATCACAGTCAGGGGTCGTGTCAAAGCGCCCTCCGTGGTAGGTGGGGTCGCTCACAAATGGGGCACCCTCGATTTGCAAGGTTTTCTCTCCTCCCTGGCTGACACTCAACCTCCACCGCGCAGCAACGCAACTGTTCAGGGTTTGGAAGACGACTTTTCCAGCTGGATCACAAAGGCTAGTGATCTTTTTGCCCCCCCTCTCCAGATTCCCCCGCTCTCGCCACAGTAAATCACACAGGTGGTTTAATACCTCCTTGAAATCCCAGCAGCTCAAACTGCGTCAGATGGAGCGCAGGTGGAGACGTTCCTACTCATCACCTGACAGAGAGGCATACGTCGCGGCACGTAAAATATACAAAAGCGCTATCATAGCAGCGAAATCCTCATACTTCTCCGAAAGAATCTCCGTTGCCCCCAACAAGTCTAAGGAGATATTTAGAATCATGGGCGAGTTGACATCAGATGCCAGAACCCTCCCTTCACAGGTCCCCACCCAACAATCCTGTGATGCCCTAAACAGCTTCTTCACTGAAAAGATCATTAAGATCAAGAACACTATCCCCCTTGCCCCTCTCGCCGCCCCACCTGTCTCTTCCCTTGGGAACCCACACTCACTATTACACTTTCCCCCCCTTGACCCTCCTTCCCTTGCCAAACTTGCCTCTCGAGTCAAATCTGGCTCCCCTAACGATTGCTGTCCTCCCTCCGTCTTCAGTAACATCTGCCTGGCCTTACCTAACTCCGTCTTACCTCTCTTGAGGCGGGCACAGTACCCAACTCCTTTAAGGAGGCTGTTCTGGTACCTTTGCTGAAAAAACCTGGAGCTGACCCGGAGGACCTTGCCAACTATCGGCCTATTTCTCTCCTGCCTTATCTTTCCAAAATCTTGGAGGCACATGTCACCAGCTGCCTCTCCCAGTTTGTCGAGTGCTCTGGCTACCTTGAGCCTAATCAAGCCGGATTCAGACCTGCCCACTCTACTGCGGCCGTGATCTTGGCTGTCATGGACTCTCTCAGGGGCAATGCCGACAAAGGGTCTTCCCAGGCTCTGGTCTTATTAGATCTGTCGGCAGCGTTCGACACGGTGGACCACAACATCCTTCTCCACCGTGTCGAACAAGCCGGCATCCGGGGCCTTGCCCTGGCCTGGATCAAATCTTTCTTGACAGGCAGAACCCAGGCTGTCCACCTAGGTCCCTTCACGGCCACTAGGGAACCATCCACCTGTGGAGTGCCCCAGGGATCCTCTCTGTCTCCCTTGCTTTTCAATCTTTATCTTTGCCCGCTCATCCACTCTCTGAAGAGTTGGGACATCACCGTCTTCAATTTTGCAGACGATCTGCAAATCATCTTTCCTCTCAATACTCCCAACGCAGCTCTCGACTGTCAGGCGGTCATGCTACACATCCAGCAATGGATGAACCTTAACCAGCTCAAGCTGAACCCGGGGAAGACAGAGCTAATCCTCCCAGGTAATAGTTCCATCCACTGGGGTCCACAGTTCTGGCCTGTAGAGTTGGGCTCCCCGCCCACCCCGGCAAAATCGGCAAAGAGCCTTGGGGTTATTATAGACACAGAGCTCCCCCTCAAGCCTCAGGTCGGTGCAGTTGTGTCATCCTGCATGTTTCAGCTCAGGAGAATCAGGAAAGTGTCTCACCTCCTCTCGCCTGAGGCCCTTTTACAATCCTGATCGCCCTGGTGCTCTCCCGCCTGGACTTCTCCAACTCTCTGTACCATGGCCTGCCCAAATATCTTCTTCATAGGCTGCAAGTTGTGCAGAACCAGGCGGCCAGACTGGCCTATAAAACCCCGAAGTGGCAGTCTGCAAAACCACTGCTCGGCAAACTCCACTGGCTGCCGGTCGAACAGAGAGCCGCATTTAAGATCGGCTGCCTGACCTTCAAAGCTGTAACTGGTACCTCTCCCGCTTTTCTCAGATCCCTTGTGATCCCTTATCGTCCGGCACGTAACTTACGGTCCTCTCATCGCCAGCTTTTGACTGCCCCCCCAATCACACTCAAAAAAATATGGCGGTTGCAGATTTGCTCATTTGGCCCCCAAACTCTGGAACCAGTTGCCGTTACTGCTCAAATCTTATAATTCCCTCTGGGAATTTAGAAAACTTCTGAAAACTAATCTCTTTACACAGTCCGGCTAGCTCCCCTCTCCTACATTCCTCGGCACCCATCAAGCGCCAGGAAACTTATGGTGACAGAGCGCTATACAAGACTCCCTTAAGATAAGATAAGATAAGAGATAACATCCCATGGCTGGCATATGTTAGAGCGGCGTGTGTTAGACTGGGACGCCCTGAACTATACACAGCCCCGGAGGGAATAAGGAAAGAGGACCTGGCGTGGATTAAACATAATTTCCAGATCATGTTGGAGGCAGATAGGGAAGACATGGAGCTTAAAAAATCAGGAGTTAGAAGTATTTATGTCTTACAGACCTCCCCAGCCATTGAACCCTACCTGAAGATTGTCACCAAGCCTTTCCATCGCTTTCTGTTGACAAGATTTAGGTTTAATTGAATTCACCTCACCTTAGGAACTTTCCCACAATGGGGTAAACCAGAGGACTCCCCACCTTGCTCCTGCGATACTTTTTCAATACAGGACACCCTTCACCTGATTATGTTCTGCGAAAAATGTTCTATAGCACGTAAAAGATTCTTATGTCCAATACTACGTGAAGCGGGGTTTCTGCAGGTCAGACCCGCACTTTTACATATACAACTGCTGAGTAGCGTGCACATTATTTTTAGCGCAGCCAGTTTTTTAGTGGCCGCAGCTAGAGTAAATAATAAAAAAGGTATCCATATGCATTAAGTACATCAGTCTGAGAGGGGGGGGTCCTTTTGTTCTTTTTATTCTGTAAAGCGAAATGATGTTTTTAGTTTTTGTAGTGTTTTGCATAAATTATGAATTGTAAATAATGTATATATATGACTGTTCGCAAATGTATATATATTTATTTATCCGTATCCATTTTATTGATTTTATGCATAAATGAATGTATGTATTGCTGCTCCTTTTATGATTTTAAATAATCGAAATAAAGAGTTTTGACTGACTGACTGAGTCCTCAAATCTAGTTTTGCAAACTTTCCATAGAACAAGACATCATAATAAAAGCCACCCCATTGGACAAGGAAGCTTTTGGTTCCACTTGTCCATTTTGAGTCTACGTTCCTAAAACTTGTTCTGCAAACCCATTTTATAAAAATACCCCATCTGGACAGGTCCTATGGCAAACCCATGCTCTGAGTATCTGATGGCAGATTAACAAATTGAGGTTAACACTTTTTCTCACATGGGATCATACCTCCTTTTGAAGACTTGTATGAAAATCCAAATGCTGAGGGATAGCTAAACATGCTAATGGTCTACCAAAAGGCATACCAGTCTGTGATTTGACACCACAGATACTAATAAATAAAAATTAGTTGTTCAACCTTTAAGATTTGCCCTGTTTGTCAGATCTTCTTAAATCCTGAGTTATCTGTAGTAGCATTAACTTGCTAACAGTCTGCCAATATCATGCGGATGCCAATGTTATTAGCCTATGCCAATACCAACGAACAGTCCATGCTACAAATGTCTGAAGGCCGCCTGCAGTTGGGGTTAGCAGGCGGCACAGTTTGGGTGAAAGGCCTGGCAAAAGAGCCCTGTGTCATTTCCCTCTGTAGACAGTATTTATCCCCTTGACATTCCAAAGGGTCTGGCCAATACCCACTGTGTACAGTCTTCTACCCACATATGCTCCAAATGGCCTGGCCAACCCCTGCTGTGAATGGCCATTTTCCTTCCCCTACCCCTTTAACTTTTCTCTCATTGTCAGATCTTGGGGAAACCTGAGATCACTGTAGTTGGCTTCTCTCAGGTACTGCCTTTCAAATATATCTGGGCAGTGCTCTCGGAGTTCAGCTACGTGGAATTCCATTGAACACCCCAAAAACTCAGCGAGAGTCTGTGGAATTCTGCAAATGGGTGGAGCTGCTTAAAGTGCCCGTTAGCTCTACGCTTTTGACATTCAGTAGCATGATGCGAGTTCTCATGCTGGGAAATAAGTACAAACGGTAGCACGCTGTTACTTCGGCATGACAGTTTTGTTTTCTGTTCTATGCATGGTGCTGGAGCCTGTTTTCACTCCACCCTTAAACTTTTCAATTCTCCCCCTATCTGACTCATCAACCCCTCATTTTCCTTTCTTGTATCAGTGTGTGCTTTTGTGCTTGAGTATTTTACGTTTTTGTTGTGTTTTTTTGACTTTGTGTACTTTTTTGGGGTTTTCCTTTAAGAATTTAGTTTTTCCTTTCTTCATTCTCCTACTTCTTTTTTTTTAACCACCCAGCACCATGGCAGAGCAGGGTGAGAGAGGAAGCAGTGACGTATGTGAGGCTGCTAGTCACACACCTTGCGGTTGTGAGCACCACCAAGGGGTGCAGCCCGTGCCATTTTCTTGGAGATAGAGGTAGCTGCACTTGTTTTTTATGTGCAGTGCTACCTCTCTTCATGCTGGCAGCAGGCAGTAGGCCTGGCAGCCGGTATGGCCTTCAGGAGCATCAGCTGCTGTGGGGAGTGCGCTCTGTGTGTGCCGGAGCTCTGGGGTCCACCAAACAGCAGTCGACGCTGATATCTCGGAAAGGGAGCAGGACCTGCTTGACCTCCAGGGTGTGGAGGTTGTGGTATCATGAGTAATTATTTATTTGTTGTGTTCCTTCTATGCTAAAATTTGTTTCCCAAATAGTATGCTGGTCACACTCAGAGGTAAGTGAAGTTTAAGTTACAAATATTATGTCATCAAGCCAGGTGCTTGGGGTTACCTAATGTACTCATTGGCGCTCACTTGGGTTGATTATTTAAGAAGTTATGCAGACTCCTCTGTCCTGTCACTAAGGTAGTGGAAGTAGTAGAACTATCAGCGAGTTAGAGTTCTCTGCGCCTTTCTTTATGTACCTCGTACTGTCCCAAGCACTCTCCCAGTGATGTGTAGTATGCACTTACGCATTAAAAAAGGCAGACCTAGTTGGCTTGTTAAAGGGGATGAGATTGAGAATGAGTAGAGAAGCAAGGAACATTCATTGCAATGCATTAATAATTCAGAAATGTAGTTAGTGTAGGTAATTTGTAATAGGTCTTAGATTTGAGAAATTAGGAATAGATAGGTAATCTAATATAGAAAAGTACAATATTACTGTGTTTCCCTTTGCCTGGTAAAATATTTTTGGGGTGAATATTAACGGTACCACAATTTTTTTTATTTTATCTTCTTTATTTCTTACATCAGCATCCATTAGCAGGAAGAGGGCTAGCACCAGAGAGGCAGGTCAAGCACCATATCCACTGCAGCTGGAAGTTCCAACACCACCAAAACCACCAGTGCCGTGTCTGACAACAATGGATCTGGTGGCCCCAGTAAGTCCACCTGTTAATATACGCCTTTTTCACCTCCCCGGACTATGGGCTCCAGTACTCCTTGTGGCCGGAGCTGCCAGCATGTTTTTAGAGCACCAACGGGTGCATAAAGGGCTGCCAGCACTCTCACTACGCGGGACACCCTTTTGACTGCCCAGGACTAGGGGTCCAGTACTCCTTGCACACTGAGCCACCAGCAAGTTTCCAGAGCACCAATGGGCGCATAAAGAGCTGCCATCACTCCTGCTCCACAAGATGCCCTTTTCACAGCCCTGAACTGTGGGATCCAGCACTCCCTGTGACAAGAGCTGCCATCATGTTTTCAGCATGCCAACGGGCGCATAAAGGGTTCCGCGGAACATGTGTGGCCAAGGGTGAGCTCATCTGCGCGTGCCCGTAGCAGACAGACCCTGGACTGGGCCATCCCCCTAAAGCCTCCGTTTTGGAGCCTAAGGGAGACAAAACTGATGCTACTGCCGTGGGTAAGAGGAAATCTGATGCTTCCACTGTTTCTGATGCTGCAAGTAAAAAGAAGCACCCCATCGGATCAATTACTTTTTTTCTGACCGATTCTCTTGGAGCCATCAATAATGAAATTGGGATTTTGGAACAGAGACTGGATGCAACAAAAACGCCTTAGCTCTGGCCTCTACAAGTAGTGTAGTAGTAGACACTGCCTTGTCTTCTAGTCTTACTACAGAAAAAAACAAGGCCTTTTTAATCACGCTGACATCAAGCGAGGAGTCAGGCCAAATCCCTTCTGGGAGTGGCAAGGGGACAACTAATCTGTGTATATTTAAGGGTGCATTGGAGATCACACAGGCAATCAAGAATGAGACACATTCTGAGCCAGCACCAACTGGACCTGTCCCTACTAAAAGACATATAAAAATAAAAAAAATTGGGCTTTAGGAAAAGTCCTGTTGCTACAACTCAATCAAACACTACTGTTAGAAGAGAAGCATTGGTTAAGGAATTCCACCAGGCTGTCCAACCAAATGCTGCTCCCTTCCAATCAATCCTTCAACCAGAGGACCAGACTGACTTATGGACTCAATTTTTACCAAATTTTTTAATCAAGTACTTTCTGTCTTAAATGGATAGAACCAACTCTAAAAGATATTAAGGGGCAACTAACTGATATCTCTGCCAAAAGTACCAGCAAGCCAATAGGGGGGCTTCTACACTAACTGCAATGAGGGCTAGCAATCCAAGCAAAGCAAACCTGGTGGAGTCCAAGGGGTATTAACTGGTGCGCAAACTGGTCAAACCAATGGGTTATTAAACAAGGTTGCCCCCAAGCAATTATCACACCGCACCCCAACTGTTTTGGTGCCATCTGTTCTGTTAGAAGCATATTCTAAACCAGCCACACGAGAGATCTGCCATGCTGGCAATACAAGTATTCCTTACTCTTCTCCCCCCATCATGCATCTGCCTCCTGAGGCCTCTCCGCTGTTCATCACTTAAAAGCTTTACCTGCCTTGCCATGCAGCCAGCTTGAGAAAGAGGCTCAACTAAAGAACAAGGACATTAGCTATCTTCATCTCTAGGTGATATACCCTTCTCTATCTAAATAACTGAATAACATATCCACCACTCAAATTACTTTCATATTTCACTTTACTAATTCAACACTAATCCTTTATCGGTTTTGGAGCTGCATGCTACTCACCAAAAAAGCACTTCAACACCACATCAGGGGTAATAAGCAATATATAAATGCAAACCTTTTTCCCTCTTCTATCCCTCCGCTATCCTTTTGAAACAAAATAACTGACTAACCTATCCACCACTCAAATTCCTTTCATATTTCACTATGCTAATTCAACACTAATCCTTTATGGGTTCCAGAGTAGCGTGATACTTGCTGAAAAAGCGTTTTGATGCCTCGTCAGGGGTAGTAAGCGCTATATAAATGCAATTACAATGCAATACAATACCAAATAAGTAGTAATTATGCTTCACACAACATCATTTCTGTCTGAAGAGTTCAATAGATTGGCAACGTACCAAAAAGAGAGCAAAGTGGCTGTATCATTCACTAATGTTTATTTAGTCAACTCCATCTTATGCATAATATTTTGCAATGGTTTTAATCGACATGTAGAAGCTGTTCACTTAGCTTCTTCTACAGACCTAACACCTCAATATTCCCAGGTAACGCTGCAGTGAGGTCTCCACTGGGTAATCATCAGGCTGCCACTTATTCAATACCAACCTACAATCGCTTTTCAGCACTTGCAGAGGTTGATTGACTGGATAACACTGTTATTAACATTGCCTCTGAGAACAGAAATTGCTGCTGATCTAAAGATAATAGATATGTGTCTGCAAGAGGGTAGTACAGAAAGGTTTTATTCTGGGACATTGCAGGGATTGTGCATAGATTACAAAATCCAGAGAAATGGGCATGCTATCATTTATTTTTGAACGGGTATCATGCACTTCAACTCCAGTGGTTCCCACCACTCATTGGTCATAATAGTGGTGGTTTATTGACTATAATCATCATGATTTTTCCCTTCAAACTAATGGATAGCATTACAGATTTGCCCTTCTTTCAAATTATGTATATCACAAGGAATTATGTCTCCTGATTAACTTTTACCGTAATAACTTTGATGCAAACGGCAGTACCATTATAAACTCACTAGGTTCCGCTCTTAATAAAGTTATAGGAAACATGTCAGGGGACTTCCTTATATTGTAGGGGCGTGATTTTAATCTAAGATTATGTTGATTACTAGTAATCTTGTATGTGGTTTTTTGGAAGCCGACTCATAGGATCTCTCGCACTTCCATCACAGTCCTTGTGGTACTACTCTAAAGACCTTTTTGTTACGTTACATCTATTACATAACATTGATTTGACAAGCAAAGCCACCGACACACAAGTTTCATTTACAGGGAAAGATTCTGCAAGCCTAATTGATTTTATAGCAGTCCCAATGGAGACAATTGCCAAATACACTATTTTACCCTGTGAGAAAAGTGACCACAATCCACAAGCCATTTACTTACAATTGGGACTAACAACCTCTGCACCTACTCATATTGCCCCTAGTGCAGACTTTTCCAAAAACATGGGACTCAGGCGCAAGTGGGCAAAGGTGAATATAGTGAAGCTTCTGAGATATCTGCTGGGGAGCTGTGAAAGCAAAATAGCAACCTGTTTGGACTGCAATACTAATCCTTCAAACATCGTGGAGGCATACTCAGGATTGCATAGGCAAATACAAATTCTGCACCTCACTGCCTGATAAAGGCCAAAACGTGACTTGAAAGCCCATGCTCTAGAGCACACAAACAGCTAAAGAAGGCCCTGCAAGACTCCCTAGGGGCTTGAAGATTATATGATTTTGTAGACATTCTTACTAGGACATGTTTGAGGCTAGGAAAGCGACCATAAGAAAGGAGGCCTGGGAGCAACTGGAGAGGGCTTGTGTAAAAAAAGACAAAAAAGAGCTCTGGAAAGTGATAAATAACCCATACTTTGCAAGTGGCCACAGTAGCAGCATGAATAATTCTATTTAATCCTCAGCAAGGGTGACACATTTTAGCCAGGTATTTAATGACATCTGTTAATCAAAATCAAGGACAACTGCCCGCCAACTTAATTTTGGATCTAGGGACAGGCCCCTTTCTATACATCACACAGGACAAAATTATCTCAGCCGTGACTAGGGGGCAGATGTATCATCCGTTTTTTTTTGTCGCAAACGCTGCGAATCGCAAAATAGCAGCGTTTGCGACAAAAAAGACAGGATTTGGAATGTATCATGCAAAAAGCCTCGCAATATTAAGGAATCGCAAATTTTTTGATTCCTTAATATTGCGAGGCTTTTAAGAAATGGCAAATTGCGATTTCTTAATTGAAATGTATTAAGCATTTCAGTGTTGCGATTTTTAATTAAGAATTCGCAAATTACCACCAACTTGTAGTTGGTGGTAATTGGCAAATTCTTTTCAAAATGCACTTTTTTTAAATTCTAAAGGTGCCATATGACGCTCATATATGCCCTTAGGGCATGTTTGTGCGCCATATGCGCACACATGTCAAATTCAGGGGTGCAGCAGGGTGTCCTTAAGACACCCTTGCACCCTTGAAATTATTCTCAATTTGCGATTAGCAAATTGCTAATCGCAAATTGAGAATAATTTCACATTCATTCCTATGGGCCTCCTGGCCCATAGAAATGAATGGGAAATTATTCCTTAATTGCGATTAGCAATTTGCTAATCGCAATTAGGGAATTTTAAGAAATCGCTAAAAAATAGCAAATTTCTACATACATACCATTTTGCACTTCTCAAATAGCGATTCCTTAAAAATCGCTATTTGAGAAGTGCAAAATGGTATCTTGAAACATCTGCCCCTAGATGTCCACATACCAAAGCACCAGGGCCTGTTGGAGTGCCAATTTACCTTTTTAAGAATAACACAGAGTTGTGGGCTACTTACTGGTTAACACCTTAAATAGTGTAATCTGATTGGGGGCCACCCAGTTTCTGGTCAAATGCCATCATAGTACCTATATTTAAAAAGGGCGATAGAGGGACCCCAAATGCTACCACCCAATTTTGCTTATACACAGTACAGTGAAAGTGTTGGGCAGGATAATATTAGAGTGCTTGGAGACTTAGGCAACTGATAAAGAAATCTTAACCCCTACCGAGTACAGCTTTAGGAGGGATTAGGCATGATTGTCCAATGTCTGAATCATCTTTTCATGCATAGCAAGTATGTAAGGGCTAAGCGGGGACAACTATACCCTGCTTTCATGGACCTAAGTTCAGTATTCTACAATGTTAACAGAGTAAACTCTGGACTATGTCCCAAGCCAACTGCATAAGGACGTTGTGGGTTGCATCATGTATGGCTCCAATGGGGAATGTGCCGCTTCAGGCAACATCGGGAGGGGAGTACGCCAAGGCTGTGTCTGTGCCAAATTTTTGTTCAGCACTTACATCAATGATTTGGAGAAACATCTAGGAAAGGTTGTGGCCAATCCACCAAGGGCAGGGTCAAGAGCTGTTCCCATATTAATGTGCGCAGATGATTGCATTCTCATGTCGAGAACAGGTGTGTGTCTCCAGAGACTGCTAGAGGGGCGTTTAGTGTTTATGGCTTCCCTAGGTTTGCAAACCATTAAAACAAAGTCTTTTACTATGATTTCTGGCCGTCCTAAGGAGAAGACAAGACCATTCTATGTTCAAGGCACCAGATTGCAGACTGTGAATATGTTCACATATTTGATGCTACCCTTTGACAGTGACTGCAACTGGAAACATCTTGGCCAGGTTAGGTGCACCCAAATTGAACAAAATGTGGCCGCTATTTGTTAAAAAGCTAGGATTTTCCCCTATGGGTGCACTGCTCAGTATATATAAGGCAAGCCACTACCAGGATCTCATAGTGTGCCTATGCGATTCGAACCCTGTTCAGTCACAGTTACATTTATTCTGACTCCTGATCAGGAAGGCTTTACTCGTTCCCCTGCTTCGGAGTCTAAATATCAAACAATACAGACCTGCTCTTTTATACTTACAATTACTTCAAATAGACTTGTGTCATACATACTACAGGTATATTGCGTCTTCTGTTAAGTTATAAAAGACTGTGGGGAAAGAACAACTTCTTTGTCTTTAGTGTTTTTCTTAACTTTCCCATAACCACCTTTAGAGGGCATACTTTTCACTGCACATGCACTTTTGAACTTAAGTACTGTGTATACCAGCTACATAGGGTCCAAACAATTATTACAAATAATAAATGGAGTGACATGAAGTTTATAGGCATAATGCAGCATTTTTCCAGCCCAGTATGCGGTGGTGATATAAAAGTCCCTATACTTTGTATCCCAAGCATAGCTTTCTACAAATGCTATATTGATTTTACTTTATTCAAATTATGCATTGTATATACAAGCTTATTGAATCTTAAGTATGTCTTCATTATGCTGTCTGTTGATCCTTAAAACGCTTTATGGTTTTTAATTGATTTTATCTCAGGTTTTAACTGCAAATAATATAAATAGAAATGGCTTAACAACGATAACATTATGTACAGTGAGGGGCTAAGAGCTCTATTTATTTGACATCATACGTGTATAAATTACATGACTTTGCATCTTTTATGGGTTCTTTAATTGAATAAAGGTATAATCTATCAATGAATTATTATTTCCTTAACTTTTACCACTCTACATTTAGAATATTTTTTCTTTGTAATTTTTTTTACTGTGCTTGTATCCTAATTGTTTCCAACTTCTGTTCGTTCTATGTTAAATGCTTGTTATCATTGCATTATCTTAGGAATTTTATATATTTCAACTTTCTGTAGTTGACTTCCTCCTGTTTGTACGAGTCTGTCGGTAGGTTCCTTCATTCTTCTTTGTCAGTAAGCTTTCCCTCTCCCCTCATACATCTTGTGGACTGGTACTGTAAGACTAAGAGAATCCATTTGTGGACACGTACTCTACTATGAAGATAGCACTCCTAAGTAAGATATTCTCATTCAACTCATGTTAATTGAGGTGGTTTTCTTTTTCTTGCTGATGCTCAAACAGCTAAACTAGAGAGTGTCCATGGTCATAGGTGGACCCCCCCCCCCTCAGGCTGATTATGTATTATCATTCAGTTATTCAGTGGCAGGTATACCAGCAGTTTCAATTACAGTGCAGTATGGCTGGAAACTAGTATGAGGATGGTCTCATTGAATTTGCCAACCAAGACAATATGTCCTTCATTGACCAATTATTCCGACCCGTTTTTTTTTACAGAGTGTTATATAGCGCGAACTTGAACGGAATCGGGTACCACAGCGCTTTACATAGCACCAGTTGCATTACATGAGGACACATTCATTTTTTGTTAGGCACGGGGAGATTAAGTTATTTTCCCAGAATCACTGGATGTTCAGCGTCATTGCCGAGACTCCAACCCAGTTCCCCAGATTCGAGGTTGACCGCCCTAGCCGTTAGGCCAACTCCTCTCTTTATTGCACTTCAATGACTCAGAGTCATCATAGCTCTGCCCCACCATTATGAAACGTTTATGGATGGCTTGCTTACCTGGCTTTTCAAACTTTGCCAACCGGCAAAATGACCAATGTGATACTTTTGATAGATCATGCTGCAACCAAACTATAGTGATGTACTGGGGTTGTATTTTGTTCTAAAATAATAATAATAATAAGGGGAGCCATAAGTAGTATCTGAAATGTGTAATTTTTTTTTAGCTTCACCGACCTCCAGTGGCCAGCGCCAGCGGAGCAGATGGATTGGCAGTCAGAGGGGAAATCCTAGCAGCGGCAGGAGCGGACGGTGTTAAGTAACATTGCTTGCTCTTGACAAATACAAGTAGACTCAGTGCAAGGGCTTTGTGAACCCTCCTTTTAGCAGCTACGTTGGGGTTGAGTTAATGGCCTTTTTATCTGCAGCTCAGCAGACAAAACTCATAATGAATGCTACAAATGATGAGTTGATGGAAAAGGGAAAAAGATTAAAGGAGAAAGGATGAGTGAAATGTTATATGAGTGAAAGGATGCATGATTCAAGGTGAAAGGATGCATAGGTGGGTGATAGGAAGCATGGGTGTGTAAAGGTGGATAGAAGGGTATAGGTAGAATCCTTGCCTGTGTGGATGAACGGGTTGATGGGTCAAATGAATGCTCAGGTAGGGTAAAACAGGATAGGTGAAAGGGTCAATGTGTGAAATGATGCATGGGTGGGTAAATAGATGCATTGGTGAAATGATGGTTAAGGGCAGTGGATAGGTGAAAGAATGGATGGATAGATATATATGGATTGATGGTTTTCAATTGTGAAAGACTAGATGAGAGAATGTTAAGCGTAAATGAAGGGTATCAAAGGGTGAAGAATACTAGAACAATGTAATGAGGAATACATAATTACTTGGATGAAGAAACAAGGGAACCCTTCAGGAGAGGGGTGTGCTCACTTGCTGTGCTTGCTTGGAATGCTTTTATTAAAGCTTTGGTTCAAAGTGGGGGGTATTTCTGTCTACTCTCTTGACTAACTATATTTGTTAAATGAGGTAGATTGTATCCACCCATCGCCTCGGTTCCCATGGCATTTCATCAGTGTCATGACCTAACTGCTGCAATGTTCAATTTGGCACTGTAATGTTGACTGCGCAATGTGTGTCTGCTTCAGTGAATGTGGCATTTACAAGGTTTCAATACATGGCAAAGTGAAATCAAGGTGTGCTTCCCTTCCCTCCCTGTGCCCACTCAGTACTTTGGGGCAGATGGCCACCACAATCTCTAAAAAAAAAAACACTCATTGCACAAAAGCAAAAGGGAGGAGGTCATCACTCACATTTTAGCCACCTTCCTGTTGTACGAATGTGCCATTGGGTGGTTGCATTTGTAGGTCCCCTCCTGCCTAAAGATGCATGTAATAGTAGCCTGAATTTCTTTTTCTTTTTGGTGCAAATGATGCAGGCTACTTCAGAAGAGGACCAAGAGGTGATAGACTTAATGTGCATCTTGAGGCAGTCACAGTATGCTGTTGCTGTGGAATCTCTATCAGACTCTTGAGCCATTGCGAGTTTGCTGAGGTTGGTGATACAGGCGCACTGCTGGGGGCACGGCTGCTTTACATAAAGATGTCACACCGTTCCTCTTCATCAACTACACTGCTCACTCTGATCAGAAACTTGGGAGCCGATTTCCCTCTCACATCACCTTGACCACCACCATGTGCAGAAAGTTAATTTAGGTGCACCTTCCAGCGGACTGTATGATATTTTTTCAAAAGGGTCGCTTGGCCTTCAGTACCATAGTGTGCATCAAGCTTACCTCAACCACCACTAGCATTGAAAATAGAGCATATTGCAATGTTGTCTCCCTGCTTGCTAACCATAAAGAATTCCAGAACTGAGGAACGGTATGTTTGCTTGGGCCACTGTGCCATTGCCCATGCCCACAATTGACTCTCTGCAGGGCATAGTTCTACTGAGCTATTTGTGGATGCAGTTCTCAGCATGGAACTTACAAATATGGGAGCTGATGCAGGTGGTGGTGCCACATCCCTTGGAGCAGGTTGAATAAGAGGGGTAATGTCAGACGCCTCCAGGCCGGATTCCAAAATGACTGGCTCATAATCCTCACTTCCTTCCTTCCTTCCATAATTGTATGGCCATAATTGTAAGGCTCTCAGGAACTTTCCTTTTCTTGAGCCTCTCCTTGTGGTACTCAAAATTCTGGACTCGTGAATTAAACTTCATTGTAACGTGACGATTTTGGTATCAAAAGACCGAGAATGACAAGTACACTATGTACGAGCATTTTCGTCACATTCGAGTAACGATTTCACCTCGAGAACGTCATTTTCGTTCTGAACCCCTGGGTTCCATTTTGTGTACGGCAGCTATTTTGTGAGTTGCCCTCACATAGGCAGATGAATTAAAGCCAAATTCGATTCCAAAGGACACGTACACCTTAATTGACTTCTCTACGACCTGGGCAAGCTGGAACCATCACCCCAGGCCAAACCTGCCCGGCCAGTTCCTTTCCCAGTGGCCGAGTGAGATAGCATCAAGGCACAGCCCACCATAAACCTTTTCATCGCACACACATCCTGCCTAATCTTGCTCACGCCTTTCCCTGTTTCTTTCTTCATGACTTGCTTTACGAGGAGGAGGTGCCCGTTTTTATTGGGGGTCCACCGATATCTGATGAAAATGCTTGGCCTTGCCGGGTAATTTGTTATGGGCTGGACGAACTGAAATGTGGGCTTGTCATCATGACTCTGCTTTTCCTTTGTAGTGAAAACATGTGAATGGTATACTAAAATGTGAAGAATGTTTGCCTAAAGCACAATATTTCGTATAAAGAGAGAAGCCTGACTTTGTAAGATTGAGCAGTCTCCTGAGAATATACACACCGTGTTGTTGTACTTCTAGGACGCCTGTTACTTGGTTGCAGCAAATAAATTCGATCTTTGACTTCACCTAGAAGACTCTGAGTTTCTGTGTCTGAATCAGGAAAGTACCCGAGGTCTTAGGGTGTACCCTGACACCACTGGGTTACCGGTTCGGTACCGGTTCTGAAAAACCCAGTACCTCATCCTGGCATGTCTCAGACTCAGCCAGGGATCAATCCATGTCCATATCATCAGAAGGGAGCTTGGAGAAAAAAGGTAGAGTATCCTTTTTTTACTTTCTGGAGAGCTGGAAGTCGATGGTTGTGCAACAGGAAGTTCTTGCCCAGCAGGAAGCTCAACCTCTTGTTCTGCTCCTACCTCAGTAAGATCCATTGCTGGCTACAGCTATTGTCCACTTTGCTGCAATGATTGGGCAATGCTTTGCGTAAGAGACAAATTCAATTCAATGTCGTTGCTCGTTTGCGTTGACATGATTGCAGTGGCTGCCTCACTGAAAGACATGGCCTTGGGCTAAGGCTGGGGTGATGCCATTGGAGACGGATTGCTGCTCCCACCTAGTTCCCCAGAGCCCAGCGCATCAGGCACAAGTCCGCTGAAAAAGGTTCCACCCGGCACACCAGTGGTGGAAATTTGCTTCTCCTTCTCCGCCCTACTGCCCACTTTCTTGGCAGCACCTTTCCTTAGGGCCATCTTGAAGCTGACAGTTGGCAGTAGCACTTAGCTGCACAAGCAGATGTGATTGGAGGACTCACATGACTGTACAGTAGTACTGTGGATGATATCTATTGTTCACCAAAAAGCAAACAAGCAAGAGAAACATTTGGTGAAATGTAGCGTTGTTGCAGTTTGAATTAGGATTTCGCTGAATGCGCGAAAAAACAAACCCCCTGTCCAAAGAAAAGAATTTATTTTCTTGAGTCCCCTCACTCACCCAGGGTTGACCCTAGGTGACGTGCTTCACCATTGAGGCCATCCCGAATAGCTGCTGCGTGGGGCGAGCTGCGACGTGCGGAACTACATAGGAGCACTTTTTTGTGAAGAAATATGTAGTGCAGTGTTCGTGAGCTAATTTTTTATTCTTGCTCCTAGTTGGTAAGAATACAAAGGGGTTAAATAGTAGGGAAAAGATATACCTGTTATGTGTATACAGTCCCTAATTTTCAGTCAACATGTTTCGAGGTATCCCCTAAACCTCTTCTTCAGGACCACATGGGGACCAGCCCCATGCATTTCACTGCTTGTGAAAACCTTTAATAAAGTGAGGATGCACACCTAATGTCTGTGTACCCAATTCAACATACATATGGTTTAGTCTTTGACTCGTAGCATCTGTACAGGGAATAAAACAGAATGAAATGTTAGCACATAATACCTGTCCACCTCTCACGTGGGCAGGGCCATACCCAATGAGGTAATTCGATCAATGTGCTCCTCTATAGTTGGTGCCCTTAGAGATAATAATTAATTAGTACTTTAATGTAATGTTACATAATAAAACACATCAGATGTCTCCTTTGTGAGAAAGCATAGTTAGATGCAGGTACATAACTCTAAAAACACTCCTGAAAAAACTGGACACCTCATGACATGCAACATATAAACATGTAATGTTCTCAAAACTTCTGGAACATACTTATGCTTTGGCAATACTATGCCTCATGGTCTGCCGGGGTAGAGGGGCTCGTAGAGGGGCTCGTAGTCATACTATAAAGAGATACAGAGCATTGTAGTTAGCTGTGAGCAAAGTGGAGAAAATAGGAGAACTACCAGCAAAACATACTGCTGTGTGTGAAAGCAGATATTTGACAGCATTCTTAGACCTAGGCTCTCAGCATCAATTCTGTTGACTCCCCATAGGGTATAAGAATAGCCCTGAGTTGTTTCAGCTAGGGTAATAGAGTAACTTAACATTTTTGATGAGAAGGCATTTTCCTATGTAGATGATATTTATCTGACGGATGATGATTTATTGAATCATTTGACCAGGGTGAGCAACATAATTCTGGGGTTCACCTCTTAGGGCTACGAATTCAACTTTAAAAAATAAAAAGTAGCCCACCTCAATGTCCTATTTTTGGGAGACAAGTGAAGGAGAAAGCCTAGCAACTAACTTTTTAGAAATGTGTGCGCTGCTCTAACCAAAGACTCTGAAAAACTTACAATCAATGTTAGGATTTCTAAATTTAGGCAGAACATACATTTTAGATTACGCAGAAAAAGTGAAACCTTTCTACAATTTATTCAGACCTGAGATTTCAATTTGACATTGGACAAAGGAACACACAGAACTTCTTTGTTCCTTACAAGCAGACATGATAGCTTCAAAACACCTACACACATGTGTAAAAACCAAGAATATGGTGATCCATGTAATCACAGGTCAGTCTGGGTACCCATAGCATACAAATCAAACTTGCACACAAATGCTGAAATGCGCTTTGCTTCTACAGTTAACATTCTGTCAGCAGTACAGACTGCTCTGGTGAGAGAAAGAGCACTGGCTCAGTGGAAACGAATACTTGTTGCAACCACGGTATCGGCCTTAGAGGCTGTAACAAAACCTTGCTACTCAAACGCAAAATCACTACATCTACGATGGATACAAAGGGCTAATTCTCTCATTGCAACAGATACAATATGAACAAGAATATAATCTTCCAAAATAAATAATGCCTCTAGATCAGTATGAATACATCATTTACACTGACGGTTCTGCTCAGTCTACCATAGGTAGTAAACAGTAATAAAGCACAGCTTGTACGATTGTAAAAGGACGTATGCAGGAGGGCAAGTTCCATCCAAGCAGTACAAAGACACAGTTTCTAGGATACTGCATGGCACAGCTGGCAAAATTAACAACCCTTTTACTGGCACTAATAAATACAGATCGGGAATTCCCTACACTTATAGTGTACGATTCATTTTACTGTGTCCAGTCTTAAAATAAATATCTTCACTGCTGGGGCAGAATGGTTTTAAAGACTCAAAAGTTTGCACAATAAAGCATAAATTACTTTGGGGACAAGTGGCAGAGCTGAAAAAAAGACTTGTCACAGGCTCATGTGATTCATACACTGAGTCATCAATGAGATGCCGTTCCCGTCAAAAGGAAAATCATTGGCTGATGAAGCCGCCAAGGCGACTATGCAAACTGCTGCCATAGCTTAAATCACTTGTTCTAGCACAAGAATCGAAAGAAGCACAATGGTAGTTGTAATTACTTCACACAAAAACAGCTCAGCTTTGTCAAAAGGCTTTCCACTCAAGTACCCCTACAAATTAGATATGCAAAATATTGTGTATGCTCAAATTCCAGGAGTGGGGGATAGAGTAATACCAAACATGGATCGCAGATTAGGTTTAATTCTAGCTCCACAAGAGGGTCTGGGCTCAGCACATGCAGGGGTTACTGTGACATTTTTACTACTGAAACACCGCTATTGGTGCCAGGTTTAACTAAACAGACAAAAGCATTTGCCCTTAAGTGTGACATCTGTCAGCAAGTGAAGGGTTCCACCATAGCACATCCACCTCAAACACCACTACTTATTTAAAACAGACGTCTTGCTTGTGTCTATTTTGACCACTGCGGCCCCCTACAATCGTACGGGGCTTACAAGTATATCTTCGTTGCAGTGGATTCATGCTCTAGATTCCTGTGGGTTTGGCCTCAGCACTCAGCTGACGCCCTAACTGTTATAAAGAATTTGTGAGTCTTCTAGGAACATACGCAATTGGCACATTACATTCTGACCATGACCCCGCGTTTAGATCCTGGGCTTTCAAGGAAACCATGGGAAGTATGGGTGTTGCATTGAGGTACACCTCTCTGTATCATGCCGAGGGAAATTTGATTGTGAAAAGGAAACACAGAGGCTCAAAGCAAACCTTAACAGCAAGGTTATTAGGGTGGTACTTGGGCCAATCACTTACATGGGGTCCAGAGGGCACTTAATACTATGCCAGGAAGTTCCCTGGGAGGCTGTACTTCTTACGAGGTCTTATTTTGGATGTGAATTTGGATACCTGACCTTGATTGTGGTAGCACAGTGGCGAATGAAAAACCATTTGTTATTGATAACCATTTGGTTGTTTTACAGGAACTCAATGAATTACAGGCACTACAAAGCAATGTCCAACTAAAACGCACCGCCACTGGGGAAGAACAATCGATAACGGTAAAACTGTCCTTGATCCCAAAAGTCAGGGATCTGGTCAGAGAAAAGATTCTGGACAAGAAAGAATTTGGGCCATCTTACAGAAAGGCTGTACCTGTCCTGGCTGTCTAAGGAACAAGAACATTACTTCTTCCGCCTCTTGTCAGCAAAAAAGAAAAGAGATTTGTCGCCATTGATCTGAAAGAACCACACTATTTGGCCGATTCTAACTAGCAGGCCGCTTGGGTGCCTGGGTAGCCGCTGCTCTCCTCTCGCTACCATACAGGAGGTTCAGACAGAAAAACTGGTAACATTTGAAGAGTTTTCTATGCATAGAAATGAAGTTACCAACAATGAAATGGAACTCATTCCTGTTGAAATTAATCAACAACGTCAATCAAATATTACGCAGAATTTTTTTTCGACGTGACCCCAACATCTACATCAAAATGCCTCTACAGAAGTCTCCCGCAAGTTCAACTAGACCTGCCAAGCTACCAAAGATAAATCAAACTGCATCTGGCTTTTTAATCGATTTTGACAATTTTTCTCTTCATCCTAGTGAATATGAGCCACTGCCATCTCAAGTTTCCCATAAAAAAGTACTTCATGGTTTCTACCTTTGGCAGAAAAAGCCATACTTATTTTTACCAGGGCTACAGCTCTGGATAGTAACTGACATACTGTTCCTACTCTTCTGGATAGGTTTGGTGACTATAAATTTTTTTGCTCATGAATGGACACTATCTCTCAGAACTCTCTGCAGTATCATGAGTGAAATTGGCACTAAAACATCATACGTCAGCTCATCGTGAACAGATAGACCTGTCCTATGTGAACATTACAGCAGTTCCAGTCCCTGATGGGATAGTTAGGGACAGAGTTTTATATGATGTATTTGGTCCCACTGAACTGTTGAAAATACCATATGTATTGCAAACTTCTTTGAATGATACTACCACCTACAGTACATACTCTGATGATTGGGATTTTGAGACTGTAAATAATATGCTGTCTGATTTAGAACTGTCCGCAGCCTTTAAAAAAAATAAATCTTTGCTGATACATCTGATTTTGATACCTTGTATTGTTACCAACACTATGGTCATCATTTACTGCGTAAAACAAATGCACCATGTAATGTATTCACATATCACCAAAGGGAACATTGCCCAACACCGCCGAAAGGTAGCTCGAATGCGTTTGCACAAAAGTTTGCTTATTTTTCTGGATTTAAGATATCAGATCAACGCTCATATTACTATAAGGTTGCATATACACCTGCACGCAAAAATATGCTGCCAAACACCAAACAGATATACTCTGCATCCTCTATTGCCCAACTGTCTGATCAGGGTTACGATTTAAGGAAATACACTATGGACATACAATCTATCTGGGGTACTAAGGACTGGTAAGTTCAGGGAATATAAGCTTTATTTAGAGCATGTGTCATACCACAACAAATTATCTTCCTGAACGACACTGTGCAACAGACTTCCTATTGAGGGTTAGCCAAGATTAAGGACTTGAACACACCTTTTATTTCCTCGCCTTCACACTTTGAGGGATGGCAGAACTGTACAGAAAAGGCGTTTCATACAATATAACATACCCAATTGGAAGGGATGGTTAGTTTGGCCTATTGACACACATAGGTGTCAGTCAGGATGAAAGGGTACCACCAAGGGTTTAGTATCCATAGGCCTGACTTACACTATGTACAACAAGAACATCCAGGGGTGGTGACATTATACAGTGTTGGAAAGTTATTCCTAGTTTGATTAAGAACCTCAACACTATCACAGGTGAAACAACACTTGTCTTTCCTCTCAGAAGACATGGATTTAAGGGATGTTTTGCTAGGTCCCCGAAATTGACAGAGTTAACTTAGAAAAGACTTTGGCTGTGGTTGAAAATGGAATGGCCATACTGACTTCCAGAATGTATTCACTGGGCAACATTGTATCATCTGCCATAGATATACTGGAACAAGATCTGTGCATTCCACAACATGGGAAATCACAATTATGTTCTATTGTGTCATTAAGCTGGACGCTACACTCCTTGTGCTCTGTTTATGTGCCCTGGCGATATATCAACAGTACTTCTCTGTTCTCTGAATATAATTTGACTGAAAAGCAGACAACAATGGCACAAAGAGCTGTGAAACATACAATGCTGCACATTGCACATTGAAAAATTTGACCAATTACCTTTCACCGTGGCAGAGTCAACATCCACAGAAAGGTTAATTCAGGGACACATCACTTTGTTAGTAACAACCTTCCAGTTTCTTTTTTTTTTGTTTGAAAAGCTTTATTACGAGTAATAATGATAACAATTGACATCAGCAAAGGAGAACATAAAGGATATAAGTCAAATGAAATCACATATTGCTATTGTCAACTAAGAACAAAAAGCATTTTATAAAGTTTTTAAAGGAAAAGGGAAGGGGAAAGAAGGAAGGGAATGGAAGAGGAAATAATGTATCTAGCAAAAACATACTATAAAGCATAACGGCAAAGAAAACCAATAATACAAGCAATAAGCGAAAGAATTACATAACATATGCACACATTATAAAAAAGAAAAAATGAAAAAAGTGTTCAAATATGCAAGAAGGAGAGAGTAAAATCATTCAAGGGGGTTTACAATTCTCGGAAGTAATAGGAACCATTGGTTTTTTAGCTAAATGATCTAGGTAAGTGGTAAGAGGAAGCCAATATAGTTCAACATTACGGGGTGGTGTACAGGAGGAAGCAAAGGAAACATCAAGTCTGTGAAAATGACATAAAGAGTTCCACCAATGATGCATGGAGACATTTGTAAGGGATTTCCAATTAGAGGAAATATGTTGAAATGCAAGTGCAAGCATAAGATCAAAAAGACCCTGGGAATGTGGAGAAAGAGTTAGAGAATCTGAGAGACTGCCAAGAAAAAGAAGAGGGAGTGAGTAAGGAATAGAGAGTGAGAACACATGAGAAATGCAAGACCGAATTTGTTTCCAAAAAAACAGAAACAGTAGGACAGAATAATAACATATGTAAAATATCAGCGTTAGGAGATATACAAGCCCAACAGTGAGAATCATAGGCGACTATGAAACGAGAAAGAGAAAGAGGAGAGAGATAAAGCCTATGATATAGAAACAACAGAGATTGAGTGAGAGATGCAGAACGGGAAAGTTTCAAAATATTGGACCAAAGTTTATCCCAAAGGGTAATAGGTCCAGTGCATCCCAGGTCTGTTTCCCAAGAAAGTTCCAATTTGGATTTGATACGGTCTGGATTAGGAGAAGAAAAGAATTTATAGATCAGAGACGCTTTAGGAAGAGTAGAGAGAATACAAGAAGATGAGGAGGGTAGTGAGAGAAGACGAAGAAGGAAGAGAATAAAAGCGATCAAGAAAGATTTCGATAAGAAGAGTATATTTCTGAAGAAAGGAAGAGGGCAATGAAACTGAAGTTGAAAATGGGGAAAGGAACGAGGTTCTACTCCATCGAAGAGTTGACGAATCCATATGATACCCTTAAGTCTCCATGAAGTCCAACAAAGGGGCCTATTGTGGACAAGAATAAGTGAGTTATACCAGATGGGTAAATGTAGAAAAGATTCATGCGAAATAATCGGTGTGGAGAATAAAGGTTTAAGTAGAGAGGATGTATGTCTAAATAAGAGAAGCGAATCATAGGGAGATTTAGAGGGGAACCAAACCATTTCTTCAAAAGAGAAGGGCGACAGAAAGGATTGTTCAATGTTAAGCCAAAGAGGAGAAAAAGGGAAGATTCCAAGGAAAGCCAACGTGAAGCTTGTCGGAAAGAAAAGGATTTGTGATATAAGCGAAAATCTGGGAAATTAACACCACCATTCGATTTAGGCCTACGGAGAGATAATAATGAAATTCTAGATTTTTTATTTTTCCAGAGAAATTGTGAGATAGAAGAATCGATACGTTTTATATATAGAGCGGGAATGTGAACAAGCAACATGGAAAGGGTATAAATAAGAATAGGAGCAATCATCATTTTAATGGAATCAAGCCGACTCCACCAGGAAAGAAAAAGAGGATTCCAAGAAGAAAATAACTGATTATTGCGAGAGAGAACAGCAGACATATTTAGCTTAACAGAGGAGGAAATAGAATTGGAGAACCAGATACCAAGATATTTAATTTTGGTGCCATTCCAGGCAAAACCAGTGGAAGAAAAGAGATGAGGAAGACAAAACTTGGTCAAAGGGAGAATTTCCGTTTGTCTGAATTAATCTTATATCCAGAAACAAGGGAGAAAGCTTCAAATTCACATAATAAAGAAGAGATACAAGATTCCGGATCTGAAATGAATAGGAGGATGTCATTGGCATATGCAGAAAGTTTTAATTGGTGATCACCATAGGGAAAACCGGAAATGGAAGTGTTTTGCCGAATGGAGGACAAAAAAGGTTTAAGAGCCAGAACAAAGAGATGTGGAGAAAGAGGACACCCCTAACGAAATCCCCTTTGAAGAGTAAAAGAAGAAGAGAGTTGACCATTCACTAGAACAGAAGCTTTGGGTGAAGAATATAATAGAAATAATAGAAATAAATGTGGAGCCGAAGCCATGCCATTTAAGAGAAGCGAATAGAAAAGGCCAACTCTATCAAAGGCTATTTCAGCGTCAACAGAAATTGCAGCTAAAGGTATAGAAAGAGAGGGAGCTTTATTTAAAACATTCAGAAAATGACGAGAATTATCAGAAGTGAGTCTCCCCTTAATGAAACCACATTGTTCTTTTCCAATAAGGTGGGGCATAAAGGAATCCAAACGCAAAGCAAGTAATTTGGCAAAAAGCTTATAATCAACATTGACTAGTGAAATAGGACGATAATATTTACAGAATTTAGGGTCCCGACCATCCTTTGGAATGAGACAAATGGTGGCATCTTGAAAGGTACCTGCAGCTGTACCAGAGGAAAAAAAGGATTGAAAAAGTTTGGGCAACAAAAGATCAGAAAAATGCAAATAAAATTCCACAGGGAAGCCATCAGGACCCGGAGTTTTACCCTTAGTAAGAGTAGACAGAGACGCATTGAGTTCATGAAGGGAGAGATAAAGATCAAGAGATGAGAAATCAAGGTGAGAAGTAGATGTTTTAGGTAACTTATCAAAGTAAGACTGAATCATAGAAGGAGTATGAGGAGATTCTGGGGTGTAAAGTTGTTGATAGAAGAGTCAAAATTGTTCAAGAATATGTTGGTCTGTGTGAAGAAGAACATTGTCAGCGGAAAAGATGGATTCAATAGAAGTGCGTTCCTTACGAGATTTAAGGTAATTAGCCAAAAGTTTCCCAGATTTGTTATGGCCTCCATAATAGCGCACACTACTATGAAGAAGGATGGATGATGCATTATCTGTGGTAAACTTGTTGAAAGAGATCTTAGCACGCAAAAGTTCCGGGGACATACATTTATCAGAAGAGGTATACGATCGATGTTCTAACTTTTTAATATATGCAATAGAAGCCTTACGTTTTAGAAGAAATAGTTTCTACTTCTTAGAGACAAGATCAATAATAAATCCTCTTGCGGTAGCCTTAAGGGAGTCCCAAAGAATATAAGGAGGAATGTCGGGAGTAGAATTGGTTTGAAAAAATTCAGTAGTAAAAGTACGAAATGAAGAGGAGAAGATGGGATCAGTGAGAAGAGCAGAATTAAAGCGCCAACAAGAGGGTTTGGGACGAGGAGGAAGTGAATCAATATCAGTTATGATGGGAGCGTGATCCGAGATAACAATAGCTTCAATAGAGGAAGATAAAAGATTTTGAGTGAGAGACTGAGAGAGAAAAATATAGTCTAATCTAGAAGAAGAGGCATGAGGGTGTGAGAAGAAAGAGTAATCTAGGGTGTCTGGTTGTGTGAGTCTCCAAGAATCGGAGAGATGAGTTTGAAGAATAGTGTTGAGAACTGTTTATGAAGTGTGTGGGGGATGAAACGAACAGTGGATTTACGGAGGTTTTGGCATCGTTACCGAGACTCGAACCCAGTTCTCCAGGTCCGAGGTCGAGCACCCTAGCCGTTCAAGCCGTTAAGGTGAGTCTCCTGTAAAAGAACAATATCAGGGGCGTAGGAGGACAAATGAGAAAGTACTCTCTGCCGCTAAATGGGGTTAATTAAATATTTTACATTCCAAGAGATAACTCTGAATTCACAAATAGGAGAAATGTGGTAACATCAAAACTTGCACAAAAAAAATGTATAAACATCATAAAACCGATAAGAGAAAACAATAAGAAGTTAGAAAAAAGGCAGTAAGACCGAAGATAGAAGAAGAAGGGAAAGGAAGGAAAAGAAAAGAGGGCAATTCCACAGAGTAACTCTGAATTTGCAAACAAGATAAACCAAAGACTATGAAGAATTATAAAAAAGTATGAAAAGAACTTAAAGCCGAAAAGAAGAAACAGCAAAAAGAAGACATGAACAGAGAAAAAAGGGGAGGGAAAAGGAAAGGAAAGAAAGAAGACAGAAGAAGAGACAGTACATATCCAAAGGATGACTGAAAACAACGTACCTGAAAAAGAGAAACACGGGGATGTAGGGAAGTGGCGACACTCTACAAGACGAACCTTGCAAAGGAAGGCAATCCAAACACGTCAGGACAAAGAACAAATTATGAAAATTTACAAAATGACTAGCATAGACTCAAGGAAATGTACCAGGGACCTGTGTTACAGGTAAGGAGTTACGTGAGACAAAGGGAAGATCTTCATGAATCTATGAAAGAAAAGAAAAATGTAAATAACAATAAGAGAATGACAATAGGGATGTACACTATAAAATACTCAGTGAACAAACATGAGAATAGAGGACGAAATAACACCGGGAAGGTATGCAATATAGTGCACGGCTTAGCCGAGGGGTAAACCCAAAAGTACAATAATAATAACAGTAGAAGTGCTATACAAATTAGAATAAGCATATGTAAATACTCATGGGCATACTAGTAACATGGAAATGCATCCAACCACATGTAAAGAGAAAAACTGAATATAGAACAACAAAAATTGTACAAGTAGAAAATCCAAAATAATAAGTATAAAGGAGGAGATGATCAGCCACTTGAAGAGGTGGACGTATCCATGGCACCACCAGACTGAAGATGGATAACGTTCTTAAGTTCTCCAGGATCCGGAAAGGTCCAAATTCTATTTTGGTGAGTGACCTTGAAAATACAGGGATGAAACAAACCATATCTAGCACTCAGAGAACGTAGAGGTGCACTAAGATTCAAAAACTCTTTTCTCCTGGATGCTGTTGCGTTGGAGACATCTGGGAAAGGAAGACTCTTTGACCCATCCAAGAAATTTGATGTTTGGATCTGGCCGCAGAAAGAACTGAGAGGAGATCTGTATATTTCAGAAAAAGATTAATTACACCTCTTGGTTTTGGTGAGTCAGAAGAACGTGGGCCAAGTCTATGAGCTCTCTGGATGCTGAGAGAAGTGGTAGAAGGCATGCCCAACAGTATAGGGATGAAGGAAGTGAAGAATGTGACAGGATCATCCCAATCCAAAGACACTGGAAGACCATAAATACGAAGATTATTCCATCTGTTCCTGTTTTCCAAATCTTCAGTGTGTTGGTGTAGGGCACTGACCGATTTCTCCAAGGAAGAGATGCGTTGAGAGTTGGATTGAATCTCTGAAACTTGTTGCTCCACAGAGGAGATTCTGGCATCCATAGACGACCACTTATCTTTTAAAAGTTGCATGTCTCTGCTAGTATCCTCAACAAAAGGGCACAGAGCGCGAATCTCCTCCAGAAGTAACTCCATAGAAATTGGAGAGGATGGTTTATCTGGTGACGGAGGATCCTGCTTCAAACGTTTAGAAGAACCGTTGGGAGGAGAGGATTTATTTGATGACGTCTGTGATGAAGAGGCATGATGTGGAGCCGGGCTAGCCATTTGATCCATAGAAGTAGAGACGTTGGAGGAGGTTAAGATTGATGATACTTGAGGACATTTAGAAGAGACACAAACCTTGGCTTGTGCAACTTGCGCATATAAAGAAACGCACTGAAAGATGCGCAGAAGTAGGGTAAATGTAGCGCACAGCAAATCAGACAGTTCGTAACAACTAAGTCTATTCAGCAAATGAGACCATACAGGATGAATGTATGCCTCAGAAAAATTCAGGAAGCATATAAATATAATGTCTTATCATGAAAACATCATCAAATCCGTAGCGAAAGAAGCCAACAAAAATACATCCTCAATATGTAGTAATATGATAAATTATATGAGGGTAGATGTGGCGAGGTCTGATCTGATGTAATATTATAACTTGGAAAGTACGAGCTGTTAGGTAGGTGATCGTGCTAGTTCCAAAACACCTAGATGTCAGTAGTAGATGGTATATTTCAGCTGTAAACCATAGGAATATCTAAAAGGGGCATTCAGCAAAACATCTTCCATGGAGTGTCATATTCTGTGTGGAAAATATGACATAGTTCATGTAAAAGTGCCAATCAAACGCACCAGGGTTGTAATTAGGTGGAAAAAGCATAGGAAATAGGCTGCCCTCCATATACAAAGCAAACTGGCAATGTGCTTTGTGAGAGAGAAATATTCGCGCCGTGAGGAGAGAGTCACAAAATGGCGGGCGCAACCAGCTACAAAGCCCACAGTCGGCAAAAATCAATAGCGCGATGTTAAAAAATACTCAGGAGTAATGCAGCATAAGAAACGACTCACATATTAGCGGACTAGCGCGGTCACCGCATGTCAGAGGGCACCGTGGAGTCACAGGAGACATCCGAGTGGAGGTCCGTCATTGAAGGACAAAATGGCGGGAGCGATGAGCTTCAGAGCATACAGGAGGCAAAAACCTCAAATCCTGATGAGCAAAGAGGTCGGACACAGCTCAAAAGATGCTGTCTACATTCCGGTCGAGGAAATGAGCAACCTCGCCGCTGAGAACGCCCTGGAAGCGTCAGAAAGAGCGAAGAGAAGGTCCGTCGTGGTGGAGAAACCTCACTCCGCGGCCTTCTTGCGTGGTGCCAAAACCACGCTCCTCACAACCTTCCAGTTTCAATATCACTTAGAACACCACCAGGTAGGCAGGTATGAAACAATGGGTAGGGAATTCATTCATTAATCTTGGTAATCACTGTATAGATTTAGATGCAGGAATGGAGACACTGAAGTGTTTCTCAGCGGTACAGACTGAGTTAATTCAGTGAGTGGATCACTCATTTGCCAGGATATTATGCTTCATGGGCCTGTATTGGTTCAGTTCCAAACTTGTCCAGTTATTTGAAATGGTCACCAGCTGCCGTGATTAATCCAGTTTTCAGGCTGCTCCCGAATGGGAGTTTCTTAATGCTGAATGATCAAGGTTGTTACAGGATGCTTCCAGGCATCACATGTCTAGTCACAGTGAGTTCCTGGATTACATGTTGTATTCAAGTATTGCTTCCACTGACCCACACAGTCAGGGAGGCACTGTTTTGGCCTTCGTTGAATGCTTCCTTTATACGGTTTGATTATCTGAGCAGACTGGAAGCCATGCTTTTACAAAAAGATGTGCCCTTCACCTCAGCCCGAGAGACTTTTGATCTTCAGGTTGCAAGGTCCTCTGCTGAGATACAGGCACTGGTATGAAAAAACAGCCCTTTCCATTTCAGAGAAATTTTACAGTGTATCTTTAATATGTCTAATACCAAGGGTATAGTACACCTATTTAAGACCGTAGGTTCTGGACTGTTAAGCACCTTTCAGACAGTCTTCGGAGTATATCCAGATGTTATGCAGTCCGTGTTTGGAGGCATTTTTGGAGGGATCTCCCTGAACCTGATACTGTTAGCGGGAATCCTGATTTAATTTTTTTTGCTAAGCAATGGACGTCCCAGTCACCAAGGAGATTTTAAAAATGCTCTTGGAGCAACGTTACCCCGATCGCATGGTACCCCTTATGGGCACACCTTGACTTCTGGGTGCTGAGCGAGTCTTAGTTACTATCATTCCGACCAGTCTGGATTGACTGTGTTTTGCCTGTTTTCCTCTGCTTGTTCTGTAGACAAGAATGCATGTTTAATCTCTGTCTAACACTTCCATCGGTTGTGCCACCGGACGTGGATGTATTGTTGAACCCGTTAAAGGCCTATGTAGGGCAATGTCCTCAGCATATTGCCATGTTGATGCCAGCATTCTTAGATCCACCACTGGATGCTTCAGCTCTTATTGATTTGGATACAGGCTCTCCTTCAGGCACACAGGCCTTTGGATGTTTCAAATGCTTCCCTATCATCTTTGCTCAATTCACCTGATTTGTGAGGTGTTAAAGGGACCATCACCAACAAAGACGAGTAGCAGCGATGTTGCGTCTCCCACACAGGACACACAAACATTTGGCTCTCCATGTGCTGCGAAGAATTTGTCCTTTTTCCAAAGCAACCGAAATTGGATTATAAACAAAACATTTTTTTTCTCTCTTCTTCTTTACTCTTACTGAGCACCATGGCTTTCAGATGTACTCAGTCGCTCCCAACATATATTAACTTATTTTTTAAAGATTTAGTTTTTAGGCATTTTTATTGTAATTTTTTAGATTCTGGACATTTTAACTATGCTTTTATGATTAATTAAAAGGACATCCCATTTTTCTGTATACCGTCCGGTCGGATGAGGAGTGGGTATTATGATTAGCAATGTACCCCAATATAGGCCTGGGTGGTCTCCTAACCTTTCACCTGCATTTACCCTGAAATACATAACAGGTTTAGTGCTGACCTTTTACCTAGATTGGGTGCTGCATGAATGTTGTGTGGTGTTCTCCAAAAATGAGCCTAATTTATTATACATGGGGATTCTCTTAATCATTGCAGGTTTACCATCTCCTGCATAATAACTATGCATAAGGTTCATCACTATCATCATCCTCGGCCGACATGTCACAGCAAGGTAGAACCCCTGAGGGTACCTGTTGGCTACATACACACTGTTTCTTTGCTGGGGCAGGCAGAGGAGAAAGACTTCCATGCTGACACATTGACGCAAGACGCTGAGGTTCCTGCACACAAACACTCTTGCATGCAGTTGTCTGACATCCCTCGTTGGGTGTCCATCTCAAGACCAAGATGGGATCCTTCATTCTCTCACACGAGGCAATGGGGATGGTTACACCTACATAAATGCTAGCTACATTTAGGTACATCTAGTTAGGGTTAGAATCGTAGGAGTACACAGTATCACTGTCATGTATTTATATACCTGCATACACTTATCCTTATTAGCACCATGATAGAAATCTACCATCCTTTTATTCTATTGGTGCTTATAATCATTTATATCTGTTTCTTTTTTATGGCTGTTGCAGCACACATATTTCATACTAGAATGATGCTGGTTCAATAAATGCTTATTGAAAGCGTCCCCACCATTTATTCTGTGCATCTCTCTGAGACAAAGTCAGCATAAGTGACTGAGCGATAATTATTGTACTGCTTCCACGATCCCTATGAGTCATTGTTGTCATGTTTGATAGTTGCCAGAAACAATTCTCTCCTTGGTAAGAGGGATTCATAATGGCACTGTGAACTAGCTGGTATATAGGCAAACATATCCGGTGAGGGTGTCTGGAATCAGTCTGGACACCTATCACATAGTTTATGTTGTCTAAACATGCAAATCCTAAATAGATTTATAGTAACTACATCGCACGGTATGGGAACCCAATATCACAGTATGTAAAGGATCCATAAATATATATATAACACAATAACACATCCATAGATACCAATGTTATGCCCTTCACATCACAAGAAATAGCGCTAGTGGCATTAGAACCCCGTATTCCAGTACGCAAAAAAACACATAAAAGTAACAACTAATGTACCAAACACTTAAAATATCATACACCCCTTCACGTTTGTATAAATCATAAATTCCAAGCGATGTTAATTTTAACTGTTGATTGACATTTGCCCATTGGTTGTTGAAATACCTGGCATAATTCAAGGATTCAGTATAATAGATCCTCAAATGGAAACATGTGAAAAAAGTCCCATACTAGATAACTGGTTATCATATTAGAAATTAATCATTAGGCAGGTTTAATTTATTTATCTCTATTTTTGTTGCAATCAAAAAATAATAATAATGACCCTAACATATAAAAGTCCAAACATACCTCTTGAAGTTAAACATAGCGTTTAAAAATAGCTACCCACCCAAAATCTCCATTAAACTCCACAACATAAGTGAAAATGATAAAGGTTTTACAAAGTAACACAATATTAGTTATGATATATTTTTAAAGCAACACTACCCACCCAATCCCCCAATGAACCTCACAATCAGAAAAACATAGTATATGTAAAAGAAGTTTAACATTATAAACTATAATTTCATGTGTATTTCTATATATATTCATAACAAAAATGAACACACAAGAAAACACTGGAAAACTATATTAAGTACTAGTAATAGTATTTTAAGAAACAATATTTGGAACATGAGCATTATTGTAAACAAATATATACTTACCCTCTTTCTGTATAATATTGTTATTTTTATACTCCAAATACTTTGCCCTCGATATTATGATAAGGCGAAATTCTGGAGTTGCTACTCAGGTAACATAGCCCAGCACAAGTTCATATTCTTTCACCTATCTCTCATTTAGAGCTTGCCAGAGTAAGTCCTAAAGTTCAAATTAAAATCTACCATTCTTGTGGTTAAATGACAGAGAGAATTATGGTTGGTTCCACCGTGGAATTACACAAGAGGTAGAGCAATTGCATCACCATCGTCAGCAAGTCCATTATACTCAATCCAACTCCCCCATATCTTACGGAATTTACAGGGGCAACCCTTACCCTTATATGTCACTCTGCTGGCTGCCATAAACATATCCATTCCTTTCCTCAATTCTGTCAAATTTTGCTCCTCAGCTAAATACCGTTTGGCCACCACCAAACCCAGATAATACAGCAGTAGTTTCATGCACGGTATATCTACATCATTGGGTATCCCTAAAAGGACATACCTAGGATCCTTAGGCACAAGTACCCCGAGTATAGCAGAGAGTTCTACAAGCACATGGCACCAGCATGTTTGTACTGCTGGGCATGTCCATAATGTATGGATGAGGTCTCCCTGTTTCCGTCCAGAGCTCAGACAGCCATGTGTGGCCGCTCTGCCCATTCTATGAAGGTGGGTCCTATCATAATAAAGCCTATGTAGGATTTTAAATTGTATGAGGCATAGCCTGGCTCTGATTGAAGCTTCAAACACAAGGAGATGATGGACGGAGCGCTGAAACCTTTCAGACACTCACCCCAGTCACAGATCTGGGTTGAATTCATCATCGTTCTTAAGCTTGCTTCACCACCCCAGTTCAGACCCAGCCATATGCAAATCAGTCTTGACCCTGTCCTTCATGGGAACAGTCCAGCCCAAGCTACCAGGACAGGTCTTCCCTGGAGAGAAGCAAGCATCCTGGGACCAGTTTCGGGGTAACACCTCTCACCAGCCAGGCTAGCTTAAATCCAATGGCAAAGTGAGCAAGGGCCCCACGTCTGGGCATACCCTGCCAACTTAGGGTGAGCAAAGCAAACACAAGGAGATGATGGATGGAGCACTGAAACTATTCAGACAATTGAAACTTCCCCTGGGAGCATCAGAGCTGCATCCCCGTCTAAATATTTGAATATGCCAATACTCACCTCACACGGGGTCCTCAATTTTAGAAGGGTGTCAGGCATTTATCATTAATAGTTTTGCACATATAAGATACTGCCTTTCCTCTAGTTACTCCATCAAAAGCCTGATCTCTAAAGAAACATATTCAGGGAGGTCTGAAAGTATATGTTCAGCTTTCCAAGCATGCGCTAACTGTATGTCTTAATAGAGCTGCCTGTCATGCAGTTGAAACTCCCTCTGGAGGGAAGAGAAGTCATTAAGGCACCACCCTCAAGCAAGTCTCCCACTTTGGAGATGCCTATTCAATCTCAGGGTGTGAAACTTTTCAATGTAGGTATTTCTTTCAATTGCTTGGCAATCCATAGTGGGGTTTCCCTGGTAATTTGCTGTCTCCATCCAACAAAGGAGTTTGCTATGTGCTATGCCTCCAAAGTCACTTGAGTAGCTGGTAAGAGTCTGCACCCTCCTCCCCTCCATAAAGGTAGTGTTGGTAAAGCTACACCAGGAATTGTGTAATTTGTAAGGAATAAGTAGGATGGTAACTGATCACATATCCCCACTATTTGATCACTATTAAATGGGATGCCTGATAGTAGGCCCGCAGGTCTGAGAGAGCTATGTCTCCATTATAGAAGTTGTGTTGCAGCTTACGAAGGGCTATGCTTGGGTGGCTATCATTCTACAGTAGTCTGCTGAGTTCACCCTTAATTCTAGCGAAACCATCATCGGGAAGCTTGTAGTATGTATTCTGCAGGGATAGCAATTTGTGAGAGTGATCATTTTAAATATTGCCACTCTTCCCTGGAGTGTACCTGAAATGTGTTCAGAATTGTCTTGACATTTTGTTCCACGGTGCACTCAGGATCTGTAGTGGCATAAATACTCAAATATTGGAATTCTTCCTTGGTTATTTTAAGTTTTCGGCGAGGTCAATCGGGTCAAAGCAGATTTCTCCCAATTTATTGTGTATCCAGAGTGAGCACCTTAGTGTTTAAATGTGTGTAAGACTGCTAGGATTGAGTCTCTGGAAAAAAAATTCTCTGGGATGGGAGAACCTTCCACATGGAAACCACTGGTCTAGGGGTGAGCACATGTCAGGCATGCTAAGGGCTCTAGGGTCAGGGCAAAGAATAGTTGAGCAGGGGGACATCCCTGTTGGGTTCCTCTCTTGATGGGAAACTCAGGAGACACCACACCATTTAAACTTACAGCAACCGCCGACTCCATGTAGAGCAGGCCCATCCACTCTCTGAAATGTGGTCTAAGGCCCATTTTCATCAGGGTCTGGGTAATGAAGGGCCAGTGAATTACATCAAAGGTCTTCTCAGCATTAAGTGAAACAAACATATGGGGATCTTGTCTGTTTTGTGCCGTCACCATCCAGTTATGGAGTCTACATAGATACCCCCTGGTGGAGCGCTTTGGCAAGAAGCATGATTGATCACCATGGATCAGTCTAGTGATCACCCCCAGGAGTCTAGTGGCTAGAATGGTAGCTAGAATTCTAATTCCTATGTTGACATCTATTGGTAAGAGACACAGGAAGTCGGAGGTTTCCCATCCTTGTGTATCACCACAATTGTGGATCTGCACAAGTCAGAAGGTAGGATACCGTCTTCTCGAGCCCTTAGGTATAGTGGGAGTAAGTGGAAGCAAGTACATTCATTTTGCTTCTTAAAAAACTCAGAAGTTGAGCCATTAGGTCCTGGAGTTTTGCCTGAGTTAATATGGTTTATGGTGTATTGGACTTCAACTGAGGTGATGTCTGCGCTGAGTAGGGGTTATAAACGAATTTCAGAGACATATTCATCAATTTGGGCAGCATCTGCCAGGGGGTGATCTTTATAGAGATCTGTACAGTATTTTGCAAACTCTCTAACATTCTCTTTATCCATGGAATAGAGAGTACCCTCTGTATCCCTTATCTGAGTAACCCTTCTGGTTTCCATTTCCTGACGTCTCAGCCAGGCTAACAGTTTCCCAATTTTTATCTCCAACTTCATAGAGATGGTGTTGTCTGTCTAGCATGTGATTAAGCACTGCTTCTGTGGCTAATTTGACAGATTCTGTGCACAGGGTCTCTACCTGTAATTTTAAATGGGAGGCTTGGCGAAAGGACATGTTTGACTTCTATTCTCAGTAGATGCTTTTCTATATCTCTCATTTCCTGAGTTGCCTATTTCTTAAAGGCGATATTATGTAGAATCCTATTCTTCATGACTGTAACACTCGTTATGGCTGACTCTTTGTTAGTTAAAAAGTAGAGGTCAGCTTCTGTACGAATCTCTTGTAGTGTGGTATTGTCCTTGAGTTCCCGAGCATTTAGTCTCCAGCTTCTAAAGACTCACTGGGTTTCTGTCCTATTGTTACCCACAGTGAGGAACAATGAGATAGGCCCCTTGCTAGGTGGTTAACCCTCTGTATGGTGCCCACTTCACCCGTTGGTGTAACAATTGAATCAAGTCTAGAGTAGACTTTGTGGGATCCAGAATAATTGGAGTAGCTCTGGATTTGTGGATGATGCCGGCTCCACAAGTCAGTGATCCCCAGCAAGCCAGTGTTGTTCTACTCTGGGTTGGAATTCACTCCCGACTTGTCCGTATCCTGGGACATCATATCATTAAAGTCACCTCCTAGGATATATAAAGAGGATCCAGCTTCATATGGTATGCCGGGGAGTTTGGTTAAGGTGTATGATCGGAGGCGGAGGGGCATAGACACAGATTATGGTGAGATTCCCCCTTCCCCAAAACCCCTGAACTGCTGTATAAGTCCCAAGGGGAACAAGCCATCACTTCTGTATATGAAAGGGAAGGATTTGCAGAACAGGATTGCTACCACATAGTACCCGGGTGTGAAGCCAGCATGTGCTAATGTGGTATATGTACCTTGGGCCAGTAAGGGGCACTGGATACGCATGAGGTGAATTTCCTGAAAGAGGGCCACTTGTGGCCTGAGACGTCTAAGGTAGGCAGCCACACACCTCCTTTTTGTCTTACTACCTATCCTGTTTACATTTCCAAGTGAGAACGGACAGCTGCTGGGGGCCCTGATCAGTGATGTGCATTGTATCCTGTTGGAGTTTTCTGTCCATCACTCTCCTCTAGGTTTATGTGGTTAGGACATTTAATGTGTCTATCTCGCCAAAGAAAAAAAAATCAACGAGTAAACCATGACCTGCCCTCCCAATCTGCCATCCCCAACCTGTGCATGTCTCAGCAACTTGCAAGGCAAACACATTGCATGTCCAAATTGGGGGATCTGTCACCCTCCCCATCCCAACTGTTCAGATAAAATTCAAGTCACCTGAAAAGAATAAGCATGAGGAGAAAATAAAGGAATTAAGCAGGAGAAAGGGAGAGAGAGAGGATACTTGGATGTCAAGAGAAAGGAGAAGAAAGAAGGGAAGGGAACAGGGAGAACGCTCAACGCAAACAAGTAAATAGTTAGTTCCACAATTAGGTATCTTGGGGAACATTTCTCATTACTGTCTTGATGCTACTGTACTGTTCCTTGACTATTCCGTTGCCAATACCAGTGTATGACTCTCTATATTTAAATCAGATATTATGCAAGGGGATTGGCAGTCATCGTGTCCTGCTCTAGTGCTGTATTTTCTCCAATGCGGAGTCCACTTCGGCCAGACCTCTTTGCGAGTTCCACTGGGGAGGCATGTCTTGGGTTGCTTCTGCTCTTGTCTTATCATCAGTCCTGTATCCGATGACCAGTGCCCATCTCTTTGGGCCCTTGGTCGGGTATTGGGTCACCTGCCCAGACAAAGTGGTTCTACTGCGCCTTCATTGCTGTCACCAGGGGCCGGCCTTTGGCTTGGCACCCGTTGGTTGAGGCGTCAGGCACCCAATGCTGGTCATAGAACTGGGCTGGAGCCATGACTGTTCCTCCAACCAAGTTCAGGCCTCTTCTGGAGAATGAGAGAAAAGGAATTTCCCTTGGTAGAGGACCTTACCCTTGGCCGGAAATATTAAAATGTATTGGAGGGATGTATGACATTACAACGCATGCTTTTACATCGCATGCCTTTACAACGCGGTATTTACAATGAATACCTTTACAACGCATAGTGCTTTGAGCCGCTGGATAGTGAATAGTTTAATTTACTATTCCAACTCCAGTCCCCGTGGATAGTAGGGAAGGTGTTGGATAGTAAATTAAACCTATTCCGTATCCTAGAGCGCCCCCCCAGCGTAATGCGTTGTAATGGTTTGCGTTGTAAAAGTTGCGTTGTAAAGGCACTGCGTGGTAAAAGTTGCGTTGTAAAGGATGTTTCCCGTATTGGAGTTGTAAGGTTCAGAGTTTTGTTTTCACTTAGTCAATCGTGCGTCACTAATGCTAGACATCCAGGCTGTGGTCAGGGAAAATCATGATCTTGGAGGTCTCATAGCGTATATGCCCCAATCTACATGCCTCCTGAAGAATCATGTCTCGATAATGGGTATCGGGAAGCCCCGGTAGGAGGCTTCCTTCTCAGGGCTCTACAGGCCAGTTTCACAGCAAAACATGTTAAAAATAGTTCATTGGGAAATATATTCCGCAACCAGGAGGTCAGAAATTCACTTGTAACGGTGCCCTCACATCCCTCAGGAAATCCAACATACCGGAGATTGTTTCTCCTGGCTCGGTTGTCTGCATCTTCAGTGCATCATAGGACGTCAGCGCTAACCTTGTGTTGCTCCTCCAGTCCCTTTCTGAGGGAATGTACCACTTCTTCTGTCTCTGTAAGTTTTGTTTCCACTACAATGACACTGTCCGAAACATTGCGAAGATCTTGGCGCAAAAGAGACATCTCTGAATGCACCTCCCCAATTTGACCTAGGAGCACTTCTCTTGAGGACTGGATAGCTTGTAGTAATTCCTCATTAATTGGGCCGAAGGCAGGGCCATCCTTTTGGTCCGCTGGGGATGTGACCACCTTTGTATATTGAGCCATCTTGCCCTGCAGTGCTTGTTTGAATTCTTTATCTTTAGCCATTTTTTACTAAGGACTCTTATATGGTCTCGGCAGACAGGTGAGCTAGTGGAAGAGGAGGCAGCAGGGATGCTTGCAGACATGTTTGTTCCTGTTATGGGTTGAGGTACTCTCTATGGTTTTTACTGGGCATGAAGGATTAACAGTCACTCTGATTGATGTCCACAGCCAGCCAGTGATCTCCTGAGACCTTGTTGACAGAGTGTGGTCTTCTCCAGGTGTCGCCACTGTGCAATGCAGATAGGTGGATCACCAGTCCACTGGTAATCTCCCTGCAGGGACCCACGACGGCCCCAATCAAAGACTCCCATCTAGAGGACAGTAGGCTATCGCAGTAACTAGTACAGCCAATCAGTCAGTGTCAGGTGTTCTTCCCAGCCTCTCATCTGCCAAGTGAGGGCAAGTGGAGTCTCACCCAGGGGGCTGAGATGACAATTTATTTCATTTCAATCCCCAATGTAAGCACAGGCGCCTTATTTGTTCCAAATGACAGGGGACCCAAGGAACCAATGAGATGCAGCAGGGGCGTCCCCCATCATGGAGCCACTGCACGATGGCACCATAATGGTGTCACAACACCACCAGTGGTCTCAAGTAGCTCCTCAACCCCAGGCACTGCAGTCTGCACCTCTATAGTCCAGACAGGTGGAGTCAGCTTGCAAGGGGAGTATTCAACTTGGGGGGGGGGGGGACTCACTGCAATCTCAGGGTCCGGGTGGGCCCTAAGCCAGTGCACACAGTTTCTCCACACAATTCAGGATCTATAGTAAAATTTTGTCCCGCCCCCTCGGGCCCTGAGGAGATGTTTCACAGCAAGAGACCTACTTCGGCAGGAGGGGTGAGGTGTGCATCAGCAAGCCAGTTCCTTCATTGGCCCATATAGTCTCCACCTAAGCCACCGGGGCAACAGAAAAGTTATTTCCTTCTCAATATTGGCTCCGGGGGCCGTCTTCAATTGCCCCAGCCTTGGACCTAGGGGCTGCTTCACGGCCCCGGTTGACAACCTCGCTCCATAGAGGGCGGCAACCTAGGCAGCTGCGTCAAGCCAGAGAGGGCGTCCACCAGCTTGAGGGCCCCAGGGAGCTCCCCATGACACACGGGGGCCTGAGCAGGGCTGCCAGGATCTCTATCGCATCCGTCCACTAAGCTTACACCCACATTCAGCAAGGTCTAGGCACCACCTCAACCCAGCTGAGTTCCAATCTGTCGGCCAGGAAACTGTGGGATTAATTAACTTACAGCCTGATTCATGAAGCGAAATAGCGCCCGCAATGGCTGCGAAAACGCAATTGCGGGTGCAAAACACGGAATCGGCATTCAAGTACGAAATAGCGAAATCGCAAAAAAATAATAGCGACCGGAATAGCGATTACGCTGTAAAAGTCGCAGACTCCGGGAAGCCGAGCATTAGAGATAATAAAATAGCGACCAACCACGGAATCTGCGAATTGAATAGCGAAACGCAATATTGTCTCAATCGGCATTCATGAAAGAAATACATTAGCGAAAAAGCGCTAAATCGCACATTTGCGCGGCGCAATTTAAGGACAACTCAAAGCAGGTGGTAACCATAAAAGCCATGATTAACCAAATTTTGAAAAACTGTTAGCCAATCACCAACAGGTCCAGGCCTGACCAATCACACATAAGGACATTCAGCAGCAGCAATAGGCGTTCCACAATGCCTGGGATGTACATGGTGGTGAGGCGGCGAAGGCTACAGCGAGCAGCACGGAGGAGACGCATGAGGCAGGCAAGGATTTACCGGCAGCGGGTCACCTTGCTGGGGCAAACCAGAGAACAGATTTATGCTAAATACAGGCTGAATGGGGAAATGATCACCTGGCTGATACAAGAACTCGACCCCATCATGCAGCACCCAACAAGGCGAAACAATTCTGTGCCCACACATGTGCAGGTATTGTGCAGCCTGCACCTCCTGGCATCCGGCAGTTTCCAGGGCATAGTAGCCGCTGCTGGGGGGATATCCCAGCCCACCATGTCACGCTGCCTCCACACTTTTGTTGACGCCATGCTCACCCAGCTCCACCGGCACATCACATTTCCCACGAGCCAACAGGATTTGGACCTCACAAAACTACAATTTTATAATGTTGCCTATTTTCCCCATGTCCTTGGCTGCATAGACTGTACCCACGTAGCCATCTGCCCACCAGCTGGCACGGAGTATATGTACCGCAACAGGAAGTCGTACCACTCCCTCAACATACAGATGGTCTGCAATGCCAAGACCATCATCACTGACATTGTGGCCCAGTACCCAGGGAGTACCCATGACTCCTTCATCTTCAGGCACAGCGGACTCCACACACGACTGATCAGGGGAGAGTTTGGGGAAGGACACCTACTCGGTAAGTACACTTTGTCGACAATGTCACATTGCTATGAAGTAACTGCGCTGCACAGGCAATCAACATCTGCTCCTCTCATACAGGTGACAGTGGCTACGCCCTACGGGAATACCTCCTGACCCCTTACCTCAACCCTGCCACACCTCAGCAACGCCGCTACAATGTTGCGCACATCCGGACAAGGAACTGTATTGAAAGGACATTTGGCCTGCTCAAGAGCAGGTTCCGTATACTGCACAAGACAGGTGGGGCCATGTATTACAGTCCTGCAGCGTGCTGCCGCATTGTGGCTGTCTGTGCAATGCTTCATAACATTGCAACCAAGCGCCGGATACCAGTTGACATCTCAGGCAGTGAATCTGAGGGGGACGACCGGCCACCAGCACATGCGCACCATGCACGCGGGGAGAACCCAGCTGAAGGCCACAGACGTCGCAACCACATCACAGCTAACAATTTCTAGCCCACCCCCTTCCCCCACCCCACATATCACAATTGCATGCAAACTGTAATGATTACACAAGGCGTATGTGTGCACCAAAATAAATGTATTTGTTATTATCACAAAAAATAATGGGTCTTGGAAACAACTATTTACAAAATGCAGTATTCATGCATACTGCATGACACGGTCCATGGCAGGCTTAAGTTCAGCCTGTGCATGTGTCCCTGACACAATGTCATTGGCGCCTCCGGCGCACAATTTGCATGCGCCTGGGAGGCTCCTCCTCCTCCTGGGCAGCTGGAGCAGGCGTAGCCCTTGTGCTGCGCCTAGGTGGGGGGGCCTGCGTGGCAGAGTGGCTGCTGACACTGGAGGCACCCTCACTAGCATCATCACCCCCCACAATTGCCGGTAGCACAGGTGCGTGCAGTGCGGTGACGGCGGTGGTCAAATGCTCCAGCACCCGGGTAATATCTTCGCAGCACTGGACCAGTTGGTGCTGCTGGGTCAGGGAGCGCCGCGCAAGCAGGGTGGTGGCATTTGCCGAGACATAATTGGAGCGGCTGTAGGTGGACAGCCGGCTCAGCAACTGGTGGTGGCGCCTGCTTGCAACACTGCGGTGCTTCACCAGCGCTGCAGTGTTGTCTTCCATAGCTGCCGTCTTGCGGTCCATGGCCGCCGTCATGCGGTCCATCCTCTCCCCGACTCCAGCCACATTGCGGTCTATCTTATGGAGCTGGAGCTGGATTGCTCCCTGCTGCTGGGACTGCCGCTGGTGTATGCGGAGCATGCGCCGCTCCACGCTCAGGCAGGCATGGAGATGCCCATTGCCCCGCCTGCTGTTGGGCCGCTGTGTAGCGGATGTGGCTGGGCCAGATCTTATTGGCCGTGCTGCAGGTGTTGTTGCAGCTGGTGTTGCAGGTGCCGCAGCCACTGGAGGCACATTGGTGGGGTGCCTGGCTCTGGCAGACGGTGGGCCTGCAGGTGTTGATGCAGCAGAGGCGGGGGGCCTGGCCTTGGCAGCCGGTGGGCCTGTAGGTGTTGATGCAGCAGAGGCGGGGGGCCTGGCCTTGGCAGCCGGTGGGCCTGTAGGTGTTGATGCAGCAGAGGCGGGGGGCCTGGCCTTGGCAGCCGGTGGGCCTGTAGGTGTTGATGCAGCAGAGGCGGGGGGCCTGGCCTTGGCAGCCGGTGGGCCTGTAGGTGTTGATGCAGCAGAGGCGGGGGGCCTGGCTGCTGGTGTTGGCGCTGCTGCAGGGGCTGGTGGCTGTGTCTCAGGTAGGGATTCCTCCTCCTGGGCCTCCTCATCGATCAGCAGCCTCTCACTGTCACTGCTGTCTCCCGCACCTGTGAGGGTAAGTGGATACTCATTAGGTGCATGTGACTGTCAGACGTGCAGATGTTACATGCATGCTGGGTGTCATTCCCTGGGTGGCTGTGTATTTGCGCACTTTGGAACCTTTCTGGCCGCATTGTGGTACTACTACATTGTGGACATACTACGTCTCCCACAATGCTTCAGGGCATTTCCTGATGCACAACATAGGCATGACTAAGGGCCAATGAGTGAGCCTATTTGGTCAGGGGCGGTCATAGGGGACAGGGTCGCAGTCGCATGCCACTTACCTTGGGTGTCTTGGGTGGGGCGGGAGGAGTCCAGAGGGGTCACGCCAACACACGCCTCCCTCTCCAACGTGTCCTCTACCTGGTCCTCCAGGGGGGTGTTGGGTGGGACAGTCGGTCCACCACCTCCGGTGCCTGATGCCTCACCAAGGCGCTCCGCAACCCTCTCCTTGGCACGGCCTCGGAGGTCGTACCACCGCTTTTTGAGTTCCTCCAGAGACCTGTCCGCAACGCCCACTGAGTTCACACTGGAGGCAATCCCAACCCAGATCCTTCTCTTCTCCTGCTCTGGGACCCTCCGGGAGTTGGCACCAAACAGCTGGTCGTGGTTGGCCACCACCCCTTCGATGAGGTTCTCCAGCTCCTGTTCGGAGAATTTCAGTTTGCGCTTGCGGGCAGCGCTGTTGCTGGGGCCTGGCTGGGGTTCCTCCGACATGGCGGTCGCTATTTCGGCGGGGTTGTGAGTCGCTAACGGCAGTTTAGCGGCAGCTTTCGGTCTTCAACACTCGACTGATAGCGTCACTGTGTTGTTTGGGGGTGGGATTTGGCTGCTTCCTGGTTGTGATGTCATCACGGTGCTCGTAATGCGTCTTCCCGTTTTCCAGATCCCGCGAGATAGCGACTCGCATTCCCGATCCCACGGGATTGCGAGTCGCTATCCCGTGCGATCGGGATTGCGAGTCGCTATCCCGTGCGATCGGGATTGCGAGTCGCTATCCCGATCGCAGGTAGCCGGAAATAGCGATTTTTCTGCGTTTTTTGTCGGTCGCTAACGGCTTTAGCGCCCGCGTGCGAGTCGCTATTTTTTCCCCGAAAAGTACATGAATGCCGTTTTGCGTTTCCTCAATAGCGAGTCGCTATTAATCGCTATTAGGGACACGCAAAACGGCCCGTACATGAATCAGGCTGTTAATTTCCAGCACTCCCTTCACCTGGGAGGTATCATGGATGTAGCATGACAGTGTCAGAGGGCTAGCTATCGGTCGGATCAGTGTTTGGCAGTCAGAGCGCATAGCGAACGTGGCTACTCATCCATCTTGCTGCCCATCCCCTCCTGCTTGCCTCAATCTTGATCACCTAATAGAGGAATCTAATTTTTATACTTGATAATCATCAATTCCTGATTAAAGAAGAGAACTATTTACAGGAGGAGTACTTTTTCATATCAATGATAACCTAAAGAAATGACCTCAAATTCCACACTTCTTACGTAGAGTTTAACAATCAATCTGTCCATAACATACCACTAGATCATTTGTCTTTTTAAACCTCTTGATTTATTGCCAGCGCAAAGGCATAAGGCCTACAGAACAGGCCTCAGACACTTCATGCTTGATTAATGAGACTTACCTCATGATGGTTTACAGCTCCTGTTAGCAAGGGACAGGTGTGTCAGCAAGATGACTAGCAGGACTTCAATATGATCTATAACATATTCATAAAAAGTGATCAGTAAAGTGTATGCATGCATAATTACACTTAATTGCTCATAGAGGCAATTGTGCTGCAAGAGAATCTCTAACATTTTCTCCCAAAGCTCTACCTTGTCTCCTGTGTTTTTTGTCACACATGACTTACTGACAAGTGTCTTTTGTGAAAAGTAAGAGTGAATATTTAATTTGGATCAAAGAAAGTCCACCACAAGTTATAAAGTCACTAACCTGTTAGCTCCAGTCAGTAATTTAAACTTGAGCTGAAACGCTGGTCCCTTTGGCCCAGAGCAGACAAGCTTAAACTAAAGAAAGTGTGTAAAGCATTTAGAAGTATCAAACAGTTAAAAAGTCAAAGACACAATAGAATAAAAATCCCCCTAAATGTATAAAAATAGAGGAAAACTAGTAAGCACAGTGACACTAAAATGAGAAAAAATCCAATGAGGGGGACAAGAGATATGATTTTATTAAATGCAAGTGAAAAGGCGGCAAGAAAAAGTAAAGCGCCAATTGCAATCCATGGACACAATTGATCAGTACATGAGTGTACTTTAAGGTGAACAATGAGGAAGCACACTTCAGATACACAAACTCTGTTCATCCTGTCAGAGAGTTTACCTTGTGATTTAATCTCAGAAATTGAAGTCGAAATCCTGCAGCACGGTAAGGTTGCAGGCTGTATCTAATAAAACCTACCAATGTGAGATATCCCATAGACAAAGTCCCAATGAATCCATTGGTTTATGCCAGCAGAGCTCAGAGCGGAAAAGTTCATACCCAGAGTAGTACTCTTGTCGGTTGAAAACTTTATGGTCCTTCAAAATCATCATGTGAGAAAAAGTAGCTGAAACTCTTTGCTGAAGAGGTCCATAAAATTGTATACCTTCTTGGTGAGGGCCCACTGAAATTGATTTGCTATTGAGGAGAAGCTCCAAGAGGGAAAAATCAGTTTCTTCAGCCCAGTAAAGTTGAGCCTTAAGCAGATTGGCTTGGGTGGTTGGTCCCAAACTACTTGAGGTCTGGATGTCCCAAACTTTTCTAGCTCCCAACTTTTCAAAGTTATGCGGAGATGTCCAATTGGACACCGCCATGGGTCCCAGGAGCTTAGGGACAGGTTCTTGGGGGTTGAGACTCACTGCAGCAGAGTTCACCAGGCAGGTCCTGTCAAGATCCTGTTGCAATTTCATAATTGGAAACTTTAGGAAAATGCCTTTTGTGGATTGTTTTTCCCTATAGTCACACAAGGGCTTAGCCAATTGACCCTAGAAGTCCGCATCTTTGTGCTAGGTAAAAGTGGTAGCAGGTCCAATCCTTTAGCTCTCTTCATATATCTCAAAGAGCAGGTGCAGTCCTTCTTTTGTTCTCCCATAGTCCCTGAGAGTGTTCTGAGGATTGTGCTTTTTGGTGCACATTTATGGATGACACTAGTGGGTGGAGGTGACTCCTAATTTCTCCTTAACAAACGAGGTAAAAGTTCCTAGCAGCAGCTGCGGTGGACATGACTCATGGATGGCAGGGCGAGGGTGGCAGGGGGTGTTGGGGGCACGGGGGAAAGCAATAGAGAAAATAGTATGTATTCGCTTATCTTGTTACCGGTCCCGCATCTTTCTCTGGTCCTGCTCTCCTCCTGGGACAGGAAGCCGAGAAGAACTGCCAAGCTCCCCTGACCAATCACAATGCTACAATGCAGCACTGTGATTGGTAGGCACCCAGGCTCCCCTGACCAATCACAATATTGCAATGCAGCGTTGTGATTGCTTTTGAGCATCCTGGTTCGACGCTCAACCAGGGAATGGGGGCCAGGGCATATTCTCCATGCAGGCGGTAATTCAGCCTGCATGGAGAATGGGAAAAGTGTGCATGACTGGTTTGGGCGGCCCAAGAGGGCAGACCAAACAGTAATTGTGCACTTATGAGTGAGTAAATTGCTCCTCCCCGGTTCCGAGAGCAAAGCAGCCCCGCCCACATGCTGGCCTACAAAAGAAACATAAAGTGCAAAAAAATTCAAAATTAATATCATCTTGTATTTCCTTTACTGTGCACTGCACAGAAGCAGTGTTATGATGCACTTCTGCCATTGCGGAGGAACCACCACTGCCTAGGGGCAACCCTCCCCACTATTGCAGCAGGACCTGTTTGCTCTACTGTAATCAATAGCACAATGTACCTTACTGCCAAAATCCAAAAGGGGAAACCCTTCTGAGGTGGCATGGTGAACAAAACAATTATGACTGGTATGAGGTCCCCAATTTTTACTAGCAGGTGAGATTAATTCAACATTCCATCCATCACATTTTTAATACTTCAGAGAGACACCCCTAAGTGTGATGAGTGTGCCCAGGCACGGGCCCAATGCTCACTGTGCAAGTGAAACCAAGTTAGGACCAACTGAAGACTCCCAACTAGAGCGAAACTGGTCTTGGGATGCTTGTTACGGTTGAGGGAAAACCTGGTCTGGCAGTTCAGGCTAGACTGTTACTGTTGGAGCAGGGTCTGGACTGATTTGCAAATGACTGGCTCTAAAATGTATTGACATGGTGTGTGTTGTACCCTACACATAGAGACACTGGTAGCCATGTTGTATATTTCAAGTCTTCTTTATTTGTTGCAAGTCAGGGTAGTATCAAACATAGTTCATCCAGCTCAAGTCAGATACTAGCTATGTACCAACCCACCAGGAGCAGCCTGCCTAGCTGCTCAGCCTATCTCCACACAGGCACCCAGGCATTCAATTTATCACTGTCACATCAACATTCCGTTACCATTTCTCGCTCTCGCGGAGCAGCTAGGAGGACCTAGGCTGATTACATATACATGTAATAGTTAGGATATAACATTATCACTTTCCTTTCAATAGAAACAAAAATTACAAATCTAAAGAAGAGAACTATACACAAGAAGGCAGTAATGTTTGTAACACAAAGCAAAACATCTCAAGCGAGTGAACAATACAAATAAAGAAAGAAAATGGCTAAAATACAACATCAAAATATATGTGCGTCAATATCCCCCATCCTCCCATGAAAAATTATCAAGACATTTCAAAGCATCAATAAGATATACAATCACAGAAAAGGTTAAAACTCAGAGAAAATAAACTAAAAGTAACTTTGCCAGAGTAGAAACACTGCGTACCTTTAGGAAGGAATACAATTGTCAAGCAGTAATAATTACCAAGCAATAATAAAGAAAATTGACAAGTAGTAATAAATACCAAGCAATAATAAATACCAAGCAAGCATTAACCCCATTCTTCCCAAAAAACATAGGAAAATAATGTAGTGAAGGGTGGACACACCCCATGACTAACACCCGAGGCCAGAAACAGACAACAAGGGTGAACTAACACCAAAAACCACAGATGTATCACAAAATAGACCACATAGAGGGTACACACGGTGAGGCGCAGGGCGACATACACACAACAACATCTGAAGCGCGGGGCGACTTACATAGGACAGCTCAAGTGATGCGCGGGGCGACTTACACACAAGACAACAAAATGTGATGCGCAGGGCGACTTACACACAAAACTGCAACATGTGATGCGCGGGGCGACTTACACACATACAAATGGACAAGACGTGCAGCGCAAGGTGACTTACCAACACATCAGACCAAACGTGCAGACCAAACATGCAGCGCAAGACGACTTACACACATTGATCACAACACAAAACCATATATCTAGCATAACCACAACACATAGTGGTGGGAAACCACCACCAAGACTAGAACCACCCTCATGTAAGGGAGTTTAATTTAAATCCTGCCTAAGTGTAAAGAGGCAAAAACAGTGGCATCACTAAACTTTTCTAAAAATGAACTAAAACACAGTGTAATCACGTCAAGTGAGCGACCTCTCACCCGAGTTGTCCTACTCTGGGCACACACACAGATATAGTGCAACTCACCAGAAACTTGTTAATCACAACAAAAGAAGCATATAACACCTTTGCATTGCAAAAATACAAACCAAAGATGACTATAGCCCCCAAAGAAGAACACAAAAACATATAAACACACAAAAATTGTCTCTTGTGTTTTTTCTCCCGTGGCTCCTCACGTAGCGTGTGACTAAAGTGATCACATCCTGCACAGGGATATAGAACAAAGTTGCGGGCAGGAGAAAGTCAACAAATGCAAAGAAATACCTTTTCTTTTTCCTGACCAGTCCGGTGGGACACACCAAAGCAGTGGAACCCATAACTAGGCGTAGCAGGAAGTAGCAGATCAAGACCTGCACTGTTCTGCAGACGACAGACAATCCATGATGACAAGTGCCAATCTTGCCGATGTCAACACTGCAAAGCTGTCGATGACAGAATGAACTCCATGCACAGTGAAAAACGTGTCTGGCGAAGCACAACAGACACAGCCTACAGCCTTGGAGAAATACATCAATCCCAATATGGCAGCACGCTGTGTCACGCTGATGCAAAGTGGTTCACGGTGCGTGCGTACACCAAAACATCCGAAGAAGTGAAGAAGTTAGGCGAAGACAGGCATCACAGAGCGTCATGAAAAGCTGGAAGTCATAAGGTCTGCGTCATCATGCAGATAGGAGTGCACGTGCTAATATTGACGCGCGCCAGCTTTTAAAAAAAAATAAGAGAGACGGTTCAACTGGTGTGTGCAGCGAGATCGCTCAAAGGAAGGTAACAATCAAAGACGAAAAGGGGCTCACCTCCAACGTACTCTATAATGGTCTGATGCATATACCTGACTTGGCCTAGGTGCTCCATGCCACTGTACTTGTAAAATTAAAGGCAGGGAGCAGGTACCTTGTCAAAACACAAAAAATAAGTTGCAATCCCAATCCAAACTCTGGCATCGGCATCCAAAACACAATGGCACATTGTGCAGATGTGTGCCAATCCAATACACATTCAGAACATTGTTGAAGTGTAGAGTAACATTCACCTCGAATTATCAGTAAGAAATAACATCCTTTAAGTGACTCTGGAGATCGCTGGTGGACCGCTGAATTTAACGTGTAAAACTGTAAACACAGTTTAATCATTTGATTGCTGTCCCAGACAATGAGAAGGGTAAACCAGCTCCAATGTAAATAACAGCGAGTGATTTGGGATACTCCTCACACCCACTGCTTATGTACACCATGTTCATCCAAGGCACAAAATGAATATAGCCACTTAGCTCCTATGTGGCACCTGTGAATTACATTCACTGAGTTAGTCCATAACTCACATCTGTGCAGCCACAATTCCTCTCGCCATAGAAACATCCATGCGGCATATAAAAAAGGATATGGGAGAGTGAAACATAGTCCAGATATACCCTAATGTACAGACCATACCTCTGGTCAACTCCAAGGAGCAAGTTCGGGCTGGTCAAACACGCTGGTAGGGTTGTCCATTAACATGGACACTGGTGTGGCTGGCTTGCCTGTTGCTCCAAACAAGACGCTTTTTACTTTGTTACGGTTGATTTCTTCTGTCTTGTTACTCAAGCCCTTGTAGACTCTTGGTTTCTGTAATTCCTTTTAAATTCTCTTCATTTCTGTACCATTTTTCAGAACGCTTGAGTCCAGGTCTGCTCGTCACCAAAATAAATTGTACCTTATACATAGAGACACTGGTAGCCATGTTGTATATTTCAAGTCTTCTTTATTTGTTCCAAGTCAGGGTAGTATCAATCATAGTTCAGCCAGCTCTAGTCAGGTGCTCGCCATGTGCCAAACCCACCTGCCTAGCTGCTCAGCCCATCTCCAACTCATCCACACAGGCACCCAGGCATTCCATTTATCACAGTCACATCAACATTCCGTTACCAACTCTAACTCTGGCTGAGTACCTAGGAGGACCTAGGCTGATTACATATAAAAGTAATACTTTGGATATAACAGTGCACGATAAAATAATTGACAGGAATATGGCCCCAAACTATTACCAGTGGCTGAGATTAATTCAAGCATTCCACCCATTGTTTTGTGTATACTTCAATATAATAGAGAAACACTTAATTTAGAGGTAAATATATTAATAGGGAAGCACCCATACCCTCCCCAAACGTATTATCAAACTGGTAAAGCCTAAGGAGGTACAGATGTTTTTCCTCTCTAATTCACAAGTAAAATGTATCCAATTTAGGGTCAATGTAAACCTAGTACTGAGGTATTGTAATGTTAGTGGCATTCCTAACCCTGCCTACTAACCAGGTTTGTCTTAATTTCTTCTACATAAAGGACAATATCCTGGTTGTGTCACCCTTTATAATTAAGTAGTTGTAATGTTCATAGAACTCTAGGCAGTCAGGGGTCTTTTGCAGCCTTAGGGCACTTTAAAAGGAGGTTGGAAGATCATCAGCATTAGCTAGAATAGAGAACACGTTCCAATCCTAGTTTTAGTGGATTGGAATCAGTTTTCTTTAGTTGGCAAATGTGATTAGCCATTTAAATGTTAAACAATAAGTATACTAAGATACATCCCTATTTAAACCCTTCCTGGACATCCGCTGTCAGTGTGGATGTTCTCAGGACTACACTGAGAGAGGAGTTGGTCATTGTTAGCCACCATTTTTCTTTTTATTTCTGTCTCTCAAGAGAGGAGAAGTAGAAGACGAACAACAATAAATTACACCAACAGTAAGTAGTACAAATTCTAATAACAATAAAGTGTATTGCTTAATGTCAATACGATTTACTAATATATAACGTGAGGACTAGAGTCTGTTTTTAGACAAATATTAAAGGTTTCAAAGTAATATATGAAGAAGAACAATAACAGCATTAACAATTACTACTACTACTGCTAAAGGAACAGCAAAAAGTACCCCCACGAAGAGACATTACACTTCCAATATTACAAATACTGTTAACAGTGATAAATTGTAGATTAGAATTCACTTTCAAAAATACCAATAGAAAGTTGATGCATATATTGTCATGTCAATTAATAATTTAAGTAGTGATTAAATGTAATGGGACATTAATAAAATCAAGGATAGGAGTGATGAATTGATGAGATTAAAAAAGTAAGAATCTTACGTGTCAAGTACAAAGCTACAAAGTTAATACTATTTCGGCTGCGGTTACAGACACATTACATAAATCTTGAGATGGAACATACGCATTTTCATTTGACACTCTTTGTTTCTCTTCACAAGGTACTGCCAAAGTGAAAAACATAAAGTTCCCTGGAGATGCTTGACATCTAAACAAACGTCTAATAATAAAGTAAATCAGATTGGCCTGACCTGCAGAGTACACCCTGACATTACACTGATCATCATAGCTTTACGACTGATAGCTTCTGAAGAAAAGAATAATAAGGTGTTAAGATGGCTAGAGCACTGCAGAAGCCGAAAGGGAATCATAAATACATTTCTATCTACGAATGACGTCTTATTTTTCAGATTCCAGCTATGCTTTGTGAAAAAAAAGAATGAAACCATCAGTCACTGTGTGTTCTCCCACATGTTCAGTCAGCGCATAGCAACAGGAGCAGCAGAAACTTGCTGAGGGTTTCCTCCACACTCACATGTGGCATAGGCAGAAGACACAAACACGTAATGTCCCTGAAATTAACAATTTGCAGACCTTGTGTCAGAAATATGCATATTTCTAAGCCAGGGGAATAGCCTCTGTATATATTTCGGATAATATACCACCAACATATCAATACAAGGATTTTGTGTGTTGCTGATCATTTCGATGACCATGCATGAGGTCAATTGCCGAGCGCCTTTATAAAGGGACAGATTTTTGGGTAACCTCTATTATCGTTATAATGTACTCAGTTATTTCATAATTTGAGGATGTGCAGCCTCTCTGTTGTTTCTCTGTGGCACTACTGTGACTGCCTCACTTAGTATGTCCTCTCAGTCCTGGGAGTTTTTCTGTCACTGCAGACTCTGGTAAGCAAATTGCCTGAAAGCTTTCTACGTGGTCCATCTTTTGCACCAGTCGCTGCTCTCCTAATCGAGTGGACATGCATCTTCCTTGATTGAGGTCGCTCTGGGAGGTGAGGGATCAATCAACAGGACACAGTTCACTAATCACAAGTTATTGCAAGTGGGTAGTAATGTGTTTTTCTTATTACAGGTGTATTCTGCGATTGAATTTCACATACAATAAGACCATAATATATGGGCCCGATTCACAGAATTAACTGAAGGCAAAATCCTAAACTTACCACTTTTGGTATTCACAGAATGCACTTACTACTTTTGGTATTCACAGAATGCACTTACTACTTTTGGTATTCAGAGAATACGGCCCAGAGGCGGAGCTTCCAGCTTGGAGGTAGAGCTTCCGCCTTGGAGGTGGAGCTTCCGGTCTGGAGGCGGAGCTTACAACTTGGAGGCGGAGATTACGGCCCAGAGGTGGATCCGTCCATGGCTACATCTCCACCACTGGCAGGAATCCCCACCTCCGGGCCGGAAGCCCCGCCTCAGGGCCAGAAGCTCTGCCTCCAGGCCGGAAGATCCGGCCTGAGTGCGGACGTAAAGTTAATAGTTGTAAATCCATTCTGTGAATACCAAAAGTAGTAAGTGCATTCTGTGAATACCAAAGGTAGTAAGTGCATTCTGTGAATACCAAAAGTAGTAAGTTTAGGATTTTGTCTTAAGTTAATTCTGTGAATGGGGCCATATGTTCTTGAATGAAGAGATTGAGCACTTTCCAGAGTTGTGCTTATATGTTTGCAGTGTTGGTGTAAACACCACAGGCCTTATTACGATGAGGCCCGGAAAGCCTCCGACAACAGGTCGGAGGCTCTCCAGGCCCAATCGCTGTTTCAATTCTGACTGCCTAATTGAAATTTAGGCACTTGGAATTGAAACTGGGCGTTATTCCGGCTGGATTCTGACAGGCTCAAGTCGTAGACTGGCCCATAATCCCAATGGATGGCGTTTTTGTCATTGGGATTACAATGTTCCGTTTCCGACAGGCTTTCCATGACGGGCTTTCGGACATGGAAAGTCTGTAAGAAAGTGAATTTAGGAGCCCCTAGCAGGGCCCTCTTTCTCTTAGCGGCCTCCGGTTGGGGGCAGAGGGGCATCCATGGTGCACCCCTGTTAATCCCTGCACCGTGTGGCAGGCACCTTAAGGTGCCTGCCACACGGTGCTGGCATTAACACAATCTACCATTTCTTTATGGGAGCTTGTGCCATGGCTGCAGAACAAGCTCCCATAGAGAAATGGGAGTCCGCAACCAAACCATGGACAGTCGCATTGTAATTGCGGTGTTGGGACCTCCGAATAGAGGTCGGTCAGTCCTGAGACAGTGACAGTGTCGGTTGAAGGGAAGTCAGACCGACATCATAATAGACTCCCCACTCTGAATATCAGATATTCTAATATTCTGCCATTGATCTTGGAAAATGCCTCAAGGAGAATTACCCATTTAGTCTCTGCTTATTCTCCTGTTAAATGTAAACCAAATGAATGCTACATTTTATAGGACGCCAAGCTACCAAATGCAATGTCTAAACTACCTTGACTCCAGTCAAAGAGATTCCCGGAAACATAATGGGAACCCACGCTTTGAAATTACAAGGGGGACATAAAATTGGTGTAAACGCACTATCGAATATTCCTAATCGAACATGTGCCGTCCAACTGGCCATTTCCATGCTCTTTCAGCACCTCCCATCATGAGAGGTGGCACAAACAAGGAACATAAGATAATAAGATCTCCTTACATAGTGCTCAAGACAGCCACCAACTCTGCATTTACTGCTGTCTTCCTGCGCAAAATAAACCATGAGACCAAGAAATGCTACCCAAACGTATAACACAACAACACATGGAACAGAGGCTATCACAAACATTTACAACAAAAACACAAATAACATCTGAGTTACCAAATGAGCATACACGTTAGACATAATGGGTGTAAGTTTACTAAAACATATCACATCCTGAAATACACAATTCCCTTAGAGCTATTTTAATTGGCTAACAATGCGCACTCGTAAGAACTCTGTGCTCTGGCTGAGCAATGGACAACCCTTCACCACAGGGCAAAAAAAACATTGGCAAAGCGAAAAGGTTTCGCGTTTTTCTGGTGACTGGCGGTAGTTAAGTCAGCCGAGCAAACCTATTTCTTTGATTCCAGATATTCTAAGTGCTGCCATCAGTACAGGAAAAGTAAAATTCCAAGTACAGCAATGCAACAAAATGAAACACTACAGGCAGAGCAACATTTAGCTAACACGCTTGGACTAGCAAAATAAGGCTTTCTGTTTTTGGTAATCTTGTTACTACAGCGCTGATTGATTTTATTATGTAGAGGTTATGTAGAGAAGTATGTACAAACTGCATATATGAAAGAGGAAAACAAAGACTTTGGATCACTAGGAGGCAAATGTTTCCCCTTTTCTTTATCATGCCTATAGGAAAGTCAAAATTAAAATTCCAGGACTGAACCAGACCTCCAACAGAGCCAGCAAAATATGGTAGGTCTGGATAAAAGGAAGTAGGGCATATGTGGTGTGCGACATCTCGAGGTTACCATCTCCGCCCAGAATTAGTAAGATTTCACAATGGAGTTTCGCCACTATAGTGGCAAGGCCCCAATGCAAAATCCATGTTGAGATTTTCCAAACCACCCACTTCAGAACTTGTGGTGCTTTGTGTGAGATTTTATCCCCCAAAAAAACACAATGCAGCACATAGCGCGAAACACTAGAGAGCAGAACTGTGCCATATTTTAGCGGATACGGTGCATTTCTTCTCTATCCCTAACTTCCCGTGCTGTGTCACGTCAAAGTTTGAATAGTAAATGTCGCCCTCCTTCCCTGTTCTGTGGGTCCTCAGCTAAGTGCTGCCTAATGCACAGCTGTAATATCTACTGCAGTGGTGTAATGAACGTTGAGGGGGCCCCCCTGCAAGGTACATTGACGGGGCCCCTCGATGTGCTGAGGTGGCACCCTTCAGCTGAGGCCCACCCGCACTGCGGGGGCTGCGGGGGCCTGTGTTTTGCCACTGACCCACTGTTCTCATGAGGCACCTTTTGGTATTTACGCTTCGGAAAAAGTGCTTCAATTACAACTTTACCATTATATATCTTTATGAAACGTATAAATGTTTACCATTAGAGTGAATAAACACATCTTCTGTTCTCAAATAAAATCAAGACTCCTTGGGGTCAGCAGTATTAGTGCCGGCTGAGGGGGTTCTTCTCTGTGCTTGTCTTCTCATTTTTAAGGAGACTGCCATTGGTTAGAGCCAGCATAATTTGTCATATGTGCATGCCCACTGTAGATAGATAGAAAGAACTTTGGGGCATATTATCAAGGACGGCGTTAAAATTATCGCCGGTTTAGTGACAGAAAACTGCTGCTAAAGCGGCCATAATGGGCTTGATATTATGCCTTGGAGAATTCTAAAAGAAGCCCATGTTCACACCAGAACATGGACTACTCTTGGAATTCTCAAGGGCATATTATCAAGCCAATAATCGCCGCTAAGCGGCAGTTTTCTGCCGCTAAACTGGCGATCATTTTTAAAGCCGTCCTTGATAATATGCCCTGTGACTCAGTTATTACAACCGTCAAAGGTCACATCCATAAAACATTTAAAATGTTAACACAATCTTTTCCTGTAGGACAATACTGAATGATAAATAGATTTGTTTTACTTATTAAAATTGCATCATATGTTAAAAATAGTAAAAAAAGTTACAGAGCATGTAATCATTTGCTGCCATACAAAATATAATGTGACGTGCACCTTCACAGTAATACATGTATAAATAACACCAATAATACATTATCCATGATAAAATAAATTAGATTAGGCCTCACAAAAATTCAATACAAAAATTGGATATAAAGGTTTTTCGTCTACAAGGATAGTCATGTGAACATATAGGTAATAGCTGTCCATTCTAAAACATCTTTTTCGTTTACATCGGGCAGCTTCTAAAACATTTGCTAATAACCGGAACAATTGAAAAGGCAAAAAATAAAATCAGCTTTTGGGATCGTAAGGGCTACATGAGTGCAATGTGTAGTACAATTTTAAATTCTATTTCGTTTAAACCATGCAGCTCCAATGCCCACTGATCCTTGCATCCAGTATTTGCAAGATTTTCTAATCAATAGTATCTGAATTGTTGACACCTCAATCTTCTTGCTGGGGCAGACGCCAGTAGTGTGCATTGGTCAGGAAACTGATGTCAGAGCTTAAATCGAAGGTGTAGAGTAACCAGCTCATGTGAAGTCATAGCCACCTCAATATCACGCTTTTTCTTTGCAAATCCATCAAGCACTCCAGTCCCCATTATAGACAGACTGGCTTTTTTGTTATTTCAAACAGCATTCCCCCTGTGGGGCCATTGGAGGCCTTGTTTTGAAAGCCCAGGGCCACTCCTGGTGCCTCTGCCACTTGTCTCCATTGCCCTGAGGTTAGTTGCAGCAAACAAAAGAAGGCTTCAGGAGGGAGAGGAAAAAAAGAATGGATGGATTGAAAGAGGAAGTTTGCATGAGGAGACGAAGAGAGGGGGCTGGTTTAAGCAGTTTTGCTACTGCTGCTATTGGTTTCCCAGTGTGGCCCTGTCCCCACCTGACTTTTTTACCAAGAATATGACACATCTTCATTACCAGTTTACCATATGCAGTTCTTTGATAGAACTGTCCATGCCAAAGCTCATAACTTTTCACAAAAATACACAAGCATGGACACAGACATCACATAAAGGATCATGTTAGCATGCCTGGACTTTTACTCCAAAAAGTGCCTTGTGGGAGTTGTAGTTTTGTTTCACTACAATGGGACGAAAGAGACTAAATATCAAATTCCAATGGTTTATAAATATTCACATAACTGGATGAATCTTCAAATGGAATATGTAAAGTAAGGTGCATAAAGGGAGTAAGGGAACAAATTTCCTCCCTCTGTGGGAGTATGGAATAGAGCAGGATGAGAGGTGTCATACTTACCAACCCAACCTAATTAGGTGGTAGGTTACAGCTTTTTAAACAGCTCTACTCCTTACATCTTTACATCTCACATTATATGTCTGCTTTAAGCTCCGGACAGTACATAGACATTCACTGTTCATGTCCAGCAAACATGATTAGACAAGAGACCAAGTCCCTGGAAAGGTTAAGGAGTTGTTTGAAATCATTAAAACTAAAAGCCAACTAGTCAGGGCCAACTGCTTGCTGAGCAAATTAAACGCTATGCAGGTGTAGCCTTGCAGTCTGGCACTGCTATGCAGCTCTGGTGCCATCAGAGCTCTGTAAGAAATTGGGGCTCTATTTGGTAGTGGATTGCACCCCAAGTATGGACCCTCACTCTAGTTAGGGTGAAGGAGTCACACAGCTAAGATAAACCCTGCTCACCCGCTTGCTAGTTTGGCACGAGCTGTCAGGCTTATCTCAGAGGCAATGTGTAAACCATTTGTACACACTACACTACGAAAGCATTACACACCAGTTTAGAAAAATAAGCACTATTTATCTGAATAAAACAAGACCAAAACAACAAAAATCCAACATACACAAGTCGAAATTTCACTTTTAAAAGATTAAGCAAGTTTAGTCTATTGAAATCAATGGATGTGTTCATTTTAGCTCAAAGTACCTTAGATGCATCAAAAATCAAAGACAGTGCAATGTGCAGGAGAGCTGAGGCATCGGAAAATCAAAGCAATGGGTCTGTTTCTTACTGTCAGTTCCTTACTGGCGTGGAAGGTGATGCATCGGTTCCTTACTTCTAGGTAGCAAAGGAGATTTGTTGGTTCCTTACAGACAAGGGACATGAATTGTCAGTTACATACTGGCAGGGGAGGTGGTGCATTGGTTTATGGACATGCCGCCTTGTTTCCTCACTGCAGTGTGGTGTTGATGAAGAATTGGCTTCGAGGGACGATGCGTCAAAAATTCAGGCATGCTGCGTCAATGTAAAAGTGGCAATGCAGGTGCTGCATTGATTTCACAGATGCGAAGCTGGCATTGCGTTTATTCCACAGCCGGGAAGCAGATGCTGCCTCAGAGTAGGAGCGGGTGCCACAGATGTCAGTGAAATGAGGCTCGAGACTCACGCTGTGACAAATCTTTTGACACGCTGCAATGGCGAGCTGGGGCCTGCAGTGAAACCCATGGTTGACGCTTCAAGCAGGAACCATGCTTCGGGGCAGGCAGTGGCGATGCATCGATCTTTTGCTGTGGTGCATCAAGAGAACAGGCCAAACTTTCAAAAAAGGTTGTCCAGGTGCTATTCTGGGGAAGGCTCATTTTATATCTAAAATGAAAGGTATAGCTAACTGGTTTAAATTATTTAAATCAGTGGAGAATAAACAGGTGATTTTGGATCACCTGGAGAAGATCAACTTGACTACTGGCTGCACTTTTACCTTGCAACTATGGCAGAATTATAATAACATGAGCAGTAAAACAGTCCGGGCTGCTAATATGAGAAGGATGACATGGTTCAGTAAATGGATGATCTACTGCACTCCGGATAGGCTCCATAAAATGTTCACCTCTGCGGATCACAGGTGCTTTGGATGTGGGCGGGTAGTGGGGGATTGGCTCCATGTCGGGTTTACATGCTATCTTCTGGGAAACTTTTGGCAGGACATTTTTTCTGAAGTCAAGACAATGCAATTACTCTTCTTCCTAGCCCTTCCACTGCCCTTTTTGGCATAGTGGAGACAAGTGAAGATTTGACTGTATGTCAACTTCAATTTACTTTTATTGTAACTTTAATTGTCATATCACTTATTTTAGCTACGTCCAAGGTGGTCCCGATGATATATCAATGGATTTTAAAAATTCAGATAGTCTTTAACGAGAATCTATCTATGCTAAAGTGGTAGGTTCCTTCACCAAACTGTTAAGAATTTGACGGTTTGGGAATTTGATTTTTCTTCCACCTATTATTTCATCAAGTATTGTTCTCTCATAATTCATGAGGTTTTTACATCTGATCTTGTTTCTATTTTCCTCTCCATTATGATTTTCCTTGCGCAATAATTATGTATGAAATGTCAGGATGATGGTTTTTCTGTCTTTAAATGGATCATGAATTATGAATATTGTATATGCGCAATGGGAGCTAGGCAGGTTGTTTCTTGTATTTTTTATTTTTGGACTCTGTAAAATTTTACACCTGTGCTACAAATAATTTTAAAAAAAACAGGCACTGGGAGTTGATGCACCGGTTTTCAGCAGACAGGCAGAGACACAGAATGGTTAAAGAGTACAGAGACTCAAAGCTTCAAATATCTATGTTTCCAATGGGATAATACACTGAAAAGATATTTCAAGGCAATCCCTATGTTACCCAATAAGAGACATGTTCCTTAAATAGTGAAAAACAAAATTAGCAGTATATCACTATTAGGATATGTAAAACACACCAGTACATATCCTACCTTTAAATACACTGCACCCTGCCTTGGGCCTACCTTAGGGGTGACTTACATGCATCAAAGGGGAAGGTTTGGGTCTGGCAAGTTGATGCACTTGCCAGGTAGAAATGACAGTTTAAAACTGCACTCACAGACACTGCAGTGGCAGCCCTGAGACATGTTTGCCATGCTACTTGTGTGGTTGTCACAATCAGTGCTGAAGGCCCACGAGTAGTATCTGTTTACAGGCCCTGGGTACACCTGGTGCACTCTACTAGGGACTTACTAGTGAATTAAATATGCCAATCATGGGTAACCCAATCACCAATACAATTTAGGCAGAGAGCACATACACTTTAGAACTGGTTAGCAGTAGTAAAGTGCCCAGAGTGCTAAAACCAACAAACACAGGTCAGATAAAACAAGAGGAAGAAGGCAAAAGGTTTGGGAATAACCCTGCTAAAATGACCAGGGACAACAAGCCCTAATTGATTTGAGGGACTGATAATACATCAACTACATCTGATAAAGCTGGTGCCCTGCTGCTTATTGCTTCTCAATGGCATTCCAGGTGAACTACAAAGACAGAAACCTGTGGAGACAATTGCATGGACCATTGAACTCTCTCAGTGAGCACACTTCTGGCGATAGCAGTGCTGCTGAGAAGAATGGAAGTTTGAAGTTATTCTCTTGACAGCATGCAGTATATGGAACTGAGGAGTTTGACAGTGAGACAGCTGTCTGCCATTTCCATTAATTTTCTGTGTTATATTGCAGATTCTTTGCAGCTTCATTTGCAATGTATCTCAGAACTCAGTACAGAAACAAACAATTATGTCTATGTCTTGTTGAGACTAATGTTTAGAAATGTTCACGTTCTACAGACCTTAAATCTCTTACTGTTTGGAGGAGCTTTTGTCTTAAAATTGAATCCTTCCCCTCACCCCAGAGTATTTTTTGATCGTGATACATTACCTTTGAATACTGCTTTTGCCCTGATTATTTACTTAATGAGAGGCACTGAGCGTCATTGACTCACTCCTCCCAAAATTCCTTGAGTATTTACGCTCCCTCCCCAACCTGCTAAAATCCAAATTTTGTTGTGGCTCATTGACACCTATCTTTGGGTAGCTGAGGCACGACTATTCCAGCATTATGGCTTATTTTCAAAGTCAACAAGCTGCCTTGTTGAGCAGGTGGTTATTGCTGGCACATTACTGCAAGGAAAGAAGATGCTAACTCCCCGGCAGAGATGGAAGGTCTGCCCAGGAACAGACTCTCTTCTTCCAGGTCCTAGTGATTTTCTGCAGAGACAAGAATTTAAGCAGATGAGGTTGGTAAGTTCATTCAGGACGCTCGAGTGGAACGCATGGTCAGGTAGGGCGTGCCTGTGGGCTCAAAAGCAAGTTTTATCAACTTGACTTAATTGCTTGATCTCATTCATTAGTGCAGCTGAGTATTTAATCTCACTCAAATGAAAGAGTAGGTGTGTGTCTCCATCAATAGATGAGGGGCAACAGATAATGCAAAGGCAGAAATATGGACTCTGTGTCTCTGTATCCTGAGTAGATGGAATATGAAACATAAAGGGGGCGAGAGTGGGCTAAATCCTCAGCAACTCAAGAAATGTTGACTGCAATGCAGTTTAAAGTGATGTTGAAGGACAGGAACTCAAAGGTTCTGTGCAAATCAAGGAGTCAAGAAAAGAGACCCTCTAATATAGCCCCTGATTCAGACTCTGATTCTGCTGGCAAAGGACCAAATACTTCTACTGATTCATAATGCAATACCGAATAGTATGTAGCACAAATCGTTGACCATATGCATGAGAATATGGGATTTCAAACGGCCCCTCATCAAGAAGAGGTGGAAGCTTTATTCCCTCACTCTTTGAAGACAAGCAATTTGCCCATGCCACTGTCATTGATCCGTACGTTTTTGAATAAGGTTTACACCTTATCAGACAGTGATGGTGTTATTCTTCATTACATAAAGGTTGGATCATTCTTGGCCCTGCTGAAAGGCAGGTTCACCATTAACCCAGATGACGGCACTCTGACTGATGCAATGGACACAAAAGTGGACATCCCACTCAAAAAATAACTTGCAACAAATAATTTGGGCTCTAGTTGGGTACTTATGTGGCTTATGCTTCACAATCCATTGTACGAGATTTTGAGATATGATCAGAAGTAGTCCAGGACAAAACAGACTGCTCAGATATTTTAGTTAAGATGGAAAACAAGCTAAATATTTAGCAAATGCTTCTTCACATATTATCATAGCAACGTCTCTGTCTTCAGGGTCTTCAGTTTTGGCCCACCACAATTTGTGGAGGAGGTAATGTAAAACATATTCTTCTGAAAAGTCTTTATTCCTCCAAATTCTGTTAGAGGGAAGGAAACCAGTTGGAGGAAATGCTAACTAAATTCCATACAACTTCGAAACATGCCCTCCCTTTTAAGGGATTATCCTCCAAAAACTCCAGATCTTAGAATATGGACTCTAAAGAAAGTTTGAGAAAGTATTTCAAATCCTACCAGTACTAAAGAAGGTAATTCCAACCTAAGTAGTTTTATAAAAGGCAGGATGAGTTCAATCGGGCATAACGAAGAAGCTCTCCTGACTGTGTTTTCCCTATTGATATGAAGGATCCAGCTGGGGTGACTATTAACATTTTGCAAGATCTGAGAAGAGAATGTGCATGATCAATGGGTGCCAAGTATTCTAGGAAACAGCTACCTGATAGAATTCAAGAATATTTCTCAGACCCTGACAGGAGAGAGTATCTGTATGCAGGAATTCAGGCTTTATTAAACAATAGGGCAATTATTCCAGTTTCACCTTCAGATCATGGAGGTGTTTACTTGACTTTGTTCTTAGTACAGAAGTCATCAGGAGACTAAAGACCAGTACTCGACCTGAGAGGGTCGAACACCTGGATAAGAACAACTCACTTCAGCATGCTCAATTGAAACAAGTGATACAGATTGGATCACAATGGGACTTGACTACCAGAGACTTGTAGAGTGCCTACCTGCACATTCCTATTCACCCCCAAACACCAGATGTGCAATGGGCCCATTTCAAGAGCACAGTAGGACGTTCCTTGGAGTTTGGATGCCCTCTCATGCAGGTGACGGCAGGCCTCTTTAATTCTTTTCTCCCCTTTCCACTTCTGAAATTCCCATTGAGGTTAACAACAGAGACTGCTATGATGATTCTTGGTGCTCGAGCATGGCCACTTTCACTTCGTTCTCATACTGACAATGATGGCTCATGACAATCCAACCATCCTCTCTCTCCCTCCTGGTTCTTCAGATTCATCATCTCAGAAGATTGCAGCTAATGGGTTGAAGATCGATAGGCAGGGCTCTTATCCAGGAGAGCTTTAAGAGAAATTAACTGTCTCCATTCAGGCCTCCAAGGTGAAATCCACTTTAGCTTTCCAGGACCAACTTCAGTTTAGCTTCTTAGAGAAAGAATTGGTTAAACTTTTCTAAGAACTTTTTTCCTTTTTTCTACTTGCAGAACACATGTATCACTCAAATTTATTGTATCTATTCCCAGCCCTGAAGAAGTCGCGGAGCAATTCTCCAATGTGCGACAAAACACGTGTCGGCTTGCTTGTTTCACCGTGCTTTTACGTTTGAAAAGGATTAAATGATTCAACTTGATACATTCAAGACCTTTTCCTTTCATCTCGAAGATACCTGTTGTTTTGTTGTTACATATTGTGATTACACGATCTTTACTCTTTTTTATGTGTGCTTAGGCAATTGTTTTTATATTAACAAGGGCCATTTCGCTGCAATTTTTTAACAAAAGGCAAAAATTTTGTGAAAATGACATTGCCCTGTTTACTGTTTAGGCGTATATACAACGTAGGGAACCGTGGGTGGAGCGCCAATGTCTCTATGGTCCTAACCAGCTCCCCGCGTCCTTCCGTAGCCGCCATTACTTTTCCACACAGGGACTTGCTAATATGCAGCTCTCCGTGGAGAAAAGCAATCTGCTTTGCATTTTAAAAGAGAGAGCAGGTTTCCCTGTTCTCTCTTTCAAAATCAAAACCAAGTTTGCTATGGCAGGCCAGGAGGTTTGGCTCACACCCTGCCATAGCAAACAGCAGTGTAGAAAAAAATCTTCTTTTAAGACAACAAAGGATTTTCAAGTCCTTTATCGTCGTTTTACAGGTAGTTTGCTGCCACGAAAGCGGCAATAATTTTAACGCCGTCCTTGTAAATATGCCTCTACGTTTTGGAATGTCGACAATCCTGTCTCCCATTTAAATAGCCACAAAGTATTTAGGGAAGTGCACACTGTGAAATGTGAAGCAGCAGTGTCTGATTGGGATCGATAAAGAATTGCCCATTGTTGACTACAGAGTCGGCAAATTGGACATGGGGTTTTATAACGCCAGTGGCTGTTGCTCGAGCTTCTCTTGAGGTTAATTTGAAGAGTTGTGTATTTCTTTTGCTCCTAATGTACACAGTGTTCTGTCGTCTCTTTTTGCTTTCTCCTCTGTCATGTAGAGGACTTTGGGTAAATATGACGGTTTCTGTACAGCCAGCACCTTTGAACCCTACCCCCAAACTGCTTACTGCCTGTTACCATAGTAACAGTTCATGGAACACTCAATTGAGCACACAGGTCACAAGTTCAGCACACAATGTTGCTAAGCCAAACTACAAGTGTGCTTCACTTTTAAAAATTTCAGCACAGCCTTTGGTAAAGACCTGGTAAAGAGTTAGCCTCGGTATTACACTTCTAGTTATAAACATGATTAGTTTCTTAGTAAAACCTTGAGCCCTGTCAGTTATTCTTTTACAAATTTAGGGTAATAATTTTAACAGCTTTCTTGTAAATATGCCCCTAAGTACTGTGTTAAAGTCACATGTGAATTGGGCGCGAAATGGTACAGAGACGCTTTGTAGCCTAGGAGACGGCCACCTTCCCGAGAATTATTTACTAATTGTTCGAGGAGTTCGAGGCAACTTAAGTCCGGGTATTGTCATACTCAGGATCTTTATTTTGATATGCAGGGTGTGCCTCGGTAGTCTCTGAAGCCTCGGTGGTGCTAGGCAGTGTCTTATTTGTTTTGTAATCATACGAACACTTATGGTGTTATAAAGTGATACACGCATAGTAGTTGTATAATTACTCAAGATTTATGTGCTTAAGAGTTACTTACATTATTTTTTGTAGGTGCACTGTAAAGTTGAATAGTTTTGATTTTAAAATATTCTCTAAGCAGATGATTATCACACTAAATAATAGTCAAATGTTGTCAGACAAAGAAGACGTATACACTCAGTTATTATTTTCTAATTATTCTTTAATAAAACAGAAATAAATAAATAGAAACATGACTTTCATAAAACACTTTAATAAACAAAACGTGAGATGGACTCCAGTGGTAGCAGCGATGTGATTGAATGAGGTGAGAGATTACATCATTACGAAAGGCAAGATCGTTTTTCTCACATGCACACTCAGGGTAGTGCACCCCACCCCTCCCGCAGAATCACCCTCAACAGGAGTCTGTAGGGCAGCGCTGCTCATAGGCTTAGGCTTATCGTATGGTATAGATGGTATTTAAAATGAGACAGAGATGTGACTGAATGAGGTCAAAGATCACAAATTAACATAACACTTGGCAATATTGCTTGTTCGCATGTGTGCAGTGTGCCTGATGCTTCCCACCCCTCTCGTAGGCCCGCGATGAAAAGGTGTTTGTAGGGAAGTGCCTGCTGGTTCAGATCTACAGTATGGTCCAGCAGGTCTTTAAAATGATTCAGAGATGAGCCAGAATGAGGTGAGAGATTACGTCATTATGCAGGACAATATCGTTTGTTCGCACCGCGTTTCATTGGAGGCTTTGTGCACCTAGGCCGCTCTGCTTACCTTTTGCAAACATTGTTTTTAGCACAGGTTACAACTTGAATTCTGCTTTGGATCTATACTGCAGACAGTATTAAATTCAGCCTTGATTTATTTATCTGCAGTGTGGACGGAAGGGTTCATGACTTGAAAAGAGAAAGAGAAGCAGTGTGAGAGAGAGGAAGAGAGAAAGAAAGAAAGAAAGACATTGAAAGTGTTAGAGAGAGAAAGTAATAGATGGAGCAGGAGAGGTAGTGTTGATACTGGAGAAAATCTTCGCAGCTCAAATTTTTGCCACCGGTGTGTGTCCAACCGCATGCCAGGTTATAGTGCACCCTCAAGTTTACTGATCTGAAAGATATTATACAATTAGTAATTGCAGAGTACATACAACTGCACACGTATATTTCTGCGTTATCCCTTTGAACACCCAGGCTACAGTATTACATCAACTCCCACTACAAGGAGGTGTCTGTGTGCTCTTTTCCTCCCAGGGTGCTATACCTCATGCACTCCCACTGCATAGTGGTGAGTAAGCATGAGCGCAAAATCCGTTACGCTCGCGGATTTTGCGAATTTTCAGTAAATTCGCGATCCGCGAACTCCCGCGAATTTACCGCGAATTCGCAAATCCGCGATCAGCGGATTCCGGGGGCAAAAGTTCAAGCCTTGCTGGCCTGTTGTAACTATTTTACGATGGCGCCGGCAAGCTGCCAGCGCCATCCTAAAATAGTTACTAAGTTAGCTTCAACAGGAAGCTCTAATAGATAAAATAAAGCAGGTGCTCCAGCACCTGCTTTATTTTATCTATTAGAGCTTCCTGTTGAAGCTAATTTAGTAACTATTTTAGGATGGCGCTGGCAGCTTGCTGGCGCCATCGTAAAATAGTTACAACAGGCCAGGCAGGTGTGCCTTCTTCCCAAATATACCATCGAAAATCAGCTGTGATGCTGGACAGAGGCCTTTGCATCCTTGACTTTCACGAGCGCAATCCTCGTGCTGTTCCTGTGGCCAGGAGCTTCTGTATCTTCATCTCCGACTCATTCATCGGCCCAAAAAACAATCGTGAGCGTTGTCAAGGCTGGGCAGATGTGCCTTCTTCCCAAATATACCATCGAAAATCAGCTGTGATGCTGGACAGAAGCCTTTCCATCCTTGACTTTCACGAGCGCAATCCTCATGCTGTTCCTGTGGCCAGGAGCTTCTGTATCTTCATCTGCTGCTCTGATCGGTCTCTGACCTTTTATACACACAAGAGGCATGTGCACTCGCATGGAAGCCCCGTCTGTTTGGCCCCGCCCACACACTCGCGGTGTGCACCGTCTTCCCGCCATTTACCCACTATGATAGCTCACTCAAGGGACCCCTGCGCCCTTCGGCGCGATTGCATAGTAACACACACCTGGTCGCTGTAGACAACTCTCTGGCACTTTAGGCATCTGTAGTGTAGTAAAAGCACTATACATTTACCCAACGAGGTAGCACTTACTGATTATCCAGTAGAAAGTACTCCAGTTGAGTAGAGGTATGGCACAAAACGGTGGCATCTTCTTGAATAAATATGAAGGGCAGGGTTCATTCTGGCACGATGGTCCTGGCACAAAAATTAAACCTCAACCGGAAGCACTTACAGATATCAATTAAGCATGTGCCCTAGTTGAAGCTTAAATTCAGTGACTCATTCATCGGCCCAAAAAACAATCGTGAGCGTTGTCAAGGCTGGGCAGATGTGCCTTCTTCCCAAATATACCATCGAAAATCAGCTGTGATGCTGGACAGAGGCCTTTGCATCCTTGACTTTCACGAGCGCAATCCTCGTGCTGTTCCTGTGGCCAGGATCTTCTGTATCTTCATCTGCTGCTCTGATCGGTCTCTGACCTTTTATACACACAAGAGGCATGTGCACTCGCATGGAAGCCCCGTCCGTTTGGCCCCGCCCACACACTCGCGGTGTGCTCCGTCTTCCCGCCATTTACCCACTATGATAGCTCACTCAAGGGACCCCTGCGCCCTTCGGCGCGATTGCATAGTAACACACACCTGGTCGCTGTAGACAACTCTCTGGCACTTTAGGCAGCTGTAGTGTAGTAAAAGCACTATACATTTACCCAACGAGGTAGCACTTACTGATTATCCAGTAGAAAGTACTCCAGTTGAGTAGAGGTATGGCACAAAACGGTGGCGTCTTCTTGAATAAATATGAAGGGCAGGGTTCATTCTGGCACGATGGTCCTGGCACAAAAATTAAACCTCAACCGGAAGCACTTACAAATATCAATTAAGCATGTGCCCTAGTTGAAACTTAAATTCAGTGACTCATTCATCGGCCCAAAAAACAATCGTGAGCGTTGTCAAGGCTGGGCAGATGTGCCTTCTTCCCAAATATACCATCGAAAATCAGCTATGATGCTGGACAGAGGCCTTTGCATCCTTGACTTTCACGAGCGCAATCCTCGTGCTGTTCCTGTGGCCAGGAGCTTCTGTATCTTCATCTGCTGCTCTGATCGGTCTCTGACCTTTTATACAAACAAGAGGCATGTGCACTCGCATGGAAGGCCCGCCACAAATCCGCAGATCCGCAAATCCGCAAAATCCACGGATTTTGCGGATCCACGATCCGTGAATGCGCAAATCCGCGAATCGTGGATCCGCAAAATCCGCCCATGCTTAGTGGTGAGTTCTCATTACTGCGTACCCAGACTGCTGCACCCCATGCACTCCCAGTGTTTGGAGGTGAGTGCCCTTTCCTGCGCATCCAGACTGTTACAACCTATCCAATCCCACTGCCAGGAGGTGATTGTACATTCCTACGCACTCAAGTTGCTGCACACTATCCACTCTCTCCGCCCACAGGTGACTTCTCGTTGCTTTGGAAACAAGCTTCTCTGCTCACCTTGTGCCATCGACGTGTTTCAAAGAGGGTCCACCATGTGTCGAAGCAATCTTCTTATGCGTTGTTACGATGGCCACGCATCATCGCAGATTCCTCAAAAATTGAGCTTTGGAGGTGTTGGGGGAGACGCCAATTTATGAAACACAACCTGTTAGATAAAAAGGAAGATAAGATTGTGCGTTATTTGTTCATCAAAGGAGAGAAGAAGAGAGAGAGTGGGAGAGTGACTCTGAAAAGAATATTTGCAGCTCATCTTTCTGTCACCGGTGTGTCTTCCACCACGTGCCGGGACATAGTGCACCCTGAAGCTCCACATCTAAAAGATAGTAAAAAAAGATGTTATGATTGGTAATTGCCACTATCTTAATGTGGAGTAGAATAACATTGCCCTTTCACACACCTGCCCTCCCCCATTAAAAATACAACCATTTGTATGGTTCCAACTTGTTTAATGGGCTTTGATTTATGAACAATTGGTAGAGTAGTAATGTTTTCCATCCGGTTATAGAAAACAAGTGGTGCACAGTCATACACATGGTTTCAATCATCAATCCCGTGTCTGGGCAGGAATATTGAAGCCTCATGTGCTATTGGAGTCTATTACGTGCAGCAAGCGCGTAATAGATACCAATAGGCCATGGACGGAGCAATGCGCCAGCCTCTGGACAATTGTGTACAGTCTTTTAGAATAAGTTGCACGCAAAGGCCAATGGTTTAGCACGGAAGGAAATAGACATGCAAAAGCATGTGCGATTCGTTGATTAGGTTCATATCCCGGTTTTTTCACATAGAAAATGTCTCGAGCTACGTGAGCAGTGCTGTGCACTCCAATGAAGGCAGGAGCTGTACTGCGCACAGCAACGGAGGCGCAAGTCCTAAATGAATTGAGAAAGGAAAGGTTGTCAAAATAAGATGTAAATTTAAGTGTACATAGCATAAAAAATAAATACTCATCTACTTCGCTACACATGTGGGAACGACGGACATTTGACCGACTATAAAAACTTTCATGCTATTGGAAAAAAAATCCAAATGCAATAAGATAGGGTATGTAGGACTGCCTACGCCTAAATTGATGCTTCGCTTTCTTGTATCCAGTCTGCTGTATCGCATCTACTCCCTCCCGTACGCACCCAGACCTCACTGCTCACCTTTTTGTGGACAGAGCACCTTCTACATCATGCAGTCCCACACTGCCACCAAGAAGTCTCACATTTGGTGCTGAGTCTTGATATCGCTATGGCAAAGGACATACTCGTATACCCATCATCATCGCAGGTTCCTCACACGCTCAGTCCTTGCGGTACCACTAACTCAGTGACCAAAGAGGCCATGCACGTGGTGGTGGGCCCCCCTATATGGTAGTTCGGGCCTACATGAGGCGTCCGAACCACCAGGACGGGCCATCACAGCGCTTGCGATGGGAGCAACTCTAAAATGGCGACCGGTCTTTTTTATTGGTAGGAACACATGTGTTGTGATGCCTGTGCTAGATGGGTGTGATGTGGGTGTATACCAGCCATGAGGGAGTGTGTGTGTGTGTGCTCTTCTTACAGCTAGACCTGGAACTAGCAAATCACTACAATCAAAATCTGAGTCATGTAGCGTTGATGTGTTTTCCTGTAAGCGGAGTGAGCTGGCCTGACATATGCCAGTGCTGCGCAAGGCTGTGAACAATGACTCCGGAGCTATGGGTGTGGCTCCGTCGTGAGCTATATGAGAAATCAACTGATTCAGGTGTCTGTGTTGTAGTGCTGCCGTCACCCGGGTCTTAAACGCAAATGTTTCATTATGTCTGTGAAGTTCCACAACATGGCCAACATGAAAGGTATGGGGAATCACTGACCCTACATTCATCCATAGTTTCACACATAAAAGATGGTGGACATGACGCATTTCTGCAAATATGAATGTTTGTTGTACATTCAGTGGAGTGTTATAGCTGTAGTAATACGGGACTTTGAAAGCTTTAGGTTGTGGTTTTTGGCCTATGAAGGGCAGATAATATATATACGTATGTGGTTATTCGGGTATACTGTCGAATTTGGTGCTGGAAATCAGTGCTCAAGCCTCGGAGTCGCGTCTACATACTGTTATTGTAGACAAATCACGTAATCTACGCGTGCCTGAAAATGTACTGTAAATACGGTGCTCAAGTAAATCGCTGACATAGTTTTGGGTCAACTTCGTGCTATATAAATATGCTACAAAAAAAACTTGAGCAATAGCACATTCTTCTAAATTTACAATACACTTTGCTTGCAGTATTGTAATGATCTAGTTTCTACGTTCGTATTTGTAGAATGAGCGAGAGAAAGTTATATAACTGAAGTTTTTGTTACTTCAAGAGGTAAGATGGTTGCATACACTGTTTACAGCACAATATAATGTGGTAGGGCCCAAGGCAGCATTTTATAAACATAATGAATACACAGAGACAGATAGATAGTTGAAGTGGGTACGGACACATGCGCTCGACTCCATTTTATTACGTTGCTGTTGGTAACAAGTACAATAGTAATCATCATATCATACACAGATTTTCCATCAAAAACGGTTTATGACTTCTTCTGTACAAAGGTAGGAGCAGTACATGTGAAATAATACACAGAAGATTCCATCGTAAAGGGTTCATGAGTAGTGGTGCACTGAGGTAGGGGCGGTTTGTGTGGAGTCTGCAATGATGCGTGATCTAGCCAGACCGCACTAGTAAGAATGTCTTTTGACTACTGAATTTTGCATTGATAAGGCCACGTGGTGATTATTTATGGTGTACTAAGTTAGTGGTACATCTGGTGGTTAGCGTGTGCTCACCCTACGATGATGCTTGGTCCGAATGGGCTGCTCTGGAAGAATTGTCTGTTGCCTACTGGACTGCATCATCTGTACTCATGATTCATATAAAAGACAAAACATATATGGAATACGTTGTCGAAATATGTAGGTTTCAAGGACATGTCATGTCAAAATTGTGACCTGTGCTGTCTGCAGTGTAGACTGCCACTCAGTGTTTCTTTGCACTTGCAGGGTGAATTTTGTTATTCAACTAAACCTATAACTGATATAAAAGAAGTTCTTGAAAGAAGGATACTAAATGGATACTGTGTAGGTTTAAGGGACATTATACTTAGTTTGGTACTGCACTCTGCAAATAATGAATCAAGAGTCTATTTAATTGTGAGCTCTGATGACCGCGGTGTAGGAAGGAGGCAGCGGTTAGCAAGGTCCCACGGCCAGGTGGCCTTGAGTAGAGCTGCACAGTATTGGTAAGTTAGCGTGTCTCCAACCTGCGATGATAAGTGGTGCACTGAGTTAGTGGCACCTGAAGCATCAATGTTCTGTGGAGCCTGCGATGATGCGTGCTCCGGCCAAGCCGCACTGGTAGCAATGTCTTTTGTCTACTGAATTCTGCCTTAATAAGGCTATGTGGCGATGATATATGGTGCAGTGAGTTAGTAGTACCTTTGGCGCTTAGCAAGTATGTAGCCTGCGATGATACCGTGGTCAGGGGGGCACAGTAAAACTGTTCACTCTTTGTTGCGATGATTTATGGTGCACTGAGTTAGTAGTATTTTTGGCGCTGAGATTGTATGTACCCTGCGATAATGCGTGGTCCAGGGGGTCGGCATTAGGATCAATGTATTTTGTCTGTTGAAGTCTGCATAAATGCGCCCACTTGGCGATGACTTATGGTGCACTGAGTTAGTAGTACTTTTGGCACTGAGCGTGTACGTAACCTGCAATGATGCATGGTCTGGGGGGCCACACTGATAGCAATGTTTTTTGCCTAGTGAATTCTCTCTTAATAAGGCCACGTGGAGATGACTTGTGGTGCAGTGAGTTAGTGGTACCTGAAGAACCTAGCGTGTGCGTACACTGCGGTTCGGGGGGGTGGCACTCGTACAATGTCTCTTGCCTACTGGAATGCGTCATGTGCAATTACCATTCCACCTGAATTGTGAGCCCTCACAATGTAGATCAAAGGCAGTAGTCAGCACAGACATTGAGGAATGTTTTTTGCCACATCCTTTAACAAAATCTGAGGACATAGAGTACAATTTTATCTGCCTTAAATAAAGATAGGCTGAATTTCATGCTGTCAGTAGTGTAGATCCAAAGCTGAATTTGAGTTGTGAACCCTGCTGTTCGCAGTGTAGATCGAAGGCAGTAGTCAGCACAGACATCAACAAATGCTTTTTGTAACATCCTTTAACAAAATCTGAAGATGTATAGTACAATTGTCTCTGCATTAAATAAAGCAAGGCTGAATTTCATGCTGTCTGTAGTGTAGATCCAAAGCAGAATTCAAATTCTGAACCCTACTGTCCGCAGTGTACATGGAAGGCAGTAGTTAGCACAGATATTGACGAATGCTTTTTGTCACTTATTTTAACAAAATCTGAAGACATACAGCACAATCGTCTCTGCATTAAATAAATCAAGGCTGATTTCCCTACTGTCCGTAGTGTAGATGCAAAGCTGAATTCAAGTTGTGAACCCTGCTGTCCGCAGTGTAGATCGAAGGCAGTAGTTGACACAGACATCAATTAATGCTTTTTGTCAAAACCTTTAACAAAATCTGAAGACATATAGTACAATAGTCTCTGCCTTAAAAAAAGCAAGGCTAAATTCAATGCTGCCCGTTGTGTAGATCCAAAGCTGAATTCAAGTTGTGAACCCTGCTGTCCGCAGTGTAGATCGAAGGCAGTAGTTAGCACAAACATCGAGGAATGCTTTTTGTCAAATCCTTTAACAAAATCTGAAGACATATAGTACAATTGTCTCTGCATTAAATAAAGAAAGGCTAATTCAATGTTGTCTGTAGTGTAGATCCAAATCTGAATTCAAGTTGTGAACCCTGCTCTTCGCAGTTTAGATCGAAGGCAGTAGTCGATATAGAGATAAGTCTGCGGTGCTGTGGTGCTGAGTTCACAATGGGCCTGTATCGAGGAGGCACATGGTCATGGCGGCAGCCACGTGGCAGGGTGAGGACCTTCACTGTGGCAGAGTCATTTGTCTTCACACAAGTGAACCACGCCCAAAGCGTAGCCTATGTATTTATACTCTTCCGCTACAGTTGCGTAGGTTGGACCAGCCCACTCCGCTCCTGCTTCAAGGGGGACACAACACAGCTACAAGACCGAGTTATTCCCCAGTGTCTGAGCTAATATGATTGTGTCCACTGTGCAGTACACTACACGTATCAATGGTATATCTACACACGGAAACGTTTTTGGTTTGTATAGGGAGTTGTGTATAGCATATCACTGGTAGTCTTGGCATTGTATAAAATATTGTTGATATGCAATTTCCCTCCCATATACATAGTTGGTTGCCACATCTCTGAACATTCAGCTAGTGTACAGTTGAGGGGATATATTATTTTGGGAAGGTTTGTTGTCCTGTTTTGCACTGCCTCTGAGGTAGTAGATGGGGGGGTCAGGAGGGGTGGTTGTAGTGGTGGTGGCGCTGGGTGTTGTGATTTTGTTGGGTGTCGGAGGTGCATAATTAGTACCTCTATCACATATTTGTCTTTAAATATGGGTGTGAGTTGGAGGTCATTCACGCAGTACATAGTCAACATCCTTACACGAGTTAAATGTTGATGTTAATTTGTTAGTGGTAAGTGGAACTATCGCCTGTTTTTTTAGGTGGCATTGCAGATTTAGCTTGTTGTTGAAAATATGGGGAAGTGGTGTTTTTTTGTTTTTTTTCCACGGGAATGCCTAGGTTGTATATCTTTAACATTAGTTGTGGTTCTGGTTTGTGGCGATTTTGTTGGAGGACGGAATCAATTGAAGAGTGGTAATATTTGCAGTTTTTACTAGGTTGAGAATGGGATGATAAAAAAAATAATAGAAAAAAAAAGATATGCTTAATGAACATTATAATTAGGAATTATCATTTAAAACACCTTCACAATTCACTGAAAAAAACATAGGTTTTAGGTATGTTATAGTTAGGAATTATGATTTAAAAAACCTCAGAAATTCACTGAAAAAAATATAGGTTTCAGGGTTGTTATAGTTAACTGGACATTTCACTCATATAAAACCATTGAAATTCCTTTGTTATTGTTAGCTGTACTAGCAATCCACTGCTGATGATTTCACATATTACATCATTCATGACTTGGTCAGTGACATGACTAATGACATCACTAATGACATCACTGATGACATCACTGATGACATCATCCACGTGACAATCAGATACACCTCATCATATACTAGTATAACCATTCACCACTCACTGTAAAATACAGAGTACCATATTTGAATCTAATGACACACCAATACACGTTTCTAAAACCCACTCAGTGATTCCTAGATCTACACACATATCTAATCACTTACCTATAGATTCACTCATACATGCTGTCAATGATCTATAGAACACTATCAAATATACTTATACACCTATATCGACATTACACACCAGCACACATCCTATTCACTCATACAGTCATCCTACTCACTTATGCAAATGATGGATCATACTTACATTACCTCAGCTACACACTTATACAAACACCACTTAATTTATTCATATAGATAGTAACTCATACGTAGTGTGTTATAAAATCACTATTACAAGTATACAGTTATCCATACAGTCACTCATACAATCACTGAGTCTTATTTATACTTATTTATATACAACAAATGTCACATACACTGCCTTTTATTTTTCTAGTTTGTTGGACATGTACCATTGAGAGATATATTTGCTCATCACCACACCCATAAAAATATTTACTCACCCAAACAACTGTTATAACATGTAGTCTTAACCTCATATACCTACTGAATGAACTATTCACACATCTTTCAGCAGTCACACACCCCCACCGAACCACACACACATTCACTCTCCCATACAAATACTCAGTTAACTAATCAATAACTAATATAGACGTTCACATAGATAGTAACCAACTGGTGCAGCAGTTAACACAACAACTGACAAAGTGATACAGATATTCACACAGTTTAGTCACTATCCAATATATTTAGTGAGACACTATAAATTAGTCAAGAAAACAGTCAATCACACTGCTACTAAATCCTCCATCCAGATATTTATATATCCACTCATTCTTCAATGCAGATTGCTATATATATAAAATACATATTTAAATGCCGAACCAAACCACATTCACTGGATGATGTAATCAGTGATGTCATCAATGATGTCATTTGAGATGTCATCAGGGATGTCATCAGTGATGTCACAGACCATGTCATGAATGGTGTAATATGTGACATCATCAGCAGTGAATTGCGGGTGCGCGAGTTACAGTTATTGCAACTAACTATAACAGAGGAATTTCAATGGTTTTGTATGAGTGAAATGTCCAGCTAACTATAACACCCCTGAAACCTATGGTTTTTTCAGTGAATTTCTGAGGTTTTTTTAAATGATAATTCCTAACCATGACATACCTGAAACCTATGTTTTTTTCAGTGAATATAAATATAAATACAAATTGCAAATTCACTCAGGATTACATTTTAACAACGATTAGGCTTGGACAATTATATATTACATATTTACGGAGTAGAAAATTCTTGCCATCGTTCAGCCAGATGTTCAGGTGGTGTTGCACTCAAGGGTGGTGGTCCTGGGCCTGGAGAGAATGGTGGTCTTGAGTTACGGAAAACAGGATGTTGGAAGGGTAGGAAGGTCTTATATACTGGCCTTATATACTGAAGGAATTTTGGGAAGGTGCTGCTGTGAGTCTCAGCACTTCTCATCAAGTAATTAATCTAGGCACAAGCAGCATCAGGAGTGATAGACTTACCAGTAATAACTGAAACATTAATAGTGAGGATTCAGCCTCAGTTCTTTGCTATGCTGAAGACAAAATACAAATACATAAACTCCTAGATACTTGCAAAGCAACAACTAGAAGAATATTCTGACATGTGGTAAAAGGAGAAAATGGAAATAAAGCACTTCGGGCAACTGACATTGATTCGCACCACATGTACATGGGCTTATTTCAAGTTCTTTTAATCTAAAGGCTGCCTCCCAACCCCACCCAATCCTGCACAGTCCTGAAGAAGACCCGCTTAGACGCCCCAAGTGCGCTAATTAAGTGTTGAAACGTCGACAAAAATCCCAGTGGACCATTCTTTCTTAGGATTCTGTACCCAACACTGACGTCTGAAGTGTACAGACCATATTAACCATGATTTACATTGGTCACACCCTTACCCTCCCTCTCCTTCCCCTCACAATTGACGTAATATAACTGTATATATTGTAGATTGTATTGCACCAACTGCACTGAACACCAATTGTCACATATGTCACTACCTGCTCACTATTGTACAGCACTTTCAGCCTTGGTACTTCATGTACGTATATAAATGAATGAATATATAGATGATCATAATTTATATAAAAGAATCATTATAATTCGTGTATTGCTTGGATTCTCATTTTTTCAGTTTTTCTTAAATAATCATGCTCTGAATTTTCCAGCTGATAACGAATGAATAATAGAGTGTGCCAATATGAGAAAAATAAAGAAATATATTTTACCCGAATGAACCAATTGTTGATAATAATCGTATGACTGCCCAGGTTCTTAGGGATAATGGGTTACCCCATGTGTGACTTAGCCCTATTTCAAGTTCGGCAGATGTTCTGTTCACCGTTTTACAAATGCCATGGCGTCACATTTGACATCAGCCACGTGTGTGTCCCATGCCCAAACTCTAAGTGAGGAGCACAGTTTTGATATTCACCTATAATGAAAGTTGGGGATCTCCCCGAATTTATTTTCAGAAAGTTAAAGGTGCATTATAAAGCACACTGACACACGCATTTGGTAATTGTATTTTAGTGTTAAACTGTGCTTCATAAGCACTTCGTCTGTCGACCTGTAAGCAAAATCAGTATAAAAAGTGTCTGAACACAACAGTGAGATGTCCTTAAAGGATAGATTTTTTTTTTACTTCTTGTCACTGGCACATTGATTGCAGTCCCAGGTTCTGATTTGTCACATCATGGCATTCTGGCGGTTTCAGTCTTCAATAACCCACAACAGACTTCCTAGGTCCCTAATTCGTGGTGTTTGGTCCGTGCCATGTCACGTGACGTTATATTCAGATGAAAAATACTACAATGCTATGTCTATGATGTCATCATTATGTTCATTACCATTTGTGAGATATAAACCCTGCCTCTTTTGGTCACAGAATGTTGGCAAGCATAAGGATTGAAAAACAATGCGAAAGTTTCAAATTACGGGCAAATGGTCACCAAAAACCACAATTTTCTTGACGTCATTTAAACCACAGAACATGGGCAGCTGCAGCTCCGGGCAGTAATCTACCAGGGTTTTGACAAAATAATGCTTTTTAAATAAACAGAAAGCAAAAATAAAGAAACACGCTCCTAGAGGAAAAGCAGAAGGGACCTGCCTATGTGGCGTGGGTGTGTTTTCTGCTCTTCAGATCCGACTGCTCTGCTATTCCCCGAACCCCTAGACGAGTCCAGCAGAACAGCTTCAAAGGCCTTCGAAAGTATCCCTGGATCTGGTAGAGGGACAACTGCAGCCACAGGGAAGTGATCCACTGTCCCTATATGTAAAGGTGGGTTATATGTTGTTACAACGAATTCTATGCATAAAATAAAAAAAATAAAAAAATAGTTATAAGGGACGTCATTTTCCTAGTTTCACGTTCCAGTAATGATGTGTAAGTACTGAGATTGCGCAACGTCGCATGAAAAAAATCATAAATGGGGGTGGGGTCGCACACTACTCACACACCGGCGGTGTCGCCCCTAAGGACTCTGGTCAATGTAGTAAAGTGTTCGCGATGCATCCTCTTTCGATCTTCTGCTATCTTCGCTGTCTGCGCCATCCCTGGACACGTGTTTCGGGGTATCACCCCTCGTCAGCAGGGATAGGCCGTGTACTGGGGTTGCCGATGGCTGCCAATATCTGCCAGGTATAGTACCACTCAGGCGCGTAGGTGCGGGATCCCAGGTTCGTCAGCCCACTGCTCACGGGAGCTTTAAAGTTACAAATGGGGGTGGGGTCGCACACTACTCACACACCGGCGGTGTCGCCCCTAAGGACTCTGGTCAATGTAGTAAAGTGTTCGCGATGCATCATCTTTCGATCTTCTGCTATCTTCGCTGTCTTCGCCATCCCTGGACACGTGTTTTGGGGTATCACCCCTCGTCAGCAGGGATAGGCCGTGTACTGGGGTTGCCGATGGCTGCCAATATCTGCCAGGTATAGTACCACTCAGGCGCGTAGGTGCGGGATCCCAGGCTCGTCAGCCCACTGCTCACGGGAGCTTTAAAGTTACAAATGGGGGTGGGGTCGCACACTACTCACACACCGGCGGTGTCGCCCCTAAGGACTCTGGTCAATGTAGTAAAGTGTTTGCGATGCATCATCTTTCGATCTTCTGCTATCTTCCCTGTCTTCGCCATCCCTGGACACGTGTTTCGGGGTATCACCCCTCGTCAGCAGGGATAGGCCGTGTACTGGGGTTGCCGATGGCTGCCAATATCTGCCAGGTATAGTACCACTCAGGCGCGTAGGTGCGGGATCCCAGGCTCGTCAGCCCACTGCTCGCGGGAGCTTTAAAGTTACAAATGGGGGTGGGGTCGCACACTACTCACACACCGGCGGTGTCGCCCCTAAGGACTCTGGTCAATGTAGTAAAGTGTTTGCGATGCATCATCTTTCGATCTTCTGCTATCTTCGCTGTCTTCGCCATCCCTGGACACGTGTTTCGGGGTATCACCCCTCGTCAGCAGGGATAGGCCGTGTACTGGGGTTGCCGATGGCTGCCAATATCTGCCAGGTATAGTACCACTCAGGCGCTTAGGTGCGGGATCCCAGGCTCGTCAGCCCACTGCTCACGGGAGCTTTAAAGTTACAAATGGGGGTGGGGGGGGTCGCACACTACTCACACACCGGTGGTGTCGCCCCTAAGGACTCTGGTCAATGTAGTAAAGTGTTCGCGATGCATCATCTTTCGATCTTCTGCTATCTTCGCTGTCTTCGCCATCCCTGGACATGTGTTTCGGGGTATCACCCCTCATCAGCAGGGATAGGCCGTGTACTGGGGTTGCCGATGGCTGCCAATATCTGCCAGGTATAGTACCACTCAGGCGCGTAGGTGCGGGATCCCAGGCTCGTCAGCCCGCTGCTCACGGGAGCTTTAAAGTTACAAATGGGGGTGGGGTCGCACACTACTCACACACCGGCGGTGTCGCCCCTAAGGACTCCGGTCAATGTAGTAAAGTGTTCGCGATGCATCATCTTTCGATCTTCTGCTATCTTCGCTGTCTTCGCCATCCCTGGACACGTGTTTCGGGGTATTACCCCTCGTCAGCAGGGATAGGCCGTGTACTGGGGTTGCCGATGGCTGCCAATATCTGCCAGGTATAGTACCACTCAGGCGCGTAGGTGCAGGATCCCAGGCTCGTCAGCCCGCTGCTCAAGGGAACTTTAAAGTTACAAATGGGTGTGGGGTCGTACACTACTCACACACCGGCGGTGTCGCCCCTAAGGAGTCTGGTCAATGTAGTAAAGTGTTCGCGATGCATCATCTTTCGATCTTCTGCTATCTTCGCTGTCTTCGCCATCCCTGGACACGTGTTTCGGGGTATCACCCCTCGTCAGCAGGGATAGGCCGTGTACTGGGGTTGCCGATGGCTGCCAATATCTGCCAGGTATAGTACCACTCAGGCGCGTAGGTGCGGGATCCCAGGCTCGTCAGCCCGCTGCTCAAGGGAGCTTTAAAGTTACAAATGGGGGTGGGGTCGCACACTACTCACACACCGGCTGTGTCGCCCCTAAGTACTCTGGTCAATGTAGTAAAGTGTTCGCGATGCATCATCTTTCGAACTTCTGCTATCTTCGCTGTCTTCACCAGTTTTTTTTCCACGGGAATTCCTAGGTTGTATATCATTAACATTAGTTGTGGTTCTGGTTTGTGGCGATTTTGTTGGAGGACGGAATCAATTGAAGAGTGGTAATATTTGCAGTTTTTACTAGGTTGAGAATGGGATGATAATTAAAAAAGATAGAAAAAAAACAGATATGCTTAATGAACATTATAATTAGGAATTATCATTTAAAACACCTTCACAATTCACTGAAAAAAACATAGGTTTTAGGTATGTTATAGTTAGGAATTATGATTTAAAAAACCTCTGAAATTCACTGAAAAAAACATAGGTTTCAGGGGTGTTATAGTTAACTGGACATTTTACTCATACAAAACCATTGAAATTCCTTTGTTATTGTTAGCTGTACTAGCAATCCACTGCTGATGATTTCACATATTACATCATTCATGACATGGTCAGTGACATCACTAATGACATCACTAATGACATCACTGATGACATCACTGAGGCCATCATCCACGTGACAATCAGATACACCTCATCATATACTAGTATAACCATTCACCACTCACTGTAAAATACAGAGTACCATATTTGAATCTAATGACACACCAATACACGTTTCTAAAACCCACTCAGTGATTCCTAGATCTACACACATATCTAATCACTTACCTATAGATTCACTCATACATGCTGTCAATAATCTATAGAACACTATCAAATATACTTATACACCTATATCGACATTACACACCAGCACACATCCTATTCACTCATACAGTCATCCTACTCACTTATGCAAATGACGGCTCATACTTACATTACCTCAGCTACACACTTATACAAACACCACTTCATTTATTCATATAGATAGTAACTCATACGTAGTGTGTTATAAAATCACTATTACAAGTATACAGTTATCCATACAGTCACTCATACAATCACTGAGTCTTATTTATACTTATTTATATACAACAAATGTCACATACACTGCCTTTTATTTTTCTAGTTTGTTGGACATGTACCATTGAGAGATATATTTGCTCCTCACCACACCCATAAACATATTTACTCACCCAAACAACTGTTATAACATGTAGTCTTAACCTCATATACCTACTGAATGAACTATTCACACATCTTTCAGCAGTCACACACCCCCACCGAACCACACACACATTCACTCTCCCATACAAATACTCAGTTAACTAATCAATAACTAATATAGACGTTCATATAGCTAGTAACCAACTGGTGCAGCAGTTAACACAACAACTGACAAAGTGAGACAGATATTCACACAGTTTAGTCCAATATATTTAGTGAGACACTATAAATTAGTCAAGAAAACAGTCAATGACACTGCTACTAAATCCTCCATCCATATATTTATATATCCACTCATTCTTCAATGCAGATTGCTATATATATAAAATACATATTTAAATGCCGAACCAAACCACATTCACTGGATGATGTAATCAGTGATGTCATCAATGATGTCATTTGAGATGTCATCAGGGATGTCATCAGTGATGTCACAGACCATGTCATGAATGGTGTAATATGTGACATCATCAGCAGTGAATTGCTGGTGCGCGAGTTACAGTTATTGCAACTAACTATAACAGAGGAATTTCAATGGTTTTGTATGAGTGAAATGTCCAGCTAACTATAACACCCCTGAAACCTATGGTTTTTTCAGTGAATTTCTGAGGTTTTTTAAATGATAATTCCTAACCATGACATACCTGAAACCTATGTTTTTTTCAGTGAATATAAATATAAACACAAATTGCAAATTCACTCAGGATTACATTTTAACAACGATTAGGCTTGGACAATTATATATTACATATTTACAGAGTAGAAAATTCTTGCCATCGTTCAGCCAGATGTTCAGGTGGTGTTGCACTCAAGGGTGGTGGTCCTGGGCCTGGAGAGAATGGTGGGCTTGAGTTACGGAAAACAGGATGTTGGAAGGGTAGGAAGGTCTTATATACTGGCCTTATATACTGAAGGAATTTTGGGAAGGTGCTGCTGTGAGTCTCAGCACTTCTCATCAAGTAATTAATCTGGGCACAAGCAGCATCAGGAGTGATAGACTTACCAGTAATAACTGAAACATTAACAGTGAGGATTCAGCCTCAGTTCTTTGCTATGCTGAAGAAAAAATACAAATACATAAACTCCTAGATACTTGCAAAGCAACAACTAGAAGAATATTCTGACATGTGGTAAAAGGAGAAAATGAAAATAAAGCACTTCGGGCAACTGACATTGATTCGCACCACATGTACATGGGCTTATTTCAAGTTCTTTTAATCTAAAGGCTGCCTCCCACCCCCACCCAATCCTGCACAGTCCTGAAGAAGACCCGCTTAGACGCCCCAAGTGCGCTAATTAAGTGTTGAAACGTCGACAAAAATCCCAGTGGACCATTCTTTCTTAGGATTCTGTACCCAACACTGACGTCTGAAGTGTACAGACCATATTAACCATTATTTACATTGGTCACACCCTTCCCCTCCCTCTCCTTCCCCTCACAATTGACGTAATATAACTGTATATATATTGTAGATTGTATTGGCACCAATTGCACTGAACACCAATTGTCACATATGTGACATACCTGCTCACTATTGTACAGCACTTTCAGCCTTAGTAGTTCATGTACGTATATAAATGAATGAATATATAGATGATCATAATTTATATAAAAGAATCATTATAATTCTTGAATTGCTTGGATTCTCATTTTTTCCGTTTTTCTTAAATAATCATGCTCTGAATTTTCCAGCTGATAACGAATGAATAATAGAGTGTGCCAATATGAGAAAAGTAAAGAAATATATTTTACCCGAATGAACCAATTGTTGATAATAATCGTATGACTGCCCAGGTTCTTAGGGATACTGGGTTACCCCATTTCTGACTTAGCCCTATTTCAAGTTCGGCAGATGTTCTGTTCACCATTTTACAAATGCCATGGCGTCACATTTGACATCAGCCACGTGTGTGTCCCATGCCCAAACTCTAAGTAAGGAGCACGGTTTTGATATTCACCTATAATGAAAGTTGGGGATCTCCCTGAATTTATTTTCAGAAAGTTAAAGGTGCATTATAAAGTACACTGACACACGCATTTGGTAATTGTATTTTAGTGTTAAACTGTGCTTCATGGGAAACAGCATTTACTACGAAGGAATGCATAACGTTTACCACGGGTCACTTACCACGCAAACGTCTTTTGTACGCGTATTCCTTCCTGTCGTTCTGCCTGTACGATCTGCGTGGGCTGGGGGGAGCTAAGGGGGGGCTAAGGGGGGGGGGGTCTTTCCCCAAAAAAAACAAGCGGATATTAATAAATAAATTAGAAGAAAACTTAAAAAAAACGCTCTACAATGCCTCAAAACGAACAAGGAAAGAGCCTCACCAACAAGGAGACGTGTACGTCATAATAAAAGTCCTTTATCAGTTTTGATAGACGTGTTTTGACGCTTGTTTCCGTGGTCGGTGGAAGAAAGGGCTGATGGTGAAAGACGTACAGGGGTCAGATAAGAATGTAAACTTTGTAAATAAAGGTATTATTTAAGCGCATTATGAAAAAAAGAAATTTAAAATGTAAGGGAATCTGTTGTTTTTTATTGTTTAAAACATCGATCTTTTTCCTTCGTACTGCAGTTTTGAATAATTATGTAGCCTATCAGTATCATTATGTAAATTTCAATGGGACGTGAGATGTTTCGTAACGTTATTATTGCGGTGTAAAAACATGCCAAGTAAAATGCTGCGTGGTAAAGACACATGCAAACAAAAATTCGCGTGGTAATGCCATGCGGGGAACTTGTAATCGTGGTAAAATCATATATTCGTGCTTCATAAGCACTTCTGCTGTCGACCTGTAAGCAAATCAGTATAAAAAATGTGTGAACACAACAGTGAGATGTCCTTAAAGGATAGATTTTGTTTTACTTCTTGTCACTGGCACATTGATTGCAGTCCCAGGTTCTGATTTGTCACATCATGGCATTCTGGCGGTTTCAGTCTTCAATAACCCACAACAGACTTCCTAGGTCCCTAATTCGTGGTGTTTGGCCTGTGCCATGTCACGTGACGTTATATTCAGATGAAAAATACTACAATGCTATGTCTATGATATCATCATTATGTTCATTACCATTTGTGAGATATAAACCCTGCCTCTTTTGGTCACAGAATGTTGGCAAGCATACGGATTGAAAAACAATGCGAAAGTTTCAAATTACGGGCAAATGGTCACCAAAAACCACAATTTTCTTGACGTCATTTAAACCACAGAACATGGGCAGCTGCAGCTCCGGGCAGTAATCTACCAGGGTTTTGACAAAATAATGCTTTTTAAATAAACAGAAAGCAAAAATAAAGAAACACGCCCCTAGAGGAAAATCAGAAGGGACTGTAGTGTCCTGCTAGGACACAGTCTAGTTGTTATAGATGTAACCCTACACTAAACACCCACCCACCACAGACGTCACTGGGTCAGGTGACGCTGCCAATAAAAGAGCCAGAGCGCACGTGCTCGTGGCCAGATCTGCTATCCCCTAACTGGTGTCCGTGTGTCTCATTCCTCCACTATGTGGGCCTAAGGCCCAACACTACATTGGCGACGAGGCCGGTAGTGAAGCCACGCGTGCCACTGCCAAAACATCCTGAGAAAAGGGGGAGAGAGCTGCCCGCCTGCAGGGCACCCCCCCCCCGTAGCAGGGCGCAGCAGCGCCGAGAAGCCGGTGGGCACGTCAGAGCCCCGCAGCCTGCAGCGACCGTGAGGCCCACCGCACCTGCCTTCAAGGACGAGCCGACCGGAGCCCACCCGCGTCGGCCGCCACCATCCAGCGCCACCAGGAAACAGCGGACCGCCCAGAGCCCACCTGCGACGGCCGCGAGCCTGAAGACCCCACCGGAGAGGTGCACCGGCCGGACGGAGCCCACCCGCCACGACCGCAGCCCAGGACCTGGCCCGTCGGCCGAAGGTGAGCCGGGAGCGGGAGGTGACTCCCCCCGGAAGACTGTGCACCAAAGCGGAGCCCACCCGCATGGCCTGCGTGCAACGCGGCCGAAAATAAACTCAAAACACGGCAAGACTCGCGGAGCCCACCCGCGGCCTGCCTGCAGCGCCCCCCTCCCCGCCGCGTGTGTGAAGTGCGGCGGAGGGGTGAAAGACTGTGCCGAAGAGCGCCTAGACGGGCACAATGCTGCCGTAAATAAACTGACACTAAAGCAGAGCCAGCGGAGCCCACCCGCGGCCTGCCTGGGATGCCTCCTGCCCCCCGCTGCGAGGGTGAATGAGCATGATTCATGCAGGACTCGCGGAGCCCACCCGCGGCCTGCCTGTGGCATCCCCACGGAAGAAAGACTGCAGCGCCAGCGGAGCCCACCCGCGGCCTGCCTGTGGTGCCTCCTGTCCGCCGTTGCGAGGATGAATGAACATTAATCAAGCAGGACTCGCGGAGCCCACCCGCGGCCTGCCTGCAGCGCCCCCTCCCCCGCCGCGTGTGTGAAGCTGCGGCGGCGGGGAGCGCGTGGAGAGCTGCCGAGTTTAAAAGAAAAATACAAAAGCGGAGCCCACCCGCAGCTGCTGCACACAAACTGTCCCCCGCAGCCTATGAACTGGAGCTGCGGCAGCGGGGAGAGGACACAGCTTGCAGCCGTTCAAAAGCGGCAAGCACTCACTGAAGTCGGCTTTTCCTCCGCCCAGCGCAGCGTGTGAGCTGAGGCGCTGCGGCGGCAGGGCGGGGGTGAGCATGGAGACTACTACAGTGCAGGGAGGCACGTAGTCCAACGCCAGCTACAGTTGGACCCCCCAGCCATTTCCCCCCCCCCACCGCGCAGCGAGTGAATGAAAGGCTGCTGCGGGCGGGGGCAACGAGAAGAGCCACAAGAGACTGCCTGCGGCCATCAGAGCACCCCCCCCCTTCCTCAGCCCGCGACCTGAAGGGGCTTGCAGAGAGGGAAGGGGACAAGGGAAAGACTGCATGCGGCCAGCGCTGCCCAAAGAGTGTGGTGCCAAGCCCCCCTTTTCCCACCCAGCCCTGCCAAGTGTAGAGCCTACCTGCCATCCAGCCTGCAGCTCCATCGGGTCGTCCGCTGTCCTCCAGCATGCCAGGGGAGCCGGAGTGGCTACAGCACCAACTGCACCCACGGAGCCCAACACTGGCAGCTCAGCTCCACTTGTGAACACCGAGGAAAGCTCCACAAAAGCCCACAAAGAGGTGAACTGCTATCCAATCTATCCAGCACTGCCATCTAGTGGCCGGCTGTAAGAAGAGCACAGGAAGGAGCAGCAAACAAGCCTTGGGCCAACCACCTACAGACTGCAACCTAGAACAAGCCCGCAGCAACACAGTGCCCACAGAGTGCAGTTCCATAAGCCGAAGGACTCCCGGCGAGACCGAAACAAGCATTGGTCAAAGCAAGTGCCATGTCGACAGGTGGCGCAAAACCACATCCACGTCTGTCAGTGGTGCTGCCGCCACCCCGAGATCGGAAGGAACTCCACGCACCAGATAGCACCGGCGCAAGCCTGCAACGACACAATGTGAGACTGAACTAACCGTGTGCAGGAACACTGCCATGCCCAAAGGACGCCACGCCAATACGCAACCTCCTGAAGACAAAAGGGAGACCGCGCAGAAACAAGCCAGCAACGCAGTAACACGCCACGAGGCGCAGGAACGCGCCAGAAACACAAAACTGGTACAGACCAAAGGACTCCTGGGGGCCCAGTGCAATCAGTGAATCTGCAAGCCACCTACTTACTGGGTCGGACCCCCACACTACAGGGTCACACGTCCCAGTGCCGGCATTTTCAATCAGCAGAGCCCTGCAGATCCTGGAAGACTGCCGAGGAGCCCCCCCCTGCTATTGGGTGGCCATCCAGCACCATCACACCTACACACACCAAAGGAACAAGCATTGCACAAACCCACGACGGGTCAGTAGCAGCAAGGGGCAAGGAACTGAGTAACGCCCCAAGGAACCAAGCAGCAAGTAAATGCGCAACGCAACACAACGCAACCACAACTGGAATCTACTACCACGCAGCAAGTAAGTGCGCAACCACGCAGAAGACACCCACACACACCAGCAAAGGGTCTGCAGATGCCACTTCCAGCGCGACGTGGAAAGAGGCACGAACGCCTCACCAAGCACTCAAGCACTAACAGAACGTCTGGAGGAAACGACTGCCAAGCACTGGAAGAACGTCCAGGGAAAACGAGTGCCGAGATCAAACGACGGAGAGAGCAGCGACGCCTTGTGGCCACAGGTGTTCACCGCAGCATCAACCACTCCCGCCAACGGTCCAAAGCAGCAAGTCCCTGACACCAGCCAAAGCAGCAAGTACCCAACGACTCGCAACAAGCGTCCAAGAATTCCACACCCGCACGCCAGGACTGCGCAGCACTGCGCCGGAACGTGCCAGGAATCAAGGGCGCCAAAGTGACGCTACACAGCGACACGCCAATGCCACGGGACAGCACACGAAGGTCCCCAACAGAGACAGCCATGTCTTGCAGCAACCGGAGCGCCATCGTCAGCACGCATGGCAGCATGCACCAGAGTTGCACCAGGAGCGGTGACGCAACCCTCCTCCGCGCAGACAAAGCGCGCCAACGCCAAAACACCGTGACGGTGAATAGCGACCATGAAGAAAATAGCACAGCATGACAACTCATGCCCAAGATGAAAACCGACCACCCAGTCTGGTCACCAAGGAAAGAAAAGCAACAACAGAGAAGATACGACGACAGGTCTAGTCACCAAGCCAATTGAAGACAGTGTCCTACCACATGGACAAGACCACGGATACGACATGTAGAGGGCCCGCTACATGGAGAATCCTGGTTAGCATGAGAAAGCAAGAAAGAAGACCGGACCGCGTCGAGGAAGTGAACGAAGAGGAAAAATGGAGAATCACATCACTCCACAGAGGAGGAGAGAGAACTACAGCACACAGGAACATCGGTGCTGTCCAAGGAGCATCGTAACAATCAGCACACAGGAACATCGGTGCTGTCCAAGGAACATCGCAACATCCGTGTGGATCCCGGTAATCCCTACAACCTGCATTCGAAGAGACCAACCACTGATGAACTGCATGGGTGCCCCGTGAACCTGAAGCTTACCGAAGCAGAGCATACCCGAGCACTAGACAATCCACCCTTGTGGACTACACAAGACTCGACTGTGGCCATGTCCGAAGTTCGGCAGCGACCCGTACAGCCCACGCGATCAAGTGGCGGTCCAGGGGACAAGGGCCTCGGCCGCATATCCTGTGAGAGAGGAATCCGGATAGGAGAGGTGCAGCAGCGGCAGCTCCCCGACAGGCAACAGGAAGCATGAAGGCCCCAGGTAATCACCTGGTACCGAGTAACGGTCGGTTGAAGACACTGAACCCATGTCCTAACGGCAAGACCATCCTGGCGGATGACATCAACACCCCCGAGGACATCATGAGAGACTTGGCGGTGAGTCCGTTGGCAGTTCGGCAGCGACGCCTTTGCGCGGCTCATGCGAAGCCCGCACGGCCCACCCGGTCCCGTCGTGTCCTGCAAGAGGGTCCTCCCAGCGTCTCTAGTGAGAGAAGAGTCCAAGCAGGAGAGGCCAGTCTTCAAGGCTCCCGTGAGAGAGGAGTCCAGCAAGAAAGGCAAGTCGGAAGTTACCTGGCCGGACGGAGATGTGAAGGCATCAAGATCATCAAATCCAAAGAAAGACCTCTCGTGCCATGATCGTCTCCTACAACCAACAAGCGTGGTCATCCACTGGACTAGGAACACCTGCGAGACCCCTCAAGGGTCACACCCTTTCTGCTCCCAAAGTGAGAACACTGTATATAAGCGTCAACACAGCAAGACAAGGATGATCCGAAGTACACCGCCGAGGTGAAGCTCATCTGACTGACTTTGTAGTCCTGGAACTTTCTACATTCTCCCAGCCGATCGCCTGAAGAAAATCTGGTGAGGCTACCAACTGTTATTGTTCTGTTTTCTTACAGGTTGGACATTCGCTTTTCCTTTCATTAAAGTTGGGGAGGAATGTAGTGTCCTGCTAGGACACAGTCTAGTTGTTATAGATGTAACCCTACACTAAACACCCACCCACCACAGACGTCACTGGGTCAGGTGACGCTGCCAATAAAAGAGCCAGAGCGCACGTGCTCGTGGCCAGATCTGCTATCCCCTAACTGGTGTCCGTGTGTCTCATTCCTCCACTATGTGGGCCTAAGGCCCAACACTACAGGGACCTGCCTATGTGGCGTGGGTGTGTTTTCTGCTCTTCAGATCCGACTGCTCTGCTATTCCCCGAACCCCTAGACAAGTCCAGCAGAACAGCTTCAAAGGCCTTCGAAAGTATCCCTGGATGTGGTAGAGGGACAACTGCAGCCACAGGGAAGTGATCCACTGTCCCTATATGTAAAGGTACATTTGCAGCACTCGTAACAAATTAAATAAAGAAATACGTGCATTGTTTCCTGTGTTTTTGAAAACTTTATTTTATATAAACTTCTCCTTGGGTACTAAAATCGAGCAATATTTAGAGTGTTAAAGCGCAACGTCGAGTCTTGTAATTCGGAAAACGATGAAAGCAGAACTCTAACTAAAGGAGGACGTTAGAGATTTAAATGAATCTTCTGCCATGCTCATGCTGTTGATATAGGACCTAATGCTTCGCATCATGACTAGATAAACGAGAAATTTGAGTTATACAGTCATAATTGACGTCATTTTCCTAGTTTCACGTTCCAGTAATGATGTGTAAGTACTGAGATTGCGCAACGTCGCATGACAAAAATCATGTTGGGCAAAAATCTAATTGCCAGAAGTACATAAACAACATGATTTAACGCAATGGTTTACTAACATATCAGGCGGATTTTTTTCACGTGAGTGGACCGTTCAGGTAATCCTTTTTAGAACAAAACAAGAATTCAAATATTGAGTGGCCGTTCTTTTGATGCAATCGACCTGCAAATCAACTCCCCCAATTTTTTTTGTTAGTTGAATTGTTACCGAGCTAAAAGACAGGGTCATTTTTAGGTGCAAAACATATTTTACCTTTTTTAATAGGAAAAAGCTGCAATAGACACTGGGACGCAACTGAACATACAGTAGCAATTTCCTCTTCCTGTCTTGGAGACTCCTTCCTCAGCTTTGTTAAGCACTTGGATTTGGATATCGGAGGGTTTGCATCAAAGTGTTTTTGTCAGCAATCTTTGATACATCCACACCCATGGAATATTGCACTTTACGGGAATAATCAAAACGACTAAATGTAGTATTTAGCAAATGTGTTTGAGGGAGGGCAAGCAGCACTATTTGTGTTGATTATTTGTTCTTTTTTAGGTTTCGACCTGGCCGTAGCGCTGCGAAGCAGGGCTACGCCCAGGCGAAAGCTATTGTTTACATTATGGGGACTTGAATCCGCCCCTTCTTCCATTGGCTAGCTCCATAAATGGAGGCTAGCCATTGGAAGAGATTGGCCGTCAATCACGTTTTCCAGAGAAAACGCGATTCGGGGGCGTTTCTGAGTCTTTTTTTAAGCCCCGCCCCTTTGTCCAGGGCCGCGCTGTGATTGGCTGCAGGCCCGGGACACCCCAGTGACGTCATTTTCCGCGCCGCGCTGTGATTGGCTGCCGGCCCAGGACACCCCGTGACGTCAGCCAATCACAGCACGGCCCGGGACCTGACTTGTTTATAGTGCAGCCGTGGCTGCTTTAAAGTTACGCATGGGAGGCCAAGATTTTTAAAATGTGCCTTCACAAACTTAACAGATTTAGTCAATTTCGCAATTTTTGGTATTTGTAAACCTGTTTTGGATTTTGTATGTCCAAACCGTAAAAATGGTAATGTGAACGTTTTTGCGATTTACACAAAGCGATGGATGAGTTTGCGCAGTGGCACAGTGCGCTGGAAATTATGCTAATATGTAACAATCGTCATTAAAAGCTGTGTGTGCAAACTGATGAAGTAATACAATAGCAGGCAGGAATTTCCAAAACTTCTGGTATGGTAATTACCGTATGCAGTATTGTGGGTTTACACATATCGAATGGCAAATTGCCGGAGTATCGGTGCTAGTTCAACAATTCCTTCAGGCTTTTCCCAAATTCCGGACACTTTTCTGCAGAGGTATCCCACCGCGCCTTCACTGGCGACAAGTCTCCGTGTAAAACCCAAAGGTGTTTTTATATGTGGCACAACTCGTATTCCTGATAAGGAGTTTCTGACCGTGTCTGATTGTATGTTAAGGCGTAATGAAGGCCTCGGCGTTTTCCCCCCAAAAGGAGAGAGTAACACGTGCAGGCGATGTTTCTGTCTGTTCCCGTGTCCGTCATGTGCTTTGGTTTACCGCCAGCTTGCAGCCGGTGCTAAATCAAAAGGCAAAGCCCAAGGGAGTCAGCACAATTTGTGTCCAATTTGCAAATAAGTAAAAATACTGTAAAAGTAATGTTGCTTTATTTTCTGAGTGGCAAGCACTGTTCAGTCCTCTAGATGGCTGTGTTGGCCTATCCAGTAAAACATGCACAGTCCAGCAGACAAGTGCAACACTCCGAGTCCACAGCCAGCGTGAGCCCAGGAGCCCACCTCTGTACAGCAGGCGCACAGGTAAGTGTGTGTGACTGTACAATGGAACCCTGCGGCGAGCACGCGCCTGGGAATGCGCGCGTCCGCCGGACAAAAGATAGTTCAACAGTGCCAGGGGCTCATTTACAACTCCATTGATGCGTACCACAGCCTGCATGCCAAGATAACACAGAGCGATGCCATGCGCCGGATCCAACCCCAACATTCCTCCACATCTTCTTCGATAGGTTCTTTTCCCTGCCTTCAAAGTGCACCGTAATGGGACGCGGAGCTGCAGCTGAGCAGCACCGCGTGAGGCTGACTAAAATGCCAGCGAGCGGTTGATCTGGAAATAAAAAATCAATATTTGCCATTTTCCTCCCTAAAGCCGTGGATGCACTGGAGTAAACCCGCTCTGATCTTAAGTCGCTGTTATAAACACAGGCTGCGGCGCATCAGCGCGTGAGGCCCACTCTGACCCGGGGTGTGTGAACTGGTTTCTAAGAACTCTACCGAGGCCACCCATCATATTTAATTTGTCCTCCAAGACGGACTTGAACCTGGTTCTTTACCGGGGAAGGAGCAGTGCATTAATCATTGTACTGTCTCATTTCTCCCGCCACCCTTGCACGTGCAGGAGGTGACGCTTCCTGGTAGCGGACAATGTCATACATTGCGGGTCTTTCAGGAACGAGGCCCTGCCTGCCTGTATTAGTCTCGCGCGGGGACTGACTGCCATCATTCAACATTCAAGAGTAGGCTGCCAGCTTCCGTACACGGACTGATCTCTGAACAGCCACCCATGGGCAAATGTGGGGCTCTAGGGGACTGCACCCGTTATATCTATTGTGGTATGTGAGTTCAATTTAAATATGACGGCTTGCATCTGTGCAATAAACAATATGTATGTATGCACAACGCCATATTTGGGTTGTGAGAGACGTCTGGCTACAGGAATGCTGCCTGGCCCTCCCAGATGGGAGTGATTGTGACAATCACACAGAATCCCACTGCCCGTTCTGGAAGGTAAAATAGCATTTTGTAAATCACCAATGCATGTATAACAGTGAGGGAACTAATGTTGATGCCAGTGTCAACTTTGACCAAACGCATTCTACCCAGTCTCATAAAAGTCAAGGAATGCAAGCTGATAGAGTGAAGAGCGTTAGTGCATTCAAACATTGGACATAACACGGCTTGCATAGGTGGATACCTTATGCAAAGCATGGCATTCCAGTTTGGCCTGTGGCATGTTGCATTAATGAACAAGTACGGTCAATACGTCACCCAAGGGATGCGTGAAATGGAGAACATTCAGGAGGCAAACTAGGTTTGGCCCCCTACTCATTTGCTCCCGAGGTCTACCGGAAGAGGTCGAAGACTCTCAATGGCATTCAGGTGATAAATTGCACACCTGCCATTGGGACTTTAGAACTCTACTAAATTCAAGTGGGCGGGTTCCCTAATGCATGGGCCAGGTTGAACTGCATACCGCACCCTCAGGGGTACAAAGTAGAACTGGACCAGCCTCTGGCAATTTCACACAGGTTCGAGCCAGATGCTTGGCTGTGGTTCAGCTCGAGGTCCTCCTGGAAGCTGGAGCCCAAGCCGAACCGCTCTTTCGTGTGACTTCAGCACCCCCCCCCCCCGCCCCCCGCCTCTTGCACAAATAGTTCAAATCAAAGCATTACTGTTTGAGGTAAAACGGAGACACAAATGTACACCCATTTAGTGGCCGATTTGTATGAAATGAAACCAGGACTCATGGGATTATTCATTTAAGGAAATGGAGCACACCAAACTTGACATCCAGACATCTTCTCGGAAGGGCTTGTGTACTCTGAACGAGAGACCCGTGATTTCACAGCAGTGCTGCCCGTGTACATGGGTGTGGATGAATCTGTGTGTTTGAATGCTTGTGTGTGGGTGCGTGCGTGTGTGTGTGTGAGAGAGACCGAATATTTGTTTGGTTATGTGCATGTATATCTGTGTGTGTGTAAGGTATTCCTGGGTGCTTGCGTGTGTGTGTGAGAGAGACACAATATTTGTTTGTGTATGTGCATGTATATCTGTGTGTGTGTGTAAGGTATTCCTGGGTGCTTGCGTGTGTGTGTGAGAGAGACACAATATTTGTTTGTGTATGTGCATGTATATCTGTGTGTGTGTGTAAGGTCTTCCTGTGTGTGTGGTTGTTGTTGATTGTATTCTACGACACGCTTGCTTGAACACCAGCCAAATGCAAGTTCATTACCTGAGATTTTTGAAAGTATGACAAATAATAACTTGCAATTATAATGATAACTCGCCATCACGATCCTTCTGAGCTTCCAGAAAATAATTCAGACTGGCAGTAATTAGCATTGTGATGGCTGTCAGTTGATGGTTTTATTACACTGGGATTAGCACTGCCTGGGGGAGAGCGCTCAGCAAAGCGGTCCAAAAACATCAGTTCACGAATCACGTAAAATGCCCATTACAAAAGAACTCAGGGCACAAAATACATAAATTGCCACCAGCGGTCCGAGAAACTTTAAGAGAAACTTTAAAGAATGGTTAAGGATTTACTAAATTATTGGCTAAAAAAAACATGCCCCTTAAACCACGGTATGCTACACTGCTGAAAACGTTTACTTTGCAGTTAAATCGTGGTCCCTCTAGCGAACTAAAATACAGGCGATTGGTTTAGTATATAATAAAACAAATATATTCAGAAAAGATTACCACAACGAGGCTGTGCTGCATTTATAGTCAAATCACACTTAGATTCAGTATTAAATCCTAGAAAATACAAACCGGGATCTTCTAGGTTTGTCTCCTATTTTAGAAAAAAATAGTCTAGTGTCCACTTGTTTACGTTTTACAATTCTGGAACAAGGGTGGTTAAACGTTAAAAAGAATGTGTGTTACATTGCAATTATCCCTGTGTTTGCTCTAATAATCATTCAGAAATGATTTAGACAACTCTGAAATACTTTATGTGATTTCTTAGCATTTTCTGTTTTAGAGTAAGTTTCAGAAGGGACAACATTCCAGACTCCACTGCTGTTCTTTCTCATTATGTTTTTCGACCTGAGTTTATAATACCCGTCAGCCCAATAAAAACAAGCATTGGCATAGCCAATAGGTCTCGTTTATTTTTACAGCGACCGACTACAAGTATTTGTGTCTTGTCCGGGTTGATGGTAAGAGAATTTGCTGCACTATATTCCTGTAGTCTGCTCAATGCTCATTGGATGCCACTTTGGTGTGGTCCATAATAACTATATTGTTATAAAAGGCGAAACCGTTGCATTGTAAATGCTTGTTTATCCTTGTTGTTAGACGCCCTAGGGTTTGGAGTAAGGGCCTTTTGGCATTACATTTTTTAAAGCAAAATATTTGCACATGTTTGGCACGATGGAGGCCTGGGTTTGCAAAATACATATCTCCACTTTGCTGTGCTTTTTGTTAATTTTCTACAGATTTGTTCTTTTACTGTTTGGGGCCTTGTTTGCCCTGCATTCGGCCGTGGGTCGATTTTTAATGTATTGTTCATATTCCCACTGCTGCAGTGTAATAAATAAATAGGTTTAAAGACCTTTCGAGGGCTTCTGGTTAACATTGTAGTAAATGCAAAATGAAGGTTACATTTTGGCTGCATGTGTCTATTGTTTGGATGTCTCCCAGAATCCAAGCCCTTGATACCAGACATCTTCCTTTATTCTCAGCAACCTTCTCTCAATATGCTTGTGGACCATTTATTTGGATTTGTGTATGTGTAACATGTTTTATTGTGTTTTACTTTTTTTCTGCAACCTCCAAAAGTATTTTGGGGGGGTGGTAATTGATGTTACATTGAGCTTTGAGTATTTGGGGCACCTTTAAAGTTCATCTCATTTCCTTTTCTGACATTGTTGAATTACTGGAAGGGGTGGGGGGGGGGTTAAATGGAAGTCCCATGTGTGGGCCAGGCACATTCTAGTTACAAAACATATATATCTGTGCAAGTCCTTTCTTGAGGGGGAAGATGTTCTAGGCTAGATAGGGCAACCATGGTCTTTGTTCTCCGAGCCTCCTTCTTTGCTGACCATGCAACGGGGGCCATTTTGTACAGCGAGTGTGTGAGAGAAGCTGGCCTGGTATATAATGCCCACTAATGTAAGTGGGCTCTTGCACCTGTCCAGACAACCCTTATGGTGATTTAAGAGGTCGTAGACAACCTTTGAATGCTCTCTAAGTGGTAGCTGTGGAGAGCAACCTTCAGGCTTAGTCCATAAGGAGTGTAACACAGCTTGTTTTACCAGAATGCAATCTTTTAGTATTTGTTAAGTGAAAAACAACCTATTAGACTTGACATCTTTTGGCACAAGGAGTGTAACACAGCTTGTTTTACCAGAATGCAATCTTATAGTATATGTTAAGTGAAAAAGAACCTGTTAGACTTGACATCTTTTGGTGTACTTCCCCTGTCTTTTTGCTATCTGACCCCCTGGTTTTGACTCTGTTTTTGCTGGTTTTGAGTGTTAAAGTGCAAGTGCTCCTGTTGTAAATGGTGTTTTGGATTTGTGTTTCCATAATTGGCATATTGGATTTACTGGTAAGTCCCTAGTAAAATGCACTGAGAGTGCCAGGGCCTGTAAATCCAATGCTACTAGTGGGCTCGCAGCACGGGTTGTGCCACCCACAGAAGTAGCTGGTAAAAAGGTGACTCAGACCTGCCACCACAGAGTCTGCGCACAGTTTGTAACTGCCATGTTGATCTGGCAAGTGCACCTACTTGCCAGGCCCTAAACCTTCACTTTTCTACATGTTAGTCACCCCTAAGATGGGCCCAAGGTACCCCTGTGGGCATGATGCAGTGTATGTGAAAGGGAGGACATGCCCTGATGTGTGTGGCATATCCTGATAGTAAATTACAGACAATTTCGTGTTTCACTATTGCAAGGCTACCTGTTCCCATATGACTGAGTGGGGAGTTTGTTTATAACTTCTTATAAACATAACTGGCCCTACGAACTATGTGGAGAAATAAAGTTTAGTATGCCTAAACTCAGAATCTAAAGATGCATCTTTTAGTGAAGGTGATTTTTACATTCTGTGTTTGAAAATACCACTTTTAGAAAGCAGGTATTTTCTTGCTCAGCCATCCAGTAGGCCTCTGCTGGGGTTGTGAATTGACTGTCTGAGAGCTGTGGAGGAGCATGGCTCTAGATAGTCTAGGTGGGTCAGGAAAGGGCTGAATTGACCTGGGCTGCATTTAGAGTAGAGGAGGAGATTTCCTTTCACCTGAATGGGCCTGGCCTGCCTCTGACAATGCATTCTCCACCTCTTGTCAGGAAGCCACATCAGAGAGGGCAGAACTGGTTCCGTCTGGGCACAGACACTCTTTGTCTGCAAGGACAAAGGATTTTGGGCTATAAAAAGTGGAGCCCCAACCCCTGAATTTTAGAACTCTTTTTGACTAAGAAGACTGCAAAGTAGAAGAGCTGGAGAAGCTGTGAGGAGGAACTACCACTTTGCTGTGTGCTTAGCTGTGTTGGCCTGTAGTGGCTGCTTCTGTCCTGGGCAGTGAAAGGGCTGGACTTGAATTTTCTGCAACTTGTTTTCTTTGAGTATCTCCAAGAGCTTGAGGTGGAGCTTGCCCTCTGTTAAGAAGTCTCAGGAATAGCAAAAACGTCAAGTTGTTCTGCCCTCAGCACTGGGGATTGTGTGTTTTGTGCTGCAACAGAAGAAAAAGCAACACAACGCCATCTACGAAACCGCTGCTGATTCCGTGTCCTGAAGGCACCACAGAAGGCACCGCCGCCACAATCTGACAGCCACCACGGAGCCGCTGCTCGCACTGCGAACTGTGGGCACTGCACTGCCTCACTTCACAACATCACCTTGGTATCCCCGACAACGCCGCTTTATGCCAAAATCGACGCCGCTGCTTGCACCGTGATTCAAGGGTACCGCTCGTAAAGTTACATGACGCACCGCCCTCATCCCTCACTACAGCTTTGGCCTACTGACGCCGGCGCCATCGACTCCAGTTTGTCAGCCGATGACATCGCTTCAGCAACGATGCACCGCCGCTTGCACCGTACCCTACCAGCACCGCGATGAACACCACATCACTTCGCACCGTGTCCCTGGTCTCACCGACAACGCCATCTGACGCTGCCATCGAGCCACTGCTCGCACTACAACCTGAGCGCATCGTACGCCACGCCGCTTCACCTTGCACCGCAGCAACTGATGCCCACCAACACCAGCTCTCCTGACTTCAACTACGAGGAGCTCGATCTGCAACACGTGTGCCTTCAAGGGCCCGACAACTCCTGCACCGACCTATGGAACTGACACCTGCAGACGCCGTGCTTTTGGAAGCTCAACAAGAGGTCGCCTATGCCCTGTATTTCCATAGGTAAATTTTTACGGGTCTTCCCGACACCGTAGCTGGCCCGCAATGCCTCGGTAAGCCAGAGCTGTTTGGATTTGTTTGTTTACAATGCAGTGATAGCCCCAGACGGAGCTATTGACTTCAAGGAACTATATTTCAAGGTTATTCTAAGTACTGTATTGTGGATTTTTATCGTTTTTGGTCTTGGCTTGAGTGTATAAAAATATTGAATGTTTTTCTAAAGTGGTGTGGTATAATTTTGTAGTGCTTACACTGTATTACTGTTGGTTATGTTCAAATGCTTTACACACTGCCTCTAGAATAAGCCTGACTACTCGTGCCAAGCTACCAAGGGGTTGAGCAGGGTTTATTTTAGGAGTGTAAATCCCTTTTCCTGACCAGGAAGAAGGGTCCCTATTTGGACAAAGGTACCTGCCTCTGCCAACTGGAGACCACCCTTTCTAACAGAACCACACAAAGTAGTCATAAAAATATGTATTTATTATATAATACTCTCTAACACGCAAATATCTCCCATCCAGTGAACTGCATGATGCATGCAATACTTTGCAAAGAAACACAGTATATAGCACGTAATACACAGTGGGCCCCGGGGGGGACCAAACCACATACTAAGAAAGTGGTATAGGAACCACAACCTGGGGGTCAAGACAAAGTTGAGAGGACCTAGAAGTACTGGAGTCCCAAGGAAACACCAAAGGTGAGTAGATAGGGACCCCACGTAAAGCTTGTGAGGTATGGGAACATGACCACATGCTCCGTACAACTCTACGTGTGAGTTGCGGTTGGATTTTTAAAGATAAAGGACCCTTCCCAAGGGACCCTGAAGAAACCCTGTGGAAGACAGAAGTTTGGAGAGCCACCCCACTTGTGCATACCCTATTACACACATTACCTACACCAGGGAAGCCTGGTGCATACGTTTGAATTGGCTGTCGGAAACTGCTGTTGAACCCAATGGAGGATTTCAGGAAAGTGCAGCTGCTGGCAAAGGAGAAAGTGTCTGTTGGAATCCGTAGGTGGATTCTAGATGAGAGGTACCTACAAGGGGAGGGGACAGAGTCTATGTCACTCAGGAGTGATCTGTAGACTTGAAAGACGAATGCCCTCCGATGTTGGGTGTTGCATGATGGGTGATGATGATCTTTACTTTGCAGCTGTGAGGACCAGGTGACGTTGAGGAATACCAGGCACATTGCATGAGCTGTCTGATGAAGCATGTCAAGTGCTGAGGGGTCGGTGTCTGGTGGGAGCATCAACAAGCCTTTGCAAATGCAACCATCCCTGTAATTGAAGAAGGAGCAATGCCGGGACCAGCAAAGTCCAGCGGACTCACCACAAACAAGGGAGTAAGTGCAGGCCCAAGCAATCATGGGAGACCAAAAGAAATTGCAGTGACCCTGAAATAGACACACAGGCTGGAGACACTGGAGTCACGAAAGGACCTCAAGGAGCTCAACAAAAGATGCAGGCCACAATGCACACAATGCGGTGTGGCTGAAGATTCTGGTCACTGGAGGTGTTCTAGGTTGGGGCTACTTGGAGCCTGAACATCTTCTTGGAAGGAAGTCAACAATCCTTTGCAACTGCAAGTTGATGGGGCTCACAGGGGTTGTGTTATTGCAACTCTCACGAGGGATACTGGCCTCAAACTTTGTGAGAGGGCAGGGCACTCCTCAGGAGCTTTAGAACACCATGAACTGTGTTGCAGAACCTTACTGAGTCCAGAGGAGCTCAGGATCAGCAGACCTGTGCACTTACTTGCGGAGCCTGCGAATGCAGGGAAGTGGCTCCTTCACTCCAAGTGAGATTCCTTCAGGTGTCTTTGATTCCCACAAGCCTGGACGGTTCCTGTATGGTGCACAGGCATAGACGATGCATCAGACTGGAAGGGAGATGAAATCGAACCCAAACAAAGTCCAGTGAAGCCCAGAGTGCCCAGACGGGAGAAGTAGAAGTGGTGTCTGATCTGAATCTTGTCCCAAGACATATCTAGGAACCTACACCCAGGTAAGCCCTTAGGTACCCTAGTGAAAGCGTTGGGATGATTCAGGGGACCCTCCCAGGGGAGGGTCTGGAAAGGAGGAATGGTTCTCCCATGTCTTTTGCCCAGTGTTGTACCAGAGCTGGAGCCAAAGGCTCCCAGGACTGGTTGGAACTAGACTATGCATGGGGACACCATATGTGCCCCTCATGCAGACTGAGTAGCGCTGGCAAGCACACCACCCTTCCCCCAATACACTAATTCCTTTCTGGAAGGTGGTCACACCTCCCTGTGACAGTATGCCTATTGTTCTGCTTTTCCCTGCTCGAGCTTGGCTCAGCAGCAGGAGGGCAGAATCGTGTCTCTAGTCAGCAGCAACCATTTTGTGGTGTACGGGTCATTAGGCTGGTAAAGGGAACACTGAGAGTCTATTGGAGGGCTCTTTCAGTGCTTGGATTCATACCTCCCACACCATTTATGGTATGTGGTTAGGATTCTAACATGTTTGATACTAAACATGATAGTATTCGTTGCAGCCAGTTTCGCGATGGTCATTGCATAATTACGCAGTGCCCCTCTATAAAGTATATGGCTGCTTTACTGACAACCAGGGAGAATGGACTCCGTAGGCTGCAGGAGTGTCCTGCGCATGCACGGGCACCCTCTCACTTAGAACCCAGCACCTTGCCTTCAGGATTGCAAAGGCCTGCTATGGGGGTGACTTATAGGTTTTAAGTGCAGTGACCCTAGATATAGGAAACCTATATCTTTAGTAAATGATGCTAGCACCAGCTTATACAGGCTGCAATGGCAGGCATGTAGTTTAATTTTAAATGGACTCTCATGGGTTGCATAATACACGCTTCAGCCCATGGGAGGCCTCTGGGTACCTTGGTACCATATACTAAGGACTTATAAGGGTACCTCAGCATCCAATCTGGGATGTACCTAGGTACTGAACACAACGGGACCGATTCACAAAAGTAATCTGAGACAAAATCCTCACTTTACTACTTTCAGTATTCACAAAAGGCATTTAGGAGAAGTAAAGTTAGGATTTTGTCTTAAGTTTGTCTTATGTTTTGATCTTAAGACAACATCCTAACTTGAGTTAAACTTAAGTTAAACTTAACTTAGGATTTCTTAACTTTTTCTTAAGTTTTGGTCTTAAGACAAAATCCTAACTTTAAGTTAAACTTAAGTTAGGATTTTGTCTTAAGACCAAAATTTAGGACAAAATCCTAACTTTACCACTCCTAAATGCCTTTTGTGAATACCGAAACTCATAAAGTTAGGATTTTGTCTCAGACTACTTTTGTAAGTCGGTCCCAACAATTTTAGGGATCCCGGTTAGACTAGTTAAAAACAGCTTAGCACCAGGCAAAAAAGATGGGGGTAATCTTGCAGAAGGATCCCACCATTCTACAGTGCGTGTGTCTGTGTGTGGTGGCCATTTCGTCTTTGCTCTCTATGCCTACTTCTTCACTGATCATGTAGTGGATGAGCTGGCTACCACCATGTTGTGCAACCATTGTGTATTTCAACCCCTGCATTACACTTTTCAAAACCATTTTCTAGGAACATTGATAGAAGAAGCCAATGACATGTTTACTCATTTGTTTGCTCTTTTCTTCAGATATTTATTTGTGCTTGTGGCTGATTGCAGTATACTGGTGTTGTTTCGGTTTATTTATCCAATTTTTGTCCCCCTCCACCTTCCATAAGGCTGCCATCAACCTGAACAGACCACAGCAAATATTTGAGTCATTTATTCAATTATTGCCGGTGCTCACCCCCTGTCAAGTCCCCTTGGGCCCTAGTGGTGGATCAGCAATTATTTAATAAATGTGTTCATTTTATGCCTGACCCCACCTTCCATATGGTCTCTTGGTCCCTGGGAAGGCACAAGCAAATATTGATTTAATTTATGTTTTCCTGCCACCCCATCACAAATGGCTTCATGGGTCCTGGAGTGACACCAGCATTTATTGGAAACCTTTATTGGATGTTTGCTTGCCCTCTAACACCCATAGGATCCTATTGGCCCTGGAGGGACACCAGCAATTCTTTAATTAATTTATACATTTTTTGCCTGACTGCTCCATGCCTCCCATAAGGGCCCACTTGGTGTGAGAGGAATACCACAACTACATAATTGATGTATTTGTCTCCTACCTTACCCCTGTATCACATAGGGTCTGTCTGGGCCCTGAAGGGACATTATCAATTATTTAATGTATTTATTGGGGGTTCCCTGCCCCTCCGACTCCCCTAGGGGACCCTATGGGCCCTGAAAGGACACTGTTAATTATTTAATCATTTATTTGATTTGTACATGCCCACCTACCTCCTGTATGGGTCCGATTGGCCCTGGAGGGACTCGAGATATGATTTATTTCATTTGTTCAATGCTTGGCTGTACCCCCTGGCCTCCCATAGGTTTCCCAAGGACCCGGAATGGACATTAGCAAATATTTACTTCATTTATTTGTTTTTTGCCTCCTACTGTCACCCGTTGGGTTCCCTATGTGCCTTGGAGCAGCAGCAACAATATTTAATTTATTTAGTCAAATTTTGCCTTCCTATGCATTCCATAGGACTCTTTTGGGCTGTGGAGGGACTCCAAGTAAGCTTTCTGTGTAATGTCGAGTAAACAATAGTTTATGTATGGGTATACTCTTGTTAAGCATTTTTGATGATGATGATAACTTGCATTACAGTGGGTAAAGGTGCCATGTTATACTCACTTCATGCTTTTTTGGTTCGCCTGCAGGTGGACAAGACATCACATGTGGCACTGAGACAGAGGGAAGTCTGTGAATGAGCTGAAAGTGACACCAGAATAATGTGCTAAGTCCCTCTGCTCATGTTAAGTGCTAAATACTATTTCTAACAAGATTGCCCCAAAGAAGGAGGTTCCTGCCAAGAAAGAGGTCAGTGAAGAGACAAAGTTACTTGTGAGTGCCAACAACAGCAGCAAACCCTATTGCTTTTTCCAGAAATGTGGCAAAAGTGCTGCACCCTCTTTTGAGGAGGAAAAGTCCAGAAGGAGGCTCACAACTGGATAAATGCTACCACCATCAAAACTAAAGTCCATGTCTCTCAGCACCACAGTGACTGCAGTCATGTACACAAGCAGTGAGTCTGAAATTGATTAGTTCCACCAGCAAACCACATTTTCATAGGAAAGTAAACAAAAGGAGCCACAGCTTATCTTCCAGAAGTAGTACCAGAGCATTGTTGGGATTGGGCGAACGTGGAAACCGCTCGTCTTTTACCTTCCTGTCCATATTTTTACTTGATTTCCTGTTTCGCTGCAACTTTGGCTTGCTGGATTCTTTGGTTGTTTGCATCTGTTAGTGGCTGACGTTGGGGTGCGTCCGCTTCAGAGAGCATTTTTGTGTTCCTCAAGAAGCGTTGCAGCAGCATTCTACAGAACAAAAGAAGGAAGACGAGCTTTTAAGACTGCTGCTGTGTATGTGGGGTAAAGCGGTGTCATGCTTATAAAAAATCACTCAGAACTTATCTGAGGATTTCTTTTTCTCTGTGAGACTTGGTGCCAAGAAACAAATAAATAAAGCAGTTATATATTGATGAGTAGCTACATCATTTTTGACATTTATTTTCAAGCTAAAATATTTGTTTTCAAGCTAAAACATTTATTTGCTGCCTAAAGAAAAGTACTGTATTTATTTTACGTGCATTGCTGAGACTAAGATGCAAAAATAAGTTGCATTTGTTATATATGATCCATGAAGAGAACGCTTTGATACCAAGGACTTGGATACCCTATTTATATTGGTGTCATTGTTAATATCTGCAAATTAATAGAGGTTTTTTTCTCAAGCCTATGCAATAAGTAATTAAGGTGAGCCATTACTACAAAACACATCATTGTGCATCAATAAAAAGGGTTATTAGAGTTACACATTTATTTGCCTTATATAGATTCAAAAGTGGAATCTTTTGATTGTCTGTCTCCTCTAGGCATACAGGGGAGATAACACAAGGTAGTTAGAATATTATATGTATCTAAAGATATGACATAACATTGGGGATAGGTTTGTTTTAGATTTAAAGTACTGATTCTTATTGCTTTTTCTTCTGAAGAACGGACAAGGTGCGATCGAAATCCACAGACCAGAGCAAGACCCAGTGATGATACCATATTTCATCGTCCTCTCTTCCTGGTGGGCGTCTCTTGACCTTTGACTGTGTTGGGGTCACTTTTGGACTACGGGGAAGTCAATAATCTTCTTTGTGTCCCATTTCACTCCTGCGAAAGATCCAAGTGAGAGTCTGACAAGCATGAAGCTGAGGCTCCTGCACAGCAGGGGTAGTCAGACAAAATATCGAAATTAAAATATCGATATACAATAATATCGATGTTTTAATATCGATGGTATAGAATATCGATGTGCCATAATATCGACAGACAGAATATCGAGATTAAGGTATGTATGTTAGTAATATCGAAATTTTGTTGTTTAGTGTTATGTATTTTATTTTGTTGTTTATATGTTTGCTAAATATGTTTAGAAATGTAGGTTTGAAAATTAGTAATTTTGTTAACATTTTGCGTTTTAGTATTAGAGCGGGTTGTGGGTTTATAGGGGAATAGGGTGGGAAGTAATTTAATAATAATTAATTAATTAATATATGTTTGTAAATATTTTTAATTAATAATTAATTGGTAATTAATTAATATTAATTAGTTAATTAATTAATATATGTTTGTAAATATTTTTAAATAATAATTAATTGGTAATTAATTAATATTAATTAGTTAATTAATTAATATAAATTTGTACATATTTTTATTTAATAATTAATTGGTAATTAATTACTATTAATTAGTTAATTAATTAATATAATTTGTACACATTTTTAATTAATAATGAATTGGTAATTAATTATTATTAATTAGTTAATTACATTAATTAGATTGATTTTTTAATATATATAATTTTTGTTTATTGTTAATTAATTATTTGGGAAAAATTAATATTAATTAGTAAATTAAATTAATTATAGCTAATGTGCTACTATATTTACTTTATTGTTATTGTTAATTAATAATTAATTGGTAATTAAATAATGTTAATTAATTTTGGGTAAAGGAGTATTTTTAGGGTTCAGGGTCAGTTTTCAGTTCTTGGGTAAAGGGGTATTTTTGGGGTTCAGGGTCAGTTTTCAGTTCTTGGGTAAAGGGGTATTTTTAGGGTTCAGGGGCAGTTTTCAGTTTTTGGGTAAATGGGTATTTTTAGGGTTCAGGGTCAGTTTTCAGTTTTTGGGTAAAGGGGTATTTTTAGGGTTCAGGGTCAGTTTTCAGTTCTTGGGTAAAGGGGCATTTTTGGGGTTCAGGGTCAGTTTTCAGTTTTTGGGTAAAGGGGTATTTTTAGGGTTCAGGGTCAGTTTTCAGTTTTTGGGTAAAGGGGTATTTTTAGGGTTCAGGGTCAGTTTTCAGTTTTTGGGTAAAGGGGTATTTTTAGGGTTCAGGGTCAGTTTTCAGTTCTTGGGTAAAGGGGTATTTTTAGGGTTCAGGGTCAGTTTTCAGTTTTTGGGTAAAGGGGTATTTTTAGGGTTCAGGGTCAGTTTTCAGTTCTTGGGTAAAGGGGTATTTTTAGGGTTCAGGGTCAGTTTTGGGTTTTTGGGGTACAGGGGTATTTTTAGGGTTCAGGGTCAGTTTTGGGTTTTTGGGGTACAGGCGTAAAGGGTAAAAATAAAATAAATTTAAATTTAATTTAAATCAATTAAATGAAATTAAAAAAAATAAAATTACATTAAATTATTACATTTTTAATTTATTTTAAATGTATATGTATTACTTTAAATTTGTTAATTATCTGTTAAAGTTTTTATTAATATTTGTTAAATTATATGTATTTTAACATTATTTTTACATTATTATTAATACATTTAAAAAAACGATATTTTTAATTTCGATATTTTTGTACTACGATATTATTTTTTCGATATTTTTGTACTAACCTTTATGAAGATAGGACCCCGATATTATTGTCCTCGATATTTTTGTTGCGATATTTTTTGTATTGCGATATTTTTGTGGTCGATATTATGTCATAGATTCCACAGCAGGATGTTGTTGTGATGACTGCTATTCCATTGGATACATCAGCTTCACCGGCAAGGAAAAGAAAAAGCTCTCCACCATCTTCTCTAAGTTCTCCCATGAGATCATCTTGATACGGATGGGAATCTGACTAAGACCCACCATTAGAGATGAGGGAAAAGGAACGTTCTGAAATGCTTGGAAGTGAAGAAGTGAAGAAGGTGATAAAGAGTCAGTGATTGTTAGTGTGGAGAGTGGCACAGAGGAAGTACAGCTCACCTACATTTGACCTGCTCTTATTCATGCAGTTCCAACATCACCTGCTTTCATCTTTTCAGGAATTCCACAAATACCTGCAGCAACCACCACCATCACTCCTATTAGAGCCACAGCCCACCCTAGAAAAAGGCAAGCACAACTGTCTAGTTCCCTCTTAACACATACTACAGGCTCTGACACAATAAGAAAGCTCTATTTCAAATTTTGGGACCTCTTTGCATGCAGGATACATAAGGAAAACTGAATAAAATTCTCAATTGCAAAACAAAAGTTTGTTGTGGTATGCCAGGTGGACATTATGTTCCTTGGGACCAACTGGTCCCTCTGAAAAACAAACACACGCTTGTGTAGAAAGAGCACCTCAAAAACCTAGCTGCTGGTGGTTGAAGGAGATGGTAGAAGAGGATTCCAGTACCATGTGAAGCAGTCCTGTGACTGTCGTTCATAGTGTGTTGTGATCCTGAACAAGAACATTATGATGCCACCAGATGCAGAGTGATACACTTAACCGAAAGCACTCACGCAGCTTACCTGCTTCTCTTAGGTCACTAGTAGAGGTATCACATTGAAAACAGTCACCACATCAACCTATCAAGTTATGTTCACCAATAAGTACCCTTTGGAGCCAAAGTCCATTTATACAATGGGAAGCTGGCCAAAATGTTAATGTTTAACTTCCTCCCAATTTTTTGTGGAAGGAGATGGGCTTTCTTGACTCGCTGTCCGCAATGGGAAGTTCCACGCTGGATAAATATTTCCACTGTTACTGTGCTAGCGTTGAACCATCAAATGCTGCAGTTGGTTGGTGATGCTATGATGGATAGCATTGTTCAGTTCATCCACCTCACAGCAGACATGTGGACCAATGCTCAAGAAAAAAATTCTATGTGCAACTTGGCACACTAGGGGCCAAATTTCCTTACATTTTGCTTCATGGTTGTGTTACTTTTGTGGCACATTCATGACACAAAATAATAGTAGACAGTTACAAAGCAATTCAAAAGGTAATTTGTGCTGACTTGCTAGGGTTTTTAACAAAATGCAATTCAACAGCTTGTGCTGCATTGCATTACATTTAGTTCTAGGAGGCATTTCATGAGTGGAGCATCGATGTTCCCATGCATCCACCATGGATTTCACAGAGTCCCAAACTTACAAATGTTTGTAAACCTGGGATTGCAAGAATTGGATATGCCTCCCAGAGGGTGGCGAAACAAGGAAAACATTCTCTTTTTCTCCTCCTTATTTCCTTTTTCTATTTGTGCTGCATTCTTCACATGGAAAGAGGAATGTTTTTGAGCAGGAAGGTATCCCTCCTCCTTGTTAATGCTGGCACCCTTGAAGAATGCATATATGTACATACATATATATAGGTATGCATTTCCATAGCGAAAGCATATTGAGGAATCTTTACTAAACTTTCCAAAATATAGTTTCATCCACCTCAGAAACTTCCTTGAAAGTTTGAGGGTGATCTTTCAAGCAGGGGCAGAGAAAAAGAAGGTCCCTAAACACATTTTCCCCATTCAGTAAATCCATGATGACAGCAGCTCTTATTATATGTTTTTAAAGCACCCCTTGCAGGAGCACTATGGTCGTCAGTGTAGAGCTCCCTTGTGGTTAGTTCTGTGGCTGCAGTTTGTAGCTTGAAAAATGTTTCAAAAAGATTCAAAAGACATGATTTTTTTAAATTAAAACGTGATTAAATTCTTTTCTGACAGATGTTCTTATGGCCCTCGCCATGCACTTCTTATGATTTCACATGTTACATCACCCATGACATGTTCTATGACATCATTTATAACATCACAGCAACATATAAAATTACGTCATTGATGACAAAACTGCATATCGGGGTTATATTACTTAAATTAACTATAACTGGAGATTTTCAGTGGGTTTGTTAGTTTAAAAAGGTATGTTTTCTCCTAACTATTCATTAATATAACCTTTGTTTTTTAAATGCAAAGTAAGATGTTATTACCATACATAACTATACCATCACGTTATTCTTTTTTCAGTGAAGAAATAAAGTCTTATCCATCTCAGCTTCTTCCTGGAAAGTTTCGTAGTGTTCTGCCAGTCGGGAGTCAAGAAAAAGGAGGAGGGGCAAAATGTGTTTTCCCCAAACAATTTTTCCCTGTCTCCCCTGGCCTGCACCCATCTTGGGTGCAGCATGAGCCAGCTGTATTGGTTTGGTCTCCCTTGCCGGAGCAGCTGTTCCTTCTGAGGGCAAAACATTGGAGTTCTGCTACCTGCCCACACTCTCCCAGGCAAGGAGCAACTCAGTGTTCTTGGGTATTCGGTCCCTGAGACACTATTGACATATATCTCCAGGGAATGAAGTCCAGAGAGCCATTGTAGGGCTCATGGAAGGGACTTCATGCCTTTTACTCATTAAAATGATATTAGACACAGAGGGTGAGGTCCCAGGATCCTTCAAAATGCTTGGGTGGGAGGGCCCACACCCCTTGGCAAATAAACAGGACCCGGGCCAGTAAATGGCATGGGGAGAGGGGCCACATGCACTCTCCCAAATTAGAATATATATATATATATATATATATATATATATATATTCACTGAAAAAACCATAGGTTTCACACACGTTATAGTTAGGAATTATCATTTAAAAAAACCTTAGAAATTCACTGAAAAAACCATAGGTTTCACACATGTTATAGTTAGCTGGACGTTTCACTCATACAAAACCATTGAAATTCCCCCGTTATAGTTAATTCAGCTAACTATAACTCGCGCGCCCGCAATGCACTGCTGATGACGTCACATATTACATCACTCATGACATGGTCAGTGACATCACTCATGACATCACTGATGACATCTCAAATGACATCACTGATAACATCACTTATGACATCATCCAGTGAATGTGTGTCTTTCTGAAAAATAAATATGTTTTATATATGTATATCTAAAGGTCGATGGAAGAACAAATAAAATGTTTTTTTTTCGCGTACCCGGCGATTTTTCAAAAAAACTAAATTTTATTTTTTGGGCCTCGGGGGTCCTTGTAGGAACCCCTGAGCAGGCCTAGGGGGTCAGGGTGCTTCTACCCTGCCCCCTTTTTGAGTTCTACACGTTTATTTTTCTGCTTTCTTGTGCCTCAGTCTACCGAGGCACAAGATGGCTGCCAACAATTTCTGTTTTGGAGTGTTGACAGACAGTGGCAGCCAACCAGCACGAGCTGCATGCTCATTGGCTTTCAACACTTCAAACCAGTAAGTGTTGGCAGCCATCTTGTGCTCGGTAGACCGAGGCACAAGAAATCAGGAAAACAAACATGTAGAACACAAAAACGGAGCAGGGTAGAAACACCCTGACCCCCTAGGCCTGCCCAGGTGGCCAGGTGGTCCCACAAGGACCCCCAAGGCCCAAAAAATGTTTTTTTAAAAACCCGGTCTGTTTTTTTCAAATTACGCCCCGAGGGACCAAATCATGGGGGCATAGTGATAAAGAAGTGTGGGGGGGCCCCAGTCCCCCCCACACTGCCTCGGGGTCCGCCGTCCCCCGGGGCAAAGCAACGCAGCGCCCTGGAGCATACTGGAGGCTCCTGGGGGGCTAGTTGGCCCCCAGGGACCCCCAGTATGCAAGGGGAATTAGTCCCCCCTCTGCAAACGCGCCCGGTGGCTGCACTGCAGAGAAGTGTAGAAAAAGGTGTGGCATCATTTCACCTCTCTGCAATGCAGCCCCCTGGGGAATACTGGAGGTTCCTGGTGGGCTAGTTGGCCCCCAGGGACCCGCAGTATGCAAGGGGAATTAGTTCCCCCTCTGCAAACGCGCCAGGGGGCTGTGTTGCAAAGAGGTGTAAAAAGGGGCACAACCTCATTACACCTCTCTGCAATGCAGCCCCCTGGCGCATACTGGAGGTTCCAGGTGGGCTAGTTGGCCCACAGGGACCCCCAGTATGCAAGGGGAATTAGTTCCCCCTCTGCAAATGTGCCAGGGGGCTGCGTTGCAGAGAGGTGTAAAAAGGGGCATAGCCTCATTACACCTCTCTGCAATGCAGTCCCCTGGCGCATACTGGAGGTACCAGGTGGGCTAGTTGGCCTCCATGGACCCCCAGTATACAAGGGGACTTCATCCCCCATGGGGTACGGGGCGTGTTTGCACAGTGGTGAAGGTAGGGGGCGGGGCTAGAGGTGATATGTGTGCAAACATGTTCTGTGGCGCGTTTTAAGTTGGGGAATTAATTCTTCTTCGATCCAGAGGTCCCCTAGGGGCCAACTAGTCAAACAGGTACCTCCAGTGACCACATCGGAGCTGCGTTGTAGAGTGTTGTAAAAAGGGGGCATGCCCTCTGAACACCTGTCTGCAACGCAGCTCCCTGGCGCATACAGGAGGTTCCTGGTGGGCTAGTTGGCTCACAGGGGACCTCGGGATTGAAGAGGAATTAATTCCCCAACCTAAAACGCACCACAGGGTGTGTTTGCACACATGTTACCTCAGGCCCCACCCCCTTCCTTCACTGTTGAGCAAAATATGCCTGTAAAATCAGCCGAACTATGAATTCCGATTTACTCACCTGTTATCACAAGAGACGTCAGTACTGCATCTTTGAGCGCACTACTGATCCTGAAAAGTAATTCTAACCATACTTACAGTAACTTGAATTTCCTACCATAGGCTAACATTGACTGGTTTCACTTGGAAATTCTTCTAAGTGTTGAGTTTTGGAAGTTAAAAAAATTCCTCAAAAATGAGCCGAAGTACGAATTCCGATTTACTCACCTGTTATCAGGAGAGACGTCATTGCTGCATCTCTCAGCCCACTATTGATCCTGAAAGGTAATTCTAATTGTAGTTACAGTAACTTGAATTTCCTTCCATAGGCTATCATTGACTGTTTCACTTGAAAAATTTTCTAAGTGTGGAGTTTTGGAACTTTAAAAAATTCCTCAAAAATCAGCCGAACTACGAATTCCGATTTAATCACCTGTTTTCAGGAGAGACCTCAGTGCTGCATCTTTCAGCTCACTACTGTTCCTGAAAAGTAAATTTAACAGTACTTACCAGTACTTGAATTTTCTTCCATAGGATATCATTGCCTGCTATATAAAATATATATAAATAAAAATAAAAAAATAAAAAAAAATATTACAATTTCAATATTTTTACAAACATTTATTTTTCAATTTATATAAAAAATATGTAATGTAAGTTAAAAAATAAAATATCTAAAAATAAATAATTAAAAATAGTGTAGTAAATCAGTATAAAAAAATATAACAATTAATACATTTAAAAATTATCATTTACAAAACCTTTGAAATTCACTGAAAAAACCATAGGTTTCAGCTACGTTATAGTTAAAAATTAGCATTTAAAAGAACCTTAGAAATTCACTGAAAAAAACATAGGTTTCACCCGCGTTATAGTTAAAAATTAGCATTTAAAAAACCTTAGAAATTCACTGAAAAAACCATAGGTTTCACATACGTTATAGTTAAAAATTAGCATTTAAAAGACCTTAGAAATTCCTCCGTTGTTATAGTTAGCTGAACATTTCACTCATACAAAACGATTGAAATTCCCCCGTTATAGTTAACTATAACTCGCGCGCCCGCAATGCAATGCTGATGACGTCACATACACTCATGACATCACTCATGACATGGTCAGTGACATCACTCATGACATCACTGATGACATCTCAAATGACATTACTGATGACCTATATATATATTTATATTAGGCTGCAATTGCCGATCCACGACGTTATTTTATGACAATATGAATTGCTTGTAATGTAATTGTTTTTTGAGATGAATGTTTTGAAAAGCATGTCTTGTATCGGCATATAAAACTGATCACTGACTAATGTTATGAATAGAAATCGAGTATTTACTGTTCAAAGATGGCGCCCATGTAACTGAAGGGCCAACCAAGTCCGTTTTTTACCATTACCCTCATGTAACGTGGTTTTCTATATAAAAATGGCCGCCAGTATAATGTTTTGATAAAACTACGACACTGACGAAGGATATACTCTGAAACGTGTCTGTCTTAAAATAAAACTGCTACTGAGCCAAAGAAGCCTCGAGAGTGCTATTCTTTTCCTTTCTACAAGGGAAAACCCGAGCAAGATATTGATCGCGGAAGCACCACCGCGTAAACGGCACCCGACCACGAAGTGCCCCGCTAATGGCCAACGGAGGAGCGAGACCTATATATATATATATATATATATATATATATATATATATATATATATATATAAAATTGGTTGGGGGCTGCAGAGAGCGCAGAAGCCTGCCAAGAACATTTACAAAAAGAGGAAGTAAGTCTCCTTGGTCATTGAATTCATGACACTGTGAGCTGGAGCTGTATGCTGTTTGTATGGAGTGTGGGCACCCCTTGTGAATAGTTCTATTGCTGTATTTTGTGGAGAGAAGAATGTTAAAGATTTAATATGTATATAGTTGTACAAAAATGTTTTACATAAAATATTTCAGTGACAGTAATCATTATTGCAATCCATATACATGGAAATACTTTGGATAATATTTAATGATAAATGATTATGTTACTTTATTGACAAAGCCAATCAGGGTGCTTTATCAATGTTGATGTGCTGACCCCTTTGAAAAAGCAAAGAGGCTTACTTTCTAAATTTTGATGCTCAAACTGTTTGACAGATGTATTAGGTCTGTCTTACTTAAAATGACAACCTGTATATAGTTACATGACATAGTCAGCCATGTGCGGTGGGCGTTGCACACCTGTGAGGGAGTTATATTTAGGGCGTGGTGGCAGACCAGGTCCTGTACCCAACACCACACCATGCACAGCAGTGAACATCCTACTTTACATTTCAAGAAAAATAGAAATTAACTGGAAAAAACAAACGTGAATCTGACATTATAGTTAGAATTTTTAATAATATCTTACTGTACTTTAAATCAACCTTAGACATTAACTGAAAAAACCCAGAGGTTAAAGGGGAGATGAAAATGTCAGTTAAAACATAACAGTTTAAGCTATCAAAATCAATTAATTAATAATTTATAGTTATCTCAGATAACTCTAGCGTGTTCTCTAAAGTAACTACAACTCACGCCCATGCCATCCACAGCTTCTACCTCACATATTACATTGCTCATTACATGTTCAATGACTGCAATGATAACATACCTAATGACTTTTAAAATTACATCATTGATGGCAACACTGTGCATACATGGCAAGAGCACATGGAATATTTCAGTGAATGTATATAAACATATATATATATATATATATATAACCTACTGGCGATCGCCAGTAGGTATATATAGTTAGGATTTTTTCTCTATGGGTTTTTTGAAAATTCTATGTCTAATAACTTTGGCGTTTGTGGACGGAATTGGCTGAAATTTTCAGGAAAATGGCACAGTTTGTTTCTGAGCAGCCCTTGAAAATTTGGGGGGGGTTCGTCCAGTGGGGGCCGAGAAAAAAGGGGGGTCCCAAAACGTGTTTTTAACATTGAGTTTTCCATAGGGCGGTTGGCCTCACTTTTAGCCCGAACGGCTAAATGGATTTGCACGAAACTTGGCAAAATTGTAGGGACTGGTAGCCCGATGTGCCTTTTGTAGGTCTCAATATATGTGCTCCAGTGGATTTTGAGAAATTAACGTTTAAAAAAAGATATATATCTGTAACAGCGGACCGGGCAGCGCACTGGTTCGCGGACTTTTCGCGCAACGGAGCTTTGTGAAGCGAAGCTGATTGGTTCTCCGGCGTCTGTCAACATTCCAAACAGTCCGTAGCGGCCGCCATCTTGTCTCTCGGTAGGATCGAGAGACAAGAGGAGGTCAAAACAAAGGGGGAAATAACTATAAGGGGGCATAGTAGATCCTCGCTGACCCCCTAGGTTTGATGTGGAGGTTTTAAAATAATAATAATTGAACGGCTGAATGGATTTGCACGAAACTTGGCAAAATATTAGGGACTGGTAGCCCGATGTGCCTTTGCTAGGTCTCAATATATGTGCTCCAGTGGATTTTGAGAAATTAACGTTCAAAAAAAGATATATATCTGTAACAGCGCTCCGCTTCGCGTAACGGAGGTTTGCGAAGCTGATTGGTCATTCTGTCACTGGGCTATAGTTGGGCTACATCTGGCTGATATTTGGGCTACATTTGTTTTTTTGTGTGTCTGGCGGCCATCTTTGGGCTACATTGGGCTACATTGGGCTTCATTGGGCTACATTCGGCTAATTAGCAAATAGCTCATCGCAAACTAGGAATGGTAAAGAATCGCTATTTATTCCTTAAAGTTCGCTATTTAGGAAATGCAAATAACTTTGATGATACATATGGCGGTTCATCTCTAACAAGATAAGAAGCATAGGGATACATTTATGATGACTGGCGCATCACCAGGGATGTGTTAGTCATTCTGTGCCGCTGTTCCGTCACCTATGGTGTGCTGCATTTACAATGCGGCGCATCATGGGGCAAAAACAGCACAGATGCGTGATGTATCTGTGCCGTAAAGGTGGCGCATTGCTGGAGTTGTATCGCAAGTGTGATGAAGCTCCAGCAAGGGTCGGGGGTGCCCCTGTCGCAGGGTTTCTGTTCTCACACAGAACTGTGGACAGAGGATTGGAACCTCGGCGAATGCATTGCTGGAGTTGTATCGCAAGTGTGATGAAGCTCCAGCAAGGGTCGGGGGTGCCCCTGTCGCAGGGTTTCTGTTCTCACACAGAACTGTGGACAGAGGATTGGAACCTCGGCGAATTAGGGTGTCCCAAAACTCACGTTAGTAATCAAAAACTATTTAGCAAGCTAGGTACAGTGTCACATTGGATATAACAAACTCTCAATGTTTAGACAATCCAGAATATGAACTTATAGTACCTCAGGATACGTGGAACTCATGAACAGTCGGTCGTTATAGATTTCTTAGAAACCAGAACATGGAGTTAAGAAGAACAGATGTGTATTTGAAATGTTTATTTACTAATGCCGTCTTCTCAGGCGTAGTACCTTAGATAATAAAAGTACACATATTATCAGTAGCAAAATTACCAGCATAGTTACTAGTACATAAAAAGTGAATGGTGATAGTATGTTAACATGCTGTAAATGAATAAGAGTTAGCAACACTTATAAGCAGCCGCGGGCCGTGGAGGGAGTTACGGTGAGGCGGGGAGGGGGAGAAGCAGGGTGGAGAATACAAGTACACATATTATCAGTAGCAAAATTACCAGCATAGTTACTAGTACATAAAAAGCGAATGGTGACAGTATGTTAACATTCTGTAAATGAATAAGAGTTAGCAACACTTATAAGCAGCCGCGGGCCGTGGAGGGAGTTACGGTGGGGCAGGGAGGCGGGGAGGGGGAGGGGCAAGGTAGAGAGGGCTCCACCCTGCTTCTCCCCCTCCCCGCCTCCCTGCCCCATCGTAACTCCCTCCACGGCCCGCGGCTGCTTATATCTCACCCTCCCTAATACACATATTATATTATTTGCTAAGAAGGTCTCTTTGTGTTGGTTTAGGGCGTGCCCATACTTTAGTGTCTTAGATTTGAAGGAATCGCATCAGCATACACCAGCTCTCTCTTCATGTGAACCGCATCAACTGTTGTGTATGTGTGTTCGGCAAAGCAATATAAAACCCGCCTCATGCCCAGAATTGGCAGAAGTTGCACTTATGTTATGAGTATGAAGTCGTGGAGATCAGACCTCATAACAATTCTGTATCGTGTTGTTCTTGAAACTTTAGCACTCGCTGTACAGATATAGTTTAACAAGTAAAGCAGATAGTAGACCAATAACATATTATTCTCATGTAAACCACGATGAACTACTAGGTGGAAAGCTAAAGCAACAACTAAGTGTCGCGTGCAGAAGTTGCAAAAAAGGAAAAATGGCGTTTAAACTGGTAATGAGCCCATGCTAACTTAACACGGTGTAAAGATATCCAGGACCTAGATGACACCTCCTCATGATCCGGAAACGAACTGAATAAGATAATAGAAGTGCCATCTCATGAGAGCAGATTGCAAGTTTATATGTGGACGGTCCGCAAGGTAAAGCATTAAAAACTAGGAAAATTTAATGCTAAAGAAAAATAAAACAGCCAAGTACTTTATCGAGTCTTAAGCCAATAGGCAAGGTAAATAATAAAAACTTGACAAATAAGTCAATGAATTGTCAATGAAATGCTAGTACTCAGCATATCAAACATGAAAAAGGTCTATGACATAACTGTGTATGCAAAATAAGCTGCAACAGCCTCCAATAGGAAGTCACCGTCTTCATCCGAAAACAGTTCAGCCATCCAATTTAAAAGCGGAAAAGAACATACGTGCTCTCCCAGCACCGGATCCTCTATCACCATCAGAGGACAGCTCGGTGGGTTTTCAAGAAAGCTCTGTTCCAAGAAAGACTGTGCTGCCGCCAGTAAATTCCAGGGACCAAGTAGTCCATGCATCAATGCCACAGCCATAATCCTTTCGCCAGGACAAACCAACTCGTGAGTAATGATAGGAGTCATCAGCTGATTAAAGTCGACGTCAGGAGAAACCGGTCCGCAGAGACACAAATCAATGGCCCAATCGAAATCACAGGTCAGGCAGTGAAATACAGGCTGGACACAGGTGAAGTAGGAAAACCGAAAAGATAATCCATATGCCGTGCTTAATATCGCCAACGGCATTGTGCCATAATATTCTAGCATGCGATTGCGGAACAGTGTCAGCAGCTGCAGGGTCGGAGGTTGCATAGGAGGGACATCCATATTTAAAAATGTAAAAAAGCACAAGAGCGTCCGCTGGTAATGCAAGTAAAAATGCCAATCCACGAACCAGAGTGCAGAAAATACAATGAAAGGAAGCAGGGATGACTCCAAAGATTTTCTCAAATGAAGTCACGAGACCACTGGTAACAACTTTAAAAAAGTGTGCCAGGGATTTTGTGGAGGATGCGTTAAAGATAGTCGGAAACATGTTGCTGAAATTGAAAGGCAAACCTGTGTACGGGTGTTCGCTATGTGAAGTACGAAAGTTTCACGGGCCGAACTCAAGGCCACCTCTCTCTGAGACAAAAGAGCTCTTATTCTTGCCATGCCGTTGAAACGTGTCCCAAGGTTGGTATTTGTGGCCAGATTGAAAACTCCCTATGTTCATGTGTGGGAGGAAATAGAACATTTCTGCAGCAAATAACCCGTTCACTTACTGTTACGATAAAAGGAATACTTTTAATTAACTCAGAACAATCTTCATTATTGAGCATCAAATAACTACCATTTTCCAACAACTTGAACGTGGGGATGATAGCAGGAACTGGCGTGCCTTGCAACACGCAAGCCATATTTGGTCGGTGTTTGTTGCATGAATCGTGTAACTGTATGTGCCTACACATTAGTGAATGATCTGGCGTCTCAGTGCATTCCTCTCCATTCAGATAAACTTCTTGATCATCTTTGAAACATCTGTATGTGTATGGAAGCGACCAGACCTCATGAAGAAAAGCACTACCTAAAGGTTCATAACGACCTATTGGTATATATTTCATACAATTTGAAAACTTATATAAAGCAAAAGGCAGCGTTATTAAACCGTGGATAAGGCATGTTGCCAAAAAACCCGCAATCCTCTGCTGATGATGTCACTGAGCATGTCATGAATGATGTAATATGTGACATCATCAGCAGTGGATTACGGGTATTGGTATCTCTAGTTTACTCCCCTATAGCTGTCTTTCTTTTAACATAAGTGTGTGTTTCCTTCCCTTATACTTACTGTTTTTGGTTCGCTTCCAGTTCGCGTACCAGCGAGCGAACTAGGAAGCGAACTAAGAGAAATAGAGGTTGGCACAGTTCCAAATATTGTACCAATTTTTTAATAACGGGGAGGTAGTTCTGAAAAGAACTTTTTTTTTTATTTTTCTGAACATTTTTTTACTGTTTTTGAATTTTTCGGAACAGTTTTATATTTTTTGGGGTTTTTCTTGGAGGGGGCAATGAAAACGATTCATTGTAAAGGGCTCAACAGGAGCAACAAAACAAAAAAAAGAAGTATTTATTATTTTGGGCGTTTCGGACAAACTTGCATATGATAGTCAATAGCTCTGTTGATCAGAGTGATGCTTTTTTCTCCGTAGGAAATGAATCCATCGCAAAATGCGCAGGTGTGTTTTACATCACCAAATCTCATTTGTATATTTGGCACCATCTCCCTGCCCTCTGGTCCCGTTACTTCCGGTACAACAGATCTTCTGGCCATAATAGGGAGATTATCTAGGTCGTTCCGAAACTGTGCAGCACTGTAGTTGTTAGGATGCCACCTAGTCATATGGCGATGCATTGTGTAGTTTCCGAAACTGTATTTTTTGTCGGTCCCTCTGGACAGTCTATCTTGACATATAAGGCAAGTTACGTATCTTGCATTTACTTTTTTCTGACCTTTGGGAATTTTAAAAAATTGCCAAATGAAGTTTTCTTTCCGGTGAGACGTCCTGGGCTGCTCAGGCAAAAACTGCCTCTCTTCGTGCTCGTCCTCCTGTTCCTCTTCTTCTTCTTCTTGTTGAATTACAACTTGAGCAGGTGGTCCACTCTTCCTTGGATGTGGTGGAGGTGGTGGGGAAGCACCAGCTGAAGCTACTAAAGAAGCCATTGCTCAGTGATCACAAAGGGTCTTTCTCTCACAATGATGAAAGTCAGAGTGAGGAAAGAAGGAGGGATTTTCATCATTTGGGAAAAACAAGAGTTCTCAACCAATCAAAAGTGTTCATTTTAGATTATATGACCTAGTCTTACATCATTAGGAAACCAAAAGTGAAATGAACCAATGAAAAGTGTTATTACCAAGTCACATGACTTGCTGTGTTTACGTTAAGCGCTTTGCAGGGCCTCCCGGTTTGCTTCCAGAAACCTGCGCTTTGCGACTCGCTTCGCGTACCAGTTCGCTAACGTAGCACGTCATATGACGTATCACGCGACAACGTGAAACGTCATGCGGACGGGAGGCGTCACGATGTTGTTTTCTAACGCGGCACTTGCGGTAAAGAAACGTTTACCGGCTCGCGGTCTATTTCGCGGCATCAAGGTCAGCTAACGGGAAGCTTCCCGATTCGCGAAGCGGGAACGAAGAAAAAAAAATATTTAAAAAAAAAATTATTCATAAACATATAAAATATATTTTGGGATTTAAAGAAGAATACATTTTACAGCTACAGATATTAGCTGTTAAAAAACCAATGAAATTCACAGAAAAAACCATAGGTTATAGACCATATATAGTTAGGAATTAGCATTTACAAAACCTTGAAAATTCACTGAAAAAACCATAGGTTATAGACCATATATAGTTAGGAATTAGCATTTAGAAAACCTTATTTTACTCACACAAAACCATTGAAATTCCATATATAGTTAGTTGCACTAACTATATATCGCGCACCCGCAATCCACTGCTGATGATGTCACATATTACATCATTCATGACATGGTCAGTGACATCACTGATGACATCACTGATGACATCTCAAATGACATCACTGATGACAATATCCAGTGACTGTATGTTTCTGTAAAGTTAAAATATGTCTTAGATATTGAAGAATGAGTGGATGTATAAGTGTCTGGATGAAGGATTTAGTGGGTGCGTGACTGACTGTATGAGTGAGTGATTAAATGTGTCTCACTGAATGCATGGGTTAGTGACTAAACTGTCTTAATTTGTGCATCATTATGTCTGTTGTGATGTAAACTGCTGCATGTGTTGATCATTAGCTATACGAGAGGCTATATGTGTTATTAATTGGTTGCCCAAGTATTTCTATGGGAGATTGAGTTTGTGTGGGGGTGGCTGGGAGGTGTGTGACTCTGTGCATAGATGTGTGAGCAGTTGATTCACTAGGTGTATGAGTTCAAGAGTGCATGTGGAAAAAGCTACATGGGCGGTTGACTGTGTGCATGAGTGTATTGATGAGTGAATGGATATCTCAATGCTACATGTCATAGTAAGTACATATGTAAAACACAGTACATGTGAGAGTTGGCATATATAAATAACTGTGCATGAGAGCCACTGAATGTGTGAGTGGCTGTATGGATCATTGTGAACTTGTATCAGGGATTGTATAAGAGAGTAAATATGTGTTAGTATATGTTTGAATAAGTAAGGTGTGTATAACTGTATAGTTGAGGAAATGGAGGTGAGATTGTTTCTTTGCATGACTGACTAGGTGTGTGAGTAACTCCATGGATGAGTGACAGTGTGTGAGTGTCTGTATACACTGAGTGTATCTAAGGTTATATTAGAGTCTGAAGAGGTTTATCGTATTAGCACAAGAATGATGTCAAATGAGATGTCATCAGTGATGTCATCAGTGATGTCATTTGAGATGTCATCAGTGATGTCATCAGTGATGTCACTGACCATGTCATGAATGATGTAATATGTGACATCATCAGCAGTGGATTGCGGGTGCGCGATATATAGTTAGTGCAACTAACTATATATGGAATTTCAATGGTTTTGTGTGAGTAAAATAAGGTTTTCTAAATGCTAATTCCTAACTATATATGGTCTATAACCTATGGTTTTTTCAGTGAATATATATATATATATAAATATACACATGCACGCACACACACACACACACACACATATATATATATATAGATATATATTAATGCTCCAAGCTCGCCCCAGCTGGCGACGGTGCTCTCCGGGATCATCTATGCCCCATAGACCCCTCAGCACACAAACTGCAGCCTGACACGTTTCACTAGTATAGCTTTTTCAAAGGCTGTTTCCCTCTGTGTCACGGCAGCGTATATATATATATATATATATATATATATATATATATATATGTATATATATATATATATATATATATATATATATATATATATATATATTACCTACTGACGGTCGTCAGTAGGTATATATAGTTAGGACCTAGTTTCCATAGGAAATCCGCAACATTCTATTGGGAATAACTTTGGCGCCGGTTGATGAATCTTCGCAAATTTCTCAAAGAAGATGGCCCGCTCCACTCCTCTCCTTCCCTGAAAGCTTTGGGGGATTACTCAAGTGGGGGCTGAGAAAAAAGGGGGGTCCCAAAACGTGTTTTCCCCATGTTAATTTCCATAGGACCTTTAGACACGGCTACAGCTTGAACCGCTGAAAGGAATTACACCAAACTTGTCAAAATGGTAGTGTCTAATACGCAGATCACGCTTTTGGTTAAATAGTGTAAATCCCTCCAGTAGTTCCTGAGAAAATTAAAAGAGAAAAAAATTATATATCTGTAAGCGCGCACTGTGCGCACACCCCATGATTTTTCAGAAAAAAAAATTGGGGGGGGGGCTTGGGGGGCTTCTCTCTTTTATTTTAATCTTTTTATTTTAATATCGAGGGTGCCCACCCCTCGTTTTGCCCCCCGAGATCACCATTGTTGAGGCGGCCGCGCGCACTGTTGTATGAATCACCTTGCACTGAGGTAAGATGTTAGCATGAAGCTCTCACTTGGTTCTGCTGGTTTGAGGTCTGTCACTCAGATGTACTGACATGCTGATGGTGGCTCTGTATTGCCTCGTGCTGTTAGCGGTTCAGGTTCATTCTGCCCAGCCGCCAGGTGAATGCCTGTCACGCAGATTACAGAAGAGCCGGAAGCCTACTGCACAGATCACAGAAGTTGCTGAGATCCCGGCTAAGGGTTGCGTCATACTGTAAGTGCTCAAAAAGGCTGCATAGCTACATAGCACTCCTATGGGGCAGTTGCTGGGTGAAAAGCTTGTCACGCAGCCTAAAAGTAGAGTGGGCAACAACACGGCTCATGGTCAAACTGGCTTTCATGCAACAATTCGGGGAAGCCGGAAGGCTTACAGCTCAAAGAGAAGTTCCAAAGCCAAAAATTCAGAGGTTTGAGGCTTTGAGAAAAGTTACAGAGAGAACAATAAGGAGATTGCACACTTTATCGCTGCATGATTCACAAAAGCAGGACAGCGATAAGCATAGACCTCACTGGTGAATGCAGCAGTAGTTAACATAAGTCAGCTGATGATATCCTGCCTCATTCAGAGCAAAACTGCCACCCCACGCCTATACCGCAAAGCTATGGGAACAGGCAGGCAGGCAGGCAGGCATCAGAGTTGGGTATAATCCCACATCAGTGCAGCATGCAAGAGCAAGTCCTGGGAGGTACAATCCAATAGTGATCCTTCTGCTAACTGAAGATAACTTCCACAGCTGTCAAGACAAACAGCTATGCAAGATCTTCGCGGGCCCCCGTGGTGTTGGGAGAGCAGTGGCGTAGGTAGGGTGGAGGGGTGGTGGGGCGCGGCACCATTGTTGAAGCGGCCGCGCGCACTGTTGCATGAATCATGCTGCCTTGGATTACGCCGGTAAGAGGACTTTACCTGCACTCCTATTAACTTTTTGCACACCGGGCTAACGGAGCCCGTCGGGTTCTTATGACTTTCATTACCCTTCACCGCACATCATTTTCGTTGGCACCCTGGGAATCCTATTTGCTTGCACTATGCCTTAGTTCATTATTTTACACTTGTTGCATGCATTGCGCATTTGAACTAGAATACAGCTCCCTGTTTGCCCGTATCACTCTGGATTGTCATCCCGCACTTACTCATATTGTTTTTCACCCGATGCACGTCTTGCACCTTTGTTCTTGTTTTCGACCCATCACTAAACATTATGCTTTCTGTTTACTTTTGGAGACAGGTTTATCTTTATTACTTGCTAGCACATGCGCTCCCTATATTGCCTTTTATTTTTTATGTGCTTCTGTTCCTGTTTTTTTCTGCAAAGGTTCAACATTTGTTTGGGCTATGAGCTAGCTGGTTCGACTATGGCATGATTAGTCCCAAAATGTGCCATTGGTGTCTGGTGGGCCACACTGCTCTCTGATGCCTTTTATCACCCGAGTCATTCCCTGTGAGTTTGGAGCTACTGACGAGTACTCCCTAGGGCCTACAACTAGTGGGGTGGACTCTTCACAGAGACCAACTAACAATAGCCCTAAAGTGGAGACAGGCTTATCTTCATGAAAACTATTACATTTTCCAAATTTCCAAACTCCAAGTCAGTTCACAGTTCCTCTGCATAGTTACTGATTCACTGTTCAACAACTGCCACTATGTGGTATTTGTTTTTTATTTATTTATGTGTAGGTGCAAGGTTGTGTGCCTGCAGTCTAGCATAGGGTGTGTACTTGGAGAGTAACGTTCAGTACAAAATACTATGCTTAAACATATGTTAAAATGTCCCCCACATTGGATGTGTGCTGCTATAAACTGTTGCTATTTTGTGGAGCAAAACCCTGTCTACCATTGTTAGTGGATAGGGCTTTACGTCAAAACCTACAGGTGAATGCATGGGAACACCCATGTACCACCTATGGCACACCCCAATTTTGCAAAGTAGCTCAATGTAGTTCATAGCTGAGAAGTGTAAAATTAGCTTATAAGAATAGCTATTTTAAATAGGCAGTACATTCCACAATTCTGCTTTCTAAAACTTCCCCTCTTGAGTACAGATTATGGAAGGCTGGTGACTATTTTAAAAAAGTGGTGCAGAATTGTATTGTATTGCATTTTGATGTGTTATCTGCGCCTGGAATGGATGGGGCCAAAAGACAAATACTTGGTGCAAAATAAAGCTTCCTTTTTTAGAGCAGTAGCGGTCAGTACCAGGGAACAACTGCCTGCTTCGTTCAAATGGCGGCGACCAATGGGTACTAAACAAGTATCCCACAGAGAACTGCCAAATTAAAAATAAATAACATCTGCAGTGAGGAGCGAGTGGCCAACAAATACCATGCACTCCCAACACATTTACATGTCTCCTTGCAAACTGGAAAGTGGGCGCAACGTGTGAAAATTGCACTGTGGACATTAGACAAGGCAAATATTTTTCCGTTCTTACATTGCATTTGAGACTTTCATTTGCTAAGACAACTTGTCCACGATCTTGAGTGCGGGAAAGTACTGTGTGGCCCAGCTGGTCTAGCGGAGTTACCAGGCACGCTGCAAAGTGAGTGCCCTAGGGCTGGGCCGGTCCAAAAATTGGATCCCGAGGGCTGCTCAGGTGGTCCCACAAGGATATTAACATATTTAAACATTATCCGCTAATAGAATTAGCATTTTAAAAACCTTGCAAATTCACAGAAAAAAACATAGGTTTCAGGCGTTATTTAGTTAGGGATTAGCATTTAAAAAACCTTGTAAATTCACTGAAAAAACCATAGGTTTTAGGCCTTATATAGTTAGGAATTAGCATTTAAAAAACCTTGAAAATTCACTGAAAAAACCATAGGTTTCAGGCCTTATATAGTTAGGAATTAACATATAAAAAACCATTGAAATTGCTCCTATATAGTTAGTTGGACTAACTATATTTGGCGCACCCGCAATCCACTGCTGATGATGTCACATATTACATCATTCATGACATGGTCAGTGACATCACTGATGACATCACTGATGACATCTCCAATGACATCACTGATGGTCATCGTTTTTTTCAGCGAATATATATATATATATATATATACCCACAAAAACGAGTTACCTCCAACAGAGGGAGCCCACACAGGAAAGTGTCGCTTTACATCTTTAATGGCAGCTGATATGCAATTCAACAGGACTTCCCAGCAAAGTCAATAAAAACAGAGTCCAGCCGACGCGTTTCGTGCATCAAGCACTTCATCCTGGGCTTGTAGACTGCAACCAAAGACTAACGGCTGATTTGCGCACACCTGTTATACTTATGATCCTGGCCCTAGTGGGCGTGGCCACCCCCGTGGCTTTCTGTCTATCCGGTTCACGGCGCGGCACAGCAGAAATCACGGACCACCAAGTAGCAAGAAATATCAGGTGAGTTTATTATCTCTTCCTTGTTTCTTTAGGCATGACGCGTTTCGGGTAGTGAATACCCGTGATCACATTATATATATATATATATATATATATATATATATATATATATATATATATATATATATATATATATATATATATATATATATATATATATTACTGGCATTGAGGGACAGGAAACATTTACCAACAGCGGGGAAGCACGGAGAGGCGAGTAGGTACCAGGCTCTCTAATCACGCAGCAACTAATACGTTACGCTTTGAGGCTTTATCCTTCCCTCTACCCCGTGAAGCTCTAAAGACCCACAACAGGAGTCTTTTGCTTTTTTCTCACCACCATTGAGTGTGAGAGTGCGACTGTGACTGGATTTTCTGTCTACAGTCTTTAGGAATTTAGGGCTGGCAGGTCGTTAGTGTGTCCTGACCACCCATCTTCCTCTTTTTGGTCCTGATGGAAACCCGGAATTTTCCCTTTATGGGTTGAAACATGTAGACCTGACCTACACATAGTGATACACCTGGTCATAACTAACCTCACTGTATCCACACACTTTATTTTAATATTGTCCAGTAACTTGCCAATAAAAGTTTTTTCACACAAGGATACCAGGACAATTTTTAACATATTTTTGTTCACTTCACACACAAAATACCCGCTCCACTGTAATTCAGGTGTCGCAGCACACCCTGATGGCACTCGGCCATTAGGGTGGACCCCGATGATGAAGCATGTCACCAACCAGGTTGGTGAGTGAGGGGTTTTTAAACAAAAGAAGGACTCTCTTCATTTGATAGTCATCTCACTCAGTCCGCATTATTTTGTTGCTTTCTGACAGTACTCCTCTTTATGTTTATGTAAAACATTTACCAACCCCCACACCACGGGGGAAACTATGTACTGTTACTTCATTATGTTTTTATTTTAGCTGTTGTAATTCATTGGAATACATATTGTGAGATCATGAGCATTGCTGTTGGTATGAGACACGGTTTGCATGGGTGTTTTGCAGGTTACATATTATGGTTTTAACCATAAATTGGGAATTTCGTTGTTTTTTATTTTATTGTAATTCAAAACCTTACCTGCACTTGGACTGTGGGTATTTAGGTGAATTTGGGGAAGTTTTCGTAAACATAGCCAAGCGATACATAACTTCAATTTAAGCTTTAAATTGTTTCAGAGAATCTCTGGGACCTTTGGCCGAGTGACACAGGGGTTTAGTTGTAGACCTGGCATAAGGCCGGTTCTTATGCCTTTGGTCACATCTTTCATTTGGTAGTAACTTTGGCACCTTATCCCCGATCTGTATGAAAATTGACAGGCCCTTACCATGTTCAGCTTATTCTTAATATAGTGAGATCATGGCAATTCTATAAGGCGGGTCAGGGTAATATAAGGGGCGGTGGTCAAAGAAGTGTTCCTTTATAAATAATTTTGATAAAAGTTTGAAAATTGGCATATTTGATAGGTTGTTAATTAGTTGATCCTACTGCAGGGATCTCAAGTTTCATTCAGATCTGACAAAGAAGCAATGTTAAAATGCCTTGAAAAAAATGATTTGCTAATGTTGTTAGTACTGTATAATGACTTTATTTGTCAAGGTAAATTCATGGAAAGTCTGCAAATGGAAAGTCTGTAAACATGGTCTCAAGGCAATCTGCTCACTAACTGTCTCCATCTTTTAGCTCTGTCCAGCTCAATGACACATTTCTCTAATACTAATTTCTTAAAAGCTACTGAACAGATTTATTCCAAACAAAGCAACAACATATATTTTAATTTCATTCTAAGATTCCCATAATTCTTTCTGTGGCAGAGAACAAACATTGCTACATGGATTAAAATGGAACTGATGCTTTTTAGATCACCCGTTTAAGTGAACCCCCTATGAGAATTTTCATGAAACTCAAATAGCCTGATTCACAAAGTTAAACTTTTACTTCTGTGTAAGTTTATGATTGTTTGCTATTCAAAAGGTGATTCAGTAGTAGGATCTTTATGACTGCAGGGTATTCACACATAAAATGAGAGGACAGTCCTACCATTTATCACAAGTAAGCTAAACATTGTGCCTAACAAGGTGTTGTGCAGACCATAGGAACTAAACCTATGTTTTTCAGGAAATCATTGACTTTTGACTCCCATTTAAGTTTTTCCTACTCCGCAAGCATTACACACTGAGATTCCTGCACTGGACTTAATGTACGAAAGAAGCTGTCAAATTGCATGCAGATTCATGGCAGGCCACCATATTTATCAGCTTATAAAGTTGTTTTTGCCCCCCCCCCCCCTAAAATCTGGCACCCGGCTGGATTTGCAAAAAACTATACATACCCTAAGAAAACTAAAGATGCTAAATATCTGCCAATTTCATGTGGATGTAGATTAGACAAATGATGCCATGCCATATTCAATAACATATGAACACATTATTAACCCCCCCTTAAAACTGCCCAAACTTGATGAATCTTCACAAATGTATTAATACAAACATTAAGCTTAGCATGAGAAGCACTTGCTAAATGTTTGGGCACATTTGACAAATATCATTAAAATTATAGGCATATCAAAATTCAGCTTTCCATATCTATGATATCTGTAAAATGTAACTGTATCATGCCCAACTAGAATACACCTTTAGATGTGCATTTCACAAAAACACTTGATCGGATTACACCAAGCTGACAAAAGTACACTCCTTGAGTAAAGTTTTTGGCAAGTGTGTTGTAATTCTGTTCAGCTGCTTTTTTCTGTATTGAAGAGCAACGACCTTATGGGAACTAAAGTGTAAAATCACACTTTTGCCCCCCCCTTTTCTTGACCATCACTAGACACAGATCTGCACAAAACTTGCAACAAAGGACTCAAAGTAAAAATACATGTTTTCTGAACTGTTGGGATTACAGGGGGACCCCAGGTCCAAGTTAGTGGGACAAGGAATTACTACTTTTCCCCTTTTAATTTTTGTAAAACATTTTTGGTGGGCCTCGGCTGAAGCTGATTCCCGAGGTGGCTACCAACACTTCCTGGTTTAAGTGCTAGCTGTGAATCAGATTTCAGCATAGGAACTGTTGGATGCTTTGATGATCCGTTTCCCTGTATATTCAACTGTTTTTTTAATATCTACAAAACCATTGAACGAATTTAAACCAAATACAAAATAGGGTTATTTCCAGACCAAGAGCTACATTTCTGCCAAATATGGTACAATTCGGTCCAGTGGTTCAGGATGTAGTTGTGTCTAAAATTCTGTATGTAAATGAACTTTGGAAAAACATCTTTTTTGCCCCCCTTTTCTCAGTCCCTGCCGAAATTAATCTCTAGAGCCTTATATAAACAGATACTGCAAGAGATGTGTTTTGCATCCAATAAAAAGTACAAATGGCAATCTGCGTAAAGTAAGCTCACAGCCATAGTGTTTACTTCAGCCTTCCCGTGCCTAACTATCCCTTATGTTCCAAGATCACCATGTCCCAGCCACCTCCATCCACCCCAGTCTTGTGAATTCCTGCCTTTTTTAACTTTATTTTAACTTTTTGTTACTTTCTGAATTCCCTTGTGTATAATTAAAAAAGTTCGCTGAGCGTTTTTGTCTATCTTCCCTTTTTGTTTATTTATCCCCCTTCTACTTACCAGCTATGGAATGCATAGCACCTAACCTATTGGATAAGTGAATTAATAGTGTTTTAGCAATTGGATACTGCCCATTTTTTTGGGGATGACTCAACAGGTAGTGCCTGGATGCTTACATAACTACATGGGTAGTGCCTGGAGAATTGAATCCATGCATCAGTAGTGCCTACCTAAGTGGATGAGTGCATTACTAGTGTCTGAGTGACTGCATGATTCCATTGCTAAAGCTTGAAAGATTGGAAGTATACTGCATAGGTAATTAAATTAGTGCAAGACTATTGGCTCAGCAACTAAATGACTGCAGAGGTACTGGATGAATGGTAGGTTTACTACAATTGTACTGTCTATGTGATTACATGAATGCATAAGTAGAGCCTGAGTGTTTCATCAGTGCACCTGTGTGCCTCAGTATTGCAATGACTGGGTTGTGAGTGTGTGTTTAGATGGCTGCATGGGTTCAGCACAAATGTTATGATGATTGCATAGTTACAGCCTTGTTAATTACATAAGCCAACAGTTACTAAACTAGGTGATTAGATGAATGAATATTTAGTGCCTGCTACTTCAATGACTCCATTGTTTCTAAAACGGAAACCTACGTTTTGATATTTTTCAAAGCTCAAACCTTTTGCAAATAGCATACCTACATCATTTCTTAAATACTTCTGCTTCTAAAACATACATTCAGCATATCTCAAACATAAGTTACATTGGAAATGAAGCTAGCACAAGAATTCTCAAGGAATTCTACAATATTAATCCTTCTCAATTTCAAACAATGCATCTTCAATGTTAAACACTACCCTGACCATATACATGAAATTGTCATCAGAATTACTGAACATAGATCACCATGTAAACATATATGCGATTTCTTGATAGATGTACACCTTCAAGCCATCTTTCCATAATATATACCTCTCTGCATCTTTAAGCCAACTCAAAAGTCCCATTATATATATAACTATGTGCAAGCACTAAAACCATATCTCACCATCTAAGAATATGCAAAGTGGTCATATAAGTTAAAAACCACATTAACAAATCAATCAATCAATCAGTGACACTTATAAAGCGCGCTACATACCCGTAGGGTCTCAAGGCGCTGGGGGGGGGGGGGGGTGCCGCTACTGCTCGAACAGCCAGGTCTTCAGCTTCTTCCTGAAGGAGAGGTGGTCTTGGGTCAGGCGCAGGTCGGTCGGGAGGGAGTTCCAGGTCTTGGCGGCCAGGTAGGAGAAGGACCTTCCTCCTGTAGTTGCTCTTCGGATGCGGGGGACGGCGGCAAGGGCGTGGTTGGCTGATCGGAGGTGGCGTTTGGGAGCGTAGAAGTTGACTCGGCTGTTGAGGTAGCTCGGGCCTTGGTCGTGTAGGGCTTTGTGTGCGTGGGTGAGGAGGCGGAAGGTGATTCTTTTGTTGACGGGGAGCCAGTGAAGGTCTCTCAGATGTCCGGAGATGTGGCTGGTTCGCGGGATGTCGAGGATGAGTCTGGCTGAGGCGTTCTGGATCCGCTGGAGTCTCTTCTGGAGCTTGGCGGTGGTACCGGCGTAGAGGGCGTTGCCGTAGTCCAGTCGGCTGGTGACGAGGGCCTGGGTGACGGTCTTCCTGGTCTCGGTGGGGATCCACCAGAAGATCTTCCGTAGCATGCGTAGGATGTTGAAGCACGCCGAGGAGACGTTGTTGACTTGCCTGGTCATGGAGAGGGAGGGGTCCAGGATGAAGCCCAGGTTGCGTGCATGGTCTGTCGGTTTGGGTGCGGTGCCCAGGGCGGGAGGCCACCAGGAGTCGTCCCAGGCGGAGGGTGAGGAGCCCAGGATGAGGACCTCCGTCTTGTCCGAGTTCAGTTTCAGGCGGCTGGTCGTCATCCACTCGGCTACCTCTTTCATCCCTTCGTGTAGGTTGGCTCTGGCGGCGGCGGGGTCGTTGGTCAGGGAGAGGATCAGCTGGGTGTCGTCGGCGTAGGAGATTATGCTGAGGTTGTGTTTGCGTACGATGGCCGCGAGGGGGCTCATGTAGACGTTGAAGAGGGTGGGGCTCAGAGATGATCCTTGGGGGACGCCGCAGATGACTTTGGAGGCCTCTGACTTGTACGGTGGTAGGCGGACTCTCTGTGTTCTTCCGTCGAGGAAGGAGATGATCCATTCCAGCGCCTTGTCCTGGATTCCGATGTTGCTGAGGCGCCGTACTAGGGTGCGGTGGCAGACCGTGTCGAATGCCGCGGAGAGGTCTAGGAGGATGAGGGCCGCTGTTTCTCCATTGTCCATCAGGGCTCGGATGCCATCGGTGGCGGCACTTCTCAGACAGTGTTACTTTTTTCTAATTCACATACAGGCAGACAACATGCCCTCATCTTTTATTCTCAATACCCTATTCCTGTTTCATAATGTTACTAAAAGTACTACAACTCCCAGAATGCAAATTACAGATGTATCTATTCTGCACATGATGATTAGACATTTAAAACATTCTTAGTTCCTCATTGCAACTTTCCACAAGACTATACTCTTATTTTTCAATAAAATACACAATGTTATAAAGAGGCATTAATTCATTTTGCTCTTACTTCCCACAACATACACCACTAACCCTTTAAACACATACCCTCTAATACATACAGTTCACCTGATACATTTTTTCTCATCACTGCGATACTCTGTTTAATCAAACTCCCATATACATCTTCATTTCTATTGTACATTTTTAAAATAATTACAATGTTATATACATACCACTAAATTCATTTGTAGATTATATTGTTGATTTAGCTCTTTCTGCATAGTTTTGTCACTGTTAAAATGTATCAATCAATCAGTTTTTTTTATAAAGCACGCTACTCAAGGGTCTCAAGGCGCTGGGGGGTGCAGCTCTGGTTCAGTCGAAGAGCCAGGTCTTGAGGTTCTTTCTGAAGGCATGCAGGGTAGGGGAGCATATGATGTTGACTGGGAGCTCATCCAGGCCTTGGCTGCAACGTAGAACACGGCTCTTCCACCTGCTTTGCTTCTGCGGATGTGGGAGAACTCTGCAAGGGCGAGGTTGGTGGAGCAGAGGTTCCTTTTAGGCACGTGGAAGGAGACTCTCTCATTGAGGTACTTGGGTCTGATGTTGTGGAGGGATTTGTAGGCGTGGGTGAGCAGTTTGAAGGTTACTTTCTTCTCAACGGGGAGCCAGTGGAGATTTCGTAGGTGTTTGGTCATGTGTTCATACCGCGGGGTCCCGAGGATGAGTCTGGCTGTGGCGTTCTGGATGGTTTGGAGCTTGTGTAGGAGAGTTATGTTGCCGTAGTCTAGTTGGCTGGTTATGAGTGCATGGGTGACGGTCTTCCTGCATTTGGGGGGTATACATCTGAAGGTCTTATGAGGATGCTAAGGCAGTTGAAGCTGGTGAAGGCAACGGAGTTGATCTGGAGGGTCATGGTGAGGGATGAGTCGAGGATGAAGCAGAGGTTCCGTGCATGGTCGGTGGGGGAGGTTGGGCTTCCGAGGGTAGTGGGCCACCAGGTGTTGTCCCATGCGGAGGTTAAGGGTCCGAGGACGAGGATCTCATTCTTCTCTGAGTTGAGCTTTAGGCAGCTACTCAATGTCTGGTCCTCTCCAAACTTGACTATGGGAAAGCTATCATCACAGGAACCCCAAAATTGCACCTAGCTCTCCTCAGATTTGTACTAAACATGGCAGCTGGGCTCATAACAGATATTAAATGATTTGAGCACATCACACCTGCACTCAAGACACTCAAATAGCATCCCATAGAAGGAAGATAGAATTTCAAGACCGCCTGTATCACCAACAAAGCCATTCACTCACACCCCCCGAATACTTAGACAACAAACTCATTAAATCAGGAAGAATCAGAGCACTGAGAAGCTCCAAAATACTTCTTCTTGTTCCTCCCAAACTAAAAAGAAATCTACCCAGGCTCGCTAGTTATCGGGTAATGATACCAGCATATGGAACTCTCTACCAAAGGACTTACGATGCAACCCTTACTTCACTGGCTGCAAAAGAGACCTTAAACACCTCCTCGAGAAATGCTGGAACACTGGAACACTTGAACAATTCTTAACCTTGGTCCTATCAGTCTCTCTATCTGACCTGTTAAACAGATGGTTGTTTACTTCTGTTTTGCCTCTTTTTACCATGAATGTTCGTTCTCTTACTGGACTCTTAAGTGGCAACTTGCCATTAAGCATTAACTGCCATCAGAGTCTGGCAGCTGTCTGTGTACATAGTGTATTTCACCTGCATTGCCTAATTTTTTCAAGTGTATTTATTGCTGTTTGTACATTAGCCTAAGATTGTTTGTACGCCAGTTACTTGGGGCTAGATGTAGGTAATTGCAATTTACTGACTCTTAAATACCGAATTTTACCGATTCGGTATTTATGAGTCGGTAAATGCAATGTAGGTAAAAAATCTGTATTTTTTACCGATTAGGCAAAATTCGGAATCGGACATTCGGTATTTACCGAATCGGTATTTACCGAATCGGTATTCCCCATTCATTCCTATGGGCCTTTTGGCCTTTTGGCCCATAGGCATGAATGGGAAATACTGATTCGGTAAATACCGATTCGGTAAATACCGATTCGGTAAATACCGAATCGGTGAATTACGAATCGGAAAGCAAACAAAAGTGAAACTCAAGTAGGCAGCCAATCAGGTGCTACCACCCTCCCCCTCCCTACCAGGAAGTGACTACACAGGCAGCTGCAACTAATTAGAAGCTTCTGGAGAGGCAGTTGGAGCAGAGAGTCCCTGAACAGCAGAAAGTGTTTTATACACGTTTAAATCTGAAAAATGGCAAGCAGCAAAGACAAAGAGCAGCCAGCGAGGAAGAGGAAACTTAAATTCAGCAGCATGGAGCTGCAGGTCCTTGTTGAGGAGGTGGTGAAGGTGCACCAAAAACTGTTTGGCAGGCAGTCCCTCACTGTGGCTGAATCTGCCAAAAGAAAACTCTGGCTGGACATACTTGACAAAGTGAATGCAGTTGGAGTGACTACCAGAGACATAGAGGACCTGCAAAAGAGGTTCTACGACCTCAGGAGCCTAACAAAAAAAAATGGCTGAACACCACAAGCAGGCAACCAAAACTGGTGGAAGGAAGAACCCAGCACCCCCCCTTACTGACCTGGAGGAGATGATGGCCTCAACCATAGAACCTGACAGAGTCTGCGGACTGGGAGAAGTAGACAGCTCAGCCAGAGCTGCAAGAAAAGAAAAGGTAAGACGCATGCACAGCAATCCCCCCCACACCCTCATCCTTCCCTTTACCCTTTGTGGCTAAGTGAACCCCAGTCCAGTACTGCTAGCACTATACAGGAGCAATGCATCATGAGACATGTAGTCAGGAAATGAAAGACCATGTCATACAGCACAGCAACCAGCAAGTTAGGGAAATGATTGCAGACAGAATGAAGCGTAGGCAACATGTACATTGTTCAAGTGAAAATGATTTAATTGTAGTGTCTGTGAAACAGTAGAGCTTAGCTAATGTACGCTGATATGTCCACAGGTGACACATCTCGCAGGCGTTCCCAGGAGACTGAAGGCACGGCACCAGAGATGGATGAGAGCCAGGGTCCAGGTACAAGTGCACAGAATGTATCACAGGACACAGGTGCACCAAGTAGCCATCCTCCTTCCCAAGACACAGAAATTGCTCCACAGTTGCAGGCGTCCCCAGAACGTTCACATTCCCCTCTGTTACTGTCATCCCAAGAAATGCCAGCATCACTGCATGTGACAACACCTGCATCACAACCAAGCAGGAGGCATGTTGTGGCCCCACTATTGGAAATGGAGTCATCAGCAGGTGGCATGGAGGGGGAAGACATACACACCTTGCCTGGGGATGGTAGCTCTGCCACACTGCAGTCCAGTGCAGAGGTGGCCCGTACTCGCACAAAACGCCGCAGAGTCCAAGAAAGAAATGTAGCTGCACGTGTGGAGGGTTCAAGTGTGTTCCGTGGCCTGGAGGGGAGCATGGTAAAAATCCAGAGGATGCAGGGAAAGGCCATCATGTCTTGCCAACGCCAAATGAGGAACCTTAACAACAACATGGAAGACATAGGAAAGGGCATCAGGGAACTAGTAGATGTCAACAAGGAGATGGCTGCAGGGATGCGTGAAATGTCACAATCGGTGCAGCTTCTGTGCACCAAACTAGACAATGAAATTGCATCAAGGCGCAAGGAAAAGCAGCGTGCGCATCAACAAAATAAAGCCATCAACCGCCTGGCCACAGCCACATCCCTGCTATGCAGGAGAAGCTTAAACATGCAGGAGGGACTAACACAAAACAGAAATGAGGTCACCAGGGGTATAGCCAGGATGACCAGTGCTCTTGAGGTGCTGATAAATGCACAAACAGCACAAACTGCTGTTCTGGATGTGCCAGAGAGTGAAGGGAGCACAAGTAGGAGCAGCATGGCAAGCCCCCTTGTCGTAGAGACAAGGAGGAGCAGCAGGCGCCACGCTGAGGCTACAGCCCAAACGCCAATTGAACACAGCGAGCACCAAACATCTGGCACTGGTAGGCATGGACGCAAATGAGTATTTTAGTTAATGGGGAAGTGACCCAGGACTCACATCATCGAATGTAAATAATTTGTGTTGCACATTTGTGCTTTAGAAACCTGCGTAGTGACACAATTAAACTACGTGGGGTGCGAACTCCACCTGTCTGTGTCTCTTTACTTACTAACAAAAAGTTGCGAGTGATCTCTTCCCGTCTGTGTCTGCCATCTGTTGGTGTTGCACCTCCAGCTGTGTGTGGTTCAGGCAGTGCTTGTTCGTCATCATGGTCCTCATAATCAGATAAATCCACTTCGGTGCCATTCTTAACCGCAAGGTTGTGCAACATTGCACAGGTTGCAATCATCTTGCAGCAGGTGACTGGTGTATACTGGCGTGCCCCTCCACTTTTGTGTAGGCGGCGGAACCTGCTCTTCCACAAACCAAAGGTGCGCTCCACAATGTTCCTGGTAGATTTGTGTGCCCTGTTGTATCTCCTCTGGCTGGGTGTTGAAGGGTTGAAGTAGGGTGCACGGATGAAGGACCGGAGGGCATATGCACTGTCCCCTTTTTGTAACAAGAAAAAAACATTACTCACATGCACACATACACATCCATCTGCAATATGTATCAAGGGAGTTTCACACAGTGTGTTACCTAGCAAGTATCCTTCGCCAAATTCCCCCACTGTCAGGCGTGTGTAGATCCCACTGTTTTGAAAGATGTATGAGTCGTGGGTACTCCCGGGAAATTTGGCAACTATGTCCGTGATGATGTACTTTGAATGACAGATCACCTGTACATTTATGGTGTGGGTGGACTTCCTGTTCCTATAAATGTACTCTGTGGCAGCAGGTGGACTTATTGGTATGTGGGTGCCATCAATACAGCCAATGATGTTGGGAAAATGCGCCATCTGATAAAAGTCTGTCTTGGTCCTGAGCAGTTCTGCATGTGTTGCAGGGAAGCTGATGTAATTATGCATTATCTGCAACATGGCGTCTAGAAATTTCATGAAAAAACGGGACAGGCAGCTCTGGGACACCCCACCTACCGCAGCAACCACACTCTGGTAACTCCCAGATGCAAGCAGGTGTAGGCTGCACAGCACCTGCACATGGGGTGGGATGGCGTGCGCCCTTGGGGTTGGGCGGTCCAACAGTGCGGGGTCTAGCCTGTACCTTTGTAGGATCTCTAGCTCAGTTAGTTGGAATAGGGTGATCCTCTGCCAGTAGACCTGCTCCTCCCTTCTCCAGACCCTCTCTCCTTCTGCCTATAGCCGTAGCCGCCTCGCAATCACGTAGAATGCCGCCATTCTGTAAAACTGTTGCATTTTGGGCCCTTTTTTATAGCCTGCACCTGGTTACCACCTGATTTCAATCCATGGTAAATACCGACTCTTAAATACCGAATTTCATGCAAATTCGGTATTTAAGAGGTTACCTACATCTCAATAGTCATTTTTACCATTTCTTAATTTCCGATGAGGTAAATTTACCGATTCGGAAACTTTACCGATTCGGTGAATTTACCGATTCGGTAAATTTACCGATTCGGTGAATTTACTGATTCGGTAAATTTACCGAATCGGACGTTTTTGTGTCCCCTACATCTCAAAAGCCAAATACCAGTCGGTAAAGGCCAAAATTTGGTATTTTCGGCCTTTACCGACCGGTATTTGGTTACCTACAGCTGGCCCTAAGTGTCTTCCTGATTATGTAAAGCGCTCTGATACCCCTGGGTCTAGCTAGCACTATATAAATCTTTTGACAAATATAAATAAATAAATAAATCATATTGGTGTTAATGCCTGCTGCAGGGTTGCTGTCGAGTTGACGAGCCGCAGCATTTTTGATTCTATACGCTCTCTTCATCCAAACCCCTTCTCCCTGGGATTTGCCACCAGAGCAGTGTCTCCTCCTGTAAACTGTGGCAAGTCTCAGGACGATTTGGAAACTAGTATTGCCGCCCCATTGGAATCATCTGGGAAACAGGTAGATGACCTAGCATACATACAGGCACTCACGCAGTCACTCACCTGCCCAATCACGCACCAATTCAGCTACTCAAACAGTCACTCACTCATTCATACAACCACTCACACAGTCACTCACTCACATGTAAAGATACTCACACACCTATTCACACATCCATACAGCCAGTTATCCAGCCACTCAAATGCCCTCTGTCACCCATACAGCCATTGCAAAATACTGCCACTCACCCATGTAGTCCATCACATGCCTACTCACTCACCTGTACAGCCACTCACACACCCATTCAGTCACTCATATAGCCTCTCAAACAGTCACTCATCCAGCCATGCACCCACTCACACACTACCTTACTTTGCCAAGCAGTCATTTACACAGTCACTCACTCACCTATACAGCCACTCTCCCACCCATTCACGCAGCCATACAACCCCTCATGCACCCTCTCACTCACTCATATATCATGACTCAAGCACCCATTTGAACTAACATATATATCATAGTTACCGCCCCGGTCACGGATGTCACCATCACTGAACTTGTGGGTCCATTGTCGCCTTAGATCAAGAGCGGCAATCGGACCAACTGTTGCTGTTATTGTTTTTCCTACACTTTTGTGAACACCCCAGTGATTATTTTCATTTTATTACAGATGGGCGCTTTTGGCAGCACCTCATTTAGTGCTCAATTGTATGGAGGAACTACCAGTCCCATAATTCCTGTGATGACCTATTTTAGGATGAATAAAAAGAAATGAAGGAAAACGCTGGTGGTCCTTGCGTGCTGTCCATTTGTTCAAGACAGCCCATGAAGAAGGAGAACAGCCCGAAATGCATCGGCTTTGAATATGGGTGTGACTAGCAGTGTGGGATCCCAGCAACTACAACTATTGATGTGTGCCAAGGGGAAACTCTGTTTTGTATATATATATATATATATATATATATATATATATTACCTACTGGCGGTCGCCAGTAGGTATATATAGTTAGGATTTTTTCCCTATGGGATTTTTGAAAATTCTATGTCTAATAACTTTGGCGTTTGTGGATGGAATTGGCTGAAATTTTCTGGAAAATGGAACATTTTGTTTCTGAGCAGCCCCTGGAAATTTGGGGGGGGTTCGTCAAGGGGGGGGCCGAGAAAAAAGGGGGGTCCCAAAACGTGTTTTTAACATTGAGTTTTCCATAGGGCGGTTGGCCTCACTTTTAGCCCGAACGGCTGAATGGATTTCCACAAAACTTGGCAAAATTGTAGGGACTGGTAGCCCGATGTGCCTTTGCTAGGTCTCAATATATGTGCTTCAGTGGATTTTGAGAAATTAACGTTCAATAAAAGATATATATCTGTGACAGCGGACCGGGCAGCGCTCCGGTTCGCGGACTTTACGCGTAACGGAACTTCGCGTAGCGAAGCTGATTGGCTCTCCGGTGTCTGTCAACATTCTAAACAGTCCGGAGCGGCCGCCATCTTGTCTCTCGGTAGGATTGAGAGACAAGAGGAGGCCAAAACAAAGGGGGAAATGACCATAAGGGGGCATAGTAGATCCTCCCTGACCCCCTAGGTTTAATGTGGAGGCTTTAAAAGGGCCCCGCGGGGCAAAAAAAAAAAAATTTTTTGTTTTGTTTTTTTGCGTGGGTAGCGCCCGGTTCGCGAACCGGGAAGCGTTCTGGGCAGCGTACTATAAGGAAAAAAGAATGATAGACTTTTCAAATACTGTATGTTAATTGATTGTTGGTTTTGTTGATTATTTTTTTATTTTTTTATTTTTTAAGCAATTATTTATTATTGTGTTTGAAAATTTAATAACATTTCTAACATTTAACTAGTTTATGAATTACATATAAAAATGATTAAAGACTCAAACAATTTTTTAATATTACATACAATTTTATTTTTCGGATTGTTTTTCAAAATTTAATAGAACGTCTAGCATTTGACTGTCCGATATGTCCTCTTGTTGAGTGAACATAAGTTCCCACATTTGACCGTCATCATAATGAAGTAAATGATCCACAGATTCTACACATTGAACTAATTCATGGTCCCGTGATTCATCCATGAAATCTGAGTCATCATTGTCCTCAATATCTTTTTCTGTGTTGTTCTCCAGAACAATTTCGAAGGAAACATTCTGCTCACCTTCCATTTTATTGCTGTAATTTGCATAAAAAATAAATATATCAGTAGAGATAGGGCACTTTTGGGTTTAAGTTCAGACAGGAACTTGTGAGTTTATAACAGAGAAGTAATCTATGGGCACTGTATGGTTTCAGGCGTGAAGTAGTACTATTAAAAAGTGCCTGTGAAGAAGCCTAAGTAAATTCATAATTATACCTCAGAAACCTAAATCAATCCATAATTATAATAAAGAAGCCTTTCTCAATGTCTAACTCTTACAGAGGGATAGTATATAACTATATGAAAATGTTTTCAAATTTATAAAATAATATCTCACCTTCTAAAAACAAGTTTAAGTTGTGAGTGAAAATGATCTTGCAATGTAGTTCAGGAAGTAGTAGTCAAAATGGCTGTGTTTCTCTCTCTTCCTTTATATATATTCAGGTACATAGCCAATCAAATGTCAGGTAAAAAAAGTAGTAAATGAAAGTAACATTTTAATTGGTTGTCAATTCCAACACTTCAGATGTGTTTTGTGAAGTAATTTACCTCAGGGTATTTAGAGAGGTCTACAGGCTAAATGGTTAAATGGAATTTCAATCAAATTTGTGAAAATGGTAGGCATTGGTATGTAGTATGAGCTAATCTATATTTGGTGAAATTGTCTCCAGTCGCTTTTCTGTAAACTACTTTCCCACCTTTTTTGATTGTGCGCTTCCCAGGGAGCGACCCGGTACGCGAACTGGCGAGCGCCCCGGTTCGCGAACCTTAAGCGTTACGGGAGTCCACCATTTTGTGTTTCGGTCGAATTAAGATACAAGATGGAGGGCAAATAATGTTCAGAATGGGTAGAAGGGGGCACGGTAGACTTATCTTGACCCCCTAGGTTTTCTGAGGGTGGCTGAGGTGGCCCATATGTGCGAAAAAAAAAACATTTTTTAAAAAATTTAGCGAGGTTAGCTCCCGGTTCGCGTACCGGGTAGCGCCCCAAAAGCGTACTTTGTTGAAAATTAGTGAAAAATGTTAGAGTAAAATAATAATTGTGAGTGATCAGATGTAGGGTAGCTCTGAGAAGAGCTTTTGGGTTTATGGTACATTTAGGTACTTATAAGTAGGTACCAATGCACAGTCTTAAATTCAGAATGAAAATTCTGTTGCCCTCATCTGAGAAGTGAACTCCATCTCCTCTGTAGATATCTTGCATGTAGTAACACAAGTTATTGTTGTACAGGGAGCCCATTCCATGGTCTCTCATCTAAGCTGAAACAGATTTATTTACATGCTTCCTCGACTTCTCAATTTGTGGACAAAATTGGTTTGACCACCTCCATTTCTGTCTTTGGCATATATTTGAATATACCAAGGCAGTCTGAGGAAAAAGTGCCATCAATTGCTCAAAGGTGTCCTTTAAAAGCATTTCCAGACCTACCCCAGTCAAAGTGCCCAAATCATTACCTCCACAGTGCACAATTAACAGGTCAGGTTTTGGCAAATGCATAAAGGTTTTCACCAATGGTATCAATTGGTGACATTTTAATCCTCTGTGGCCAAACCACTTAATTTCCACATCTTGTAAATTGAGGTTAGGTAAATTCCTGTTCTCAGCATACCTCTGAGCCCAATAGATGTAACTATGTCCAACAATCCAGACAGAAAACATGGTGAGAGAAGGTTCTCCTGCAGTCAGATGAAGTGTGGCAATGAAATGGCAGTTGAAAAAATAAGAGTTTAAAATGAAAAAAACTGTGGAGTTTCTGTGTTAATGAAGCAGTAACAGTGATTGGTGGATTTTGATTGCTGAAAACAGAACGTTAGGGTGCATGGATGAGTTGTTTGAAAGATGTATTTTGAGTGGTCAAGAAAAAATCATTAAATGAAAGAATGCACTGGATATGAGGTGCACTGAGAGTTCAGAGTTCAATTGCAACATTGTTGTGTGAACTTGCAAACACCAGAGGTCTTCCAAGACGTGGTTGCCATGCAAAAAAGGCAGAAAGGGCAGAGGGGGGAAGGGTTTTCATTTGAAAAAAAGTGAGGGAAGAGTTTTGATTGGGTGACATGAGAGATATGTGTGAAGAATTACAGCATTTCTGTGCTTTTGATAGCTGCAGACTCTGGAGTGCATACCTTTTGCTCTGCTGAAGACAAATTGGTGTGTTTCTGAGACTGTTTTGAAACTCAAAGTATTTGCTAAGGTGAGAAAAGATTTCTTTAATTTAGATAGAGAATAGTGTGCTTTAAGGAGAAAATTATAAAGAAAGTTGTGTTCTTCAAATGTTGCTTTGTCTCAAGTGTTTTACAAATAGATTTTGTTTCTTTGAGAAAATGTAATTGGAGAAAATGTGAAGTATTAGTACTGACAGGGTGTTATTGTGCATAGGAGCTGTGGAGTCTTTTCAAATTATGACTTGAAATTCGTTTTTGAGGAAAATGAATGGTTATAATATTTATGACAAGGACATAATGGTGTATGCTTCATTATAAGGCAATTGAGTGTCTCTGATGTTATTTTTCCCATTTTAATGTAAGACCTTTCTCTGTGGAGAAAATTGCTTGTAAATATGCTCCCACCTGTGCATGGCAAATTTAGATTTTGAATGTTTGCGTTACATAGCCATGTTAAAAGTGACACAAACATGCTGCAAAGGCAATCAAAAAACGCTTTTATGTGTCTTAAGGACATTTTAAGTCATTTCTCCATGTGCAGTGTTTTGAAATTATGATTAGAAAATCGTTTTTGGGGAAAAGGAATGGTTTTTAAATTTATGACAAGGACATAATGGTGTATGCTTCTTTATAAGGCATTTCAGTGTCTCTGATGTCATTTTTCCCATATTACATTAAAAGACCTTTCTCCGTGGGGCACATTCCTTGTAAATATGCTCCCACCTGTGCATGGCAAATTTAGATTTTGAATGTTTGTGTTACATAGCCATGTTAAAAGTGACCCAACCATGCTGGAAAGGCAATCAAAAAACGTTTTCATGTGTCTTAAGGACATTTTAAGTCATTTCCCCATGTGCAGTGTTTTCAAATTATGATTTGAAAATCGTTTTTGGGGAAAAGGAATGGTTTGTAAATTTATGACAAGGATATAATGGTGTATGCTTCTTTATAAGGCATTTCAGTGTCTCTGATGTCATTTTTCCCATATTACATTAAAAGACCTTTCCCCGTGGGGCACATTCCTTGTAAATATGGTCCCACCTGTGCATGGTAAATTTAGATTTTGACTGTTTGAGTTACATAGCCATGTTAAAAGTGACCCAAAAACTTGCAAAGGCTTTAAAAAAACACTTTCATTTGTCTTAAGGACATTTTAAGTCATTTCCCCGTGGGCAGTGTTTTCAAATTATGACTTGAAAATCGTTTTTGAGGTAAAGGAATGTTGTTAAAATTTATGTGTGCCATATGCCCCCAAATTTCTTTTTCAGGGGTGCAGCAGGGTGTTCTTGAGACACCCCTGCACCTTTGGAAAAATTCCTAATTTGCGATGAGCTAATTGCTAATCGCAAATTGCACCTTCATTCCTATGGGCCTCCTGGCCCATGGAAATGAATGGGTAATTTGCAATTAGCAATTTGCTCATCGCAAATTAGGAATGGTAAAGAATCGCTATTTATTCCTTAAAATTCGCTATTTTGGAAATGCAAAATAGTTTGATGATACATATGGCGGTTCATCTCTAACAAGATAAGAAGCTTAGGGATACATTTATGATGACTGGCGCAATGAAGTGGACATCACTTACTTCATTGGTAGAGCTTTACATGTATTATCTCCTCTGTATTCTTCATCAAGCGTAACTTTCATCTGCAATCCTGAGTAGGCCTCACCTTAAACAAACCTCTGGATAGGGCACACCTTATCGTCATCCTGAATTAATCATTTAAAATGCTAGGGACAGATTTATGATAGGTGTATGCCTCTTTTGCGCCACTGTGCGTCACGTTTGTGATGCAGCGGCGGTGCAAAAGATTTGCTATGAGGCGACAAAATTACAAATTGATGCATTTAGGCAGATGTGTCATGGTGTAAAAAACACCGTGCCACATGAAACTGATGCAGCAGTGATGCAAAAGATGCACCATGTTGCAAGACAGGCCTCACTTGGGGCCATATGTATGAAGCTAATTAGCATTTGCAAAGGCCGAAGTTCTGTGAATTTCGGCCTTTGCGAATGCTAATTAGACAAATGGTATGTATCAAACAAGTTTGATGCAAAATAAGGAATAGCAAAATTTGCTATTCTTTATTTTGCGATTGCACTGAAGGATTTGCAAATTTTGTGATTTCTTAAATACAATGTATCAAACAAAAAATATGCAAAAAATGCCATTAAGGATTTGCAAATTACCACCAACTTCTAGTTGGTGGTAATTTGCGAATTCTTTTCAAAAAGCTTTTTTTCCAAAAAACAAAAGGTGACATATGACGCCCATACATGCCCTTAGGGCATGTATGTGCGCCATATGCCCCCAAATTTCTTTTTCAGGGGGTGCAGCAGGGTGTTCTTGAGACACCCATGCACCCTTGGAAAAATTCCTAATTTGCGATGAGCTAATTGCTAATCGCAAATTGCACCTTCATTCCTATGGGCCTCCTGGCCCATGGAAATGAATGAGTAATTTGCAATTAGCAATTTGTTCATTGCAAATTAGGAATGGTAAAGAATCGCTATTTATTCCTTAAAATTCGCTATTTAGGAAATGCAAAATAGTTTGATGATACATATGGCAGTTCATCTCTAACAAGATAAGAAGCATAGGGATAGATTTATGATGACTGGCACAATGAAGTGGACATAACTTACTTCATTGGTAGGCCTTTACATGTATTATCTCCTCTGTATTGTTCATCAAGTGTAACTTTGATCTGCAATCCTGAGTAGGCCTCACCTTAAACAAACCTCTGGATAGGCCACACCTTATCGTCATCCTGAATTAATCATTTAAAATGCTAGGGACAGATTTATGATAGGTGTATGCCTCTTTTGCGCCACTGTGCGTCACTTTTCTGATGCAGCGGCGGTGCAAAAGATTTGCTATGATGCGACAAAATTACAAATTGATGCATTTAGGCAGATGTGTCATGGTGTAAAAAAACCGTGCCACATGAAACCGATGCAGCAGTGATGCAAAAGATGCACCATGTTGCAAGACAGGCCTCACTTGGGGCCATATGTATCAAGCTAATTAGCATTCGCAAAGGCCAAAATTCTGTGAATTTCAGCCTTTGCGAATGCTAATTAGACAAATGGTATGTATCAAACAAGTTTGATGCAAAATAAGGAATAGCAAAATTTGCTATTCCTTATTTTGCGATTGCACTGAAGGATTTGCAAATTTTGCGATTCCTTAAATGCAATGTATCAAACAAAAAATATGCAAAAAATGCCATTAAGGATTTGCAAATTACCACCAACTTCTAGTTGGTGGTAATTTGCGAATTCTTTTCAAAAAGCTTTTTTTCCAAAAAACAAAAGGTGCCATATGACGCCCATACATGCCCTTAGGGCATGTATGTGCACCATATGCCCCCAAATTTTTTTTTCAGGGGCTGCAGCAGGGTGTTCTTGAGACACCCCTGCACCCTTGGAAAAATTCCTAATTTGCGATGAGCTAATTGCTAATCGCAAATTGCACCTTCATTCCTATGGGCCTCCTGGCCCATGGAAATGAATGGGTAATTTGCAATTAGCAATTTGTTCATTGCAAATTAGGAATGGTAAAGAATCGCTATTTATTCCTTAAAATTCGCTATTTAGGAAATGCAAAATAGTTTGATGATACATATGGCGGTTCATCTGTAACAAGATAAGAAGCTTAGGGATACATTTATGATGACTGGCGCAATAAAGTAGACATTACTTACTTCATTGGTAGGCCTTTACATGTATTACCTCCTCTGTATTCTTCATCAAGCGTAACTTTAATCTGCAATCCTGAGTAGGCCTCACCTTAAACAAACCTCTGGATAGGCCACACCTTATCGTCATCCTGAATTAATCATTTAAAATGCTAGGGACAGATTTATGATAGGTGTATGCCTCTTTTGCGCCACTGTGCGTCACTTTTCTGATGCAGCGGCGGTGCAAAAGATTTGCTATGAGGCGACAAAATTACAAATTGATGCATTTAGGCAGATGTGTCATGGTGTAAAAAAACCGTGCCACATGAAACCGATGCAGCAGTGATGCAAAAGATGCACCATGTTGCAAGACAGGCCTCACTTGGGGCCATATGTATCAAGCTAATTAGCATTCGCAAAGGTCAAAATTCTGCGAATTTCGGCCTTTGCGAATGCTAATTAGACAAATGGTATGTATCAAACAAGTTTGATGCAAAATAAGGAATAGCAAAAATTGCTATTCCTTATTTTGCGATTGTACTGAAGGATTTGCAAATTTTGCGATTCCTTAAATGCAATGTATCAAACAAAAAATATGCAAAAAATGCCATTAAGGATTTGCAAACTACCACCAACTTCTAGTTGGTGGTAATTTGCGAATTCTTTTCAAAAAGCTTTTTTTCCAAAAAACAAAAGGTGCCATATGACGCCCATACATGCCCTTAGGGCATGTATGTGCACCATATGCCCCCAAATTTCTTTTTCAGGGGTGCAGCAGGGTGTTCTTGAGACACCCCTGCACCTTTGGAAAAATTCCTAATTTGCGATGAGCTAATTGCTAATCGCAAATTGCACCTTCATTCCTATGGGCCTCCTGGCCCATGGAAATGAATGGGTAATTTGCAATTAGCAATTTGCTCATCGCAAATTAGGAATGGTAAAGAATTGCTATTTATCCCTTAAAATTCGCTATTTAGGAAATGCAAAATAGTTTGATGATACATATGGCGGTTCATCTCTAACAAGATAAGAAGCTTAGGGATAGATTTATGATGACTGGCGCATCACCAGGGATGTGCCAGTCATCCTGCGCTGCTGTTCCGCCACCCATGGTGTGCTGCATTTACAATGCGGCGCAGCATGGGGCAAAAATGGCACAGATGCGTGACGCATCTGTGCCGTAAAGGTTGCGCATTGCTGGAGTTGTATCGCAAGTGTGATGCAGCTCCAGCAAGGCTCAGGGGTGCCCCATCTCCACAATGTTGCGTCAAGACCTATGCCTGCTTCAAGCAGGCGCAGGGTTTTGACGTAGCTTTCTCCTATCTGATTGTAAATGCGGCACACCATGAGTGGCAGAGCAGCGGTGCACGTTAACTGGTGCATGCCTGGGAATGTGCCATTTAACATAAATCTGCCCCTTTACATTTAAGTATGTGCAGGGGACACAGAGTCGGTGAGGCTTATCCAAGGTTAAGAAGAGATGAGTCCTGTTCACTGAAAAATTAGACATAGGCTTCACCTGCTCAGCATCGTTGGACATGGCTATATAATAGCTGCAAAATGTTACTCTTGTTAAACAATTTTACCATTATAATCTCTGAGATTTGTCTCTTACTCTGCAACATCTCATTGTTGTTATCTTTCTTTAAAGATAAAGACAACATCAACATGAGCGACAATCAGCAATCAGTTGATTTTGACCTCATCATTGAACTCGTAATTGAAACATCAGTGGATGTTGATCCCTTGGATGATTTAAATCCTGAGGATGAAGAAGAACGTGAAGAGGATGCAGATTTGTCCGAATTATATGACATAGGATGGGAAGCTGACGTGCTTGAGCCTATGGAACTATAAACATTTATTTAAAAAATTTATAATAAATAAAAAGTAAAAATGTAAACCGTTTAATTTAAAAATAAAGACACCTTCAAAAACAGGTTATGTGTAGTGTCTTCAATAAAATATTAAAATATGCTCATAAAATTAGATCAGATTCACATATAAAATAGCACAGGTAACATGAATATAAATTCCATTTCTTTTCTGCTATTTCTGTATTCTAAATTTGCCAAGCACTAAAAAATCTTCTATGTAAAAATGTCAAGTAGTGTTTTAAGTTTTTGATTACTGTTATTGATTTACTGTTGGGTAATAGTGATTAATAAAATTTTTTATTATATTTTACCACAGATTCAACTGCAGATCATTGCAAGATTTCAGCATGCCAACCAAAGAAAGAGTGAGAAAGGCTGCAAAACGTCAAAGACAGAAGGTTAATGAAAAAAAGCAGCAGTCCTCTAACAAAAAGATTTGTCAAGTCACCAAGAAAGCACCGGGTAAGAGTACGAAAACATTCATAAGAAATATCTGTAGTAAAAAAAATATTACTACAGAAAATGTTTCAGTCCAGAAAAAGAGAAGCAATTGAAACGGAAAGGAAAGGCCAATGAAAAATGTTACTGCTAGAGCAAGAGATAACTCTGTGCATGATAGTAGAAGGAAACAACAGTTTAGGGACATTCGTAAACGAATGTTCCGCAACAGGATAATTGGCAATTTATTAAAAAATATTAAGAAAGGTCAACAGAAAGTGGTTTTTTATAAGAGAAAAAAAAAAGTTGAGAAAGTTATTGATCAGGCATTTGAAATTAAACGTAAGTTATTTATTTTGATAATCAATAGAATTAGGAAGCTAAACAAGGCAATTTATGATTTCAAAAGAAATAGTAGATGGAAGAGAATAGTTAATCGTAGTAATTTTTGTGAAGTTTTTTCTGGAGAATGGATGCATAGTTCAAGCTGTGAGGCATTTTTTAATGAGGAGAGTTATTTCCAGGATAATGATTTGGTGCATGCAGTTGACACCAGTGGTCGTGCTTATGAAGTGAAAGATGGTTGTCCAGTTGAAAAAGAAAAACTTGTGACAACAGAGGCAGAAGAGGTGTTAGGTAATGAGGTTTTAGGAAGACGTGCTAAGGGTCCTGTGTACACCTGGAAGTGTAGTAGTATTTGCAGTGTGCGACAGGATTCCATCAATTTGCTTTGTGATTTTGTACGGTCATTTAATAAGAAAAGTTTGAAGCAGAAAATGAGGTTGTTGCAAGAATTAGATCCTTGCAGAGTGAGAGAAGTGACAGGTTTGCATGGTCATTCACTGGCTTGTCTTTCCAGGAGAGTATGCCAGAGTGTTTTTCATCATTTCAGGATGCTAGCAGTGCATCATAATAAAGTGAGGAAATTAGTTAGAATGTTGTATTATGCTAAGAGTCCAGCAATTATGCTTAAACAATTATGCGCTGCTCTTTTGCATGGTTCTGAAATAGATGTGAAGAATATATGTGAAGAAATTGAGTTTTGTTACTTTGGAAGTAAAGAGGAGAATGTTGAAATTGACCAAGAAGCGGGTAATGTGGAAGATAGTGTACAGTTTTCCAGTACAGATAATTTCCAGAGGGAAATTGCGACGTTTCAGGTCAAATCAAGTGAGAGGCCAAATTTCACTTGTGTGTGTTGTCGACGCACTTATTATAGGAATCAGACTAAGTTAGTGGATTTATACGCAAAAAGTGAAAGGGAAAATAATAGTGAATGGAAGGATTTCGCAACATACTTGATGGCAGAAAATTGTTTTGATTTGGGATTGGATCAATGTGTGTGTACTTATTGTTGTTGCAAATTAAATCAAAACCAGATGCCTGCTAGAGCAGTTCATAATAATCTGGAATTGGTTGAGATTCCTTCTGAATTGAAGGATTTAAATACTTATGAATCTATTTTGATTCAAAGTATCCATCCCTTTCAGGCTATTGTAAGAATGGAGCCAAACACAGGGAAATTGCCTCCATCAGATTTACAGAGAGGATTAAAGGGAAGAGTTGTTTATTTGCCTCCAGATTTGAAGAAAAACATTAACACAATTGGAGTAGAAAAAGTGGAAGAGGAACCTCTGGTTATCTTAGTTAATGGGGTTCCGACAAAGAATAAGAAAATATGGCAAGATTTAGTGGATGTTAGGAAAGTTAAAAAGGCAACATTGTATTTGAAAAAAAATAATAAATACTATAAGAATGTATATGTTGCAGAAGAGGAAGTAAGTGAGGAAGAGGATAGCGATTTGTGTGCTGGTCAAATTGAGAAAGTAGAACCCTCTACTAGTGAAGAAATATATGAACATTATAGTGTTCATCCTTTGCATTCCAAGGAAGTCATGGGGAATGCTATTGAGTTGTTTCAAATGAAACAAGCCAAAGGGAGTCCCATTAGTGTTTGGGAGGAAAGTTTGGAAGCTCGGTGTTTCCCACAGCTTTTTCCAACAGGTCAGGGAGGAAGATATGATGAGCGACCTCATCAAATTCCTGCTTCTGAATACCGGACTTTGCGATTGTATGCAGGAGATGCTAGGTTTCGACAATGCATTCCTTATTTGTTTCATCTCCTGTTTGAAAGCGATCTGTCTGGACTGTCATATGCAGTGAACCACATCTTGAAAAGTGGTATACACATGCAAAACATCTCGGCAAGTGACTTTATGGATAAAGTCAATGTCCAAGACAGTATTTTGGATTCTCACCTGATTAATCTCATGGCGTGTCAGCGTGGTACTAATGAGTACTGGTACCGTCGTCATGGTGATTTAAAATGTATGCTGAGGAACTTAGGAACTCCCACATGGTTCCTCACTCTGAGCTGTGCCGAGTATGGCTGGGAAGACTTACTTGAATTTCTACGAGAGGCAAATGCTAACGTAGAAAACATCGAATTCAAGACACCCGGAGAACTGTGCTCTTTGGATCCAGTCAATGTATGTAGGTACTTCAATCATAGATTTGAAGCTATGATGTCTTTCATCATGAATAAGAAGAATCCACCTCTTGGAGAGGTGTTGGATTTCTTCTGGAGAAAGGAGTACCAAGCAAGAGGTGCTCCTCATATACATATGTTGCTGTGGATCAAGGATGCACCTAAATTTGGAACGGATCCAGAAGACTCAGTGATGAGTTTTATACAACAGTATTCTACGTGTGCTGTTCCAAACGCAAAGGAGAAGAAAAGCCTAAGAGAAAAAGTTCTGCGTTTCCAAAGCCATCGATGTGGAAAGTACTGTCGTCGTAAATTCCGAAACAAGGACAAGTTCTACACCAAATGTCGTTTCGGCTTTCCACGACCGGTGATTTCTAAAGGAAGAGTAAACAGTTTGATGTCTTCGCTGCGACATAATGTGATGAAGAAATCACCTAAAAACACATACAATTTGAAGAGGAACGAAGAGTCCAAGTACATCAACGACTACAACCCGGTGATTTTGTCCATGTGGAATGCTAACATGGATATACAGTTTGTGGCTGATAACTGTATGGCTGTGGCTCGGTATGTGACGTCTTACATCACCAAAAAAGAGAAGACAGAATTGAAGGATATGTGGGAGGACATTTCCCATGAAAAGAGCCTCAGCAAGAAGTTGTACAGTTTCAGTCTGAAGATGTTGTCGCATCGAGAAATTGGAGCGTACGAATGTTCTAACCGGTTGTCTTCAGCAAGTCTCTATGCCAAGTCCAGGAGTATCGTTTGGGCGAGTCTTGGTCTTGCTGCAACGCGTAATCGAGTTCTCAAACCTGTGTGGAAAATTGAGTATTTGGCGGAAAAGGAGCCAAACAGTACCGACATTTTGAAGACCAACATGTTGGATACATATTATCCAAATCGAAGCATTCACCTCGAGAATGTTTGTCTGTATGAGGTTCTTCAAAATTACATATTCAAGAGGAACATCAAAGAAGATACTGAGAAAGGAGTGTATGCTGTAATAGGAAGTGAGGGATGTCTGGTCAAGCAAAGAAAATGCCACTTGGTAAACCATCGAAAATTGAGTGGCGAATCTCCTGAAAAAAATGAGTTTTTCTATTTAGCACTTTTGCAACTTTTCAAGCCTTGGCGTGCAGAAGAGGAACTGTTTGGAGATTTTCTCTGTTACGAAGACTCTTTCAATGCCGCCAAGGAGACCATAGAATGTCCTGCTTTTCCCAAATATGTAGAAATGTTGAATGCGGAAATTGAGCAGGAAGCAATGATTGCAGCCGAGATTGCCAGAGACAGTTCTCAGGACAGTCAGAGTTCTGCTTCATTGAGTCAGGATCCACTAGGAGGACCTGTTATCGAAAATGAAGCTGCCACTGCTATGAATGAAGTGGAAAGAGCCATGGCACATGCTCAGGAGGATGCGGTTAACTTAGAAGAGTTGGAAAGACAACTCAACGTTGAGCAGAGGAAAATATATGACGAAGTTACCATGCAAATTCATCATGGATTAAGTCATGACAAGAAAGAGTGCTCATGTACGTCGTTGAAGCCTGTCCGACTGTACGTGAGTGGAGAAGCGGGAACTGGAAAAAGTTTCCTTATTAAAGCAATTTCATGTTATTTGCAGGAAAGGACAGAGTCATCGCTGTCTTGTGTTGTCACCGCTCCAACTGGACTAGCAGCACATAACATTAAAGGGATTACTTTACATCGTTTACTGATGCTGCCAGTGGAGCATGACAACAAATTACAATATCACAAGCTATCTGGAGATGCTTGTTTTGAAGTTTCAAGAATCTTGAGGAAAATGAAACTTCTTATCATTGACGAAGTAAGCATGGTTTCCAATGTCATGCTTGCCTTTGTGCATTTGAGAATGCAAGAAGTTCTCAAAACAGAGTATGATGTGTTATTTGGTGGCAAACACATCATTGTTTTCGGAGATCTTCTGCAGCTGACACCAGTGAAAGGGCAACCTGTGTTCAAAATGCTCACGCATGAAGATACCAGGAAGTGCCTAGGCAGCATTGGCAACGTCAATATATGGTTAAACTTCAATTATGCTGAACTGCATGAAAATATGCGTCAGGCGAAGGATGAAGTTTACAAGACTATTCTACAAGATGTTAGAATTGGAAAAGTGACCGAGCATGGGAAAGAAGCTTTACATGCACGATTACTGTCAAATTTATATCCAGAACAAGATGTTGTGCCTGAGAATATTTTTCAGAAAATTACTGAGAAGAAATCTGGAATATGTGTGATGCCAACTCTTGCAGAATGTGCCAAATTCAACAACAAAATGTTGCATTTAGAAAAGCAAGAGATTGTGAAACTGGAAGCTATTGACAGAGTAGAGCATATGGGATCAACAATTATTTTGTCTGAGAATCTGAAAACAAAATTGGATTCATTAGAGAAGAGTATATCTAAAACTGCAGGTTTTGAAAAGACTCTGAATGTGTGCTTGAACTGCCGTATAATTTTAAGAAGGAATTTACATGTTGAAAGAGGTCTGGTAAATGGATCAATGGGTAATGTTGTTGATTTTGTAAAATACAGAAATAGAGATGGAATTGAATTTTTAAAAATTAAATTTGATGGCATTGAGGAAGTACAGCTAATTGGTCGTTGTTCTGCTAGATGTTTGCTTGTAAAAGACTTATATGTTCGCCGTAAGCAGTTTCCTGTTTGCTTGGCATATGCGGTGACAATCCATAAATCGCAAGGTTTAAGTGTAGACAGTGCATTGGTGAATATTGGCAGTTCTGTGTTCAAGGAGGGTATGGCATATGTGGCATTGTCACGAGTTAGAACTTTATCGGGATTGTACTTGATTGAGTGTGATGTCACAAGCATTTGTGCGGATCTAGATTGTGTTAAGGAATACAATAGGTTAGGAAGAGAGTATGCGCCACATTTGCCTCAATATCCTTTGTTTGAGAAACGTGTGGTAGACCGGAAACGAAGAAATGTGACCAATACTGGGGAGGTTGTAGCAAAAAGAAGAAAAGTCGATGAACCTGAAATTATAAGCAGAAACAAAAAGGATTCTGTTGAAGATGTTGTTGGTTTTCAATTTGAAAACAGTTCTGGTGTCAACTGCTATGCTAATGTAGTGGTTAATGTTTTGTTTTCTCTAGAAAATGTAAAAGAAGAGATTGTGGTCAATTCTGATCAAAGATTTTGCAGTTTGTTAAATTCTGTCTTAGAAAAATGTAGCACTGATAGAACAAACATAGAAAGTGTGTCTGAAATTCGAAATCTGTTAGACAGATGTTCAGGCCAAACACAATTCTCTCAAAATATTCAGCAAGATTGTCAGGAGTTTTTAATGTATATGCTTGATGTATTGCATGCTGAAGGTGTAGATGTAGATCAGCTGTTTTGGGCTTTCTTATCAATGGCAGCATGACTGCAAGAACTGTAGGGTATCAAGTACTACTAGTGAAGACTCAGAAAGATTTATATATTTAACTTTGCCAGACAGTAAATCAGTCTCCTTTAATAAGCTAGTAAAAGCAGCTGATCACAACATGGAGTGTAGCCAATGTAAATCTGAAATGATGTCCACATTATTTATACGAACATATGGCCAGTATGTCATTTTAATGTTCCAACGATGTAGGCCTGATGGAACAAAATTGACAACTTTAATTAAAAATGTTGTGGCTTCGCAGTTGTCAATATCAGGAAGGACTTTGGTAACTGCAGCAATTATATATCATGACGGTCCTTCAACAACATCAGGACATTACACAGCTTATTTAAAGTCTAGAAATGGCTGGTCATTCTGCAATGATTCTGTTTTAATTTTCAAAATTGCCGTATGACCTTAAAAACTCTTACCTGGTGTTTTTAAAACCAAAATTTTAGGGAAAGAATCTCGGGATGTGCTCTGAGGAATTTCAAGAAATTCTAATGGCTCCTACACGATTTGGCCTTGAGGATAAGTGTAGTTCAGAGACATAACTTCTAACCATAAGACTGGACGTCATGGAGAAATAAGTGCACTTTGAATGAGTTCAGAAAAACTATTTCTTTTTATAAGCTAATTGAAGCAGCCAATCAAAACATAGAGTAGAGGGAATGTAAGTCTGCAATGCTGTCTACTGTTTTACATTGCTTTGTGATTAAAAGTGATGTAGAGAATTAAATAATTGTAGTAGTCATAGAGGTAGTGTAAGTCTGCTTCATAGTAAGCAGTATCAGTGTCATAGGAAATGTAGAACATGACTGAGGAAGAAGGGGAAGATATTACTAGTCCAGGATTGTGAAAATGATCTTCAACATTTTAATTCTGAAAGTTGCGGAAATGCCAAATGACGGGATTGGCTTACAAGAAATCCAAGAGTTATAAATGGCTCTGACAAGATTCGGCCTTGTGGAAACTTGTGGTAGAGAGCAAGAAGTCATTTATTGTATGTAACATGTTTTTCAAAACGATGGAGGTTTTCTTTCAGAAAGTGGCGGGCTGAAAGTAATAACAGCACAACAGAGTGTAAGCTGTTCATAGGACATCCTTTGACGTCATGGAAAGTAAGTTAACTTTAAGGAGTTCTGAATTCTGATTTGTTATGTTGTATGGGTTTTTTAAACACAATCATTTTGATTGTGGGTTTTTTTCCCCGCTGTTATATGATGAATACCTTCAAGTCACTGTTTTTAGTGAAATTTGATACATTCTGAGAACAGCAAAAATAAACCATTTAACATGTATAATTAATTCTGTACTGTTTCCATTTATGATGTACATTTAGAACTGTGTAGGAGGCATGGAGAAGGAGAGGCTTCTGTAAGTGTCAAAGTTCTTGCATACAGTGCTCATATTCTACGTAGTCTTTCATATGATAGACTACATTTCCACAATGAGATACCTAAGCAAAGGAAACACAGGTCATATGATTGTGGAATGAGCAAAAAAATTTGCATGTTTTTCAATTATATTACCTGTGTTTCCTAACATTACACACCACATTGTGTAGATGAGGTTTAGGCCTGTTCCTGGAGACAGAGGAGGTCTGACATTTGTTCAAGAGTGCAGTGGACATTACTCACTTCGTTGGTAGGCCTCCACATGTATTATCTTCTCTGTATTCTTCAACAAACCTAAATTCCATCTGCAACCCTGAGTAGGACTTACCTGAAACAAATCTGTGGATAGGTTACACCTTATTGGCATCTTGAAACAATCATTTAAAATGTTAGGGTCAGATTTATGGTGGCCGTGCGCCTCTTTTGCTCCATTGTGGGTCACTTTTGTGTAAAAGATGCACCATGTTGCAAGATAGGTTTCAGTTCATCTCCAGCAAGATACCATCAGTTTAAAATGTATATAATTAGCATTGTGTAGGGGGCATGCAGAAGCAAAAGCTTTTATAAGTGTCAAAGTTGTTGCATGCAGTGCTGCACTTCTAGGTACTGTTTAATATGCTGGACTACATCTGCACTATGAGATACCTAAGCAAAGGCAACACAGGTGATGTGATTGTGAAATGAGTAAAAGAAACTCCACATTTTTCAATTACATCACCTGTGTTTCCTAAGTTTATGAATGACATTGTGCAGATGAAGTTTAGGTCTGTCCACGGACACAGAAGAGGTCTGGCCTTTGTTCAAGGGTGAAGTGGACATGACTTACTTCATTGGTAGGCCTTCACATGTATTATGTCCTCTGTTCTCTTCAAACAACTCGAAATTTCATTTGGAACCCTGAGTAGGTCTCACCTCAAACAAACCTCTGGATAGGACACATCTTATTGGCATCCTGAAGCAATCATTTAAAATGTTAGTGTCTTGCGACACTTTTCTGAGACAACAGCAGTGCAAAAGATGCACCATGTTTTAAGATAGGCCTCACTTCATCTGCATCAAGATACTGTTAGTTTAAAATGTATATCTTTAGGACTGTGTAGGGGGCCTGGAGAAGCAGAAGCTTCTGTCAGTGTCAAAGTTGTTGAAAAACTGTTTGTCCTTCAATCTTTTCCCTTGTCTTTTGTAATTTTTAAATACATGTTTTAATATTTTTCAAATGTTTGTTCTCTCTTTCACAGATTGAAAGTATAAAAACAAAAAGTGAGTAATTTAACGACAATTATAAGGTAAATGTTTTGTATTCTTTTCGTTACATTTCTATCACATTCACCTACTATTAGTTCCACAGCTTCATTTCTTTAACCCTCAGTTTCCTGCCTTTGCTACTTTCCTCATTCCTTTCTCTATTACCTACTTACTCAACTCCTTCCACTCTTTTTCTCAGTCCCTCTCTTCTCATAGTTCCTCACTCTTGTTCACTCACTCCGTCTCTAATACTCTTAGTGTCTTTGACTGATCACTTTTTCACTACTTGTTCATAATGCTTTCTCTGTGTAGTTGAAGCACACTAAGGGGCATATTATGAACACAGCCAATAAAATTATTGCTGTTTTTATTGGCAGAAAACTGGTGCAAAAGTGGTTTTAGTGGCAGTTTTCTGCCGCAAAAGCGGCTTTGGTGACATATTTCTGCCGATAAAAGCTGCAAAACTTTTATTGCCTATGTTGATGATATGGCTCTATGTTATTTACATTTCTTTGCTGTTTCAATTAATCTTTTTCTGTTCTTTTTTGTTTTCTGTTTTCTATTTTTTCTCTCTGTTATTCCCCATGTTTTAATCTTATTTTGAACATTCACTCACATTCTCCAAGAAACTCTTCTTTGTTATTGTTCTACTCTCTTTTTTTTCTTTCACTTCCTTATCTATTTTGTTTTTCACAATTATACCCTCTTCCGTCTTTTCTTCGGTAAATAGATCTATTAAACAGTATCTCTGGTTTACTCCCTATAGCTGTCTTTCTTTTAACATCACTCTCTGTTTACTTTCCTTATACTTACTCTTCTTTTTTTTTTTTTTTACTTTTTTTGGTTCGCTCCCGGTTCGCGAACCGGGAAGCGAACTGGAAAGCAAACTAAAAGAAATAGAGCTTGCCAGAGTGCTAAACATTCTAGCAATTTTTTTTGAAAGGGGAGGTAGTTCTGAAAAGAACTTTTTTTTAATGTTTTTGTTGTTTTATATTTTTTTGTATTTTTTGAACATTTTTTGTTTTTTTTGTATTTTTTGAACAATTTTATATTTTTTTGTTTTTTTTGGGGGGGGAAACAACAAAAAACAGGCATTGAAAAGGGCTCAACAGGAGCAAAAAAAAAATTACTGTCTGGGGCGGTTAGGGCAATTATGATTGTTATAAGCTAGGTTGATGGAATTAATACTCATGTTACCACATGATATCAATGCACCGCAGTGCAGACAAGTATATTTCATATGCCCAAAATTCTCCTGGATGTTTGGCACGGTTTCCCGTGCCTCTGCTGCTGTCAATGATATTAACGATGTTGACCTGGCCACAGGAGTTGCTGTCGGGTTTTGTTCCATGTCACGTATTTCCGGCCGGCTGTAATTCAGTGGATGCCACCTGTTCATGTGCCTATGCATGGTATAATTCCCATAGCTATACTTTTTATCAGTCCCTCTTGATAATTTCTCTTTGCAAATGAGGCAGGTGACATACCTCGCATTTACTTTCTTCTGCCCTGGAGGGATTGAAAAAAACTGCCAAATGAAACTGGCAGCAAACATAATGATGCACAAATTAAGACAGTTTAGTCACTAACCCATGCACTCAGTGAGACACATTTAATCAGTCACTCATACAGTCAGTCATGCCCCTACTAAATCCTTCATCAAGACACTTATACATCCACTCATTCTTCAATATGTAAGACATATTTTAACTTTACAGAATTATACAGTCACTGGATGTAGTCATCAGTGATGTCATCAGTGATGTCATTTGAGATGTCATCAGTGATGTCATCAGTGATGTCATTTGAGATGTCATCAGTGATGTCATCAGTGATGTCATTTGAGATGTCATCAGTGATGTCATCAGTGATGTCACTGACCATGTCATGAATGATGTAATATGTGACATGATCAGCAGTGGATTGCGGGTGCGCGATATATAGTTAGTACAACTAACTATATATGGAATTTCAATGGTTTTGTGTGAGTAAAATAAGGTTTTTTAAATGCTAATTCCTAACTATATATGGTCTATAACCTATGGTTTTTTCAGTGAATTTTCAAGGTTTTGTAAATGCTAATTCCTAACTATATATGGTCTATAACCTATGGTTTTTTCAGTGAATATATATATATATATACACACACATATATATATATATATATATATATATATATATATATATATATTCACTGAAAAAACCATAGGTTATAGACCATATATAGTTAGGAATTAGCATTATCAAAACCTTATTTTACTCACACAAAACCATTGAAATTCGCATATATAGTTAGTTGCACTAACTATATATCGCGCACCCGCAATCCACTGCTGATGATGTCACATATTACATCATTCATGACATGGTCAGTGACATCACTGATGACATCACTGATGACATCTCAAATGACATCACTGATGACATCAGTGATGACATCTCATTTGACATCAATGATCACATCACTGATGATATCATTCATGTGATAATACAATGCATCTCCTCACATTCTAATATAACTTCTGTTACACCCAGTGTCCAAGATCACTTTCACAATCCTGTACTAGTAATATCTCACCCTTCTTGCTCACTCATGTTCCACATTAACTTTTCACTCTGTACTACACTTATCCTCAAGGCCAAATAGTGTAGGAGCCATTAGAACCTCTTGAAATTCCTCAGAGCAAATCCCGAGATTCCTTCCCTAAAATGTTGGTTGTAAAAACACCAGGTAAGAATTTTTAAGGTCAAAAGGCAATCTTTTTTTCAAAGTTAAAACAGAATCATTGCAGAATGACCAGCCATTTCCAGACTTCAAATAAGCTGTGTAATGTCCTGATGTTGTTGAAGGACCGTCATGATATATAATTGCTGCAGTTACAAAAGTCCTTCCTGATATTGACAACTGCGAAGCCACAACATTTTTAATTAAAGTTGTCAATTTTGTTCCATCAGGCCTACATCGTTGGAACATTTAAATGACATACTGGCCATAACTTCTTATAAATAATGTGGACAGCATTGCAGACTTACATTGGCTACACTCAATGTTTTGATCGGCTGCTTTTACTAGCTTATTAAAGGACACTGATTTACTGTCTGGCAAAGTTAAATATATAAATCTTTCTGAGTCTACACTAGTAGTACTTGATACCCTACAGTTCTCGCAGGCATGCTGCCATTGATAAGAAAGGCCAAACAGATGATCTACATCTACACCTTCATCTTGCAATACATCAAGCATATACATTAAAAACTCCTGACAATCTTGCTGAATATTTTGAGAGAATTGCGTTTGACCTGAACATTTGTCTAACAGATTTCGAATTTCAGACACACTTTCTATTTTTGTTCTATCAGTACTACATTTCTCTAACACAGCATTCAACAAACAGCAAAAACTTTGATCCAAATTGATCACAATCTGTTCTTTTAAAGTTTCTAGAGAAAAGACAACATTAACCACTACATTAGCATAGCAGTTGACACCAGAACTATTTTCAAATTGAAAACCAACAACATCTTCAACAGAATCCATTTTCTTTCTGCTTATAATTTCGGGTTCATCCACTTTTCGTCTTTTTGCTACAACCTCCCTACTATTGGTCACATTTCTTCGTTTCCGGCCTACCACACGTTTCTCAAACAAAGGATATTGAGGCAAATGTGGCGCGTACTCTCTTCTTAACCTATTGTATTCCTTAACACGATCTAGATCCGCACAAATGTTTGTGACATCACACTCAATCAAGTACAATCCCGATAAAGTTCTGACTCGTGACAATGCCACATATGCCATACCCTCCTTGAACACAGAACTGCCAATATTCACCAATGCACTGTCTACACTTAAATCTTGCGATTTATGGATTGTCACCGCATATGCCAAGCAAACAGGAAACTGCTTACGGTGAACATATAAGTCTTTTACAAGCAAAAACCTAGCAGAGCAACTACCAATTAGCTGTACTTCCTCAATGCCATCAAATTTAATTTTTAAAAATTCAATTCCATCTCTATTTCTGTATTTCTCAAAATCAACAACATTACCCATTGATCCATTTACCAGACCTCTTTCAACATGTAAATTCCTTCTCAAAATGATACGGCAATTTAAGCACACATTCAGAGTCTTTTCAAAACCAGCAGTTTTAGATATAGTCTTCTCTAATTAATCCAATTTAGATTTCGAATTCTCAGACAAAATAATTGTTGCTCCCATATGCTCTATTCTGTCAATGGCTTCCAGTTTCACAATCTCTTGGTTTTCTAAATTCAACATTTTGTTGTTGAAGATGGCACATTCTGCAAGAGTTGGCATCAAACATATTCCAGATTTCTTCTCAGTAATTTTCCGAAAAATATTCTCTGGCAGAATGTCTTCTTCTGGATACAAATTTGACAGTAATCGTGCATGTAAAGCTTCTTTCCCATGCTCGGTCACTTTCCCGATTCTAACATCTTGTAGAATATTCTTGTAATCTTCATCCTTCGCCTGACGCATATTTTCACGCAGCTAAGCATAATTGAAGTTTAACCATATGTTAAAGTTGCCAATGCTCCCTAGGCACTTCCTGGTATCTTCATGCGTAAGCAGTTTAAACACTGGTTGTCCTTTCACTGGTGTCAGCTGCAGAAGATCACCGAAAACAATGATGTGTTTGCCACCAAATAACACATCATACTCTGTTTTAAGAACTTCCTGCATTCTCAAATGCACAAAGGCAAGCATGACATTGGAAACCATGCTTACTTCGTCAATGATAAGAAGTTTCATCTTCTTCAGGATTCTTGAAACTTCACAACAAGCATCTCCAGATAACTTGTGGTATTGTAATTTTTTATCATGCTCCACTGGCAGCATCAGTAGACGATGTAAAGTAATCCCTTTAATGTTATGTGCTGCCAGCCCAGTTGGAGCGGTGACAACACAAGACAGCGATGACTCGGTCCTTTTCTGCAGATAACATGAAATTGCTTTAATTAGGAAACTTTTTCCAGTTCCTGCTTCTCCACTCACGTACAGTCAGACAGGCTTCAACTACGTACATGAGCACTCTTTCTTCTCATGACTTAATCCATGATCAATTTGGTTTGTAACTTCGTCATATATTTTCCTCTGCTCAACGTTGAGTTGTCTTTCCAAATCTTCTAAGTTAACCGCATCCTCCTGAGCATGTGCCATGGCTCTTTCCACTTCAATCATGCCAGTGGCAGCTTCATTTTCGATAACTGGTCCTCCTAGTGGATCCTGACTCAATGAAACAGAACTCTGACTGTCCTGAGAACTGTCTCTAGCAATCTCGGCTGCAATTGTTGCTTCCTGCTCGATTTCCGCATTCAACATTTCTAGATATTTTGGAAAAACAGGACATTCTATGGTCTCCTTGGCTGCATTGAAAGAATCTTCGTAACAGAGGAAATCTCCAAGCTGTTCCTCTTCTGCACGCCACGGCTTGAAAAGTTGCAAAAGAGCTAAATAGAAAAACTCTTTTCTTTCAGGAGATTCGCCACTCAATTTTCGATGATTTACCAATTGGCATTTTCTTTGCTTGACCAGACATCCCTCACTTCCAATTACAGCATACACTCCTTTATCAATATCTTCTTTGATGTTCCTCTTGAATATGTAATTTTGTAGAACCTCATACAGACAAACATTCTCGAGGTGACTGCTTCTATTTGGATAATATGTATCCAACACGTTGGTCTTCAAAATATCTGTACTGTTTGGCTCCTTCTCCGCCAAATACTCAATCTCCTGTACAGGTTTCAGAACTCGATTACGTGTTGCAGCAAGTCCAAAACTCACCCAAATTATACTCCTAGATTTGGCATAGAGACTTGCTGAAGATAACCGATCAGAACATTCGTATGCTCCGATTTCTCGATGCGACAACATCTTTAGACTGAAACTGTACAACTTCTTACTGAGGCTCTTTTCATGTGAAATGTCATCCCACATATCCTTTAGTTCTGTCTTTTCTTTTTTTGTGATATAAGACGTCACATACCGAGCCACAGCCATACAGTTGTCAGCCACAAACTGTATATCCATGTTAGCATTCCACATGGACAAAATCACTGGGTTGTAGTCGTTGATGTACTTGGACTCTTCGTTTCTTTTTAAATTGTATGTATTTTTGGGTGATTTCCTCATCACATTATGTCGCAGCGAAGACATCAAATTGTTCACTCTTCCTTTAGATATCACTGATCGTGGAAAACCAAAACGACATTTTGTATAGAACTTATTCTTGTTTCTGAATTTACGACGACAGTACTTTCCACAACGATGGTTTTGAAAACGTAAAACTTGTTCTCTTAAACTTTTGTCTTCCTTTGTGTTTGGAACAGCACATGTAGAATACTGTTCTATGAAACTCATCACTAAGTCATCCGGATCTGTTCCAAATTTGGGTGCAACTTTGATCCATAGCAGCATATGTATATGAGGAGCACCTCTTGCTTGATACTCCTTTCTCCAGAAGAAATCCAACACCTCTCCAAGAGGTGGATTTTTCTTGTTCGTAATGAAAGACATCATAGCTTCAAATCTATGATTGAAGTACCTGCATACATTGACTGGATCCAAAGAGCACAGTTCTCATGGTGTCTTGAATTCGATATTTTCAATGTTTCCATTTGCCTCTCGTAGAAATTCAAGTAAGTCTTCCCAGCCATACTCGGCACAGCTCAGAGTGAGGAACCATGTGGGAGTTCCTAAGTTCCTCAGCATACATTTTAAGTCACCATGTCGACGGTACCAATACTCATTAGTACCACGCTGACATGCCATGAGATTAATCAGGTGAGAATCCAAAATACTGTCTTGCACATTGACTTTATCCATAAAGTCCCTTGCCGAGATATTTTGCAGCTGTACACCACTTTTCAGGATGTGGTTCACTGCATAAGACAGTCCAGACAGATCACTTTCATACAGTAGATGAAACAAATAGGGAATGCATTGACGAAACCTAGGATCTTCTGCATACAATCGTAAAGTCCGGTATTCAGAAGCAGGAATTTGATCAGGTCGCTCATCATATCTTCCTCCTCGACCTGTTGGAAATAACTGTGGGAAACACCGAGCTTCCAAACTTTCCTCCCAAACACTAATGGGACTTCCTTTGGCTTGTTTAATTTGAAACAACTCAATAGCACCCCCATGACTTCTTTAGAAGGCAAAGGATGAACACTATAATGTTCATATATTTCTTCATTTTTAGAGGCATTTACTTACTCTATTTGTCCAGCACACAAATCGCTGTCCTCTTCTTCACTTAGTTCGTCTTCTGCAACACATACATTCTTGTAATACTCATTGTTTTTCATCAAATACAACGTTGCCTTTTTGACTTTTCTAACATCCACTAAATCTTGCCAGATTTTCTTACTCTTTGTCGGAACCCCATTAACTAGGATAACCAGAGGTTCCTCTTCAACTTTGTCTACACCAATTGTATCAATATTTTTCTTCAAATCTAGAGGCAAATAAACAACTCTTCCCTTTAATCCTCTCTGTAAATCCGAAGGAGGCAATTTCCCTGTCTTAGGCTCCATTCTAACAATAGCCTGAAAAGGATGGACACTTTGAATCAAAATAGATTCATAAGTATTTAAATCCTTCAGTTCAGAAGGAATGTCAACCAATTCCAGATTATTATGAACTGCTCTAGCAGGCATCCAGTTTTGATTTAATTTGTTAAAACAATAAGTACACATACGTTGATCTGATCCTAAATCAAAACAATTTTCTACCATCAAGTATGTTGCAAAATCCTTCCATTCACTATTGTTTTCCATTTCACTTTTTGCATATAAATCCACTAACTTAGTCTGATTCTTATAATAAGTCCGTCGACAACACACACAAGTGAAATTAGGCCTCTCACTTGATTTTACCATAAACGTGCAAATTTCCTTGAGAAACTTATCTGTACTGGAAATCTGTACACTCTCTTCCACATTACCTTCTTCTACTGGGTCAATTTCAACATTGTTCTCTTTACTAATAAAGTAACAAAACTCAATTTCTTCACAAATATTCTTCACATCTACTTCAGAACCATGCAAAAGAGCAGAGCATAATTGTTTAAGCATAATTGCTGGACTCTTAGCATAATACAACATTCTAACTAATTTCCTCACTTTATTATGATGCACTGCTAGCATCCTGAAATGATGAAAAACACTCCGGCATACTCTCCTGGAAAGACAAGCCAGTGAATGACCATGCAAACCTGTAACTTCTCTCACTCTGCAAGGATCTAATTCTTGCAACAACTTCATTTTCTGTTTTAAACTTTTCTTATTAAATGTCCGTACAAAATCATAAAGCAAATTGATGGAATCCTGTCGCACACTGCAAATACTACTACACTTCCAGGTGTACACTGGTCCCTTAGGACGTCTTCCTAAAACTTCATTACCTAACACCTCTTCTGCCTCTGTTGACACAGGTTTTTCTTTTTCAACCGGACAACCATCTTTCACCTCATATGCTCGACCACCGGTGTCAACTGCATGCACCAAATCATTATCCTGGAAATAACTCTCCTCATTAAAAAATGCCTCACAACTTGAACTATGCATCCATTCTCCTGAAAAAACTTCACAAAAATTACTACGATTAACTGTTCTCTTCCATCTACTATTTGATTTGAAATCATAAATTGCCTTGCTTAGTTTCCTAATTCTATTGATTATCAAAATAAATAACTTTTGCCTAATTTCGAAAGCCTGATCAATAATTTTCTCTACATTTTTCTTTCTCTTATAAAAAGCCACTTTCTGTTGACCTTTCTTAATATTTTTTAACAAATTGCCAATTATCCTGTTGCGGAACATTCGTCTACGAATGTCCCTAAACAGATTTTTCCTTCTACTACCATGCACAGAGTTATCTCCTGCTCTAGCAGTAAAATTTTTGAGTGGCCTTTCCTTCCCATTTAAATTGGCTCTCTTCTTCTGGACTAAAACATGTTCTGTACTGATACTTTTTCGTCTGCAAATGTTTCTTAAAAAAGATTTTGTTGTCTTACCCGGAGTTTTTCTGGTGACTGGACAAGTTTTTATTGTAGAGGACTGCTGCAAAGGTTTACCAAGGTGGGGTGTAAGTCGCTTTGCTTCTTTTATTTTTCTTTGCCTTGAGGGCATTTTTGAATTTTTCAAAAGATCTTCAGTTGAATCTGTGGTAAATATTTGTAAAAAAAGGTATTAACCACTATTTCCAAACAGTAAACCAATAACAGTAGGCAAACAATTAACCCACTAGTTGAGGTATGAGGGCGTATTTACAAGGCCCTTACACCACTTTTGCGTCACTTTTGACGGGGAAAATAACGTGAACGTGGCTCAAAGGCCTTGTAAATATGGCCCATGCTGACTATGAAACTCTAGCAGTACATATCAAGTAACCTAAATGACTTCAAGAAACGTTTTTAAACACATCAAGTAAGCAAATTATTCTCCTTAAATCATGGGGTAAGTGACTTAAAATGCCCTAACACACATGGGGGCGTATTTACAAGGCCCATGCACCACTTTAGCGTCACTTTTAACATGGGGAAAATAACGTGATCGTGGCTCAAAGGCCTTGTAAATATGGCCCATGCTGGCTATGAAACTCTAGCAGTACATATCAAGAAACCTAAATGACTTCAAGAAACGTTTTTAAACACATCAAGTAAGCAAATTATTCTCCCTAAATCATGGGGTAAGTGACTTAAAATGCCCTAACGCACATGGGGGCGTATTTACAAGGCCCTTGCACCACTTTTGCGTCACTTTTAACATGGGGAAAATAACGTGATCATGGCTCAAAGGCCTTGTAAATATGGCCCATGCTGGCTATGAAACTCTAGCAGTACATATCAAGAAACCTAAATGACTTCAAAAAACGTTTTTAAACACATCAAGTAAGCAAATTATTCTCCCTAAATCATGGGGTAAGTGACTTAAAATGCCCTAACACACATGGGGGCGTATTTACAAGGCCCATGCACCACTTTAGCGTCACCTTTAACATGGGGAAAATAACGTGAAAGTGGCTCAAAGTCCTTCTAAATATGCCCCATGCTGGCTATGAAACTCTAGCAGTACATATCAAGAAACCTAATTGACTTCAAGAAACATTTTTGAACACATCAACTAAGCAAATTATTCACCTAGATCCATGGGGAAGTGACTTAAAATGCCCTAACACACAGGAGAGCGTATTTACAAGGCCCTTGCACCACTTTTGCGTCACTTTTAACATGGGAAAAATAAAGTGAAAGTGGCTCAAACATGAGAGCGTATTTACAAGGCCCTTGCACCACTTTAGCGTCACCTTTAACATGGGGAAAATAACGTGAAAGTGGCTCAAAGTCCTTCTAAATATGCCCCATGCTGGCTATGAAACTCAAGCAGTACATATCAAGAAACCTAATTGACTTCAAGAAACGTTTTTGAACACATCAACTAAGCAAATTATTCACCCAGATTCATGGGGAAGTGACTTAAAATGCCCTAACACACATGAGAGCGTATTTACAAGGCCTTTGCACCACTTTTGCGTCACTTTTAACATGGGGAAAATAAAGTGAAAGTGGCTCAAACATGAGAGCGTATTTACAAGGCCCTTGCACCACTTTAGCGTCACCTTTAACATGCTGAAAATAACGTGAAAGTGGCTCAAAGTCCTTCTAAATATGCCCCATGCTGGCTATGAAACTCTAGCAGTACATATCAAGAAACCTAAAAGACTTCAAGAATCGTTTTTAAACACATCAAGTAAGGAAATTATTCTTCCTAAATCATGGGGCAAGTGAAATATTTGCTTAGAGAAGCAGACACTTTTTTTTCCTTGTCATACATTTAAAAAGCATTCCTTTTCCTTAAAAACGATTTTCAAGTCATAATTTGAAAACACAGCACAGCTCCTATGTACAATCACACCCTTTCAGTACTAATACTTCACATTATCTCCAATTACAATTTCTCAAAGAAACAAAATCTATTTGTAAAACCCTTGACACAAAACAACATTTTAAATATACAACTTTCTTCATAATTTTCTCCCTAAAGCATACTATTCTCTATCTAAATTAAATGAATCTTTTCTCACCTTAGCAAATACTTTTTGAGTTTCAAAACAGTCTCAGACACACACCAATTTTTCTTTAGCAGAGCAAAGGGTATGCACTCCAGAGGCTGCAACCAACAAAGGCACAGAAAAGCTGTAATTCATCACACATATCTCTCATGTCACCCAATCAAAACTCTTCCCTCACTTTTTTCAAATCAACACCCTTCCCCCCTCTGCCCTTTCTGCCTTTTTTCCGTAGCAACTACCTACTGAAAGACCTCTCATGTTTACAAGTTCACACAACAATGTTTCAACTGAACTCTGAACTCTCAGTACACCTGCTTATCCAGTGCAACGTCTCTTAAAATGATTTTTTCCTAACCAATCAAATTACATCTTTCAAAGAACTCATCCATGCACCCTAACTTTCTGTTTTCAGCAATCATAATCCACCAATCACTGCTACTGAATCATTAGCACTGAAACTCCACCGTTTTTTTCATTACAAACTCCTACTGTTTCAACTGCCATTTCATTCCCACACTTCATCTGACTGCAGCAGAACATTCTCTCACCATGTTTTCTGTCTGGATTATTGGACATAGTTACATCCACTGGGCTCAAAGGTATGCTGTTAACAGAAATTTACACAACCTCAATTTACAAAATGTGGAAATCAACTGGATTGGCCACAGAGGATTGAGATGTTACCAATTGATACCATTGGTGAAAACCTTTTTGCATTTGCCAAACCCTGACCTGTTAATTGTGCACTGTGGAGGAAATGACTTGGGCACTTTGACTGGGGTAGGTCTGGAAATGCTTTTAAAGGACACCTTTGAGCAATTGATGGCACTTTTTCCTCAAACTGCCTTGGTATATTCAAATATATGCCAAAGACAGAAATGGAGGTGGTCCAACCATTTTTGTTCACAAATTGAGAAATCGAGAAAGCATGTAAATAAGTCTGTTTCAGCTTACATGAGAGACCATGGAATGGGCTCCATCTACAACAATAACTTGCGTTACTACATGCAAGATATCTACAGAGGAGATGGAGTTCACTTCTCAGATGAGGGGAACAGAATTTTCATCCTGAATTTAAGACTATGTATTGGTACCTACTTATAAGTACCTAAATCTACCACAGACCCAAAAGCTCTTCTCAGAGCTACCCTAACTATGATCACTCTAAACAAATTTTAAATGTAACTTTTTTTTAAATAATTTTCATGATTTACGCTTTCCGGAGCGCTTCCCGGTTTGCGCACCGGACGCTAACCGCGCGAAAATTTGAAAAAAAATGTTATTTTTTTTCGCATATATGGGCCTCCTCAGCCACCCTCAGAAAACCTAGGGGGTCAGGATACGTCTCCCGTGCCCCCTTATACCCATTTCCCACATTGTTTTTCCTCCATCTTGTGATTAAATTCGACCGAAACACAAGATGGCGGACTCCCGTTACGCTACCGGTTAGCTACCCGGTTCACGTACCGGGTAGCGCCTCTACCGCGAAAAAACGGATTTTTTTATTTTTATTTTTTGCCCCGCGGGACCCTTTAATAGCTCCCTCATCAATCCTAGGGGGTCAGGAGGGGTCTACCTTGCCCCCTTTCATTCATTTCCCCCTTCGTTTTTCTTCACCTCTTGTCTCTCGATCCTACCGAGAGACAAGATGGCGGCCGCTCCGGACTGTTTAGAATGTTGACAGACACCGGAGAGCCAATCAGCTTCGCTTCGCGAAGTTCCGTTACGCGTCAGGTACGCGTACCGGGGCGCTAACCGGAGCGCTGTTAAAGATATATATATTTTTTGGAACGTTAATTTATCAAAATCCACTGGAGCACATATATTGAGACCTAGCAAAGGCACATCGGGCAAACAATATCTACAATTTTGCCAAGTTTCATGGAAATCCATTCAGCCGTTCGAGCTAAAAGTGAGTCCAACCGCCCTATGGAAAATTGCATGGGAAATACGCGTTTTGGGACCCCCTTTTTTCTCGGCCCCCCCTTGAGAAAACCCCCCCAAGTTTCAGGGGCTGCTCAGAAACAAAATGTTCCATTTTCCTGAAAATTTCAGCCAATTCCGTCCTCAAACGCCAAAGTTATTCGACATAGAATTTTCAAAAATCCCATAGGAAAAAAATCCTAACTATATATACCTACTGGCGACCGCCAGTAGGTAATATGTATATGTATATATATGTATATATATATATCAAAAGAACGGGGTTCCGGCGAGCACTCAGGTCATGAAAAACACAGAGGGTCCAGTATCTTATGCCAAAGTATCGAGGTTTATTTTAGTCATAAACCTTTGTCGTGACGCGTTTCGCGCTCACAGAGCGCTTGTTCACACAACAAAACAACGTGAAAAACACCATGTTAAAAGCATATTGAGGCGAGCAGACATTGTCATAGAAAGTGGACTTGATAGATTTGGTGCATGCAGTTTAACACTTCATGAAAACATAGACAGCATGATATATTATCACAGAATCGTAAATGTAAATTCAAAGTATTGAATGCATACATGATTAGAACCGTTTGGATCACTGTGAATGCTGTACAAGAATATGCGCCAATGTGACTGTCACCCAACTCCCGACCAGGTGCATCATGGGAGTAGAAGTCTAATACAATTGTTCATCCAAATACAGATATAGACACCTCATATTCCATTCTAAAACCGTTATACTTGCATCTGCATACTTGTTATCAGTATGGTCTGTGTATACAGAACTCTATGTGCAACAGCGCAAAGATGACAATAACGACACGGCGGCAAGATTTACTCGCTCGTGTTTGAAATGGTATCCCAGAATTTATGTGTGAAGGCTGGTTAGTGCCTACAATCAAAAGGAATACAATCCTATATGTATGCTATCTCGTATGTCCACAAAATAGCAAGCTATCTGGGCAATGCCAATGGCATATCTATGGATGTCTCAACTGTAGATGATTGGAAGGCTGGTTAGTGCCTATATTAAATTCTATCCAAGCTTGAAAAGAGGGGGTGGGGGGGTGTTGGGATTCCACTAAACCATCTCGCCTCTACTATATAGAACCAACATTTGTATAAACTGTGCAAATGATAAAGTCAAAACAACCTCTTACAAATTACAATATCCATTGGTGCAGTAAAAATTAAAATCCATGTTACTTGATTACAGAATGCCCCAGCATCATGAGAGAGATGGAAGACGAATCACGGAGAAAATATTAGGGTGTAGGTGCCGCAGATGCAGCAACATCCCTCCCTTTCTTCCTGTGCAAAAGATAGAGAAAAGAAGAAATGTTAGATAATTGAAAGAAGAATATGATGCATTTTCAAATCTTCTTATGTTCTCTTACAGTTCATATCCAACAATTCATACAAAAGTTCATATAAAAGACGCTTTGGAATTATTCATTATGCAGATGTATGGCCATTTCCTCATCCATATTATGCCCTTTTGGGTAACAGGTGCACATGTTAATAACGTACCTAGATTCTTTCTGCCTAAGTGTTAGAATGCGGTTACCTCCTCTTTGTCCTAGATTAACCTGTTCCACAACGAAGAAAGATAATTTCGTTGGATCAGAGAAATGGAATGTTTCAAAGTGTCGTGCAATGGGGTATTGCCTGTCATTTTTACTTATGGTTCTGGTGTGCTCTAAAATCCATTTCTTAGCCATATGTGTGGTGCTGCCCACATATCTCAGATTACACGGGCATACCAGCACATAGATTACAAAACTACTTGTGCATGTTAAAAATTGTTTAATTTTATTCATGCTTTTAGTGCTGGTGTTCCATTATTCCTTGACCATAAAGCTATTGTTACAGGCTTTACAGTGCCCGCATGGGTAAAAACCACAAAGATCGAGACCTCTGTTCTCATTTGTACTGCTTAAATTGTTGTGTACTAGAATGTCTCTTAGATTACGATCTCTGGGGTATGTGATGCTGGGTCTTTTGGGCAGTGTATCTCCAATTATTGGATCACTTTTGAGAACATTCCAGTTCCTATTGATACATTTGCGTATTTGGTCTGAGTTGCCGTTATAGTTCATTATGACACGCGTTTGTGAGGTCTCAATGCTTTCAACTTCCGTATGTATACCGGTATTGAGAAGAGTCCCACGTTTGACTGATTTTACTTTCTCACTCCCCCGTCTTAACACCCATTTAGGGTATCCTCTGTCCAAGAATCTTATTATCATAACAGATTCCTCTTTTTTGTAGTCTGACTCGGTACTGCAGTTTCTTTTGGCTCTGAGTAGCTCTCCATACGGAATGCTCCGTTTAAGGTTTTCCGGGTGACTACTCAGGCCATGCAGAAGAGTGTTACCTGCTATTGTTTTACGAAACAGGACTGTGTGTAAGGAGTTCTCCTTTACTAACACCTTCGTGTCTAGGTATTCAACTTCCTTCTCATTGATGTTACATGTTAGTGTAATGTTCATTAGGTTTTGATTGAGTCTTGCAATAAAATCTAGAGCCTCAGTTTTGGTTCCCTTCCAGTTGACAAAAATGTCGTCGATGTAACGGAGCCAACAAAACACCTTTTCGAAGTCATTCACAAAATTGCTGCGTGCCATTATGTCATTCTCCCATGCCCCCATAAAAAGATTCGCAAAACTTTGGGCAAAGCATGTACCTATCGCTGTCCCATGGGTTTGTACAAAGATGTCTTCATTAAACAAGAAGAAATTATTTTCCAGACAGTAACTTATCATGTCTAGGGGCATCGTTGTGTGTTCCAAATAGCAGAGTTTTCTACTCTTTAGGAAGCGTGCACATGCCTCTATGCCTTGTCTATGTTCAATTATAGTGTAGAGGGAATTGACATCCATGGTAATGAGAAGCCAGCCACTCTCCCACACTAAGTGATCAATCTTCTCTAAAAAATCTTTTGTATCTCTTACATGGGATTTCAATGCAGTGACATATTATCTCAAAAAATGATCCACGTAATGAGACACATTTTCCAAAACACTCCCTTTTGAGGAGATTCTTGGTCTACCTGGTGGGTCTCTTTTGCATTTATGCACTTTTGGCAAAAGATAGAGTATTGGTAACACGAGATGATCGTTTTTCAAAAAACAAAATTCCTCCCATTCAATAAGTCCTCTATCTTTCCATTCAGTGACTTTCTCCCAGATCCCTTTGACACTCTAATTGTATTCTGAGCGGTTGGTTTTTCAATACGTTCTTCTATCTTTCAATTGTCGTTCAGCTTCCCTGATATATTGATCTCTAGGCAAAATAACAATTTTACCGCCTTTATCGGCGGGTCTTATGAGGATGCTGGTATCTGCCGCTAGTTCCCACATGGCTGTTTTCTGTGAGAATGTCAAATTGTGTTTGAATTTCTTCATTTGTTTCGGCCAATTCGTGCTCCTTAACTCTAACAGCTCTTTTCCTACTATATCTTGAAAAGAATCAATGTTGTCGTGGTTCATTTTGGGGAGAAAAGTCGATTTTGGTCTAAACTTGGTGTGTGCTGCTTGGTCATGTCTGATCTCTATGGCATCTAACATACGTAAAGCATCCGAACTAAGGTCATGATCATCTTCATCATTACCTAGTTCATCAAAAACCATCATGGTATCAATGTCACCTATGATCAGATCTTCATTATGTGCACCTCTTACATTCGATTGTATTGCTCTATTCTCGTAGGTTTCAAAACATGCCATTTCTTAAGTTTCAATTTTCTGCAAAACTTGAACAAATCAATTCTGTCATCCACATAATTCATGGGTGAGGTTGGGCAAAAGGACAATCCTAGGCATAAGGTTCTTTTATCTTTAAGGCTAATTTCTTTGGATGATAGGTTTATTATTGTCTGATTTACCTGCTCGTCATCCATGGTTACTTCTTTTTGTATTGAGCCTTTTTGCTACCCACGTACTCCTGTTTTTTGTTTTCTCCGCCTCTGTTTGCAAATCTTCCGCCTCTTGTTCTGCTGTTTCCTCTGGGTCTTCCTCTTCCACTCCATCCCATTGTATCCTGTTTCTCTCTCAGTCTGGTTGATGATTTGGTCGCTTGCTGGCTCTCCTTCATGAGCCGGTATTCGTCTAAAAAATTCTTCTGTTTGGGTACATTTTCATTCTCAGAGTTTGAACTTTCCGATGATCTAGTCATCTCCGAAATACCCAAGCTTGAATCGCTGGTATTCTCACTCTCTTCATCCTGTGGTTTGCCTGACGTTCTAGCAGTCCCACTTTGTGTCTGTGTTGCTTCATATAGATGATCATATCTCCTGCCATGTGTTAGAATGCGTCCCGCCTCATAATCACCACAGTCTCTATGAAGTTTGTATTGTTTGCGTTTTTTGATGTCTTCCTCCAATGTTTTTAATCTTTTCCTCATGTCCTCAATAAACTTAATAATAGTTTCTTGTTCCGAATGTTTATTGAGCTCTCCCGTAAGTGCTTCAATTTCTTTTTTTATGTTCACTCGATCTGACCAGGCATATTTCACCAGAATCTGTAACATATTTCTAGAGCTTGCTGCAGAGTTTTCAAACCATTCTTCTAACTTCTGGGGGTCTGGAGAGTCATAAGAAGGTGTAATATAAATTATTAGACTTCTTGGTATCATATTTTTATCCAGGTAATCTTGAAGTGAGGTGGCATCCCACCATTTAGAAATTTCTAACTTGTGCAATTTCTCGTATTTTCTTAGGCTATCCATAATTGTTTTATCTGCTCGTATTGGTGCAGGTATAGTTTTCCCGATACCTGGTGCTCGCGCAAAGAGCACTTGAGCTGCTTCTTTCCTCTCTTGTTCATCATCCATTATAACTCAAGATGGGGCATTAAATCCTGTTTGGCATATATAGACACCGTCCCCCCTCTCTGTTTTTTTGACCCCCCAGGTTAATCCTGGGTTCTCCTTCGTTCCTGTTCATGGGTAATAACACCGCTCCAAAAATCTCACGTATTCACTTTTGAAAGCAGTCCAACCGGATATAAACACAGCCCCAAAGATTAATATTCTTACCTTCACGCTATATCCATCCTTGATAGTTGTGAAGAGGATCGCTAATGGATGGGTGCTGTTAAAGTCAATCCGCGTGTTGGCTTCTACACAGGAACCGCGTAGGTCTCCTCAATCAATATCCAAACCAAAGAGGCTCCTTCTGGAGACCCTTCTGAGGAAAATGATATTTTGCCTGAACAAATATGTCCACTACATATACCCTATGTTACATGTCATGTGCATGTCACCCATGCATATTTCCCGTAGTGGCCTGAATCACTAGGCCTCTGCAAACATGTCCTGCAAGTCAAGTCATCAAGTCTCCCAAACGTTAAGCTAAAATGAAGGCCCATGTATTTGCATTTTGCATTGTGCTCTTTTAAATAAATATCGTACTGGTTGAGCCTGAAACCACTTTCTGAATTAATGTTACATGACTCCTGACACACTGAAGCTGCAGTTACGTCCCTCCGACCTCGCAAGAGGCCTGCCAAGACAGTATTATTTATGAATAACAGTTATCTGAGGAAAAGTACACAGAACCCGTCCGAGGGAGATAGGCCTAGCCATTCTGTCTCCATATAAGTAAATCACAGTGCTTGCACCCATAGAAAGCTCATGCAACGAATAAATATGCCCTCTCTGTCTTTTAGTGACGAACAACCTTTGCTTCTTTTGCTTGCTGACTCTAGATATCAGTTGTACTAGATGTGCTGGTCGCCTTGACATAAGAGATCTCTCTGCTAGGTTGAAAGTCAGCCTCCTCCCAGTTACACGTCAATTGCACGTCATGCTCAAAGTTGCACAATTAGGGCACAGTTCGAGCTGGTCATGCCAACTCCTCCTCTAAGTACCCACCCACCTATGACACCTACCTATCACCTCGCTATGACTCATCAAAGTACACACCCTCATGTACACCCACATGCTCTTATCTCATTTTCTGTCTTGCGCCTGCTCCTATGTACAAGGAGTGAAAAGTATATAATATAATGTTTTGTTATTAAATGTTAGAAGACTCTTCCTGAACCTCTGTGGTGATGGAACATATTCTCCCTTTGACTCGAGTTATTGGAATAAAGCCCATTTTAACTCAGATACCACGGACTCTGCTTCTCACTTGATGCATGCTAATTGTTAATGCCTAGAAATTCAGCCAGGGTAATATTTTATTTACCACATAATTTGGCGCCCGAATAGGCACATATCCCTTTCCCCACTCGCCGGAGTTGTGGGTCTAGTCTTTGCCCCCTTCTACAGCCGTGACGGACTTCAAAGCGCACCAGCAGGTCTTCCTGCCACTCCCTCAGGCCCACAGAGGAGGACGGACTGCGACCAGGCATCCATGTGAGGAGTGAGGAAAGCGGATCGTCTCAACAAGAGGCCCAGCCCGTGAGAGAGCAAGGTCCGAGGTCTCCAGAGGTCCACCTGTTCCAAGGCGCAAGCGTAGTCAAGTCAAGTTTCCGAGGCCTTCAAGTTTCAAGTTCTGCTTTCCCGGTGAGTACCACTATGGGAAATGTATCAAGTTTCAAGACGGGCTCATTTTAAATGAGAACGGTCAAGACGGGCCCACGGTAAAAGGTGGGCCCGGTAAAGACGTGTCTCTTTTTTGAGACCGGTATGGTTGTACTGTGCACAAAAATGTTTTTCAAGTACATGTTTAACTCTCTGTATCAGTTTAGGTTGTATCTGTATCTGTTTCAGTGTTTAAATTGTTTAGTGTGAATGATTGTTGATTGTTACAGTCTATTTTTGTGTATTGTGTTTCCATTGTATTGGTTTCTGTTTTCAAAATTACGTCAGATAGGGACCAGAAAAGGTATACTAGAATAGACAGTTAAAATCCGGCCTAGAGACACACCTGGTCATTTTATGTATAATAAGCATGGGCTAAACGCCATTTGGAAAAAGAAGTCAAGACCCTCTCAGAAAGATGCCATTGAGTTATGGCGCAAAGAGTGACATAGGAGAACAAAGAATGAATTCAATAAAGCAGAGAGAACTAAACAAGCCAAGAAATGCCGTTGTTAACTGGTATTTATCCCGTTCTGTCAGAAAAACTAGCTAAAGTGACCACCTCAGAAAGACCCAGTAGGTAGAGAACGCCACCACCTGTACCCTTTAGAGTATGTAGAATTAAAGCCAACAACATCTGAAGAGTTCATTTCCTTGTATCTAGACAAGTCCCTTCTGGACTGCGCAAGTGCCTTGTGAGTAACTAGTTGGTTTATTTGTGAATTGCGCTTTGTGCTTAAGACTTGTGAATAGTTTGTTACATCCATGTGTGTAACGCCTTGTGAATGGCTTGTAGTTGCTTGTGAATAGCGACTTGAGATTAAGACTTGTGAGTAGTTTGTTGAATTTTCTTAAGTATAGCTCCTTGTAAATATGCCTTGTGAATAGCGTGTCATTTTTGTGACTTGTTGAGTTTCTTGTAAATATGGCTTGTAAATAGCGCCATGTAGTTATGGCTTGTGCAGAGCATGTTATCATCAGGTCCCTAGCCGTTACGTTAGGCAGGAGAGAGCTGGATCTCTTTCAAGTGCTTAGAGAAAATGTTTTGAAGATGTGCGTATGTGTTATGTGATAACGTGGAGAGATGAGTTCATGACTTTCCCATGTACTGCAGTCATTGGGGAATGATTGTGCTTCGGCTGCCAAAGAGTTAATATCTTTTATTGAGAAGGCAGTATTTGTTTTAACAAGGTGTTGAGGAATTTTGGCGTTTTTTTTTTGGTGTTTGCGGGGGGGGCGTGTTTTTGAGCGGAAATTCGTACCCGTTCCAGTGGAGGGATTAGGTTGCTTTTTGGTGAGGATTTAGGGAATAGCTTGGACTACTGTGATGCAAAATTTGAAAAGGATCTGAGCTGTGGAAGTGGTGGAAAAAGCATGTTTTGTGTGGAGGTGCGATTTGCCATGTTATCCAATGGGCGTATTCAGTTTGCAGATTGAATGGTAAATGCCTTGGAACGCTTGATTTAATGTGTTTGGCTCAGAGGTCGGTAAAGTTGTAAATAGACCAGTGGGATTGTGATAAGGGTTTTGCACGGAGGGTGCTTAGATGTTTTCAGGGTTGACAAGAAAATATAAATCAGACCCTTCATAGAATGCGTTTTTAATTAGTGTAATAGAACAGTGTGTTTTTTAAATAGGAATGTTTCTACAGAATATTTTTCCCAATGCAAGCTGCTCTTTAGAATAGCGTGTGAATGTTAGCACACTCACTTAGGAAAATGGCTCTTTGTAAATTAATGAACGTGGCCCTTTTTGATAGCTACAATACACCTATGTACTTTGACAGGCTGCTTCAATTAATATGTGCAGAGAACAGTCCCCACTAAAATTAGAAAACATGGCCTTTTGAAAAAGTATGAATCTGGCCCTTTTAATAGGTAGAATAGAAAAGCTGACACACTTACTTATGAAAATATTGGTTATGCAATGCACAATTAAGAAGTTCGACATGTTATTTTCAAAAAAGTAAAATATGGTGTGTTTCCATGCCATGATTGTTTTGTTCTGTTTATTTTTTCCCTTGCAAATAGTAGCAGTACAGAATTATTTTAAAATGCTAGCATGTCACTCAGTTACAGAAAAATATATGTCTTCATTAATTTACTTTTTACCACGTTTTAAATTTTACTTCAGTTAAAGTTAGAAAAGCTCTGGCCTGGGAAGAGATATGTTATGATGTACAAGGAATGTGTTTTTTTAACCTTGAGACAGTCCGTCCGAGACCGAGATGGCCTGGCTCCCACTAATTGTTTATGTAAAGGGAGGGCTTTTTCTCTCTTGGAGTGCCTGTCTGTTGATATTGGCCATCCTCCAATTCCTTTCCGCGGACAATTATTGGCTGTCCTCCAGCTGAGTCAGGCTCTTCCTTGCAGCCAGCTTCATTGACTTCAGATAAGTCACGCTTGCAAATGTATAAGTTTGTCCCTCAGTAGTGTAAACAGAATAATTGGCAGGATTCTTGCTCTTGCAATGAGTTCAGCATCTGGCAATCATTCAATTGTAGATCTCAGTGTAGCCCGGCTTGGAATTGATTCAAAGCTCCGAGCGCGAACATAATTCTAGAGGGAGGGGCTGCTTCTCAAAGGAGTATCGAGGCTTCTAGGCCTTCTGTTTATGACAAGAATAATGTGGATTTTATTCAGATACATTTAGAGAACATATTGTAGTTAGTATGGTTATACTATTCCCAAGATTTAGAGTAGGATTTTTCTTTTTTTATATGAACTGCAGAGGTTTTGGATAGAGGTTCCCCAATATTAAATATTGCTTTAGAATTGAGAATTCATTTTTATTTATCTATTTACTTTTGTATAATTATTTTTGCTAGATTGATGACAGTGAGCCCTAGCATTTACAGTCAGACACTAAAGACAGCTAGACAGTATTCACATGCCTGCCAGAACCAGACTGTGACATTGCATCTCTGACAGTCTTGCACTTTCTGTGTAAAGCAAGTGGTGTACAACACGTGCTTTCCAAGGAGGGTACACCAGGTAGATAGCCAACACAAGAATCATACAGCTCATTACTAACCTTTCACAGCCCAGGACACAAAAGGAAGTACGTGCCTTTATTGGCCTCACTTCTTACTGTAGGCAATGGATTCCCCAGTATGCATATCTAGCCACACCACTCATACAGTTAACTACACAGAAGGCAGCCATTTTGACTGTTCTCCCTAGGACACAAGAACACACCTTGGCATTTGAGGAATTAAAAAGAGCATTATGTCACGCGCCAGCTTTAGCGACTCCATGTCACAGTAAACATTTTATGCTTTTTTATTTTTATTTATTTTTACATTTGACTGTAGCGAGTCTGACAGGATATGAACTGACATTATTTCAACCACACATAGAGATCAGACGTTGTAACATTCTGAATCCTGCAACGCTTTTGCCCTCAAGTACAGTAAATGCATCACCACATGACTGTGTGGAAGTAATGAATAGACCAAGACAAGACCTGACAGATACTGCACTTCTAGACCCAGACCTGACACTCTATGTAGATGGATCATGCATGAGAACAAGTACAGGAGAATTAGTAGCAGCGTATGCCGTGACCACTGAAGCCATAGAGACACAGAAAATAGACACACTGTCTGCTCAAGAAGCAGAGCTTATTGCTCTGACACAAGCCTGCATAAGAGCAAAGCACTTGAAAGTAAACATTTATACGGATTCACAATATGCCTTTGGGGTAGTCTTGACCTCTCATGGTGCCAAGATTCAGCATGAGCCAGCTTATTCAAGCCCTGTTAGAAGCCATACATTTACCTACAGCCATTTCTATCCTGAAATATAAAGCTCATACCAAAGTTACAGACACCATTACCCAGGGTAATGGCTCAGACAGCACAGACACCACCAGACACGACAAGGACAGAGGTACCATTACTGACAACATGTATGACAGTCAGGGATCCCACACAAGATGTACTCGACATACAGACACATGCCACCACAGATGCGATAAAGAAATGGACTTTACAAGGAGGGATCCAGACTAACCAAGGTTAGATGACTAAGGGAAAAAGCACATGGTTTCTTTCAGGTTCTATGGTACAAGTAATCATAAGCCCAACACATAGTCCCGCACACTTAGGAGAGAAGGCAATGCTAGACTGCTTACAGAACATTTGGTTTAACAAGCAGCGAACATGTATGATCTATTACCAGTTCAATCCAGGTAAAGGCATTCCGGTGGAACAAGGCGGATTTCATCCTCCTGACCACCCTTTTGAGGTTCTCCAGATGGATTATATCCAAAATGGACAGATGTAGAGGAATCAACAAACATGTCTTAGTAGTTGTGCACTGTCTAGATGGACAGAAGCATATCCAGTTCCAGATTATACTGCTGTTACAACAGCCAGACAAGTAGTGCGCAGTACTTCCCCAGCTATGAATCACCTCATGTGATCTATTCAGATAACGATCAGCCATTCTCCTCTGAATTAATGAAACAAGTGTCCCTTCGAGGAAATTCCATTGTGTCAGACACCCAGAAGCCGCAGGCCTTGTAGAAAGACAAACCAGACAATTAAGACAAAAGTTGCTGAGATCTGTACAGAAAAAGGCGTGGATTGGATGGTGGCCTTGCCGGTCGCCCTCTTTTACATGCTTATGGTAGCTCATTCCAGAACAGGCCTATCTCCTTATGGAGTATATATGTGGGGTACGCCTATGCCTAAAAATGAAAAACTAACTGATGTTGACAGTAACATGCTGACAGATTACCTGGCTTCCTTGATTTCTGCACTACTCTCTTTTCATTCACAGGTTGCTGCCGCCTTCCCTGACAAACACCCAGGTCAAGGAACATGCCATAGCACCAGAGGATTCTATACTTGTGTCAGGATCTTTGATCGTTCAAGTCCCCTTGAGCCACGTTGGAAGACGCCGAATTTGGTGGAAGGACGTAAAGGCCGAACTCACCTTCATCACTATTTGGAACTTTGGAACTTTGGGACTTTGGAACTTTGAAACTTTGCTAGAAAATACCCCTCAGCAAGAGTATAGTTCTAGATTAGCAAGATAGCAAGTCAGACGCAGTTTAATTGTTTAAGCCCACCCGGTGGTGAATCGGTTAGACTCGATTCTGACATGCATAAGATCACAAGAATAGTAAAAACGAGAATAGTAGGAAGAGAGATAAGAAGGAAGAGTACTGCAAGGTATTACGCAGTAGATGTATAGTTACTTTGATCATCCTTTTTATTCTGTGCATTGTTATAATTGGTGTCAGTTTATTGCTACATGTTTTCTTTCCCATTTCCTCACATATACACTCTTCCAGTAACAGTACCATAGAGCATACATTTAGTGACCTGCCTCCCCATGAATGGTCATATCGACTTGCACTACGTAACAATACATTCATTCGAATGTTACACCATTCTCACCAGACCAGCAATGCAACTGATTGCTGGGTATGTGGCCAACTGCCCCCTTATCAAGAAACGAAGGGAGTTCTGCCATTCTACCCTTTACCGTTCTCACACAATGGTTCGTGTGGAGCATGGTTTGCTCTAATGACCTCAATAGATAGAAGGTACATAGCTTATCCAGGTGGCTGGATATATGGAAACCTGAATAAAGTAATGAATGAAGCATGCTTTCCAGACAAAGACGGATTCCCCCAAAGAAAGGGATCCGATTTAGAGAATGAAGAGTACGAACAGGGAAATGCCTCTGTTAATTTTATAATGTTAAATGTTCAGCCCAAGCAAAACACAGGTCCACCGTTTATATCAGTCCTGCCAGCAAAAGGTGATTTATGTGTTAGTAAGAAAGGCTCAGTACATATGGGACACAGCAAGTGTAACACTGTAGTAGAGTTTGATGACAACGGACTTTCTTCTTTCAAAACATCACGCCATACCTATTTCATTTGTGGTCAGACAGCCTATGTACATCTGCCCTTAGACTGGGGTGGGACTTGTTATATAGCATTCTTATTGCCACCCGTTTTTCTAGCCCCATCAAATAATCATAGAGATTCACGACTAGAACATGTTAGACAAAAGAGAGAGACAGATTCTGCAGGTATCGATCAGACTGAAACAGCATGGGAGCAATATACAGATTTCAACAGAGGATTCTTTTTCTTCATAGGTCCCATCCAAAACAGTAAACTGATACGCAGGTTAACAAGGACTCTTGAAACAGTTGTAAATGTAACTGCATCTGCCCTGGCGAACTTAACCCAGGAACAGTCTGCTATTAGACTTGTCGTTCTTCAAAACCGCCTCGTTCTAGACGTCATCTTGGCGGATAGGGGCGGAGCCTGTAGAGTCATCCGATCTAGTTGTTGCGTTTTCATCCCAGACAATGCACCATCTGTGTACGAAGCAATAACAAGACTCCACAAGATTGCTAATGCCATACATCAAGATCCAGGCACATGGACTTGGTCCAGTTGGTTCTGGGGTGTAATATCTGCATGGGGATGGAAAGTTATGTCCTTCCTAGGAATGGCCCTACTTATGGTATTTGGTTGCTGTCTCTGTCTGCAGTGCGGCCCGGCGATTTGCGGCCTGTGTGCTACTGCCTGTATTCCCCATCCACGTAAACAAAGAGTTAAAGATGAACAAATGATTCTGTATGATGAACTATACGGTCTCATGAATATAGATGTATCCTAAAGGGTTATGTAGGGAACAAGGAGGGAATGAGGAAAATGATATTTTGCCTGAACAAATATGTCCACTACATATACCCTATGTTACATGTCATGTGCATGTCACCCATGCATATTTCCCGTAGTGGCCTGAATCACTAGGCCTCTGCAAACATGTCCTGCAAGTCAAGTCATCAAGTCTCCCAAACGTTAAGCTAAAATGAAGGCCCATGTATTTGCATTTTGCATTGTGCTCTTTTAAATAAATATTGTACTGGTTGAGCCTGAAACCACTTTCTGAATTAATGTTTACATGACTCCTGACACACTGAAGCTGCAGTTACGTCCCTCCGACCTCGCAAGAGGCCTGCCAAGACAGTATTATTTATGAATAACAGTTATCTGAGGAAAAGTACACAGAACCCGTTCGAGGGAGATAGGCCTAGCCATTCTGTCTCCATATAAGTAAATCACAGTGCTTGCACCCATAGAAAGCTCATGCAACGAATAAATATGCCCTCTCTGTCTTTTAGTGATGAACAACCTTTGCTTCTTTTGCTTGCTGACTCTAGATATCAGTTGTACTAGATGTGCTGGTTGCCTTGACATAAGAGATCTCTCTGCTAGGTTGAAAGTCAGCCTCCTCCCAGTTACACGTCAATTGCACGTCATGCTCAAAGTTGCACAATTAGGGCACAGTTCGAGCTGGTCATGCCAACTCCTCCTCTAAGTACCCACCCACCTATGACACCTACCTATCACCTCGCTATGACTCATCAAAGTACACACCCTCATGTACACCCACATGCTCTTATCTCATTTTCTGTCTTGCACCTGCTCCTATGTACAAGGAGTGAAAAGTATATAATATAATGTTTTGTTATTAAATGTTAGAAGACTCTTCCTGAACCTCTGTGGTGATGGAACATATTCTCCCTTTGACTCGAGTTATTGGAATAAAGCCCATTTTAACTCAGATACCACGGACTCTGCTTCTCACTTGATGCATGCTAATTGTTAATGCCTAGAAATTCAGCCAGGGTAATATTTTATTTACCACACTTCGCCTATTCAAGACGCGTCGGCTTTGAATATGGGTGGGACTGGCAGTGTGGGATCCCAGCAACTACAACTATTGATGTGTGCCAAGGAGAAACTCTGTTTTGCATATATATATATATATATATATATATATATATATATATATATATATATATATATATATATATATATATATATATATATTCAAGAGCAATGTGCCACGCGCTTCTGGGAGGGCTCACCACTAAACACCAGAACCATCCGGCCTCTTTCTTGTCCCCAACAGCCTCACAGTCTTCCACCTCAAGTTTGCACAAGGTCGGACGCGTTTCGGGGCATACACGCCCTCTCTTCATGGACGATAGCACAGATGCACAGTGACTCATCAGAGCGATTCAAATGCCGTTTATTTGAATCCGGGCCGCCCTAACTGGGTGTGGCTCAAAACACTCTCATGCCAGGGATGCTGGTCATTGTAGTTGGTAGATGGGTCATTCAGTAATCCTTAAGTGGGTGTGTCTGCTCGTGCTGGTTAAGTCTCAAATAATTCCTTATGTAGGATATAGGGGATAAACTGCGAGGTTGCAATCATTAAATTGGTGTATCGCACTGGCAGGCAAGAAGCAGTGTCCTCGCCACAGTCTCTGCCAGATTCAGCATTTCTGTATGACTAGCGATGCGGAGCCCCTTCCACGGTCGAGGCCAACCGTGAATATGTTCAAGAGCAATGCGCCACGCGCTTCTGGGAGGGCTCACCATGACACACCAGAACCATCCGGCCTCTTTCTTGTCCCCAACAGCCTCACAGCCTTCCACCTCAAGTTTGCACAAGGTTCGACGCGTTTCGGGGCATACACGCCCCCTCTTCATGGACGATAGCACAGAGGCACAGTGACTCATCAGAGTGATTCCAATGCCGTTCATTTGAATCCGGGCCGCCCTAAGTGGGTGTGGCTCAAAACACTCTCATGCCAGGGATGCTGGTCATTGTAGTTGGTAGATGGTTCATTCAGTAATCCTTAAGTAGGTGTGTCTGCTCGTGCTGGTTAAGTCTCAAATAATTCCTTATGTAGGATATAGGGGATAAACTGCGAGGTTGCAATCATTAAATTGGTGTGTCGCTCTGGCAGGCAAGAAGCAGTGTCCTCCCCACAGTCTCCGCCAGATTCAGCATTTCTGTATGACTGGGGATGCGGAGCCCCTCCCACGGTTGAGGCCAACTGTGAATATGTTCAAGAGAAATGCGCCACGCGCTTCTGGGAGAGCTCACCACGACACACCAGAACCATCCGGCCTCTTTCTTGTCCCCAACAGCCTCACAGCATTCCACCTCAAGTTTGCACAAGGTCCGACGCGTTTCGGGGCATACACGCCCCCTCTTCATGGACGATAGCACAGAGGCACAGTGACTCATCAGAGCAATTCAAATGCCGTTTATTTGAATCCGGGCCGCCCTAAGCGGGTGTGGCTCAAAACACTCTCATGCCTGGGATGCTGGTCATTGTAGTTGGTAGATGGGTCATTCAGTAATCCTTAAGTAGGTGTGTCTGCTCATGCTGGTTAAGTCTCAAATAATTCCTTATGTAGGATATAGGGGATAAACTGCGATGTTGCAATCATTAAATTGGTGTGTCGCACTGGCAGGCAAGAACCAATGTCCTCGCCACAGTCTCCGCCAGATTCAGCATTTCTGTATGACTGGCGATGCGGAGCCCCTCCCACGGTCGAGGCCAACCGTGAATATGGTCAAGAGCAATGCGCCACGCGCTTCTGGGAGGGCTCACCACGAAACACCAGAACCATCCGGCCTCTTTCTTGTCCCCAACAGCCTCACAGCCTTCCACCTCAAGTTTGCACAAGGTCCGACGTGTTTCGGGGCATACACGCCCCCTCTTCATGGACGATAGCATAGAGGCACTTTGACTCCTCAGAGCGATTCAAATGCCGTTTATTTGAATCCGGGCCGCCCTAAGTGGGTGTGGCTCAAAACACTCTCATGCCAGGGATGCTGGTCATTGTAGTTGGCAGATGGGTCATTCAGTAATCCTTAAGTAGGTGTGTCTGCTCGAGCTGGTTAAGTCTCAAATAATTCCTTATGTAGGATATAGGGGATAAACTGCGAGGTTGCAATCATTAAATTGGTGTGTCGCACTGGCAGGCAAGAAGCAGTGTCCTCGCCACAGTCTCCGCCAGATTCAGCATTTCTGTATGACTGGCGATGCGGAGCCCCTCCCACGGTCGAGGCCAACCGTGAATATGTTCAAGAGCAATGCGCCACGCGCTTCTCGGAGGGCTCACCACGACACACCAGAACCATCCGGGCTCTTTCTTGTCCCCAACAGCCTCACAGCCTTCCACCTCAAGTTTGCACAAGGTCCAACGCGTTTCTTGGCATACACGCCCCCTCTTCATGGACGATAGCACAGAGGCACAGTGCTCATCAGAGCGATTCAAATGCCGTTTATTTGAATCCGGGCCGCCCTAAGTGGGTGTGGCTCAAAACACTCTCATGCCAGGGATGCTGGCCATTGTAGTTGGTAGATGGGTCATTCAGTAATCCTTAAGTAGGTGTGTCTGCTCGTGCTGGTTAAGTCTCAAATAATTCCTTATGTAGGATATAGGGGATAAACTGCGAGGTTGCAATCATTAAATTGGTGTGTCGCACTGGCAGGCAAGAAGCAGTGTCCTCGCCACAGTCTCCGCCAGATTCAGCATTTCTGTATTACTGATATGCGGAGCCCCTCCCACGGTCGAGGCCAACCGTGAATATGTTGAAGAGCAATGCGCCACGTGCTTCGGGGAGGGCTCACTACGACACACCAGAACCATCCGACCTCTTTCTCGTGCCCAACAGCCTCACAGCCTTCCACCTCAAGTTTGCACAAGGTCCGACGCGTTTCGGGGCATGCACGCCCCCTCTTCATGGACGATAGCACAGAGGCACAGTGACTCATCAGAGCGATTCAAATGCCGTTTATTTGAATCCGGGCCGCCCTAAGTGGGTGTGGCTCAAAACACTCTCATGCCAGGGATGCTGGTCATTGTAGTTGGTAGATGGGTCATTCAGTAATCCTTAAGTAGGTGTGTCTGCTCGTGCTGGTTAAGTCTAAAATAATTCCTTATGTAGGATATAGGGGATAAACTGCGAGGTTGCAATCATTAAATTGGTGTGTCGCACTGGCAGGCAAGAAGCAGTGTCCTTGCCACAGTCTCCGCCAGATTCAGCATTTCTGTATGACTGGTGATGCGGAGCCCCTCCCACGGTCGAGGCCAACCGTGAATATGTTCAAGAGCAATGCGCCACGCGCTTCTGGGAGGGCTCACCACGACACACCAGAACCATCTTGCCTCTTTCTTGTCCCCAACAGCCTCACAGCCTTCCACCTCAAGTTTGCACAAGGTCCAACGCGTTTCGGGGCATACACGCCCCCTCTTCATGGACGATAGCACAGAGGCACAGTGACTCATCAGAGCGATTCAAATGCCGTTTATTTGCATCCGGGCCGCCCTAAGTGGGTGTGGCTTAAAACACTCTCATGCCTGGGATGCTGGTCATTGCAGTTGGTAGATGGGTCATTCAGTAATCCTTAAGTAGGTGTGTCTGCTCGTGCTGGTTAAGTCTCAAATAATTCCTTATGTAGGATATAGGGGATAAACTGCGAGGTTGCAATCATTAAATTGGTGTGTCGCACTGGCAGGCAAGAAGCAGTGTCCTCGCCACAGTCTCCGCCAGATTCAGCATTTCTGTATGACTGGCGATGCGGAGCCCCTCCCACGGTCGAGGCCAACCGTGAATATGTTCAAGAGCAATGCGCCACGCGCTTCTGGGAGGGCTCACCACGACACACCAGAACCATCTTGCCTCTTTCTTGTCCCCAACAGCCTCACAGCCTTCCACCTCAAGTTTGCACAAGGTCCAACGCGTTTCGGGGCATATACGCCCCCTCTTCATGGACGATAGCACAGAGGCACAGTGACTCATCAGAGCGATTCAAATGCCGTTTATTTGAATCCGGGCGGCCCGGATTCAAATAAACGGCATTTGAATCGCTCTGATGAGTCACTGTGCCTCTGTGTTATGCTGTTGGGGACAAGAAAGAGGCCGGATGGTTCTGGTGTGTAGTTGTGAGCCCTCCCAGAAGCGCGTGGCGCATTGCTCTTGAATATATAGATATATATATATATATATATATATATATATATTCACAAAACACAAGGTTGCCCCCAAGAGAAAGCCACACACAAAGGGGTTCAGCACAGCACTCCGCAAGCAGCAGCGTTAGTTCGAACTGCGTGCATTCCATCTGGCCATACGTGTTTCGAGCTCCCATGAGCTCTTGATCACTGGCGGCATGAAGAAGGAAACAGGTGAGTAAGAACAACTGCTTTTTATTCAAAATTGAAGTCCCGCCCATGTGGGCGTGCAAGGCATGCTGGTCGTGGTAGTTCCAAATATTGCCTGAAAGGACTTCTACGTTCTGTAACCAAGTGGATCCTGCTCCCTCTGCACTTAAAATGTCAATCCCGTTAGATAGGAGTGCCCTGCCCTGCGTGCGGGACAAAGGGGGCCTCACCCGCTTGGAGACTCAGCGGCGGGAGTGTAAGACTGGCAGGGCACTCCTACCTAACGGGATTGACATTTTAAGTGCAGAGGGAGCAGGATCCACTTGGTTACAAAGCGTAGAAGTCCTTTCAGGCAATATTTGGAACTGCCACGACCAGCATGCCTTGTATGCCCACATGGGCGGGACTTCAATTTTGAATAAAAAGCAGTTGTTTTTACTCACCTGTTTTCCTCTTCATGCCGCCAGTGATCAAGAGCTCATTGGAGCTCGAAACGCGTATGGCCAGATGGAATGCATGCAGTTCGAACTAACGCTGCTGCTTGCGGAGTGCTGTGCTGAACCCCTTTGTGTGTGGCTTTCTCTTGGGGGAACCTTGTGTTTTGTATATTATGCGGCTGGTCTGGTCGCGAGAAAGCCCCAGCGCTGCCTTGCGGGCCCTATGCGCTCATAACCATGAGTGCGTGCGGGACAAAGGGGGCCTCACCCGCTTGGAGACTCAGCGGCGGGAGTGTAAGACTGGCAGGGCACTCCTACCTAACGGGATTGACATTTTAAGTGCAGAGGGAGCAGGATCCACTTGGTTACAGAACGTAGAAGTCCTTTCAGGCAATATTTGGAACTACCACGACCAGCATGCCTTGTACGCCCACATGGGCGGGACTTCAATTTTGAATAAAAAGCAGTTGTTCCTACTCACCTGTTTCCCTCTTCATGCCGCCAGTGATCAAGAGCTCATGGGAACTCGAAACGCGTATGGCCAGATGGAATGCACGCAGTTTGAAGTAACGCTGCTGCTTGCGGAGTGCTGTGCTGAACCCCTTTTTGTTTGGCTTTCTCTTGGGGGCAACTTTGTGTTTTGTATATATATATATATTCACTGAAAAAACCATAGGTTATAGACCATATATAGTTAGGAATTAGCATTTACAAAACCTTGAAAATTCACTGAAAAAACCATAGGTTATACAACATATATAGTTAGGAATTAGCATTTAAAAAACCTTATTTTACTCACACAAAACCATTGAAATTCCATATATAGTTAGTTGTACTAACTATATATCGCGCACCCGCAATCCACTGCTGATCATGTCACATATTACATCATTCATGACATGGTCAGTGACATCACTGATGACATCACTGATGACATCTCAAATGACATCACTGATGACATCACTGATGACATCTCATTTGACATTACTGATCACATCACTGATGACATCATTCATGTGATAATACGATGAAGCTCTTCAGACTCTAATATAACCTTAGATACACTCAGTGTAAGCAGACACTCACAGACTGTCACTCATCCATGGAGTTACTCACACACCTAGTCAGTCATGCAAAGAATCAATCACACCTCCATTTCCTCAACTATACAGTTATACACACCTTACTTATTCAAACATATACTAACACATATTTACTCGCTTATACAATCCCTGATACAAGTTCACAATGATCCATACAGCCACTCACACATTCACTGGCTCTTTTGCACAGTTATTTATATATGTCAACTCTCACATGTACTGTGTTTTACATATGTACTTACTTTGACATGTAGCACTGAGATATCCATTCACTCACCAATACACTGATGCACACAGTCAACCGCCCATACAGCTGTTTCCACATGCACTTTTGAACCCATACATCTAGTGAATCAACTGCTCACACATCTATGCACAGAGTCATACACCTCCCAGCCACCCACACGCACACTCAGTCTCCCATACAAATACTTGGGCAACCAATCAATAACCCATATAGTTACTCATATAGCTACTGAACAACACATGCAGCAGTTTTCAGAACAACAGACATAATGATGCACAAATTAAGACAGTTTAGTCACTAACCCATGCACTCAGTGAGACACATTTAATCACTCATTCATACAGTCAGTCATGCACCTACTAAATCCTTCATCCAGACACTTATACATCCACTCAATCTTCAATATGTAAGACATATTTTAACTTTACAGAAAAATACAGTCACTGGATGTTGTCATCAGTGATGTCATTTGAGATGTCATCAGTGATGTCATCAGTGATGTCATTTGAGATGTCATCAGTGATGTCATCAGTGATGTCACTGACCATGTCATGAATGATGTAATATGTGACATGATCAGCAGTGGATTGCGGGTGCGCGATATATAGTTAGTACAACTAACTATATATGGAATTTCAATGGTTTTGTGTGAGTAAAATAAGGTTTTTTAAATGCTAATTCCTAACTATATATGGTGTATAACCTATGGTTTTTTCAGTGAATTTTCAAGGTTTTGTAAATGCTAATTCCTAACTATATATGGTCTATAACCTATGGTTTTTTCAGTGAATTTCATTGGTTTTTTAAAAGCTAATATCTATAGCTGTAAAATGTATTCTTCTTTAAATCCAAAAATATATTTTATATGTTTATTAATCATTTTTTTAAAAATATTTTTTTTGTTTCGCTCCCGGTCCGCGAACCGGAAAGCTTTCCGTTAGCTTAAATTGATGCCGCGACCCGGTCCGCGAACCGGTAAACGTTCCGTTTGCGCAACTGCCGCTTTAGAAATCAACATCGTGACGCGTCGCGAAAGCGCGACGTATCGCGTTGCCGCGTAATGCGTCTTATGACGTACCCCGTTAGCGCACCCGGAAGTGCCCCGGGGCGCAGACCGAGGCGCGAAACGCAGCTCCCCGGAAGCGATCCGCGGCGCGTCGCGAAAGCGCGACGTATCGCGTTGCCGCGTAATGCGTCTTATGACGTACCGCGTTAGCGCACCCGGAAGTGCCCCGGGGCGCGGACCGAGGCGCGAAGCGCAGCGACCCGGAAGCTATCCGGGGCGCGGACCGGAGCGTGTAACGTAAGCATAACAGGTCATGTGACTTGTTAATAACACTTTTCATTGGTTCATTTTACTTTTGGTTTCATAATCATGTAAGGCTAGGTCAGGTGACCTAAAAATAACACTTTTCATTGGTTGAGAACTATTGTTTTTCCCAAATGATGAAAACCCCTCCTTCTTTCCTCACTCTGACTTTCATCATTGTGAGAGGAAGACCTTTATTAATACTTGAGAAATGGCTTCAGTAGTTGCTTCAGCTGGTGCACCCCCACCACCACCTCCACCTCCTCATGGGAAGAGAGGACCACCTCCCCAGGTCATGACCAACACAGAGGAGGAAGAAGAAGAAATAGAGGAAGAGGAGAGAGAAGAACCACAGTTCTTGGAAGAGATGCCCCGGGTTTCCCATAGGAAAGCCAGTTTCATCTGGCAGTTTTATTCAATCCCTCCAGGGCAAAAGAAAGTGAATGCGAGGTATGTCACCTGCCTCATCTGCAAAGATAAATTATCAAGAGGGACTGATAAAAAGTATAGTTATGGGAACTATACCATGCATAGGCACATGACCAGGAGGCATCCACTCAATTACAGCCGGGCGGAAATACGGGATATGGAACAAAATCCAACATCAACTCCTGTGGCCAGGTCAAGATCGTCAATATCATTGACACCAGCAGAGGCACGGGAAACTGTGCCAAACATCCAAGAGAATTTTGGCCACATGAAACATACTTGTATGCACTGTGGTGCGTTGATAGCATGTGGCAACATGAGTATCAATTCAATAAACCTAGCTTACAACAATCATAATTGCCCTAACCGCCCCCAGTAATTATTTTTTTGCTCCTGTTGAGCCCTTTTCAATGCCTGTTTTTTGTTGTTCCCCCCCCCAAAAAAACCAAAAAATATATAAAATCGTTCAAAAAATACAAAAAAAACAAAAAATAAAAAAAAATACAAAAAAAATATAAAACAACAAAAACATTAAAAAAAAAAGTTCTTTTCAGAACTACCTCCCCTTTCAAAAAAAATTGCTAGAATGTTTAGCACTCTGGCAAGCTCTATTTCTTTTGGTTCGCTTCCCGGTTAGCTTCCCGGTACGCGGACCGGGAGCTAACCCAAAAAATAAAAAAAAATAAAAAAGAGTAAGTATAAGGAAAGTAAACAGAGAGTGATGTTAAAAGAAAGACAGCTATAGGGAGTAAAGAAGAGATACTGTTTAATAGATCTATTTACCGAAGAAAAGACGGAAGAATGTATAATTGTGAAAAACAAAATAGATAAGGAAGTGAAAGAAAAAAAAAGAGAGTAGAACAATCACAAAGAAGAGTTTCTTGGAGAATGTGAGTGAATGTTCAAAATAAGATTAAAACATGGGGAATAACAGAGAGAAAAAATAGAAAACAGAAAACAAAAAATAACAGAAAAAGATTAATTGAAACAGCAAAGAAATGTAAGTAACATAGAGCCATATCATCAACATAGGCAATAAAAGTTTTGCAGCTTTTATCGGCAGAAATGTGTCGCTAAAGCCGCTTTTGCGGCAGAAAACTGCCGCTAAAACCACTTTTGCACCAGTTTTCTGCCAATAAAAACAGCAATAATTTTATTGGCTGTGTTCATAATATGCCCCTTAGTGTGCTTCAACTACACAGAGAAAGCATTATGAACAAGTAGTGATAGAGTGATCAGTCAAAGACACTAAGAGTAATAGAGACGGAGTGAGTGAACAAGAGTGAGGAACTATGAGAAGAGAGGGACTGAGAAAAAGAGTGGAAGGAGTTGAGTAAGTAGGTAATAGAGAAAGGAATGAGGGAAGTAGCAAAGGCAGGAAACTGAGGGTTAAAGAAATGAAGCAGTGGAACTAATAGAAGTTAAATGTGATAGAAATGTAACGAAAAGAGTACAAAACATTTACCTTATAATTGTCGTTAAATTACTCACTTTTTGTTTTTATACTTTCAATCTGTGAAAGAGAGAACAAACATTTGAAAAATATTAAAACATGTATTTAAAAATTACAAAAGACAAGGGAAAAGATTGAAGGACAAACAGTTTTTCAACAACTTTGACACTTACAGAAGCTTCTGCTTCTCCAGGCCCCCTACACAGTCCTAAAGATATACATTTTAAACTAACAGTATCTTGTTGCAGATGAAGTGAGGCCTATCTTAAAACATGGTGCATCTTTTGCATTGCTGTTGTCTCAGAAAAGTGTCGCAAGACACTAAAATTTTAAATGATTGCTTCAGGATGCCAATAAGATGTGTCCTATCCAGAGGTTTGTTTGAGGTGAGGCCTACTCAGGGTTGCAGATGAAATTTAGAGTTGTTGAAGAGTACAGAGAAGATAATACATTTGCAGGCCTACCAATGAAGTGAGTCATGTCCACTGCACTCTTGAACAAAGGCCAAACCTCCTCTGTTTCCCTGGACAGACCTAAACTTGATCTGCACAATGTGATTCGTAATGATAGGAAACACAGGTGATGTAATTGAAATACGTGCAATTTCTTTTGCTCATTTCACAATCACATCACTTGTGTTTCCTTTGCTTAGGTATCTCATTGTGCAGATGTAGTCCAGCATATGAAAGAGTACGCAGAAGTGCAGGACTGCATACAACAACTTTGACACTTACAGAAGCCTCACCTTCTCCATGCCTCCTACACAGTTCTACATATACATCATAAATGCAAACAGTACAGAATTAATTATACATCATGTTAAATGGTTTATTTTTGCTGTTCTCAGAATGTATCAAAATTCACTAAAAACAGTGACTTGAAGGTATTCATCATATAACAGCGGGGAAAAAAAAACACAATCAAAATGATTGTGTTTAAAAAACCCATACAACATAACAAATCAGAATTCAGAACTCCTTAAAGTTAACTTACTTTCCATGACGTCAAAGGATGTCCTATGAACAGCTTACACTCTGTTGTGCTGTTATTACTTTCAGCCCGCCACTTTCTGAAAGAAAACCTCCATCGTTTTTAAAAACATGTTACATGCAATAAATGACTTCTTGCTCTCTATCACAAGTTTCCACAAGGCCAAATCTTGTCAGAGCCATTTATAACTCTTGGATTTCTTGTAAGCCAATCCCGTCATTTGGCATTTCTGCAACCTTCAGAATTAAAATGTTGAAGATCATTTTCACAATCCTGGAATAGTAATATCTTCCCCTTCTTGCTCAGTCATGTTCTACATTTCCTATGACACTGAAACTGCTTACTATGAAGCAGACATACACTACCTCTATGACTACTACAATTATTTAATTCTCTACATCACTTTTAATCACAAAGCAATGTAAAACAGTAGACAGCATTGCAGACTTACATTCCCTCTACTCCATGTTTTGATTGGCTGCTTCAATTAGCTTATAGAAAGAAATCGTTTTTCTGAACTCATTCAAAGTGCACTTATTTCTCCATGACGTCCAGTCTTATGGTTAGAAGTTATGTCTCTGAACTACACTTATCCTCAAGGCCAAATCGTGTAGGAGCCATTAGAACTTCTTGAAATTCCACAGAGCACATCCCGAGATTCTTTCCCTAAAATTTTGGTTTTAAAAACACCAGGTAAGAGTTTTTAAGGTCATACGGCAATTTTTTTTTGAAAATTAAAACAGAATCATTGCAAAATGACCAGCCATTTCTAGACTTTAAATAAGCCGTGTAATGTCCTGATGTTATTGAAGGACCGTCATGATATATAATTGCTGCAGTTACAAAAGTCCTTCCTGATATTGACAACTGCGAAGCCACAAAATTTTTAATTAAAGTTGTCAATTTTGTTCCATCAGGCCTACATCGTTGGAACATTAAAATGACATACTGGCCATATGTTCGTATAAATAATGTGGACATCATTTCAGATTTACATTGGCTACACTCCATGTTGTGATCAGCTGCTTTTACTAGCTTATTAAAGGAGACTGATTTACTGTCTGGCAAAGTTAAATATATAAATCTTTCTGAGTCTACACTAGTAGTACTTGATACCATACAGTTCTCGCAGTCATGCTGCCATTGATAAGAAAGCCCAAACAGCTGATCTACATCTACACCTTCAGCATGCAATACATCAAGCATATACATTAAAAACTCCTGACAATCTTGCTGAATATTTTGAGAGAATTGTGTTTGGCCTGAACATCTGTCTAACAGATTTCGAATTTCAGACACACTTTCTATGTTTGTTCTATCAGTGCTACATTTCTCTAACACAGAATTTAACAAACTGCAAAATCTTTGATCAGAATTGACCACAATCTCTTCTTTTACATTTTCTAGAGAAAACAAAACATTAACCACTACATTAGCATAGCAGTTGACACCAGAACTGTTTTCAAATTGAAAACCAACAACATCTTCAACAGAATCCTTTTTGTTTCTGCTTATAATTTCAGGTTCATCGACTTTTCGTCTTTTTGCTACAACCTCCCCAGTATTGGTCACATTTCTTCGTTTCCGGCCTACCACACGTTTCTCAAACAAAGGATATTGAGGCAAATGTGGCGCATACTCTCTTCTTAACCTATTGTATTCCTTAACACAATCTAGATCCGCACAAATGCTTGTGACATCACACTCAATCAAGTACAATCCCGATAAAGTTCTAACTCGTGACAATGCCACATATGCCATACCCTCCTTGAACACAGAACTGCCAATATTCACCAATGCACTGTCTACACTGAAACCTTGCGATTTATGGATTGTCACCGCATATGCCAAGCAAACAGGAAACTGCTTACGGCGAACATATAAGTCTTTTACAAGCAAAAATCTAGCAGAACAACGACCAATTAGCTGTACTTCCTCAATGCCATCAAATTTAATTTTTAAAAATTCAATTCCATCTCTATTTCTGTATTTTACAAAATCAACAACATTACCCATTGATCCATTTACCAGACCTCTTTCAACATGTAAATTCCTTCTTAAAATTATACGGCAGTTCAAGCACACATTCAGAGTCTTTTCAAAACCTGCAGTTTTAGATATACTCTTCTCTAATGAATCCAATTTTGTTTTCAGATTCTCAGACAAAATAATTGTTGATCCCATATGCTCTACTCTGTCAATAGCTTCCAGTTTCACAATCTCTTGCTTTTCTAAATGCAACATTTTGTTGTTGAATTTGGCACATTCTGCAAGAGTTGGCATCAAACATATTCCAGATTTCTTCTCAGTAATTTTCTGAAAAATATTCTCAGGCACAACATCTTGTTCTGGATATAAATTTGACAGTAATCGTGCATGTAAAGCTTCTTTCCCATGCTCGGTCACTTTTCCAATTCTAACATCTTGTAGAATAGTCTTGTAAACTTCATCCTTCGCCTGACGCATATTTTCATGCAGTTCAGCATAATTGAAGTTTAACCATATATTGACGTTGCCAATGCTGCCTAGGCACTTCCTGGTATCTTCATGCGTGAGCATTTTGAACACAGGTTGCCCTTTCACTGGTGTCAGCTGCAGAAGATCTCCGAAAACAATGATGTGTTTGCCACCAAATAACACATCATACTCTGTTTTGAGAACTTCTTGCATTCTCAAATGCACAAAGGCAAGCATGACATTGGAAACCATGCTTACTTCGTCAATGATAAGAAGTTTCATTTTCCTCAAGATTCTTGAAACTTCAAAACAAGCATCTCCAGATAGCTTGTGATATTGTAATTTGTTGTCATGCTCCACTGGCAGCATCAGTAAACGATGTAAAGTAATCCCTTTAATGTTATGTGCTGCCAGTCCAGTTGGAGCGGTGACAACACAAGACAGCGATGACTCTGTCCTTTCCTGCAAATAGCATGAAATTGCTTTAATGAGGAAACTTTTTCCAGTTCCCGCTTCTCCACTCACGTACAGTCGGACAGGCTTCAACGACGTACATGAGCACTCTTTCTTGTCATGACTTAATCCATGATCAATTTGCATGGTAACTTCGTCATATATTTTCCTCTGCTCAACGTTGAGTTGTCTTTCCAACTCTTCTAAGTTAACCGCATCCTCCTGAGCATGTGCCATGGCTCTTTCCACTTCATTCATAGCAGTGGCAGCTTCATTTTCGATAACAGGTCCTCCTAGTGGATCCTGACTCAATGAAGCAGAACTCTGACTTTCCTGAGAACTGTCTCTGGCAATCTCGGCTGCAATCATTGCTTCCTGCTCAATTTCCGCATTCAACATTTGTACATATTTTGGAAAAGCAGGACATTCTATGGTCTCCTTGGCGGCATTGAAAGAGTCTTCGTAACAGAGAAAATCTCTTCTGCACGCCAAGGCTTGAAAAGTTGCAAAAGTGCTAAATAGAAAAACTCCTTTTTTTCAGGAGATTCGCCACTCAATTTTCGATGGTTTACCAAGTGGCATTTTCTTTGCTTGACCAGACATCCCTCACTTCCTATTACAGCATACACTCCTTTCTCAGTATCTTCTTTGATGTTCCTCTTGAATATGTAATTTTGAAGAACCTCATACAGACAAACATTCTCGAGGTGAATGCTTCGATTTGGATAATATGTATCCAACATGTTGGTCTTCAAAATGTCGGTACTGTTTGGCTCCTTTTCCGCCAAATACTCAATTTCCCGCACAGGTTTGAGAACTCGATTACGCGTTGCAGCAAGACCAAGACTCGCCCAAATGATACTCCTGGACTTGGCATAGAGACTTGCTGAAGACAACCGGTCAGAACATTCGTACGCTCCGATTTCTCGATGCGACAACATCTTCAGACTGAAACTGTACAACTTCTTGCTGAGGCTCTTTTCATGGGAAATGTCCTCCCACATATCCTTCAATTCTGTCTTCTCTTTTTTGGTGATGTAAGACGTCACATACCGAGCCACAGCCATACAGTTATCAGCCACATACTGTATATCCATGTTAGCATTCCACATGGACAAAATCACCGGGTTGTAGTCGTTGATGTACTTGGAGTCTTCGTTCCTCTTCAAATTGTATGTGTTTTTAGGTGATTTCTTCATCACATTATGTCGCAGCGAAGACATCAAACTGTTTACTCTTCCTTTAGAAATCACCGGTCGTGGAAAGCCGAAACGACATTTGGTGTAGAACTTGTCCTTGTTTCGGAATTTACGACGACAGTACTTTCCACATCGATGGCTTTGGAAACGCAGAACTTTTTCTCGTAGGCTTTTCTTCTCCTTTGCGTTTGGAACAGCACACGTAGAATACTGTTGTATAAAACTCATCACTGAGTCTTCTGGATCCGTTCCAAATTTAGGTGCATCCTTGATCCACAGCAACATATGTATACGAGGAGCACCTCTTGCTTGGTACTCCTTTCTCCAGAAGAAATCCAACACCTCTCCAAGAGGTGGATTCTTCTTATTCATGATGAAAGACATCATAGCTTCAAATCTATGATTGAAGTACCTACATACATTGACTGGATCCAAAGAGCACAGTTCTCCGGGTGTCTTGAATTCGATGTTTTCTACGTTAGCATTTGCCTCTCGTAGAAATTAAAGTAAGTCTTCCCAGCCATACTCGGCACAGCTCAGAGTGAGGAACCATGTGGGAGTACCTAAGTTCCTCAGCATACATTTTGAATCACCATGACGATGGTACCAGTACTCATTAGTACCACGCTGACACGCCATGAGATTAATCAGGTGAGAATCCAAAATACTGTCTTGGACATTGACTTTATCCATAAAGTCACTTGCCGAGATGTTTTGCATGTGTATACCACTTTTCAAGATGTGGTTCACTGCATATGACAGTCCAGACAGATCGCTTTCAAACAGGAGATGAAACAAATAAGGAATGCATTGTCGAAACCTAGCATCTCCTGCATACAATCGCAAAGTCCGGTATTCAGAAGCAGGAATTTGATGAGGTCGCTCATCATATCTTCCTCCCTGACCTGTTGGAAAAAGCTGTGGGAAACACCGAGCTTCCAAACTTTCCTCCCAAACACTACTGGGACTCCCTTTGGCTTGTTTCATTTGAAACAACTCAATAGCATTCCCCATGACTTCCTTGGAATGCAAAGGATGAACACTATAATGTTCATATATTTCTTCACTAGTAGAAGTTTCTACTTTCTCAATTTGACCAGCACACAAATCGCTATCCTCTTCCTCACTTACTTCCTCTTCTGCAACATATACATTCTTATAGTATTTATTATTTTTTTTCAAATACAATGTTGCCTTTTTAACTTTCCTAACATCTACTAAATCTTGCCATATTTTCTTATTCTTTGTCGGAACCCCATTAACTAAGATAACCAGAGGTTCCTCGTCCACTTTTTCTACTCCAATTGTGTTAATGTTTTTCTTCAAATCTAGAGGCAAATAAACAACTCTTCCCTTTAATCCTCTCTGTAAATCTGATGGAGGCAATTTCCCTGTCTTTGGCTCCATTCTTACAATAGCCTGAAAGGGATGGATACTTTGAATCAAAATAGATTCATAAGTATTTAAATCCTTCAATTCAGAAGGAATCTCAACCAATTCCAGATTATTATGAACTGCTCTAGCAGGCATCTGGTTTTGATTTAATTTGCAACAACAATAAGTACACACACGTTGATCCAATCCCAAATCAAAACAATTTTCTACCATCAAGTATGTTGCGAAATCCTTCCATTCACTATTATTTTCCCTTTCACTTTTTGCATATAAATCCACTAACTTAGTCTGATTCTTATAATAAGTGCGTCGACAACACACACAAGTGAAATTTTGCCTCTCACTTGATTTGACCTGAAACGTGGCAATTTCCCTCTGGAAATTATCTGTACTGGAAACCTGTACACTATCTTCCACATTACCCGCTTCTTCTTGGTCAATTTCAACATTCTCCTCTTTACTTCCAAAGTAACAAAACTCAATTTCTTCACATATATTCTTCACATCTATTTCAGAACCATGCAAAAGAGCAGCACATAATTTTTTAAGCATAATTGCTGGACTCTTAGCATAATACAACATTCTAACTAATTTCCTCACTTTATTATGATGCACTGCTAGCATCCTGAAATGATGAAAAACACTCTGGCATACTCTCCTGGAAAGACAAGCCAGTGAATGACCATGCAAACCTGTCACTTCTCTCACTCTGCAAGGATCTAATTCTTGCAACAACCTTATTTTCTGCTTCAAACTTTTCTTATTAAATGACCGTACAAAATCACAAAGCAAATTGATGGAATCCTGTCGCACACTGCAAATACTACTACACTTCCAGGTGTACACAGGACCCTTAGCACGTCTTCCTAAAGCCTCATTACCTAACACCTCTTCTGCCTCTGTTGTCACAAGTTTTTCTTTTTCAACTGGACAACCATCTTTCACTTCATAAGCACGACCACTGGTGTCAACTGCATGCACCAAATCATTATCCTGGAAATAACTCTCCTCATTAAAAAATGCCTCACAGCTTGAACTATGCATCCATTCTCCAGAAAAAACTTCACAAAAATTACTACGATTAACTATTCTCTTCCATCTACTATTTCTTTTGAAATCATAAATTGCCTTGTTTAGCTTCCTAATTCTATTGATTATCAAAATAAATAACTTACGTTTAATTTCAAATGCCTGATCAATAACTTTCTCAACTTTTTTTTTTCTCTTATAAAAAAACACTTTCTGTTGACCTTTCTTAATATTTTTTAACAAATTGCCAATTATCCTGTTGCGGAACATTCGTTTACGAATGTCCCTAAACTGTTGTTTCCTTCTACTATCATGCACAGAGTTATCTCTTGCTCTAGCAGTAACATTTTTGATTGGCCTTTCCTTTCCATTTGAATTGCTTCTCTTTTTCTGGACTGAAACATTTTCTGTAGTAATATTTTTTTACTGCAAATATTTCTTATGAATGTTTTTGTACTCTTACCCGGTGCTTTCTTGTTGACTTGACAAATCTTTTTGTTAGAGGACTGCTGCTTTTTTTCAATCACCTGCTGTCTTTGACGTTTTGCAGCCTTTCTCAGTCTTTCTTTCGTTGGCATGGTGAAATGTTGAAATGATCTGCAGTTGAATCTGTGGTAAAATATATTAAAAAATGTTATTAAGCACTATTACCCAACAGTACATCAATAACAGTAATCAAAAACTTAAAACACTACTTTACATTTTTACATATAAGATTTTTTAGTGCATGGCAATTTTAGAATACAGAAATTGCAGAAAAGAAATGGAATTTATATTCATGTTACCTGTGCTATCTTATATGTGAATCTGATCTAATGTTATGAGCATATTTTAATATTTTATTGAAGACACTACACATAACCTGTTTTTGAAGGTGTCTTTATTTTTAAATTAAACGGTTTACATTTTTACTTTTTATTTATTATAAATTTTAAAAATAAATGTTTATAGTTCCATAGGATCAAGCAGGTCAGCTTCCCACCCTATGTCATATAATTCGGACAAATCTGCATCCTCATCACGTTCTTCTTCATCCTCAGGATTTAAATCATCCAAGGGATCAACATCCACTGATGTTTCAATTACAATTTCAATGATGAGGTCAAAATCAACTGATTGCAGATTATCGCTCATGTTGATGTTGTCTTTATCTTTAAAGAAAGATAACAACAATGAGATGTTGCAGAGTAAGAGACAAATCTCAGAGATTATAATAGTAAAATTGTTTAACAAGAGTAACATTTTGCAGCTATTATTTAGCCATGTCCAGCGATGCTGAGCAGGTGAAGCCTATGTCTAATTTTTCAGTGAACAGGACTCATCTCTTCTTAACCTTGGATAAGCCTCACCGACTCTGTGTCCCCTGCACATACTTAAATGTAAAGGGGCAGATTTATGTTAAATGGCACATCCCCAGGCATGCACCAGTTAACGTGCACCGCTGCTCTGCCACCCATGGTGTGCCGAATTTACAATCAGATAGGAGAAAGCTGCGTCAAAACCCTGCGCCTGCTTTAAGCAGGCATAGGTCTTGACGCAACATTGTGGAGATGGGGCACCCCTGAGCCTGGCTGGAGCTGCATCGCACTTGCGATACAACTCCAGCAATGCGCCACCTTTACAGCACAGATACGTCACGCATCTGTGCCAATTTTGCCCCATGCTGCGCCGCATTGTAAATGCAGCACACCATGGGTGGCGGAACAGCGGCGCAGGATGACTGGCACATCCCTGGTGATGCGCCAGTCATCATAAATCTATCCCTAAGCTTCTTATCTTGTTACAGATGAACCGCCATATGTATCATCAAACTATTTTGCATTTCCTAAATAGCGAATTTTAAGGAATAAATAGCAATTCTTTACCATTCCTAATTTGCAATGAGCAAATTGCTAATTGCAAATTACCCATTCATTTCCATGGGCTAGGAGGCTCATAGGAATGAAGGTGCAATTTGCGATTAGCAATTAGCTCATCGCAAATTAGGAATTTTTCCAAGGGTGCAGGGGTGTCTCAAGAACACCCTGCTGCACCCCTGAAAAAGAAATTTGGGGGCATATGGCGCACATACATGCCCTAAGGGCATGTATTGGCGTCATATGGCACCTTTTGTTTTTTGGAAAAAAAGCTTTTTGAAAAGAATTCGCAAATTACCACCAACTAGAAGTTGGTGGTAGTTTCCAAATCCTTAATGTCATTTTTTACATATTTTTTGTTTGCTACATTGCATTTAAGGAATCACAAAATTTGCAAATCCTTCAGTGCAATCGCAAAATAAGGAATAGCAAATTTTGCTATTCCTTATTTTGCATCAAACTTGTTTGATACATACCATTTGTCTAATTAGCATTCGCAAAGGCCGAAATTCGCAGAATTTTGATCTTTGCGAATGCTAATTAGCTTGATACATATGGCCCCAAGTGAGGCCTGTCTTGCAACATGGTGCATCTTTTGCATCACTTTCATGTGGCACGGTTTTTTTACACCATGACACATCTGCCTAAATGCATCAATTTGTAATTTTGTCGCCTCATAGCAAATCTTTTGCACCGCCGCTGCATCATAAAAGTGACGCACAGTGGCGCAAAAGAGGCATACACCTATCATAAATCTGTCCCTAGCATTTTAAATGATTAATCCAGGATGACGATAAGGTGTGGCCTATCCAGAGGTTTGTTTAAGGTGAGGCCTACTCAGGATTGCAGATTAAAGTTACGCTTGATGAAGAATACAGAGGAGATAATACATGTAAAGGCCTACCAATGAAGTAAGTAATGTCCACTTTATTGCGCCAGTCATCATAAATGTATCCCTAAGCTTCTTATCTTGTTACAGATGAACCGCCATATGTATCATCAAACTATTTTGCATTTCCTAAATAGCGAATTTTAAGGAATAAATAGCAATTCTTTACCATTCCTAATTTGCAATGAGCAAATTGCTAATTGCAAATTACCCATTCATTTCCATGGGCTAGGAGGCTCATAGGAATGAAGGTGCAATTTGCGATTAGCAATTAGCTCATCGCAAATTAGGAATTTTTTCAAGGGTGCAGGGGTGTCTCAAGAACACCCTGCTGCACCCCTGAAAAAGAAATTTGGGGGCATATGGCGCACATACATGCCCTAAGGGCATGTATTGGCATCATATGGCACCTTTTGTTTTTTGGAAAAAAAGCTTTTTGAAAAGAATTCGCAAATTACCACAAACTAGAAGTTGGTGGTAGTTTCCAAATCCTTAATGTCATTTTTTACATATTTTTTGTTTGATACATTGCATTTAAGGAATCGCAAAATTTGCAAATCCTTCAGTGCAATCGCAAAATAAGGAATAGCAAATTTTGAATTAAGGACATTTTAAATCATTTCCACATGTGCAGTGTTTTCAAATTTTGATTTGAAAATCGTTTTTAGGGAAAAGGAATGGTTTGTAAATTTATGACAAGGACATAATGGTGTATGCTTCTTTATAAGGCATTTCACTGTCTCTGATGTCATTTTTCCCATATTACATTATAAGACCTTTCCCCATGGAGCACATTCCTTGTAAATATGCTCCCACCTGTGCATGGTGAATTTAGATTTTGACTGTTTGAGTCACATAGCCATGTTAAAAGTGACCCAAACAAATTGCAAAGGCTTAAAAAAAACACTTTCATGTGTCTTAAGGACATTTTAAGTCATTTCCCCATGGGCAGTGTTTTGTAAGTGGCGCAAAAGAGGCATACACCTATCATAAATCTGTCCCTAGCATTTTAAATGATTAATTCATGATGACGATAAGGTGCGGCCTATCCAGAGGTTTGTTTAAGGTGAGGCCTACTCAGGATTGCAGATTAAAGTTACGCTTGATGAAGAATACAGAGGAGATAATACATGTAAAGCTCTACCAATGAAGTAAGTGATGTCCACTTCATTGCGCCAGTCATCATAAATGTATCCCTAAGCTTCTTATCTTGTTAGAGATCAACCGCCATATGTATCATCAAACTATTTTGCATTTCCAAAATAGCGAATTTTAAGGAATAAATAGCGATTCTTTACCATTCCTAATTTTTGATGAGCAAATTGCTAATTGCAAATTACCCATTCATTTCCATGGGCCAGGATGCCCATAGGAATGAAGGTGCAATTTGCGATTAGCAATTAGCTCATCGCAAATTAGGAATTTTTCCAAAGGTGCAGGGGTGTCTCAAGAACACCCTGCTGCACCCCTGAAAAAGAAATTTGGGGGCATATGGCGCACATAAATTTTAACAACATTCCTTTACCTCAAAAACGATTTTCAAGTCATAATTTGAAAACACTGCCCACAGGGAAATGACTTAAAATGTCCTTAAGACACATGAAAGTGTTTTTTGAAAGCCTTTGCAATTTTTTTGGGTCACTTTTAACATGGTTATGTAACTCAAACAGTCAAAATCTAAATTTACCATGCACAAGTGTGACCATATTTACAAGGAATGTCCCCCACGGAGAAAGGTCTTTTAATGTAATATGGGAAAAATGACATCAAATGTCCTTAAGACACACAAAAGCGTTTTTTGATTGCCTTTGCAGCATGTTTGTATCACTTTTAACATGGCTATGTAACACAAACATTCAAAATCTAAATTTGCCATGCACAGGTGGGAGCATATTTACAAGCAATTTGCGCCACAGAGAAAGGTCTTACATTGAAATGGGAAAAATAACATCAGAGACAGTCAATTGCCTTATAAAGAAGCATACACCATTATGTCCTTGTCATAAATTTAAAAACAATTCCTTTTCCCCAAAAACGATTTTCAAATCATAATTTCAAAACACTGCACATGGGAAACTGACTTAAAATGTCCTTAAGACACATAAAAGCGTTTTTTGATTGCCTTTGCAGCATGTTTGTATCACTTTTAACATGGCTATGTAACACAAACATTCAAAATCTAAATTTGCCATGCACAGGTGGGAGCATATTTACAAGCAATTTGCGCCACAGAGAAAGGTCTTACATTAAAATGGGGAAAATAACATCAGAGACAGTCAATTGCATTATAAAGAAGCATACACCATTATGTCCTTGTCAGAAATATTATAACCATTCATTTTCCTCAAAAACGATTTTCAAGTCATAATTTGAAAAGACTCCACAGCTCCTATGCAGAAAAACACCCTGTCAGTACTAATACTTCACATTTTCTCCAATTACATTTTCTCAAAGAAACAAAATCTATTTGTAAAACACTTGAGACAAAGCAACATTTGAAAAACACAACTTTCTTCATAATTTTCTCCTTAAAGCACACTATTCTCTATCTAAATTAAAGAAATATTTTCTCACCTTAGCAAATACTTTGAGTTTGAAAACAGTCTCAGAAACACACCAATTTGTCTTCAGCAGAGCAAAAGGTATGCACTCCAGAGTCTGCAGCTAACAAAAGCACAGAAATGCTGTAATTCTTCACACATATCTCTCATGTCACCCAATCAAAACTCTTCCCTCACTTTTTTTCAAATGAAAACCCTTCCCCCCTCTGCCCTCTTTGCCTTTTTTGCATGGCAACCACCTCTTGGAAGACCTCTGGTGTTTGCAAGTTCACACAAGAATGTTGCAATTGAACTCTGAACTCTCAGTGCACCTGAGTATCCACTGCAATCTTTCATTTAATGATTTTTTATTGACCATTCAAAATACATCTTTCAAAGAACTCATCCATGCACCCTAACTTTCTGTTTTCAGCAATCAAAATCCACCAATCACTGTTACTGCTTCATTAACACAGAAACTCCACAGTTTTTTTCATTTTAAACTCTCATTTTTTCAACTGCCATTTCATTGCCACACTTCATATGACTGCAGCAGAACCTTCTCCCACCATGTTTTCTGTCTGGATTGTTGGACATAGTTATATCCACTGGGCTCACAGGTATGCTAAGAACAGAAATTTACCTAACCTCAATTTACAAGATGTGGAAATTAAGTGGTTTGGCCACAGAGGATTAAAATGTCACCAATTGATACCATTGGTGAAAACCTTTATGCATTTGCCAAAACCTGACCTGTTAATTGTGCACTGTGGAGGTAATGATTTGGGCACTTTGACTGGGGTAGGTCTGGAAATGCTTTTAAAGGACACCTTTGAGCTAATTGATGGCACTTTTTCCTCAAACTGCCTTGGTATATTCAAATATATGCCAAAGACAGAAATGGAGGTGGTCAAACCAATTTTGTCCACAAATTGAGAAGTCGAGGAAGCATGTAAACAAATCTGTTTCAGCTTACATGAGAGACCATGGAATGGGCTCCACGTACAACAATAACTTGCGTTACTACATGCAAGATATCTACAGAGGAGATGGAGTTCACTTCTCAGATGAGGGCAACAGAATTTTCATTCTGAATTTAAGACTGTGCATTGGTACCTACTTATAAGTACCTAAATGTACCATAAACCCAAAAGCTCTTCTCAGAGCCACCCTACATCTGATTACTCACAATTATTATTTTACTGTAACATTTTTCACTAATTTTCAACAAAGTACGCTCCCTGGGGCGCTACCCGGTACGCGAACCGGGAGCTAACCTCGCGAAATTTTTTAAAAAAATGTTTTTTTTTCGCACATATAAGCCTCCTCAGCCACCCTCAGAAAACCTAGGGGGTCAAAATAAGTCTACCGTGCCCCCTTCTACCCATTCTGAACATTATTTGCCCTCCATCTTGTATCTTAATTCGACCGAAACACAAAATGGTGGACTCCCGTAACGCTTAAGGTTCGCTAACCGGGGCGCTCAACAGTTCGCGTACCGGGTCGCTCCCTGGGAAGCGCACCATCAAAAAAGGTGGGAAAGTAGTTTACAGAAAAGCGACTGGAGACAATTTCACCAAATATAGATTAGCTCATACTACATACCAATCCCTACCATTTTCACAAATTTGATTGGAATTCCATTTAGCCATTTAGCCTGTAGACCTCTCTAAATACCCTGAGGTAAATTATTCTCAAAACACATCTGAAGTGTTGGAATTGACAACCAATTAAAATGTTACTTTCATTTTCTACTTTTTTTACCTGACATTTGATTGGTTATGTACCTGAATATATATAAAGAAAGAGAGAGAAACACAGCCATTTTGACTACTACTTCCTGAATTACATTGCAGGATCATTTTCACTCACAACTTAAACTTGTTTTTAGAAGGTGAGATATTATTTTATAAATTTGAAAACATTTTCAGATAGTTATATACTATCCCTCTGTAAGAGTTAGACATTGAGAAAGGCTTCTTTATTATAATTATGGATTGATTTAGGTTTCTGTGGTATAATTATGAATTTACTTAGGCTTCTTCACAGGCACTTTTTAATAGTACTACTTCACGCCTGAAACCATACAGTGCCCATAGATTACTTCTCTGTTATAAACTCACAAGTACCTGTCTGACCTTAAACCCAACAGTGCCCTATCACTACTGATATATTTATTTTTTATGCAAATTACAGCAATAAAATGGAAGGTGAGCAGAATGTTTCCTTCGAAATTGTTCTGGACAGCAACAATGAACAAGTTATGGAACCCATTGATGACTTAGAATTCATGGATGAGTCACGGGACAATGAATTACTTCAATGTGTAGAATCTGTCGATCATTTACTCCATTATGATGACGGTCAAATGTGGGAACTTATGTTCACTCAACAAGAGGACATATCGGACAGTCAAATGCTAGACGTTCTATTAAATTTTGAAAAACAATCTGAAAAATAAAATTGTATGTAATATTAAAAAATTGTTTGAGTCTTTAATCATTTTTATATGTAATTCATAAACTAGTTAAATGTTAGAAATGTTATTAAATTTTGAAACACAATCACAATAATAAATAATTGCTTAAAAAATTAAAAAATTAAAAAATAATCAACAAAACCAACAATCAATTAACATACAGTATTTGAAAAGTCTATCATTCATTTTTCATTATAGTACGCTGCCCAGAACGCTTCCCGGTTCGCGAACCGGGCGCTACCCACGCAAAAAAACAAAAAAACATTTTATTTTTTTTGCCCCGCGGGGCCCTTTTAAAGTCTCCACATTAAACCTAGGGGGTCAGGGAGGATATACTATGCCCCCTTATGGTCATTTCCCCCTTTGTTTTGGCCTCCTCTTGTCTCTCAATCCTACCGAGAGACAAGATGGCGGCCGCTCCGGACTGTTTAGAATGTTGACAGACACCGGAGAGCCAATCAGCTTCGCTACGCGAAGTTCCGGTACGCGTAAAGTCCGCGAACCGGAGCGCTGCCCGGTCCGCTGTTACAGATATATATCTTTTTTTGAACATTAATTTCTCAAAATCCACTGAAGCACATATATTGAGACCTAGCAAAGGCACATCGGGCTACCAGTCCATACAATTTTGCCAAGTTTCGTGCAAATCCATTCAGCCGTTCGGGCTAAAAGTGAGGCCAACCGCCCTATGGAAAACTCAATGTTAAAAACACGTTTTGGGACCCCCCTTTTTTCTCGGCCCCCCCTTGACGAACCCCCCCCAAATATCCAAGGGCTCCTCAGAAACAAAATGTTCCATTTTCCCGAAAATTTCAGCCAATTCCGTCCACAAACGCCAAAGTTATTAGACATAGAATTTTCAAAAATCCCATAGGGAAAAAATCCTAACTATATATACCTACTGGCGACCGCCAGTAGGTAATATATATATATATATATATATATATATATATATATATATATATATATATATATATATATATATATATATATATATATATATATATATATATATATGTATATATATACATTACCTACTGGCGGTCGCCAGTAGGTATATATAGTTAGGATTTTTTCCCTATGGGAGTTTTTGAAAATTCTATGTCTAATAACTTTGGCGTTTGTGGACGGAATTGGATGAAATTTTATGGAAAATGGAACATTTTGTTTCTGAGCAGCCCCTGAAAATTTGCTGTATGTTAATTGATTGTTGTTTTTGTTGATTATTTTTAATTTTCTTTATTTTTTAAGCATTTTTTTTAATGTGATTGTGTTTCATAATTTATTAAACTTTCTAACATTTCATTGTCAGAAATTTCATAATTATCATGGAATATACATTGTAGTCTCTGAGGGTGTAAAATGTCCTCATTTGCAAGGAGGTTATCTACTGCTTGTACACATTGCAGTAGTTCATTGTCCCAAGTTTCATCGAAAAATTCAATGTCAATTTGATCAATTGTATCAATCAATTCTTGGCTGCTCTCTTGCAGGTCCATTTCAAAAGAAACTTGGTTTTCGCCTTCCATTTTGCCTGAAATTTGGATTAAAAAAATATATATTAGTAGAGATAGGGCAATGTTGGGAATAATTTTAGATAGGCATTTTTTATCAGTGAATTTATCTTTGGGCAGTGTATAGTATCAGAGTGGAAGTAGGAATATAAAAAAGTGTATGTGATTTAACGTAAGTAAATTCATAATTATACAAGAGAAGCCTAACTCCATCCATAACTATAACAGAGAAGTCTCTCTAAATCTATAACTACTACAGAGGGATAGTATATATCTATCAGAAAAAGTTTACCATATTAACTTATAGTGCACAATATACTTCAGTTTTAAAAATAAAAACTTACCTTTAGAAAGAAGTTGAAGGATTTAGTGAAAATACTATTGAAATGTACAGCAAGAAGTAGTAGTCAAAATGGCTGTGTTTTCTTCTCTTCCTTTATATATATTCAGGTATATAACCAATGAAATGTCAGGTAAAAAAAATTGAAAATGAAAGTAACATTTTCATTGGTTGTCAATTCCAACACTTCAGATGTGTTTTGTGAAGTAATTTACCTCAGGGTATTTAGAGAGGTCTACAGGCTAAATGACTAAATGGAATTCCAATCAAATTTGTGAAAATGGTAGGGATTGGTATGTAGTATGAGCTAATCTATATTTGGTGAAATTGTCTCCAGTGGCTTTTCTGTGAACTACTTTCCCACCTTTTTTGATGGTGCGCTTCCCAGAGAGCGACCCGGTACGCGAACCGTTGAGCGCCCCGGTTCGCGAACCTTAAGCGTTCCGGGAGTCCACCATTTTGTGTTTCGGTCGAATTAAGATACAAGATGGAGGGCAAATAATGTTCAGAATGGGTAGAAGGGGGCACGGTAGAGTTATCTTGACCCCCTAGGTTTTCTGAGGGTGGCTGAGGAGGCTTATATGTGCGAAAAAAAAATTTTAAAAAAAATTTTTAAAAAAAATTTCGCGAGGTTAGCTCCCGGTTCGCGTACCGGGTAGCGCCCCAGGGAGCGTACTTTGTTGGAAATTAGTGAAAAATGTTAGAGTAAAATAATAATTGTGAGTGATCAGATGTAGGGTAGCTCTGAGAAGAGCTTTTGGGTTTATGGTACATTTAGGTACTTATAAGTAGGTACCAATGCACATTCTTAAATTCAGAGTGAAAACTCTGTTGCCCTCATCTGAGAAGTGAACTCCATCTCCTCTGTAGATATCTTGCATGTAGTAACGCAAGTTATTGTTGTACAGGGAGCCCATTCCATGGTCTCTCATGTAAGCTGAAACAGATTTGTTTACATGCTTCCTCGACTTCTCAATTTGTGGACAAAATTGGTTTGACCACCTCCATTTCTGTCTTTGGCATATATTTGAATATACCAAGGCAGTCTGAGGAAAAAGTGCCATTAATTGCTCAAAGGTGTCCTTTAAAAGCATTTCCAGACCTACACCAGTCAAAGTGCCCAAGTCATTACCTCCACAGTGCACAATTAACAGGTCAGGTTTGGGCAAATGCATAAAGGTTTTCACCAATGGTATCAATTGGTGACATTTTAATCCTCTGTGGCCAAACCACTTAATTTCCACATCTTGTAAATTGAGGTTAGGTAATTTCCTGTTTTCAACGTACCTTTGAGCCCAGTGAATATAACTATGTCCAACAATCCAGACAGAAAACATGGTGAGAGAAGGTTCTCCTGCAGTCAGATGAAGTGTGGCAATGAAATGGCAGTTGAAAAAATGAGAGTTTAAAATGAAAAAAACTGTGGAGTTTCTGTGTTCATGAAGCAGTAACAGTGATTGGTGGATTTTTATTGCTGAAAACAGAAAGTTAGGGTGAACGGATGTGTTCTTTGAAAGATGTATTTTGAATGGTCAATAAAAAATCATTAAATGAAAGAATGCACTGGATATGCAGGTGCACTGAGAGTTCAGAGTTCAATTGCAACAAAGTTGTGTGAACTTGCAAACACCAGAAGTCTTCCAAGAGGTGGTTGCCATGCAGAAAAGACAGAAAGGGCAGAGGGGGGAAGGGTTTTCATTTGAAAAAAAGTGAGGGAAGAGTTTTGATTGGGTGACATGAGAAATATGTGTGAAGAATTACAGCATTTCTGTGCTTTTGATAGCTGCAGACTCTGGAGTGCATACCTTTTGCTCTGCTGAAGACAAATTGGTGTGTTTCTGAGACTGTTTTCAAACTCAAAGTATTTGCTAAGGTGAGAAAATATTTCTTTAATTTAGATAGAGAATAGTGTGCTTTAAGGAGAAAATTATGAATTATGTGGCGCAAATTGCTTGTAAATATGCTCCCACCTGTGCATGGAAAATTTAGATTTTGAATGTTTGTGTTACATAGCCATGTTAAAAGTGACCCAACCATGCTGGAAAGGCAATCAAAAAACGCTTTCATGTGTCTTAAGGACATTTTAAGTCATTTTCCCATGTGCAGTGTTTTGAAATTAGGATTTGAAAATCGTTTTTGGGGAAAAGGAATTGTTTTTAAATTTATGACAAGGACATAATGGTGTATGCTTCTTTATAAGGCAATTGACTGTCCCTGATGTTATTTTTCCCATTTTAGTGTAAGACCTTTGTCTGTGGCGCAAATTGCTTGTAAATATGCTCCCACCTGTGCATGGCAAATTTAGATTTTGAATGTTTGTGTTACATAGCCATGTTAAAAGTGATACAAACATGCTGCAAAGGCAATCAAAAAACGCTTTTATGTGTCTTAAGGACATTTTAAGTAATTTTCCCATGTGCAGTGTTTTGAAATTATGATTTGAAAATCGTTTTTGAGGTAAAGGAATGTTGTTAAAATGTATGTGCGCCACATGCCCCCAAATTTCTTTTTCAGGGGTGCAGCAGGGTGTTATTGAGACACCCCTGCAGCTTTGGAAAAATTCCTAATTTGCGATGAGCAAATTGTTAATCGCAAATTGCACCTTCATTTATATGAGCCTCCTAGCCCATGGAAATGAATGGGTAATTTGCAATTAGCAATTTGCTCATCGCAAATTTGGAATGGTAAAGAATCGCTATTTATTCCTTAAAATTCGCTATTTTGGAAATGCAAAATAGTTATATGATACATATGGCGGTTGATGTCTAAGAAGATAAGAAGCTTAGGGATACATTTATGATGACTGGCGCAATGAAGTTGACATCACTTACTTCATTGGTAGAGCTTTACATGTATTATGTCCTCTGTATTCTTCATCAAGCGTAACTTTAATCTGCAATCCTGAGTAGGCCTCACCTTAAACAAACCTCTGGATAGGCCACATCTTATTGTCATCCTGAATTAATCATTTAAAATGCTAGGGACAGATTTATGATAGGTGTATGCCTCTTTTGCGCCACTTAGAAAACACTGTCCATGGGGAAATGACTTAAAATGTCCTTAAGACACATGAATGTGTTTTTTTAAAACGTTTGCAATTTTTTTGGGTCACTTTTAACATGGTTATGTGACTCAAACAGTCAAAATCTAAATTCGCCATGCTCAGGTGGGAGCATATTTACAAGGAATGTGCTCCATGGGGAAAGGTCTTATAATGTAATATGGGAAAAATGACATCAGAGACACTGAAATGCCTTATAGAGAAGCATACACCATTATGTCCTTGTCATAAATTTGCAAACCATTACTTTTCCCCAAAAACGATTTTCAAATCATAATTTCAAAACACTGCACATATGGAAATGACTTAAAATGTCCTTAATTCAAAATTTGCTATTCCTTATTTTGCGATTGCACTGAAGGATTTGCAAATTTTACGATTCCTTAAATGCAATGTATCAAACAAAAAATATGTAAAAAATGATATTAAGGATTTGGAAACTACCACCAACTTCTAGTTTGTGGTAATTTGCGAATTCTTTTCAAAAAGCATTTTTTTCTAAAAAACAAAAGGTCCCATATGACGCCCATACATGTCCTTAGAGCATGTATGTGTTCCATATGCCCCCAAATTTCTTTTTCAGGGGTGCAGCAGGGTGTTCTTGAGATACCCCTGCACGCTTGAAAAAATTCCATTTTTTGTGATGAGCTAATTGCTAATCGCAAATTGCAACCTTCATTCCTATGAGCCTCCTAGCCCATGGAAATGAATGGGTAATTTGCAATTAGCAATTTGCTCATTGCAAATTAGGAATGGTAAAGAATTGCTATTTATTCCTTAAAATTTGCTATTTAGGAAATGCAAAATAGTTTGATGGTACATATGGTGGTTCATCTGTAACAAGATAAGAAGCTTAGGGATACATTTATGATGACTGGTGCAATAAAGTGGACATTACTTACTTCATTGGTAGGCCTTTACATGTATTATCTCCTCTGTATTTTTCATCAAGCGTAACTTTAATCTGCAATCCTGAGTAGGCCTCAACTTAAACAAACCTTTGGATAGGCCACACCTTATTGTCATCCTGGATTAATCATTTAAAATGCTAGGGACAGATTTATGATAGGTGTATGCCTCTTTTCTGCCACTGTGCGTCACTTTTATGATGCAGCGGCGGTGGAAAAGATTTGCTATGAGGCGACAACATTACAAATTGATGCATTTAGGCAGATATGTCATGGTGTAAAAAAAACGTACCACATGAAACCGATGCAGCAGTGATGCAAACGATGCACCATGTCGCAAGACAGGCCTCACTTGGGGCCATATGTATCAAGCTAATTAGCATTCGCAAAGATCAAAATTCTACGAATTTCGGCCTTTGCAAATGTAAATTAGACAAATGGTATGTATCAAACAAGTTTGATGCAAAATAAGGAGTAGCAAAATTTGCTATTCCTTATTTTGCAATTGCACTGAAGGATTTGCAAATTTTGTGACTACTTAAATGCAATGTATCAAACAAAAAATATGTAAAAATGACATTAAGGATTTGGAAACTATTGTGGTAAATTGGTGGTAATTTGTGAATTCTTTTCAAAAAGCTTTTTTTTAAAAAAACAAAAGGTCCCATATGACGCCAACACATGCCCTTAGGGCATGTATGTGTGCCATATGCCCCCAAATTTATTTTTCAGGGGTGCAGCAGGGTGTTCTTGAGACACCCCTGCACCCTTGGAAAAATTCCTAATTTGTGATGAGCAAATTGCTAATCGCAAATTAAACCTTCATTCCTATGAGCCTCCTAGCCCATGGAAATGAATGGGTAACTTGCAATTAGCAATTTGCTCATTGCAAATTAGGAATGGTAAAGAATCGCTATTTATTCCTTAAAATTCGCTATTTAGGAAATGCAAAATATTTTGAAGATCACTGTTATTGTTTTACTGTTTGGTAATAATGGTTAATAACATTTTTTAATATATTTTACCACAGATTCAACTGCAGATTATTTCAAGATTTCACCATGCCTACAATAGAAAGACAGAGAAAGGCTGCAAAACGTCAAAGACAGCAGGTGAAAAAAAATAAGCAGCAGTCCTCTAACAAAAAGATTTGTCAAGTCACGAAGAAAGCACCGGGTAAGAGCACAAAACAATTCATAAGAAATATGTGTAGTAAAAAAAATATTACTACAGAAAATGTTTCAGTCCATAAAATGAGAAGGAAATCAAATGGAAAGGAAAGGCCAATGAAAAATGTTACTGCTAGAGCAAGAGATAACTCTGTGCATGATAGTAGAAGGAAACAACAGTTTAGGGAGATTCGTAAACGAATGTTCCGCAACAGGATAATTGGCAATTTGTTAAAAAATATTAAGAAACGTCAACAGAAACTGGTTTTTTATAAGAGAAAAAAAAAAGTTGAGAAAGTTATTGATCAGGCATTTGAAATTAAACGTAAGTTATTTATTTTGATAATCAATAGAATTAGGAAGCTAAACAAGGCAATTTATGATTTCAAAAGAAATAGTAGATGGAAGAGAATAGTTAATCGTAGTAATTTTTGTGAAGTTTTTTCTGGAGAATGGATGCATAGTTCAAGCTGTGAGGCATTTTTTAATGAGGAGAGTTATTTCCAGGATAATGATTTGGTGCATGCAGTTGACACCAGTGGTCGTGCTTATGAAGTGAAAGATGGTTGTCCAGTTGAAAAAGAAAAACTTGTGACAACAGAGGCAGAAGAGGTGTTAGGTAATGAGGTTTTAGGAAGACGTGCTAAGGGTCCTGTGTACACCTGGAAGTGTAGTAGTATTTGCAGTGTGCGACAGGATTCCATCAATTTGCTTTGTGATTTTGTACGGTCATTTAATAAGAAAAGTTTGAAGCAGAAAATAAGGTTGTTGCAAGAATTAGATCCTTGCAGAGTGAGAGAAGTGACAGGTTTGCATGGTCATTCACTGGCTTGTCTTTCCAGGAGAGTATGCCAGAGTGTTTTTCATCATTTCAGGATACTAGCAGTGCATCATAATAAAGTGAGGAAATTAGTTAGAATGTTGTATTATGCTAAGAGTCCAGCAATTATGCTTAAAAAATTATGCGCTGCTCTTTTGCATGGTTCTGAAATAGATGTGAAGAATATATGTGAAGAAATTGAGTTTTGTTACTTTGGAAGTAAAGAGGAGAATGTTGAAATTGAGCAAGAAGAAGAGGGTCATGTGGAAGATAGTGTACAGGTTTCCAGTACAGATAATTTCCAGAGGGAAATTGCGACATTTGAGGTGAAATCAAGTGAGAGGCCTAATTTCACTTGTGTGTGTTGTCGACGCACTTATTATAAGAATCAGACTAAGTTAGTGGATTTATATGCAAAAAGTGAAAGGGAAAATAATAGTGAATGGAAGGATTTCGCAACATACTTGATGGTAGAAAATTGTTTTGATTTGGGATTGGATCAACGTGTGTGTACTTATTGTTGTTGCAAATTAAATCAAAACCAGATGCCTGCTAGAGCAGTTCATAATAATCTGGAATTGGTTGAGATTCCTTCTGAATTGAAGGATTTAAATACTTATGAATCTATTTTGATTCAAAGTATCCATCCCTTTCAGGCTATTGTAAGAATGGAGCCAAAGACAGGGAAATTGCCTCCATCAGATTTACAGAGAGGATTAAAGGGAAGAGTTGTTTATTTGCCTCTAGATTTGAAGAAAAACATTAACACAATTGGAGTAGAAAAAGTGGAAGAGGAACCTCTGGTTATCTTAGTTAATGGGGTTCCGACAAAGAATAAGAAAATATGGCAAGATTTAGTAGATGTTAGGAAAGTTAAAAAGGCAACATTGTATTTGAAAAAAAATAATAAATACTATAAGAATGTATATGTTGCAGAAGAGGAAGTAAGTGAGGAAGAGGATAGCGATTTGTGTGCTGGTCAAATTGAGAAAGTAGAACCCTCTACTAGTGAAGAAATATATGAACATTATAGTGTTCATCCTTTGCATTCCAAGGAAGTCATGGGGAATGCTATTGAGTTGTTTCAAATGAAACAAGCCAAAGGGAGTCCCATTAGTGTTTGGGAGGAAAGTTTGGAAGCTCGGTGTTTCCCACAGCTTTTTCCAACAGGTCAGGGAGGAAGATATGATGAGCGACCTCATCAAATTCCTGCTTCTGAATACCGGACTTTGCGATTGTATGCAGGAGATGCTAGGTTTCGACAATGCATTCCCTATTTGTTTCATCTCCTGTTTGAAAGCGATCTGTCTGGACTGTCATATGCAGTGAACCACATCTTGAAAAGTGGTATACACATGCAAAACATCTCGGCAAGTGACTTTATGGATAAAGTCAATGTCCAAGACAGTATTTTGGATTCTCACCTGATTAATCTCATGGCGTGTCAGCGTGGTACTAATGAGTACTGGTACCGTCGTCATGGTGATTTAAAATGTATGCTGAGGAACTTAGGTACTCCCACATGGTTCCTCACTCTGAGCTGTGCCGAGTATGGCTGGGAAGACTTACTTGAATTTCTACGAGAGGCAAATGCTAACGTAGATAACATCGAATTCAAGACACCTGGAGAACTGTGCTCTTTGGATCCAGTCAATGTATGTAGGTACTTCAATCATAGATTTGAAGCTATGATGTCTTTCATCATGAATAAGAAGAATCCACCTCTTGGAGAGGTGTTGGATTTCTTCTGGAGAAAGGAGTACCAAGCAAGAGGTGCTCCTCATATACATATGTTGCTGTGGATCAAGGATGCACCTAAATTTGGAACGGATCCAGAAGACTCAGTGATGAGTTTCATCCAACAGTATTCTACGTGTGCTGTTCCAAACGCAAAGGAGAAGAAAAGCCTAAGAGAAAAAGTTCTGCGTTTCCAAAGCCATCGATGTGGAAAGTACTGCCGTCGTAAATTCCGAAATAAGGACAAGTTCTACACTAAATGTCGTTTCGGCTTTCCACGACCGGTGATTTCTAAAGGAAGAGTAAACAGTTTGATGTCTTCGCTGCGACACAATGTCATGAAGAAATCACCTAAAAACACTTACAATTTGAAGAGGAACCAAGAGTCCAAGTACATCAACGACTACAACCCGGTGATTTTGTCCATGTGGAATGCTAACATGGATATACAGTTTGTGGCTGATAACTGTATGGCTGTGGCTCGGTATGTGACGTCTTACATCACCAAAAAAGAGAAGACAGAATTGAAGGATATGTGGGAGGACATTTCCCATGAAAAGAGCCTCAGCAAGAAGTTGTACAGTTTCAGTCTGAAGATGTTGTCGCATCGAGAAATCGGAGCGTACGAATGTTCTGACCGGTTGTCTTCAGCAAGTCTGTTGTAAATTTGATGTATAACTCCACAGACTGGATGTTGCAGGAACAGCTTTATTGCAGCACAGAACAGGTAAGCCCAATCCTCCCCTGGCCAGAGCTCCAACTGCCAACAGGGCAACGGAGAATTCCAGAACAAAGAACATTACAGAGATCTAGAGTGTTAGCTCAGTAGATGAGCTAAGCACTGTACAACATATCTTCCCCCCTTAACAAGGAAAGAAGCAACATCATACAAAAGATCAAACACAATCAATGTACATAATCATTCAAGTAAGTAGGTGGACGACGAGAACGAGTACACCTCAAACTAGCTTCTGATGAGGAAGAAGAAGAAGTAGTGGGAATAGTTGTAGTAGAGGCAGTTTCAACTGAATAATTATCTTGTGCACTCAAGGAAGTGGAAGCATCACCACTACCCACCTCCCCCCGTACAATTGGTTGAGAAGCGAAAGAGGCGCTACCATCAGAAGTTAACAAGTACCCATTGCATCCCTCAGTACTACCAGGTATTACGCCATCAAAACAGTCATTCTTTCTTTGGTATAGTGCAACTCTCCTATAATTCCAACTTTCTCCATTGGCCAAGACAACAAAATGTGGAAAAACCCTTTTGACTCTAAAGGGACCTCTAAACTTGCTAAGACCCTTGGCACATCTCCCTGGCTTTACCTTGACCAGATCGCCTACAGATATAGGTAAAGAAGCACTGCCCTGGGATAAGGACACCTCACTTGCAGAGCCCCTTAACCATGCAGGAGTCAATCTTGACACTGGCGTACGACCTCGCATTAGCTCAAAAGGGGATTTTTCTCCATACTTATGGGGCGTTGACCGGTAGGCCCAAACAAGTTCTTGTACCCGTTCATGGGAAAAACAACCACCTTCAACAAACATTTGAATCACCCCTTTTACAAGACGGTTTACTCTCTCGCAAAGGCCATTTCCTTGCGGATTGTACAAACTCGTCCTCTGATGTTTGATGCCACATTCACGTACAAACTGAGTCATTTTTGAAGAAGTCAGTTGTGTGCCATTATCCGTAATAAGAACAGAAGGGTATCCTTCATTCAAAAACACTCCTTTAAGGAAGCTAATGGTAGTATCAGTGTTTATCTCTCTCACAAACTGTACACAAAGCCACTTCGAATAACAGTCTATTACAACAATAGCGTAACGTTGATTTAATGGCAATTCACTCATGGGACCTATAAAGTCCAAACACACACTGTGCCATGGTATATTTTCAAAACTAATTTTCTGTGTAGACTGAGACCCCAACACTTTCAGACGTTTCTCCCCTTCCTTGCAGAAATTACACCTTAAAACACAATCTACTGCATCACAATCGACAGAGGGCCACCAAAAATGTTCCTTAACTCGACGTTGCGTGAGACTTTGGCCCAAATGTCCCTCATGGGCTAAGTTTAGGATCCTACACCTTAAAGAACTAGGTGGAATATAACGGTCACCTCTCATCAAAACATGCTCCCCTTCTAAGGAGAGTTCGTCTAAAACTTTTAAAAACGGTCTGACTTGAGGTTCTACAGTACTCTCTCTTCTTGCTCCTTTTGACACAAGATTTATGACAGCTTTTAATACCTGATCATCTTCCATACCTTTTGACCATTCACTACAAGAAAAAGAACCACCACCTACACTCATAACATCATCCATTACAGCAACTGCTACATCATCCAATACATCTTCAACTGAATCTTCACCACTAGAAGATCGCACAGGAAGTCGTGACAGGCAATCCGCTTGGATGTTTTTCCATCCATGAACAAACTCAATTTCACATTGGTAATCTTGTAGGCGAGAGGCTAACCTTGCTAAACGTGGAGACCCCTTTCCAGCACCTCCCGGAGCCAACACGTTTAAGAGAGGTTTATGATCCGTGCGAAGGATAAATTTATAACTCCACAGACTGGATGTTGCAGGAACAGCTTTATTGCAGCACAGAACAGGTAAGCCCAATCCTCCCCTGGCCAGAGCTCCAACTGCCAACAGGGCAACGGAGAATTCCAGAACAAAGAACATTACAGAGATCTAGAGTGTTAGCTCAGTAGATGAGCTAAGCACTGTACAACAAAGTCTCTATGCCAAGTCCAGGAGTATCGTTTGGGCGAGTCTTGGTCTTGCAGCAACGCGTAATCGAGTTCTCAAACCTGTGCGGGAAATTGAGTATTTGGCGGAAAAGGAGCCAAACAGTACCGACATTTTGAAGACAAACATGTTGGATACATATTATCCAAATCGAAGCAGTCACCTCGAGAATGTTTGTCTGTATGAGGTTCTGCAAAATTACATATTCAAGAGGAACATCAAAGAAGATACTGAGAAAGGAGTGTATGCTGTAATAGGAAGTGAGGGATGTCTGGTCAAGCAAAGAAAATGCCACTTGGTAAACCATCGAAAATTGAGTGGCGAATCTCCTGAAAAAAAGGAGTTTTTCTATTTAGCACTTTTGCAACTTTTCAAGCCTTGGCGTGCAGAAGAGGAACTGCTTGGAGATTTCCTCTGTTACGAAGACTCTTTCAATGCCGCCAAGGAGACCATAGAATCTCCTGCTTTTCCCAAATATGTAGAAATGTTGAATGCGGAAATTGAGCAGGAAGCAACGATTGCAGCCGAGATTGCCAGAGACAGTTCTCAGGACAGTCAGAGTTCTGCTTCATTGAGTCAGGATCCACTAGGAGGACCTGTTATCGAAAATGAAGCTGCCACTGCTATGAATGAAGTGGAAAGAGCCATGGCACATGCTCAAGAGGATGCGGTTAACTTAGAAGAGTTGGAAAGACAACTCAACGTTGAGCAGAGGAAAATATATGACGAAGTTACCATGCAAATTGATCATGGATTAAGTCATGATAAGAAAGAGTGCTCATGTACGTCGTTGAAGCCTGTCCGACTGTACGTGAGTGGAGAAGCGGGAACTGGAAAAAGTTTCCTCATTAAAGCAATTTCATGCTATTTGCAGGAAAGGACAGAGTCATCGCTGTCTTGTGTTGTCACTGCTCCAACTGGACTGGCAGCACATAATATTAAAGGGATTACTTTACATCGTTTACTGATGCTGCCAGTGGAGCATGACAACAAATTACAATATCACAAGCTATCTGGAGATGCTTGTTTTGAAGTTTCAAGAATCTTGACGAAAATGAAACTTCTTATCATTGACGAAGTAAGCATGGTTTCCAATGTCATGCTTGCCTTTGTGCATTTGAGGATGCAAGAAGTTCTCAAAACAGAGTATGATGTGTTATTTGGTGGCAAACACATCATTGTTTTCGGAGATCTTCTGCAGCTGACACCAGTGAAAGGGCAACCTGTGTTCAAAATGTTCACGCATGAAGATACCAGGAAGTGCCTAGGCAGCATTGGCAACGTCAATATATGGTTAAACTTCAATTATGCTGAACTGCATGAAAATATGCGTCAGGCGAAGGATGAAGTTTACAAGACTATTCTACAAGATGTTAGAATTGGAAAAGTGACCGAGCATGGGAAAGAAGCTTTACATGCACGATTACTGTCAAATTTATATCCAGAACAAGATGTTGTGCCTGAGAATATTTTTCAGAAAATTACTGAGAAGAAATCTGGAATATGTTTGATGCCAACTCTTGCAGAATGTGCCAAATTTAACAACAAAATGTTGCATTTAGAAAAGCAAGAGATTGTGAAACTGGAAGCTATTGATAGAGTAGAGCATATGGGATCAACAATTATTTTGTCTGAGAATCTGAAAACAAAATTGGATTCATTAGAGAAGAGTATATCTAAAACTGCAGGTTTTGAAAAGACTCTGAATGTGTGCTTGAACTGCCGTATAATTTTAAGAAGGAATTTACATGTTGAAAGAGGTCTGGTAAATGGATCAATGGGTAATGTTGTTGATTTTGTGAAATACAGAAATAGAGATGGAATTGAATTTTTAAAAATTAAATTTGATGGCATTGAGGAAGTACAGCTAATTGCTCGTTGTTCTGCTAGATTTTTGCTTGTAAAAGACTTATATGTTCGCCGTAAGCAGTTTCCTGTTTGCTTGGCATATGCGGTGACAATTCATAAATCGCAAGGTTTAAGTGTAGACAGTGCATTGGTGAATATTGGCAGTTCTGTGTTCAAGGAGGGTATGGCATATGTGGCATTGTCACGAGTTAGAACTTTATCGGGATTGTACTTGATTGAGTGTGATGTCACAAACATTTGTGCGGATCTAGATTGTGTTAAGGAATACAATAGGTTAAGAAGAGAGTATGCGCCACATTTGCCTCAGTATCCTTTGTTTGAGAAACGTGTGGTAGGCCGGAAACGAAGAAATGAGAACAATACTGGGGAGGTTGTAGCAAAAAGACAAAAAGTCAATGAACCTAAAATTACAAGCAGAAACAAAAAGGATTCTGTTGAAGATGTTGTTGGTTTTCAGTTTGAAAACAGTTCTGGTGTCAACTGCTATGCTAATGTAGTGGTTAATGTTTTGTTTTCTCTAAAAAATGTAAAAGAAGAGATTGTGGTCAATTCTGATCAAAGATTTTGCAATTTGTTAAATTCTGTGTTAGAGAAATGTACCACTGATAGAAGAAACATAGAAAGTGTGTCTGAAATTCGAAATCTGTTAGACAGATGTTCAGGCCAAACACAATTCTCTCAAAATATTCAGCAAGATTGTCAGGAGTTTTTAATGTATATGCTTGATGTATTGCATGCTGAAGGTGTAGATGTAGATCAGCTGTTTGGGCTTTCTTATCAATGGCAGCATGACTGCGAGAACTGTATGGTATCAAGTACTACTAGTGTAGACTCAGAAAGATTTATATATTTAACTTTGCCAGACAGTAAATCAGTCTCCTTTAATAAGCTAGTAAAAGCAGCTGATCACAACATGGAGTGTAGCCAATGTAAATCTGAAATGATGTCCACATTATTTATACGAACATATGGCCAGTATGTCATTTTAATGTTCCAACGATGTAGGCCTGATGGAACAAAATTGACAACTTTAATTAAAATTTTTGTAGCTTCGCAGTTGTCAATATCAGGAAGGACTTTTGTAACTGCAGCAATTATATATCATGACGGCCCTTCAATAACATCAGGACATTACACAGCTTATTTAAAGTCTAGAAATGGCTGGTCATTCTGCAATGATTCTGTTTTAATTTTCAAAAAAAAATTGCCGTATGACCTTAAAAACTCTTACCTGGTGTTTTTAAAACCAACATTTTAGGGAAATAAGCTTGGGATGTGCTCTGTGGAATTTCAAGAAGTTCTAATGGCTCCTACACAATTTGGCCTTGAGGATAAGTGTAGTTCAGAGACATAACTTCTAACCATAGGACTGGACGTCATGGAGAAATACATGCACTTTCAATGAGTTCAGAAAAACTGTTTCTTTTTATAAGCTAATTGAAGCAGCCAATCAAAACATGGAGTAGAGGGAATGTAAGTCTGCAATGCTGTCTACTGTTTTACATTGCTTTGTGATTAAAAGTGATGTAGAGAATTAAATAATTGTAGTAGTCATAGAGGTAGTGTAAGTCTGCTTCATAGTAAGCAGTATCAGTGTCATAGGAAATGTAGAACATGACTGAGCAAGAAGGGGAAGATATTACTATTCCAGGATTGTGAAAATGATCTTCAACATTTTAATTCTGAAAGTTGCGGAAATGCCAAATGACGGGATTGGCTTACAAGAAATCCAAGAGTTATAAATGGCTCTGACCAGATTTGGCCTTGTGGAAAATTGTGGTAGAGAGCAAGAAGTCATTTATTGCATGTAATGTGTTTTTAAAAACGATGGAGATTTTCTTTCAGAAAGTGGCGGGCTGAAAGTAATAACAGCACAAAAGAATGTAAGCTGTTCATAGGACATTCTTGGACGTCATGAAAAGTAAGTTAACTTTAACGAGTTCTGAATTTTGATTTCTGATGTTGTATGGGTTTTTTAAACACAATCATTTTGATTGTGTTTTTTTTCCCCGCTGTTACATGATGAATACCTTCAAGTCACTGTTTTTAGTGAAATTTGATACATTCTGAGAACAGCAAAAATAAACCATTTAACATGTATAATTAATTCTGTACTGTTTGCATTTATGATGTATATGTAGAACTGTGTAGGAGACATGGAGAAGGTGAGGCTTCTGTAAGTGTCAAAGTTGTTGCATGCAGTGCTGCACTTCTGCGTATTCTTTCATATGCTAGACTACATCTGCACAATGAGATACCTAAGCAAAGGAAACACAAGTGATGTGATTGTGAAATGAGCAAAATAAATTGCACGTATTTCAATTACATCACCTGTGTTTCCTATCATTATGAATCACATTGTGCAGATCAAGTTTAGGTCTGTCCAGGGAAACATAGGAGATTTGGACTTTGTTGAAGAGTGCAGTGGACATGACTCACTTCATTGGTAGACCTTCACATGTATTATCTCCTCTGTACTCTTCAACAAGTGTAAATCTCATCTGCAACCCTGAGTAGGCCTCACCTGAAACAAACCTCTGGATAGTAGACATCTTATTGGCATCCTGAAGCAATTATTTAAAATTTTAGTGTCTTGCGACACTTTTCTGAAACAACAGCAATGCAAAAGATGCACCATGTTTTAAGATAGGCCTCACTTCATCTGCATCAAGATACTGTTAGTTTAAAATGTATATCTTTAGGACTGTGTAGGGGGCCTGGAGAAGCAGAAGCTTCTGTAAGTGTCAAAGTTGTTGAAAAACTGTTTGACCTTCAATCTTTTCCCTTGTCTTTTCTAATTTTTAAATACATTTTTTAATATTTTTCAAATGTTTGTTCTCTCTTTCACAGATTGAAAGTATAAAAACAAAAAGTGAGTAATTTAACGACAATTATAAGGTAAATATTTTGTACTGTTTTCGTTACATTTCTATCACATTTAACTACTATTAGTTCCACTGCTTCATTTCTTTAACCCTCAGTTTCCTGCCTTTGCTACTTCCCTCATTCCTTTCTCTATTACCTACTTACTCAACTCCTTCCACTCTTTTTCTCAGTCCCTCTCTTCTCATAGTTCCTCACTCTTGTTCACTCACTGCGTCTCTATTACTCTTAGTGTCTTTGACTGATCACTCTATCACTACTTGTTCATAATGCTTTCTCTGTGTAGTTGAAGCACACTAAGGGTAATATTATGAACACAGCCAATAAAATTATTGCTCTTTTTATTGGCAGAAAACTGGTGCAAAAGTGGTTTTAGTGGCAGTTTTCTGCCACAAAAGCAGCTTTAGCGACACATTTCTGTCAATAAAAGCTGCAAAACTTTTATTGCCTATGTTGATGATATGGCTCTATGTTAATTACATTTCTTTGCTGTTTCAATTAATCTTTTTCTATTATTTTTTGTTTTCTGTTTTCTATTTTTTCTCTCTGTTATTCCTCATTTTTTTATCTTATTTTGAACATTCACTCACATTCTCCAAGAAACTCTTCTTTGTTAATGTTATACTCTCTTTTTTTTTTCTTTCACTTCGTTATCTATTTTGTTTTTCACAATTATACCCTCTTCTGTCTTTTCTTCGGTAAATAGATCTATTAAACAGTATCTCTTCTTTACTCCCTATAGCTGTCTTTCTTTTAACATCACTCTCTGTTTCCTTTCCTTATACTTACACTTTTTTTTATTTTTTTTTATTTTTTGGTTAGCTCCCGGTCCGCGTACCGGGAAGCTAACCCGAAAGCGAACCAAAAGAAATAGAGCTTGCCAGAGTGCTAAACATTCTAGCAATTTTTTTGGAAAGGGAAGGTAGTTCTGAAAATAACTTTTTTTTAAATATTTTTGTTGTTTTATATATTTTTTTTATTTTTTATTTTTTTTTGTTTTTTTTGTATTTTTTGAACGATTTTATATTTTTTTTGGGTTTTTTTGGGGGGGGGAAACAACAAAAAACAGGCGTTGAAAAGGGCTCAACAGGAGCAAAAAAAAATTACTGGGGGCGGTTAGGGCAATCATGGTGTTCATACGCCAGGTTCAGTGCATTGATGCTCATGTTGCCACAAGCTAATAATGCACGACAGTGCATACATAAGTGGATCATGTGCCCAAAATTTTGTTGAATATTTGGCACAGTTTCCCGTGCCTCTTCTGGTGATAGAGAAACCGGTATTGTTAGTCTGGCCACAGGAGTTGGTCTGGGATTGTCGTGCATATCCCTTAATTCCGCCCGGCTGTAATTTAGGGGATGTTTCCTCGTCATGTGCCTGTGCATAGTGTGATTGCCAAAGCTATATTTTTTGTCCGTCCCTCTGGACAATTGTTCCTTGCATATCAGGCAGGTGACATACCTCGCGTTGACTTTTTTTTGCCCACGAGGTATTGAAAAAAACTGCCAGATGAAACTGGCTTTCTTTCTGGAAACCCGGGGCAACTCTTCTAAAAATTGTGGTTCTTCTCCCTCCTCATCCATTTCTTCCTCTTCCTCCTCAGTGTTGGTAAGGACCTGGGGAGGTGGTCCTTTCTTCCCATGAGGAGGTGGTGGTGGTGGTGGGGGTCCACCAGCTGAAGCTACCAATGAAGCCATTTTCCAAGAAGCAAAATAGGTCTTCCTCTCACAATGATGAAAGTCAGAGTGAGGAAAGAAGGAGGGGTTTTCATCATTTGGGAAAAAACAATACTTCTCAACCAATGAAAAGTGTTATTTTTAAGTCACCTGACCTAGCCTTCCATCATTATGAAACCAAAAGTGAAATGAACCAATGAAAAGTTTTATTAACAAGTCACATGACCTCTCACGCTCATGTTACGCGCTGCGGAACGCTCCCCGGTTAGCTTCCGGTTCGCTCCGCTTCGCGCCTCGGTACGCGCCCCGGGACACTTCCGGGTGCGCTAACGCGATACGTCACAAGACGCATTTCGCGCCAACGCGATACGTCGCGCTTTCGCGCCGCGGATCGCTTCCGGGGAGCTGCGTTTCGCGCCTCGGTCCGCGCCCCGGGGCACTTCCGGGTGCGCTAACGCAGTACGTCATAAGACGCATTACGCGGCAACGCGATACCGTCACTATGTTGATTTCTTACCGGTTCGCGGACCGGGTCGCGGAATCAAAGTGAGCTAACGGGAAGCTTCCCGGTTCGCGGACCGGGAGCGAAACAAAAAAAATATTAAAAAAATTATTAATAAACATATAAAATATATTTTTGGATTTAAAGAAGAATACATTTTACAGCTATAGATATTAGCTTTTAAAAAACCAATGAAATTCCCTGAAAAAACCATAGGTTATAGACCATATATAGTTAGGAATTAGCATTTACAAAACCTTGAAAATTCACTGAAAAAACCATAGGTTATAGACCATATATAGTTAGGAATTAGCATTTAAAAAACCTTATTTTACTCACACAAAACCATTGAAATTCCATATATAGTTAGTTGTACTAACTATATATCGCGCACCCGCAATCCACTGCTGATCATGTCACATATTACATCATTCATGACATGGTCAGTGACATCACTGATGACATCACTGATGACATCTCAAATGACATCACTGATGACATCACTGATGACATCTCAAATGACATCACTGATGACATCACTGATGACATCTCAAATGACATCACTGATGACATCACTGATAACATCTCAAATGACATCACTGATAACATCTCAAATGACATCACTGATGACATCTCATTTGAAATCAATGGTCACATCACTGATGATATCATTCATGTGACAATACAATGCATCTCCTCACACTTTAATATAACCTCTGTTACACCCAGTGTTAAATACAGAACATATTTTTTTAAACAATTGACACACCAATACTAGTTACTACATACGCACTCACTGATTCCTACGTCTACACACACATTCACTCATTCACCCATACAATCATTCATACATACAATCACTCATCTTTACAACACTATCATATGCACTCATACACCCTATACAGACACTCACACTCTGCCACTCATCCTTGGAGTTACTCACACACCTAGTCAGTCCTGTAAAGAATCAATCACACTTCCATTTTCTAATCTATACAGTTAAACATAGAGTACCTTACATTTTCAAACATATTCTAACACATACTTACTCTCTTATAAATCATTGATACAAGAATACATTGATCTGCACAGAGTCACACATCTCCCAGCCAGCCACACACACACTCAGTCTCCCATGCAAATATTTGGACAATCAATCAATAACCCATATAGTTACTCATATAGCTACTGATCAACACATGCAGCAGTTTACAGAATACCAGACATAATGATGCACAAATTAAGACAGTTTAGTCACTAACCTATGCATTCAGTGAGACACATTTAATCACTCACTCATACAGTCAGTCACGCACCTACTAAAACCTTCATTCAGACACTTATACATCCACTCATTTAGTTGTGATGTGATGTCATCAGTGATGTCATTTGAGATGTCATCAGTGATGTCATCAGTGATGTCATTTGAGATGTCATCAGTGATGTCATCAGTGATGTCACTGACCATGTCATGAATGATGTAATATGTGACATGATCAGCAGTGGATTGCGGGTGAGCGATATATAGTTAGTACAACTAACTATATATGGAATTTCAATGGTTTTGTGTGAGTAAAATAAAGTTTTTTAAATGCTAATTCCTAACTATATATGGTCTATAACCTATGGTTTTTTCAGTGAATTTTCAAGGTTTTGTAAATGCTAATTCCTAACTATATATGGTCTATAACCTATGGTTTTTTCAGTGAATATATATATATACATATATATATATATATATATATACATATATATATATATATTCACAGAAAAAACCATAGGTTATAGACCATATATAGTTAGGAATTAGCATTTACAAAACCTTGAAAATTCACTGAAAAAACCATAGGTTATAGACCATATATAGTTAGGAATTAGCATTTAGAAAACCTTATTTTACTCACACAAAACCATTGAAATTCCATATATAGTTAGTTGCACTAACTATATATCGCGCACCCGCAATCCACTGCTGATGATGTCACATATTACATCATTCATGACATGGTCAGTGACATCACTGATGACATCACTGATGACATCTCAAATGACAGCACTGATGACATCACTGATGACATCTCAAATGACATCACTGATGACATCATGACACACCAATACCAGTTACTACATACGCACTCACTGATTCCTACGTCTACACACACATTCACTCATTCACCCATACAATCACTCATACATACAGTCACTCATTATTACAACACTATCATATGCAATCATACACCTATGCAGACAGTCACACACTGCCACTCATCCATGGAGTTACTCACACACCAAGTCAGTCCTGTAAAGAATCAATCACACTTCCATTTCTTCATCTATACAGTTAAACACAGAACACCATACTTCAGTGACATCACTGATGACATCACTGATGACATCTCAAATGACATCACTGATGACATCTCAAATGACATCACTGATGACATCATGACACACCAATACCAGTTACTACATACGCACTCACTGATTCGTACGTCTACACACACATTCACTCATTCACCCATACAATTACTCATACATACAGTCAGTTATTATTAGAACACTATCATATGCACTCATACACCTAGTCAGTCCTGTGAAGAATCAATCACACTTCGATTTCCTCATCTATAGTTAAACACAGAACACCATACTTTTCACACATATACTAACACATACTTACTCTCTTATACAATCACTGATACAAGTACACATTGATATGCACAGAGTCACACACCTCCCAGCCAGCCACACACACACTCAGTCTTCCATACATCCACTCATTCTTCAATATGTAAAACGTATTTAAACTTTACAAAAACACACAGACACTAGATGATGTCATCAGTGATGTCATTTGATATGTCATCAGTGATGTCATCAGTGATGTCACTGACCATGTCATGAATGATGTAATATGTGACATCATCAGCAGTGGATTGCGGGTGCGCGATATATAGTTAGTGCAACTAACTATATATGGAATTTCAATGGTTTTGTGTGAGTAAAATAAGGTTTTCTAAATGCTAATTCCTAACTATATATGGTCTATAACCTATGGTTTTTTCAGTGAATTTTCAAGGTTTTGTAAATGCTAATTCCTAACTATATATGGTCTATAACCTATGGTTTTTTCTGTGAATTTCATTGGTTTTTTAACAGCTAATATCTGTAGCTGTAAAATGTATTCTTTAGGTAGTGCTTTTCTTCATGAGGTCTGGTCGCTTCCATACACATACAGATGTTTCAAAGATGATCAAGAAGTTTATCTGAATGGAGAGGAATGCACTGAGACGCCAGATCATTCACTAATGTGTAGGCACATACAGTTACACGGTTCATGCAACAAACACCGACCAAATATGGCTTGCGTGTTGCAAGGCACGCCAGTTCCTGCTATCATCCCCACGTTCAAGTTGTTGGAAAATGGTAGTTATTTGATGCTCAATAATGAAGATTGTTCTGAGTTAATTAAAAGTATTCCTTTTATCGTAACAGTAAGTGAACGGGTTATTTGCTGCAGAAATGTTCTATTTCCTCCCACACATGAACATAGGGAGTTTTCAATCTGGCCACAAATACCAACCTTGGGACACGTTTCAACGGCATGGCAAGAATAAGAGCTCTTTTGTCTCAGAGAGAGGTGGCCTTGAGTTCGGCCCGTGAAACTTTCGTACTTCACATAGCGAACACCCGTACAGAGGTGCACACCCTTTTAAATTAAGATTTGCCTTTCAATTTCAGCAACATGTTTCCGACTATCTTTAACGCATCCTCCACAAAGTCCCTGGCGCACTTTTTTAAAGTTGTTACCAGTGGTCTCGTGACTTCATTTGAGAAAATCTTTGGAGTCATCCCTGCTTCCTTTCATTCCATTTTCTCCATTCGTGGATTGGCATTTTTACTTGCATTACCAGCGGACGCTCTTGTGCTTTTTTACATTTTTAAATATGGATGTCCCTCCTATGCAACCTCACACCCTGCAGCTGCTGACACTGTTCCGCAATCGCATGCTAGAATATTATGGCACAATGCCGTTGGCGATATTAAGCACGGCATATGGATTATCTTTTCGATTCTCCTACTTCACCTGTGTCCAGCCTGTATTTCACTGCCTGACCTGTGATTTCGATTGGGCCATTGATTTGTGTCTCTGCGGACCGGTTTCTCCTGACGTCGACTTTAATCAGCTGATGACTCCTATCATTACTCACGAGTTGGTTTGTCCTGGCGAAAGGATTATGGCTGTGGCATTGATGCATGGACTACTTGGTCCCTGGAATTTACTGGCGGCAGCACAGTCTTTCTTGGAACAGAGCTTTCTTGAAAACCCACCGAGCTGTCCTCTGATGGTGATAGAGGATCCGGTGCTGGGAGAGCACGTATGTTCTTTTCCGCTTTTAAATTGGATGGCTGAACTGTTTTCGGATGAAGACGGTGACTTCCTATTGGAGGCTGTTGCAGCTTATTTTGCATACACAGTTATGTCATAGACCTTTTTCATGTTTGATATGCTGAGTACTAGCATTTCATTGACAATTCATTGACTTATTTGTCAAGTTTTTATTATTTACCTTGCCTATTGGCTTAAGACTCGATAAAGTACTTGGCTGTTTTATTTTTCTTTAGCATTAAATTTTCCTAGTTTTTAATGCTTTACCTTGCGGACCGTCCACATATAAACTTGCAATCTGCTCTCATGAGATGGCACTTCTATTATCTTATTCAGTTCGTTTCCGGATCATGGGGAGGTGTCATCTAGGTCCTGGATATCTTTACACCGTGTTAAGTTAGCATGGGCTCATTACCGGTTTAAACGCCATTTTTCCTTTTTTGCAACTTCTGCACAAGACACTTAGTTGTTGCTTTAGCTTTCCACCTAGTAGTTCATCGTGGTTTACATGAGAATAATATGTTATTGGTCTACTATCTGCTTTACTTGTTAAACTATATCTGTACAGCGAGTGCTAAAGTTTCAAGAACAACACGATACAGAATTGTTATGAGGTCTGATCTCCACGACTTCATACTCATAACATAAGTGCAACTTCTGCCAATTCTGGGCATGAGGCGGGTTTTATATTGCTTTGCCGAACACACATACACAACAGTTGATGCGGTTCACATGAAGAGAGAGCTGGTGTATGCTGATGTGATTCCTTCAAATCTAAGACACTAAAGTATGGGCACGCCCTAAACCAACACAAAGAGACCTTCTTAGCAAATAATATAATATGTGTATTAGGGAGGTTGAGATATAAGCAGCCGCGGGCCGTGGAGGGAGTTACGATGGGGCAGGGAGGCGGGGAGGGGGAGAAGCAGGGTGGAGCCCTCTCTACCTTGCCCCTCCCCCTCCCCGCCTCCCTGCCCCACCGTAACTCCCTCCACGGCCCGCGGCTGCTTATAAGTGTTGCTAACTCTTATTCATTTACAGCATGTTAACATACTGTCACCATTCGCTTTTTATGTACTAGTAACTATGCTGGTAATTTTGCTACTGATAATATGTGTACTTGTATTCTCCACCCTGCTTCTCCCCCTCCCCGCCTCCCTGCCTCACCGTAACTCCCTCCACGGCCCGCGGCTGCTTATAAGTGTTGCTAACTCTTATTCATTTACAGCATGTTAACATACTATCACCATTCACTTTTTATGTACTAGTAACTATGCTGGTAATTTTGCTACTGATAATATGTGTACTTTTATTATCTAAGGTACTACGCCTGAGAAGACGGCATTAGTAAATAAACATTTCAAATACACATCTGTTCTTCTTAACTCCATGTTCTGGTTTCTAAGAAATCTATAACGACCGACTGTTCATGAGTTCCACGTATCCTGAGGTACTATAAGTTCATATTCTGGATTGTCTAAACATTGAGAGTTTGTTATATCCAATGTGACACTGTACCTAGCTTGCTAAGGAGTTTTTGATTACTAACGTGAGTTTTGGGACACCCTAATTCGCCGAGGTTCCAATCCTCTGTCCACAGTTCTGTGTGAGAACAGAAACCCTGCGACAGGGGCACCCCCGACCCTTGCTGGAGCTTCATCACACTTGCGATACAACTCCAGCAATGCATTCGCCGAGGTTCCAATCCTCTGCCCACAGTTCTGTGTGAGAACAGAAACCCTGCGACAGGGGCACCCCCGACCCTTGCTGGAGCTTCATCACACTTGCGATACAACTCCAGCAATGCGCCACCTTTACGGCACAGATACATCACGCATCTGTGCTGTTTTTGCCCCATGATGCGCCGCATTGTAAATGCAGCACACCATAGGTGACGGAACAGCGGCACAGAATGACTAACACATCCCTGGTGATGCGCCAGTCATCATAAATGTATCCCTATGCTTCTTATCTTGTTAGAGATGAACCGCCATATGTATCATCAAAGTTTTTTGCATTTCCTAAATAGCGAACTTTAAGGAATAAATAGCGATTCTTTACCATTCCTAGTTTGCGATGAGCTATTTGCTAATTAGCCGAATGTAGCCCAATGAAGCCCAATGTAGCCCAATGTAGCCGAAAGATGGCCGCCAGACACACAAAAAAACAAATGTAGCCCAAATATCAGCCAGATGTAGCCCAACTATAGCCCAGTGACAGAATGACCAATCAGCTTCGCAAACCTCCATTACGCGAAGCGGAGCGCTGTTACAGATATATATCTTTTTTTGAACGTTAATTTCTCAAAATCCACTGGAGCACATATATTGAGACCTAGCAAAGGCACATCGGGCTACCAGTCCCTAATATTTTGCCAAGTTTCGTGCAAATCCATTCAGCCGTTCGATTATTATTATTATTATTTTTTTTTGCCCCGCGGGGCCCTTTTAAAACCTCCACATCAAACCTAGGGGGTCAGCGAGGATCTACTATGCCCCCTTATAGTTATTTCCCCCTTTGTTTTGACCTCCTCTTGTCTCTCGATCCTACCGAGAGACAAGATGGCGGCCGCTACGGACTGTTTGGAATGTTGACAGACGCCGGAGAACCAATCAGCTTCGCTTCACAAAGCTCCGTTGCGCGAAAAGTCCGCGAACCAGAGCGCTGCCCGGTCCGCTGTTACAGATATATATCTTTTTTTAAACGTTAATTTCTCAAAATCCACTGGAGCACATATATTGAGACCTACAAAAGGCACATCGGGCTACCAGTCCCTACAATTTTGCCAAGTTTCGTGCAAATCCATTCAGCCGTTCGGGCTAAAAGTGAGGCCAACCGCCCTATGGAAATTAACATGGGAAAAATGCGTTTTGGGACCCCCCTTTTTTCTCGGCCCCCCCTTGACGAACCCCCCCAAAATTTTCAGGGGCTGCTCAGAAACAAAATGTGCCATTTTCCTGAAAATTTCAGCCAATTCCGTCCACAAACGCCAAAGTTATTAGACATAGAATTTTCAAAAAACCCATAGAGAAAAAATCCTAACTATATATACCTACTGGCGACCGCCAGTAGGTAATATATATATATATATATTACCTACTGGCGGTCGCCAGTAGGTATATATAGTTAGGATTTTTTCTCTATGGGATTTTTGAAAATTCTATGTCTAATAACTTTGGCGTTTGTGGACGGAATTGGCTGAAATTTTCAGGAAAATGGAATATTTTGTTTCTGAGCAGCCCCTGGAAATTTGGGGGGGGGTTCGTCAAGGGGGGCCGAGAAAAAAGGGGGGTCCCAAAACGTGTTTTTAACATTGAGTTTTCCATAGGGCGGTTGGCCTCACTTTTAGCCCGAACGGCTGAATGGATTTGCACGAAACTTGGCAAAATTGTAGGGACTGGTAGCCCGATGTGCCTTTGCTAGGTCTCAATATATGTTCTCCAGTGGATTTTGAGAAATTAACGTTCAAAAAAAGATATATATCTGTAACAGCGGACCGGGCAGCGTTCCAGTTCGCGTACTTTTCGCGGTACGGAGCTTTGTGAAGCGAAGCTGATTGGTTCTCCGGCGTCTGTAAACATTCCAAACAGTCCGTAGCGGCCGCCATCTTGTCTCTCGGTAGGATCGAGAGACAAGAGGAGGCCAAAGCGAACGGGCAAATGACCATAAGGGGGCATAGTAGATCCTCGCTGACCCCCTAGGTTTTATGTGGAGTTTTTAAAAGGGCCCTGCAGGGCAAAAAAAATAAATAATAATAATAATCGAACGGCTGAATGGATTTGCACGAAACTTGGCAAAATATTAGGGACTGGTAGCCCGATGTGCCTTTGCTAGGTTTCAATATATGTGCTCCAGTGGATTTTGAGAAATTAACGTTCAAAAAAAGATATATATCTGTAACAGCGCTCCGCTTCGCGTACTTTTCGCGTTACGGAGCTTTGCGAAGCTGATTGGTTCTCCGGCGTCTGTAAACATTCCAAAGAGTCCGTAGCGGCCGCCATCTTGTCTCTCGGTAGGATCGAGAGACAAGAGGAGGCCAAAGCGAAGGGGCAAATGACCATAACGGGGCATAGTAGATCCTCCCTGACCTCTTAGGTTTGATGTACCATTTTGCCAAGTTTGGTGTAATTCCGTTCAGCCATTCAGGCTGTAGACGTATCTAAATGTCCTATGGAAAATTGCATGGGGAAAACACATTTGAAAGTGTTGAAATTTAGAACCAATTAAAATGTTACTTTGGTTTTGTATTTGTGTGTGATGAAAGTTAATTGGTTATGTATATATCTAAAATGAGAGGAAACCACAGCCATTTTGTGATACTACTGTCTGAGGTACATTTGTGAGGAATTTTTGGTGGTCAATTTCTGGTGTTTGATTTACACAGTACTAACACTTCTACTTTTAAAAAGGTGAGTTGTTAATTTGTAAGGGGAACTATGTTGTACACTTGAAGATAATTTGAAAAATGTTTTCTGTTATTTATTTACAGTCCTTCTGTTATACTAAATACTTGATAAAGTTAGTTTTATATTATGTATTACTAAAAACGATAAATGAAAGTGATTATTTTTTTCTGCAATTTACAGCAAGCAATTTCAAAATAAAATGGCTCACAATGAAGAGACCGTGGCAATTTCTTTTGAATTATCCACTACATTTATTGAAATTGACAGCACCAATAATGAAATATTCTCACAAGGAGGAGATGACTTGAATGATTTTTTTGATCAATCTCTTGATGGCGAATTTATCGAATGTTTGGAGACCATAGAGTTACAAGAATCATCATTGCAGACTTTTCATGAGGAGATTCCAGATGAGATGATTGAAGAGGAAATTCCTGATGAGGACATGTTACTAGTTCTTTCAAATTTTGAAAATTCAGAAGAATAAATTTATATTTAGAAATACAAAAATTGTTTGAGACATTATTCATTTTTATTTTTAATTTATGAGGTTGTAGCGAAGTGATTGTAGTATAAAATGAGACTTATAGTATAGAGTGCAACATTTTTATGTTACATGGTAAGTTTACTCATATTTACTTCCCTTCTCCCACTATATTATCTCCAATGTGTATTTGACATCTCTTCTTCATCTCCGGCCTCCTTTCTCTCACTGTCTGTCTCTGATGCATCTTATCGCTGCCATTTTGTGTAATTACAGAAGAGAGTAAAATAAAATAGTTCAGAACGTGAAAAGGGGGCAAAGTAGAGTACCCCTCACCCCCTAGGCCTTCTCAGGCGGTCCCAAAAGGATCAGTTTCTGCTTTCCTGAGAGATTATGGTATGAGTTCCATATACCACAATAACTTGCATTACAACATGCAAGATGTCTATCTCCTATTACCAACTTTTGGAGATATTCGCGCTAAGCGCGAATATCTCCAAAAACTAACACCTGCCCTGAGCAGTTCTTAGCCATGTTATCCAATGGGAGGTGGATAACATGGCTAAGAGCATTAGCTCGGTAATGCATGAATATCGCTGACTTTTTAGCGATATTCATGCATTGCGGGCGTTTTTTATCGCATTTGCGATAAACCTTGATAATAGCAAGGTTTATCTTCGATAATTTCTGACGATGCTTAGCGGTAAAAAAATTTGTTGCTAAGCATCGTTAGCGATAAATATCGCATAACTTTGGCAATATGCACCAACGTCTGTTAACGTTCGATTCGAAGGAAATGAGGAAGTGTTGAAAAACATTGTCTGCGCCATCTTGCCTTTTTTGAAATGCCACACTTTTGTTGTGCACGGCAGCCATTTTAGATGCCTTGACCAGACCCACTCTCTGCACGCTGTCGATTCGTAGCATGGCTCCCCACCCTCGCAAGCATCTTCCCCAGGCACTGGTCTCCCCCGCTCTCTGTCTTATGCATGGGCAATAAACCTCCCCCCATCTGCGCTGCTCTTCCCTGAGAATCACACTCTGTGCCCGACAGACACCTCCCTTTCGCCCTATTCACTACCGCACCCTCTGACACTCCTCTTCCTCTGTGTCCGATTGTCCAGGCCGGTCCTAGGCTATCAGCTAGCCCTGCAGATGTAGTTTATGGCCCCAGCTGTAAAGAATCACCCCTCTTCAAAGGAGTTGTAGTAGATCAAGGCCACACCCGATGAGATCCGTCACACCACACGTGTTCCTACTATCTGAAAACCATCCTGTATTGTGATTGGGGAGGGGACCGAGCCTGAAGCGGAAGATTCCAGGGATGACTCTTTGTACATCAAAGTTTTTACAATTATGTGTCACATTAAAAATATATAGCACTCCAACAAAGTAGTAGGAATATAAAACTTTAATAACTTATAAATATATACAACAAAACAAATACAGTAAAAACATTTAAACAACGAAGAGACCGTGGCAATTTCTTTTGAATTATCCACTACATTTATTGAAATTGACAGCACCAATAATGAAATATTCTCACAAGGAGGAGATGACTTGAATGATTTTTTTGATCAATCTCTTGATGGCGAATTTATCGAATGTTTGGAGACCATAGAGTTACAAGAATCATCATTGCAGACTTTTCATGAGGAAATTCCTGATGAGATGATTGAAGAGGAAATTCCTGATGAGGACATGTTATTAGTTCTTTCAAATTATGAAAATTCAGAAGATGTTGCCTGGGTGCCGCACTGATTTGGGTATCCGGCGTGGGGCGTCCCGGGGGGTGGGTTGTCAGTAGCGGTCTATTGTGCGAATAGTTCCAAGGCAGCAGAACGCGGTGAAATCTGGATGTCACGAAGGTGATGTCTAGTAAGTTGTGCCCAGCAAATAACGGCGTGGGGCGCCGCGGGGGGGGGGGGGAGGCAGTCCAAAGTTCCGTTAAAAGGGCAAAGGAAAGGATCGGTGGTCTGAACCATCAGTCAAAAAGGGGAGGGGGTGCAACAATTTTTCCTACCGGGTCACACTGTGCTTTCACCGGAACTGAGGTCTGCAGGATTCTAGTCATTCAAACTGAGGCTGGCGCCAGCATGGGAGCGCCGACGTCCCGCGGCTACAGTTTCGTCACTCCACGGGCGATCATGGCAGTCATTCCCCATCGGGGGTGTCTGCGGGGGTCGGGGACTCCCGCGGCTCCTCTAGAATCTTCAAGGTCGTGGAGGACTACGGTGGTGGAGTCAACCAGTGACCGGGCCATTTCTTTATGCTGGGCCCGCTCTTGCCAGGTCGACCGCCATTTTGAGAGTTCGGTAGCTACTGGCGATCGCGGGGTCAAATGAGCGGACGGGCTCCACCCTGCCGGGCGAGACGTTGCAGCATCGCCACAGTGGAAGAACCCTTTTCCGGGCGCCTGGAGCGCTGGGGGTGCAGCTGGGAAGCCTCCACCTGGGGAGGCGGGAGAGGCCTGTTCGCACCGTCTCTCCCTCCCAGTGCACCCCACGGCGTCTCGCTTGACATTTGTTATGGCCGGACCAGGCGATGAGGACGAGAGGGGGGGGGGGTCGGAGGCATGTGCAAGACATCCCCCCCCCAGGGTTGTTGCAGCAATTATTCAAGAAAGAAGAAATGTCCCGTCTGTCTTTGGGCCGGACCTCCGGTGGATGGCGGCCGGACGCCCTTTGCTCTGGCCCCATGAACGGGTTCCTTGGCTCATCGGCTGCAGCCGGATCCCGTCGGCCCCAGCCCCCGGCCGTTGGTGGCCGGACCGGGAGAGAGTGTGGAGGGACAACCTGCAACTCTCAAGGGCCACCGCGGCCGGACTGGGAGAGAGAGGGGAGGGTCGAGGACACGGACATTCCCCCCCCCCTAAAACTCTCCAGTGTTGTCAATCCCCCTGGCCGGGTCCCGCTGGCCTCGGCCTCTCCTCCGGCTACACCCTACGTGATGATCTCCTGGCCGAGGCGTGGCAGCAGGACCCGTCCTATATGTGTTGCTTGTGGCTGGGCGTAGCCGAAAACCTGTTGCCCTGTGGAAGTTTCTAGAATGGGGCGGATGTCTGCTGACTTCTATCTTTCCCAGTTTGCCGTTATTTGGCCGTGGCAGGCGGTGGGACAGACACGTTTTGGGGCAGTGAGGGGCGATGTTTTCATGTTTCTTATTACGGGCTTACTTCTAACGTTTCTTGTTTCTAGGACAATAATAGGTTTTATCATTACGTATTGTTATCGTTTCTTTGTTTGTTATTTAATAAAAAGTTCATCAGTGGCCTACTGATTTTCGTTTTCCTATTCTTTTCTTTCCAGGTTGTTTCATGCTAAAGTTTCTGTTAACAGGATACAGTGATCACTTCGTTATTATTGCATATGTCCTTTTCACTAGGGGTGCTCTCTGGTCGGGCCAGATGACCTATCTCTAGTAAATGGTCCGGGTGAAACAGGTGCATCAATCAGTGGGGAGTAGATAGGCATGACAGATTACAACGGGGGAGAAAGGTCCGCATTACGTACCCTTTCACTACTTGCAAAGATTTTCCTACGTTTATTTGCAAACAGGGAATACCTCCAAAAAGAACCAATTCCCAAACAGTCAATGTTCGGACAATCAATCAATCAATGAGGAATGAAATAGGTACGACGTGTTAAAGGCTTGCGTTACCTACCCTTCACTATCTGCAAAGGGAGAGAGAATATTACTATTCTTCCTCGTTTGCAGGCAGAGAAGATCCTTAAGAGAACCAACTTCGAACAATTCAATGCTCGATTCAAACAATCAACAAGGGGTACTGTGAACACAAATGAACGCCGCTTATGTACATACACATTGCTATTTTCAACAGGTTGTTCCTAATGTTTCTATTTTAGCGAGGTCAAAAAGAGATCCCATTAGTGGCCTACTGATTTTGCTCGATTCCTTTTGTTTTTTTACACGATTTTTCGCTATCTGCAAAGACTAAACAGAGTATTGCGACTCTGTGCTTGTTTGTAAATAGAGAATGAACCAAAGAGAACAATCAATCAAATGGAGAGAGAAGCAGGCACGACGGATTACAACGGGGGCAAAGGCCTGCGTTAACTACCCTTCACTATCTGCAAAGAGAGAGTACTCCTAATAGAAATGAGGGGTGGGGGGCAGCATTCAAAGCAGATCAGTGTGCATAAACACGAAAATGTTTTTACTTACCACGTACTTGACATTCGACAGCTTATGATATTTGCTATTAAAAAACCATTGAAATTCACTGAAAAAACCATAGGTTATAGACCATATATAGTTAGGAATTAGCATTTACAAAACCTTGAAAATTCACTGAAAAAACCATAGGTTATAGACCATATATAGTTAGGAATTAGCATTTACAAAACCTTGAAAATTCACTGAAAAAACCATAGGTTATAGACCATATATCGTTAGGAATTAGCATTTAAAAAACCTTATTTTACTCACACAAAACCATTGAAATTCCATATATAGTTAGTTGCACTAACTATATATCGCGCACCCGCAATCCACTGCTGATGATGTCACATATTACATCATTCATGACATGGTCAGTGACATCACTGATGACATCACTGATGACATCTCAAATGACATCACTGATGACATCACTGATGACATCTGATTTGGCATCAATGACCACATCACTGATGATATCATTCATGTGACAATACAATGCATCTCCTCACATTTTAATATAACCTCTGTTTCACCCAGTGTTAAATACAGAATATAATTTTTGAAACCATTGACACACCAATACTAGTTACTACATACGCACTCACTGATTCCTACGTCTACACACACCTTCACTCATTCACCCATACAATCATTCATACATACAATCACTCATCTTTACAACACTATCATATGCACTCATACACCTATACAGACACTCACAGTCTGCCACTCATCCATGGAGTTACTCACACACCTAGTCAGTCCTGTAAAGAATCAATGACACTTCCATTTTCTTGTCTATACAGTTAAACATAGAGCACCTTACATTTTCAAACATATACTAACACATACTTACCTTGTTATACAATCATTGATACAAGTACACATTGATCTGCACAGAGTCACACACCTCCCAGCCAGCCACACACACACTCAGTCTCCCATACAAATACTTGGACAATCAATCAGTAACCCATATAGTTAATCATATAGCTACTGATCAACACATGCAGCAGTTTACAGAATAACAGACATAATGATGCACAAATTAAGACACTTTAGTCACTAACCCATGCACTCAGTGAGACACATTTAATCACTCACTCATACATTCAGTCATGCACCTACTAAATCCTTTGTCCAGACACTTATACTTCCACTCATTCTTCAATATGTAAGACACATTTTAACTTTACAGAAACATACAGTCACTGGATGTTGTCATCAGTGATGTCATCAGTGATGTAATTGGAGATGTCATCAGTGATGTCATCAGTGATGTCACTGACCATGTCATGAATGATGTAATATGTGACATCATCAGCAGTGGATTGCGGGTGCGCGATATATAGTTAGTGCAACTAACTATATATGGAATTTCAATGGTTTTGTGTGAGTAAAATAAGGTTTTTTAAATGCTAATTCCTAACGATATATGGTCTATAACCTATGGTTTTTTCAGTGAATTTTCAAGGTTTTGTAAATGCTAATTCCTAACTATATATGGTCTATAACCTATGGTTTTTTCAGTGAATATATATATATATATATATATATATATATATATATATATATATATATATATATATATATATATATATATATATATATATATATATATATATATATATATATATATATATATATATATATATACGAAACAGGACACGCCGTCCCCGCACTTCATCGCTTCAGCTGGCGAACAGAGACAACACAAATCCCAAATTCAGGCACTGGTAAGTTGTTTATTGACAGAGCTACAATCTGACGCGTTTCGGGTGGTTGCCCTTGCTCACAGATAGCCAGATTCGGCCCGCCATTTTAAAAAAAATGTTTGGTGCACACCACGTGTTAGAATGAATAAACATAGAAAAAATAATATGGACAAAATGCCTGTGAAATAACATCGGTCAGTCTGTTTTCCCAATAGTTATGAAACCTGATATAGTGGATAAACAAATCTTGCACAAATAGCAGAGAAATGCTTGAATGCAAAAAATCATGTGATGGCCTGCATTGTAAATAGGGACAACCAATAAAAAGTTCACCATCAAATACCTGTATGAATACAAACGATATGGGCATAGTATATAAAGTGCTGGCTGATATTGTAAACAAATGAGCGAACAAAGCTCAAATCTTTGTACAAATACTGCTAATAAATATGTGCAAATGACAGCAAACATTCATCATGATATGTGCAAATAACGCTTTTTATATGTCCATGTGCAAACATCGCAGTAATATATTGTGCAAGTCATTCAAAATCTGTAAACATATACGTCAAATCCACAGGTGTGTGCAAAAAACGCATATTTTATCGTCCAATGTAGAGCCATGTGCAAATATCGCCTGTCTAGTCAACCAGTCACAAAATTATTCATATAAATGTTCACTGAAAAAAACATACGTTTTAGGACTGTTATAGTTATCTCGTACAAAACCATTGAAATTCCTCTGATATAGTTAGTTCTGCTAATCACGCCCCCACAATGCACTGCTGATGATGTCACCTATTACATCATTCATGACATGGTCAGTGACATCATTGATGACATCACTGATGATATCTCAAATGACATCACTGATGTTCCAGTGAATGTTGTTTTTTTTATTTTTAAATATGTATTATATATAGCAATCTGCATTGAACAATAAGTGTCTGCATTGACTGTTTAAGTGAGTAATTAAAGTGTCTTATACATCGGTTAGTGACTAAACTGTGTGAATGTCTGTATCACTCTGTCTGTTGTTGTGTAAGGTGCTGCATAAGTTGGTCACTAGCTACATGAAAGTCTATATTAGTTATTGATTAGTTGGCTGAGTATTTGTATTGGAGACTGAATGTGTGTGTGGATGGGTGGGGGTATGTGACTGTGCAAAGATGTGTGAGTAGTTGATGCACTAGGTGTATGAGGTTAAGAGTGCACATGGAAACAGTTGTTTGAGTGAGTGAGTGTTTTTGGGTGTGTTGATGAGCAAATATTTCTCTCAGTGGTATATCTCCAACGAAGTAGAAAAATAAAAGGCAGTCTATGTGACAGTTGTTGTATATAAATAACTATACATAAGAGTCAGTGATTGTGTGAGTGACTGTATGGATGAGTGTATACTTGTAATAGTGATTTTAAAAGACTCTAAGTATGACTTACTATTTGTATGAATAAATGAGGTGGTGTTTGCATAAATGTGTAGCTGAGTAAATGTAAATGTGATCGATTGTTTGCATAAGTGAGTAGGATGACTGCATAGCTGACTAGTATGTGTACTGGTGTGTCAATGTCGATATAGGTGTATAAGTGTATGATCAGTGACTACATGTATTAGTGATTCCATAGGTGAGTGAGTAGGTGTAAGAGTAGACATAGAAATCAGTGAGTGAGTTTTTAGAAACTGGTATTGATGTGTCAATAGTTTCAAAAATGGTACTTTGTATTTTACAGTGAGTGATCAAACGTTATACTAGTGTGTGACGAGGTGTATCAGATTGTCACGTGGATGATGTCATCAGTGATGTCATCAGTGATGTCATTTGAGATGTCATCAGTGATGTCATCAGTGATGTCACTGACCATGTCATGAATGATGTAATATGTGACATCATCAGCAGTGCATTGCGGGCGCGTGAGTTATAGTTAGCAGAACTAACTATAACGGAGGAATTTCAATGGTTTTGTACGAGTGAAATGTCCAGCTAACTATAACAGTCCTGAAACCTATGTTTTTGTCGGTGAATTTGTAAGGTTTTTTAAATGCTAAATCCTCACTATAACTTGTCTGAAACCTATGGTTTTTCCAGTGAATTTAAAGGGTTTTTTAAATTATAATTTTTAAATTTAACAATAGTTATATGTATTTTTTGGAACTGATTTTCTATAGTTTAAAAAAAAATTGAAATAATATTATATATTTTTAATATAAAATGGTAAAAAAACTTTTTTTTAAATATTCAAACTGAAATATTGTTTATTTTTGTATTTTGTATTTTATTTTAATATATTTATATTATTTTCTTTATTATTATTTTTTCCAATTTATTTTGGAGTCGCGCACCCAAAGCGTACCCATCACGATTGGTGCGTGGATTCTAGGCACAATTTTAGAAATGTTCTGAAGGATCCACATACGGTGTGCGACAAGTGCGTATTTTCAGTGATGTGCGCGATTGCTATGCGACAACTCCTGCTCCCATGTATTCGCAGCACATGCGAATTACTGTACACAACGCTTGCTCGGTGACGAGTTCCGCGTGACGTCATATACGTGTTGGGCGCGGTGGGTACGCGACTCCCGCAAATTTATTTAAGTCTAAAATGATTTATATACATATGTATTTAATATACATATTAGGACAAGAGATTATCTAAGGTATTCATAAAAATAATATATTTTTACTTGTAGTAAACTCATATTACTTTTAAGTGTACTTTCGCGAAGTCACGTAGGGTGTGTGCTGAGTGTGTGCACGGACCACAGATCCCATGTGACCTGAAAAAAAAGATTTGATTGGTTCACAACTTTTCCCATTGTAACTGTTGAAGGACCCCACCCATGTCAATCATTCTTTTTGGAGCATCTTTGCAGAGACATCTGTGTGCTTACAAGAACCTTTACTTCCTCATTTTTTTTGGTGCTTTAAAAAAAAAATAGAAGAACATGGCTTCAGGACAGCAACAGCAGGAGGAGGAACATTCTTCAATAGCAAATTGTTCAGAAAAAAAAAAATATATATATAAAAGAAAAAAAAAGTTCAGAACTAACTTATCTGGTTAAAGAAAGAACTATATTTGTATGATAATGTGTGAAAGTTTGGTTGAATATATGTGTAGAGCATGAATGACTGAATAATTGTATTAGAAGTGTATGTTGAATTTATAAGTGAAGATTTATGAGGAAGTAGTGCAGCTTTACAGTGCAAGCTCTTTAACTGCATTGCGCTGTGGCACTTCCGAAGCACAGAGATGTGACATATGTACATAAATATGTTGCAACTCTATGCTCCCCTCTGCACTGCTGCACAAACTGCAGAAATGCAGTGATACAGGTACCCTTGCACCATGGTGCAAGGACGTCTGTGTCGTGGGGAGATTGTTTTTGTGCAGGAATTTACACCTTCCTGCACATAAACAATCAGTAAAGGCATTTTCCTCTTTCAATGTAGGTTGTGAAATGCAGCATGCATTGAAAGAGGAAAACATGAGGAGAAATGAAAACAATTCTCCTTGTTGTACCTCGCTACACCAACTCTAGGATGGCGCATCATTCACACGCATCTCCAGATTTACAATTTCTCATAAATCTGGAGATGTGTCTTGTTCTATTAGTGTTGCGTGGGAACACCCACAGCAACACCTATGGAACGCCCTTACAATGCAAAGTGCTGTGTATGAAGGGAGTCATATTTACAAGGAGAAGAAAAGCTACGCAGGGTGGCTTTTCCTCTCCTTGTAAATATGAAGGAGTGTCTGGCGCCATCACTACATTACAAAAAGTGACATACTGGTGGTGCAGGGTGATTGTAAATCTGCCCTATAAGTTCTTAGGTATTGGCAGACTGATACAATAAGAACATAGTGCTGGTTGGGTGATTGAATAATTGCATAAGAGAAACAGGAGGTATCCTATGCTGCATGGGTACTACTTCAGTATTTAATAAAATGGATCAATAGTATGTATCTAATTAGAGATTTGAAGGAAATATACACATTATATTGTAAGTGTACTTGTGTTTGTGACCAAGTCATTTTATAAGAATACCACTAGTAACTGGAATGATGACAGTGCTTCAAACAGAGAAAATAATTAATTTATAAGTGCTTACGTATTGGTGGAGTGATAGGATAAGTAGATACAGGTAGATAAGCGATTAAAGAAGTGCATAGGATAGACTGGATGATTCCTACACTATATACGTACTAACTGGGTATTTAGAAGAGTGTATAGATAATATCTAGCTAGTTAGAGATCTGTTTGAATAGTGCACAAAATATTATAGCTGTACTTGTGTTAGTAGCTAGGCCATTCCACAAGTTCATGACTAGTAACTAGAATAATTACAGTATTGCAATCACAGAGATATCTCTCCAAAGATGCTCCATCAAGAATGATTGAACTGGGTGTGGTTCTTCAATAGTTACAATGGGAAATGCTATGAACCAATCAAATCTTTTTCTTTCAGGTCACATGGGATCCTATAACAGAGGTATTCCAACATTGCATAGGTATTAACTGGGTATTTAGAAGAGTGTATTAATAGTATGTAGCTTGTTCCAGTTCTGCATGCATAGTATATAAATAAATTCACCTGTACTAGGGTTAGTGGCTAGGCCAATCCTTAAGTATATGACTAATAACTAGAATAACTTCAGTACTGCAAAGAGAGTGCAAGATACATTTATAATTGCTCAGGTATTGGCAAAATGATAGGATACATTCATAGTGCTGAATGGGTAAAGGGACAAGTGCATTGGACAGACAGAAGGTTTCCTAGACTGCATAGTTACTAAATGAGTATTTAAAAGAGTGTATCAATTCTCTGTTGCTGATTAGAAGTCTGCATAAATACTGCACAGAATATTGTAGCTATACTAGTTTTTCTTAGTAGGCAATTCCTCTGGTACTTGACTAGTTAATAAAATAATTTCACTGTTGTAAAGAGAATACATGCTTCCAGTAAGCGCCACTGCTCTGCGTTGCAGAGAGGTGGTCTAGGCCATGCCCCTTTTTACATCTCTCTGAAACGCAGCTCTGTGGTGCTTACTGGACATACCTAGTGGGCTAGTTGGACCCTAGGGACCTCCCAACATAAAAAGGCTATAGGGCGTGTTTACACAGTGGTGAAGTGAGGGGATGGGGCCTTATGTGACATGTGCAAACACACCCTGTGGCGTGTTTTAAGTTGCATAATTAAGTCCGCTTTAATCCTGAAAGTCCCTAGGTCCAATTAGCCCACCATGTACCTCTAGTAAGCACCACAGAGCTGCGTTGCAGAGAGGTGGTCCAAGGCCATGCCCCATTTTACACCTCTCTGCAATGTAACTCTGTGGTACTTACTCGAAATACCTGGTGGGTTAGTTGGACCACCGGGACGCTGAGGATTCAAGGGGAATTTAACCCCCTACTCAAAATGCCCACAGGGCTTGTTTGCACACATGCCACCTCAGCCCCCCCTCCCTTCACCAGTGTGCAAACACACCCCATGGCATGTTTTAATAAGTAGTTTTAATCCCTCTGCCCTATTATGTACTATGGGCTTACAGAGGAGGTCATGCTAATCACAGGGGTACCGCAACTCATAGTGTTCCCTGGTGTATGTAGGTGTTTTCACTATATTTTAGGTGTCTTTTAGCATACCACTGGCTTTAGGCTTTGTTAGTCAGAGTGGAATAAAGATAAGGATTTCTAGACTGTATAGGTACTAACTGAGTATTTAAAAGACTGTATCAATACTTTGTAGCTGATTAGAGGTCTGCATATATAGTGCTCCGAATATTGTAGCTGTACTCGTTTTTCTGATTAGGTCATTCCTTAGGTTCTTGATTAGTTACTAGAATAATGTCACTGTTGTAAAGAGAATACATGCTGAATTTATAAGTGCTTAGGTTTTGGCAGACTGATAGGATACATAGATAGTGCTGGATGGGTAATTGAAGAAATTCATGGGATAGACAGGAAGATTCCTAGATTGCATAGGTACTACTTTAGTAGTTGATTAGAGGTTTTTATATAAATATTGCAGAGCTGAATGTAGTAGTGCATTGATAGTGTTTGCATTACTTAATCTTACCTTGACAGTAGTACATATCAAAAAATGCTTAACAATTTTTTACTTGTTTTTTACAATTTAAATTTCTGAAAATGTTTTACTTTACAATTAGAATCTGTGAAAGTGAAGAAAAAATAGAGGTATATTATATAATATTATACATTTTACAACACAACATAATTTTAGCATTATATGTAAATGTAAATGTATGTAAATGTAAATGTATTGGACTTGTAAAGCGCACGGCTGCCTGTAAGCGTCCCGGCGCTTGCTTAGGGAACCCGTCCTGGTATTCCCCTGTGAGAAACCCCGGCAGGGTGTCCACAAGCTGAAAGCCAGGCATCCCGCCGCGAGGGGCCGTAGTGGAGATTAAGCAAGCTATTGCCCAGAGTCGCAGAGTGTGACCCTGTGAGTTGAGTAGGCACCAGAGCGAGAATTGTCGAGTCCGTGGAATTTTGAGCCCGAGACCCGCAGAGGTGGGGAATCGAACCCTGGTCCACGGTTGATCTCAGCTTCCGGGTCTGCCGCCTCTAACCACTGAGCCACGCTTCTCCACGAGAAATTATTTAGTTTAGGAATTATTTAGTTTGTCTATTTTTGCTGTTCTCAGAATATAATAAATTTCACTACAAACAGTGATTTCAATGTTACTCATCACATAACAGCGGGCAAAAAAAAACAATCAATAAGATTGTTTCAAAAAACCCAAATCTGTGTCAAAAATATTTTCAATATAGTCAACTATTTCTCAATATTCTATAAAAACAACATCCTCAATAAAATACCATATGATACAAATCACACATATATAAATGCTTCTTTCTATAAGAATTTTCTTACTTCAATATGAAAGAACTGAAAAAATAATTCAATGAACAATTCTTTATAATTTCCATATACTCTAAATGATGTTTTTTTTAAATATATGCTGTGAGAATGTCCAAGAAAATGTCCTTAATTCAAATTAATACCTTTCCTCCAGGCCAAATGGTATTCCTGAAATCCTTTATACTGAAATTCTCCAATAGTAATCGTATTAATACATTTTAACATATTCCTAATAGGCCAAATTATGTTCTTAAAACTTTTGCTTTGAAAATATTAGGTAGGAATTTGGTAATTTGTTAGGCAACCGATATCTAAAAACCAAATGAGCATCATTACAATATGTCCATCAATTATTACATTTTAAATAGACAGTAAAATGTCCAGATGTTGTAGAAGGACCATCTTGGAAAATAATTGCTACTGCTTCAAAAGTTCCTCCTGATATTGTTAGTTGACTTGCTGCAAAATGTTTAATTAAAGTTCCCAATTTTCTTCCATCAGCTGTACAACGTTGTATTGAAGCCCATGTTAGATGTCTTCACATCTAACATGGGCTTCGATTGGAATTCATAGAGCATATTATCAAGCCTATTATCGCCGCTTTATCGGCAGTTTCCTGCTGATAAAAGCGGCGATAATGTAACACCCTTATTTGTTAATAAGCCCCAGTATTTCCAATATTTACCACAGCATCATCTACACTTAAACCTTGAGATTTATGAATAGTCACTGCCTATGCCAGAGAAAGAGGAAACTGTTTTCTACGAACATATAAATCTTTACTAGCAAAAAACGAACTGAACAACGACCAATTTGATTTATTTCTTCATTCTGATCAAATTTGATTTTTAAAAATTCAATTCCATTTCTATTTTGATAATTAACAAAATCAACAACTTTACCCATTGCTCCATTTAATAAACCATTTTCCACATCCAAATTACGCCGTGAAATTACCCGACAGTTTAAACATACATATAAATTCCTTTCTAAACCAGCAGTTGTAGATATAGATTTTTCTAAAGAATGCAATTTTGTTTTCAATTTGTCCTTCAAAATAATACCGATTCCTTCATGCTCTATTTTATCAATGGTTTCCATTTTGATTATTTGTTCATTTTCTAGCTTCAAAAGTTCTTGATTGAATATAGAACACTTGGTATTAAGCATTAAGATTTATTTTGTGAAATGTCTTTATATATTTTTTCAGGAATTATATTTTCATTTGGAAACAAGTTTGTAAGTAGTCGACTTTGCAAAGCTTGCTTGCCATGTTCTGTCAATACTCCAATTCTTAAACCTTGAAGAATAGTTCCATAATCAACGTAATTTGCCTGTCGCATATTTTTAATTAGTTCTTTGTATTCAAAATCGGGCCAAATGTTAACGTTTCCAACACTTCCCAAAGACTTTCCAGTGTCTTCATGCACAAGTGTTTTAAATACTGGTTGTCCTTTAACGGGAGTGAGTTGTAGTAGATCTCCAAAAACTATCACATGTTTTCCTCCAAATAAGACATCGGATTTTGTCTTTAGAATTTGCTGCATTCTTAAGTGCACAAAGGCAAGCATTAAGTTTGATAAAATGCTCACCTCATCACTATTTAGAAGTTCCATTTTCTTTAACACTCTTGAAACTTCATAACAAGCTTCTTCAGATAACTTGTGATATTCCAATTTGTTTTCATGCTCTACTGGTAGCGTTAGCAAACAATGTAATGTTATTCCTTTAATGTTGTGTGCTGCCAACCCAGTTGGAGCAATTACAACACAAGACAAATGTGAGTCAGTTGTTTTCTGTAGATAACTGGTCAATACTTTAATTAAGAAACGTTTTCCTGTTCCAGCTTGACCACTGACATACATTTGGATAGGTTGAAATCATGTGCACATGCATTCTTTCCTTTCATGAAGTAATCCATGGTCAATCTGTTGTCTCACTTGCTGATATATTTCTTTTTTTTCAACATTTAGTTGTTCTTCTAAGTTTCCCAAGTCCATTATACTTTCTTGAGCTTGATGCATTGCTGTTTCCACTTTATTCATGGCGATTGCTGCTTCATTTTCAGGAATTGGTTGTCCTAGTGCATCTTGACTCAGTGGAGCAGAACTTTGACTATCTTGAGAACTGTCTCTAGCAATCTCAGCTGCAAAAGTAGCTTCTTGATCAATTTCAGCATTCAACACTTTCAGATAATTCACAAAAACTGTACATTCTATGGTACCTTTACTAGCATTGAAGGAATCTTCATAGCTCTGAAAATCTCCAAGTAATTCCAATTCTGTACGCCACGGTTTGAAGAGGTGGAAAAGTGCTAAATAGTCAAATTCCTTTTCATCTTGAGTATCACAACTCAGTTTTCTGTGATTAATCAAATTTCCTTCCCTTTGTTTCACCAAACATCCTTCGGAACCAATCACTGCATATTTTCCAAAAATTATTTTTTCTGTAGTATTCTGTTTAAAAGTGTAATATTGCAGCACTTCATTAAGACATATGTTCTCAGGATGATGACTTCTATTTGGATAATATGTGTACAACATGTTTGTTGTGACAATATATGTACTTTCCGGTGCTTTGTCTGCTAAATATTCAAATTCTTGTACAGATTTAAGTACTCGATTTCGCGTTGCAGCAAAACCTAGACTCACTCAAATGATTCTTCTAGATTTTGAGTATAAACTTGCAGATGATAACCGATCTGATCATTCATATGCTCCAATTTCTCGATGAGATAACATCTTCAAACTGAAACTGTACAATTTCTTACTAAGACTCTTTTCGTGAGAAATTTCCTCCCACATTTCTTTCAGCTCCGTCTTTTCTGATTTTGTTATGTAAGATGTCACACACCGAAAAACAGCAACGGAATTATCCGGAACATACTGGATATCCATATTAACATTCCACATTGAGAGACTAACAGTATTATAATCATTGATACACTTTGATTCTTCAGTTCTTCTCAAATTGCATGTATTTTAGGAGATTTTCTAGTAATGGTATGTCTCGCAGCTGACATGAAACTGTTTACTCTTCCTTTGGATATTACTGGATGTGGAAATACAAAACGACATTTGGTGTAAAACTTTTCCTTGGACTTGTACTTTCATCGACAGTATTTGCCACATCAATGACTTTGGAATCATAAGACTTGCTGCCTTAGAGTGTTTTCTTCTGTTCTTTTTGGTATAGCACATGTCACATATTCTTCAATAAAAGACAAAACAGTGTCATCTGAATCAGTTCCGAATTTGGGTGCATCCTTGATCCATAACAGCATATGTATATGAGGAGCACCTCTAGCTTGATACTCCTTTCTCCACACGAAATCCACAACTTCTCCAAGTGGAGGATTCTTTTTACTGCAGATAAAAGACATCATAGCTTCAAACCTATGATTGAAATATCTGCATACATTAACAGGATCCAAAGAGCACAATTCTCCAGGTGTCTTGTATTCCAGATTTGTTATAATCAAATTTGCTTCTCGAAGAAATTCAAGTAAATCATCCCAATCGTATTCAGCACAGCTTAGGGTAACAAACCATGTAAGAGTTTCTAAGTTCCTTAGCATACATTTAAGTTCTCCATGACGATTATACCAATACTCATTAGTACCACGCTGATATGCTATCAAATTAATCAACTGAGATTCTAAATGATCATCTCTCTGATGTACTTTATCCATAAATTCCTTTGCAGAAACATTTTGAAGATTTACTCCAGTTTTTAATATGTGGTTAACTGCATATGAAAGTCTAGACAAGTCACTCTCAAACAAAAGATGAAATATATATGGGATACGTTGTCAAAATCTTGGATTTTCGGCATACAATTTTGTTGTCCGATACTCAGATGCAGGAATCTGCACTGATCGTTCATCATATCGTCCACCTTTTCCAGTTGGGACCAGCTGCGGAAAACAACGAGCTTCCAAACTTTTTTCCCATACACTCATGGGCGTCCCCTTTTCTTTTTTCATTTAGAATAATTCAATAGTATTCCCCATCACTTCTTTCGAATGGAGTGGATGTACACTGTAATGTTCATAGATTTCTTCACTTCTGGACATGTCCACTTTTTCAATTTGACACAATGGAAAAAACTACCTAGGCGGTAATTCTAGAATGCTAACACAGTAGTGAAAGGACCAACACTGAGAGTGAACAGTTTCCAAGTAGTTACAAAAGGTTTATTACAATCGCATAAAAAACACATGTATCATGAATCAATAGCTAAAAATATACATTCCATAAAAAATGAACAAACATCAAATATAACATAAAAAATTATTGGACATGGAAGAGTAAGTTGTGTGTCGACGCGTTTCGGCGGCCAGCGCCTTTCTCAAGACAATTTACAACTTTCTGAAAATAAAAGCATAGATTAATATATAGTTTAATTTATTCGTCTATTATCAGTCATTACAGTATTCTCTTAACATGAATTTAATTGAATTAAAAACAACCTATATACACAATGTATTCTATTTAGACAAGGAAAAGCTGTTCAAGCAAACAAGGTCCTAAAATAATCAAAGCACAACTGATAATCTCAAAAATGGCAAAGCATAAATAACATGACATGACCTCTATTGTAGCTTTCAAGGTTCTTCTACTTAGCTTTTTACCAAAGTCTTTTAGTGGCGTAAGACATGAATGATACATTGTCTAATTCTTTCATTAACTGATATTTGATGAACATAGTATCACAAATAATTATTTCTAGAACATGATAGTCTGAAACTGAATAATTCAATTTACGAATCAGAAATTGGTCTTTTATTAATAATTCACAATTTTATATAGAAATCCGAATGCCTACATCTATCCTGTGAAAAAAGGGGTTGAGCTATAGATTTAATTCGAAAAGGACAGATGAAAGGGAGAATTAAGTGGGGTAAACGAGACCGACTCTGATAGCCCAGTACTCTATAGTTTATAACGGTACTACTCTACACTACTATTCAATATCTTAGTAGATTAGAACACCAGGGTATCCCTGTTCTATCTGTGACGAGAGTGGTTGTCATATCTTGTGGATATATTTATAGAAAAGCCACTAATGCCTCTATTAGTGCTAATTAATCACTGACAGTTTTTAAAAAAATTTCAGAATGAATCAGTTTCACTTACCTAAAGCAAAAATAGACTAAACACAATGGTAAAAATGTCGACGCTGTGGGGTTCCATATAATTCTTAGAACCGGAATTCACGTTTCTGATTAAAAGTGATTCTGTAATGTTGTTAATAAAGACAAAAAGCATTTACTATTACAGGTATGCAAGGCTATCACTGATTAATTTAATTCTAAAGAGATAACTGTTAATTGTAAAGAGAATAACTAACCTATTCTGATAAATCTTCAGTTCTTATGTTCAAACGGTTATTTAGATACTTCAGTCTTTATCGCCAAGATGTGTGGCCTGGCTGAATAATAGTGTAAAATATACCATTCAGAACAAACTATAATGGTAACTGTATCAAATAAATCCGAGCTCTCAGAGGAATATATAGTCTTAGGTCAGCCCCTTACCAGTAATTGAGCTTTAGATTACGTCGCCTCCACACTTTATTTATTCTATGTTTACTTCTGAAGCCCTAGGATACCAGCGTTATCTAAAATGAAAAGAGTGAATTGCGAGAAATTCAGTGACTTGTTTGTAAATAAAGGCGATTGATTATCTAGGAAAACCCTGTTCAATTCTTACCGGGCTTCTCGTGAACTAGCGGACGCATGTATTTTGGAATAAATCACTGCGTGAAACTCGATACACAATTATTGGCCATACGCGATACCAAGCCTGAATAAATAAAACAAATGCCTGGTTACTGTTTAGATAAATGTGGGCCTATCGTTAAAACTGCCCAGTCTGAGTATCTAGGTAATATTTACACATAACATACCTATGCTTCCGGCTCTTTAACTCTCCGCAGTATAGCGTGAACAGGTTTAGCCGTGTTATTTCGGTTTATACAGCTTGCCAGATTCCTGCCAGATGACAAATAACAATGCGATGTTATAAGCACACATAGTTATCTCGAGGACAGATCGTATCTCCGAGCCTGTGTCGGAGCACGTAGCTTCTAAGTCGGAGCGCGTGATTTATAATTACCGGTCTCTGCAGAACCATTACCAACAGCAGGAACCTCAATTTATCAGAGAGACAAGAAACAGACAATACTGGAAAGCGGGAATGTAATTCCCATATTTAACCTTTCCAGTGCCCCTTTAAATGAATCTAGTGTCAGCCTTTTATCGAAAGGATTGTCGTTTGTACCCCATTGTAGCACTAACGTCTTTGAACTATATAGCGATATAATATCTTTCTTTCGGAAAATCCGATTAAAAAAGTACTTTCAAAATGAATCAATTGATTCATTACCAGTAGAACCTGTCACTCTTAGACTTCCATCCACATTTAGCCCATCCCTCGATCAGATCGGACCGGAGGTAGCGGCATTCGAGCTAGTTGTTCTCAAAAAATTGGAAAAAACCATTCGTTTTATTCCAAAACCAATTTACAATATGGATATATTGGAACATGCTGCCCTTCATGAACTTGCCTCTGACACCTCCATCACAATCAAGAGTTGCGACAAGGGAGGGGGCATAGCAGTGCTTGATTCCAAAGCTTATGAGCTTAATATGCTAAAAATGTTGGAAGACCAAACTTTCTACCAGCCAGAAAGGCATAATCCAATTAAAAAAATAACTAAAGATATTCGCTTGATAACCACCCAGGCTTTAGAAAATGGTGATATAAATGCTAAAGAGTTTGACTATTTAAACACTAATGCAGGCAAGACTGCCTGCATTTATGGTCAACCCAAGATTCGTAAAGATGAAAAAAATCCTCCCTATAGACCGATCGTTTCGACGATAGGCACACCCACTGAGGCGCTCTCTAAATATGTGGATACTTTTTTATGCCCTTTCATACCCAATGTTTCATCTTATATCAAAGATACTGGCGCTATGATTAACAAGGTGGAGAGTATTAGTTTTAACCCGTCAAGAGACCTTCTTGTTACTCTAGACATTGAGTCTCTCTACAGTAACATTCCTATTAGAGAGGCTACACTAGCAGTAGAATGGTTCATTGACCTCTACTCTGTACCCTGCCCTAAGACCTTTTTGCTGCAATGCCTCCGTATGGTGCTTACGGAGAATATATTTGAATTCGGACAAAAACTCTACCGACAAACAAAAGGAGTCAGCATGGGGGCTTCGGTGGCACCTTCTGTAGCAAATATTTATATGGCTGAATTTGAGGCTCGACATATTCATAACGAAGTAGCGCCCTTCTACGAGTCTGTCTCCCATTGGTCCAGATATATTGACGACATCTTTTTTGTCTGGACTGATGGAGAGCGGCTTTGGATGACTTCCTGGCATGGCTCAATGCATGCGATCCCAATCTCAAATTTACTTCCCACATTAGTTCTGAGAGGTTGGAATTTCTAGATATTTGGATATTCCACGAGGAAGGAAAACTGAAAGTAGACCTTTTTGTAAAACCGACGGCCAGGAATACTCTCCTGCATTTTCGAAGTTTCCATCCCAGGAATCAGAGACAAAGCATCCCATTCTCTCAATTTTTGAGAGTGAGGAGGAATTGTACTAATCTCCAAGATTTTGACATACAGGCAGCAGAGATGAAACGGAAATTCTTAGACCGAGGCTATCCACACAGATTAGTGCGAGATTCATACAAAAGAGCCCGGTATTATGATAGAGACTGTTTGTTGAGAACTAAACCAAAGATAGAAGCCAACAAACTAGTTTGTATCACTCGTCATTCAACAGTAAACGCGAAAGTGAAACAAGTCATTAACTCTTCATGGCATATCTTGAACAGTAATGGAGCAATTAAATTAGAAAAACCTCTTTTTGCCCATAGGCGAAATAAAAACATTAAAGATTACATCGTCCATTCAAGAATGAAAAGTCCCACAGATTCTCAGCACTTAGTGCAGAAATCTCTAACCGGAGACAACCCTGTAAAGGGCACGTTCCCTTGCTCAAGCTGTAAATCTTGTGCAAATATTCATGAAGGAGTCACTTTCACTCACAATGGATATACAACTAGTGCCAAAGGGATGTTCAATTGCAGAACTTCAAACGTAATATATTTTTTGGAATGCCTGTGCCCGTTGGGGTACATGGGTGAAACATCTCGTGCAATTCAGACACGACTAACCGAACATCGTTCAGCGGTTAGAACCAAAAAAGTCACTGCGCCAATTGTGAAACATTTCTTAGACCATGGCCATGGTCCCAATGATTTCACTTGGCGCATATTAGAAAAAATCAATACATCTGATGACAAAGGAGGTGAGGCAATCCGCAAGAAACGCGAAGTCTTCTGGATTTTTTCTCTTAACACTTTTCGTGAGGGGTTAAACAGCGAAATCCCATGGGAAAATGCGATTTTTTAGATATACAGCTATGGAAGAACATCGTGATGGGGGGATACATAAATATATGTTCCCTTGAAGTTAGTTAAAAAATCAGATTGGGATGGCAATACATGCGATAAAAATATACCTTTCTATTGCTATTTTGACCCCCATTTATAATTCTGTACATTGGCGAGTTGCGCTTAAAGTATTCCCTACATAGAAGCGTCTGATCGATTACAAATAGTTATTTTTAGCCCATGAAATAGTTACAGTTCGTCACATCTTGCTTACGTAACCACAGCAGAGTCTGTCCTCGCGTTTCATTAATCCTAGCCACGTCAGGACTAGCCTAATTACTCTCACCGGTGCAAACATAAATAGGCGCGAAATCGGCTCAATCTCCATTTCATCCCGGAACCACGCCCGAGTTAGACGTTCGCCTCCACGCGGCCTCATACTAGGAACCCAAGGTATGCATTCTGCAGAGACCGGTAATTATAAATCACGCGCTCCGACTTAGAAGCTACGTGCTCCGACACAGGCTCGGAGATACGATCTGTCCTCGAGATAACTATGTGTGCTTATAACATCGCATTGTTGTTTGTCATCTGGCAGGAATCTGGCAAGCTGTATAAACCGAAATAACACGGCTAAACCTGTTCACGCTATACTGCGGAGAGTTAAAGAGCCGGAAGCATAGGTATGTTATGTGTAAATATTACCTAGATACTCAGACTGGGCAGTTTTAACGATAGGCCCACATTTATCTAAACAGTAACCAGGCATTTGTTTTATTTATTCAGGCTTGGTATCGCGTATGGCCAATAATTGTGGATCGAGTTTCACGCAGTGATTTATTCCAAAATACATGCGTCCGCTAGTTCACGAGAAGCCCGGTAAGAATTGAACAGGGTTTTCCTAGATAATCAATCGCTTTTAATTACAAACAAGTCACTGAATTTCTCGCAATTCACTCTTTTCATTTTAGATAACGCTGGTATTCTAGGGCTTCAGAAGTAAACATAGAATAAATAAAGTGTGGAGGCGACGTCATCTAAAGCTCAATTACTGGTAAGGGGCTGACCTAAGACTATATATTCCTCTGAGAGCTCGGATTTATTTGATACAGTCACCATTATAGTTTGTTCTGAATGGTATATTTTACACTATTATTCAGGCAGGCCACACATCTTGGCGATAAAGACTGAAGTATCTAAATAACCGTTTGAACATAAGAACTGAAGATTTATCAGAATAGGTTAGTTATTCTCTTTACAATTAACAGTTATCTCTTTAGAATTAAATTAATCAGTGATAGCCTTGCATACCTGTAATAGTAAATGCTTTTTGTCTTTATTAACAACATTACAGAATCACTTTTAATCAGAAACGTGAATTCCGGTTCTAAGAATTATATGGAACCCCACAGCGTCGAAATTTTTACCATTGTGTTTAGTCTATTTTTGCTTTAGGTAAGTGAAACTGATTCATTCTGAAAATTTTTTAAGAACTGTCAGTGATTAATTAGCACTAATAGAGGCATTAGTGGCTTTTCTATAAATATATCCACAAGATATGACAACCACTCTCGTCACAGATAGAACAGGGATACCCTGGTGTTCTAATCTACTAAGATATTGAATAGTAGTGTAGAGTAGTACCGTTATAAACTATAGAGTACTGGGCTATCAGAGTCGGTCTCGTTTACCCCACTTAATTCTCCCTTTCATCTGTCCTTTTTGAATTAAATCTATAGCTCAACCCCTTTTTTCACAGGATAGATGTAGGCATTCGGATTTCTATATAAAATTGTGAATTATTAATAAAAGACCAATTTCTGATTCGTAAATTGAATTATTCAGTTTCAGACTATCATGTTCTAGAAATAATTATTTGTGATACTATGTTCATCAAATATCAGTTAATGAAAGAATTAGACAATGTATCATTCATGTCTTACGCCACTAAAAGACTTTGGTAAAAAGCTAAGTAGAAGAACCTTGAAAGCTACAATAGAGGTCATGTCATGTTATTTATGCTTTGCCATTTTTGAGATTATCAGTTGTGCTTTGATTATTTTAGGACCTTGTTTGCTTGAACAGCTTTTCCTTGTCTAAATAGAATACATTGTGTATATAGGTTGTTTTTAATTCAATTAAATTCATGTTAAGAGAATACTGTAATGACTGATAATAGACGAATAAATTAAACTATATATTAATCTATGCTTTTATTTTCAGAAAGTTGTAAATTGTCTTGAGAAAGGCGCTGGCCGCCGAAACGCGTCGACACACAACTTACTCTTCCATGTCCAAGAATTTTTTATGTTATATTTGATGTTTGTTCATTTTTTATGGAATGTATATTTTTAGCTATTGATTCATGATACATGTGTTTTTTATGCGATTGTAATAAACCTTTTGTAACTACTTGGAAACTGTTCACTCTCAGTGTTGGTCCTTTCACTACTGTGTTAGCATTCTAGAATTACCGCCTAGGTCGTTTTTTCCATTGAGTTATTCCCTGACCTAGGGGTTGATTTTCATTTGTTCTCACAGGGAACCCTTGTTGTTTACAAGCACTTTTTCAATTTGTCCACTTGACATTTCATTGTCATCTGCTAAAAGTATTTCTTCTTCTTCCACATAGACATTTTTGTAGTAATCATTGTTTTTATCAGATATAACGTTGCTTTTTCCACTTTTCTAACATCCACTATGTCTTGTCAGATGTTCTTACTCTTAGTAGGAACCCCATTAACTGGAATAACTAGTGGTTCACTTTCTACATTCTCAACACCAATACTTTCAAAAATGTTCTTTAAATCTAGAGGTAAATATACAACTCTTCCTTTTAATCCTCACTTTAAATCTATAGGAGGCAATTTACCTGGTTTAGGCTCCATACAAACAATAGCCTGAAATGGGTGCACATATTGAATCAGAATAGACTCATACGTATTTAAATCTATCAGTTCTGGAGGAATAGTTACCAACTCTAGATTATTTTGACAGCTCTAGTGGGCATTTTTTCTTGTCTAATTTGTTATAGCAATATTTACAAATATGCTGATCAGAACCCACATCAAAACAATTCTCTACCAACAAATAAGTTGCAAATTCCTTCCACTTATCATTTTTTTCTCTTTCACTTTTTAAATATAGATCAACAGTCCTAGTCTGATTTTTATAGTGAGTTCGCTGGCAACAAATACAAGAATAATTTGGCCTTTCACCTGAAATAACCTTAAAATTTGTAATTTGTTCTTTAAAATGTTATGAATTAGTATGTTCCACATTCTCTTCAACATTTTCTTTTATTAATGTGTCAGTTTCTGTACTCTCTTGTTCAGGACCAAAGTAACAAAACTCAATTTCATCACAAACCTTCTTTACATATGGTACTGACCCACGCAAAAGAGCACTGTTCAACTCATTTAAAATTATTGCTGGACTTTTTGCATAATACAATCTTCTGACTAACTTTCGCATTTGAGAATGATGTACTGCTAACATTCTGAAATGATGAAAAACACTTTTACATACTTTCCTAGAAAGACAAGCCAGGGAATGAGCTTTCAAACACGTTTTTTTCTCACTCTGCAAGGATCTAGTCCTTGCAACATCTTAATCTTTTGTTTACCAATTTTTTACTATATTTTTGCGTAAAATATCAATAGATTCCTGTCGTATACTACAAATATGACTGCAAACCCAAGTATACATTGGGGCTTTAGAACGTCTCCCTAGAACTTCATCAGCTATTAGTTTTCTACATTTCTAGAAACCATCTTCTTTTTCTCAATAGACAACCATTTTTAACTTTATAAGCTCGAACACTGGTATCAACTGCATGCTATAAAGTATTAGTCTGAAAATAACTCTCTTCATTAAAGAAAGGCTCTGAACTTGAACTGTGTTTCCATTCACCCAAATCACATCACAAAAACTAGTTCTGTTAAGTACTCTTTTGTTCTTACTTTTGGCCTTCATAAAATGGATTGGTTTATCTAGTGTTCGGATTCTGTTTAAAACTAAAATGAATAATTTCCTTTTTAATTCAAAAGCCTTCTTTACTATAATTTCAATTAGTTTTTTCTTTTTATAAAATGTTGCTCTTCTTTTTTTTTTCACATCTTTCAACAAATTAAAGACAACTATATTGCAAAATACCTTCTTTCTTATTTTTTGATACTGACTCTGCCCGCAGTGCTTAATTTGTAAAATAAGAAGTCCAGGTGCTCAAATATTTGTTGGAGGCCACACCCACTTCCCCCCTGGCTCCACCCACTTCCTCCACAGTGTGCCCTTACCTCCCCATTCCCCTATGTTACCTCCACCAGACCTGCAAACGCCCTTACACCTCCATCCCTCCTGCTGTCTTCACACACCTGCGCACTTTCCCCTCTTGCGCTCAGCCTCTATCTAGATAATCTCTAACCCACCCCCTTCTGATGTCTCCAAGGCCTGCATACTCACCCTCTTCTACTGCCTGTCCCCATCTCTTCTGATCTCTCCTTTAGGCCTCCTACCCTCTCAGCCATGAGTATGACCCCCCATGTCAAGTTCTCGCCCGGCTGTCCCCTACTTTACTTCTGGTCTTTTCGCTATGCCTGACACCTCCCCTTCCTACACGCCCTTCTGACCCCCTACCTCCGGCAGGCCTGCACACTTGCTCATCTCTTCTGCTTTCTTTTCTAAACATAGACTCACCCCTCTTTCCTGCTCTCTCTTAGAGGGCTGCACCCCCACTCCCTTCTGGTCTCCATTCTCCTTTACTAGACTGACATGGACTCAACCCACACGCCCTTCTGTACTCTTCCCCAGGCAGACATCACCTGCCCTCCTCAGCCCTCTTCAGGCAGGCCTCCAAACCACAATCTCACCTGAGCCCTCCTCTGTCCATGCTGGGGGGTTATCCAGGCGGGCCGCACCACCGCTTTTCAAACTTCTGTAGAAACGCACTGCACACCCCCTGCAGGGAGGTGCCCCATGTGAAGTTAAGTCACTGCCTCTTTCTACAGACTAACCACTCACAAGCAAGTACATCATGTACCAGGACATGCCCACCAACAAACCTTTGACCCCCACTGACCCTCAAATTCCCCTGGAGGCTTCATCCAGGTCGTGGACTGAGGCCTCGGGATGCTTGCACTATTCTTGAGCTTAATTTGTGCCAGGCACATTTTTGCATGGCAAGCCCTCCTGATCCAGTGCACACTATAGATATTTGCTTGTGAAAAGCTCTGTTGGGAGGAGGATATTTGGGTTTATTTTCTCTGCCTTTCTTTCGACCCGATTATCGCGACTTAGTTTTGAAATTGTATATGTTAGACTGCACATTTCGGTATTTTGTGCAAGCAATATTGTTGTTTGAAAATGAATATGAATAAACTGCTTGTGCACAGAAAAGAGTACAGAGCAATAAGAAAGATTTAGAAATGTGTCCATGAGATAATCCTACTGCTTCAGGGGAGATGATTTGAAGAGGTTACACAACTACGGTGAAACTACTCGCAAACGAATGTATGTCGTTACAACGCATGCTTTTACCATGCATGCCTTTACAAAGCAGGTTTTACAACGCAAGTCGTTACAACGACTTGCGTTGGGGGGCGCTGGATAGTGAATAGTTTAATTTACTATTCCAACTCCAGTCCCCGTGGATAGTAGGGAAGGTGTTGGATAGTAATTAAACTATTGCCTATGCTAGAGCGCCCTCCAGCGCAATTTGTTGTAAGGACTTGCGTTGTAAAAGGTGCGTCGTAATGGTAGTGCGTTGTAAAAGTTGCGCTGTAAAGGATGTTTCCCCTCTCGAACAAATAAAATAAAGTAGGAAACGATACCTTGAAAAGGGTACTGCTGAAAAAAGAGAACACTTAGCATGCAAAATATCAGTGTGCCAGTTGCCCTGCCTTAATTATAGCGCTGATGGCCATTCTGCTCCTTGAATTGAAACTGTAGCAAGACGGTGCTAAAGAAACGAAGTAGATTATTTAATGGAGGCAGGGACAATGTTGCCGTACACCAGTGAAGTGGCAATTAGAAGCAGGGATTGTTGAGTTGTGTATTTTATTCACAGCACCGATCTCATAATATGTCAGTTAATTAGCAAATGTGCTTCTGAAGGCTCCTTGTGCTTAAAAGTGTTCTTTACTGTGTTTGATGTGTCACACATGGATTTACAGCCAGCTGCATGGGGCTGTGCAGGGATTATTCTTATTTTCGAAAGGTGATCTCAACCAGGGAGTGTTGTACATAGAAGAGTGCGTAACTTGGGGACACTGGAAATCAGGGACAAGTGAGATGTGATTTTGGCTGCACACTGTTTGTGTCACATGTATGTGACCAGAATGATTCTTTGCGCTGTGTCGATTCAATACACACGGTGCCCCGCCTGACGCCTGTGGCATGATTGCTGGGGCCTCTATGACTCAGTTCAAGTGACCATCACCTTGAGCCAGTAAAAGCAGCATTGGATTTTATTTACTGACTTTCTGCGCCACGGTTACTGTTGGTGACTCTTCCTACACCATCCAAATCATAGTTCCTGAAAGAATATTACACTTTTTTTTAAATCCATTTGGGCTTTCAAGGATTTTTTATTTCTTTTGAGCACTACCAGCCAAGTAAAAGTAAGTATACACTTTGGAAAACAGGGGTTAAATTAAGGGCAAGGCCCTGCGATTCCGGCAACCTTGGAGCATAGCAGTGCACACGGTGCCTCACCCAATGCCAGTAACATGATTGCTGGGGCCTCAGCCTCAGTTCAGATGACTGTCACCTCATGCAGTAAAAGCGGCAGCATTGTTTTTTTAATTACTTACTGCGGTTACTAGTGTGTGCGCTGATTTATTCAGAGGCCTGCTGCTGCTTCCTAGGGCCCCTCTCGACTTCGCGCTAACTGGTGCTGGCTGGTGACTCATCCAGTGCGTGTGTACTGGTGTGTGGTACACCGTCCCTGGAATGAAAAAAGTTTACGCACAGCATGCTGCACCGCAGCCCCCTACCCTATACAACTAAATACAGCCCAATCAGTGGCCCGCCCACCACCAGCAACACTGAATGCAATTAATTTGCATCATGGACATGGATTTATTGGGCTCGCTCTCTTAGAAGCCCTGCAGAGAAACACTCTTCTTCACCGACGGATGATTCTGGAGACTGTCTGTGAAGTGAGCAACACTGCAGTAAGGCAATTTTATTTAATATACTTTGGCCATGATGTGCAGACTGCAGTGAAGTAATGTTGTTGATGTAGTTTGGCAGTCAGTGGCTAGCACCGGCACAAATTAAGCACTGCTCTGACACCTTTTACCATATTTTGTGTCTTTTGAATGTAATTTTCCATTTTTTACAATTTGTTTCTTCATTTTGTTGTTGTTGTTGAGGCATTCTTTATACTTTCCACAATCGGCACACGGTTTCTAGGCTTTGAAAGTTTTTTGATACATCCTTTTGTTCTCTTACCGCAAGACTTTTTCTTTTTTCCAACATGCTGTTGTTCATCCAGTATTTGCTGGTGAGTTTTTTTCAAATAATTGTCCTATTTTCTTTCTCTTTTCTATTTTTCCAGCCATAATAAGTTTCTTTTAATGCTGATGAACAATATCTGACAAAAAATCTATAAAACATATTATTCTATTACTAAACAAACACATTATACATAAAAACAATTAAACACTCCCTTTACAAATCACATTTAATGTAATAAAGTACACATCTACTAATTAAATAATTATTAAAATGCATAAGTGCAATGCAAATGCACAGACTATGAATGAGTACCTAGAGTACTAGTAGTTCACAGCAAAGTAACTTTATAAGTACTTATGTTTCAGCAGAGTGAATTCATTATGACATACTTCTGTCAAGATGATCGCAGGATGGCACACAGGCTCACAGTGTGATTCAAAACAAACATGACTATTCCCTTCACTTTTATAAGACTGACTCACTAAAAAGTTAGAAGACCACATACATTCTGCACATTTGACTGTACCACTGCTTGTCTGAATGCCTGACTCATTGTCCAAGTGCATAAACAGTGACTGGGTTCTGATACTGCTAATGGTTATCATCAGGATAAGTTTATAAGCACTTATATGTCTGCAGAGAGATTAAATAGGCACATGCTTCTGTCAGGATGATTCTAAGACTAGACACAGACTTACAGTGTGAATTCAGACAGGCAAGACTATTCCCTGGACTTTAGTATGAGAGACTCAGTAGTCTGGAAGGTGTTAGGGGACCCCATACATTGTGCTAATTTGACTGTTCCACCACTTTTCTGAATGCCTGACTCATTCTACAAGTGCATAAACAGTGACTGAGCACTTATAATGTCTGAAGAGAGATTAAATAAGCACTTGCTTCTGTCAGGATGATTCTAAGACTAGGCACAGACTCACAGTGTGATTTCAGACAAGCAAGACTATTCAGTGGACTTTAGTAGGAGAGACTCAGTAGTCTGGGAAGGGTTAGGGGACCACATACAGTGTGCTCATTTGACTGTATTACTGCTTTTCTGAATGCCTGTTTCATTCTCCAAGTACAGAAACAGTGACTGTGTTCTCATACTGCTAACAGGTATCATCAGGATAGGTTTATAAGCAGTTATATGTCTGCAGAGAGATTAAATAAGCACATGCTTCTGTCAGGATGATTATAAGACTAGAGACAGACTCACAGTGTGATTTGAGACAGGCAAGACTATTCCCTGGACGTTAGTAGGAGAGGCTCAGTAGTCTGGAAGGGGTTAGGGGACCGCATTCATTGTGCTCATTTGAGTGTTCCACTGCTTTTCTCAATGCCTGACTCATTCTCCAAGTTCATAAACAGTGATTGGGTTCTCATACAGCTAACAGTTATCATCAGGATAAGTTTATGAGCACTTATATGTCTGCAGAGAGATGAAATAAGCACATGCTTCTGTCAGTATGATTCCAAGACTAGACACAGACTCATAGTGTGATTTCAGACAGGCAAGACTATTCCCTGGAATTTATTAGGAGAGACTCAGTAGTCTGAAAGGGGTTAGGGGGCCGCATACATTGTGCTCATTTGACCGTACCACTGCTTTTCTGAATGCCTGACTCATTCTCCAAGTGCATAAACAGTGACTGGGCTCTCATACTGCTAACAGTTACCATCAGGATAAGTTTATAAGCACTTATATGTCTGCAGAGAGATTAAATAGGCGCATGCTTCTGCCAGGATGATTCTAAGACTAGACACAGACTCACAGTGTGATTTCAGCCAGGCAAGATTATTCCCTGGATTTAGGATAGGAGAGACTCAGTAGTCTAGGTGGGGTTAGGGGACTGCATACAATGTGCTCATTTGACTGTTCCACTGCTTTTCTGAATGCCTGACTAATTCTCCAAGTGCACAAACAGTGACTGGGTTCTCATACTGCTAACTGTTATCAGGATACGTTTATACGCACTTATAATGTCTGCAGAGATATTAAATAAGTATTTGCTTCTGCCAGGATGATTCTAAGACCTGACACAGACTCACAGTGTGATTTCAGACATGCCAGACTATTCCGTCGACTTTAATAGGAGAGACTCAGTAGTCTGGGAAGGGTTAGGGGACCACATACATTGTGCTCATTTGACTGTATTACTGCTTTTCTGAATGCCTGTTTCATTCTCCAAGTGCAAAACAATGTCTGGGTTCTCATATTGCTAACAGTTATCATCAGGATAAGTTTATAAACACGTATATGTCTGCAGAGAGATTAAATAGGCCCATGCTTCTGTCAGGATGATTCTAAGACTAGACACAGACTCACAGTGTGACTTCAGACAGGCAAGACTATTCCCCGGACTTTAGTGGGAGAGACTCAGAAGTCTGAATGGGGCTAGGGGACAGTATACATTGTGCTCATTTAACTGTTCCACTACTTTTCTGAATGCCTGACGCATTCTCCAAGTGCATAAACAGTGAATGGGATAAGTTTATAAGCACTTATGATCTGCAGAGAGATTAAATTAGGGGTGGGCGGAATTTGCGTAATCGCGTTACGCAAATCTCCGCGAAAAGGTAAAAAATCTCCGCGAACATGCAGAAATTCCGTGAACACGCGGAATTGCTTGTTCGCGATGCTTTTTTACTGTTTGCAATCGCTGTTTGAGTGCTCGAGGGGAAATATCTCTCGAACATGCATTTGAGAACGCGAACAAGCAAAAAAGTTTGCGAAGTCGCGGAAGGCAGAATTTTGGGCAATTTTGCGTTTTACCATCAGGATAAGTTTATAAGCACTTATATGTCTGCAGAGAGATTAAATAATCACATGCTTCTGTCAGGATGATTCTAAGACTAGACACAGACTCACAGTGTGATTTCAGACAGGCAAAACTATTCCCTGGACTTTAGTGGGAGAGACTCAGTAGTCTGAATGGGGCTAGGGGACAGTATACATTGTGCTCATTTAACTGTTCCACTACTTTTCTGAATGCCTGACACATTCTCCAAGTGCATAAACAGTGAATGGGATAAGTTTATAAGCACTTATGATCTGCAGAGAGATTAAATTAGGGGTGGGCGGAATTTGCGTAATCGTGTTACGCAAATCTCCGCGAAAAGGTAAAAAATCTCCGCGAAACACGCAGCCATTCCGTGAACATGTGGAATCGCTTGTTCGTGATCCTTTTTTACTGTTTGCAATCACTGTTTGCGTGCTCGAGGGGAAATATCTCTCGAACACGCATTTGAGAACGCGTACAAGCAAAACATTTTGCAAAGTCGCGGAAGGCAGAATTTTGGGCAATTTTGCGTTTTACCATCAGGATAAGTTTATAAGCACTTATATGTCTGCAGAGAGATTAAATAATCACATGCTTCTGTCAGGATGATTCTAAGACTAGACACAGACTCACAGTGTGATTTCAGACAGGCAAGACTATTCCCTGGACTTTAGTAGGAGAGACTCAATAGTCTGGAAGGGGTTAGGGGACTGCATATATTGTGCTCATTTGAGCATTTTTAAGTACATAGGTATTACTACACTAAAAGAATTAGAGTATGGTGCCTCAATGGGTGATTGGAGTAGTGTTTCACTACTACAAGGCAATAACTGCTCGGCAAACAAACTCTTTATAGAATAAAACTGCTGCATAAATCTGTACTGCTACATTACCTTTCTACAACTATGTTTAATATTACATGTAGCCAAATATAAATCAAAAACCTTTCACGTTTCTGTGCTACAAATCTCACCATATCACTGAAAAACATAAATGAGTATGTCTATACAGAACTCTATGTACACCACTTAAATTCTCAGTACAAGCTTCAATTTGAAACCAAACACCAAAAATGATGTCACATATTTTAACTATACCTCTGTAGACAATTATAAAAACCACTCTCATGATTAATACCTTAACTCAACATATACATTTCCAATTTAAAACCAACACTGCTATAATTCATTTATTAGAAGTGCTGTTAAGATCAGGAAGTTCTATGCAGCTTCCTGAGTACAATATAATTTAAATGATAGGAATGTATTATATTTTAATATGGTTTAATTATTTTTCTAAATGGTCCTTAAATATTTTAATATTGACAACAGTCTATCAATGTATTCGACTCTGGATCTTGCACTGAAATAATGTGATTTCAAGAAAAATTTGACGTATCTAAATGAAATGTATTTTGTATCATTTATTAAAATTATACTTTTTGATAGATTTCGAAGTACCTTGTTTATCACTATGTAATTATTTGCATTTTTATGGATTGTATCAATTTCTGTAGTTTTAAACATTCCTAAATTCTTACCCGAATAAAGATTATTGACTGACTAAATGAATATCGAGCATGGCAATGCCCTCCAAGGAAAGTAAACAGATTAATTTAATTTTGAATCATAAGGGGATAGGAGAACCTGAGTATCTAGGTAGATGAACCTTTGCTATTCTTTGCATGAAAAATGAAAAAGGCAAGTCTTTAAAGAAGCCAAGGATTTTTCTTGTATTTAGTTTTATGAAGTACAGTAAACCCTTACTAGAAATGGGCCATCCATTCTTTCATTTATAGAGAAATAACCATCAGCAAGTCAATTGTTTGAGTGATTCAACCAGGGTAACTACAGAAATGAAGTCATAAAATAAGCCATGGATAAACCAATAGGTCTCATTCGTTTTAGGTGTATGTGCAATATTGTATTATATGTAACCTGGGTAGATTTTGAACTCTGCGAAGTGACAAAAAAACTCTGCCAAGCTAAGCGGAGTTCCATGTGTTGTGGAGTACGTTACCTTGTGCAGTTCACAATGATTTTTAGCACCAGGTGTTTGTCTCGCGGTTTAACATCAGTGTGAATGGCATCACACGCAGTGCAAGAGGGCTCTGCCTCTTTCTTCCGCTCAAGTAGAAGTTCTACTCGAGCAGCAGCTTCCTCAATGCAAACTGAAGGTTAAGGAAACGACCATCCGCGACTGCCCACCTTGGGAAATTTCTCTGGAAAGCGCCTCGCCTTGGATTTTTCTTGAACCTGCTCCCCAACTTACCGTTGCTGAGATTGTGGAAAAGACTCAGTGAGTTTTTCAGAACTCCACGAGTTCCGTGGAGTACGCAGTGCAAAAAACTCAGCGAACGGAGTGGAATTCTCTGCCCAGGCCTAAATATATGTCTGGATACTGTAACAGAAATCTCACAGAGAGGCTCCCAAACACTGATTAGTAGGCACAAAGCATGAAGCATAGGATTTTAGCTTGCATGTTTAGAAGTCACACCCTTAATTACATATGCCACACCTCTTTCAACCATTCCTAGTTAAGCTTCTTTGGCTACGCAACCTCCAAGGTCGAGGAAGAACCATAGGGAATCATAACTGTGGTCAAATGCATAGATCACTCACAGTAGTAGGAGGTAAAACGGCACAAGCACCATGGATTGGGAGCAGCTATTGACCACCACATGCATGAGAAAGAGTACTGGGGCATCATTACTAACGGTTAACATTTAGACCCCTCACTTTAGGATGGAGCGCTATGCATTTGGTAGTGCTGCTAGGATGTAGTAAACAATCTGTGCTTCCAAAACAGCAAGATACATGAGCATAACACATATGTAATTGTAGTGTAGTTCCTATATTCCCAATAGGCTCTGCACAATGGAATAATATATTCAGCAGTGTAGACGTAGGACTGAGGTTAACTAGGTCTCTACTGACTATATTAGACTTAAGGTTTGCCAGCTAGCTCAGAGGTCACTAGAAACTTTCTCGAATGTTCAAGAAGGAATTAACTTTCCTGATTAGACAAGAAGGGATTAGCTTCCGACAACCATATAACATGACAACTTTGCTCCCTCAGAATAAGAGTGTATCTCTAGAGTCGTGTGAAAACAATAGACAGCTATTTCACTCAGTCAAATGTGCGTACTTAGTTTCACCAGAATGCAGAGAAAAGAAAGACGGGCGTTTTCAATAAAAGGTGTTATTTATTGAGCAGTCTTCTTCCTCATACAAGAGAAATGAATTGCCACAATTGCAATACTCATAGTAAACTAAAGTGCGTACAGTAAAAGGAGGATTACAAAATAATACTGTAAAAGCATTGATATGGTTTCTTAGCCATATGATACTTTAAAATAGATAAAATATATATACATATATACATTGACTAACGTACTCAACTGGTGCTTCTAAATATGCCTAACCCTGTGTACCTGACCTAAGCCTAATACGTGGGAAGGAGTAAATAAGTAGCAGTTTAAGTTAAGTTTGTTTTTGCCAAGAATCTGACTCAAGAATTCTCTTTAGGGGTTTAGTCAGCTCCGTACCTGGGTAATTAGAAAGCAGGAGGACTTGTATCTCTCTCTCAGGACTCAAATTTTCGCCTCCCTGTCTGGAGTGCTGTTTGGATACAATACTTGCATACAGCAAGTGACCATGGAACTAACGCTCACGAGATAAGCTTTTCCTGGCACCATGCCACAACGTCTGTGGTCCACTATTAGAATATAGCTCCCGTTAGAAAGCCGTCTAAAGAATGGCTCTATTCGAGTTGCAGGTGTGCCATGCTGGTGACATGAAAGGTTATTTGAAGTCCCCTCACAGGCCCCATGCAAGTTAATACCTTGACAAAGAAGTATACCACTTAGTGATCGTTTACAATTGTTACCACTAAGAAATACATTCTGTTCCTTTTCACTATAACATGTGTGTGTGTAAGGTAATTTCCATGATGTCTTAATGTACCCTTTACCCAACCTTTCATACTGGCCTGCTGGTATATACTCTTGACAGTATTTAAATTGGAAAGTTGTTATCGGAATTGTTATTGTTCCGTGTATTATCCATTCAATGACAGGTCTTTCTGACATTGTCAATGGTAATCTCTCAACTTTTTCAATGCTCAGAATCGTGTAGTCTGCTCCTTTTTGTGCCAAACTGATTTGTGTATCAGTAAGGTTAAAGAAAGAGAATAATGACGTTGGGTTGATTAAACGCCGGGGCACGTAGCCTGAACGCAGATTTTTCAACGTCCAGCCAAGCTGTATAATAGAACGCAATTGGGACTGACCGTGTTGTAACATTAGTAAGTCCTGCTCTATTATATCAATAGCAGATGATACAATACTGTCCAGTGAATATATTCTGGAAGACAGAGTCATTAACCCATTGTCCACAACAGAAAATGATTTTTCCAAATTAATTCGGTCAATTTCCCGTATTTTTTCTGCTGTTTCAATTTGCATTACTTTCCAAGTATGTTGTAACTATCCCTGGATGTTGTCTCTGGGAGTATCTAGGCTCTGGCCTGGTCAATTTGAACCCCTGTAATTTGTTCAGGAATCTATCTTGACAGTTATTTGTGTCTGTGGGGCAGATCAACCATTTGTTCCAATCAGGATGTGTTCTGTTTTGGTTAAAAATATGTGATACGTCTATCTCAACATCTGTAGTGCTATTACTGTCAGGTGTTGGCTTTGGAATAGACGGTTTGTTTAAGTCTTTTCTCTTGGCTAGGCCAAGACAAGTAGTCTGTTGAATGGTGTCATTCAAGAATATTACTTGTTCTGGGATCATGCAGGCTCTAAATAATGATTCTATACCTTGGACCTGCCAATCTTTGGTATCCCAGATGGTTTTTGTTTCAATGTTGTTTTTCCAAAAATCAAAACCAAATGTAGTCATTTTTTCATAAAATGCTTCTTAATAGATTAATTTAGTGTTTGTCAGCATTGTTTTCATTCCTGTCTTATTTAACAGTTTGAAATAAAATGTTTCTGCATCACTTGTGTTAAACCCTGAGAAGTATTGGAATTTCTCGTAAAATGTTTTTGAACTACCTTTTGGTGGAGTTACACAATGTTCCCATTGATTATAATTAAAAACATTTCTAGGCTGAGCAGATTTATGCAAATAGTGATGTGCAAAGTGGTTGTAGAAGTACATTTCCTCATAATTCGATGAACCCTGCAAGTAATCATGTTCTGTAAATTTAGCTGACATTACTAAATCTGACATCATATCATTAATACTTTCAAAGTCCCAATCATCAGAGAATGTGCTCGGTTTTACTAAGTTACTTAATGAAACCTTAAACTGGTGTGGAAACTTCAAGAGCTCGACCGGGCCATAGATTTCGTAATCTTTTATGTCCCAAGCTACCCCACCGGGTATTGGATTGGCTGTGACATTCACTGATGATAGTTCTCTTTTCTCGATGTGAGATGACTTGTGAGGCTTTAGGACCAAGTTGATGTTCTGACTTGCTGTGTCCCTTGTACTGTATTTTCCCTCAATGAATTTTCCCAAACAAAGAACCATGATGAGCCAAAGCAGGAGGAAAAGTACACCTAACACAAATCAAAATTCAATCCATGGAGAAATCAGATAGGTTTCTTTGAGTTGATGAAAGAGTTTTGTTGCTTTGTCTTTAAAAGTTTTTGTTGTTGGCTGTTCTTCAGACTCGCTTGGATCCTTCAGAAAAGTCATCGAAATTGATGAAGTAGCCAGATACAGTTCTGTCAATTGTTGGAATCGCTTCCGGATTTTCATTTGCTTTTGGAATTTTCTTTGTTTCATTAGCATAGTCTGAGGCTACATCGTTGTAGACTGGTGTTTCTTGACGAACTGTTGCAATTTGGGTTTCAAGAGGCACAAGTTCCATGGCATTGTTGCATAGTCCCTTTTTATTCACTGCAGGTTTATCAAATGTGATTAGTCTCTCAGTTTGAACCTCTTGTATTGTAGCAAGTTTTGGTGTTCTGCAACTTCTTGGGAGTCCACTGGGCCTACTACTTATTATTGGCCACATGATTGTGGTTTTACCAGATCGATGGATACAACTCGGTTCTCCTTTTTACCAGCAAGGGGCGGTAGTACTACTGATCTTGTTCCGCTGACAGCTAAGACAGGTACTGCTTTTCTGTAAGAAGGCCCAAATTCCTTCTTCACTGCGATTTTCTCTCTGACCAGATCCCCAATCTTTGGAATCCAGACAGTCCTTGCTGGGACAGGTGGTTTATCTTCAGTGGCTGTTGGCTGCTGTTTTAGCTTTATGTTGCTCAGGCCTTTTCTTGTTTCATTTAAGTCCTGTAAAATAGCCAAACGATCTTTGATATCAAAGCATTTTTCTTCTACCACTGAAGTCTGACTATCTAAGTCCTGAATATGCATTCTAGTACCGAACAATAGTTCGTACGGGCTGAAACCTTTTAGAGAATTTCTTGGCAGATTATTAGGACTACGTTGGACACTTGTTAAATGTTGGACCCACCCATCGCCCGAACCTAATACCCTCGCCGTTATAGATTGCTTTATGTCTCGGTTTTTTCTTTCCACAATCCCATTTTCCTCAGGATGGAAGGGACAAGAGTATCGCAATGCAATGCCCATGCTGGTCATGGCCTCCTTATAAGCTCGAGAGCTAAAAGCAGGACCCTGGTCAGAATGTAGCATGCCAATTGCGTATGTGCCGATATAGACTCGCAAATCTTTTATAACAGTTCTGGCGTCAGCCGAACGCTGGTGTATTCATTTTTAGTGAATCTTAGTCTTAAATGATATAAAGTGGGACGCATTTTTCCTGTTTCATTTTGCGTATAGATCGCCTTATGCTTTCTATTAGGGGTCCTGGCACTGTTCCGGCCGGTTCGCTACTGCGATCTCTGTTGCAGTTTACACAGCTCATTGCAAATTTGTAGTTTTGCAGGCTCATCCCCGGCCACCAATATTCTGATTCTAATTCTGTCAGAGATTCTTTGATCATCTGGTGCCTTAGACCTAATCCCATATGTGCTTCTTGGATCAAGAAAATTCTCCTGTTCGTGTTTGGAATTACTCTATCCCCCACTCCAGGGATTCGAGGAAAAGGAATGGAGTTTGCATCGATTATGTATGTATAATTGAGTGGATAGTTCACAGGTAATGCTGCCCAGTCGCCTTTTGAAGAAGTTTTTACCGCCAGCATGGTTTCCCCGTCTATGTATTTTTATGAACGCTTTTTTATGGCTACGGAAGCCGGTTGAGTTGCTTCCGCTTTGGCTGTGTTAGCCAATGAATTCCCTGCAGCGTGAACGCCATCACGCTGATGACTCAGTGTATGTATCACGTGAGTCTTTTGTAGTTCTTTCTGCAAAAGAACTACCTGTTCCCAAAGCTTTTTATGCTTTATTGTGGCACCTGTGTCATCTTTGTAACCGTTTTGAACCCAGTTCTGCAAGTCATTATTGTAGGATTTGACGCAGTAATGCGAATCGCACACTATTAGTCTGGGGAATTCGCGATCGGCAATATCGAGCGCCATTTTTAAAGCTAATAAATCAGTTTGTTGACCTGAATTGTCTTTTACGGATTGAGACATAGTTACCAGTGGTCTCAATTTACCTCCGTGCCACCGGTTTTTAACAACCGAGCATGTAGCATTGTAAGCTTGCTTTCCCCAAACTGAGGGTTGAGCAGATCCGTCTGTATATATTAAAAAGGCGTAAAGTTGAAGAGGCAGGATTTCGATTGGCAGAGGATATTCTCTTTCATATGTTAGATATTTTAATTTTTTCATTTCCGGGTCAAAATAGTGTTTCACTTTTTCTGTAGCAAGAGAATTTTCCCATTGTATCCATTTTGGATCGAATGCCACGGTAGTTAAATTGCGTGGGCTTTTTAATGCTTCGAAGGCTAATTCTGCTGTTAAAACAGTTATCCTTTTGCCTTGGGCTTGGTCTCTTTCGCTTGCTACAGCTGTTTGAACCGCATTTACAACATTTTCTGCAAGACTGAATGTTTTTTCAGCTTGTGTGTACAAGTGTGATTTGTAAGCTATTGGTACCTTTTCTCCCTCATTAGAGGTCAGGTACGTGAATCCGCATCTTCCTGGGATGACTCGGATTACAAGGGTGCGTGTGTTATCGTGAGTTTGCAATTTTGTTTTAGCTAACATGTCTGTTTGCAATGACCTAAAAATTTCTGTGTGTTTTTGAGTCCAATTGATTGGTTTAAAATCAGGTTTTATTAATTTATAGAGAGGTTTTAACCCTCTCTGCATAATTTAGAATGTAACTTCTTCCGAAATTCAGGAAACCTAGTATTGATTGTAAGTTCTTCAGTGTTTTAGGTGCTTGGAGTACAGCACACTTCTCTAAGAAATTGTCTGCTAGGCTTTTGCCTTCACTTGATAATTCATATACTAAAAATAGGACAGTTAGATGGGCAATTCGTGACTTTTTAAAGTTGAATTTGTAACCCTCTGCTGCGAACAAAAGTATTATGGTGTTCACTCTTTTCAAGTGAGTATCCAAGTCATCGTCTGTTAGATAGATGTCATCGACATAAGATAATGCCTCATCATCATACGTTTGTAGTAACTCTGTTACCCTTGCTGGGAATAATCCTGGGCTATTCTTGAATCCCTGTGGGAGTCGACAGAAATTTTACTGCGACCCTATTATTGAGAAAACGGTCAAATACCTGCTTTCAGGTGCAATGTTTTGACAAAAGAATCCATTAGAGATATCTAATGTCGTTTTGTATTTTTTGCGCACAATGTTATTCATTAGTGCTGCACTGTGTGAGTTTTGTACTGCAAATGTATTGCAACATGAGTTAAGGTGTCTGTAGTCCAAAACTAGACGATATGAATCGTCTGGTTTGGATTGTTCATTTGTGAGGTGCATGTTTCAATCACCCCTGGTATTCAAGTTGATCTAAGATCTCCCTGACTTGCTTTTTAGCTTCTTGCTTAATTGGGTACTGCCTCTGTGCAGTTGGTTGACATTTTAACTGGATTTTGTGAGGAGGAGAGTCCTCATCCCATCCCACATGAATTTTATATAATGCAGGAGCTTGGGCTATTGCCCATTTTCTTGCATATGTATATTTTTTATGAATTGGAATATGATTTGAGAAGGCAGGCATAATCATTTCTTCGCCATGAGGGCACTCCCTGACAAACTCTGGTGGCCAGTCTTTCTCAGCTAAAAGGATGTCATAGCCTTTGGAAAGGTTATCCCAAAATAGACCCCTTACTTTCCTAGTCTTATCTCCCTCTATACGTAATGTTATCTCGTATATTTTATGAGGTTCGCTAACTCTGGTATCTGCAGTTTCCACCTGAATGTATTCATTCGTGTCCACTGTCTCCAGATGATTCATCAGGATCTTGCGATCTATTGTCACTTCTGCTGCGCTGTCTAGCATTGTCTGGGCCCACTCTCCGTTTTTCAGTTGTGTCCTCAGTATCCTCGGCATGTTTACCTATTTTAATGCTGGCTACCTTCTTTCTTGGAAATTGTAATTTTTTACTTTGATGAGCAGGTTCCTTGTCTTTGGACTTGACGTGCTCTTCCCTGTGTTCTGACCGTCCTCTTCTTTCCGATTTCTGCGAGGAAGTCTGAAAAGATCGAGAGGGACGTGTATCTATGTCTTGATATCTATCAGGTTTTTTCAGATTATCCCTATTTCTAAGGTTGTATCTTTTCTCAGAGGGCTCCCTCTGGGGAGACTTGTGTCCTTGGTCCGGAGATCTTTCTCTCCGCCGAGGAGACCTTCCTCTGGACTGGAATCTTTTTTCTTTTTGAGTGGATTGTTTATTTCCATCCCAGCTGGAGTGTTTAGATTATTTTTAATAAATATCTTTTCATGATTTTCAGTTAGTTGGGGTTTTACTGGTTTCCCACCCAAACTATCTCTTCCTAGTTCTGCATAGGATTTTTCTAGGATTCTGGCAAGTTCAATTGGTTGGTCAGCTATATCTGTCTCTTTCAATTTCTGGCGGATCGCCACAGATGCTGCTTCTCCTTTTATGTTGGCTAATAATATAGCCGAGACCTGCCTGAAGTCTTTCAGTAATTTCATACCTAGAGTTAAAGCAGGTTCTGCACCGTATTCATTTTGAATCTGTCTTAGCACATCTGGTATTATCGCCATAGACGGAACACCATGTGTTTTTGTGTAAATGGAAGCAAAGACTGTGCCCCAAGTGTCACAGTCCTCCACATGTGGTGCGATCCCCATTGGAAGGCAGATAGTCAGAATTCTGTGTTTCTCAGTAGGGGTAGTATCCGGAAATACTGCCTCTATTTGAGTGATTTTTTGTGCTAACCAGAATGGAATTTGTTCCCGTTTTGCGGGTACTTTACCCAGACATGATTGTATGTTCTGTGGTGTAATTTTGTTTGTGTTCCCCTGATGAGGGGTCAGCTGTGGAATGTTAATAGCTGGTTGGACTGTTGAAGTCCGCATTACATATTGGACTAATTGTCTATGTATTTTAATTAGTACTTTTAGCTGGACTAAAAGTTCTGGTGCTGAAATTTTTTCGATGTCTGGATGTGGTGTGTAGCTGGCTAGAACCGGCCACGTTGCTCCTGGTCTACCTAGTGGACCGAGCCTGGTGATGTGATTATTATGTTTTAGGGCACCTTTAAACCAGAGCAGGTGCTCTTGGTATTTTAATGGGATTTCAACCTCCTCGAAAGGAGTGTATTCATCCGGAGGTTCCTCTATTTTGTAATAGTGGAAGTCGTGTGTTACAGCGTTTGCTGCTGGAAAGTTTATCCATGTGTAGAATACCTCTGTCTGCCGATATTCATGGGCCTCAATTACGAATATGACTATTCCACCTCTCGGTGTTAGTCCATTTTCTATAAGTGTAAGAGTTATAGTTTTTCTTATGTTGACCGGAATGAGTATAGCATTCGGGTCATTGTCTTGGAGACTTATGTCGCACAATATTTTTGGAACACTGTATCCTTCAACGTTGACTAAACCAAAAACTATACATAGGAATCTCTTCCTACTAAGTTCCGGCGGATTTTAACCTTTTACCCACTCCAGACGTCTTTTGGAGTATTTACGGGAAAAAGGGTCTGTGTGAAAAAGCACGACTGAGTTACTCTAACGTCTTGCGTTAGATTTATCGCCTTACCAAACGTTGGGCGCCATGTAGTGTAGTTCCTATATTCCCAATAGGCTCTGCACAATGGAATAATATATTCAGCAGTGTAGACGTAGGACTGAGGTTAACTAGGTCTCTACTGACTATATTAGACTTAAGGTTTGCCAGCTAGCTCAGAGGTCACTAGAAACTTTCTCGAATGTTCAAGAAGGAATTAACTTTCCTGATTAGACAAGAAGGGATTAGCTTCCGACAACCATATAACATGACAACTTTGCTCCCTCAGAATAAGAGTGTATCTCTAGAGTCGTGTGAAAACAATAGACAGCTATTTCACTCAGTCAAATGTGCGTACTTAGTTTCACCAGAATGCAGAGAAAAGAAAGACGGGCGTTTTCAATAAAAGGTGTTATTTATTGAGCAGTCTTCTTCCTCATACAAGAGAAATGAATTGCCACAATTGCAATACTCATAGTAAAGTAAAGTGCGTACAGTAAAAGGAGGATTACAAAATAATACTGTAAAAGCATTGATATGGTTTCTTAGCCATATGATACTTTAAAATAGATAAAATATATACACATATATACATTGGCTAACGTACTCAACTGGTGCTTCTAAATACGCCTACCCCTGTGTACCTGACCTAAGCCTAATACGTGGGAAGGAGTAAATAAGTAGCAGTTTAAGTTAAGTTTGTTTTTGCCAAGAATCTGACTCGAGAATTCTCTTTAGGGGTTTAGTCAGCTCCGTACCTGGGTAAAAGCAGGAGGTCTTGTATCTCTCTCTCAGGACTCGATATCCCAGTAACCCGCGTAGGTACCAGGAAAAACTGGAGCTGGATTTCTCAGCAGGAGAAAAGACAGCATCTCTCTCAGTGCGTCAAAAGGGAGGGGCAGCATCCGTGGGCTCTCGCATCAGCTGGGCTCTCGGGCAAGTAGATCGCTGCTCCAAAACCACCACCGTGTGTTTGCTTAAGGCAACGTTGGTATATTTATACCTGAAAGGTGCAGGGTTTGACGTAAGGCTTGACATAAGACGTCAATAAAGATGTCACTAAGAACTGGCCGTTCTTACAGTGCTTTACAGGAGTTCTAGGATGAAATCAAAACAAAAGCAAGGGGGATTTCCCAGGTTGCTGGAGGTTTGGTTTGTTTAGAGAACTTGTTGTGCTTTCTAGGAGGCCGGGGAAGTAGCCTTGCTTAATGTGACAGCATGCGCTACGACTGAATATGGATATGATTACCATGCCGTTGTAGGGATATTATTGATTATAACCGGACAAGGGCATAAAATAGAAATATCGATTTAGGTTCCTAGATAAAAACACAATATAATGAGGAGGAGCAATGAAAATATCATGCATTACTCAGAAAGGTTACCTATAGCAAGAATATGGAGCACAGCATAATGATTGCATTTGTAGCAAAAACAGAGCAGGTAATATTGAAGGTGAGCACCAAGCAATATAAGCAGGGATGCATTTCCTTCCAAAGTAACACTCTGAAGGATTTAAAAACAGAATAATCATTCACTGGAAATGAGTATATACATTTTAGGCACACACAATCATTTGCAGAAGGGTTTATGGATAGGGAAATTGACAGGCCATCCCTTGCAGGTGAGTGCATCCCTGGGAGCACAGACAAACTATCCCTTTCAGACTTGCCCATGTGTTGGGAGCATTGACACACCATCTGTTGCAGGCACCATTGCAAGGCAAAAGGGTAACCCAGTGAACAGCATTTAGTACAGTAAACAAATGGTCCCTTCGGGGGTAAAACAATTGAACATAAATAAAGCTTTGAACATCACAACAAATTATTTTAAGAAAATAAAAATAAATGTTGAAGAAAACACAACTAGAAATCAATTGCATATATTATGGCGTAAGTACAGTGAGAGTATCCATTTAGAATGTACTGTAGGGTGCTCCAGTAATGAGAAAATGAAAAACGTGCTCATGCAGCATGACAAGTGAGAACGTAGTGACTGAAAACTTATAATAAAGATAAAACATCACACTGCTATCCCCAGCATGTTGCCTACCAATAATGATTTAGTTTTGAATTCCCATATGTCCAGGGCAACCTAAAATAGTGCTGTGGTATGGAACCATCTGTGTGGGTTCTTCATCAGGACGTGAGGTGGGGCAACCTGTGTAGTGATATGTTGTAATGATTAAAAAAGTCAAACTGGCCTGTTGTCTGAATATACTTTCTACTCATAGTCATGTAAATCTCATTTAGAGTTGCATGAATGCTCCATAAGAATGTTCCTTTTGTGTTAAGTAGATGACAATATGGCTTGTCTGCCTGCTGTAAAACTAAGCATGGGCAGTCTGAGTATGAAAGTCATGGAAAAGGTAAATTACATTGGACCTATATGGAGTAACAAGTACACAGGAATAAGTGAATACAGGGACTCCACTCACCTCAAAAGAAGTCTCCGTTCAGAATAACCTTAATCAGCCCTTCCAGCTGCCTCAGAAATGGTCTGTGGGAATAGTAATGTACAACCCAATCACCAGACACTTTGGGCCTCATTTATGAAAAGTGACGCATCGCTACGTGAAAACAGCGATGCGTCACTTTTCATTGCGCCCTCCTTGTGACACCAATGATGCGTCATATTTACAGTATGACGCATCATTGCGCAAGGAGTTACAGATACGTCAGTATTTCTGACGTATCTATATGGTGAAAAAGTGACGCATTGCTGGAGTGTGTCACAAAAGTGACGCAACTCCAGCAATGCGTCCTTTCACATGGGGCAAGCCCCATGTGAAAGGGCCTGCGACGGTCTTACGCCTGCTGTGACGCAGGCGTAAGATATTGACGCATTTGCATCCTAGAAGTGGCGCAGTGAAATCTTATAGATTTCACTGCGTCACTTCTACAACCCTTTCTTGCATCAATACGCCCCCCTTGCATTCATTATACCTGGCGCAGGTATAATGTGGCGCAGGGGTTTAAAAAGTGACGCATCTACCTAGATGCGTCACTTTGTAAATATGGCGCAACACGGCGCATTTTTTTTTGCCACTGGTGCGTCACAAAAAGTGACGCACCGGTGGCGTAAAAGTGACGCACAGCCTCATAAATGAGGCCCTTTGTGTGTGCCTTGGGGTGCAAACTGCCACCACCTTAAGAAGGAATGAAAGGGAGTTTTTGCTATGGGGGAATAACCGTAGCAGACCTTCTCTTCAGCACTTGCTTTCCAGCCTTTCTAGACTGTTCATGAGGTTCACTGCTCGCTCTTCCCCCGTTGCCAAAGTAGCATGCATATAAAGCATGTATACATATGTGGGGACAGGAGGGCGCACAGAAAAGCACCTTTTGCAGAAAAAAAGAGCAGATGGTACTACTCGGATCGGTGTTTGGAGAGAAGCGTGAGGGGTCTGACATCATATCACAGCAGGAAGAAGAAGAGCTTAGGCATCACGCGCATGGGCTGTACAAAACTGTACCCATGAAATGTGTATAGACGTGAAGCTAACTGTCAGGGGCTGCAATTGATGCCAGAGCACAACATATTTAGTGACCACCACTCAAGTGTGTTATTGTGCACAGTTGAACTCAGAAAGAAAAAAAATGCCGAACACATTCCTTGCACATCAAGCCTGCAAAATATTGTGCCCGAGCATAGCGAGATGATGGCTGACCTGTGCAGAACACACCTTTCAGAATTAAAAGTGTAGTGTCTGGGTGCAGGTGTGAGTTGTATACCTTTCTCACAGAGTGCCTTGTATAGAGGCATTTTCTGGCAACATAGCTGAACAAGCCATGTCACTTCTCATTGAACTCCACAGCCACGCCATCACCCGTTACCCATCCCATCAGCCTTACAAGTGGCACCTAATCCACGTTGTGCTCAATCGTAGGCCTCTTTATTAGTACATCTACCCTCAAATTTCTTACCACCAGTCATCCCCTGTCATTTCAATCACTCTTCAACCCACACAGCCATTCATGACCCACGCCCATCACACTGCCTATCATCCTGCCATCCCTGTCTATGAAGTCATTTCCACGCCTGTATCACATCCACAACCCTTTACAAATTACAGATGTGCTGCTCTCCTACATCACCTCCATAGGTCGTTACTACTATCAATCTCTCCTCGTACCACACAGCATGTTACAATTATGGCTTACCTTGTGATTGACCTAACTCCGTCACCCCGACTCTGCAGCACTTTCACCCACAGGGGCCCCTGGATCACCCCTTCCTCCTGCCATCTGTCCGCCTCCTCTCCTCTTCAAGAGCTACCTCACAGTGAACAGCCGGGTGCCCTGGGGAGCAGTGAAATGACACACCAGGCCTGTGGGGACAGTGGACTGCTCTTCGCCTCATCTAGGTCCACCCAAGTCACATTCTGAGGCAGGCAAAAGGATCCTTTCTAAGACCAACACCATCGCCATCTTCCACCAAAGGACCCTCAGAAAGCAGGTTGCATGCTGATGGGTTGGTGGAGTGCAATGCTCTGTACACAAATAGTGACAGACATGAAGCAGCAGCTACGTGGAGAAGGGTGGAGTGGCATGAGAAGGACTATTGGACTGAGGGGTGGGACATGGGCACAAAGGTGGAACATCAGGCTGAGCTAATGGGGGGTACACAAGTTTGGTGGCACATTGCGATGGGCGGTGCTGGTGCCAGAGACGAGAGAGACTCACTGGCTGTTGGGCAGAGCTCAATGCAAAAAGAAGGAGCTGAAAACAGTGTGCTGGGTGTCACTAGCCCCAAGGGTAGCTAAGGTACACATAAAGAGCCCCTGTGTGGTATTTCCAGGGAGCGAATCACACACAATGTGATTGCAGAATTATTGAGAGGTTTTTGTACACCACCTTATCACCACATTAAACACAGTGGCCCTATTAAGTGAAAAGAAACCTTTCATCAGTCAGTAGGTGTTCAATACAAGCACTCTTTATGAGGACGCACACAAATTCTTCCAATAAAATTGTGTAAACATAACTACCAATATGTGGAAGGAGCCAAAGCTTCTCTTCTGATAGTGCTTCTTAAAGCCTTTTTTGAGGTTCATTACATAATGTCTGGCAACAGCTGCTCTGTTAAACTACACCTAAAAAGGTAATATCATCAATTTGAAATCACAATTTTCTGCGCTGCCAGGTAGAAATAGAGTACAACTTCTCCTTAATGTAAAAACATGTTAATATATTGAATATGGTTGATTGATCATGTGGGAGCCTGAGGATTAGCCAAGCATGGCAATGAAGACTAAACACCTAATTTACAGATTTTGTCATTTAGCAAATCCTAATGGATCTTCAAAGGTCAATGGGCCTATGTCATCGTTTTAGAATGGAGCTAAAATATGGACATAAACTAGGCATACATCATCAACGGACATATTATTATTGTTCAGCCAATGATGAGAGGTTGCTGACATTTTTGAACACTATTATTTATCTTAAAGGATTAGGATAGTTTTGTCATATTTGTTAAGATTAGTCAGTTTACAGAAATATCAATAAAAAGATTGATTACTGACAGCATAAGTCAATACAAAGTGTTCCATGAAGGAAAATGGTCACTAAGCTAGCTGAAGAGCCTAATCTGCCCTAAATAGAACCCTTGACGAGTTATTTTTGGAACAAAAAAAGATTTAGAATATAAGAAGGATTACCCATGAAGAGTCCCTCTGGAAACTCAGCCAGGTTTCCTACAGCTGTAGTAGCGACCATCAATATTAGAGTGATCCTTGCAGTACAAAATGATCAGTAAAAGTGTCTTTCAATAAAGAAAGAATAAAGTCACCTTTAGCAGTAGCTGTAGGAAACAAAAGCGAAATACATGCTCTCTGGTAGAAGAGTCAGCAGGCAGTGAAGAGAGATCTGGATTTGAGAGGGAACACCCACTTAATATAAATCACACAATAATATATCAAACTGTATTCGAAGTTAACTCCTTTCATCCAATGGAAACTTCTCATCCTATGGTGTCGTCAAATTCCAATGCTGCTTCTCCTGATTCCCACAGTAAACATTCATGCCTATATAGTGTAAAAGATTATTTCAGGACATGGAAGAAAGTTCTCATGGGAACCCTCTTACTTAAGCTAAAAGATGTGCTCTATGTCCATCGTATATACAAAACAAGTCGGATATGATGGGGCAAACTAGCAATAATATTTTGTGAAGCATTCATAAAATATACGCAGATAATTTTTTTTTTCAAGTACTCCCAGCAATGCTCACTGTGTCACGGTAGATGACTTAACATGGTGTGATGAGGCTAAGGGAACATAAGCTTGCAGTTGGCACATTAAGCAAGTTGCTGGTGCTCGGCAAAATGTTCTAAATAAATGTCTATTAAGCTATGAGCAAGAGTGAAAGAAAAGGTTTTTAGACCTAACTGAAGAGGAACACAATTTACCCTGTACATGAGTAATTAATATATTATTTGCAGCATTAATAGGAATTCAGTCTTGTTATAAAGCAGGCACAATTTTCTACGTGCTATTTTCTATGTGGAAACATTTCTGCAGCAGTTTAAGTGCATTCTAAGGTGCAATTCTGACATGGTCTGTAAGTCAAATTTTCATTTTCCACGTAATTTCCTTAAATCATTTTGATATACAGGTGTCTATTTATGTATAACTCTGCATAAGAATATCTTGCGTTTCGCAGTGCCTAATATGTAATATCATCAGGGCTGGCTTTAGCACTAGCAGTGTCCAGTGCGCCATTCTTTGTTGGCGCTCTACCCTCGATGACCTCACATGTATTTCATCATGCACACATTATACAAAGACAGTGAATCATATATATGGTAAATCAGAGTAAATGTTTCATAAGATGATGAGGACTAACAGGCTTAGAGGCTTGTGTCATCCCATGTTGGTAGGCATCATATGTTAAGAGAGCTTGGTCTGGAGAAACACAAACTCACAATTTAAAATGCAACACAGTGGTTGGGGTTGGCTTCACTAATAAGAATGTATTTCTACCCAAACCAACACTTTTTAACAACATTAGTATAATGAAAGACTTTGCTGTTTGCATGCAACATCTGATGATTGGTCATAGCTCAATATGTTATGTTTGTATTGTAACTTATGCACTGCAAATAATAAAAGGATCTATGTAACAAACGCAGTATTGCACTGAGCCTTCTACATAAAATACAATTCTGTGATCTTTGTTATAAGTCAAAACTGCCACTAGATAAGACACTGATCTCTCTTCAGCAGGTGAATTAATCGGCAGAGTTATGTTGACATTTTTATTTTTGCCATTGCTGGACACACATGAAGCTCGGCAGCAGGTGGTGTAAACCCGTGACATATCTCAAAACGCAGCGCACCAGTGAGCTTGGCATCACACTAAAGCCGGCCCTGTCAGTCATGACATACTGATTCCAAAGAGACCCACTTTTTGTTCGAAAGAAAACAAATAAACCACACTGTTACAGCAGCTTAGATTTGCTGTATTTGTACGCAATGAATGTAAGCTCAAAATGACATGTTAGTGAAACGCAACCCATTTCTTCTTATCAAAGTCATTTTAATGCACTGTAATCACTGATGTTCTTGCTTTGTCATTATTTTGGAGTTCTGCAAATCTCACTTTGCAGTGGTTGTCAATCTCAAATCATAAAAAGGAACAATAAGTACGAAATAGTCAGCTATTAGGGCCACTGTTTAAAATAATTCATTACTGAGTGTTTTCTACTCACATAGATGTGCACTGGGACACTCACCCGCCTCTTCCAGATCTTCTCAAAAATCTTGCATCTGAGTTTCAGCCCAAGATGGTCTCCAAATAGGCAGTTATTTTGATAGTACAGAACAAATCACATACATCACGTCAAAAAGCACATTTTTTTTAATAACATCCACTAAATTCGTAACGCTTCATTTTAGTGCATCATCTACAAATAGCAGGTGCCACGAAACATAAAGTAAGCAATGGAAGTGCTAATATAAGGCATGTCTCTGCCAAACCTTTTCCCTAATTGATGTCATAATATTTGAAGATCTCAAGCATCATTATTTTACCACCTTAGAAAGTGGTAAATGGCTGGTAAGCACGGAACCCTTCGCAGCAAATGCAGTAATATGTCTTGACATCTCACCTAGGGGTCAGTGTGTGTTCACTATGGGTTTGCGAAGTTCACGTAATTTGATTTTGTGTAATTATGTGAAATTTCGGAAACATTATATGAAATTACTTCTAATTATGTGAAATACAAAACCATCACTTAGTGTTATATTCTTGTGTGAAATGGATATTCATGTGAATTTCTGAAGAGTGGACTCATTTTGTGCTAAAATATAGCACCAAAACACAACTGCTGCGAGCAACATCTACTCACACTCGTGTTGTTCGCCTGTTCCTATGCTACAATTTTGTCACGAACATCGGTGTAATTATACAACTTGGCATAATGGCTAAATTTGGGGAATTTCACATAAAAAGTAGAATGTGAAGATGCCTAAATTATGTGAGCTAAGGCAGCATCATTAAGATGTCGTGCAGGTCTAGTGCTCGCCCTGTTGCCTTTTGTGGTGTTAACAATTTTTTCCGAGAAGTTGTACTCGTGGCTCACATCCTGAATTAGTGGACACAAAATCCTTTTTTGCTGTAGCAGCCAGCCAATGAGAACACTCGGTTTTGTGATTCCAACTTAGGGGCTTTTTTCGATGTCGGTCGGAGTTGCCTCCGACTGACATTGTCCACGTCTCGGGACAGATCGACCTCCGGTCGGCTGTTCCAACTGCCTGATTACAACGTGACCAAACACTGTTCAGTCACTTTTTTTTTTTTTTTTAAAGAAGTTTTTATTGCAGATTTATAGAGAGAACATCGAAATTGGTCAACCTTCACAGTCATGACATCATAAAGTACCTCTGTGTCAATAAGTTTGCACACAGCCATTTAACCCATATCCCGGAGGCAGGGCGGCGTATCATCAAGTTCAAGCAAAGTACACAGTGGCCAATTCTAGGAAATGTCTGGTCAACAGCATAATATAGTATCCGCTTTTATACCCACCAAACTCCCTCCCCCAAGTCACCGCTAAGTGTAGTCTTCTATCTCGTATGGGCGACACCGGTGCACCAGTGCCCACTGTGTCAGGCCTGCACCATTGCCCCCCCACAATGGTGGTTCCTGAGGTCTATCAATAATCACCTGATGTGTCCCCAAGTTATGAGTCCCAGAGGTCCCTGTCCGTCAGTCCCAACCACTTGACCGTACCACTGGCGCCCCCCCCCATCTCTACAGCGGTTCACTATTGCATTCCCCCACCCCTCCCTCTCCCCAACTACTGCTGATGTGGGTGGTAACTGTGGGTCTCGGCACAAGAGTTCGTTACTAATCGGGTATGTGCATTCGTGCCTCTAGGCCTCGTGGAACCCCACTCTCTTATCACTTCTACTCTTCATCCTCTGTCATGTAGTCTTTCAAAGCCTGCACTATCATCTCCCAGGCCCTCGCTTTCTCTAAGCTCTTTTCGTTACCCGTCCTGGCAGCCAGTCGCATTCTAATCACTCCTTCACACCTGGACCATTTCAACAGCTCATTCATCCATCTCCGCACCGATGGACCTCCTTGGATTTCCAGTGCCAGGTTATCTCCCTCTGGGCCAGAACGAGTCCCAGGTCAATAAATTTGCTCGTGACTTTCGTTCTAGCCGTATGAGGGAACCAAAGCAGCAGGCAGGCCGCCATGTCGAAGTCCACCTCCCGGTCGGTGACCACATTCAGGAGCTCTCCCACAGCGGGCCAATATGTCCCCAGCTTCAAGCAACCCCACAGTAGATGATCGAATTCAACCTCAGGTACTAAGCATCTCGGGCACACCGCATCTTGCACTCGGAAGTACCGTTTGATCTTCCCCGGGGTCAAGTAAGCCCTATGCAGTATGAAGAAATGCACCTGCTGGAAGCGGGCGTTCCTGCAACCCGTCCACATCCGTTCCAAAATATGGCCCCAGACCGTGTCCGGTATGGATTTGCCCACGCTTTCTTCCCATGTTGTCTTCAGCTTAGTTAGTGGCTCTAAGCCCTCACGGAGCATCCGGGAGTGGAGACAGGTCACCGCCTTGATTGTCCCCGCTGCCATTACCACATACTGGCAGGCCATGGTCGTGTCCGGCTCTGTCAACCCTCCTTTCCAGTGCTTTTGCATTGCCGCGACCACTGCCGCATACAAGAGGTAGCTCCCATCTGGGAGCCCAAATTGGTCTTGCAATACCTTAAAGGGGACCAGCGTCCCATCAAGATACAGATCCCCCACCATCTGTAGGCCCAGCTCTTCCCTTTCCAGCAATGGGGACCAGTCACCCCCGTGCGGCAGCGCTGTCAACATCCCCAAAGGAATCTCTGGTGCGTATGGTCGTGCTGCCTTCGCCCTTTTCAAACTCCTGTGCCAGCATAATCGAAGGGTCCTCTCCTCTGCAGTCAGACCTCTCAATTCCAGTGTCTGTTGCATAACAATGTACGACAAGATGTGTCGCTGGATACCGGTCCCCCGTGTATGGTCCGGGCCTCTAAATTCTTTGGCAATGCTTTGCGTCAATACTTGTAATTGAGCAGCTAGGCAATATAGTTCAAAATCGGGGACTGCCATCCCTCCCTCGAGTTTGGGTCGCGTCAGAGTATCCAATGCAACCCTACGCCGTCCAGGCCCCCATAGGAAGCCCATAATCATCGTCCTCAATTCTTTGAAGATCCGTTGTGGAATCCATATCGGGAGGGTGCGGAAGTAATAGAGCAACCTTGGCAGTGCCACCATCTTCAGTAGTGCTACCCGGCCTAGCACCGACAGAGGGAGGGAGGCCCAGAAAGATATACATCCCCTCAGGGCCCTTATACAGCGCCCTATATTGCCTTCCAGTAGATTCGTGGTATCATGGTAGATGCGAACACCCAGGTAAGTAAAGCATGTACCTTCCCAGACCACATCCACCGTAAAAGGGGGATACGGCGTGTCCGCCCGCAATGGGTAAACACAAGTCTTATTCCAGTTTACGTTGAGACCTGACAGCCGACCAAAGTGTGACAGCAACTCCACAGCCCCTTCCAGAGGCCTTTCCGTGTCCGCCAGGTACAATAATAGATCATCTGAATACAGTGAGATTTGATGGATGTCCCTACCGTGCTCTATCCCAGTGTACCATGTCCCTGTCCTTGCTTGCACCGCCAGTGGTTCCATTGCTAAAGCAAACAACAGGGGAGAGAGCGAGCAGCCCTGCCTCGTCCCTCTGTGCACCAGATAATCGGAGGATATGACGGAACCCAATCGCACCCTGGCAGTGGCCGAGGAGTAGAGAACCCTCGTCCATCGCCCAAAGCCGTCTCCTAGGCCGAACTTCTCTAGCACCTTGTCGAGGTATGTCCATTCAAGGCTATCGAAGGCTTTCTCGATGTCTACCGATAAGACTGCTGGCCTTTGAGCTGAAGTCCATGCACCGCCCAATAGGCGGACCAGGCGGCGGATGTTTATGGAGGTGTTCCTAGTAGGTATAAACCCGGCCTGGTCCTCGTGTATTAACGTGGTCATGTGTGGCAACAATCTTGTGGCCAAAATACGGCTCAGAATCTTATAGTCCACTGTCAGCCTAGACAGGGGTCTATACGATGTCACATCCGAGGCCTCCCTACCAGGTTTCAGCAGCGGTATCACTAGGGCTTCCCTCATTGATTGGGGCAGACGCCCGAGCGACAGGGCCTCAGAGTACACCGTCAGTAGCTTGGGCGCCAGAGTATCGATATATTTCACATAAAATTCAATCTGGAAGCCATCTACCCCCGGTGTCTTATTTTTGGCCATCTGCTTGATGGCCACTCGAATCTCTGACATCGTTATCGGGCCACCCAAGGCCTTTGCAGTTTCATCTTCCAGCTGTGGGAGATGGACGGTTTCTAGGCAGCCGCCTATCGCAGGGCCCGTCACCTCCAGCCGACTCGCATACAGGCTCGTATAATATGACTGGAAGCGCCGTAAAACCGCAGTCTGAGAATAGACCATTACTCCCGTTTCCGCTTTAATGCTCATAACCGGGCTACCTCTAGGTTCTTGAGTAGCCAGTTTAGCAAGCAATGTGCCCACCTTATCCCTCTCCGCATGCACCTTGGTGATATAGAGCTTGTAATCGTAGCACCGCAGACATTCTGTCTCCGTAGCAACCATTTCCCTCGCCTCAATCAGTCTTTCCTCCAAATCAGGCCGCTCAGGGCTACGCTGCGCCAGATCTCTCAACACACATTCCGCCTTCTCCAGGTCAGCCAGGACCGTCGCCCATTCATTCGAAAATCTGCCCATACAGACACCTCTCACCACCACTTTCATCGCATCCCATTCGATCGATCTCGTGGCCGCTGTCCCTTCATTCTCAGCAAAGTAGCTCTCAATATCCTGGAGGACCTTATCACTGAACACCGGGTCCTCTAACGTGTCAGGCCGTAGCCTCCATGTCGGGACCGCCGACCTCACCTTCTGCCACCTAATCGTCATCAGTAAGGGATTATGGTCTGAAATGGTTCTGGTTAGGTACTCCGTATGGGTTATCATGGCAGCCAAGGGCCCACTACAGAGGATGGAATCTATCCTAACATGTTACGCATGCAGTGCCGAAAAGAAAGAATAGTCCCTAAAGTCCGGATGTTGCTCCCTCCATACATCAAGAAGGCCCCATCTTTCTTGCCAGTCCTGTCTGTGTGAGGCTAACCTACGCACTGGGGAGTCAACCAATGGTGGATGCGACCTATCTAAGAAGACATCAGTGATCGAGTTAAAGTCGCCTCCCAGTATGATGGGGCCCGTCAGAAAGTGTGCTAGCGATCCCGTCAAGCCATCAAAAAATCGAGCCTGGTTAGTGTTTGGGGCATATATACTACACAGGACCACATCCCGGCCATACAGCCTCCCCTCCACCGCCACAAACCGACCTTCAGGGTCAACCAGCTGGTTCAAGGCCTGGAATGGGATCCCCGCTCTCACCCATATCAGCACTCCTCTGGCAAAGGCCGAGTACGTGGTACCAAACACCTGACCACGCCACCTCTTCTGCAGCGCAGTGCATTCCTGTTTAGTTAAATGGGTGAGGCACGTCAAATCAGGTAACGTCCCCATTGCGGCCATCACCCAACCACCTCCACAGTATCAATCGGTCACCCACATCATCGCAGTAAAACCCCCCACACAGAACACCCCAGAAAACTCCCCAAACCCCACTCCCCAGAACAGGACCTAACAACAAGTCATCAGCCCCCATCCAAACTCGTAACACCACACACAGTTCACTACTCTGTAGTCGTCACTACAGAAGGCCTTAAGGGCAGCCGGAGGGTGAATCAGAGCCAACCGGGGGCAGGCAGGTACCCCGCCCCGAGCCCTTGACCCCATACGACACTGCAACACAATACCTGCTAGAGCGCAGAGCACCAGGGTATCTTGTTCTAACGGGAATAGCTGTCACTGACCCCGCTCAGAGTGTCATTCGTTAAATAGTCCATCTGCCGTCTGTGGGGTGACCGCCGGTCCGCCAGAACTGTCCACTTCCGAAGCTTCTCCTCCAGACTTTCCTCCATCCTCATCAGATTCCGAGCCCACCGATAGTCTGTCAGGTTGTGAGCCCGTAATGGATGCCGTCGCGGCCAACGCCCCTTTCCTGTCCGCCGCCATCTGGTCGTCTAGTAGCGCCCTCTTGAGTTTATTCCGGTTGCAGATGCGTTTCGACTTTCGCATCTGGATCGGTTTCTGTCTCTCACGGTCACCTTTACCTCTGCGATCTGTACCGGCCCGATATAACTCAAGCCATGACCATGCTTCGTCAGGGGTCTGAAAAAATTGGGTTTTGCCATCTATAATCACTCGCAGTCTGGCCAGAAAAAGCAAGGAATATTGTATGCCCTCATCCCTCAGTTCTTTTTTCACCGAGAGATATGAGGCCCTGCGCCTCTGGACCTCTTGCGTGTAATCAGGGAAGACCGTGACTGAGCTGTTGTCCACTTGAAAGGGGCCCACCGAGCGTGCCCTCTGTATCAGTAGGTCCCGGTCCTTGAAATGCAATAGCTTGACCACCATAGGCCTGGGAGGGCAGCCCTGCATAGGCGGGCGGGCCGGGACCCTGTGCGCCCGCTCCAGGGAGAAGAAGGGGGACAGACCCTCCAGGGCCACGGCCATTTTAAACCAGTTCTCCATGTAGGCCACTGCGTCATCCCCTTCAACTTTTTCCAGACGGCCTACTACTCTCACGTTATTTCGCCTATTGCGGCTTTCGGAGTCCTCTGCGCGTTTCTCCAGTGTCTCCAACCGACCAAGTATAGCAGACAGTTTGTGTTCTGCGGTCACCACCGCAGGTTTGAGCTCCTGGAGCAGTGACTCATTTTCTTTCACCCTGTCAGTAAGCTTAGCATGATCCGCTCTCAAGAGACCCAGTCCTGTGGCGACCTGCGCTATATCCGTATGCAGGGACTCCTTGGTCGCATTTATTGCCTCTAGTATCCCATCCAGCCGCATATTCAGCCGCCGCTCCTGTGCCGAGCCTTCCGGGTCGGTATGAGTCCCGCCATCTGCGCCCTGTACAGTCGCTTGGCTCAGTGTAACGCCATCACCTTCAGCGGCCATCTTGTGCCCCGTGAGCGCCATCACCGGTTCGCCTGAGGGGGGACAGTCCAGCTCCCACCCCCGTCCGCCAAGCAAGGGTGGCCCCCCGATCTTTCTCGTAGCCCAACAGGTTCAGTGGCCTCCCCAGGAAATGATCTCCAATCCCAGGTGCGAAGTCATCCGCAATACGCGGGCGCTCTCCCGTGCCCAAAATGGCCGCTCACTCACCACCACATCCTGCTCCGGGTAGGCAGCTTTCACACCCAACCCGACTCCTGAAAGCACCTGGGGCTTCTCCTTACCCAGTCTCTCGTTACCCACAGTGTGGCTATGCCAGGACCTCAGACAGAGTTGAGGAAGTTCCAATCCAACGGGGTGGAGATGCCAATGGCGTGCTCCAGGACAGGCAGGGAAACGTAATGTGGAGCCAGGTGCGCAGTCTGCAGGGGGTTGTTGCTCTGTGTAGTGGTCGGCGCTCCGTGTCCCAGCGTCGCCGTTTCTCCGGGACCACTCCTCATGCAGCCCAGTAGTAGCTGCCGCGGGCCGTCGCCTCGTTCAGGGAGCGGCGTCCAGCCGGGGCATCCGGTCGGGGTGGCCAATCGTGCTCAGGATCGGGTGCAGGATCCTCCAGGCCGCCGTTCCGACCCGTTTCCAGTATGCCCCTACCCTCCGGGTCCTCACTGTGTGGTGCCACCAGGCTCTTAGGGACCGCTGGTCACAGGCGGGGAACGGCGACCTCCCCACTCGGCCGCCATCGCCAGTGACGGGGGAGTGACGCCCAGTCTGCAAGAAGGCAATGCGGCAGCGAGGGCTCTGCACCGCCATTCCTGCCAAGAAGCCACGTGTTGCAGCGGTCGTTCTCCGCCCGTTCCCCCAGGCTCTAGTCTGCACTATGCTGCAGCTGCGGTCCGACGTATTGCAGAGTTCAGCCTCCGTAGCTCGGGATCGCCGCCATCTTGCTTCGCTCTATGCGGTCCTTCCGAGCGTCAAGATCGGGTTTCAGCGCACTTCTCGGCCTCCCGCCGGTCCGTAACAATGCTCCTCCGCTACCCCGATGCTCCGCACAGGATATCCGCGCTATAAACAGCGCGTGAGTGGTGAGTCTCAGGATAAGATGCGGGATCTGGCACGGAGCTGCAGGCTCACGCCGCCATCCCGATCGGCGTCCAAACCACGCCCTCCCAAACACTGTTCAGTCATGGCCGTAAAACAGCCATATTACAGGCTCCTATAGAGAAATGGGGTGTGTGAAAACCCTTCATGCCATGGTGCCTGCCACACAGGGCAGGGTTTTACAGAGGGGCACACTAGGTAACCCCTCGACCAACAACCATAGGCCGCGGAGGCAAGGGGGCCCTGCTAGGGGCCCTTTCTGACATCATTTGCATGTCAGACAGGCCGGCACAGAAAGGGAGTGGGAAACCACCATTGTGATCCTGACGGCTGAAACAACGCCCATAGGGGATTACAGTGCGGTTCCGACTGGAAAAAAGATTCCAAGAGTTGACATCTTAATAGGTTGGTTGGACTGCAAACCAACCGTATAGGGTGTAAATCTTCCGACTGCGGTCAGAAAGCTTCTCACTAGTCGTCAGAGGCTTTCTGACCAAGATCGTAATCAGCCCCTTAGTAGCCACTGACCAAAAACAGTAAGAGAAAAAAGACTCTCTTTACCAGACAGACAGACAGACAGACAGGTAGGTAGGTAGATAGATAGATAGATAGATATGATGCTAATGGGAACTGCCAAGCAAAAACAAATAGAATGCAGCGGAATAGATACAGCAATAGTAATTTCTATAGCTGATGGGAACCTAAATGTACCCATCAATGAGAAATTATTCTCTAACCAACCAATTGTCTTAATTCAAAAACACACTCACACTAGGTTGTAGGTCTGATGTATATCGTTATACATCTAGGTATTCTATATATATATATGTGTTTCTTTATCACATGCATAATAAGCATTTACTTACAAAACATACAAAGGTCAATACTAACAAAGCAAATATATCGGAAAACGAAAAACAGAATCCTTGGAGCCCTAATCTTAGTTGTGCTGCGAAGCACACTTACAAGGACCACAAGTACAATTCGCAGTTCACATTAGTGAAGATCGCTCTCATATCAACACCTCTTAGGGTACATATTGTTGCACCTCTATTACAATATTAACTGGTGTTGCATTTTTTCTTTTACACATGAATTCAAATGGTACAGGGCTTCTTTCTATATCAGGTTGACGCGTTTCAGCCCGTTTAATTTGGGCCTCATCAGAACTGTGGGCCAAAGGAAATCTTGCCAAAAGGCCTGCTTCAAGGTCTGAGTGGAAGTCTCCAAACTCGGCCAAGACTTTCTCAACGGAATACCCACATGCATCAAACTGATTTGCATTCGCAAACGGTGCGAATCGCAAAATTCGGCCGTTTGCGAATGCAATTCTTTGTTTTGGGATGCATTAACCTTTTTGGCTTTTTCGCAATTTAAGAAATCGTAATTTATTTGCGATTTCTTAAATTGCGATTGCATTTAAGAAATCGCAATTTTGCGATTTCTTAAATGCAATGCATCATCTGAAAAAATTTGCGAATTCGCAGATTAGAAGAGTTAAATTAGCATGAAGTCAACCTTCATGGTAATTTTAGAAAAGTTTAAAAAATGCACAAAAGTGTATTTTTGACACTTTCATTTTACACTCACACACAACCTTGGGCATGTATGTGTGTCAAATGGACTGTATGTTACATTTCAGGGGTGCAGGGGGGGTTCTTTGGACCTTAATTGCGAATCGCAAAATGAGAATGCCTTCCCATTGATTCCTATGGGCCTCTAGGCCCATAGGAATCAATGTAAAGGGATTCCTTATTTGAGATTCGCAAAATTGCGAATCGCACATAAGGAAAAATAAGAAATCGCAAAAACATATGCAAATTTTTAATGCATAGGTATTTGCGATTTCTAAATTGCGATTCCTTAATTTTCGCAATTTAGGAATTGCAAATACCAACAATGATGCATGTGGGACATATACTCCATGTCTGAAGGTCACAAGGGGTGATTCAAAAGACGCCAGTCTTTGCTCGAGTGGTTCAAATTAGTCTGTTAAAACACTTCTCCCTGATAAATACTCGTGGGCAGTCGGTCTATTAGTCGACCCTTCCTTTCACGGGATCCCTGTCTCTATGAGATCGGAACTGCCTCATCAAAAAATAAGATGAATAATGTAATATACTTTTGGTTTCCTGTGGTAAACAGAATCTAATACTTATTTGTGTTAAAGAGCAGATACGATTTAGGTACGGGCTATATTGTAAATGTTATCAATAAATGGGTTTTCAGGAAGAAAATGTTATTCAGTTGGTTTTTGCAACATTTATTTAACTCTGGGAGTTATTATCAATTCTGTGTCGTGCATTTCCCTGTAATTGTGATTTCATTCCTAAGACAATATTTTACTTACATTCAGTACCAAAATATACACGTTTCATCTGTAAACTAGACATGTAGGTAGTACCAAATCAACCACATTGATGAATTATGTATTTATTGGGAAAATAGTAGAAAAGAAAAAATACCTCTGCACCCTATCATTGTGATGCAAAGGGAGATGTTTTCAAATAAAGGTGGTAAATGTTACATACACATGTATTCTTTACATAAACATGTATTATCAAGAATGCATAAACATGTACTCTTGATAAGGTCCACAATTTACAAATATATGTTTGGTCCATTAAGTTTTATATTATATGTATTGGTAAGAGGGAAGGACAGAACATTGTGGCTACTAACTTTGAATAATGCTCATTTTAATAGTATATGAATACCTTGTGCATGGGTGCATGGGATTAAGAACCGATGCACCACATTCATTTCACAATGTTTCATTTGTTCGTTTATTACATTCCGAAGCTTAGCAACTGAGGTCAAAAGTTTATTTCAATATTCAGTGACTGTCATTCCCCTCTGGGCAGAGAGTTGTTGAGCTGTTTTTGAGCCTGCCTGCTACCTTTGTTCTCTGGAAATAAAAGATGATCAACAGAGCCACGAACCGTTCCTCTTAGGAATATTAAAAAGAAATCCTTGCCTTCCATCTTCTATAACTCATCACACTCAGTTCAGATTCACATCAATTGGGAATACCTTTTTTTCTTTCGGATAAATAAATGTTTTCAGACAAATATTTTACTGCATCTAAAGTTACGCCACAACAGAAAATATCTCATCACAGTTTAATGTTAGTCCCTAGCTGCAAATAATTGTTAAAAAATCAAGTAAAGAAAACCAGAGCACAAAAACGAGTCATCACCTCAGGAAGGTTATGAACTGTGAGCAAAAAAATAGGACACCATGGGCTTTATTTATAAGGCAGTGCGTCACTTTTACGCCGCCGGTGCGTCAGATGCACCAGCGGCATAACAAATGTGCCTTGTTGCACCATATTTACAAAGTTCTCATCTAGGTAGATGCGTCACTTTGTAAACCCCTGCATCACATTATACCTGCACCAGGTATAACAAATGCAGGGGGGTGTTCTGGCGCAAGAAAGTGTCATAGAAGTGACGCAGTGAAATCTATAAGATTTCACTGCACGACTTCTAAGATGTTATGCGTCAATATCTTACGCCTGCCTCACAAACAAACAAAACTGATGCAGGCCCTTTCACATAGGACTTGCCCCATGTGAAAAGATACATTGCTGGAGTTGCGTCACTTTTGTGGCACACTCCAGCAATGCGTCACTTTTGCTCCAAACAGATACGTCAGAAATACTGACGTATCTGTAACTCCTTGCAACATGATGCGTCATACAGTAAATATGACGCATCAATCATGTCGCAAGGAGAGCACACTGAGAAGTGACGCATTGGGGCTTTCATGCAGCGATGCATCACTTCTCATAAATGAGGCCCCATGAGTTTTGTTTTCAATAAATTCACTGTAGTAGGACAAGCTGTATGCCAATCAGGTATTACATTTTTTCGTCCAGCCTAACAACGCTTATAATATTTGTCAAATCTTTTAGTCTGAGTCAATATCGACAATTACAAACCCCTTGCGCCACCCGTACTGTACTTTTCCCATGTTAAAAATGACGCAAAAGTGGTGCAAGGTGCTTGTAAATAAGCCCCCATATATTTATCCTAGCATGAAGAACGTTTTTATTTTCTAGACACATTTAAAATCTGTTCAGTTCTGAAAACTGAGATTAACCTTTTCACAGTGCAATATTATTGTTGATAAATAATGATGTTTCAGAGCTGTAATACATACATTTGCGACAACCCAAAATGTGAGCACTCTTCTGTAAATTTGGCAGCTGGAATTCCTCAGTAATACATATATACCGATTAGAGGTATATATCTATCTCAAAGTTCATATGTTCTAAAACATTCACAGAAGAGATGGGGCCTAGTCTCTATCTGAGTTATGCATAATCTAAATACACAACTAAAACTATGTTCTGCCAAATCTAAAAGAAGGAAAAATAACTTCTATACCCAGTAAATTATATTTTCAAAATGGGCTGGTGGGAAGTTGAACCATTGAAAGTCTCACTCATTCATGAATATTGGAGTAGTGAGCATAGGCTTTGTTTGGGATCCATAAGACCGCAAATGACTAATACCACTGTAACAAAGGGGGACCCCTGAGAAAGGATGTAGCTAGAGAAGCAGAGGAAAAGACCGAAGTTCACAAAGGAAGAATTCTACCTATTTCAATTTAAAGTATGCTGTACGTCATAAATAATATTGACCACTCTGGCTAGACCACTAGCATAAATATTAAAGGCATTCAAGATAGTGTATTCATTACTTAGTTTATTATTTGTTTCTCTTTTCAATACAAAATGATTAGTTAATTCATAAATAAATAACCTAACTACAAAAAATTGTTGGTGAGAAAATCTGATCCCATTGCACAACTTTCACTCAAAAACACACAGTCACCTTCATACTCAAAACATACCCACGCGAAACCACACATACATCCATCACATATATGCAGAAAGGCTTAATATGCACCAAGTCCCCTCACAATGTATATAAATGCTCAAAAACAGATTGTTCCAACTAAACAGCGCAATAACTCATGAACTGAATTTTAACAATGAATGTGATATCATTTCAACTGAACTTTCAGAATAAATGTGATCAACCAGAAATGTTTTCACATCAAAAGAAGACTTTTCAGAATAGTTCATCAACTTTCAAAATAAATAAATCAGGTGTATTCATGGAGGGACCTAATTCAAAGCGCTGATGCGCGTTTCGGTGAATCACCCTTTCATTTGGGGATCACCTTCTTCAGGGTGCATATGGTATATATTTAACAGCAGAGGCAGTGGGACCTGTCTAGAGCAAAGAATACATTATAACATTTCTTCCATATACCTGCATAGTTATTACAGGTAAATTAATTTGGTTAAATAAATACATTAAAGGGCAGTGGTCAAATGCACAGAGGGTCACAATGTAAGATGAATTTACAAAATTAATAAAGACTAAGAAAAGACTTGAAAAAGCATTAAAAAAGAGAGAGCGACATGTGCACATCAAAATAGGGACAGAATGAAGACAGGATAAACAGAACAAAAAAGAACAAAAAGAGGAATAGAGACAAGAATAACAATACATCAAAGCACATTGAAATGAGCTAAACTAAATAGTTCTAAACAGAAATCCAAGTATCCTGCCAAGAAATGGGACTGCCATAGTAAGAATAACAGCAGTTAAACCTCCAGCAAATAAATGTTGTATAGTGACTGAATACACATGACAAACAGTCAATAAAGAAACTGAAGGCATGGTAATAAAGATCATAAGCACATAAATGCCTCAGACTGAACAATTTTCAAGTTTCAGAGTTAATAATCATTAGTACATACCAATCTTACCAAACCAAATGGTGCTTGATAAAAATATGGTTCTCCTAGGAGGAAAGAACAGGGGCTGCTTCTTTCTTTCAGCGAGTCTGGCCTATAGATGGAGACAAGATCGTAATATCATAAACTGGACTAGTTCCAATAGATTCCTAGAAAGACCAGATGCTACCGTCTAAAGGTATAGCACCTTACCAGAAAAATTTGAGGTTGAAGTTCAATGGTTGGAAGAAAGACACGCTTGGGCGCTGGTTGAAATCAATGGATAAGTCGTTTAACGTCAAGTTGCGGTATGCGATAGCTAGTCTTCAGCGGTATTAATACAAAAGCGTGTCTTGCCGAAGTTCTGAAATAAAAATGCAGCAACGTGACAAAGTATCCTAATCGGAAACTCAGTTTCAACAGGGTGCGTGAGTTAACGCGCTGCCTAAAGTGAACAAGCAATCACTCACCTTCTTTCAATCACGCATTGGGAAAAAAATGTTTGCAGTCACCAGTCAAAAGGGGTTCTCAGAACACTAATGAATGAAGAAAGGGAAAATGAAAAAAAAGGAAAATTTACTATAGCCTGACACCTCATGGACGGACGTCAGATGGGCTGAATTAACATATGGTACCTCCTGAGTGCAGCTTCGTAGCAATGAATCCCGCTCCATGGAGTTTGTTCTTATGGCATGGCCAAGCAAGATTCCCTGACCTGTATGGGCAATTTACAAAGAAAGAAACAAGATCAATAATAAATGCCTTTTCAAAACAGAGTCTGCTCATTGAGATTCTGGGTCGATGGTCATCATGGCGGCAGAGATAGATTACCTGGGTATGAAGAAATGTGCTGCTAACAGCTAGAAAGTGAGAGAGCATCCCGCCAGCGGAAAAGCGGCTCGGATAGAGATCTAGTTAATTAGAGCACTTAAATAGCCCAATGAGCTTGTGCGTCGGTGTCCGCAGAACAGCCCAGTATGTAGTACTCGCCGATCGGCGCTTCGTGGGAATACGCTTCCTGAGTAGTCCCTTGAAGATTCTTAAAGGGATACGGCTCCCTGAAGGAAATGGGAATAGGAATAAAGGGGTTATCGCGTATGCTGCGTTATCTTACCCTTATGGATTCTAGAGGGGATACGTGCCCCAATGTAGAATCTATCAAAATCTGGAGTTTAAAAGTTACATAATCACTCAATGCTGCAAATAAAAAATACTCATGTAAGGAGTGTAGAATCACGAATAAGGAAAATAACTCTATCCAAATGTGGGTTTGAATGGAACTAAGAATTAGAAAATGTCACTGTCTAGCGCCAATAGTTCCAGAGAAATATAAGATACTAAGGCTATGCCTTAGAGGTTGGCTAGTATATCCACACCACTTGCTCTTAGGTATATAAGTAGAAGCGCACCGAATGCACATCGAATCCTCATAGGTTTAGGAGTAAAGGCAGGTATTTCTAACAAAGAAGCAGAAGGGACAAACATATGTACAAAGAGAATCTAAAAGTGTCCAGCAGACACTGGTAGAAGAAAAGAAAACATGACTACAATGAAACTACAATGAAACTCAAAGGGCAATTTCAGCCACAGGTACAGCTTGGGTGGAGGTATCCTAACTGACAAGAAACCTGAAGGGGCATATTTAGAAAGTTCTAATAAATTGCATTTTCCCATTGAAGGGATTCATTCAGTCCTTTATCCTTTTAGTCAAGTAGAAATATCCAAAATAATTCGCGCTTTCGGCATAAGTTAGTACAGTCCAAGCCTTTCGGTACACATATTTTTTCCAGAATAGTCCAAAGGAGATCCTCCTCCATATGGCTGGCTTCCACCCAATGGCTGACCAGGGGTGCTGCAGGTTTAGATCTTCTAATGTTGGACTCTAGAGGGGATACGTACCCCAATGTAGAATCAATCAAAATCTGGGGCCTCATTTCATTCACTTTTTGTGACGCACCAGTGGAGTTAAAAATGCGCCTTGTTGCGCAATATTTACAAAGTGAGGCATCTAGGTAGATGTGTCACTTTGAAAACCCTTGCGCCACATTATACCTCCGCCAGGTATAATGTATTCAAGCGGGTATAATTGACGCAAGAAAGGGTCCTGGAAGTGAAGCAATGAAATCTATGAGATTTCACGGCGCCACTTCTAGGACGCAAATGCGTCAATATCTTAGGCGTAAGATTGAAGCAGGCCCTTTCACATGGGGCTTGGCCCATGTGAAAGGACGCATTGCTGGAGTTGCGTCACTTTTGTGACACACTCCAGCAATGCGTCACTTTTGCGCTTACAGATACGTCAGAGATACTGACATATCTGTAACTCCTTGCGACATGATGCGTCATATTATAAATATGATGCATCAATCATATCGCAAGGAGTGCGCACTGAGAAGTGACGCATCGCTGCTTTCCCGCAGCGATGCGTCATTTCTCATAAATGAGGAACCTGGAGAATTTTATCTTAATCTTAAGACCAAAACTTAAGTTTAACTGAGACAAAATCTTAACTTTACAACTTTCGGTATTCACAAAGGGCATTTAGGAGAAGTAAAGTTAGGATTCCTAACTTTACTACTCCTAAATACCCTTTGTGAATACCGAAAGTCATAAAGTTGGGATTTTGTCTCAGATTACTTTTGTGAATCGGGCCCATACTTTCCAAGCCCTAAAATAATCCGCCACAGTTTATTTTATATGGATTTAAGTTGATATTGCATTGAGCACCACATTGGTGGGTCATAAGTGAAGCAGCAGAGCTCTTTAGGATACCTGAATCAATAAATGAGTCAATATGTGACAGCAGCATGAATTTGTGTGAGTCAAACTTTTCTAACAAAAGTAATAGACAAGTAACATGTCTATAATGGAAGAGTTGGATATCACTATTGATATTCCTACTAGAGAGACTACAACTTGAGGACATAGGTTGGTAAACTCAAAAAAGATATGAGATGGTTTACGCAAGAAAAAATATACCCGTACTTAAGAACGAATTATTTCCAGGAGGCACAAAACGATCAAGCCCAATTTAATGCTAGACCCTTTGACCAAGTACAATACAATTAGATGACAACTAAACGTAGAAGAATTCTTAATTTCTCAGAAACTAACTCTTCAGACTCTAATTATGAGGGACAGTTAGTAGGTGAAGAGTCAGACTATAGTCACCAAGATAGGAACCAAAGAAACCAATATTCAGGTTGTTTCACCAGAGCACAAAACCAATAGCCTTTTTTATCGAGAGGCAGAGGCAGACCTCGGTTCCCACGAACAGACACGAATTACCATCCTCCAACGGACCCTCCACATCCGCAACCCTACATGCGGACCAGGAAACAACAATACTGCAGACAGTAAGGGTAGGAGAAAATTCCCAAATTCCCATCTTTAACTTATCACAACATACTTTATCGTCAGATGAAATCAAAGTACTTAGCAAAGGACTTTCATTTGTCCCTAGCACGTATGTCAATCGTTTTAGAATGAATCAGGACATTTTCTCCTTCTTTCGTAAGGAAATGAAAGAAGACGAGGTAAATACTTCGGGCTGTAAACAGCCTTCCACCTTCACTCCAACATTAGACATGCTAGGCCCAGAAGTTGGAATATTTGAAAAGAATGTTATCAAAGAACTTGAGAAGATCATGAAATTTATACCTACACCCCAAGCCAATTTGGAGCCATCGGAAAGACAAGCCTTAAAAATGCTACAAGAAAACCATAATATTACGATCAAACCCTGTGACAAAGCAGGGGGTATTGTAATAATGGATACTATGAAATACATCAATAAGATCAGTCACATGCTATCTATTAAGGTACACTACAAAAAGATCAACAGTGGAGCTTTGTCAATCTTGAAAACTCAAATAGGGGAAGTAGTACATAAAGTGTTCGCAGATGGGCTCATCTTTCATAAAGAAATGGACTTCCTCATTAAAGCTAATCCAGTGACCCCAGCACTTTATGGTGTCCCTAAGACACATAAAAATGTGATAGATCCACCTCTAAGACCTATCGTGGCATCTATCAATTCAAGCACAGAACCCCTGTCTAAATATTTAGATATATTTCTATGCCCCCTTACCACCCAATATAAATCATATATAAAGGACACAGGAGACATGATCTCCATTTTGGAACATACTATCTTCAATGAAACCACGCAATATTTGGTAACGTTAGATATAGAATCCCTCTAATATCTATATGGGTGAATTCAAAATCAAACATGTGTTCAATGAAATAGTCCCTTATTTTGAAAATATTGCGAGCTGGCATAGGTTCATTGACAATATTTTTTTTATTTGGACAGGGTCAGAACAGGTATTAAAAAAATACATCGCATGGTTGAACCTTGCAGATAATAATCTAAAATGTACCTGTAATTTTTCTCCACATCAAGTTGAATTCCTGGACATATGGATACAGTGCACCGATGGCGAGCGGACGGTAAGCCTTTACAGGAAACCAACAGCGAAAAACACTATATTAGAACATAGTAGTTATCATCCTTCTTGCCAGAAAGACTCAATACCCTTTGGAGAATTCCTCAGGATCAGGAGGAATTGTACAAACATGAAGGACTTCATGTTTCATGCTTCAAAATTGAAAGACCGCCTCTTGTTACGGGGCTACCCCAAGAGACTGGTTTGTCAGTCTCTGAAAAGAGCAAAATATTACAATATAGACACCTTGATTAATACCGTCCCTAAACAGGACAGTCAACAACTGGTATGTGTTCTGAATCATTCTAATCTAAATAACAAGATCAGACAAGTGATCTGTAAAAACTGGAACATTCTCAATACCAATGAAGAGACAACTGAGCTGAAAAAGCCGTTGGTAGCATTCAGAAGAAACCCGAACTTGAGAGACAAATTAGTCCACAGCAGAATGAAGAGTAGAAACACAACAAGGCAAACTACTATTGATGGAAAACCACTACCCAAAGGGAATCACAAATGTGGCACCTGTCACGCATGTGATCTGGCCATCACGAGTCAAAGGTGGACTTATGGCAAGAAATCTGGTCATCTTGGTGAAATGACCAACTGCAAAAGTTCTAACATCATCCATCTAATTTTATGCCCTTGTGATATAGGGTATGTGGGTGAGACGGCAAGAGAATTTCGAGTAAGGTTCTCTGAACATAAATCTGCCGTTAAAAAAGGCTAAATAAATGCACCCATGGTTGCACATTACCAGCAGTATGAACACAACAAGAAAGATATGCGACGGCTCATCTAGGAACACATACGCACCATTCCAGGAAAAGACGTAACCAAACTTAGAAAGCAGCGGGAGTCTTATTGGATTTATACTTTAGACACGGTCCGACATGGGCTCAACGAGGAGATTATGTGGATAGTGACAACCTAAAATACATATCACAGATTGCATCAACTTACTGTAGGTTTCCTTTAGGTAATTGCCTTATTATAACACCATTTTTAAGTATCCAGGTAAATATGCCAAATAGCCTCTTAACACCATAGACTGTATAGTTTTTAGTATCTGTGAAGATAGGCATTTTTTACTATATTCTTTTCCATCACACTTGTATATCGTGTTACTATTGTAGGTTGTAGTGCGAGCGCCATTTTGGATAGGACTAGCTGACATGACTGAAGCCCTTGTCTATTTCTATGAGTCACACCAGTCCTGCATTTTGTAGTCCGCCTCTTATTTCCAGCACTTTGCGGCAGGCAAGGAGCACGCCAATTGCAAACACCTGTGCAGATAGTGGCGTCTTCGTTAGGTACATAAAGGAACGGTGGCCCTAGGTTTTAGGAGCTGCCACGCGGACCCGGAGCGCTCGTAGGTCGCTGGTATGAGCGTTGTCAGAACCGGTACAAGGTAAGAGCTCTAAAGCTTGTTATGGCTCATTACAACCTAGTTAAGTGCACAGAGTAATTACCCTTATAAGTAGAAACTTTCCCCTTACAAAACATTAAGCTCGTTTAAAACGACATACTCGGACTTTGTACATTCGTGGGGGGCCGCTTTCTTCCAAACACTAACCGCGCCTATTAGCAACCTTACCAGTAGTAACCTGGCTGGTTTCCCCTCCCGAGCGTCATTTCCAACCGTGATAATTTAAATCTGCTTGTTAGCCTCGCCGTAAGACACCGGCGTAAGACAAAGATAAACAACTGTGCTTTTTCTTTTAAACAGGTATACCTCGCTAAATTAGGATAATTTACGCTGATTAATATAATCTACAAACATAGAGCAAAACCAGAGTTTTTGTACCGCCCTCCACTAGGTGAGATGCGATGTTATGTTCACCTCTTACAATCTAGGAACGAGTGTTTATATTTTCATGCAGTAAGCTCATTGCCATTACATGTTGCCCCCTTCCTTTAGGTTTTGCTGCCCATTCTGAAAAACATTTCTTTTTAAATACCGCTCCGAGGTCACCATATCTGACGTACCACACTAATGAGAAAAACGTCTTAACTTTTGTACTTGTAAGTAATTGCAGATCCTTGACTTTTTTTCCCACCGAGTACCCACTGTGTTATTTTCACATCTAAGATGAATACTTAATGTGGAATGATTTGTGACTTCCAGAACCCTTTTTTTCTCACTTTTAGAGATGTGCTTCGCATTACGAGCCAGCGCACTTGTAGCATCAAACCCTTAGCCGCTACTTTGATCTAGCATGTAGGTACCCCCTTGTTCTCCCTTTTCTTTTTGGTTAAGGATCTGGTCACAGTATATAGCTAGAATCACTTTACACTGGGTGTCACAGTGATCTTCTTCCTAACCTTTTGATCCTTTCTCACATTCCTGACAAATTAGTGAACACGTTCATTTCCTCTTTTTTCGTACTAAGTGTAACAAGATACTATTTTTGCTAACATATGCAAGCTCCATTAACATAGCAAACCCATGAATTATTTAACATTAGATTTAGTTCTATCTTTGAAGACATGGATGCAACACATAATATTTAATATGTCATATTATTTATTTTCAGATAAGAAGATCCCCCAGTTTTTATGTACATGTATATGTTTTTGTTCATGTTGGCCCTGAAGAAGGTTATATAAATTATATGTGTTCACCAAAACGTACGTAGGCCCTATACATCTGAGATCCTTATCTGTGAAGAGCAAAGGAAAGCAAGAGCAAAGGAAATAACAAATTATGGAACATCTTGACACAAAATTGTAGACATAACTGCTTATAGTATCTCAGGAGTATTGCCTTCCCCTGTTGTTCCAGTTGTCCCATTCAGTTGTTGTATGAATCTGTATGATTGGTTTTGATGGTGAGATAATTTAGAAATGAATGATGTGTGATTTTGTGCATTCTTTATTCACATCTGGGTGTCAATTTGTAGGTCTTCTATCTTAACTTATGTATTTGATGACTTTGTTTATTTATGTAATATAAGAATGTTTTTTGAAAAAATGTTATAAATATTTTTGTATTGTAACAAACTAAAACAGTAAAGTAATCAGTTGAAAAGAAAAAAGGAAAATAAATAAAACCAAAAAAATAACATGTCTGTATGAACGTTCTTATATGTGTTGCATCCAGATATTTGTAGATTTAATCATTTTGTAAAAGTAAATAGGTCAGTTCAGAGGTTCCTTATTGGTGTGTCTTTATTGTTTCTCCCTCCTCTAGGCCTAAAATTAACTCTGGGAGTTCCCTTTTCATACAATAGGTTGGTAAACACTCCATTATCCCATGAATTATATTGCATGACAGTTATATCACATCCATAAAATCGTCATACAAATGCATCGCAAAGTAAGTATAGGCAAGTATACTAGATGGAACTGGTTGGGATATAATTGAAGATCAATATGAATGAGTTTTTGCATAGGCCATATAATCATAAAGAAACATATGGACTTTCGAGAGTTGACGGTAGTGAAATGAAGTTAACAACAATGTCTTTTGGGGATTTCTAACAAATTGTGAAATCATCTAAACAAAAGTCAAATCTACTTGATGTATCTTGTCTGTTAAGCTACTAATGTTTGAAACCATCAGTCAAAATGTATTTCTTTCAAACAAATTGGAAGATGTCAATCATTATAAGAATCTCATGTTGAGGTTAGTTATCATATACTGTATTTCTAAAACCGTCTACAGGAGAAAAGTTGTAGAATACCAGAAGAATAGATATTGCTATAGAAATTCTAAAAGCTGTTCTCTTGTGACATTTTGATTTTCGCGGGATCACCACATTGTCACTGAGATGACATTGATTACATCACTAGTTACGTTATATACCAGCTTTCCATTTGCCTTTCCATTGACATTATTTTTTTAATGAAATCTTTTTATTAAACCAATGTCAGATACAGTATACAGAGCACGATTCCGACCTTTTTTGGATATACATGTTTATGTTTATGGAATTTGTAAAGCGCATAGCTGCCCGAGAGCTTACCAGCACTGAGAGAATTGGCAGAGGTTGCATAGAGGATTACCGGAAGAGCCATGTTCTGAGCTTTTTTTCTGAATGCCAGTTCATCAGTTATTATGCGAGTTTCCCTAGGCAAGGAGTTCCTTAGTCCCAGGGCCAGATACGAGAAGGATCTACCTCGCCATCTGGCTCTCTTTATTCTGTTCTGTTTCATGAGTAGATCTGAGGAGGATCTAAGATGCCTACCTGGAATATATGGTCTGACAAGTTTTTTAATTGAAGTTGGGCCTTTATCATTCATGGCTCTATGAGCGATGCATAGTGATTTGAACTCTATTCTGGACTTTATTCGGAGTCAGTGTGGTGTCTTCAGGGCTTCCTAAGCTGACTGATGTCTAGGGATGCGGAATAGAATCCTAGCTGCTGCATTTGGTTCCACCTGAAGTCTGTTTATGTCGTACTTGGGTATGCCAAGGTACAGGGAGTTGCCATAGTCCAACCGTGATAGTACTAGGGCCTGTACTGCTGTTCTCTAGTGGTTTCAGGAAGGAGCGGTAGGATCTTCCGAAGCATTCGCAGTGCTCCAAAGCATGAGCCTGCTATTTTTTTGCCTTAAGTCTCCATGGACAAGTTTTTGTCCAACTAAATTCCAAGATTGTTTAACTCTGTCTTTGGGATCGGGGGATCTCCTAGTTCTGGAGGCCAGCTAATGATGTTTCTTGGGACCTCCTTGTTACCCAGGAACATGAGCCCTGTTTTGTCTCCCTTCAATTCTAGGCACCCCTTGTTCATCCAATCTGCAACTTGCATCATGAATGGTGCCAGGTTGTGGTGGCTCGATTGGGGACCCTCCGTCACAAATAGAATCAGCTTGGTGTCATCCACGTATAACACTGTTGGCAATCCAAATTGTTGCACTATCTCTGCTAGAGGAAGCATATATAGATTGAAAAGTGTTGGGCTTAGTGCGGAGCCCTGTGGGACTCTCAATGACAGTTGGAGGATATCAGAGTAAAGCTCCCCTTCCATTAGCTGGAAGGATCTGTTTTCTAGGAAAGAGATTACCCCTTAAAGCCAGAGCCTGTGACACCGGTTTCCTTTAGCCTGTGTAGCATGGTTTTATGATTCACCGTATCAAAGACAGCGCTGAGGTCCAGGAGCGGAACAGCTGCTGAACTTCCCTTGTCTAGGATTCCCTTCAATTCCTCTGTTGCCACCAACAGAGCTGACTCTGTGCTGTGTTGGGGTCGAAAGCCCATTTGAGTGGCTTGCAGCATCTGATTATCCTCTATGTATTGGGACAGAGCCTGATTAACATATTTTTCAGCTATTTTGCCTAGTAGTGGCAGAAGTGAGATGGGTCGGTAGTTCCCTAGTTCTGCTGGGTCTAGTTGGGGCTTTTTTTGCAGTGGCTGGATAATAGCATGTTTTCATAATTGGGGGCCAGTCCCTTGTGTCAGGGAGAGTGATATAAGTGCTGCGGTAGTTGATATGTTTTTTTTACCTCCTTGTCTCAAGATGTCTAGTGGCATCGGGTCTAGGGGGGAGCCAGATTTAATCTTTGTTAAGATGGAGGTCATAGCTTCCTCGCAGGTTTGTGAAGTGATCTAATCTCATCCCTGTTTTACATTCCACGTCATCTATGTTGCTTGGTTGAATGTGACCCTGATTTGGGCAGTTGTTTCATAGCAGGGAGTTGCAGATGATTTCAACTTTGTTCTTAAAGAAGTGTGCCATCCTATTACATCTCTCCTTGGATGAGGTGGGAATGTTTGTTTCCTGCTCAGCGGAAGTGACTGATCGCACTATCTTAAAAAGCTCTCTGGCCGAGTTACCTGCTGAGTTAATTTTTCCTTCGAAGAATTTAGCTTGGGCTTGGAGCATTTCATTATGATACTGTCTGATAGCTGTCTTGTATTGGCTTTAAATAGCGGGATCATCATTTTGTCTCCAGAGTCTTTCCAGCTTTTTATATGCCTTTTTTGACTGTATTAAGTTAATGTTGAACCAGGCACTTTTTTCCTCAATGGTTGGTTGTTTGGTCTAGTTCTTTGCGGGTATTGAGCTGCTACATTATTAATCCAATCTGTCCACCTCTTATCAGATTCTTCTATGTTGTTTGCTATGCCAGGGGCCTGGGCTTCTAGTTAATTTACCATGTTATTCTTTAACTACCTGGGCCATTTATTCCTCGTCTTAGTTAGTTTATCCCCTAAGAGTTGTGTCAGGGGGTTATCTAGTGTGAAACAGATGAAATAGTCAGGGGCGTTTCTGCCATTAGGCTGGACTAGGCGGCCGCCTAGGGCGGCAAAATGGTGAGGGCGGCATTGTGTTGTGGCAATTGGCAAAAATCATGCAGTGGAGAGTGCACTGTGTCTGTGCAAGTGGTGCACCTGCTGCTAGCTAAGTTGTGAGTGACGTGATGTAACTTTTTACTTGCGCAGTTAGAGCCGACAGTCGAGTTCACACCCTAGATTAGTGGCGTGTTTGGAGGTGCGGGACATACTAATGTAAGTGTGGGTCCCCTGTAAGCATGGGCGGATTTTGAGGATCCACGATTCACGAATTTGCGGATTCACGGATCGTGGATCCGCAAAATCCGCGGATTATGCGGATCGGCGGATTTGGGGGCGGGGCTTCCTCGAGTGTGTGGGCGGGGCCAAACGGACGGGGCTTCCATGCGAGCGCACATGCCGCTTGTGTGTATAAAAGGTCAGAGACCGATCAGAGCAGCAGATTAAGAGACAGAAGCCCCTGGTATATTTGGGAAGAAGGCACATCTGCCCAGCCTCCCAACGCTCACGATTGTTTTTAGGGCTGATGAATGAGTCACTGCATTTGCGCTTCAACTAGTTCCAGCGACCAAGTGTGTGTTACTATGCAATCGCGCCGAAGTGCGCAGGGGTCCCTTGAGTGAAATGTCCATCATAGTGGGTAAATGGCGGGAAGACGGTGCATGCCGCTTGTGTGTATAAAAGGTCAGAGACCGATCAGAGCAGCAGATTAAGAGACAGAAGCCCCTGGTCACAGGAACAGCACGGGGATTCCGCTCGTCAAAGTCAAAGATGCAAACGCCTCTGGCGAGCATCACAGCCGATTTTCGATGGTATATTTGGGAAGAAGGCACACCTGCCCAGCCCCCACAACGCTCACGATTGCAGTGTTTCCTGCTGAGGTTTATTTTTTGTGCCAGGACCGTCGTGCCCGAATGAACCCTGCCCTTCATATTTATTCAAGAAGACACCACCGTTTGAATAATTTACGATGGCGCCGGCAAGCTGCCAGCGCCATCCTGCAAAAGTTACTTAATTAGCTTCAACAGGAAGCTCCAACTGATAAAATAAAGCAGGCGCTCGAGCCCCTGCTTTATCTTATCTGTTAGAGCTTCCTGTCGAAGCTAATTAAGTAACCATTTGAGGATGGCGCTGGCAGCTTGCCGGCGCCATCGTAAATGATGTAGGCTTGAACTTTTGACCGCAAAATCCGCTCCGATCGCGGATTGCGGATTCTCGGTAAATTCGCGAGAGTTCGCGGATCGCGGATTTACCGAAAATCCGCAAAATCCGCGATCGGAGCGGATTTTGCGCTCATGCTTAGTCCCCTGGGCCGTCAATCTTGTAGCGCTGGATAGCGCTACCAATGACGGCCCTGGGCAACATTTTGGGCCAATCCGTGAGCAGTGCTTCAGCCAGGGAGGGCAGCCCAGTGACGGTGACGCGCATGGCGCACCAGTGCCACCATCGATCTCTCTCGGCGCGCGCGGGGGATGACTGTGTGTCTGTGTGTAGTGTTGGCCTGGCGGCAATTAATACTGCAGCTGCCAGCCTGCCCGGTCCCGACTCCCGGCCCACGGCCCTCTTTTTTTACTGTCTCCGAGACGAGTCCGACTTGAGCACTGCAGCACCTCCCGGTGAGTGAGTCAGGAGTCAGCGCAGTCAGTCTGCGAAGGCCCCTGGCTGTGATAATAAATATATATAATTTCGGATCGGAATCGGATTGATCGATGCAATGATAGCAATCTTAAATGTAATAAATAATGTTGTTCACTGACACTTAGGCCGGCGTTGTAAATGAAAATGAGGCGGCGCCGGCGGCCTGTGAATGAATCATTATCTCGTGGGGATGTACGTGACTCAATGATTGCAATCTAAGACTAGAGACTAAATGTAATAAATAATGTTGTTCAGTCACTCAGGCCTGCTAATGTTGTAAATGAAAGTGAGGCGGCGGCCTGTGAGTGAATCAATCATTATCTCGTGGGGACGTCACGTGACTTGAGCAGTGGCACAGTGCAGTGAGTCAGCGCAGTCTGCGAAGGCCGCTGGCTATGAAAAGAAATATAAATATATATTTTGGATCGGATTCGGAATCGGTCGATTGATGCAATCTAAATGTAATAATGTAATGTTGTTACCGTCGGCGCTCAGGCCTGCTAATAGCTCATCCTCACAGTCAAGGACGGACTGGCTAAAAACACTGAGTGACAGAGTGAGGGCTGAGTAGCACTAGCAGCCAGCACTGTGAGGGGTGAGGTGACGGGGGTGTCTGAGTGAGGTTTGGTTGGTGGCGCGGGCGGGTCGGGTCTGTTTGTTGCAGCAGGTCATGCAGCAGGCTAAAGATCATAAGACCTGTGTGGCGGCCCCATGTCCAGGCCTCCGGCCCGCCTGTGACTGAGTGAGGTGAGGTGATGTGATGCTGGAATCCATGTGAGCGAGGCTGGAGGCTCAGGCATAGCTGCCAAGGTTTCAGATTGCTATGTGTGACATTTTCCTGAATTCATTGTAATTATGAGTGACATTTCAACGAATATGAGTGACACTTTCTCACGAGCAAAGTCTAGCAATGAAAACAAGAAAAAGTCATAAATTACAGAAATTTATGACACCCATTTGAGCAACAAGGACCTCTAAAACGAGTCACATCATAATCTACAAGCTGTATTACTGAGAGCAGTGCGCCCCCCTGGTCCTGCATGCCACCCACTCACTACCTGCTAAACCCTGCTGGTGGCACCATGACCCCACTCGCAGTTTGTCACACAGAGCTACACTACAAGCTCTGCTGACTCTGATACCCACTTGGCACACTGAGAAGTTACGTTGGAAAGCTCCACAGTGGCTCTCACAATCAATCACCTGACCCAGGTGCGAGCGGCTACTAACACAGCTTACAGTCAGTGAGAAGAAGTCAAGACAGACTGCTATGTGATGTACAGTCAGTTCTCAGCGGTAACAGGGCAGACAGGTGGTAGCTCAGAAGAAAATCATGCCTGTGGCACAAGAATGAACTATCAAGGGTATTGCTAGCAGGGTAGGCAGATTATAACATTGATGTAGCACTGACTCCAGAGCTGAGCAGTCAGATCTCTTTAACTATTAACTTACGGAGCCACTCCGAGCCAGAGTGATGCTGGCAACGCAAGTCTGTGGGAAGCAGCACAGCACCGAGGCACATAATATGCTATAGGCACCAGTGGCGCGCGCTGGCACCACCGCGCAGCCAGTTTCAGACTGGCATTATTAACAATACGTGACAATGCATTTCAGTGCGGTGATGCAGATCACCACACTGAAATGCGTTAATGTCACACCCCATGCGTGATTCTTGGCAAGCATTTGGAGGAGTAGTAGGACACGGGAGAGGGGGTCAAGGAAGCGCAAAGAGAGTGTGCCTTAAAGAAGAGCAGAGGACCCCTTACCTTAAATACTTTGCTAAAATGAAGGCAAGGAAGGTATCGTTGGATTAAGAGAAAGAACCCAAAACACCATTGAAGCTAGAAGAGAGAAATTTAAAAAACGAAATACAATCAGGGAAGTGGAGTTCCTTTAGCTGGACGGCCAGGACATATTGTTTGGGGTCAAGGGCAACAAGTTTTCATGTGTGTTTTGTCCTTGGGACAAGGAGGCCCAACCCTTAATTGAAAGCCTTTATTTTTAGGGTGAGTGCTCTAACTAAGTAAATGTTGTAAGCTCTGACTGCACTTCTGACAGTGGTTATAGTATAAAAATGTGTACACATGTTTGCAAAGTTAATACAACTTCTTTTATATCTAATGCATTTATTCTTCTAGCCTGGATGATGGGGGAGAGAGTGATGGTAGAAAAAGGGAGGGGGCGGCATTTTTCAATTCTCGCCTAGGGCGGCACAACACCTAGGAACGGCCCTGGAAATAGTGATCAGTCCATGGCACTGGCAGGGGTGTCCCTACCACTAACTTGGGTTCATTGGAAAAGATTGCGTCTAATAGGTGTCCTTTATCATGTGTGCTCTCTCTGACCAGTTGCTTGAGTTGTAGGGCTTCCGTGTCTTTGATTAGTCTGTTTGAAGTGTTACTGTCAAGTGACTCTAGATGGAGATTGAAATTCACTAGTATGGTTGTGGACCCTTACTGGCCACTGTTGTGGCTAAGGTGTTTGGAAATTCCTCTACGAAGGAGTAAGAGGTACCCGGAGGTCTATAAATTAGTGTCCCTGAAAAAGGGGTATTGTGTGAAAGTGTTAAGCTGAAGAGTGAGGCATAACAATTAGTGATGGAAAATAGTGTTGTCATGCATCCATAATCATTTCTATATATAATAGCCACTCCCTCCAGTTTTCTTCCTTCTGTCTTGCCTCCTAATTGCAAAACCTGGAGGAATTGCTTGGACTGTGTCGGGAGTGGAGCATTCTTTCAGCCAAGTTTCTGTTAGAAATAGGATGTCAAGTTCCTCATTCTCAAAGAGCATTCTAATTTCTTTAGTATGTGCTGGTAGCAATCTGCTGTTAATCAGACCCATTTTCCACTGAGCTTTCCTTCTGGTCCTATCTGTTTGAGGTGTGTTATTGATAATCCTCTTGCTAACCTTGCTGAAGCAGCTGGGACAGGATGTTTCCTTACCTATCAGGCTGGCTTTTGGTAAAACGTGTTCATACCGACTGGTCCCAGAGTACCTCAGTGCTAGTAAATCTTCCATAGAATACGAGATGTAAGTCTGTATTTCGGATGCACAAGGGCAGGGTCCCTTTTCCTTGGCCGCGTCCGGACGCAGACGGGCGCAGACGGGCTTGCCTTAGGCACGCCCGCTGCGCGCGTTCGCGCTGTGGGCACCATAAGTAGGTGTTTGTTGGTGATGAATAGAGCACTGACCTGGCCCTTCCTTCAAACACGCGGGTGGGTCCTACCTAATGTCTCCCCTTCCTGCCCCGTCTGGTCGGCAAATCAGCGGCTGTGCGCGAGTGCAGGATTAACTTCGCATAAATCGTAAGTTACAAAGCCCCAATGCGACTTTACATTAGGTATTTTTTTCAAGTTTCTAAAAGCCACAAGTTCAAATACAGTGTAAAAACAGTTGGTAAATTAATATTATTCAATTTACTTCAATTTTAAAAGATCGTGCAAACAGTGCACGCAGTGCAGTTCTAACAAAAACCTTCTCGTACAGAATAGCTGACTCTCTGCCAGTTTCTCTCTAGCGCGTCCACGCTGCGGACGCCATAAGTAGGTGCCTAGAGTGCTGACCTGGCCCTTCCTCCAAACACAAGAGCGGGTCCTACCTAATGTCTCCTCTTCCTGCCCCGCCTGGCCGGCCAATCAGCGGCTGTGCGCGAGTGCAGGATTAACTTCACATAAATCGTAAGTTACAAAGCCCCAATTCGACTTTACGTTAGGTATTTTTGAAAGTCACAAGTTCAAATACAGTGAAAAATAGTTGGTAAATTAAATTATTAAATTTACTTTAAGATTGTGAAAACAGTGCAAGCAGTGCAGTTTTAATGGCTACCAAATAGCTGACTCTCTGTCAGTTTCTCTCTAAGCAATAGGTATAATACTTTGAGCACATAAATTAATAGTTGTTCAGGATCTTATGTACTTGACCCCACAAGAGCTCTAACAGGCCCCATTCCCACAATCTTCTAAATAACGGTCTAATCACCCGCCCTCACAGGCCACGTTATGTCTCCCATAGGTGCCATATTTTCTCCCATTTAAGTGGGCAGCCCGTACTCTATATACAATTTTTTCCGCGGCACAGCACCAGTCAAGGTCAGTCTTCCAGTGACCCTACTTTGGAAGAGCGGCCCCCCATGCCCTGGCAACATTCCTCTTGGCCACAATGGCCGCTATTATCAGCCAGAGCTTCTGATATTAAGGCCTTGTCTGCTCCACTGTGGCACAGAATACATGCCACCTAGCCTCACGGGGATTTGCAGCCCCAGAACTTCAAACATTACTCTCACAACCTTCCCCCAGTACCACTGTATGGCTGGACACTCCCAGATGATATGGAAGAAGGTACCTTTTTGATTGCAGCGCCATAGGCAGCGATCTGTGTGGGTGCACGATAGTTTATGCAGAGCTGTAGTCATGGAGTATAATCTGTGGAGAATCTGTAGTTGTATGAGCCTAAATCACGCTCCTATTGCCACCTCTCCCGGACTTTGTATGGCCTCCACACAATCGTCATCTTCCAGTAAACCAGTATCAGCCTCCCGGGCCTCACGCAGCTTTAACAGTGGATCAGGAGAGTTATTAATTATTTTCCTATACGTGCATGAAAGTGCTTTCCCCGGGATCGTGTCTAAGAGGAGACGATCCTCCAGTGGGTTAAATTCAGAAATACACTCCCCTTCTCGTATGTGCATACGATGCGCATGTCCCATACATTGACACTATTGACTCCACTTGAGGCCCTGAGTATTGCATTTGGGAAGTTATGGGTTGCATAATGAGAGCATAAGTTATGGTTTACTCAGCTACATTAATGAGTATTGTGGTTTTGTTTAGCATTCATGCATTCATTTCAACCGTGTTACACTTTTGCCTTAATGAGCAAAATAAACTATAACATATGATTAGCTAAGTTTGTTTTTTATGCTATACCGCAGTGGTTCCAAAACTTTTGACTCCTGAGGACCTCCATAGAGTCACCACTGGAAGCCGGAGACCCCTAAGTAATTTGTAGGATTTAAATTTGAAACATTAAAACAGTAATTCGGAAAAAATTAGCACACATATGCACACAAAACAAATACTCAAATTACTAATGATTTTAGTGCCATATTTACAAGCCCCTATCACCATGGGAACATCACTTTCTGAGACGTACCCGTGGCGAAAGGGCTTTGCCTTATTTACAAGGCAACGTTAAGCCACTTAACGTGGCTGTAAATAAGACCCACTTTGACACAAAGCTTAGCGTGAAAGGGGTGGGCAGTGCGTATTGTGGTGGGCGTTTCCCCTGCGACACCCATTGATTTTGACGCTGCCCCCTATTTACAAGTGCAGCGTAAATGGGAAGCAGCGCCAAAATTAAGGCCAGGGAAAACCTGGTCTTAACTTGGCGAAACAATGAGAAATGCTTCATTTTTCCTCGTTTTTGTAAAACGCCTTGGATTGTTTATGTTCAGGAAGGCGACCCTTCCTGCACATAAACAATCTTTAAAAAAAAAAAGACATTTTGTAACTTCCATGCGTGATGCATTAAGCAGTACTTATAGAAGTGACAAAATGACATTTCAAGATTGTTTAAGGGGGACCTTCCTGCACATAAACAATCTTTCCCTGTTAAATGTAGCACCAGCGCAGGGGAAACGCAGGGCTGCACCATATTCTTGTAAATATGGTGCAGCCTTGCGTTTCTGAAGTAGTAGAGTGTGTTGTTAAGCCAAGAAGGCTGGTCTGGAGAAGCACAAACTCAAAGAGTGCTGGTCTGGAGAAGCACAAACTCAGGATTCAGAACATAACACAGTGGTTAGTATTGACTTTAACAATAAAAATGTATTTCCACCCAAAGAAACATTTTTAGAAGCATCCGGATACTGAAAGACTGAAAAAACATGTCACTAACTTGTACCTTGCAGTTTGCAAGCAGCTGTTTGATGACAGTTTTTTGGTCACTGTGCTAGATTACAATTGTCACTTAAGAACCTGCACTGTAACAAAAGAATCGCTCTGACAAAAGCAGTAACCCTCTGACCGATGCATATCAAATACGTTTTTTTAAAATGCATGGTACACTTCTTTGCAGTAGGCATATTAACCCTCTGTGTTACATTAGTTCAGTCACAGCTGCGACTGGACAAAACTCTCATGTCTCTCCAGCAGGGAAATGAATCACTGTTGTTATCTTGACACTTTTATTGTTCTTTGAAAACTGCTAATTAAACAAGATACTTTGCAGTGCTTTTAAAACTGCTGCCTACGGACCCTCTGGGAATGTGTCAGGGACCCCTGGGGGTCCGCGGACCACAGTTTGGGAAACACTGCTATACCGCATACTCTTCTGCTGTATCCAAACCCTTATGAGGGATACAATGATTATTGACCTTAGGGCATGAGCTGTGGCCAGGTCACAAAACCTGGACTATAGTCAGGACCTACAGCCAATTTCCCATGCATCAAGCTCAGCCTGCACATAACCTTCAGCTCCTCCTTGAATTCCTATATTCAACTTTCCAAGGAGCCTTTTCGTCTGTGTAGAGGAGAGTTGTTCACAAGGTCTGGCCCATCGCCAGGCACACACCCAACCTACCATTCACCCAACCTAATGGTGAAAGGTCTTTTTTTGTTTGCTTACAACGTTGGCTTTCTTTGATGAATCTCTTTGAAACATTCTTTTTTATGAAAAGAAGTGGCACAAGCTTTGTTGTATCAAATTTCATGTAATGCCGTCCAAGGAGGTAAACATAATGTGGAGTATCAAAAAAGTGTGCTTTGAATATTAGCTATCCCAGGAAAATGTGCTCAGTGCAGCAGAAGAAAAAAAATCAATTCATAGAATTACACCAAACTTGGAATGAAAGTGGTGGGCACATCCCAGAAGCTAAGCATTGGAAGTGTTATCTTAGGTCATGCGCAGCACCATGGCTTTAGCCCTACTGGTGTCATAAAATACAGTGCAGCTTTAGAGGAGATAAGTGACCACCTTTAAATGACAAATTTGTTTTGGGGCTCTGCTTAATGTTCTTTTTTATCTTTCATTATTCATATCTGAATGATGGATTATAAAAAATGTATCTCCTTATGTTCTGTTGTGAATGTTAAATTAGAGTCCCCCCACTACCGCCTCCCCACATTACTTAAAAACAGTTGCATAGGTCCTCCACTGCCAGCAGATGCTAGTAATTAGTGATCATGTGCAGCAACCTAAGTACCTGATAATATAAAGATAATGAATTGCCTTTAACACTAAAGGAACAAAGATAATTGCAACTCAGCAATAAAAGAAGAATACAGATCATTATTTCTTCACACAACAGAAAGGTTACAGGTGTACGTACATATAGATTTTTAAAACGGTCTTCCTTCATTTAAGGCTGAAAAAGAAAACATCACATTTCCTCCAAATTTCCTTATCAGACATTACCAACTTCGTCAATCTGCTTTAATGATATGTTGGCAAAAGGTGTCAGCACCAAACACTGTTTTACATCCCACCAATGGCATGTAACAGCACCTGGCTAAAAAGTTTGTGATCTGGCTCTACATTATTATTCAACAGAGTGCTTGTGATTGATTTATTATAAACACATCTTTATTCAGAGAAGTGCCTTTGATTGGTCTGATGTAATTCTGTTCAATTACAACAATGTGTTCTGTGGACTTAAAATTATTCAATATATTGCTCTCTTGATCGTTAATCCAGTGGCACTTCACAGATCCCAATCCTGAATTCCTCTGATAGTAATTGCTCTGATTAATTTATAACCACTGAATTCATTTGTTGGAAAGGTCATTCTCAGGATGCCAAATGTCAAAGCCTTGGTCCTCAAAAGAAAAGTTACAGTGGTGGTGTAAGGTGGCTGTGTAAGCATCCCCACAGAGGATATTGGGTGGGGGTGGTGAGGGACAGATACAGCCCAGTAAAAAGCACCCCATTTAAAAAAAAATGCCTTCTGTGAATACCGAAAGTCTTAAAATTAGGATTTTTCTCAATTTAGTAGTAGTAAAGTTAGGACTACTAACTTTAGGACTCCTAAATGGCTTCTGTGAATACCAAAAGTCTTAAAATTAGGATTTTTCTCAGTTTAGTAGTAGTAAAGTTGAGAAAAATCCAAATTTTAAGACTTTCGGTATTCACTGAAGGCATTTAGGAGTCTTAAAGTTAGGAGTCCTAACTTTACTACTACTAAATTGAGAAAAATCCTAATTTTAAGACTTTCGGTATTCACAGAAGGCATTTTGGAGTTTTGAAGTTAGGAGTCCTGACTTTACTACAACTAAACTGAGAAAAATCCTAATTTTAAGACTTTCGGTATTCACAGAAGGCATTTAGGAGTCTGAAAGTTAGGAGTCCTAACTTTAATACTACTACTAAATTGAGAAAAATTCTAACTTTAAGACTTTCGATATTCACAGAAGGCATTTAGGAGTCCTAAAGTTAGGACTCCTAACTTCTGTGAATACCGAAATGAGTAAGTGCTTCTGTGAATACCGAAATGAGTAAGTGCCTTCTTTGAATACCAAAATGGTAGTAAGTTTAGGATTTTGTCTTAAGTTAGTTCTGTGAATCGGGCCCTACATCACATCTCAGAAAAGTTTTCTCCTTTGCACAGTGGTACAGGCAATCCACAAATTGCGCTCCCCTTCGTGTTGACTGTAGTGTTACACCAAGGTTCGAGTCCCCTGTAGGGTTGTATACCACATACCCAGGGCCTGTAAATTAAACACTACTAGTTGGCCTACAGCACCTAGGGGCATATTATCAAGGGGGTTTATCTCCGCTTTTTTGGCTTTAAAAGCCAAGAAAGCGGAGATAAAATTATCTCCCTATTACCTAGCTGTCGCTAACACCAGCTAGTAGGAGATAGCGACCATCTTGGGCCCACTTTGCATGTCAGTGAAATTTATCCCTAATGATATGCAAAGTGGGCGTGCCAAGATGTTAGGGACTGGAAACAGTCGGTAACATCGCTATCTCCTATTACCAACTTTTGGAGATATTCGCGCTAATCGCGAATATCTCCAAAAGCCAACACCTGCCCCTGAGCAGTTCTTAGACATGTTATCCAATGGTAGGTCGATAACATGGCTATGAGCTTTAGCTCGGTAATCCATGAATATCGCTGACTTTTCAGCGATATTCATGCATTTCGGCCGATTTTTATCGCTTAGGAGATAAACCTTGATAATAGCAAGGTTCCTAAGCGATAAAAATAGCCGCAGCGCGGCGATAAAAATATTGCTGCTAAGCCAACATAGCGATAACTATCGCTAGTTGTTGGTAATATGCCCCCTAGTGTGCAACCCACTTACGTTAGTTAAGAGTTAAATGCTTAAAGTTCAATGCTTAAAGGTTTCAGTAAGAACTAGCACCTAAAATATCAAAGCACCATCCGCAGACATCTACTCTTGCGAGGCCGGGACAAATGAAAAAAATATGGGCAACCACGATGGAGTGTGGGTCGGATACAAGAAGTGGATTGGGCCTAGTCAGTGCTCTAATATTCTAAATTGATGTGGGATTTTTATTGTATTGTGTTTTCATTTTTATTACTATGTGTGTGCAGCACAAATACTTTACATATAGCCTCTAATTAAGCCTAGTTGCTGTTAGTGGCAAGCTGCCCAAGGTTAAGCACAGGTTAATTTAATGACTTATGTGGGTTCACCCTGCAAGGTATTGGGGTTCACCACAGTCAACCAACAACACAATTTCTCACAATCAGCATAATGTGGACCTCTGTCAAAATAGGCACAGTAGATTAACATTGGTGTACAAATGCTACCTGGAGCAATTGCTGCTTGTTTAGAATGTCTCCAAACATTTCTCTCATTGCCCTTTTTGTACTTGAGATCCTTCAAAGAACCTGAGCACCAGATTGCATGCATTGAACATCTTGGTGGTTTCCTTTGCTTGACAATTAGTACTTCACAAACTGATAGAGAGAGAGAGTGTGAGAGAGAGAGAGAGAGAGAGAGCATGAGAGAGAGAGAGCGAGAGAGAGGTTACTAATACCTTCACATATCCTTCCCATATACAGCAATGTTTTTCACAAGAAATATGATGGTCCAGGAGTCCAGGAAACAATTGTCCCTGAGCCATAGCATTTTGTTGTGAAAAACAAATCCAACAATTAACCTAGACTGGTGATGAAGTCACATTTTTTTCCATTGCTTGTAGTAGCTCTCCAATGTTCCACTGAAGCAGTCAAACATCACCCTAGATACATCTCCAACTAATGATCGATATCCCAGCAACAAGCTTCAGTCCACATTATCAAGTGCTACTGAAAGGTCAGGCATAAACATTCAGGACAGGTCTCCAACCTGCAAGATACCTAAGGCTCTCTAAGACTGTCACTCTGTAGATCTGTGGGCCATGCTTGTGGTGGACCCCAGACACCAAGGAACAGATTTAATAGGAAGTTGAGCAACTCAGGGCAGCAAGTAAAGTTGCTGGACTCTTTTTGGTCAAAGGAAGACAGCAGAACTGTGCCATATCTTTTAAGATGTGGAGCTGTTCTACTTTATCCCTATGCTGATGCACTTTAGGCAGGCATGGACCAATACAGACTCCTCTGTCCCATAGTGCAATAGTTTCTGCACTGTCTGAAGCTGTTTTTTGTTGGAAGAGGCACCTTCCAGTACAAAGCCTAACTCTTAAGGTTGCAAAAACTTTGGGACTGATTAAGATGTGAGTCAGAAAGCTTCCTACCGCAGGACCAGAGGCTTTGCGGGGGTTTTCTGACTCACGTCGTAGGTTTCAGTACAATGCAGGTAGTTGAAAGTGAAACCGGACAGTCAAACTTAGACCAAAGTTCTAACTTTAGTGGTAGTAAAGTTGGACTTTTGGTCTAAACATGGACCAAACGTCTAGCTTTAGTAGTAGTAAAGTTAGACTTTAGGTCTAAACTTAGACTACAGGTCTGAACTTAGACTTTTGGTCTAAGTTTACCTTTGTGAATCAGGCCCACTGTTTTTCAGTAAAGGGCTTAAGACTGCTTTCTTTCTAACTTTTGAGTCATGTTCTATGTAAAAGTTAAACTTTCATCATCTCTCTAACCATAAATTCGGTGTGAGCAAGGAAGCCATGAGCAATATAAGGGCTTCCTTTGAGAATGCGGGCTTTAATAATTTAAGCAAGTGCATTTCTTTCTCTAGCAAACAGGAAGTTAAAACACACAGGGGATTTTCTAAAAAAGTAATTGTCATTCCTAACATCATCATAAGGTTTAGTTGCTGCAAGACCTACAGAGGAGGAGGTTAGATAGTTCTAACAAATTCTTCAATCATCCTGCGAGTAAATTAATACTTTAATTATCCTTGTATCTTTTTCTTTTGATTGAATTGAAAATAGCTACACTAATCCAGGAGCATAGTTATTTGGTTCACAAGGTAAGAACAGTTTTCTTGAGAGGAAAGTTACTAGGAGAAATATAGAGCTATTTTATTTTGCTCATGTCATTTTTGGATCAAAAAATTACCTGGCCTCTCGGGAGTTACAAAAATGAGATTTGAAGCTGAAAGACTTTGTCAGATAGGTGTAATCAAGTACTATATTGAGAGCAAGATGATTTATAAAATTTGACCACAACCTTCATATACTGATTTAAAAGTTTGAGTATGCAAATGTTCTACTCCCAGGTGTTTTTAGAAAGTTGGCTTTTTCCTACCTTAACCATTTAGTGCCTGTAGTCTGACCCTGGATCACGATTGGGCTTTGTGTATTCCTCCTACTTACTCTTAAATACCCTGTGCCCTGCCTCCACACAAAGGGCTGCATACCCCCTGTAGCTAGTCTAGAGCCAGGACAGGAAAGGCAGAAGGTTTAGGGATTTCAAAGGGAAACCTCTGGAATCTTCTCTCACCTATCAGAGGGAGTGCACTAGGTATACATATTGTACCTCAGACACCACCTCTTAAGTACATTTCTGTACCTGTGGATTCTCTACCAGGAAAAAGAACAGCTGTGCTACTAAAACTGCCAGTCTGCTGGACTGCTGCTCTGAATGAACTGATGCCCTGCTGTGCTGACCTGCTGCCTGCAGGTCTCTTGCCTTGTTGAGGACTGGAACTGCATCTGTTGAACCAAGGAGCCCAAAGTGACTCCAAGGGCTAGTTAACTGGCCTCCTGACCAGAGCCTCAGGGACAGAAGGCTCCTAAAACCTGGAGCTCAGCACCTGGACTGTGATCCCTACCCTGGCAAGTAGTACTACCCCAGTCCTTTGGAAGTGGGCCTGAAGGTGATGCATTTCCTCCATGGCACAACTGCAGCAGAACCAACACATTGCCTTTGCTGCTCTAAGCATCACCCTGAGAACTGATGCATCCCTTCTGCAGTGAGTGCTCTTCTGACCCAAAGAACTCTGTGGTAACCCCACAGACACATCGGAACTGCCTGTGCACAGTATTCCTGACGCAGGCCCTCGCATTTCTTGTCAATGGCAGCTTTGACAATGACGCAAGTTCTGGCACCGCAGCTTTACAACTCCTCAGAACCGGAAAATTACCTTGACTACGCAATGTATCCCCGACGAAGGACTTCCTATCACAAGCCCACTATGACAGAATCCACAACCACAATGCAGGACCACTAATCACAGCTCCACATAATATTGGAACCAACGGCATTTCCGCCGCTGTGCGACTCATCCCCGGCGCATAACCTTTCAGTGCTTAGCTAACCAGAAACCAAGGTTCTTTTGTTCAGCAGCCTAACTGGGTCTCTTTAACCAACCTGTGCTTTATCACCGTTAGTGTGACCAGATATCCACAGTTCGTGCTTTGTGCTTTTTCGAGCTATTTTCACTGATATCTTAAAACCTGCATACCTGCGGTTCTACTGACTGGATTTTTGTTGTTTTGGCCTTAGATTAATTATTAAAAACTAATATTTTTTTCCAAACTGGTGTGGGATCCTTTTTTGGTGTGTTTCCACTGTGTTACTGCCTGAAGTGTTTTACTCTACACATTGTCTCCAAGTTAAGCCTGACTGCTCTGTGCCAAGCTACCGGAGGGTTGATCACAGGTAAATTTAGGTTTGTCTGTAACTTAACCCTGAGAATAATTATAGTTGCTGCTTGAGAAGGGTTTCACCCCGTGCAGCAGTAACCCATTTTCTTACAATTTGCATGCCAAATTGGTCACGAAGCTGGCGGTTTCGTTTCGGGAGACTTTTAACTGCAATTAGATCACAAGTCATCACAAATCATTTCCCGCTTTGATTGTGTTTGCAGGTGAATACATTGTATGACCCAGGTATAGACTACTAATGAAAGTCATGTTATATTTTGATTTCCGAATTGTATACAAGTACATGAAACTGAAAAAGCACGATTATTCTAATTTATTTTTTCTTCTCTTCTTCAGAATGGTAATGCTTGTTTTCATGGTGCTGTATTCAGTGAGATAAACAAAAGTGAAACAAGTGCCATCATTCTGGCTTTGTGTCTTCCTCGCATTTTCTGCAAACTGCCTGAAAGGATCGCTTGTAGTGTTCACTTGCTTCATTGTAAGCCCACAAGCAGTCAATGTCTTTGAAAATACGACTACATGCTAGACAACCGTCAACAGCACATACATTTGTGAAGTAATTATGTTCCTTTATTAGCATCTTTGTTTCTGTTTTTGGTGGAGGAGGAACAATTACACAAACAAGCAGATTGGCACATGAAATATATGAGTTTTCTTTGCTAGCTTCACATTGCTCTCAACTCATAACTGACTGCATTCCACATTCTTCTCCTAGCTCCACTCTCCACTGTACCCAATAACCCGGCACAAACCCAGGGTGTTACTTGGCAGCTGCTGCAGCCAGATGCCAGGCAATGGAAGCTGTCTTAATCTCTTTATCATTTCCTCACAGGCATCCTTTTAAACCGTTTGGACGGATTTAACCCCAATTAATTTTCAACAAGCCATTAAACAGCCTAACTCATTTACTCCACGTTAAGGATCCGCTTTATTTTTCTCAAAACACGAGCAGTGTTTTACCCAACGTAATTATTTCAATTGTATTGGAGCACTTACAAACCCACAACAGGGAAGCCCCATCTATTGTAGTATTTTTTCAAAGTCAGTTATCATTACAAGTGGATCACATATCTAACATGTTGAACCCATAAACAAACAAAAAAAGTTGTATGGGACATGATTTATAAAGTCATTTATAAAGTTTGCTGTGATATTTTCAATGCAATGATCAGTTTATTTCTAGCAAGAACTAATACTTTTCGTAATGAAATTAGAGATTCTAAATTTAAATCGAAACTTAATAATTGATGGTGTAAGTGCCCACACATGTTCCTCTGTAGCAATGAAGGTGCTCAGTTTAAGAGACAACCTTAAAGCAAAATACAAATCACACTAGATTTCATCAGGTGCCAAAACCTATATATTAACTTCCAATCCCCATGTCAAAAGTTGGGATAAATTGGTGGGGTAATAACCACACATTGTAAATACCATTTCCCAAGGGTAAGGTGTTTACCAGCAGTGGTAAATACGTCGTTTTCAACTTAAAAAAAAAGAGTAGAATCGTGCATAATTGGTATATGACACACAAAAAGATTATGCAGATTTCCCCTTTTTTTACTAGCTTTTTCCTCAATAAATTTCGACAGGTTTGACCTGCCAAAATCCATTAGAGGAAAACTGTGATCATTATCAGACAACTCATGTTGCCAGTCTCTGTGCAAACGAGATTTTGTTCTTGGAGCTGAATGTAGAAATCTTTCCCAAAAGTGATATGGAGAGCGTAGCATCTTCATATGCATGGAATAATCTACCATTCTAAGGATCTCATCATTACAGAGACTCCGCAGCTGCTGGGGCAGAGAACTCCACACATAAAAATATAGGACAGGCCAATCTTTTTATATGTGGGGTCTCTTTCATGATTACAAAGTCTCCACAGTCATAAAATTACTGTAAGCTTAAAATCGCAGTTTGTGAACACCCAAAAAATAGTAAACTTAAATAAAAGTGTAATTTTACCTTCATGAATCATGCCCTCTGTGTGTATTTTTAGACGTCTAAGGGCCTTATTACGATTTCAGCAGTCCATGAACCATCTTACTTGGGGTTGTGGAAACAATCGCAATGGACCGCACACCGCTAGCCCCTCCTCCGGATCGCCCCTAGGGACTCTGGTACATGGAGTTCTTGAGTGGTTCACCCCAGTGGGTGCAAGTAGGTACTTGTTTGACTGATGATCTCTAGACCCGATACATGTCCCGGGTTTTTGGATATCGCCCGAGACATGGCTCGGGTTTCGGGATAACTTCCCTCATCAGTAGAGAAAATAGTTTGGGGTGGAAGAGAAGGCCGCCAAGCAACCGTCAAAGGCCTTGATGCCCGAACCGGCACGCAGGTGCGTCATCCAGGAGCTCGTCAGCTCAAAGCTCAAGGGAGCCAATTTGTAGAAACAATCGCAATGGACCGCACACCGCTAGCCCCTCCTCCGTATCGCCCCTAGGGACTCTGGTACATGGAGTTCTTGAGTGGTTCACCCCAGTGGGTGCAAGTAGGTAATTGTTTGACTGAAACCCGAGCCATGTCTCGGGCGATATCCAAAAACCCGGGACATGTATCGGGTCTAAAGATCATCAGTTCAACAAGTACCTACTTGCACCCACTGGGGTGAACCACTCAAGAACTCCAAGTACCAGAGTCCCTGGGGGCGATCCGGAGGAGGGGCTAGCGGTGTGCATTCCATTGCGATGGTTTCTACATATTGGCTCCCTTGAGCTTTGAGCCGACGGGCTCCTGGACGACGCACCTGCGTGCCGGTTCGGGCATCGAGGCCATTGACGGTTGTTTGGCGGCCTTCTCTTCCACCCCTAACTATTTTCTCTACTGATGAGGGAAGTTATCCCGAAACCCGAGCCATGTCTCGGGCGATATCCAAAAACCCGGGACATGTATCGGGTCTAGAGATCATCAGTTCAACAAGTACCTACTTGCACCCACTGGGGTGAACCACTCAAGAACTCCATGTACCAGAGTCCCTGGGGGCGATCCGGAGGAGGGGCTAGCGGTGTGCGGTCCATTGCGATGGTTTCTACAAATTGGCTCCGTTGAGCTTTGAGCCGACGGGCTCCTGGATGAAGCACCTGCGTGCCGGTTCGGGCATCGAGGCCATTGACGGTTGTTTGGCGGCCTTCTCTTCCACCCCTAACTATTTTCTATACTGATGAGGGAAGTTATCCCGAAACCCGAGCCATGTCTCGGGCGATATCCAAAAACCCGGGACATGTATCGGGTCTAGAGATCATCAGTTCAACAAGTACCTACTTGCACCCACTGGGGTGAACCACTCAAGAACTCCATGTACCAGAGTCCCTGGGGGCGATCCGGAGGAGGGGCTAGCGGTGTGCGGTCCATTGCGATGGTTTCTACAAATTGGCTCCCTTGAGCTTTGAGCCGACGGGCTCCTGGACGACGCACCTGCGTGCCGGTTCGGGCATCAAGGCCTTTGACGGTTGCTTGGCGGCCTTCTCTTCCACCCCAAACTATTTTCTCTACTGATGAGGGAAGTTATCCCGAAACCCGAGCCATGCCTCGGGCGATATCCAAAAACCCGGGACATGTATCGGGTCTAGAGATCATCAGTTCAACAAGTACCTACTTGCACCCACTGGGGTGAACCATTTAAGAACTCCATGTACCAGAGTCCCTGGGGGCGATCCGGAGGAGGGGCTAGCGGTGTGCGGTCCATTGCGATGGTTTCTACAAATTGGCTCCCTTGATCTTTGAGCCGACGGGCTCCTGGACGACGCACCTGCGTGCCGGTTCGGGCATCGAGGCCATTGACGGTTGTTTGGCGGCCTTCTCTTCCACCCCTAACTATTTTCTCTACTGATGAGGGAAGTTATCCCGAAACCCGAGCCATGTCTCGGGCGATATCCAAAAACCCGGGACATGTATCGGGTCTAGAGATCATCAGTTCAACAAGTACCTACTTGCACCCACTGGGGTGAACCACTCAAGAACTCCATGTACCAGAGTCCCTGGGGGCGATCCGGAGGAGGGGCTAGCGGTGTGTGGTCCATTGCGATGGTTTTTACTTGGGGTTGTGGTCCGACTGCTGTGAGCTCAGCGGAATGACTGCCATATCACGAGTTGGTCAGATATTGCTATTGCAAAGACCTAGGCTGAATTGCCTACATTGCCAGCACACCACAGAGTGCTGGGGTTGGGGAAAAGCAGCTGCCATAGGGTGGTACAGAGGAGTTTCACCACAGTTCATATTATGAGTTGGCTTTCCTACGAGCCGACCGTGGCAGTGGGACCTCCAGTATCAAGTCGGTGGAAACAAAGGATTTGGGGTGCGTACTCATCCATTTCCTGCTCTTCCCATCAGAGTATGACCTAGATTCCTTTCTTTAGGTCCCCACTTCTTCACAGCATCTTCACCCCGAGGATTACAACCATGTTTGCAGTGATATACAGGTAAGTCCTGTTTGTTCCATATACCCATTGTTTAGACTGCCCACATATGGGCCAGACTCTGGCAGATAGTAGATGGGTAAATGGTATTTTTTCACATGCATCATATATATGTGTGTATTCGACACATATGATGTCATCATGTTCACATATGCATTGATACATATGAAAAATATTCACCACTTCTGGAAGATATCTACAGCCACACTGCTGGTACGATGGTACTCTTCTAATATGGCAGTCTGTGGACCATCAGCCCTGTGGTCTACTAGCGGATATGTTGTTTGGGCGGTTGGACTGCCAAACAGGTGATCAGGCCCTAAGTGTTTTCTTTTATATTAGTCTAAACCTTCTATAAGTAGACTTATAATGTTTTATTTGTACCAATGTATGCACACACTTTGGTAATTTCCATGAGATAGAGATCCAACCAAAAGTCAACATACTTAAGGAGGTTAAACCTTTCCTCCCACCTATAGAATTCAAAGCTTCAGTGCAAACCTTGGTTGTTTCCAGACTGGATTGCCTAAATCAAGCCTGGCACCACTCAATTCCACCCTAAAAGCCACAGCCAGACTGATAACAGGCAGAAGATGTTTGATCAAATCATACCCTCTCTAATGTTGCTCCAGTGGCTCCCATTAGAAGCGATGATCCAGGTGAAAATAACGTGCATGGCACACAAAGCTATGCACCACAGTAAACCAAGATACTTCACAGACAAGCTTAAGGTTTCAGGTGGCAAAGCTCCCCCTAAGGTGTGCAAATTCCTTCTTGCTGAAACTCTCAAGATTCTGAAAAAAGATCTCTGCCTGCATGTTCTCAGGATCCGCACTACTAATAGGGAACTCACAACCATCAAAGATTCAGTCAAACCCAGTGACGCACACCTTCAACAAAGAGATCAAGAAGATTCTGCTAACCAGATTCCTGAACTATTTTTTGGAAGGGCTGGCTTGAGTTGATGATCACCCTTCACCTTTGGCATATCCTGCCAAGCTGTTATGTTTTACTGCCTTGACTTTGAAAGGAGCATTGCTTTGAAGTCCATGACCACATTGTTTCTCTCACATTTCTCTGAGGACGATGGTTTACCATGTGACAAGCAACAAACTGACTAATCAATCTCATATACTATAATGGGTTTGTGGTTTCTGTCAGTATGTACAGTACTATAAAACCTTTGGTTCAATTGTGTGATTTATAAAGCTCTATAAATAAATAAAGAAACTGGTGGGAGAGCAGTAAACATGAACATTACCAATCAGGATATATCCCCTCTCACAAATTGCATTTGTAGGCCTTAGACCCTCCTCTGTATTCCAGCGTTAGCCATTAAAGCACTGCGGCTCACAATGCTCTAAATGAAATTTCTTACAGGCTATTCTTGGGGGCAATCTGAGGCAGGGTGTGTCTACCTTAAGAAGCTTTACTTTTCTGTTGGCTAGTGCTAACAAATATGAAAACATCCTCAGAGACTCCCCTAATTCTGTCATCAAGTGCCCAGACAGAAACTCCTGTTTATATTCCATTCTAAATCGAAATTTGCAGAGAAACAAATGGTTTTCCCAAAAAGATGTCTCTTGGTGATGAAGAGAAGGGTCTGCTTAACATAGCAATTCTGAACCTCCAGACACCTTGTGTCTAACCCAGAAGAAGATCAGAAATTCCAACTTTTTTTTATCATATTCGAAAATGAAAGAGGTTTTCTTTCATCACTGATTGATTGTTGACGATTAACGAAGGATTTACCATCATGGAAGACACTATTTATTTAGGAATCACCAAGAGTCTATTGGGAGATAATCATAGCTTTAAGACGGATTTGTGGTGGGAGCAGTTTAAAACCGAACATTTTGGATAATTAACTTTGAAAATATGCATGAGCCAGAGGGATTCAAATGCAATTCTTCCCATAAAGGGCAGGAGGTACACAGATCTTATATTGGTTTAAATATGATCAAATTTGCAAAGACCAAAAATAATTCTGATTGCTGCTTTCTGAATATGTTGGAGTATGGCGAGGTTTTTACTACGAGAGTTAAAGAGGATGAGAATGTAGTAATCAGGGTGATAGTGAATAAGGCATTAATCATGAAAATCATGTGGGCCATAAACATAAAAGGAAACATACGCTTGACAGAGCTAAAATAAAATAAGCAGTTTTTGAGACTGCTATGTCACATGCACTGAAGAAGAGTTTAGAATCTAAAATGATGTCAAGGTTCCTAAAAAAGACAATATTCACAGTCTCTACATAATTGCAACTGAGCAAGACTTTAATATAGGTGGATCAAACTCGAAATGGTAAGGGGACTGTCATTCCCAGTCCTTTTCCCGTGAAAGAGAAAGCAAAATATTTCTCTATTCTCGACCTTAACCAATGTTCAAAAGAAGCTTAATGCCATGTGTCCACATAGTCATTAACCACCCCTTTTCATGAAGATGATTGGCCAGAGAATCAAGATATAAGCTGAACAGGAGAGGAGAAAGTGGGGGATAATGATAGGGATGTGTTCAATCCAAAAATGCAAGCACAAGGTTTCCCATTCACAGGCACAGATCAAATCAGGACTTCTTTCATGTCCACATTATCATCAATGTAGTACAATAGAGGTTTTGTGGTATCAGGAAGAGAATCCACACGCTCAAGGTGAACAGAACTTAGCTCCAACCAAGCAAAATAGTCTAACCCTCAAAGATAAATTGGTTTCTATGATGACTCTCTTGCTCACCCTTTGGTTGCTTGGTACAAGCAGCTATCCCATCCTCTGAGAAATGCATGTGGTACACAGTCACAAATAGAACCAGGACCCAAATTCCTTCCTTGTTATTGTCACTGTAGGTACTCAGATTGTTAAGATATGGAAAACAGAGACCACCAGCTTGATGTAAGCTTGTACTGAGTGTCCACATGAACCAAACAGCCTGTCTCACAAGGACAAGCTTTTTTTCTGTCGGAAATCTCTGACTCACCTTTTCTGTTGGGTATAAGCCTTCCTCTGAGGACATGCATGTGGTATGTGTACAAGAAAGACAACAGTTAATTTAGGATATAAAGGACTCCCACAGACAACACACAGTTTGACTCACAAAAATAAACTGGTTTCTGTGGGCAATGTCTTGTTCACTTTGGCAGCTGAGAATAAGCCTTTCTAAGAGGACATGCATGAGGTATTGATACAACATGACAAACGACAATTCATTTGGGGTATACAGAATTGCAAAATGCCTAGTCAAATTAGTTATAGCAATTTATTAAGACACAATGCACTCTAAACAGGAATCACCTCACGCCTCTTGAATAGATTGCAGACCATACAGAGTTCAGTGGCCAGACTCATCCTAGACCTCCCAAAGTGAACCCACATCCCCCACCTCAAAAAGCTCCACTGGCTCAGATACATACAGAAGAGATGTCAGCTCAAGCTGTTGATCCACATCTCCAAACCAAGGACTAGCATACATCAACCACCACCTGAACTTCCACCTACCCTCCAGACTCCTGCACTCTGCCTCCCTCTCTCTCTCTCCCTCGCTCATACCTCTCATCTGCTGCAGCAGCAGTGGAGGATGCTCTTTCTTTTACCTCACTGCACAGTCCTGGAACAACCTCCCACCTTACCTCCAGACCGTATCCTCTCTGCTAGAATTCAGGAAAGGACTCAAGACATGGCTGTTCAACTGAACCCTCTGCTGCAGCAGTATTCCCAGTGCCTGGATACCCTCACGGGTGAAAAGTACACTTTACATATCCTTATTGATTGATTGATTGATTGGTTGATTCATTATGCGGGGTAGGATTGGCAGGTTGCCCCATTTCTCCATGAGTCACTTTTTGAGTTTTAGCCTTTTGTACACATTCTGGCAGGCATGCCTCCTTGAGTAAAAGTTTTGGAATCTTGACGACTCGATCCTTAGACCATAGTACACAATTTTCAGTTTTCGGAGTACACCCAAACTTTGCTTTCATATCCACAAAAAGCACAATTTCAACATAGGTACATCACCTGCAATCTGGAATGTCAATGTTGCAAGTCAAAAACTGTATAGGATAACACTCTGCCAAAACACCACAGAAAGGATCTCACAGGGTGTCAGAGTCAAACGAAACCATCTCAATAAATATATTAATCAAGCACACTGCAATTAAGAAGAAAGTCTAATCCCAGTTCCCTAAACGAAACCACTTTGAATCTCATCAACACTGCAAATACCTACAGAAGTTCAAATTTCCATCTTCTGTACATTACAACAGCCACGGCCGTTAGCGGGAGTACCAGCCAGGCCGTGACGTGGGGAGGGGGAGGGGCAGGGTGGGGGGTAGTAATGTATGGATTACAGACTTTAAAAGGTAAGTAAACATAAAAATAAATAAAACAAATTTCGTTGCACACACTGCATCACCAAATGCGATGCAGTGTGTGCAACGAAATTTGTTTTATTTACTACCCCCACCCTGCCCCTCCCCACGTCACCTGCCCGCCGGTACTCCCACTAGCGGCCGCGGCTGCATTACAAACATTCCCCCATGTACCATTCGTGCCACCTCAATTATTAAACACATTCATCTCCTTCTAAACACTATAAACACAATAAGGCAGCGAAATGCAAAACTTGGGTTCCAAAAAAGTGTTTAGCTAACATATGGACTTATGCTCGGATAGACAATCTGTCATTCCCCTAAAGTCACCTTATATTTTTTCACCTTTCTGCTAAACTCTACTTCTGCTTTCTGTAAAACACTTTTCCCCACTGACAGTAGTAATGTGCATATGCGCCCCCTTTTAATACCCCCGTCCTGCAGGTAAAATGCCATAAGTGGACTTCAGCATCTTTTGTGCTTTCCACTGTAGTGGCTGTCCAAAAACGTCTTCAGGTATATTGTTATAGCCTCACTGAGGCATTTAAAAAAAAAACCTTGTGACATGTCTAAAACTTCCGTTTAATATTTAATAAGTCACCTCTACGTTTGCCTTATAGCCCATAAGGCAAATGCACAGTACTTAGAAGTTGGAAACTCTGAAAGTTAATGCTAAAAATGTCATTAAAGGTATGCCTTCAGTACAATACATATGCAATTATAGAGTACCCCCACCTTTCTCTGCTGTTCAATGCTCCTTCCATATTCCCCTTATACTCATTTAAACTTAATCCATTGACTAGATCAAGCAAGGCAATCCTTGAATTTAGCAAATGGATTTAGATCAATTGCACTAATGATTATCAACAAAAACAATATTGACCTATGTTGGACTTGGACCTCTCTGCAGGGTCATCCCCAAATGTTTTGTCTTTATCCTCTTATATTCTGAGCCTAGTTTTGTTGACTTTGACGGCCTTGCACACTTGACCAGTGCTAAAGTGATTGTGCTCTCTCCTTTAAGCATTCTAAAATTGGCTTACACCCAATTGACCTATTTAATGTATTTGTTAGTCCTTAGTACAGTGGTACTACAAATACCCAGGGTTTGTACATTAAATGCTACTAGTGGGTCTGCTGCAGGTATTGTTCCACACATTTTAGTAACCCTTAAAAGTTGTCTCAAGACTGACATTGCAGACTGTGTGTACAGTTTAAAATCCCATTTCAACCTGCCAAAATCAACCTTTTGCCAAAACCTTTCTTTTTAATACATACAAGTCACCCACTGGGTAGACTGTAAACAGCCTTGAGGGCAGTTTGCAGTGAAATAAAAAAGTTGGACATGTACTTTTAACCCCTTCGCTGCTAGGCCTTCCCCCCCCCCCCCCCCCCCCCCTGTGCTAAGCCTTTTTTTGGCTATTTGGGGTAGTGCGCGCTTAGGCCCCTGTAACTTTTTGACCACATAAAGTATCCACGTCAATTTTGTGTCCTTTTCTTCCAACATTATGTGTATTCTAAAGGTACCCGGAGTTTTGGGATTCCTTTTGAGGGGTCCCAGAAAATAGCCAAAATCCAGATTTGTTTTGTTTTTTTCGGAAAAATGGGTACAACGGTCTACAAATGAAAGTGTCTGGGTTTTTCCCTGCAAATGTTATCAAAAAAGACTTTGTGGGGCTGAAATCGCAATTTTCCCAGCTTTTAGGGAATGACAGACTATTGTCAGAAAACCAAATGTTTTACACAGTTTTGGCATTTTTCTGGGTCATAGCCTATTTTTGTTATTTTTTGTGCTTTCAACCTCCTTCCAGTTAATGGTAAAAATGAGTGTGAAAGCAATAATGGATCCTAGAAAGCCATACATTTTGTAAAAGTAGACAAAATTCAGAATTCAGCAAGGGGTCATTTGTGTAGATCCATCAAGGTTTCTTTATTGGAAAAATTGAAAAAATAGTTGAAAAAAACAGCCTTTTGTATCAACGTTTTCTCCTGTAACTTCTTGTAATTATGACAACTCTATGAAAGCAATATACCGTTACATCTGCTGGACCTTCCTGGTTGTGAGGATATATATCGGAGTTCTAGGTTTACCAAGAAGCAGATGAACCCAGAGTCAAAAACTGATTAGCAATTTGCAATGGCTTTTTATTATGTACCTGGTATATAGCAATTATTGTGTGAAAATGTATACATGGAAAAATTGGTAAGAAAGATACCTATGTATTTCTGAATTGGGAACAAATTGTAGAGTTTAGAAACAGTACATATTTGCACATTTTCAAAATTGGGAATACTCATACTAGCATGAGAATTATTGGTAATTTTTCAAAATGACCTTTTTACACAATGTCTTTCATTTGGAAGGCAGAAATTCATCAAATATCATTTGGTAATAACAGTTGCTTTACAAATCTGAATTACCCTAAGTCTCCAGTTAAAAATGGTACCTCACTTGTGTGGGTAGGCATAGTGTTCACGACCGGAAAGGGCTCAAAACTCAATATGAACACACCACACTTTCACAATGAAAATGTACCCTTTTTTTGTGAAGTGTGTAGCTGTCATTTTTTAACCCTAATGCTGCCGGCACCTAGAGAAATCTAGCAAACCTATACATTTCTGAAAGCTAGACACTGCGGGGTGACTTGACTGCCTCCCACCAGGTTCTGTTACCAAGAATTCTTTGCAAACTTAAAAAATATTTTAAAAAAAAAATTCCCCCAAATTTCTGTGGTGGAAAGGTCTGGAATCTGCGTGGATCCACAAATGTCTACCCACCCCGCGTTCCCCAAAGTCTTACGAGAATAACGGTACCTCACTTGTGTGGATCAGCCTAGTGCCCGCAACAGGAAATGGCGCAAAACGCAACGTGGCTGTCGTAGGTACTTGGGCCTCCCACACATGTGAGGCACCATTTTTATTGGGAGAACTGGGGGAATGCTGGGTGGTAGGAAATTTGTGTGAGCCCAGTGATGCCACAGTTTCCCACACAAAAATGTGTGAAAAAAATGATTTTTTCAGCTAAAATGGAGGTTTGCAAGAGATTCTGGGTAAGGAAACGTTGGGAGATCCATGCAAGCCATACCTCCTTGGAAGCCCCTGGGTGTCTAGTTTTCATAAATGTGTAGATTTGATAGGTTTCCCTAGATGGCCGCCGAGCACGGGGCCAAAAACTTAGGTGACCCCCCTTGCAAAACCAGGTGGTTGTGAGATAGGCAATTATGATGTTGCCTCACTACGTTTTGGGCCCTTGCCTGTCGCGGGTACTTGGGCTTCCCACACAAGTGAGGCACCATTTTTATCGGGAGACCTGGGGGAATGCTGGGTGGTAGGAAATGTGTGTGATCCTGGTGATGCCACACTTTCCCTCACAAAAATGTCTGAAATAAGTGATTTTTTTAGCTAAAATTGAGGTTTTCATGGGATTCTGGGTAAGGAAACGTTGGGGGATCCATGCAAGCCATACCTCCTTGGAAGCCCCTGTGTCTCACTTTCAGTAATGTGTGAGTTTGGTAGGTTTCCCTAAATGGCCGCCGAGCACAGGGTCAAAAATTCAGGTGACCCCCCCTTGCAAAACAAGGTTGTATGGTGATAGGCAATTTTGATGTTGCCTCAATACGTTTTGGGCCCCTGCCTGTTGCGAGTACTTGGGCCTCCCACACGAATGAGGCACAGTTTTTAGCAAAAGGCTTCGGGGAACGTGGGGTGAGGGGAATTTTGTGGATCCATGCAGATTCCAGAACTTTCCACCACAGAAATGTGGGGGAAGTTTTTTTTTGGGACAAATGTTAAGGTTTGCAAGGGATTCTGGGTAACAGAACCTCGTGAGAGCAAGTCAAGTTACCCCATCCTGGATGTCTCGTTTGGAAAAATGTACAGGTTTGCTGGGTTTCCCTATGTGCTGGCTGCACTAGGGCACAACATCCACAGGTAGGCATATTGATGAACAAAATTCAGTCCCTAATCTGCTTTCTGCCGCCCTAGGGGGATATCGGGGGGTGGGATTGCCCTGATATGCCCCCAAGGGGGTCAGAAACACTGTGGCTATTTATTTGGGGGATGGGGGCATTGGTATGCCCATTCTGGGCAGCCCCCACCCCCACACATAAAAAAGACAGCGTTATCATTGGCTTTTAGTGGGCTTTTTGCCCCCCGAGGGGCAGATTGGGAGCAACTGCCCCATCTTCCCCACAGGGGGGGCATACAGGTTGTAATTGTTGCAGGTGGGGGTGGGGGCGTTAGCATGCCTGTTTTGGGCATACTCTACCCTAATTAAAATTTGCCCCAAAAAGTTCCTGGCGTCTAGTGGGCCTTTAGACCCCACCCAGGGGGCAGATTGGGAGCTACTGCCCCATATGCCCCCCAGGGGGAGTAGGAATGCTGTAATTTTTGTGGGGGAAGGTTTGGGGGCATGATCATGAATGTTATGGGCAGCCCCACTCTAATTCAAATTTGCCCCCCAAAAAACCCTTGCGTCTAGTGAGCTTTTGCCCCCCCCCCCCGGCGGGGCACATTGGGTGCTAATGCCCCATCAGCCCCCCAAGGGAGGGCTGAAAGTCCACTAGACGCCAGGGAGTTTTTTGGGCACATTTTTATTAGGATGGGGGTTGCCCACAAACGGGCATGCCAATGCCCGCACACTAATTAAAATTTGCCCCAAAAAATCCCTGGAGATTTGTGGGCTTTTAGCCCCCCCAGGGGGGCAGATTGGGGGCTAATGCCCCCATCTGCCACCCAGGGGGGCAAAAAGACTAAATGCTCCCATCCGCCCCCTAGGGGGGCAAAAAGACTAAATTACACCCAAACAATTTGGGGGAGCAAAAGCCCTTGCCCAAGAGGCCGCTCCCCCCTCCCTGGTGTCTAGTGGGTGCATCCCTGCTTGGGGATCGTGCTCCTGGGGTGATCCCCAAGCAGGGAACCACTGGGGGTACCATTGTAAAGGGGTGATTCTCCCCTTTCCAATGATACCTCTCCCGTCTTTCTACGTGCCCGGGGGGCTGAGATAGTCCCCCGAGCACATAGAAAGTGAAACTGAAATGAGCCTAAAGGCTCATCTCAGTTTCGGTTTCTGTGCAATGACGACAGCGCGATGTGCGCGCCGATCATCATGGCACAGAAACCAGGGAGGGGGCCTCGGGACCTGGGAAAGTTCTTCCACAGCTCCCGAGGTCACAGGGGAGAGAAGGAAATCCATCTGCTGTCTGCAGCAGAGGGATTTCCTGCCCCTGTCTTCATGACGGTATGGTTCTGTCATGAGCACAGGGGCACCGATGCGCATGACGGAACCATTCCGTCATGTGCATCGAAGGGGTTAACTTTTACCTGCCCTGGTAGTGAAAAGCTCTTAAATGTGCTTCTCCCTACTGCAAGGCCTGCCACCCCCTTAGGATTACAAAAGGTTACCTATTACATTTAATAAGTAATAACTTTCAAATGGGAAGATGTAGGAATGCTGAGTTTGGGGTCTAACGAATTGTAATATAAAACCCATTTTAAAGGTAAAGTCCAATTTTGAGTCATAATTCTGAGAATGCCCCTTTTAGAAAGTTGACATTTCCTTGTCCCAGCCATTTAGTTCCCATGACTCGGTGTAGCTATCAGTTGGCTGGACGGTATTGCTCCCAAACAGTGGGACAAAGATGGTAGAGCGGTCGGCAGTATTGGCCATCTCCGACTTGATAGAGGGGTGGAGCTGTCACCTACCACACTTGCACATCACAGATTCTGCCTAAGCACACTCACAAAGGGTTTGACACAAGTCTTTTGTATTACTAGACTAGCTGAGGCCAGGGCATGAAGGCAGCAAATTCAAGACACCTTTGGAGTTAAGGCTCTGGAAACTTCTCCTACTTCAAAGTGAGCCCCGTGTATAAATAATGGGCCCTCAGACCCAACTCATCAGTACACCACTGTACCTGTTGAAGACTCAGAAGGACTGATTTGTTGCTCTACAAGAAGGACTGCGACTCTGTTGCTCTGCTGCCCTACCTTGCTGCTAAGCGAAAGGACTGGGCCAGCATCTTGAACCCAGGACCACCAGAGGGAGAGTTTGTGCTTTATGCTTTCAGGCACCATTTTCACTTCAAATTTTCAATTTGGCATATGTGCAGTTCTTCAGATTACATTTATTTTGTGTTGGTGTCAAATAAATTACTAATTTTACTCTATTTTCCTAAATTGGTGTGGGATTTTTCTTGTATTGTGTTTTCACTTTATCACTAAAGTGGTGCATAAATACTTTACACCTTGCCTCTCAGATTATCCTGACTGCTCTTGTGCCCAACTACCAGCGAGTTAAACTCAGATTAATTTGAGGTATCCTTGTGGTTCAGAGTGACAGAGATTGTGTTTCCCGCCTGAGTAGTGGTGCACCTTCCTTAACCAGTAACCCAATTTCCAACAACCTACCATTATAATGAAGTTGAAATATTGATAATCAGAATACTGATAATACTATACTCATAATTAAAACAACCAAAATATAAAAAACAAATATTGTCCCATAAAAATACCTTAAGTTAAAAAATATCTCAAGTAAACATAGATATCAATAAAATGTACGTTTTAAATTAGACAATAAATATAACAAAATTATCGAAAAATAAAAAAGAGTAAAAATATAGAATAAGTATTTTCAAAATATTAAGGGCATTTTTTTTTTTTTTTTTTTTAACACTTATATGGCGCACAGCTACCCAAAAAGGGTTTCCCGGCGCCTTTGGCATGTGAATGAACGAAGGTATATGATGAGCATGGTTTTAGCACAGTTGTTTCTGGAAGAGCCAAGTTTTTACATTCTTTCGGAAGCTGGCGTAGTTGACTTCTTTCCGGATGTGTAGGGGAAGTGTGTTCCACAGGATGGGCCCTTTGACCGAGAAAGATCTTCCGCCAATTCTTTAAAGTCTAAACCTGGGAACAGCAAAATTTGCTGCAGTTTGAGAGCGCAGGTTTCTTGCTGGTAGGTAGGGAGTGGCTAATGCTTGCAGATAGGTTGGTGCCGTTTTAGAATTGACGTTAAACATGTGGCTCAGGGTTTTGAAACTGATACGGTTTTCTACCCTGAGCCAATGCAGATCATTCAGATGTTTTGACACTCTTGCAGTTTTTGGTATTTTACACAAGAGTCTTGCGGCTGAATTTTGGATCAGCTGAAGTCGTTTGATGACTGCTTGGTTTGAACCCAGGTAGAGGATGTTGCCGTAGTCAAGACGCGATGTAATTAGTGCGTTGACTACGGTCTTTTGTGTGGTGGGTGATAACATCCATATAATTTTTTTCAACCACTTTATTATGGTGAAGCAGAGACCTACGACTTTATTTGCCTGCTGTTTCATTGACAGGGCATCATCAATGATAACCCCTAAGTTTCTTACATGGGTTGCTGGAGTGGGAAGATTTCCCAACTCAGTAGGCCAGTGAGAGGAGTTCCAGAGTTCTTTATTTTTTCCTAACAGAAGGATCTCGGTTTTATCACCGTTTAGTTTCAACTGGTTGGTGGTCATCCAGTTGAAGATTTTCTGGAGCCCATGTTTGAGGACAGAGGGAGCTGAGGGATTTGAATTTGACAATGAAAAAATCATTTGGGAGTCATCTGCGTAGGTCATGAGGGTTAGTCCTACACAGTCCGCTAGGTCGGCCAAGGGCCTAAGGTACAAATTGAAAAACAGCGGGCTCAGGATGGAGCCCTTTGGTACTCCATGAAGGGAGTGGAACGAGTCTGAGCAGGCAAGATTAGATTTGATCTGGAAGGTCCTATCAGTTAAGAAGGACCTAATCCATTTCAGGGCATCCCTGCAGATACCATTACTCTCGAGTGTAGCCAGGGCATGGTTATGATCTTGTGTGGACTGTTGTTGTCTCAGGACCAACCAACCTCTGGTCAGCGGTCCCGACACCGCAATTACAATGTGATTGCAATGAGAACTTGTGCTGCAGTCGTAAACTGCCCGTAGCACAATCTTCCATAGAGAAATGGATGCCTGTGCACCTCACGGTGCCTGTCACACGGTGCAGGGAGTTACAGGGGGGAACCAAAGGAAATGAGGGGGAAGGGTGCCCAGCTAGGGGCCCCCAAAGTTACATTTCAACAGCAAATGCATGTCGGAAAGACCTTCCTCACAGGATTATGCGGCCCTTCCGACTGGCAGACGGATTCCTCGAGCCCGTAGGAAGTCTGCTGGATTGACCAGCCGGTTTGAATTCTGACCACCATAATTGTAATACGGCGGTCAGAAGACAAACTAGTCGGAGGCTTTCCGACCGACATCCTAATTAAATCCAGAATGTATCTAAATACAATTGTATACAAAGTTCACATTTTATATACTTTCAAAAAAAATATTTATATAAAAAAATTCTTTATGTTGTAATTAATATGTAAATAAATGTGCTTAGATTAATGAAATATTTCAAATAAAATATTTAAATGAATTTTAGAAACCAGTTTATCTGAAACTAAATCTGAAATTAAATATCTTCACAAATAAATGTGCCACTAAATGTTAAACGTTTTATATGATTGCATATACAAACATATAAACATTTTATATATATTTAAATGTTTTAAAATTAACTTATTTATGTGAAGTCTGATTTACGATTCCAACCTCTAAGTGAAACAACACTGGGCAAAATGTTAGACTCATTCCCTACATATCAATATCTACATATATCTATCGATATACATATGTGTGTGTGTGTGTGTGGGCGTGTGTGTATTTATGTGTGTGGGTCTGGGTATGGGTCTGTGTGTATTCAAAAAGTAAAACAATTAAATAAACTATTACAATATGAAAGAAAGAAAAAAATTGAATTCCATATAATAAATAAAGCTTCAATGAATATCAAAAAGAAGATAAAATCAGTAGTAATATGTATAATTTGTATTCATCCACAAAATAATTCATATATCAAATTTCATAGCCCAAAAACTGTCTCTTACACTTACAAAAAAAGAAAATGTGTAAAAATGTACATTTAAAAAAAATATAAAGGATTAATTGCCAATCAGAAAATTATTCATAAAATCAATTATATCACTTATTCACAATCTAAAACACATTTAAAAATACACTAGAAATGCACATAAAAATACTAATAGGCATAAAAAGATTAATTAAACAGCAGAATAATTACACAGTCATTAACAGCTTAATAACGTACATAGCAGGCAGTCAAATATTAAATAATGTACAAAAGAAGTACCTTAAATTAAAATACCTTCAAACCCAGCATCCCACATCTAAATGTTAACTAAAATAAATAAGTATCACATCATTTATCTAATTCACTATCAATTATTCAATAGCAATTATTAATGAATTGGTAATTCATTATTACTTATTACCTTCCCTCCCTATACCACTACAATTCTAGCTGCCTGCACCTAAATATAATTAAAATAAATCATTATTACACATTATACATAATTAATAATAAATTACATAATCAATTTCCAACTCAGAAATAATTAATAATTAATTATGAATTAACTTCCCACATATCCCAGTACAAACACACCCCACTGCAACACTATACAGTACTGTTAAAAATTAAATAATACATTCTAACTCAATTAGAAGTTCAAAATAAATTAAAAACTCATAATATACAAACAGCAGTAACACATAAAATGTATATATTAATTAAAACACATTAAAATAACTAAAAAGATATTTTAATACAGTATTGCTGAAAATGATATTAACACAATATTCTTAAAAATATAATTATTTTCAAGTGAATTAAACATAACATTTTAAAACACTTCAAAAGCATTCATTTCAAACAATGCTCACTAAAAACTTATTTATAAACCAAAGACCCAAAAGCGTCTATTTACAGATGAAATTAAAACAAAAAATAAAGTAAGAAACTTTCAAAAACAGCCTAATAAAACCCAAAATACTACTAATTAAACAGCTCTTAACAAAACCAATATTAAAATAAACTACCAAAACTGATAAAATAAAACAACAATATTAAAATACTAAGGGGCCTATTACGATGTCGGTCAGAAGCTCTTCCGCTATCGTTTCCGACCAAATCGAGTTCTGCCAGTCTGACTGACCGATTACGATGCTTCCAAACATTGCTTGACTTCAATGGGAGTCTGTCCTCGAGTGAGCACACAGGCTCTCATTGAAGAAAGAGGTGGTTCGGGAAAACCTTGCACCACTTATTGGGAGAGACAGTGTTCACATCCATGGAGCATGCCAATCGCTCTTTTCTGTCCTCCTGTTTGGACTTCCTCTCACATTCCGGGGTCAGCTGCTTCTGGCTCTCCATGAACATTCACATCTCCTTCAGGGCAGACCAGTTGATTTACACATGCTTCAGGACACGGAAGAGTGTCTTCTTTCCAGGTCTGACTCCAGTTCTTGACACCTCAGCTCTGGGAAGTTGGTGTCAGGCAGGCAATAGCTCTTGCTGCATAGCAGTCCTCAGAGGCCACTACAGAGCATTCCCTTTATTTGTCACATACTCTTTGAACTGCAGCAACAGGTGAGTCTGCAGCTCCAACATTTACACTGTCAAAGCACATTAGGATGTGAATTATCTGTGAGCACTTTCAGAGGCAGCTCAGGGTGGTTCTTCCTTCATTTGCCCTATGCAAACCTCTACCAATACTGCATTTCTGTAAAGTATTGGGATTCTCAGCAGGGTAGTGTCTAGTTTGAAGTATCAACCAAAGAGACACAAAGAGGTGTAACCTTTCTGCACATGGCTATCAACACCCACATTGACCAGTGGCTAGGAAGAAGACAACCTGCAGGTCTAACCTAAATGACCATCTACACAACAGCCACAACAATTCAACCCTTCAATTCCACCTTCTACCAAACATGTGTGCCCAGGAAGTATAACCAACATCCCCTCTCAAAAAAAGGACCTAATTGAATGTGTAACAGGTTCTTTCTCTTCTTACCCACAATAATGTTTAAGTGTTCTCCCTCCAGCTTCAGAAATGTCAGCAATACACTTCCATTGTTTGGAGAAACAACCTCACCTCCAGTTTCCAAAGGCTACCGTTACACTGGTTCATTCATAGGCCCAATACCTCCACCAAACAGGCCACACAGACCACACATGTGTACATATATCATCCACTTGGAATGTTAGTGCTAGATTTGGATTTGCTTACAGAAATTTAACTTTTCACAAGTTGGTCAGTAGATCTCCACTCCATTAACATAGAGAAAAAGGTTTAATCACCTCTACTGATGTACAAAGCATTATATGCTGTCACCATCACTCCACACGCAAAACCAATGACAGGGACAGTAGTCCATTGTAAATGTAAAAATATAAATCCAGTATTTGTAAAGCGCAAACAATTACCTGAAGGTGTCAAGGTGCTGGGGACCCTCAGGAGGGGAACACCCTTTACAACGTAACTTTTACAACGCACTACCATTACGACGCAACTTTTACAACGCAAGTTATTACAACGCATTGCGCTGGGGGCGCTCTAGGATAGGGAATAGTTTAATTACTATCCAACACCTTCCCTCCTATCCACGGGGACTGGTGTTGGAATAGTAAATTAAACTATTCACTATCCAGCACCCCTCAACGCAAGTCGTTGTAACAACTTGCGTTTTTAAAACCTGCGTCATAATGGCATGCCTTGTAAAAGCATGCGTTGAAACGTCATACATCCCCCTCAGGAAGATTAAGCAAGCTATTGCCTAGAGTCACATGGTGCGGGGCTGACCACGTGAGCCCTTGTGTTCCAGGATCCACCACTCTGGCCGCTGTGCCATACCTCTTCCCTGCAGTGCAAATGAGGGCATGTTTCGTACCTCCCTCTAGTTCTACGACAAGTTCAAGACCTCACTCATTTCAAGGGAAAGGCCAAGGCATTCATACACAGGTTCGTGTAGCTTTAAGTTAGATACTTGCAGTAGGGCACTGATATCAGGGAAACACGACTGTAAACAATGCACGGGACATTCTCATTTCAAGATCACTTTTAAGTTGCTTAGGGGATGGCGGGATGGATTGAGGGTGGGATGGGGTTCTCCTTTTTAATTATTTATTAAAGACATTTATAGAGCGCATGGTTACGCCATCCCGGCGTGTCCCCGCGCTAAAAGAGAGAAGAAAAACTCGCCCGGGGGGAGGACAGTTGCGAGGCAGAGGACAAAGGAGACTATGAGGAGAACAGATGAGTTTTCAGTTGCCGTCGGAAGATAGTTTCTGAAGGCTCCAGGCGGAGACTGATGGGGAGTTTGTTCCATCCTATGGCAGCCGCCACTCTAAAGGACCGACCTCCCATTTTTTCTCTCCTATAGCGGTGGGTCACAAGCGTGCCCATGCCGCCCGATCTAAGCGATCTGCGTGGTTCATACCAGGTAACCAGACCTGCCAGATAGCAGGGAGCTTTATGCCAAAGGATCCGATGACATATTAGGAGGGCTTTGTACATTATTCTTTTTTTCACTGGGAGCCAGTGGAGGGCCTCCAGGGCGGTTCTGGAGTTGGCTCTTCTTGGGAGTCTAAGCACTAGGCGGGCTGCAGCATTTTGCAGTATCTGGAGTCGTCCTATGCTTTTACTAGAAGTTCCCAGGAAGAGGACATTCCCATAGTCGAGGCGTGACGTAATCAGTGCCTGGGTCATAGTGCGCCGAGCCTCCAAAGGGAGGAGGTCCAGGGTTTTGTTGAGAGTCTTTAGGAGTCCAAAGCACTTGCCTACTAAACGGTTGATGTGTGTCTCGTAAGAGAGTGTGGGATCCATCCATATCCCTAAGTTCTTTGCTTCAGGACACGGTATAGGCATAGCGCATAAACAACTTGGCCACCAGTCACATGTCCAGAGCCGTTGATCACCACCAACCACCAAGACTTCCGTCTTGGAGCCGTTTAGTTTTAGGCAGTCATTATCCATCCAAGTGGCCAATGCTTGCATACAGGCTTGGAAATTATTGGCTCCAGCTGCAGGAGTTTCTAATGGTTTGCTTGTTGGGCCCACTGCATTCGTTCATCTCCTGGACTTCATAATTTGGGCATCATATGCCCCACTTCCTGTTGGGTTCGCCACTTGGAGCTCGAATGTTTAACTATGGTTTCAACAGTGAGCTGCAAACAAACTTTGTGATTTCTATAACATGTTGGGGGGGCGGGGTGTGGGAGGAATGTAACCTATACAATATTGATGATGCAGATTTAGCTTTGATTTTAAAATGTGTACCTACTGGCTGTTTGTAATTGATGTTGTTGTTTTTTTTTGAAAATGCAAATTAAAAGAAATTTAAAAAAAAGATCACTTTTAAAATTTAACAATGTTGCTAGTAATAACTAGGAAACTGTGGTACCTATTATATATTTTTTACATTTATTTATTGTATTTCGTCTGTGTATTTTCAAGCTATCACATACATTAAAATCCAAAAAGCTGAACTGATATGTTACTGTGACTATGGGGCTGATTATGATGGCACATATCGGGGATTGGGACTGCCCTACATGCTGTTGGAGGTCCCGTAGTAGGCATTACAATGTGTCTGCCACCACTGCGATTGCAATCCCTCTATTTTACAATGCGGAGAGTGCTGCTGGCAGCAGCACCAGCCACAATTTAAAAACAGGACATGTTACATATACCTGCACCACATGGTACAGGGATATGGTGCCCCCCCAACACCCACAACCAAGGGCCAGGGAGTAAGGGGACCCGCTACAGCCCCCAATACTCCTTTATGCTAGCCTTTTCATGGTGTACAACCCGCCATGAAACGGTTGGCGAAAAGGGACATCGTAATCCCTACATAATGTTAGGCACCGCCAGCATTGTAGGGAATACGAGCCCCTCCGCAGCCCCGGCGGGCTCAAGAAGCCTGTCGCATGTGGGGCGGTTGGTCTTTACGACCGCCACACACGTTCTCCCCACCATTGTAATCAGCCCCTATGTTTTGTCGAAAGCTCTTTTTATCCTTGTTAGTGACCTAACCTCTTGTATAAATTACGGTAACAGAATATTGTGACTGAAATATTGTATGAGAAAAAGTTTGTGCCCCAAATATCGTTTACAAAAATATTGTCCCATTGCAATTAATAGTTGAGCAGTATTTGAGAAAATTATATTTAGGCCACAATTTTAATGTAAGACATAGGTTATGTTATCAATATTCTGACAACTTATTATATGTGTTGGATTCTTTTTTGTATTTATATTGAAGCTTGAAGTAGACTTTTAAGTATTTTGTTGTACATTACTTACATTTTAAAAGATTGCTATTTTCATAGTAGACTCTCCGATGCAGTGTCCGCTTATTTCTTCATGTTTGCCACAGAGGATAAAAAGATTGTATTATTTTCAATAAATCAAAATGTATTGTTCAGAGATTTGTCTTTCTCTGGTTTCTTGGCATGGGTCAATCTGCAGAAAAAGGGCAAAAGAAATGTAAATGCTCATTATTGTTTATGATTAGTGTATGATATTTGTTCTACATGTTTGGACCCACATGTAGAGGACCTTATATAAGGCTAGACAAGGCATACTATATAACTAAAAAGCAAGTATTTCACAATCAGCTATGAATGAAGTGTATTTCAATCATCTGCTTTATTTGCAAGTACCCCTGTCATTCTTAGTGAAAAGTACATCTCCACAGATGGATACTCACCTTCTGTAGCCAAGACGTCATGTTTCCTAATTCCATTCTTAGATTTAGGATAGTTAAGGACACAGACAGCTCTGTCAAAATAAAGTGTCAGACTCAAGTAAATCATTCTCTCTCAAGACCTCTTTTTGTCCTGTTGGATCTGGCCCTCTCTGCAGGGTCACCCTCAAACTTGTTAGCCCTAACACCCCACTTTTTGCTGATCCTGTGTTCTGCTGGCCTCAGGACTCTGCATACTTTACCACTGCTAACCAGTGCTACAATGCTTGTGCTCTTTCCTTAAAGTATGGTGGAATTCCCATGATCCCAATTGGCATATTTACCTTACTTGTAAGAACCTAGTAAAGTGGCACTACATGGGACCGGGGCCTGTAAATTAGATGCTACTAGTGGGCCTGCAGCACTGATTGTGCCACTCACTTGGGTAGCCCCTTAAACATTCCTCAGGCCTGGCATTGTAGCATGTGTGTGCAGTTTTAAACTGCCATTTTGACCTGTCAAAATGTTGCCAGCCCGAAACCTTCCTTTTAAACATGTATCAGTCACCCCTAGGGTAGAATCTAAACAGCCCCCAGGGTGGGCAGGATGCAATGTAATGTAAGTAATATTATGTTTTACATGTCCTGGTAGTGAAAAATTCATATTTGCTTTTCACTACTGCAAGAACTACTTCTCCCATAGACTGACATTGGAGTTGCCTTATTAGATTTAATAAGCTGTCATTTCCAAATGGAATCAGGTAACCAGTTCTTGTTTGAATTCTCAGGAGTTTGAATTGAAAATTCTAACTTACAGTGAAGTCGGATTTTAAATTACAATTTTGAACATGCCACGATTAGAAAGTTGCAAAAAGTACAATTGATGGACAGAATGCAGAACAATGTCATACATTCACCACAGTACAGAGATCTGGGCCTAAATCCATTGGTATTTTTGCTCACCATGCCATTCCAGTTTGGACCTAGCCATATGCAAATCAGTCTTGACCCTGTGCACAATGGGAAAAGTCGAGCCCGAACTGCCAGGCCAGGTCCTCCCTGGACCAGAATCAAGCATCCTGGGACCAGTTTCAGGCTATGTCACCCTTCTTCAGCTAGGCTAGCTTGAATCCAGTGGCACAATGAGCAAGGGACCCATGTCTGGGCATACCCATCCCACTTAGTGCAAAAAGTGTTACAGCAAACAAATGATGGACGGAATGCTGACAATGCAAACATTCTCCCCCAGTCAAATGATCTGGGTTAAATACATCATTCTTTTTCCCACTATGCAACCACAGTTTGAAACAAGCCATATGCAAATCAGTCTTGACCCTGTGCCCCATGGGAACAGTCCAGACCGAACTGCCAGGCCAGGACCTCCTTGGACCGGAAACAAGCATCCTGGGACCGGTTTCAGGGTATGTCACCCTTCTTCAGCTTGGACTTGAAACAAGTATCCCAGGACCAGTTTCGGGGTTTCACCCCTCATAAGCCAGGATAGCTTGACTCTCGTGGCATGGAGAGCACGGGACCCACATCTGGGCATACCAGTCCCATGTTTAGAAAGTCAGCATTTTCCTTTCTTAGCCGTTTAGTTCCTGCAGCCAGTCATTGGGTCACATGACTGGATGTAGATGACAATTGGACTTTGTGTATTCCATCTTGACAGCCACATACAATGAAGAGCTTAGGTGTACCTGGATGGGCCATCACTGGAAGAATGGAAGTGCGGAGCTTAGCCCAGTACTCCTTACACATGAATAGGCTGTGTCTTGCCTCCAAACAAAGGGTAGTTTGGAGCCAGGAGAGCAAAGGCATGGCACTTGAAAAAGAAAACTCTAGAAGCCTCTCCCCAACTTCAAAAGCACAATTGAGTATAAATACTGGACCTCAGACACCAGCTCTTCAGTACCTGTGGCTACACTGAGAGGAAGAAGGACTCCTGTGCTACCACTCTGACAGACTGAAATCAAGCCTCAGGGAAACATCGGGCTCCCAACAACCTTGCACCTGGACTTGTCATATGTGGGTAAACCCTGCCAAGTGGTGCCACCCCAGTCCTGGACCCTTGGACGTGGGCCAAAGGTGCTCTGCCAACCGCTGTGGATCTTCAACTGCATGATAAACCCCAAGACAAAGCACATGATTTACCACTGCTGCATGGATCGGAACCACCACAATGACCCTGATAACATCACAGCCCATTGTCACCTCAGAACCACCTTTACACGATGCATCCTTGGCACAGGCCCTTGCATGTCTCATTGACAGCAGCCACAACAATGATAGACTCTGCATTGCACCCTTACCTCTCCTCAGAACTGAATCATCATCCCGACAGCGCAATACATCCTCGCAATGCTCCACAAACCATGATTTAAGATAATCTGTCAGAAAGCCTAACTGGGTCCCTGTAGCCAGCCTGCACTCCATCATGGTTAACCTGAACTTTTGACTTTTGTCCAGGCTTGGCATGACCACATATCCAAAGTTGGCACGTATGCCTTGTGGTGCTATTTTTACAAAAATCTATGAAATTGAATATGTCTGGTTCTACTGATTAGATTTTTGTTATCCTAGTCTTGTTTGATTTATTAAAAATAACTCTATATTTCTCAGCCTGTTATGAGATCCTTTTGTGGTGTGTTTTTATTCTGTTATGGTTTGAAGTGGTGCACAAATACATTACAAATTACCTCTGAGCTAAACCTGCCCTGTGCCAAGCTACTCAAGGGCTGAGCACAGGTTAATTTACGGTTTGCTTGTGACTTCACCCTGAAAATAATTGTGGTTCTATTTTGCCACCAGAACCAACACACAAGGAAAAAGAAATAAGCCAGTGCTTCTGAGAAAGTTTTAAAACGTGCACCCATTGACAAACTTTTGTGGCCCACCTAACTTTATTAGACATGTATGGTAGTGCACTTTTATTTACAGACAGCAAATATTCCATTGAAAACGCTACTTAATGTGCACAGACATACTGTTTCTCACAAAACTATATTGCACACAAATGATAATGTGTGAAATTCAGGTTTCAGTGAATATTTATCATTTGTGCATCAGTTAGTAAACTGTCTTGATTTGTTTTGATCCTATTAAAATCTTCGTTTCATTCAATCTTCAGAATTACAAAAAAAAAAGTTTAATTTTTGCCTACCTAACTGCAGAATGCATACAGCTAATTTACTGGTATTTACATTTTTTTGTGCCCTACTAAAAATGACATCCTACAGCCTTCCTTTTACACTCCCTGTACCCCAGCAACATAGCAGCATAATTCACTTCACATTTCATTCTCTCATTGCAAAGTGAGAGGTTTTTTGAACACTAATCCCCATGTTTAAAAAATGAATCACTAATTTGCAAGAAGATTGTGGGGCATATTATCAATGCCTGGCGATCACTATTGCCAACGCCAGTTAGCAAAAGTTTTGTTATCGCTGCCTATCCCTAAAATGTATTGCCATGTTAGCAATGTATTACCAAAACGTTGATAACAGGCGATAGTTTCAGGGAACGGTCATGAAAACTCCAGCTAAATTCTGCGTGATTGCGATAGTGATTTAGCCTGTAGAAGGTGATACCTAGCGATTGGCGCATTAGCATTAGTCCCGCTAAAGCGATGATAATGGGCTTGATAATATGCCCCATTTTCCAGAAAGTGGCTGGTGAAGGTAAGAGAACTAACAAAGACAACAGTCACTTTTGTCCTGAGGTTAGCATGAGGTGGCTGCACCAGAGCCCAATGTCCGGAAACTGTAACCTTCCCCTTGACAGCAACAAGACCACTGAGGCAAGGGCTGTGACTGAGGTGTTACTACCAATGCTTAACATTACCCCAGTTGGCACCGGCACAGACACAGGGGTCACCCCTGCACTCACGCATATACAATGACCCTGACCACCATGCTGGGAGACCTTTGGAGCGGGAGAGGAAAAGACTGGACCTACAAAGGGGATAGCGTTATACAGGAAACTGTCATGGCCCCAAGGATATTTGGAAAATTGTCATGTGGATCAGTTATGGGTGAAAGAGTAGACGTATTGCGAGTCCGGATTTAAACTCTGAGCCACTGAGGTTCCGATTTATGAAAGGCGCTAGATGGTAGATGAGTTAGTCTGGGAGCTAGAAAAAGGAGGAGCGAGGCACAGTGAACGCTGCTGCTACCAAAGAAATCATCATTTGTTTTATATTGTTGGAGGCTAGCTCCTTTTTAAACTGTTTGCTGCTAAAATTTGCTCAAAAATGAAATTTGTTTTCGAGATCGAATTTTACTCTGAATTTTGTTTAGTGACCTACGATCCCATCCCTCGCATTGCTTGCACAATAATTGGATTAAAAACACACATCTCACCATTTCGGTGATTCCCTCGCCGCCTCACGCCCGTCCGCCATCTTGGGTGTTGGCTAGAGACCCTGCCACCACGCTTTAGGGGTTAGCGGGCTAGTCTTTGCGAGTGCCTTTTTAGCCAGTTACCATAAATAACCATCAGTATGCGGGCGCGCAGCGATCGCGCGCAGCATCGCGCCGGAGGAGCGCCAGAGGAAAGCCCGTCTGTGCCCGTCTGGGCCATGACGGGCCCAGGGGCCACACACTCTGGCCAAATCCGTACTTACTCACCTGATGCTTTATGGGCATTAAAGACAGACTCCTTCTGTTTAGATGAAGTCACCTTGGCCAACCTGCAAGCGGATGACCTGATGCAGACCACAGGTACAGGCTTCAGGACTCTCCCCACATTGACTGTCCGGCAGTCACATGGCCTAAGATTAGCGACACTTAATACGCGATCTTTGCAAAAGCATTACCTAGAAGTCTTCTCTCTATTGCTGGAGGGAGAAATTGACATTCTTGCTCTTTCAGAGACTTGGCTTGGCTCTGCATCAACGCCAGACATCTTGGCTGCCCTACCCCCAGACTATGACGCGATCTGGTATAATCGCCCAAACGACTGTAGAGGGGGAGGTGTGGCATTTCTGTTTAAAAAATGTCTCGTAGTAAAAGAGATTCTAGCAGAAAACTGTGCCTGTGCGGAGCTGCTAGGGATTAAAGTCTCGCTCAAATCATCATGCTTCGCAATATTAGTAGTTTATCGCCCGCCGCAAAGCTCTCCGGATTTTAATGAGATCCTTTTCGAACTTCTAACGGACCTGGCCACCAGATTCAAGTCCCTCCTGGTGGCTGGCGATTTTAATTATCACTGGGACAAAGTACCCAGAGACCCTACTGAGACTGAGTTCGAAGCCAATCTCTTGTTGCTCAACTTAAAACAGTTAGTGGTGGGCCCGACCCACGTGAAAGGCCATACACTGGACCTTGTCAGGTCCTCCCTGCCTAATACAGAAATAACAGAGGTTAGTCCCTGCATTTGGTCGGACCACTTCATGATAAAGTGCTGGGTTCCAGGTGACCCTGTACGGGCTGCCCCAAACAAATCACGGAGAAAAATTCGACCCTGGAATAAGGTGAAAGCCGACCTCTTAATCGCGACTCTGCTCTCCTCCATCCCCCCTAAAATGAGTGGCACAGATTTGGACCATGATGCTAGGATACTAAAGACCTGGATGCTCGCCTCTCTGGATATACTTGTCCCCGAGCAGATGGAGAGTACTAGAACTAAAGGGAAGGGAGCGCCATGGTTTGACGCCTCCTTGAAACAGAAGAAGCAAGCCCTACTCAAGGCAGAGAGAAGGTGGAGACTTCATTACTGTCAAACGGAGGCCGACATTTTTAAAACCTTGCTCTCAAAATACAAGGCAGACATCCTGGAAAGAAAGGCTGCTTTCTATGAGGGAAGAATTAGGGATGCGATAAACATACAGCGAGAGACCTTTACGATATTAAGGGAACTCACACAACGAGAAGGGAAAATCTCCACGGACGATCAACCAGACTGTGACTCCTTCCAAACTTTCTTCCTTCAGAAGGTACAGGATATTATCACCGACATCAAGACACGGCCAGCTCCAACCATGCTGCCTGGACAGACTGTTCAGGTACCACCTATGACTTTGAACATTTTCCCCCCCATAGACGACAAATGCCTAGCGGAACTTGTCGGACAGATCAAGTCAGGCTCAAATATTGATCCATGTCCCCCTAAAATTTTTAAAATGGCCCTGCCAGGCATCCAGCCCCAGGTGTTGAGTTTACTGAATACCTCACTGAATACAGGTTATTTGCCAACTCAGATGAAAGAAGCCAGGGTCTCCCCACTTCTAAAGAAAGCAGGAACGGATACGAAAGCCTTAAAAAACTACAGGCCTATCTCGCAGTTACCATTTCTAAGCAAGATCCTGGAAAAGCACGTTCTCAGCACTCTAGCCGGCCATCTCGAAGAATACCATCTCCTTAATGCTAGACAGGCTGGGTTTCGGCCCCAACATAGCACAGAATTAGTCATGGCCTCCGTCGCCGATGAGCTGAGAGCCAGGGCTGATAATAAACAGCCATGCGCCCTGATTCTCTTAGACTTATCGGCGGCTTTCGATACGGTCAGCCACACCATCTTGCTGGACCGGGTCGTGAAATTGGGGATCTCAGGCCAGGTGCTAAAGTGGCTAGAATCCTTCCTGTCGGGTCGAACCCAGAGAGTGCAGTTAGGAGACCAGCTGTCCGGGATCAGTGAGGTGGCCTGGGCGGTGCCCCAGGGGTCGGCTCTATCCCCCCTGCTTTTTAATATCTATTTACAACCGTTGGTGGAGGAGCTCATGCGTATGAACTGTGAAGTTTTCAATTACACAGACGACACCCAGCTATTGGTCCAGTTGGATGACACTAGAGAGGCCCAGGAATCAGTAAGGAGTCTACTCAGCTTCACGGTCAACTGGATGACTAACAATCTGTTGAAAGTGAATGCTGATAAAACGGAGGTGCTGGTGATCAGAAATAAAGAGCATCCCTGGAATGACCCGTATTGGCCTCCTGAGCTGGGATCTACTCCTTCTCCTGGTACTGTGGTAAAAAGCCTGGGATTAAGGATCGATGCGGATCTCTCAATGGCCCCTCAAGTCTCTGCTGTCGTCGGATCCTGCATAGGTGTGTTGAGGCAACTGTGAAAGCTAGTTCCCATCTTATCTGCCTCCACCCTGCAATTGATCGTATCTGCCACAGTTATCTCGAGACTTGATTATGGCAACGCCCTATATCTTGGCTTGCCACGGAAGCTGTTGAGGAAGCTGCAGGTGGTTCAGAATGATGCAGCTAGGCTGTTCTACTCCCTGCCTAGAAACTCGCATGTAACCCCCCTGCTTCAAAAGCTGCACTGGCTTCCAGTGAAATTTCGAGTCCAGTTTAAATGTCTCTGCGTGGCCCATAAGGCACTCTTTGGGAAAGCCCCAGAGTACATCAAGCAACGTTTGAAGAGGTATATTCCTGGAAGATCTTTGCGCTCAGGAACAACCTCCAACCTGACCCAACCTAGGTTCAAATTAAAAACCAGAGGAGGCAGGGCTCTGTCTGTGCTTCTCCCGCAACTCTGGAATGAGCTCCCGCCTACCCTGAAGGAGGAATTCCAGCTATTATCCTTCAGAAAAAAACTGAAAACCCATCTATTCAGAAAGGCATTCATAACAGCTTAGGCGGCGATACAACTGAGGGTTCTTTGGCTACCAGTGTGTTATGTTTTTCTGTTAGGCGCTTAGAGACCGGCGGTGATAGGCACTATATAAATAATCCATAACATAACATAACAGAGGAGTAGTGAGAAGGGTTAGCATGTGGCTAGGCAGAAGACCGATGGCTGAGTGTTTAGACAGGGTGTGGACTGGGAGTCAAGTCACTGGAAAGGTGAAGAGAGAGCTAGTCTGGCTTAGACATTGCAGGAGATGAGGGGTTAGGTTCAGGGAGAGATAGAACGAGATGGGGGGATCTAGAGGACTGCTACTGGCCACTGGGGGGCAGGCTGGGCAGGGGCTAGAGATGGCCATTCCTCAGAGACAGGGGTTGCTGTGACGAGCTCTACATAAGGGCACTTCCACCTTCTATGAAAAGTGACCTCTTTATCCCTTAGTTTAGCTATAAAAAAAACAGACATATCTTTGGTGAATTCAGACTCTCGGGTCCCGTTGCAGCTGCACCTGCTGCACTATTGATAGCTGCGCTCCTTTACTGATCTGAGAATTACTTCTCCAAATGTGTTCCAGTTGTTGTCACGCAATGCCCAAAGCCCTTGCAGAGATTCGGTCTATTGTCTCTTTCAGCAGCTCTCAAACGAGAGCCCCTAACTTATAGCCCCACCTGCTAACTCTGTGATCGTGGCCAAATGCTTTATTTCCCGGGGCCTGCTGTCATTTACCTAAGTTGGTAGCACTTATATAAAGATTAATCCCTTTCACCAACCTTTACATAAATTAACTGCAGAAAACTATTATAGAACTGTCTTCACAGGGCACACTGGGGTTAAATGAGATGTAAATCTGGGATATTTGTCCGTCTGCTAGTGTTGTGTTTAGCTCGATGGTAGGAAACGTCCTTCTCGGGAGAACTGTACTGACCCTCTGTAGCCCCTGTGATGGCTATGGGGTGGGGAGATGTCGTTTGCCCTTCGGCTCTCTTAGAGATCAGCCTTAGTTCTAGCGCCCTGACGCTTCCGCGAAGGCATTCTTGGCACTGTAATAATCCTTTAAACGCAGTCGATGTAGCAAACAAAGGGGCATATTATCAAGGACTGGCAATAGCTATCTGCTGGTGATGAGTGCATGGGTGACTGCTTTCCTTGACTCCGGGGGGCTCCATTTGAATGTCTTGTGGAGGATGCGGAAGGATGTTGAAGCAGCTGGAGTTGATGGCGTAGGCCTATTGGTTCATGGTGAGGGATGAATCGAGTACGATGCTGAGGTTTTTGGCATTGTCCTAGGGGGTAGGTGGGCTTCCGAGGGTGGTGGACACCAGGTGTTGTCCCATGCTGAAGGGGTGGTTCCAAGGACGAGGACTACTGTCTTCTTTGCTTTGAGCTACAGGCAACTATTGGTCATCCAGACTTCAACGTCATGCATTCCTTTCTGGAAGCGGAGTCTGGCAGTGGAGGGGTCTTTGGTGAGGGAGAAGATAAGCTGGGTGTCATCAGCGTAGGATGGCGGTGAGGGGGGCCATGTAGATGTTGAAGAGGGCACGCTCAGGGATGACCTCTGTTGGACTCCAAAGGTGATTAACGTGGGATCGAAGAGAAAAGGTGGCAGTCTGAATCTTTAGCCTCTTCCGGAGAGGAATGATCGGATCCAGTCCAGGCCTGTTCCTTGTATGCCGGCGTAGTGTAGTCTGGCGACTAGTGTGTGGTGGGAGACAGTGTCGAAGGCTGCCGAAAGGTTGAGTCGGATGAGGGCTGCGGAATGTCCTTGGTCCAGGAGGGTGCGTATGTCGTCTAGAGTGTGAGTAGGGCGATCTCGGTGCTGTGGTAGATGAGAGGAAGGCAGGGGTCGGTGGGGGCCCTCAAGTTGATGCCTTTCATGGTCGAGGCGGTGTATTCGGCTGTGACTGGCGTCCAGGTGGAGATGGTGGGCTGGCTAGTGTGTTGGGGGGCGGGGACAGGCTGTGGCATATGGTGGATGGTCAGCAAAGTTGTTGTGGAGTATTTTTGATCTTGTGGTGGAAGTAGGTTCCACGCTTATCGCAGAGCTCTTGGGACAGGGTGATGTCTGTGGCTTCGCTGCGTGGGGTGGTGAATTCATGAATGGCCTTGAAGAGTTGCCTGGAGTTTGTGGATTTGTTGAGGATTTGGTTGTGGTAGTCCGTCATGGCGTCCTTGTAGGTGGTGTAGATTTCAGGTGTCTTGGTGTTTCTCCAGTTCTTCTCCAGGCATCTGCAGGTGTGTATTGCTTCTTGGAGATCAGTGGTGAACCAGGCGGCTTTCCTGGGGTGCTGCTTATTGGGTTTGCATAGTGGGGCAATCTTGTATGCGCAGTTGGAGATCCAAGTGTGGAGTTCACTGGCTGCGAGCGTCTGCAGTGCAACTGCGCAGCGGCTGCCATTAAGTGGGGGAGGGGTGAGGAACGATCATCTGGGATGCGGGAAAGTTCAAGGACAGGGGTGTGAGCCGCAGGGGTAGCAGCAGCAGGAATCAGGAAGTGCGGGCTCAGAGAAGTCAAAAATACATAATGAAAAGGGAAAAACAAGGGATAACTAACGTATGTTATCATGCTATGTATCACCAGGTGGTGGGAGGTTGGTTAGGACTGTTCCAAACACGGAGAAGGACATGGGCGGATTGGCCTGCCCACTCAAGTGCCCAATGACTGTTTCGTCTGCCCACTCAGGACGCCCAAAGCAGTCATGCGCACTTCCCTGTTCGCAATGCAGGCTGCATTTCAGCCATCCCATTTCGGCTGCATGGCCACACCTCTGGCCCCTGGCTGCATGACTTGTCCCATTACCAATTACCAATTACACCGCCGCATCGCTGTGATTGACTCAGGGAGGGAGCATGGCTGCCTACTTCTTTTTCCTGGAGGCAGACGGAGGAGAGCAGGAGCTACAAAGACATGGGACAGAGCTTTGAGGTAAGACCTCCCTCAATACATTTTTAGCACACACACATCCCAGCGCCCATGCACCATCTAGTGTTTTTTCCGGCGTTTACCACCTCACAGCTGTTCAGCCCCCCAAGCACTTCTCAATTGTGGCTGCTGTGCACCCATGCACAGCGGGCATACCACTCATGTGCCAAAGGCACATACGTAGTTGCAATACAAGCCATAACATTGCATTCCATTCCAATGCATTCTAATACTAGGCACATTGCAACAGAAGAGTAGGTGTTGCATAGCAGAGACTTTAAGAACACTGTTCCCACTTCAGTGAGTGCAACCCAAACTATCTTTTGCACCACAAACCCAACTGTGAAGCCTGGAATTCCTTTTTGAGCCCCCACAACACACCCTAAAATCTCATTTGCGACTAATGCACACCCTATTTTTAATTTTTAGCCTCAAAATACACCCCATTTTTCATATTTTACCCCAAAACACATCCCAATTTAAAGTTTTTACATATGAAACCGATACCCACCCGAAAAACTTTAAATTACCCCATTACTGACCTCACAATGCCTTGTATTCAAATACGATGTTAAGGGCCCTGCGTTGTCAGAGTTGCGTTGTTAACGATGTACTGCCTGTCTTGCAATGGTCATCTCCCGTGCCAAATCAATCAATTAATCAATCAATTTGTAAAGCGCACTACTCACCCGGAGGGTCTCAAGGCGCTGAGGGGAGAGGGGGAATGGCTGCTGCTACTGCTCGAAGAGCCAGGTCTTGAGGAGCTGCCTGAAAGTGAGCAGTTCCTGGTTCTGCCGCAGGTGGGTGGGGAGGGTGTTCCATGTCTAGGCAGTGAGGAAGGAGAAGGATCTGCCTCCGGAGGTGGTACGCTGGATTCGTGGGACGTCGGCGAGGGCGAGGCTGGCGGAGCGGAGCTGGTGGGCGGGGATGTAGAAGTTGAGTCTGTTGTTCAGGTAGGCTGGTCAGGCGTTGTGGAGTGCTTTGTGAGCGTGGGTGAGGAGCTTGAAGGTTATCCTCTTGTTGATGTGGAGCCAGTGCAGGTCTTTGAGGAGGGGGGTGATGTGGCTGCATCAGGGAGGTTGAGGATCAGGCGGGCCAATGCGTTCTGGATGCGTTGTAGTCGCTGTAGGTGTTTGGTCGGGCTTCCTGCGTAGAGTGCGTTGCCGTAGTCCAGCTGGCTGCTGACTTGGGTCACCGTTCTTCTGGTTTCGATCGGGATCCACTTGTAGATCCTGTGGAGCATGCGGAGGGTGTTGTAGCAGGAGGAGGAGACGGCCCTGACCTGCTTGGACATGGAGAGGGAGGAGTCGAGGATGAATCCTATGTTGCGTGCGTGGTCCGCTGGCTTCGGTGCTGTTCCTAGTGTTGTCGGCCACCAGGAGTCGTCCCAGGCAGACGGGGTAGGGCTGAGGATGAGGACTTCCGTCTTGTCTGAGTTCAGCTTCAGGCGGCTGCTCCTTATCCACTCGGCGACGGCCTTCACACCCTCATGGAGGTTGGTTTTGGCGGTATGCGGGTCCTTGGTAAGAGAGAGGATGAGCTGGGTGTCGTCGGCGTAGGAGATGATGTTCAGGTCGTGTTGGTGGGCCACTTGTGCGAGGGGGGCCATGTAGATGTTGAACTGCGTCGGGCTGAGGGATGGCCCTGGGGTATGTCGCAGATGAGGTTGGTAGCTTTGGATCGGTAGGGTGGGAGGCGGACGCTCTGGGCTCTGTTGGAGAGGAAGGAGGTGGGCCAGTCCAGGGCTTTCTCCCGAATTCCGGCTTCTTGGAGGCGTGTTCTTAGTGTGTGGTGGCAGACCGTGTTGAAGGCGGCTGACAGGTCCAGGAGGAAGAGGGCTGAGGTTTCGCCGTTGTCTAGTTGGCACCGGATGTCGTCTGTGGCAGCAAAGAGGGCTGTCTCAGTGCTGTGGTTCTGTCTGAAGCCAGATTGCGACGGGTCTAGGATGTTGTTGTCCTCAAGGTGGCGGGTCAGCTGTATGTTGGCGATTTTCTCAATGACCTTCTCCGGGAAGGGGAGCAGGGAGATGGGGCGGAGGTTCTTGAGGTCCTTGGGGTCCGCCTAGGGCTTCTCGAGGAGGGTGTTGATTTTGGCATGTTTCCAGATTTCCGGGAACGTCGCTGAGTCAAAGGAGATGTTGATGGCCTTTCGTAGTTGGGGTGCTATGGTGGTGTCTGCTTTGTTGAACATGTGGTGTGGGCAGGGGTCTGCTGGCGATCCCGAGTGGATAGATTTCATGATCTTTCGTGTCTCGTCATTGTTGACGTGGGCCCAGGAGATCAGCTGGTTGGTGCAAGTGGTGTTCGGGGTGGGGTCTGTCGTGGTCGGGGCTGGCGGTGCATTGAAGCTGTCGTGGATGTCGATGATCTTGCAGTGGAAGAAGGTGGCCAGGGAGTCGCACAGTCCTTGCGAGGGCGGGATGTCGTTGGTGTTGTGGCGCTGGGATTGGAGAGTTCCTTGACGAGGCTGAAGAGTTCTTTGCAATCGTGTGCGTTGTTGTCCAGGCGGGCTTTGAAAGAGGATCTCTTGGTTGTTATGATGAGTTGGTGGTGTCTGCGAATGGCGTCCTTGTGGGCAGCGTAGTTGTCTGACGTGCGGTCTTGGAGACATTTTTTCTCTAGCATCCGGCATATGTGTTTGGAGGTCTGGAGTTCTTCGGTGAACCAGGCCGCTTTCTTGCTGGAGTGGTTGATGGAAGGCTTCTTTAGCGGGGCGAGGGTGTTGGCGCAGTCTTCGATCCACTGTCTGAGGTTTCGGGCGGCGGTGTCTGGGTCGGTGGGGTCGGTTGGGGTGTCCAGGGTGAGGGCGGAGGTCAGTTGGTTCTCGGTGATTTTGCCACAGCTGCGGCGAGGTAGCTGTTGAGTGTGCTGGTGCGTGGTTTCTTTCTTGAATGTGAAGTGGATGCAGTGGTGGTCGGTCGAGTGGAGTTCGGTGGTGTGGTTGAAGGCAACGTGGGTGCTTGTGTTGAAGATGGGGTCGAGCGTCTGGCCGGCGGCGTGGGTGGGTTCGGTGACGAGTTGTCGGAGGCCGAGGTTGGCGAGGTTGGTGATCAGGGTGGCGGTGTTGGTGTTGTTGTTGTTCTCGAGGTGGTAGTTAAAGTCCCTGAGGAGGATGTAGTCTATGGAGGCGAGTGCGTGGGTGCTGGCGAGGTCGGCGATGGAGTCGCTGAACAGGGCCTGAGGTCCGGGGGTCTGTAGACAAGTGTTCCTCTGAGAGTGGTGTTGGGGTCGGTGTGGATCCGGAAGTAAAGGTGTTTGGCGGAGTTGAGAGAGTTGTCTGCGATGGTGTAGACCTGGAGTGTGGATTTGTGGACGATGGTTATTCCTCCTCCGATTCCGTTGGTGCGATCACTGCGGGTGATTTTGTAGCCGTCTGGGATGGCTATGGTGAAGTCCGGTGCCGAGAATTCGTTCCACCAGGTCTCGGTCAGGAATGCTACGTCAGGGGCCATTGTGTCGAGTAGGTCCCAAAGCTCAACGGCGTGTTTGCGTGCGGAGCGGGTATTGAGGATTATGCAGCGGAGGTGGTTGGGTCCGGACCTTGGGGGCTTGGTGGTTCTGTCACAGGAGAAGCTGCAGGTGTGGCAGGAGAAGGGTCCGTGGGTGCATTTCGGGGCAAGCCGGAAGCAGCGGCGGTCCCGGGCGGTGTTGAGAGCGAGGAGGGCGTTGGCGTTATATCGGAGTCTGGCGTTGCAAGGGGCGCGGGGTCCAGGGGTTCTGGCGCTGGGCACGGTCCAGGCGCGGACGGGCGCAGATGGGCTTGCCTCCGCGCGGCATCCTCCATAAAAGGCGAAGTGGGAGGGAGGAGCAGCTGGGAGGCGGGAGCGGGGCGGCCAATGGGCGTTGGGGACGGGACGGGACACAGAAGGCAAAGGGGGTGGGGCTGCAGGGGTGCAACGGCAGGAAGCGGGGAGCGGGGGGGCACAGCGGGAAAGGGGGGCTAAAGGGACTGACTACAAAATAAAATAAAATACAGAAATACAAATACAATACAGAGAAAACAGTCACCAGACTGCAGGAGCACACCAGCGGCAAACTCCCGGCAGCGACAGCAGTGGGGCAGGAGTCACGGGCGCACAGGAGGAGCCGTGCAGCGTGGGGAGCGACCTGACCTGTGAGCAGGGTCAAGGGTCACAGTCACTGCCATGCGGCGTCCTCCATAAAAGGCCAAGTGGGAGGGAGGAGCAGCTGGGAGGCGGGAGCGAGGCGGCCAATGGGCGTTGGGGACGGGACGGGACACAAAAGGCAAAGGGGGCGGGCCGCATGGGTGCAGCAGCGGAAAGCAGGGAGTGGGGGGACAGAGGGCAAGGGGCGCTAAAGGGCCTGACTACAAAATAAAATAAAATACAGAAATACAAATACAATACAGAAATTAGAACAGTACAGTACAGTACATGAAGAAAACAGTCACCAGACTGCAGGAGCACACCAGCGGCAAACTCCCGGCAGCGGCAGCAGTGGGGCAGGAGTCACGGGTGCACAGGAGGAGCCGTGCAGCGTGGGGAGTTACCTGACCTGTGAGCAGGGTCAATGGTCCGCAAAGGTAACCATAGGCTATGCCGTTTGCGTCCGTTTGCCCCTGGACCACACTCAGCACCAAGGAGCATTCTTCTTGGACAATCGACTGCTATGATGCCAGCAGCCTCCTCGCCATCAACCCTGGACACCACCTCGTCTGCCAGGACCAACCTCTGATCTGAAATGGACATAGCCATCGCCATCACTGACGGCTGCAGTATCACCCGCAAGAAGCACCCTGACCGACAGGGAGGAGGCATTGCCAACACCTACAGAAGGACACTCTGACTGACCACGCACTCTAATGACCCAAGGGTGACCATGGACTACGTCGACTCCAAGATCCAGATCAGGCCCAAGGGCATCCTCTGCAGCACCCTCATGTGCAGGCCCCCCGGGCCATGGCCCCCCATTCTCGAAAACCATTGTAGACCTCATTGCCCCCCATGGTCTCCGATCCACCAACAACATCCTACTCGGTGAACTCAAGTTCCATCTGGACAACCCCAGTGACCAGGACAACACCCCCTCATGGGGAAGGCCCCCAACATCAGACGCAAGAAGCAGGTCAATGCACCAAGCCACATAGCAGGAAACATGGTCGAGCACGTCACCTCCGCCAGCGTGAACTTCACCTGCAGCCACAACACCATACTCTCCTGGACCGACCATCATTGGTAACATCACGTCTTCAACTTGCCCACCGGATGTCACCGCCATCATCGCACACCCTTGCAGCTGGATCAAGGTCACCAAAGAACATCTCGTCAACTCCCTCCGTACCAACACTCCACCAAAGCTTAAAAATGATGACATTGCAGCGTGCAACCACCACTGATGGATCTTCAACAGCGCCAACATTCGGGCACCCCTCATGAACAGCACTGCGTCAGTACCTTCCGCCTGCCTGCTGGCAGTCGTGAGGGTGAGGCAGTGCCACAGGGATAGGCTGGCCCCATTCATTGCTGGATTTGCAGCTTGGTTGTGACATGAAATGAAATGAATGAAATTAAATTAAATTTATAAAGCGCATGGCTGCCCATGAGCATCCCAGCGCTATAGAACAAGGAATACCAAAGACAGTGCCAGCGGCTAGGGGTCTGCAGCAATGCATGACTTTAGCGCAGGCAGATACGTCAGGATTCCAGACGTATCTATCATTACTTGTGTCATGGAGCGCTGTCCAGTGTTAAAGCGCATCCATGCTGTCGCAAGAAGGGCGTAGTGAGAGGTGTTGCAATGCTGTCTTGTCGCAGAGCAGAAAGACTTTTTATGACTGTAGCACAGGAATGCAAACTACCTTATTGATGGTGCGCATTCCTGCACTGTATTTTTTGTATTTTTGTCACAGGGCAGCACTACAACATTGCTTGCAGTGCTCTCCAGCACAAAAACCGGCAGAGATATGGGCCCAAGTTTTATCCCCATTTTTAAGACCAGCTATTTTCTGGTCTTAAGTTCCTGCAGCTAACGGGCCTTAGCGTGACTTTTTTTTATTGCTGAGCAGGTCAGGGTCATCCTTGCTAATAGGGCGAAATGTGGGTAGTGGGATTTTTTGTGAAATTTAGAGGAGGAACACCTATCTTGCATGTCATTAGCGATAAATATCGCTAGCATGCAAGACGATAGAAAAACCGGCTGCTTTCGCCTGAAAGCTGTCGCTAACACCTGTTAGTGACAGCTTGCTAATAGGAAGATACAAATATTGCCACTTTAGCAGTAAAAAAAGTGCCGCTAAATCAGCGATAGGCCCCTGATAATATGCCTCATAGCCTCACATTTGAAGTTGGTCTTTGAAGCTCAGCAATTGTGACAAAATAAATACAGAATTCTACTAAAAATCAGCTTGCGACCAACTAGTGGGTTGTGACCCACAGTCTGGAAAGAACTGAAATAAGTAAAATATAGGTAGTATAAACAGTAAAAAATGCCTGAGACCTTATTGGAGTGACTTGCCCACACCGAGAGCCTACCTCTTTCCTTTTCATTCTAGATTGGCTAACAGACACTAATGTGGTGTGTAAAACGGGGTCATATGACATGACATCATAAGGAGATGATTCTTACAAACAAATCTCAACATAAGAGAAAACGGAAAAAAATCCTCATCAGAAGCTGAGTCCCCGTTAAAGAGCACAACACACAAAGTGCAAAATAATGTTTTGCTTTGAGTCTGGTTGGTTGCTGCCCTCTATAATCCCCTGACAGCTGATCATATGACTCCAATCTGGTTGTATGTCAATACAACACAGTGTTTTCACCGCACTACCATTACAACGCTGGTTTAAAACACAAGTCGTTACCACGACTTGCGCTGTAGGGTGCTGGACTTAGGAATAGTAAGATTTAATATTCCAACAGTACACGTAGACCATCAGCTGAGCTCCACTGCACACGCACACACATAAAATTCCCCTGGTGTCTAGTGGCTTTCTGCCTTCCTTGGGGGCAGATGGGCCTCAAAATAAGGCTGATTTGTCCCCATGGAGGTAAGAAAATGGACAGCACATTGCCCCCATAATGGGGAGAGACCCTTGCCCGATGTGCCTCTCCCTGGCATATAAATAAAGAAAATCCCTGATGTGTAGAGGCTTTCTGCCCCCTTGAGGCATACAGGCCTAAAGAAAAGGCCAATCTGCCACAAGGAAGGCAGAAAATGGCCAAAATACTGGTCCCATAATGGGGAGTGGGCCTTTCCCAAGGGGCCACTCTGCAATATATCAATAAATTCAGTACCTGGTGTCTAGTGGGGTTTTGCCCCCCTTGGGTGGAGATCGGCCTAAAAATATGGCTGATCTGCCCCAGGGGCATCAGCATTGCCAAAATACTGCCCCTAAAAAAGGGGGTGCATCTTTTTCTAAGGGATCATTCCCTAACTTGCCAAAACATATATCCCTGGTAGCTAGGGGGATTCAGGCACCCATGGGGGCAGATCGGCCTATAAGTATGGCTGAGTTGGCAGGTGCCTGGACGTAATGGTTACGTCCTCGACACAGCAGAACCGCAGCTGAGACTGTAACCATTATATCCATTGTACCCAAGAGCTCAAGTAGAAGATGATACATCATGTACTGCATGCATGATGTATCCAAAACAAAATTGGCACAGATAACGGCCTGCAAATCATAACGTGAAAGGTAAAGTATCTTTACCATGCGACTTCCCAGGGCAGCTTCACTGGTTACCAACCCAGTGCCAACTGCCTTTGTTTCCCTTAAACATCAACGTTCCAGTTCTCCCTGTTCCACATTCCAAATGTGTGATATTGCCAAGCATCAATCAGAACACCTACAAAACATTATTCATTTCCTTGAAGAACGGAATCAATCAATCAATCAATCAGGGGTTTATAAAGCGCGCTACTCACTCATGAGGGTCTCAAGGTGTTGGGGGGAGGGGGTGGTGGGCAGCTCTGGATCAGTCGAAGAGCAGGGTCTTGTGGTCCTTCCTGAAGATGCGCAGGTTGGGGGATCATCTGATGTTTACAGGGAGTTCATTCCAGGTTTTGGCTGCGAGGTAGGAGAAGGCCCTTCCCCCTGTTCTGCTTCTGCGGATGCAAGGGGGCTCTGCTAGGGAGAGGTCTGCCGATTGGAGAGTTATTTTGGGTGCATGGAAACTGACTATCGTTGAGGTTTTTGGGTCTGATGTTGTGGAGGGATTTGTAGGTGTGGGTGAGAAGCTTGTAGGTTATTTTCTTCTCAACTGGGAGCCAATGTAGGTCTCGAAGGTGTTGCCTCATGTGATCATGTCGTGGTGTTCCGAGGACGAGCCTGGCCGCTGCGTTCTGGATGGTTTGGAGCTTGTGCAGCAGGGTCCTGTTAATGCCGGTGTACAGGGCATTTCCGTAGTCCAGTCTGCCTGTTATGAGTGCGTGGGTGACAGTTTTTCTGTGTTCAGTGGGAATCCATTTGAAGGTCTTTTTGAGGATGCAGAGCCCTTTGAAGCTGGTGGAGGCGACGGCGTTGATCTGGCGTGTCATGGTGAGGGAGTAGTCAAGGATGATGCTGAGGTTCTGGGCATGGTCTGTTGGGGTGGGAGGATCCCCGAGGGCGGAGGCCCCCATGTGTCATCCCATGCGGAGGTCGAGGGCCACAGGATGAGGACCTCATTCTTTTCCATGTTGAGCTTCAGGCAGCTTTCCTTCATCCATGTTGTGACGTCCTTCATTCTTTCCTGGAAGCAAAGCTTGGTGTCTTTGGGATCCTTTGTGAGGGAGAGGATGAGTTGGGATTCTTCGGTGTAAGATACTATGTTGAACCTATGCTGTCTGACGATGATGGCAATGGTGGCCATGTAGATGTTGAAGAGCGTGGGGCTGAGCGATGATCCCTGTAGTACTTCACAGTTAATCGCTGTGGGTTCGGAGATGAAAGGGGGGAGTCTGAACCTTTGGGTTTGGCCAGAGAGAAAAGAGAGGATCCAGTTGAGGGAGGTTCCTTGTATCCCGGCGTTAAGCAGTCTGGCTGCAAGGGTGCGAGACGGTTCATATAGAGAAGGACGGTGCACCAGAATGAAGTCAGCGAGCTTCAAATGTATTACAAAATATATCCTTTATTGTTTTTTCATTTTAAAGTTTGGACATCAGCCAAAGCGTTTCGTCAGGGCTGAAAAAGTATACAGATAAAAACACTAAATACACTTGGTACATGAAATGGCACATAGAAATTACAAACACCATATATAGTACATATATATAAACATTAAACACATGAATTCATGACATTTAAAGAACGGCACAACAATCCAAAAATCTGACATCAATATATGTATCTACAAAAAAATAATAATATACCTTAAACAACAAAGAAGGGACAATCATTATATACACAAACATTTATATACATAGAAAGACTTATAGACACTAACCTAATTAAGAGAGTCCAATTAAAATATACAACAAAGTTATTGTCATTTCAATCTAGAGAGACAAACATGTATAGACTACGAGAAAAGAGGGGGAAGTGGACAATGGCATCGCAGGCAAAAATCGTTTATCATTTGGTTTAAACTCTATAATCAGTTGAGAAAAATGTGACACATTTAGTCAAACAAGAGTATATTTTGAACGTATTGATATAAGCAAAGACCATAGAACAAGGTTTATGAGAAAAGTACACCACAAATGCAGCAGAAAGACAGTAAAGAAAAAAAAGAGGAAAAAAGTGAAAAAAAAGAGGAAAAGGTAAAAGAAAGTGGAAAGAAGGGGGAATAAAAAAGGGGGGATGAGAAGAAGAAAAAAGTATTTCTTGATAGATAATATATATATATATATATATACATATATATATTACCTACTGGCGGTCGCCAGTAGGTATATATAGTTAGGATTTTTTCTCTATGGGTTTTTTGAAAATTCTATGTCTAATAACTTTGGCGTTTGTGGACGGAATCGGCTGAAATTTTCAGGAAAATGGCACATTTTGTTTCTGAGCAGCCCTTGAAAATTTGGGGGGGGTTCGTCCAGTGGGGGCCGAGAAAAAAGGGGGGTCCCAAAACGTGTTTTTAACATTGAGTTTTCCATAGGGCGGTTGGCCTCACTTTTAGCCCGAACGGCTGAATGGATTTGCACGAAACTTGGCAAAATTGTAGGGACTGGTAGCCCGATGTGCCTTTTGTAGGTCTCAATATATGTGCTCCAGTGGATTTTGAGAAATTAACGTTTAAAAAAAGATATATATCTGTAACAGCGGACCGGTTAGCGCTCTGGTTCGCGGACTTTTCGCGCAACGGAGCTTTGTGAAGCGAAGCTGATTGGTTCTCCGGCGTCTGTCAACATTCCAAACAGTCCGTAGCGGCCGCCATCTTGTCTCTCGGTAGGATCGAGAGACAAGAGGAGGTCAAAACAAAGGGGGAAATAACTATAAGGGGGCATAGTAGATCCTCGCTGACCCCCTAGGTTTGATGTGGAGGTTTTAAAAGGGCCCCGCGGGGCAAAAAAAAATAATAATAATAATAATCGAACGGCTGAATGGATTTGCACGAAACTTGGCAAAATTGTAGGGACTGGTAGCCCGATGTGCCTTTGCTAGGTCTCAATATATGTGCTTCAGTGGATTTTGAGAAATTAACGTTCAAAAAAAGATATATATCTGTAACAGCGCACCGCTTCGCGTACTTTTCGCGTTACGGAGCTTTGCGAAGCGAAGCTGATTGGCTCTCCGGTGTCTGTAAACATTCCAAACAGTACGTAGCGGCCGCCATCTTGTCTCTCGGTAGGATCGAGAGACAAGAGGAGGCCAAAGCGAAGGGGCAAATGACCATAAGGGGGCATAGTAGATCCTCGCTGACCCCCTAGGTTTGATGTGGAGGTTTTAAAAGGGCCCCGCGGGGCAAAAAAAATAAATAATAATAATAATCGAACGGCTGATGACCATAAGGGGGCATAGTAGATCCTCGCTGACCCCCTAGGTTTGATGTGGAGGTTTTAAAAGGGCCCCGCGGGGCAAAAAAAAAAAAAATAATAATAATCGAACGGCTGAATGGATTTGCACGAAACTTGGTAAAATATTAGGGACTGGTAGCCCGATGTGCCTTTGCTATGTCTCAATATATGTGCTTCAGTGCATTTTGAGAAATTAACGTTCAAAAACAAGATATATATCTGTAACAGCGCTCCGCTTCGCGGAGATAAAATTATATGTGTATTACCTAGCTGTTGCTAACACCAGTTAGCGACGGCTAGTAGGAGATAGCGACCATCTTGGGTCCCACTTTGCATGTGAGTGATATTTATCACTAATGACATGCAAAGTGGGCATGCCAAGATGTTAGCGACTGGAAACAGTCGCTAACATCGCTATCTCCTATTATCAACTTTTGGAAATATTCGAGATAAGCGCGAATATCTCCAAAAAGTAACAGCTGCCCTGAGCAGTTCTTAGCCATGTTATCCAATGGGAGGTGGATAACATGGCTAAGAGCATTAGCTCGGTAATGCATGAATATCGCGGAGTTTTCAGCGATATTAATGCATTGCGCTCGTTTTTTATCGTATTTGCGATAAACCTTGATAATAGCAAGGTTTATCTGCGATAATTTCTGACGGTAAAAAAATCTTTGCAATGCATCGTTAGGGATAAATATCGCTTAACTTTGGTAATATGCCCCAACGTCTGTTAACGTTCGATTCGAAGGAAATCAGGAATTGTTGAAAAACATTGTGTGCGCCATCTTGTCTTTTTTCAAATGCCACACTTTTGTCGTGCACGGCAGCCATTTTAGATGCCTTGACCAGATCCACTCTGTGCACGCTGTCGATCCTTAGCATGGCTCCCCACCCTCGCAAGCATCTCCCCCAGGCAGTGGTCACCCCCGCTCTCTGTTTTATGCATGGGTAATAAACCTCCCCCCATCTGCGCTGTTCTTCCCTGAGAATCACACCCTGTGCCCGCCCGACACCTCCCTTTCGCCCTATTCACTACCGCACCCTCTGACACTCCTTTTCCTCTGTGTCCGATTGTCCAGGCCGGTCCTAGGCTATCAGCTAGCCCTGCAGATGTAGTTTATGGCCACAGCTGTAAAGAATCACCCGTCTTCAAAGGAGTTATAGTAGATCAAGGCCCACACTCGATGAGATCCGTCACAGCAGAAGCGTTGCTATTATCTGAAAACCATCCTGTATTGTGATTGGGGAGGGGACCGAGCGTGAAGCGGAAGATTCCAGGGATGACTCTTTGTACATCAAAGTTTTTACAATTATGTGTCACATTAAAAATATATAGCACTCCGACAAAGTAGTAAGATTATAAAACTTTAATAATTTATAAATATATACAAGAAAACAAAAATAGTAATAACATATAAACATTTTTAGAGAAAAACAACGAAGTAGCGGTCGGCTGTGCGAATAGTCCCAACGCAGCACAACGTCCAGATTTCCGGCGTGGGGCGTCGCGGGGGGTGGGTGATCAGTAGCAAACTGTTGTGCGAATAGTTCCAAGGCAGCAGAACGCGCCGAAATCTAGATGACACGAAAGTGATGTCTAGTAAGTTGCCACCCAGCAAATAACGGCGTGGGGCGTCGCGGGGGGTGGGTCATCAGTAGCAAACTGTTGTGCGAATAGTTCCAAGGCAGCAGAACGATGGCACCAAGGTGATGTCCAGTAAGTTGCCGCACTGGTTTTGGTATCCTACAATGCTGCTCCGAATAACGGCGTGGAGCGCCCCGGGGGAGGCGGCGTGAACGGGCCTCTCCAGGTGGAGTCTCATCTGTTTTAGTGGGGCGCCCCTTTACCGTTTCAGTTGCCATTCCGTCCGCTTTTGGTCCACTGTGTCAAAATCCGCCATTCAGCTGAGTTGCGCCCACTCTTGCGGTGCAGCGATAGGCGGCTGTCACAGGACTCTCAAAATGGCGGCAGGCTGTTTCCTTTTTGGGCCTGGTCCACTGAAATGGCCCTGGGACACCTTGGAAATCGGACGCTTGTCTGCTAGGTCTTGGACCCCATTCTCGAAAGCGTCCCCTCCGCCTTGAGAATTCATCAAAAGTTTTGGGGGCTCCGACTCCTGCAGGCTTCTGGTGGGGAGCGGCTGCCATGATTGCTCGCGGAATGACCACGACTGAGCTACGAGATGGTGGTGCTTTCATGCTGACGCCAGCTTCAGTCTGAAACATCCAGAAACAAGGTGGGGCTTTCATCGTTTGGGGGAAAAAAAAAGTTTTCATCCAATGAAAAGTGTTGTTTTTAGGTCATATGATCAAGCCTTCCATCATTAGGAAACCAAAAGTAAAATGAACCAATGAAAAGTTTTATAAACAAGTCACATGACCTGTTATGCGGCATAGGGTATAAAATGCGGAGAAAATACGTTGGCACGTGAGGCGGCGTCAGTAGCGGACCGATGTGCGAATAGGCCGAAGGCAATACAACGCGCCAAGATCCGGATGGCACCGAGGTGGTGTCATAGTTGAGAGTTCTGAGCAGCGGTTGTAACACTGTCTGAAGCTTATTTGCAGCTGCTGCAGCTTCACTACGCGCCAAGATCCGGATGGCACCGAGGTGGTGTGTAGGAAGTTGCCGCACTGGTGTGGCCATCCTACAATGCTGAAAGTCGGCGTGGGGCGCCCCGTTGGCCTGTGAGTTTGCGTCAGTAGCGGACCGATGTGCGAATAGGCCGAAGGCAGCACAACGCGCCAAGATCCGGATGGCACCGAGGTGGTGTCTAGTAAGTTGTCGCACTTCTGTGGCCATCCTACAATGTTGAAAGTCGGCGTGGGGCGCCCCGTTGGCCTGTGAGATGGTGTCAGTAGCGGACTGATGTGTGAATGGGGCCAAAGGCAGCGCAACAATATTTTCTACTATATTTCCGGTGTAGAAGACACCACAAGGCGCTGAGATGCCAAGATCCGGATGGCACCGAGGTGGTGTGTAGCAAGTTGCCGCACTGGTGTGGCCATCCTACAATGCTGAAAGTCGGCGTGGGGCGCCCCGTTGGCCTGTGAGATGGCGTCAGTAGCGGACCGATGTGCGAATAGGCCGAAGGCAGCACAACAATATTTTCTGACTGACACCACAAGGCGCTGAGATGCCAAGATCCGGATGGCACCGAGGTGATGTCTAAGTTGCGGACTGATGTGCGAATGGGGCCAAAGGCAGCGTAACAATATTTTTTGTATGGAAGATACCACTAGGCGTTGAGATGCCAAGATTCGGATGGCACTGAGGTGATGTCTAGCAAGTTGGTGTGGTCATCCTACAATGCTGAAACTCGGCGTGGGTCACCCCATTAGCCTGTGAGATGGCGTCAGTAGCGGACCGATGTGCGAATAGGCCGAAGGCAGCACAACGCGCCAAGATCCGGATGTCACCGTGGTGGTTTCATAGTTGAGAGGCACTTCATCTGCAGTGGGGCGCCGAGATCCGGATGGCACCGAGGTGATGTCTAGCAAGTTGCTGTACTGGTGTGGTCATCCTACAATGCTGAAACTCGGCGTGGGTCGCCCCATTAGCCTGTGAGATGGCGTCAGTAGCGGACCGATGTGCGAATAGGCCGAAGGCAGCACAACGCGCCAAGATCCGGATGTCACCGTGGTGGTTTCATAGTTGAGAGGCACTTCATCTGCAGTGGGGCGCCGAGATCCGGATGGCACCGAGGTGATGTCTAGCAAGTTGCTGTACTGGTGTGGTCATCCTACAATGCTGAAACTCGGCGTGGGTCGCCCCATTAGCCTGTGAGATGGCGTCAGTAGCGGACCGATGTGCGAATAGGCCGAAGGCAGCACAACGCGCCAAGATCCGGATGTCACCGTGGTGGTTTCATAGTTGAGAGGCACTTCATCTGCAGTGGGGCGCCGAGATCCGGATGGCACCGAGGTGATGTCTAGCAAGTTGCTGTACTTGTGTGGTCATCCTACAATGCTGAAACTCGGCGTGGGTCGCCCCATTAGCCTGTGAGATAGCTGTTCTTTGGATTTGGGCCTGGCTCGTCTGCTGTAGTGGGGCGCCCCTTTACCGTTTCAGTTGCCATTCAGCTGAGTTTCGGCTGCTCTTGATGCTACAGCGACAGGCGGCTGCAACAGGACTCTCAAAATGGCGGCCTGTTCTTTGGATTTGGGCCTGGTCCACTAAAATGGCCCTGGGACACCTTAGAACTCGGACGCTCGATTTTTTTTTCCTTTCCTGTACATGCAAAAAAAGGTAAATGCCCGGTACGTTACACGCTTCATCTGCCACGATGAACTCTCCAGAGGAACCGAAAAAAAATATAGTTGTGGTAACTATACCATGCATCGTCATATGGAGAGGTGGCACCAATTAATTATAGTGCTGCATAAAAGAGAGATTTGGAGGAGAACCCGTGACCTGCTAGTACATTCATCAAAGAAGTGGCACTGAGAGCTTCAGAGGCAAGGGAAACGGTCCCAAATATTTAGAAGAACTTTGGAAAGATTAAAATGACATGTTCAGATTGTGGCAAATTAATTTCATGTGGACAGATGAGTGTTACTCTAATAAATACAGCATATGAACATCATCATAGTCGATGGTTGGTAGAGACATTTTGACTATATCCTGGACCTGCCCGTCCTCGCCCAAAATGGCGCCAGAATAAATGGGACTCGTAACTCCTTGTTGTGTACTGGTTGCAGAACCTTGAAATCACGAGATACGTATGCAGTTTTGAAGCACATGGCGGGCGGGGACGAGAATTGATTGAATATTTCGACATCCCTATTGATATTAATTTCTGATGTGTTATTGATTACTGTACTGTTGAAAGTTCGAATTAACGTCACCCATGGTACTTGCCCGCAAATGTATATCTAGATAATTTTATTGTAACTGGCCCTGTCGTATTTTAATTTTAAAATGTACGTCCACCGATTCCGTAACTGTTAGACACCTTAGTTCTTGCAACCTAATGGCCCGCCCGTTACGTTCCTCTACAGTGTAAATGTCTATTCATCATATACGATTACAGTTTGCTCCGTGGCCGGCCCACGTGGTTATAGGCTCGTATTTGTATAATGAAATTTTCACAATAAAGGTTTTTAAAAGAAAACATGGTAGTAGTATATAAATTGGTAAAGTTTTTAATAATAGTCACTGTTTTAGAATCATTAAAAGGCAAGTGAAATAAAGCAGACCAATTACATGAAGGGTAAAAGGTATAATACGAAGGAACGCAGTAAAGATAAATGGTCAAGGGCTGTTGTGTTTTCTATTCCTGCAACATAAAGTGATCGATAAGAATCTCATATTCAGGCGTATCGGCGACTAAGACAGCAGGTCGACCCTCTTTTGCTCAACGGCTCCGTCATGGGACGAAGAAACGCTCTTTTTCTCGAAAAAAGAATATATTTTACTTGCAGGACAGTTGTAAAATTTCCGGGAAAGTACATTAGCCTGGAACATTATAACATATATTTAAGAAAAAATAATGTTCGGAAGTAATGAAAAGCGTAATTTTTAGGTCATATGACCAAGCCTTTCATCATTACAATAAGAAAAGTAAAATGAACCAATGAAAAGTTTTATTAACAAGTCACATGACTTGTTATGCTTACGTTACGCGCTGCGCGCCCCGGATGACTTCCGGATGCGCTAACGCGGCGCGTCATATGACGCATTACGCGACAACGCAGGTACAGAATATAGTCAAAATGTCTCCACCAACCAGCGGTCGGAACACAACCCCTTTCAGCAGGCTAAATAGTTCTGTTAAATGACAACAGAAGGGACAGGCAACAAGAACCATCAGTCAAAGAGGGGAGGGCTAGTTCTTCTCTACCGGGTTACTTTGGGGCGCTACCGGAACTGATCGAATTGGTAGTCTACAGTGTTTCTGGATGTTTCAGACTGAAGCTGGGGTTAGCATGAGAGCAGCACCATTTCGTAGCTCCGTCGTGGTCATTCCGCAACCAATCATGGCAGCCGTTCTTTATCGTTATTTTGGGCGGGGTGGGTGGCGGAGCCGAGCTGTTTTGCAGCCATCATTGTGTGGAGTTCAGGTCATCTCACTAGTTTTGTATTTGTCATGAGGGGTTGTTCCTAATGTTTCTATTTTAGCGAGGTCAAAAAGAGATCCTATTAGTGGCCTACTGATTTTGCTCGATTCCTTTTCTTTTTTTTTACACGATTTTTCGTTATCTGCAAAGACTAAACAGAGTATTGCGACTCTGTGTTTGTTTGTAAATAGAGAATGAACCAAAGAGAACTAATTCTAAAACAGTAAATACTTGGATAACAATGAATCAAATGGAGAGAGAAGCAGGCACGACGGATTACAATGGGGGCAAAGACCTGCGTTAACTACCTTTCACTATCTGCAAAGAGAGAGTACTCCTAATAGAAATGAGGGGGGGGGGGCACCATTCAAAGCAGATCAGTGTGCATAAACACGAAAATGTTTTCACTTACCACGTACTTGACATTCGACAGCTTATGATATTTGCTATTAAAAAACCATTGAAATTCACTGAAAAAACCATAGGTTATAGACCATATATAGTTAGGAATTAGCATTTACAAAACCTTGAAAATTCACTGAAAAAACCATAGGTTATAGACCATATATAGTTAGGAATTAGCATTTAAAAAACCTTATTTTACTCACACAAAACCATTGAAATTCCATATATAGTTAGTTGCACTAACTATATATCGCGCACCTGCAATCCACTGCTGATGATGTCACATATTACATCATTCATGACATGGTCAGTGACATCACTGATGACATCACTGATGACATCTCAAATGACATCACTGATGACATCACTGATGACAACATCCAGTGACTGTATGTTTCTGTAAAGTTAAAATGTGTCTTACATATTGAAGAATGAGTGGAAGTATAAGTGTCTGGACAAAGGATTTAGTAGGTGCATGACTGAATGCATGAGTGACTGATTAAATGTGTCTCACTGAGTGCATGGGTTAGTGACTAAAGTGTCTTAATTTGTGCATCATTATGTCTGTTGTTCTGTAAACTGCTGCATGTTTTGATCAGTAGCTATATAATTAACTATATGGGTTACTGATTGATTGTCCAAGTATTTGTATGGGAGACTGAGTGTGTGTGTGGCTGGCTGGGAGGTGTGTGACTCTGTGCAGATCAATGTGTACTTGTATCAATGATTGTATAACAAGGTAAGTATGTGTTAGTATATGTTTGAAAATGTAAGGTGCTCTATGTTTAACTGTATAGACAAGAAAATGGAAGTGTCATTGATTCTTTACAGGACTGACTAGGTGTGTGAGTAACTCCATGGATGAGTGGCAGACTGTGAGTGTCTGTATAGGTGTATGAGTGCATATGATAGTGTTGTAAAGATGAGTGATTGTATGTATGAATGATAGTATGGGTGAATGAGTGAAGGTGTGTGTAGACGTAGGAATCAGTGAGTGCGTATGTAGTAACTAGTATTGGTGTGTCAATGGTTTCAAAAATTATATTCTGTATTTAACACTGGGTGAAACAGAGGTTATATTAAAATGTGAGGAGATGCATTGTATTGTCACATGAATGATATCATCAGTGATGTGGTCATTGATGTCAAATGAGATGTCATCAGTGATGTCATCAGTGATGTCATTTGAGATGTCATCAGTGATGTCATCAGTGATGTCACTGACCATGTCATGAATGATGTAATATGTGACATCATCAGCAGTGGATTGCAGGTGCGCGATATATAGTTAGTGCAACTAACTATATATGGAATTTCAATGGTTTTGTGTGAGTAAAATAAGGTTTTTTAAATGCTAATTCCTAACTATATATGGTCTATAACCTATGGTTTTTTCAGTGAATATATATATATATATCTTTCCACCAGTGCTGGTAAATAAAGTCACGCTGTCTTGGGCGGTCTCGCTGTAGCCACCAGCAGGCTATCTAATTCGCTCCACCACTCTTCGAAATTTTGAAGAAAAACGAGACACCCAGAGCGTGTTGTTGACAGCCTGTCAACAACACGAGTCGAGCGTGAGCAAGCCGTAATGACAAAACGCGTCGTGGAAACTTTGTCATCTGCCAAATAAATCATCGATTTGCAGCTCTGGGTGTCTCGTTTTTCTTCAAAATTTCGAAGAGTGGTGGAGCGAAATATATATATATATATATATATATATTCACTGAAAAAACCATAGGTTATAGACCATATATAGTTAGGAATTAGCATTTAAAAAACCTTATTTTACTCACACAAAACCATTGAAATTCCATATATAGTTAGTTGCACTAACTATATATCGCGCACCCGCAATTCACTGCTGATGATGTCACATATTACATCATTCATGACATGGTCAGTGACATCACTGATGACATCACTGATGACATCTCAAATGACATCACTGATGACATCACTGATGACAACATCCAGTGACTGTATGTTTCTGTAAAGTTAAAATATGTCTTACATATTGAAGAATGAGTAGATGTATAAGTGTCTGGACGAAGGATTTAGTAGGTGCATGACTGAATGTATGAGTGAGTGATTAAATGTGTCTCACTGAGTGCATGGGTTGGTGACTAAACTGTCTTAATTTGTGCATCATTATGTCTGTTGTTCTGTAAACTGCTGCATGTGTTGATCAGTAGCTATATGAGTAACTATATGGGTTATTGATTGATTGCCCAAGTATTTGCATGGGAGACTGAGTGTGTGTGTGTGGCTGGCTGGGAGGTGTGTGACTCTGTGCAGATCAATGTGTACTTGTATCAATGATTGTATAAGAGAGTAAGTATGTGTTAGTATATGTTTGAAAATGTAAGGTACTCTATGTTTAACTGTATAGATTAGAAAATGGAAGTGTGATTGATTCTTTACAGGACTGACTAGGTGTGTGAGTAAATCCATGGATGAGTGGCAGAGTGTGAGTGTCTGTATAGGTGTATGAGTGCATATGATAGTGTTGTAAAGATGAGTGATTGTATGTAGGAATGATTGTATGGGTGAATGAGTGAATGTGTGTGTAAACATAGGAATCAGTGAGTGCGTATGTAGTAACTAGTATTGGTGTGTCAATGGTTTAAAAAATTATATTCTGTATTTAACACTGGGTGTAACAGAGGTTGTATTAAAGTGTGAGGAGATGCATTGTATTGTCATATGAATGATATCATCAGTGATGTGACCAATGATGTCAAATGAGATGTCATCAGTGATGTCATCAGTGATGTCATTTGAGATGTTATCAGTGATGTCATTTGAGATGTCATCAGTGATGTCATCAGTGATGTCATTTGAGATGTCATCAGTGATGTCATCAGTGATGTCATTTGAGATGTCATCAGTGATGTCATCAGTGATGTCACTGACCATGTCATGAATGATGTAATATGTGACATCATCAGCAGTGAATTGCGGGTGCGCGATATATAGTTAGTGCAACTAACTATATATGGAATTTCAATGGTTTTGTGTGAGTAAAATAAGGTTTTTTAAATGCTAATTCCTAACTATATATGGTCTATGACCTATGGTTTTTTCAGTGAATTTTCAAGGTTTTCTAAATGCTAATTCCTAACTATATATGGTCTATAACCTATGGTTTTTTCAGTGAATTTCAATGGTTTTTTAATAGCAAATATCATAAGCTGTCGAATGTCAAGTACGTGGTAAGTAAAAACATTTTCGTGTTTATGCACACTGATCTGCTTTGAATGCTGCCCCCCCCCTCATTTCTATTAGGAGTACTCTCTCTTTGCAGATAGTGAAGGGTAGTTAACGCAGGCCTTTGCCCCCGTTGTAATCCGTCGTGCCTGCTTCTCTCTCCATTTGATTGATTGTTATCCAAGCATTTACTGTTTTAGAATTGGTTCTCTTTGGTTCATTCTCTATTTACAAACAAGCACAGAGTCGCAATACTCTGTTTAGTCTTTGCAGATAGCGAAAAATCGTGTAAAAAAACAAAAGGAATCGAGCAAAATCAGTAGGCCACTAATGGGATCTCTTTTTGACCTCGCTAAAATAGAAACATTAGGAACAACCCCTCATGAGAAATACGAAACTAGTGAGATGAACTGAACTCCACACCATGATGGCTGCAAGACAGCTCGGCTCCGCCACCCACCCCGCCCAAAATAACGATAAACTCTATGCAAATATTACAAATATATACAACACACCAGCAAAGTAACAGGGTAAAACATTTTATTAAATAACTATTTACCTAACTATTTTATACTTTTTGTTGCCCGATCCGGCTAGCTCAATCGATCGAGCATGAAACTCATGCACTCAGATAGTTCAAAGTTTTGAGGAGTGCTTGTTAGACTGTCTGAAACTTATTTGCACCTCAGCTGCATAGCGAGTGAAACACCAAGGGGCGCCCCACTGCAGCCGAGGAACCTCCATCTTGGGGGCGACGCACAGCATCACATTGCTTTCCAATGCAGTCAGATCCTCAAACAGCCCCCACTGACCACGTTAGAAAGCCACATCGTGACGCGTCGCATAATCACAACGTATCGCGTTACTGCGTAATGCGCCTTATGACACCCTTCGTTAGCGCACCCGGAAGCGCTCTGGAACGCGAACCAAGGCGCGAAACGCAGAGCCCCGGAAGCGATCCCAGGCGCGGCGCGGAGCGCGTAACGTAAGCATAACAGGTCATGTGACTAGTTCATAAAACTTTTCATTGGTTAATTTTACTTTTAGTTTCCTAATGATGGAACGTTTGATCATATGACGTAAAATAATCACTTTTCATTGGTTTACAACATTTTTTTTTCCCAAATGATGAAAGTCCCACTTTTTTCTTCACTCCGACTTTCATTTTTATGAGAGAAAGACCTGTTTTTGCATGCTTACTCATGGCATCTGTAGTAGCTGCAGCTGGTGGCTCCCCACCACGTCCACCACCACCAAAGAAGAGAGGTCCAACTGGCCAGGTCATCTTCCAACAAGAGGAGGAAGAAGAGGAAGACGAGGAACAGGAGCAAGGGACAAGGCGGTTTTTGAAAGAAATGCCAAGGACGTCCCATGTTAAAGTTAATTTTATTTGCCATTTTTTTCTTTGCCTCCACATGAAAAGAAAGTATAATTGTGGAAAACAAAATAGATAAGGAAGTGAAAGAAAAAAAGGAGAGTAGAAGAATAACAAAGAAGAGTTTCTTAGAGAATATGAGTGAATGTTCAAAATAAGATTAAAACATGTGGAATAACAGAGAGAAAAAACAGAAAGCAGAAAAGAAGAAGTAACAGAAAAAGAATAATTGAAACAGCAAAGAAGTGTAAATAACATAGGGCCATATTATCAACATAGGCAATAAAAGTTTTGCAGCTTTTATCGGCAGAAATGTGTCGCTAAAGCCGCTTTTGCGGCAGAAAACTGCCGCTAAAACCACTTTTGCAGCAGTTTTCTGCCGATAAAAACAGCAATAATTTTATTGGCTGTGTTCATAATATGCCCCTTAGTGTGCTTCAACTACACAGAAAAAGCATAATGAACAAGTAGTGAAAGAGTGATCAGTCAAAGACACTAAGAGTAATAGAGAATGGAGTGAGTGAACAAGAGTGAGGAACTATGAGAAGAGAGGGACTGAGAAAAGGAGTGGAAGGAGTAGAGTAAGTAGGTAATAGAGAAAGGAATGAGGGATGTAGCAAAGGCAGGAAACTGAGGGTTAAAGAAATGAAGCTGTGGAACTAATAGTAGGTGAATGTGATAGAAATGTAACGAAAAGAGTACAAAACATTTACCTTATATTTGTCGTTAACTTACTCACTTGTTATTTTTATACTTTCAATCTGTGAAAGAGATAACAAACATTTGAAAAATATTAAAACATGTATTTAAAAATTAGAAAAGACAAGGGAAAAGATTGAAGGACAAACAGTTTTTCAACAACTTTGACACTTACAGAAGCTTCTGCTTCTCCACGCCCCCTACACAGTCCTAAAGATATACATTTTAAACTAACAGTATCTTGATGCAGATGAAGTGAGGCCTATCTTGGAACATGGTGCATCTTTTGCACTGCTGTTGTCTCACAAAAGTGACGCAATGGCAGCGCAAAAGAGGTGCACAATCATCATAAAACTGTTCCTAACATTTTAAATGATTGTTTCAGGATGGCAATAAGGTGTGTCCTATCCAGACGTTTGTTTCAGGTGAGGCCTACTCAGGGTTGCAGATCAAATTTAGGCTTGTTGAAGAGTACAGAGGAGATAATACATGTGCAGGCCAACCAGTAAAGTTCAGACTTCCTCTGTTTCCCTGGACAGGCCTAAACTTCATCTGCACAATGTGATTCGTAATGTTAGGAAACACAGGTAATGTATTTGAAAAACGTGCAATTTCTTTTGCTCATTTCACAATCACATCACTTGTGTTTCCTTTGGTTAGGTATCGCATTGTGCAGATGTAGTCCAGCATATGAAAGAGTACGCACTGCATGCAACAACTTTGACACTTACTGAAGCCTCAGCTTCTCCATACCCCCTACACAGTCCTAATTATATAAATTTTAAACTGACAGTATCTTGCTGGAAATGAACTGAGGCCTATCTTGCCACATGGTGCATCTTTTACACAAAAGTGACGGAACAGCGGCGTAAAAGAGGCACACAGCCTTCATAAAACTGCCCCTAACATTTTAAATAATTGTTTCTAGATGCTGATAAGGTGTAACCTATCCACAGATTTGTTTCAGGTAAGTCCTACTCAGGGTTGCAGATGAAATTTAGGATTGTTGAAGAGTATAGAGGAGGTAATACATGTGCAGGCCTACTAACGAAGTTGTAGAAAAGTCAGCCCATATCGAACCCGATGCCCAGGCTGTTGGTGCAGGGCGACTCTTAGTTCCCATCTTGAATAATTACCAAACAAAGAGACGGGCACTGGAAGCAGGAAAACAAGAACAGAGTTTATTACTCATGAGGAGAACATGTCATTTCGGACACTCGCATAGTGTCTTCGGGAGGTGCTCTAACAAGTTTCTCTGAGGCTTCGTCTTTTATACACAGGTTTATGGCACACACATCCTTCATTACAATCAAGACATTGTGAAGTGTGAAGATATTCCAACACGTGGCTACAGTAGGGGCCCTTATCCTCCATACAATAGGAGGGGGCTGTCACGCAGCTGAGTGTTCTGCTGATTCCTTTGGAATGTGTGCGCCTGATCGAATCTCAGGGGGTGGGGTGGTCATGGTCAATAGTGGCTACTTTCAAGAGAGGCGAGTGCATACAGTAGTGGGCAATAAACTGTATCCTCAGGCTAAGGGATGACCAGCGGTCCATGTGGACAATTAGGTTCAGAGGAAGGGGTCATCAAAGGAGGGGTATTCATGGAGGGAAAGGAGGTGTTGGTCAGGCGCGGGGTGTGATTCTCAGAGACAGAGTCATGCGGGAGGGGAGGGCTCATGACTTGTGCATGTGAGAGCGGGGGCAGTCAGGGTGCATGGGGGAAGCTTGCAGGGTCAGGGAAGGGTGCCGATGATCGATCGTGAACAAGGAGACCATGATACCTAAAATGGCTGTCGTGTACGGGTGTGCATGGGTCCATGCTAGCGGGATAACACAGTCAGTGTTTTAGCGATATCCGTTCTGCTTATAACAAGGGGTACAGTGCACACAAATGAACGCCGCTTATGTACATACACATTGCTATTTTCAACAGTCGCCGCTTTTTTACATAAGCAAGTTCAATTTCTAAATAGTTGATGCAATAGGCAGAATGCACTACATGTTAATTTACATTTGTTGGGTTCTTTATACAAGCCTAGAGATCGGCATAATATTTTAGTTGGTGTAGAATCAAGGAAAAATGTTCCAAAAAATCAAGTTCACGTTTTCTCTCTGGTGACATCAACATACAGAAAAATGCTCTGATAACTTCGGGTCTTGTCAGTACTATAAGAGACTTTTGAAAAACTAACTACATGAGTGACCGATGAAACATTTTAAAAGGCAATACAAAATGGTTGAGGGAGGGATTCAATTCGATACAAGCAATTAGTCAAGGGGTGAGTAGAAAGTTCTGGAAAGGGGGACGGTCTTTGTCGCAATGTCTTTTACCAGAGTCCGTCTTCTTTTTGTTGGCGCTGCTGAGCACCGGCGGTGGAGCTATAGGTCGAGCTCGGATTCATCCTTACACGTTGCAGGGTGCGATCAGTCCTCTGCTGTTAGATCACAGTCCTGTTTTCCAACTTATTTTCTTAGGGGTGCCTCAAGCTGAGCACCTGCGTGTCTTTTCTTTTTCCGTGGCAAAACCTCATTCTATAGTCAAAAGTTTATGCGAAAAGGGTGAGTTTGTTGGATAATCGAGGGAAGAGAGGGCGGAGCGGGGTCAGATCTTTGAACACACCAAGGGACCAAGGGAGCAAAGGACAACGAGCAGGCAAGCCCAACAGTCGGACTCAAAAGGGGACGGGGGACTTCAGGCACAAGTGGGTCAGCGAGTCGAGGGCTTCAAGGCAGCCCTTCATTCCTCCATCTGCTGAGTTTGAAAGTTATGCCTCGTCCCGCGTCTCGTTGCTCTGCAGTTCCACATTTGGTCGTCACACGTGCTCCATGATCTGTGGCCAGGCTGTGCGTCACGTCCAGCTCCTCTCCTCCGGTGATTGTATCTTTGAATGGGTAGAAAACAAGTTTTAGAAAAACTGGCAGGAGAAGACATTTATACATCTCAATTCCGTCCCCTATCCTATGTAGGTGGGGAATAAGTTCATCGGTCACAGTCAGAAGTCGTCACTTATGGAGTCTGTAGAAGGGCATTGCTTATTGAATTCATAGACCTGCTTAGCGACATATGATAAGAGAAGTTGGACTTTTATACACAGTGTATTACGCCAAATTCAAAATCGAGTCCTTATGTGGAGACTCGTCCTTCCCTTTAACCCAAATATCGACCATCTTACATCTCCCTTCGGGGTCGGCTAACTCTTGTAAGTGGGGCGTTATCGTCATGAAGAAGGGGGAGGGGTGGACGTAAAACATGGCTTTTCCTGGGAAATGACCGTTAATCAAGGTCATCAATTACGTTTCGTGGGTAGCTGACATGAGGCTAGGGTTTAATCGGGGGCGCGTGGGTGCTTTGGACAGAGAGCTGGGTCGATCGGGGAGAAGTGGGGTACTCTGGACATCCGCACTTAGGTGCAGGGGGGTGGGGCAATCGGGGCATTGGGGATCGCATTTCTAACGAACTGAGAAACGGAAGACCATTGACGTTATAGTACCCTCATAAAAGGCCAGATTAGGGGACATCCGTCGTCTTACCTGTCCTTTCCTTCATTACCAACTCGGGTTCTATCGTTTTGCAGAAAGGAGAGGTAGTAATATGGCAAGTCACAATCGTTTTGGTTTTGGTCAATTTTGCTGAACACCTTTGTGTTCGAAGAAACCCAATTATGTTTTGTGCCGGAGGGGCACAACGTCACCCGACACGAAAAAGAGGAAACAGGGGGCTTTTTTTGGAGAGAGAAAGAGAGAGAGAGGGGGGGGAGAGAGAGAGAGAGAGAGAGAGAGAGAGAGAGAGAGAGAGAGAGAGAGAGAGAGAGAGAGACCGCACCCTAAATGGTCCATTCGGTACACGTATGACATGGAGAGAGAAGAGAGAGAGAGACGTGTACAATAATGGGCCATTCAGTGCGCGCACAACACAGAACAACAGGGGTTAAGTAACACGGAAACCCAGGCAGAGGGATGACGTAGATTCATGCATCACGTACACACAAACTCAGACGGGGGAGACAGTACATGTATTATACACAAAAGTCCAAGACAAAACATAAAACAGCTATTGGCCAAAATTATCCTTTTCTGTATGCTGTGCATCCTTGTCATCCTAAGCTCTTTTTACCTTTTTCTTCTCTTTTAACCGTCGGCTGCTTTTACTGGTGGCTTTGATTGTACACACTTACGCCTTTGGCAATCGTTCAGGAACTAACCTGGTCGGGCTAATGCTCACGGTGGTATTTTCGAGTCATTTTAGCAAATGTGTTTCCAGGCTTGAGACAATAGTCAGTGTCAGTTGGAGAACAATGGGGCAGCTTTGAGTTACATGTCTATGAGGATGCGAAAAAGGAGGTAGTAGGTTTTTAAATATTGGCAATATCCCTAGTCCTCTCGGCGGAGGATACTTGGGTAAACCTTACCTCGAAATACCCTAAACTTTTCCCTACTTAGTTAACCGTAGGAATGTATTTATTATTGTACGTCATTTTTGGTTGCATTATTTGGGGTTTGTCGTGGTTAGGTACCATAATCAAACGCCTTTTTCCCGTCTCTTCGTTCGTTAGATCACCATTTTCCTTTTCGTATCTTTAATCGATGTTTCAAAGTGACCTGCAGAAAGAGGGAAAAAGAAGGGGGCGGGGGCAACATTTAAAAACACATCAGCGCGCATAAACCCGAAAAAGGCTTTTACTTACTACATACTCGGTCTATCTCCACGGAGCGCAGTTCTTGCCAACTCGGCATTTAAGCCCATATGAACCTTTTAGTGTGTGAGAGATGATTATCGGAAGCCAGTGTGTGGTATTATGGACCATATGTAGGGAGGCCAGGTGGCACTCCTTCGGGGCGACTTAGGGACATTTTAGCACAATTTTCCTGGTACAGGTAGCCTATAAAGTATAGGCTAAGTTCCAGGGTTTTTTAGCGGTTGCTTTAGGCTGTAGAAAAATGTGCAAAGTACATACAACAAAAACCTGGACCATTCATATTTGCAGTATTTCTGCGTACTATACCCTTATCTAATCGAGCTGAGTCATTTCACCTATATTTTAGTTATATCGAAAATAGTGATCATTCATTCGAGACTCATCAATTTACACGGACAACTATATTTGCTTTCTCCAAAAATCTTTAATAAGAATGTCGGCGCACAAATACGGGCCTACAACCCCGTGGGCCGGCCATGGAGCAGGCTGGAACTGTAGATGTGGGGATACTTTATTAGTGGAAAACTTAATGAAGTCGGTGGTCGTTAATTTCATAAAAAGTGCGCCAAGTGCAATGAAAATCATATTGAATCTTTAGTGTGAGCGAGTATCATAAGCATCGAAATTTCGAACTTTCAATAATCATGATGCGCCAAACTCAACAACAATTCATTGTCCGAATGTTCAATCGGTACCCATCTCATGCCAATTCATTGTCCTTCATTGTCCGAACACATAATCAGTACCCATCTCATATCAATTCATTGTCAGAGTTGACAGTATACATCCTATATCAATCCATTGTCCGAACTCATAATCAGTACACATCCTATATCAATCTATAGGTTTAAAAAAACTTCATACATATCCTATGACCAAGGCTGAGCAATCGGGGTACAATAAGGAGTTGAGAGTTTCATTGGCATCGGCGCCATTTTGGGTGCAGTCGGGCAGAACCAGGCATAGTCTAAATCTCTATTAACTCGTGGTTGGCCCAGAGCTTCCTTTGGCAGTCCAAAAGTCCCGTTAAAGGGCAAAAGAAAGGATCGGTGGTCTGAACCATCAGTCAAAAAGGGGAGGGAGGCAACAATTTTCCTACCGGGTCATACTGTGTTTTCACCGGAACTGATCCGAACTGTAGTCTGCAGGATTCTAGTCATTCAAACAGAGGCTGGCGCCAGCATGGGAGCGCCGACGTCCTGCGGCTACATTTCCATCGTTCCGTGGGCAATCATGGCAGTCATTCCCCATCGGGGGTATCTGCGGGAGTCGGGGACTCCCGCGGCTCCTCTAGAATCTTCAGGGACGAGGAGAACTATGATGGTGGAGTCAACAGGTGACCGGGCCATTCCTTCATGCTGGGCCCGCTCTTGTAAAGCAGACCGCCATTTTGAGATTTCGGCAGCCACCGGCGATCGCGGGGTCAAATGAGCAGACGGGCTCCCACCTGCCGGGCGAGGTGTTGCAGCATCGTCATAGTGGATGAACCCTTTTCCGGGTGCGTGGAGCGTCACTGCACCGTAAGAGTGGACGAACCCTTTGCCGGGTCCGAGGTGCGTTGAGGGCGTAGCTGGGGAGCCTCCACCTGAGGAGGTGGGAGAGGCTCGTTCGCGCCGCCTCTCCCTCCCGGTGCACCCCACGGCGCCTCGCTTGACATTTGTTATGGCCGGACCAGGCGATGAGGACGGGGGGGGTCGGAGGCATGTGCAAGACATCCCCCCCAGGGTTGTTGCAGCCATTATAAAAGAAAGAAGTGGCGCCTGGCATGTTTTCGGGCCGGGCCTCCGGTGGATGGCGGCCGGACGCTCTTTGCCCTGGCCCCATGAACGGGTTCCTTGGCTCATCCGGTGGGGCAGGCCTTGGCGTGTGGCGCCTCTCCACTCCCAGGCCCTTCATGGATGCTGGTCCAGACTGGGAGAGAGAGGGGGGGTCGAGGACACGGACATCCCCCCCCCTGCAACTCTCCAAGGTGGTCGTAGCAGCTGCCTCGGCCGGATCCCGTCGGCCTCGGCCTCTTATGATCTCCGGCCGACGGTTGGCAGCAGGACCCACCCTATATGTGTTGCTTCCGGCTGGGCGTAGCCGCAAACCTGTTGCACTTTGGGAGTTTCCAGAAAGGGGGCGGATGTCTGCTGCTTTGTATCTTTCTCAGGTTGCCGTTATTGGGGCGTGGCAGGCGGTGGGACAGACATGTTTGGGGCAGTGAGGGGCGATGAAGCCTCGTTGCCTCATGGCCGTCGCAATATCAAGCTTGGCTTCTCTTCTCATTTTCAGGTTTCTTATTACGGGCTTATTTCTAACGTTTCTTGTTTCTAGGACAATAATAGGTTTTATCATTATGTATTTTTATCGTTTCCTTGTTCGTTATTTAATAAAAAGTTCATCAGTGGCCTACTGATTTCGTTTTCCTATTCCTTTCTTTCCAGGTTGTTTCATGCTAAAGTTTCTGTTAACAGGATACAGTGATCACTTCGTTATTATTGTATATGTCCTTTTCACTAGGGGTGCTCTCTGGTCGGGCCAGATGACCTACCTCTAGTGAATGGTCCGGGTGAGACTGGTGCATCAATCAGTGGGGAGTAGATAGGCATGACAGATTACAACGGGGGACAAAGGTCCGCATTACCTACCCTTTCACTACTTGCAAAGATTTTCCTACGTTTATTTGCAAACAGGGAATACCTCCAAAAAGAACCAATTCCCAAACAGTCAATGTTCGGGCAAACAATCAATCAATGAGGAACGAAATAGGCACGACGTGTTAAAGGTTTGCGTTACCTACCCTTCACTATCTGCAAAGGGAGAGAGAATATTCCTATTCTTCCCCGTTTGCAGGCAGAGAAGATCCTTAAGAGAACCAACTTCGAACAATTCAATGCTCGATTCAAACAATCAATCAATGGGGAGAAAAATAGGTATGACGGATTACAATGGGGACAAAAGTCTGCATTACCTATCCTTCACTATCTGCAAAGACTAAACAGAGTATGGCGACTCTGTGCTTGTTTGCAAATAGAGAATCTCTCAGAGACAATAAAGTGAGTAATACTAGTATTTTCAAACAATCAATCAATCAGTTTCGCAATTTGTCGTGTGTCACGACCTTACCCGGACCGGACCATGTGGACAGTTCTTCGCCTTCCTTTTTCCAGCGCCCGATCGTTCTCTTTTCTCCATGTTTTTACCGCAGCAGTCCTGTGGGATTCCAGTCAGGACAATAGGTCACTTGAGAGAGGTCCGTTCGGAATCGGTGAAGTTCATTTCAATCGGCAGCCGGACGAGGGCCCTCTCAAGGCAGGTATACTCCAATCATTTAGATGTTCACCCCATCGTCTGGACCTCTCTTACCGGACCTTATGTCGCTGATGGGCCCCGCGTTGGGACGCCAATTGTTGAAAAGTCAGCCCATATCGCACCCGATGCCCAGGCTGTTGGTGCAGGGCGACTCTTAGTTCCCATCTTGAATAATTACCAAACAAAGAAACGGGCACTGGAAGCAGGAAAACAAGAACAGAGTTTATTACTCATGAGGAGAACATGTCATTTCGGACACTCGCATAGTGTCTTCGGGAGGTGCTCTAACAAGTTTCTCTGAGGCTTCGTCTTTTATACACAGGTTTATGGCACACACATCCTTCATTACAATCAAGACATTGTGAAGTGTGAAGATATTCCAACACGTGGCTACAGTAGGGGCCCTTATCCTCCATACAATAGGAGGGGGCTGTCACGCAGCTGAGTGTTCTGCTGATTCCTTTGGAATGTGTGCGCCTGATCGAATCTCAGGGGGTGGGGTGGTCATGGTCAATAGTGGCTACTTTCAAGAGAGGCGAGTGCATACAGTAGTGGGCAATAAACTGTATCCTCAGGCTAAGGGATGACCAGCGGTCCATGTGGACAATTAGGTTCAGAGGAAGGGGTCATCAAAGGAGGGGTATTCATGGAGGGAAAGGAGGTGTTGGTCAGGCGCGGGGTGTGATTCTCAGAGACAAAGTCATGCGGGAGGGGAGGGCTCATGACTTGTGCATGTGAGAGCGGGGGCAGTCAGGGTGCATGGGGGAAGCTTGCAGGGTCAGGGAAGGGTGCCGATGATCGATCGTGAACAAGGAGACCATGATATCTAAAATGGCTGTCGTGTACGGGTGTGCATGGGTCAATGCTAGCGGGATAACACAGTCAGTGTTTTAGCGATATCCGTTCTGCTTATAACAAGGGGTACAGTGCACACAAATGAACGCCGCTTATGTAGATACACATTGCTATTTTCAACAAAGTGAGTCATGTCCACTGCACTCTTGAACAAATGTCAGACCTCCTCTGTCTCCTGGAACAGGCCTAACCCTCATCTACACAATGTCATGTGTAATGTTAGGAAACACAGGTAATATAATTGAAAAACGTGCAATTTTTTTTGCTCATTCCACAATCACATCACCTGTCTTTCCTTTGCTTAGGTATCTCATTGTGGAAATGTAGTCTATCATATGAAAGACTACGTAGAATGTGAGCACTGTATGCAACAACTTTGATACTTACAGAAGCCTCACCTTCTCCATGCCTCCTACACAGTTCTACATGTACATCATAAATACAAACAGTACAGAATTAATTATACATGTTAAATGGTTTATTTTTGCTGTTCTCAGAATGTATCAAATTTCACTAAAAACAGTGACTTGAAGGTATTCATCATATAACAGCGGGGAAAAAAAAACACAATCAAAATGATTGTGTTTAAAAAACCCATATAACATAACCAATCAGAAATCAGAACTCCTCAAAAGTAACTTACTTTCCATGACGTCGAAGGATGTCCTATGAACAGCTTACACTCGGTTGTGCTGTTTTTATTTTCAGCCCGCCACTTTCTGAAAGAAAACTTCCATCGTTTTGAGAAATATGTTACATACAATAAATGACTTCTCGCTCTCTACCACACGTTTCCACAAGGCCAAATCATGTAAGAGCCATTTATAACTCTTGGAATTCTTGTAAGCAAATCCCGTCATTTTGTATTTCCGCAACTTTCAGAAAGAAAACGTTCAAAATCACTTTCACAATCCTGGACTAGTAATATCTTACCCTTCTTGCTCACTCATGTTCTACATTTCCTATGACACTGATACTGCTTACTATGAAGCAGACTTACACTACCTCTATGACTACTACAATTATTTAATTCTCTACATCACTTTTAATCACAAAGCAATATAAAACAGTAGACAGCATTGCAGACTTACATTCCCTCTACTCCATGTTTTGATTGGCTGCTTGAATTAGCTTATAAAAAGAAACAGTTTTTCTGAACTCATTCAAAGTGCAGTTATTTTTCCATGACGTCAAGTGTTATGGTAAGAACTTATGTCTCTGTACTACACTTATCCTCAAGGCCAAATCGTGTAGGAGCCATTAGAACCTCTTGAAATTCCTCAGAGCACATCCCGAGATTCTTTCCCTAAAATTTTGGTTTTAAAAACACCAGGTAAGAATTTTTAAGGTCATACAGCAATTTTTTTTTCAAAATTAAAACAGAATTGTTGCAGAATGACCAGCCATTTCTAGACTTTAAATAAGCTGTGTAATGTCCTGATGTTATTGAAGGACCGTCATGATATATAATTGCTGCAGTTACAAAAGTCCTTCCTGATATTGACAACTGCGAAGCCACAAAATTTTTCATTAAAGTTGTCAATTTTGTTCCATCAGGCCTACATCGTTGGAACATTAAAATGACATACTGGCCATATGTTCGTATAAGTAATGTTGACATCATTTCAGATTTACATTGGCTACACTCCATGTTGTGATCAGCTGCTTTTACTAGCTTATTAAAGGAGACTGATTTACTGTCTGGCAAAGTTAAATATATAAATCTTTCTGAGTCTACACTAGTAGTACTTGATACCCTACAGTTCTCGCAGTCATGCTGCCATTGATAAGAAAGCCCAAACAGGTGATCTACATGTACACCTTCAGCATGCAATACCTCAAGCATATACATTAAAAACTCCTGACAATCTTGCTGAATATTTTGAGAGAATTGTGTTTGACCTGAACATCTGTCTAACAGATTTCGAATTTCAGACACACTTTCTATTTTTGTTTTATCAGTGCTACATTTCTCTAACACAGAATTTAACAAACTGCAAAATCTTTGATCAGAATTGACCACAATCTCTTCTTTTACATTTTCTAGAGAAAACAAAACATTAACCACTACATTAGCATAGCAGTTGACACCAGACTGTTTTCAAATTGAAAACCAACAACATCTTCAACAGAATCCTTTTTGTTTCTGCTTATAATTTCAGGTTCATCGACTTTTCGTCTTTTTGCTACAACCTCCCTAGTATTGGTCACATTTCTTCGTTTCCGGCCTACCACACGTTTCTCAAACAAAGGATATTGAGGCAAATGTGGCGCATACTCTCTTCTTAACCTATTGTATTCCTTAACACAATCTAGATCCGCACAAATGTTTGTGACATCACACTCAATCAAGTACAATCCCGATAAAGTTCTAACTCGTGACAATTCCACATATGCCATACCCTCCTTGAACACAGAACTGCCAATATTCACCAATGCACTGTCTACACTTAAACCTTGTGATTTATGGATTGTCACCACATATGCCAAGCAAACAGGAAACTGCTTACGGCGAACATATAAGTCTTTTACAAGCAAAAATCTAGCAGAACAACGACCAATTAGCTGTACTTCCTCAATGCCATCAAATTTAATTTTTAAAAATTCAATTCCATCTCTATTTCTGTATTTCACAAAATCAACAACATTACCCATTGATCCATTTACCAGACCTCTTTCAACATGTAAATTCCTTCTTAAAATTATACGGCAGTTTAAGCACACATTCAGAGTCTTTTCAAAACCTGCAGTTTTAGATATAGTCTTCTCTAATGAATCCAATTTTGTTTTCAAATTCTCAGACAAAATAATTGTTGATCCCATATGCTCTACTCTATCAATAGCTTCCAGTTTCACAATCTCTTGGTTTTCTAAATGCAACATTTTGTTGTTGAAGATGGCACATTCTGCAAGAGTTGGTATCAAACATATTCCAGATTTCTTCTCAGTAATTTTCTGAAAAATATTCTCAGGCACAACGTCTTGTTCTGGATATAAATTTGACAGTAATCATGCATGTAAAGCTTCTTTCCCATGCTCGGTCACTTTTCCAATTCTAACATCTTGTAGAATATTCTTGTAATCTTCATCCTTCGCCTGACGCATATTTTCATGCAGTTCAGCATAATTGAAGTTTAACCATATATTGACGTTGCCAATGCTCCCTAGGCACTTCCTGGTATATTCATGCGTGAGCATTTTGAACACAGGTTGTCCTTTCACTGGTGTCAGCTGCAGAAAATCTCCGAAAACAATGATGTGTTTGCCACCAAATAACACATCATACTCTGTTTTGAGAACTTCTTGCATTCTCAAATGCACAAAGGCAAGCATGACATTGGAAACCATGCTTACTTCGTCAATGATAAGAAGTTTCATTTTCCTCAAGACTCTTGAAACTTCACAACAAGCATCTCCAGATAACTTGTGGTATTGTAATTTGTTGTCATGCTCCACTGGCAGCATCAGTAGACGATGCAAAGTAATACCTTTAATGTTATGTGCTGCCAGTCCAGTTGGAGCGGTGACAACACAAGACAGCGATGACTCAGTCCTTTCCTGCAAATAACATGAAATTGCTTTAATGAGGAAACTTTTCCCAGTTCCCGCTTCTCCACTCACGTACAGTCGAACAGGCTTCAACGACGTACATGAGCACTCTTTCTTCTCATGACTTAATCCATGATCAATTTGCTTGGTAACTTCGTCATATATTTTCCTCTGCTCAACGTTGAGTTGTCTTTCCAAGTCTTCTAAGTTAACCGCATCCTCCTGAGCATGTGCCATGGCTCTTTCCACTTCATTCATGGCAGTGGCAGCTTCATTTTCGATAACAGGTCCTCCTAGTGGATCCTGACTCAATGAAACAGAACTCTGACTGTCCTGAGAACTGTCTCTGGCAATCTCGGCTGCAATCGTTGCTTCCTGCTCGATTTCCGCATTCAACATTTCTAGATATTTGGGAAAAGCAGGACATTCTATGGTCTCCTTGGCGGCAGTGAAAGAGTCTTCGTAACAGAGGAAATCTCCAAGCAGTTCCTCTTCTGCACGCCAAGGCTTGAAAAGTTGCAAAAGTGCTAAATAGAAAAACTCCTTTTTTTCAGGAGATTCGCCACTCAATTTTCGATGGTTTACCAAGTGGCATTTTCTTTGCTTGACCAGACATCCCTCACTTCCAATTACAGCATACACTCCTTTCACAATATCTTCTTTGATGTTCCTCTTGAATATGTAATTTTGTAGAACCTCATACAGACAAACATTCTCGAGGTGACTGCTTCGATTTGGATAATATGTATCCAACATGTTGGTCTTCAAAATATTGGTACTGTTTGGCTCCTTCTCCGCCAAATACTCAATTTCCCGCACAGGTTTCAGAACTCGATTACGCTTTGCAGCAAGACCAAGACTCGCCCAAACGATACTCCTGGATTTGGCATAGAGACTTGCTGAAGACAACCGGTCAGAACATTCGTAAGCTCCGATTTCTCGATGTGACAACATCTTCAGACTGAAACTGTACAACTTCTTGCTGAGGCTCTTTTCATGGGAAATGTCCTCCCACATATCCTTCAATTCTGTCTTTTCTTTTTTGGTGATGTAAGATGTCACATACCGAGCCACAGCCATACAGTTATCAGCCACAAACTGTATATCCATGTTAGCATTCCACATGGACAAAATCACTGGGTTGTAGTCGTTGATGTACTTGGACTCTTCGTTCCTCTTCAAATTGTATGTGTTTTTAGGTGATTTGTTCATCACATTATGTTGCAGCGAAGACATCAAACTGTTTACTCTTCCTTTAGAAATCACCGGTCGTGGAAAGCCGAAACGACATTTGGTGTAGAACTTATCCTTGTTTCTGAATTTACGACGACAGTACTTTCCACAACGATGGCTTTGGAAACGTAGAACTTTTTCTCTTAGGCTTTTCTTCTCCTTTGCGTTTGGAACAGCACACGTAGAATACTGTTGTATGAAACTCATCACTAAGTCTTCTGGATCCGTTCCAAATTTAGGTGCATCCTTGATCCACAGCAGCATATGTATATGAGGAGCACCTCTTGCTTGGTACTCCTTTCTCCAAAAGAAATCCAACACCTCTCCAAGAGGTGGATTTCTCTTGTTCATGATGAAAGACATCATAGCTTAAAATCTATGATTGAAGTACCTGCATACATTGACTGGATCCAAAGAGCACAGTTCTCCGGGTGTCTTGAATTCGATGTTTTCAATGTTTCCATTTGCCTCTCGTAGAAATTCAAGTAAGTCTTCCCAGCCATACTCGGCACAGCTCAGAGTGAGGAACCATGTGGGAGTTCCTAAGTTCCTCAGCATACATTTTAAATCACCATGACGACGGTACCAGTACTCATTAGTACCACGCTGACACGCCATGAGATTAATCAGGTGACAATCCAAAATACTGTCTTGGACATTGACTTTATCCATAAAGTCACTTGCCGAGATGTTTTGCATGTGTATACCACTTTTCAAGATGTGGTTCACTGCATATGACAGTCCAGACAGATCGCTTTCAAACAGGAGATGAAAGAAATAGGGAATGCATTGTCGAAACCTAGCATCTCCTGCATACAATCGTAAAGTCCGGTATTCAGAAGCAGGAATTTGATGAGGTCGCTCATCATATCTTCCTCCCTGACCTGTTGGAAATAGCTGTGGGAAACACCGAGCTTCCAAACTTTCCTCCCAAACACTAATGGGACTCCCTTTGGCTTGTTTCATTTGAAAAAACTCAATAGCATTCCCCATGACTTCCTTGGAATGCAAAGGATGAACACTATAATGTTCATATATTTCTTCACTTTTAGAGGGTTCTACTTTCTCAATTTGACCAGCACACAAATCGCTATCCTCTTCCTCACTTTCTTCCTCTTCTGCAACATATACATTCTTATAATACTTATTATTTTTTTTCAAGGACAATGTTGCCTTTTTGACTTTCCTAACATCCACTAAATCTTGCCATATTTTCTTATTCTTTGTCGGAACCCCATTAACTAAGATAACCTGAGGTTCCTCTTCCACTTTTTCTACTCCAATTGTATTAATGTTTTTCTTCAAATCTAGAGGCAAATAAACAACTCTTCCCTTTAATCCTCTCTGTAAATCTGATGGAGGCAATTTCCCTGTCTTTGGCTCCATTCTTACAATAGCCTGAAAGGGATGGATACTTTGAATCAAAATAGATTCATAAGTGTTTAAATCCTTCAATTCAGAAGGAATCTCAACCAATTCCAGATTATTATGAACCGCTCTAGCAGGCATCTGGTTTTGATTTAATTTGTTACAACAATAAGTACACACACGTTGATCTGATCCCAAATCAAAACAATTTTCTACCATCAAGTATGTTGCGAAATCCTTCCATTCACTAATATTTTCCCTTTCACTTTTTGCATATACATCCACTAACTTAGTCTGATTCTTATAATAAGTGCGTCGACAACACACACAAGTGAAATTAGGCCTCTCACTTGATTTAACCTGAAACGTGGCAATTTCCTTCTGAAAATTATCTGTACTGGACACCTGTACACTGTCTTCCACATTACCCTCTTCTTCTGGGTCAATTTCAACATTCTCCTCTTTACTTCCAAAGTAACAAAACTCAATTTCTTCAGAAATATTCTTCACATCTATTTCAGAACCATGCAAAAGAGCAGCGCATAATTGTTTAAGCATAATTGCTGGACTCTTAGCATAATGCAACATTCTAACTAATTTCCTCACTTTATTATGATGCACTGCTAGCATCCTGAAATGATGAAAAGCACTCTGGCATACTCTCCTGGAAAGACAAGCCAATGAATGACCATGCAAACCTGTCACTTCTCTCACTCTGCAAGGATCTACTTCTTGCAACAACATCATTTTCTGCTTCAAACTTTTCTTATTAAATGTCCGTACAAAATCACAAAGCAAATTGATGGAATCCTGTCGTACACTGCAAATACTACTACACTTCCAGGTGTACACAGGACCCTTAGGACGTCTTCCTAAAACCTCATTACCTAACACCTCTTCTGTCTCTGTTGTCACAAGTTTTTCTTTTTCAACTGGACAACCATTTTTCACCTCATAAGCTCGACCACTGGTGTCAACTGCATGCACCAAATCATTATCCTGGAAATAACTCTCCTCATTGAAAAATGCCTCACAACTTGAACTATGCATCCATTCTCCGGAAAAAACTTCACAAAAATTACTACGATTAACTATTCTCTTCCATCTACTATTTCTTTTGAAATCATAAATTGCCTTGTTTAGCTTCCTAATTCTATTGATTATCAAAATAAATAACTTTTGCTTTATTTCAAATGCCTGATCAATAACTTTCTCAACTTTTTTTTTTCTCTTATAAAAAACCACTTTCTGTTGACCTTTCTTAATATTTTTTAACAAATTGCCAATTATCCTGTTGCGGAACATTCGTCTACGAATGTCCCTAAACTGTTGTTTCCTTCTACTATAATGCACAGAGTTATCTCTTGCTCTAGCAGTAACATTTTTGATTGGCCTTTCCTTTCCGTTTAAATTGCTTCTCTTTTTCTGGACTAAAACATTTTCTGTACTACTACTTTTTTTTCTACAAATGTTTCTTATGAATGTTTTCGTGGTCTTACCCGGTGCTTTCTTGGTGACTTGACACGTTTTTTTGGTAGAGGACTGCTGCATTATTTCATGGACCTGCTGTCTTTGACGTTTTGCAGCCTTTCTAAGTCTATCCTTGGTTGGCATGCTCAAATCTTGTAAAGATCTGCAGTTGAATCTGTGGTAAAATATAATAAAAAATTTTATTAACCACAGTTAATCAATAACAGTCATCAAAAACTTAACACACTACTTGACATTTTTACATAGAATATTTTTTAGTGCTTTGGCAAATTTAGAATACAGAAATAGCAGAAAAGAAATGGAATTCTTCTTCATTTTACCTGTGCTGTTTTATATGTGAATCTGATCTAATTTTATGAGCATATTTTAATATTTTATTGAAGACACTACACATAACCTGTTTTTGAAGGTGTGTTTAATTTTAAATTAAACGGTTTACATTTTTACTTTTCATTTATTATAAATTTTAAAAATAAATGTTTATAGTTCCATAGGCTCAAGCACGTCAGCTTCCCACCCTATGTCATACAATTCTGACAAATCGGCATCCTCATCATGTTCTTCATCATCCTCAGAATTTAAATCATCCAAGGGATCTACTTCCACTGACGTTTCAATTACAAGTTCAATGATAAGGTCTAAATCAACTGATTGCTGGTTGTCACTCATGGTTGATGTTGTCATTATCTTTAAAGAAAGAGAACAACAATGAGATGTTGCAGAGTAAGAGACAAATCTCAGAGATTATAATAGTAAAATTGTTTAAGAAGAGTAACCTTTTGCAGCTATTATTTAGCCATGTCCAGCGATGCTGAGGAGGTGAGGCCTATGTCCAAGTTTTCAGTGAACAGGACTCATCTCTTCTTAACCTTGGATAAGCCTCACCGACTCTGTGTCCCCTGCTCATACTTAAATGTACAGGGGCAGATTTATGCTAAGTGGCGCATCCCCACGGATGCACCAGTTAATGTGCACCGCTGCTCTGCCACCCATAGTGTGCCGAATTTACAATGTGGAGCACCATTGAGCAAGAACAGCACAGATGCGTCACGCATCTCTGCCGCAAAAGCAGCACATTGCAGGAATCACGTCATAAGCGCGACATGTCTACTGCAATGCACAGGAGGAACCCTCACATTGCATGGTGCATCACTTCTTATGCCTGTTTCAAACAGGCGTAAGGATTTGATTCAGCAATGCTATAAAGCTGACTCAGTGAAATCTTCTAAATTTCACTGTGTTCGTTTTACAAGGCGTTCATGCAAATTAATGCATACCTTGCAACAAAACACCTATATGAAAACTGATGCAGGTTTCATGTGGCACAGGACTTTACAGCATGACACATCTGCCTAGATGCATCAAGTTGTAAATATGTCGCCACATAGCAAATCTTTTGCACCGCCGCTGCGTCACAAAAGTGACGCACAGTGACGCAAAAGAGGCACACACCTATCATAAATCTGTCCCTAACATGTTAAATGATTGATTCAAGATGACGATAAGGTGTGGCCTATCCAGAGGCTTCTTTAAGGTGAGGCCTACTCAGGGTTGCAGATTAAATTTACGCTTGTTGAACAGTATAGAGGAGATAATACATGTGAAGACCTACCAATGAAGTAAGTCATGTCCACTTCACTCTTGAACAAAGGCCAGACCTCTTCTGTGTCCGTGGACAGACCTAAACCTCATCTGCACAATGTCATTCGTAAACTTAGGAAACACAGGTGATGTAATTGAAAAATGTGGAGTTTCTTTTCCTCATTTCACAATCACATTACCTGTGTTTCCTTTGCTTAGGTATCTCATAGTGCAGATGGACTCTAGCATATGAAAGAGTACACATAAGTTGAGCAGTGTATACAACAATTTTGACATTTACAGAAGATTCAGCTTCTTATCTTGTTGGAGATGAAATGAGGCCTGTCTTGCAACATGGTGCATGTTTTGCATCACTGCTGCACGGTTTCATGTGGCACAGGACTTTACAGCATGACACATCTGCCTAGATGCATTTGAGTGACACATTTCTGGGTCACTTTTAACATGGCTATGTTACTCAAAGAATTAAAATCTAAATTTGCCAAGCACAGATGGGGGCATATTTACAAGGACCTTGCTCCACGGGGAAAGGTCTTAAATTAAAATGGGAAAAATAACATCAGAGAGACTCAAATGCCTTATAAATATGCCCCAAGCAACCTATGAAGCTCTAGCAGTACATATCAAGAAACCTAATATTTTTCAAAAAACGATTTTAAACACATCATATAAATCAATGATATACCTACATTCAAGGGGAAATGACTTAAAATGGCCTAAGACACATGAAAGCGTTTTTTTAAGGCCCTTGCACCATTTCTGGGTCGCTTTTAACATGGCTATGTTAGTCAAAGAATTAAAATCAAAATTTGCCAAGCACAGATGGGGGCATATTTACAAGGACCTTGCTCCACGGGGAAAGGTCTTAAATTAAAATGGGAAAAATAATATCAGAGAGACACAAATGCCTTATAAATATGCCCCAAGCAACCTATGAAGCTTTAGCAGTACATATCAAGAAACCTAATATTTTTCAAAAAACGATTTTAAACACATCATATAAATCAATGATATACCTACATTCAAGGGGAAATGACTTAAAATGGCCTAAGACACATGAAAGCGTTTTTTTAAGGCCCTTGCACCATTTCTGGGTCGCTTTTAACATGGCTATGTTAGTCAAAGAATTAAAATCTAAATTTGCCAAGCACAGATGGGGGCATATTTACAAGGACCTTGCTCCACGGGGAAAGGTCTTAAATTAAAATGGGAAAAATAACATCAGAGAGACTCAAATGCCTTATAAATATGCCCCAAGCAACCTATGAAGCTCTAGCAGTACATATCAAGAAACCTAATATTTTTCAAAAAACGATTTTAAACACATCATATAAATCAATGATATACCTACATTCAAGGGGAAATGACTTAAAATGGCCTAAGACACATGAAAGCGTTTTTTTAAGGCCCTTGCACCATTTCTGGGTCGCTTTTAACATGTCTATGTTAGTCAAAGAATTAAAATCTAAATTTGCCAAGCACAGATGGGGGCATATTTACAAGGACCTTGCTCCACGGGGAAAGGTCTTAAATTAAAATGGGAAAAATAACATCAGAGAGACTCAAATGCCTTATAAATATGCCCCAAGTAACCTATGAAGCTCTAGCAGTACATATCAAGAAACCTAATATTTTTCAAAAAACGATTTTAAACACATCATATATATCAATTATATACCTACATTCATCGGGAAATGACTTACAATGCCCTAAGACACATGAAAGCGTTTTTTTAAGGGTCACTTTTAACATGGCTATGTAACTCAAAGAAACAAAATCTATTTGTAAAACACTTGACACAAAGCAACATTTTAAATACAGAACTTTCTTCATAATTTTCTCCCTAAAGCATACTATTGTCTATCTAAATTAAATGAATCTTTTCTCACCTTAGCAAATACTTTATGAGTTTCAAAACACTCTCAGAAAGACACCAATTTGTCTTCAGCAGAGCAAAGGGTATGCACTCCAGAGTCTGCAGCTATCAAAAGCACAGAAATGCTGTAATTCTTCACACATATCTCTCATGTCACCCAATCAAAACTCTTCCCTCACTTTTTTCAAATCAACACCCTTCCCCCCTCTGCCCTTTCTGCCTTTTTTGCATAGCAACCACCTCCTGAAAGACCTCTGGTGTTTGCAAGTTCACACAACAATGTTTCAATTGAACTCTGAACTCTCAGTGCACCTGCATATCCAGTGCAATCTTTCATAAAATGATTTTTTCTTGACCATTCAAATTACATCTTTCAAAGAACTCATCCATGCACCCTAACTTTCTGTTTTCAGCAATCAAAATCCACCAATCACTGCTACTGCTTCCTTAACACAGAAACTCCACAGTTTTTTTCATTTTAAACTCTTATTTTTCCAACTGCCATTTCATTGCCACACTTCATCTGACTGCAGCAGAACCTTCTCTCACCATGTTTTCTGTCTGGATTGTTGGACATAGTTACATCTATTGGGCTCAGAGGTATGCTGAGAACAGAAATTTACCTAACCTCAATTTACAAGATGTGGAAATTAAGTGGTTTGGCCACAGAGGATTAAAATGTCACCAATTGATACCATTGGTGAAAACCTTTATGCATTTGCCTAAACCTGACCTGTTAATTGTGCACTGTGGAGGTAATGACTTGGGCACTTTGACTGGGGTAGGTCTGGAAATGCTTTTAAAGGACACCTTTGAGCAATTGATGGCACTTTTTCCTCAAACTGCCTTGGTATATTCAAATATATGCCAAAGACAGAAATGGAGGTGGTCGAACCAATTTTGTCCACAAATTGAGAAATCGAGGAAGCATGTAAACAAATCTGTTTCAGCTTACATGAGAGACCATGGAATGGGCTCCATGTACAACAATAACTTGCGTTACTACATGCAAGATATCTACAGAGGAGATGGAGTTCACTTCTCAGATGAAGGGAACAGAGTTTTCATTCTGAATTTAAAACTGTGCATTGGTACCTACTTATAAGTACCTAAATGTACCATAAACCCAAAAGCTCTTCTCAGAGCTACCCTACATCTGATCACTCTCAATTATTATTTTACTCTAACTTTTTTCACTAATTTTCAACAAAGTACGCTCCCCGAGGCGCTACCCGGTACGCGAACCGGAAGCTAACCGCGCGAATTTTTTTTTAAAAATGGGTTTTTTTTGCACATATGGGCCTCCTCAGCCATCCTTAGAAAACCTATGGGGTCAAAATACGTCTACCGTGTCCCCTTCTACCCATTCTGAACATTATTTGCCCTCCATCTTGTATCTTAATTCGACCGAAACACAAAATGGTGGACTCCCGTAACGCTGCAGGTTCGCGTACCGGGGCGCTCCCCGGGAAGCGCTCCATTAAAAAAGGTGGGAAAGTAATTTACAGAAGAAACCCTGGAGACACTTTCACCAAATATAGATTTGTTCATACTACATACCAATCCCTACCATTTTCACAAATTTGGTTGGAATTCCATTTAGCCATTTAGCCTGTAGACCTCTCTAAATACCCTGAGGTAAATTACTTCACAAAACACATCTGAAGTGTTGGAATTGACAACCAATGAAAATGTTACTTTCTTTTCCATTTTTTTTTACTTGACATTTGATTGGTTATGTACCTGAATATAAAGGAAGAGAAGGAAACACAGCCATTTTGACTACTACTTCCTGGTGTACATTTCAATAGGATTTTCACTAAAAACTTCAACTTCTTTGTAAAGGTAAGTTGTTATTTTAAAAACTGAAGTATATTGTGCACTTTAAGTTAATATGGTAAACTTTTTCTGATAGTTATTTACTATCCCTCTGTAGTAGTTATAGATTTAGATAGACTTCTCTGTTATAGTTATGGATGGAGTTAGGCTTGTCTTTTATAAAGGCGCCCCTTTATCTAAAATTAATCCCAACAGTGCCCTATCTCTACTAATATATATTTTTTTTATGCAAATTTCAGGCAAAATGGAAGGCGAACAGAAAGTTTCATTTGAAATTGTCCTTGCAGAGACCAACCAAGAAATCATTGATCCAAATGACAATGAATTTATGGATGAAACTTGGGACCAAGAACTACTGCAATGTGTGCAATCAGTAGATGTCCTCCTTGAAAATGAGGACATTTTACACACTCAAACATTACAAGCTATGTTCAATGAAAATAACGACATTTCAGACAGTGAAATGGTAGACATTTTATTAAATTTTGAAACACAATCACAATAATAAATAATTGCTTAAAAAACAAAGAAATAAAAAAAAATCAACAAAACAAACAATCAATTAACATCCAATATTTGAAAAGTCTATCATTCTTTTTTCCTCATAGTACGCTCCCCAGACCGCTTCCCGGTTCGCGAACCGGGCGCACCCCACGAAAAAAATGTTTTTTTTTCCCCGCGAGGCCCTTTTAAAGCCTCCACATCAAACCTAGGGGGTCAGGGAGGATCTACTATGCCCCCTTATGGTCATTTGCCCCTTCGCTTTGGCCTCCTCTTGTCTCTAGATCCTACAGAGAGACAAGATGGCGGCCGCTACGGACTGTTTGGAATGTTTACAGACACCGGAGAGCCAATCAGCTTCGCTTCGCAAAGCTCCGTAACGCGAAAAGTACGCGAAACGGGGCGCTACCCGGGACGCTGTCACAGATATATATCTTTTTTTGAACGTTAATTTCTCAAAATCCACTGGAGCACATATATTGAGACCTAGCAAAGGCACATCGGGTTACCAGTCCCTACAATTTTGCCACGTTTCGAGCAAATCCATTCAGCCGTTCGGACTAGAAGTGAGGCCAACCGCCCTATGGAAATTAACATGGGAAAAACGCGTTTTGGGACCCCCCTTTCTTCTCGGCCCCCCCTTGACGAACCCCCCCAAATTTTCAGGGGCTGCTCAAAAACAAAATGTTCAATTTTCCTGACAATTTCAGCCAATTCCGTCCACAAACGCCAAAGTTATTAGACATAGAATTTTCAAAAATCCCATAGAGAAAAAATCCTAACTATATATACCTACTGGTGACCGCCAGTAGGTAATATATATATATATATATATATATATATATATATATATATATATATATATATATATATATATATATATATATATATATATATATATATATATATATATATATATATATATATATTCACTGAAAAAAACATAGGTTAGAGACCATATATAGTTAGCTGGACATTTTATTGACATAAAACCAATGAAATTCCATATATAGTTAGTTGCACTAACTATATATCGCGCACCCGCAATCCACTGCTGATGATGTCACATATTACATCATTCATGACATGGTCAGTGACATCACTGATGACATCACTGATGACATCTCAAATGACATCACTGATGACATCACTGATGACATCTCAAATGACATCACTGATGACATCATCTAGTGTCTGTGTGTTTTTGTAAAGTTTAAATATGTTTTACATATTGAAGAATTAGTGGATGTATGGAAGACTGAGTGTGTGTGTGGCTGGCTGGGAGGTGTGTGACTCTGTGCATATCAATGTGTACTTGTATCAGTGATTGTATAAGAGAGTAAGTATGTGTTAGTATATGTGTGAAAAGTATGGTGTTCTGTGTTTAACTGTATAGATGAGGAAATCGAAGTGTGATTGATTCTTCACAGGACTGACTAGGTGTATGAGTGCATATGATAGTGTTGTAATAATGAGTGACTGTATGTATGAGTGATTGTATGGGTGAATGAGTGAATGTGTGTGTAGACGTAGGAATCAGTGAGTGCGTATGTAGTAACTGGTATTGGTGTGTCATGATGTCATCAGTGATGTTATTTGAGATGTCATCAGTGATGTCATTTGAGATGTCATCAGTGATGTCATCAGTGATGTCACTGAAGTATGGTGTTCTGTGTTTAACTGTATAGATGAGGAAATGGAAGTGTGATTGATTCTTTACAGGACTGACTAGGTGTGTGAGTAACTCCATGGATGAGTGGCAGTGTGTGAGTGTCTGCATAGGTGTATGAGTGCATATGATAGTGTTGTAATAATGAGTGACTGTATGTATGAGTGATTGTATGGGTGAATGAGTGAATGTGTGTGTAGACGTAGGAATCAGTGAGTGCGTATGTAGTAACTGGTATTGGTGTGTCATGATGTCATCAGTGATGTAATTTGAGATGTCATCAGTGATGTCATCAGTGATGTCATTTGAGATGTCATCAGTGATGTCATCAGTGATGTCACTGTCCATGTCATGAATGATGTAATATGTGACATCATCAGCAGTGGATTGCGGGTGCGCGATATATAGTTAGTGCAACTAACTATATATGGAATTTCATTGGTTTTATGTCAATAAAATGTCCAGCTAACTATATATGGTCTCTAACCTATGGTTTTTTCAGTGAATTTTCAAGGTTTTGTAAATGCAAATTCCTAACTATATATGGTCTATAACCTATGGTTTTTTCAGTGAATTTCATTGTTTTTTTAAAAGCTAATATCTATAGCTGTAAAATATATTCTTTATTACGTGACGTATCACGTAGCCACGTGAGACGCCTCATGACGCGTCGCATAACCGTGACGTATCGGCTCTGCAGCGCAAACAAAACCCGTAACGTAAGCGTGCCGGAGCACGCTTACAGATATATATATTTTTTTAACCTTAATTAAACAAAATCCACACGTGCACATATCTTGAGGCCTTGCAAAGGCACATCAAACAAACAGTCCCTACAATTTTGCCAAGTTTGCTGGAAATCTATTCCCTTAATTTTTTTTTTACTGTTTCTCCTGGTTTTCCCCTTGTTACGCTTACCGGGACGCTACCCGGTACGCGAACCGGACGCTCCAAAAACACAAGATGGCGGACTCCCGTTACGCTGCCGGTTAGCTGCCCGGTTCGCGTACCGGGAAGCGCCTCTACCGCGAAAAATCACGGGGGACTTTAATATCCCCCTCATCAATCCTAGGGGGTCAGGAGGGGTTTACCTTGCCCCCTTTTCTTCATTTCCCCCTTCTTTTTTCACCACATCTTGTCTCTCGAACCTACAGAGAGACAAGATGGCGGCCGCTCCGGACTGTTTACAATGTTGACAGCTACGCTGCCGGTTAGCTGCCCGGTGAGCTGCCCGGTGAGCTGCCCGGTTCGCGTACCGGGACGCGCCTCTACGGCGTAAAATCGCAAAAAAAAAATGTTTTTTATTTTTTGCCCCGCGGGGCACTTTAATATCCCCCTCATCAATCCTAGGGGGTCAGGAGTGGTCTACCTTGCCCCCTTTCCTTCATTTCCCCCTTCGTTTTTCACCACATCTTGTCTCTCGATCGTACCGAGAGACAAGATGGCGGCCGCTCCGGACTGTTTAGAATGTTGACAGACACCGGAGAGCCAATCAGCTTCGCTTCGCGAAGTTCCGTTACGCGTCAGGTACGCGAACCGGGGCGCTAACCGGAGCGCTGTCACAGATATATATATTTTTTTAAACGTTAATTTCTCAAAATCCACTGGAGCACATATATTGAGACATAGCAAAGGCACGTCGGGCAAACCATATCTACAATTTTGCCAAGTTTCATGTAAATCTATTCAGCCGTTCGAGCTAAAAGTGAGTCCAACCGCCCTATGGAAAAATGAATGGGAAAAACGCGTTTTGGGACCCCCCTTTTTTCTCGGCCCCCCCTTGGCAAAACCCCCCCAAATTTTCAGGGGCTGCTCAGAAACAAAATGTGCCATTTTCCTGAAACTTTCAGCCAATTCCGTCCACAAACGCCAAAGTTATTAGACATAGAATTTTCTGAAATCCCATAGAGAAAAAATCCTAACTATATATACCCACTGGCTATCGCCAGTAGGTAATATACATATATAAACATATATAATCTGCATATCTATATAAATATAAATGCATGCATACATATACATATATGCATACATATGCATGTTATTTACATGAAAGTTTTAAAAACACTAATAAAAGCAAAGCTAAAAAGCCACCTCATTACAAACAGAATGGCTTTAACTTAAACGAGGGCGAGATCTATTGCATTTTCAATGCTTGTTTACTTTGGTTCTATCAAGAAGGCATTCAGATGTGTCACACATTTTCCATAAATTCTGAATGTTAGCACTCTAGTTGCTCATCAGATCACTGTAGTAAAGCTAGTGCTCACCAGGGAAGTCTGCTGCTAATCATGGTTTGCAGCCATTTTCCCGCATTTTTTATCCCGCAGACTTTCAGTCCGCATACCATTATCCCGCAAGGTCATTGACCTCGCATACCATTATCCCGCATTTTTTAAAAACCCATGTGCATTTATCGCGCATGCCTTTACAAAGAATTACGTTTTAAAGGCATGTATGGTAAATGCATTTGCGTTGTGAAAACCACGATGACGAGAGAGGTAAGTGGCTTTGTGTTAATTTTTTCGTGGGTTAGTGATTGTGTAGTGTAGTGTAGTGTTGTGTAGTGTAGTGTTGTGTTAGTGTAGTGTAGAGTTGTGGTGGTTGTTTAGTGTAGGGTCATGCTGGGGGTAGTGTTTTAGGGTTTAGGGTTGTGTTGTAGTGTTTGCGTAGTGTAGGGTCATGCTGGGGGTAGTGTTTTAGGGTTTAGGGTAGTGTTGTAGTGTTTGCGTAGTGTAGGGTCATGCTGGGGGTAGTGTTTTAGGGTTTAGAGTTGTGTTGTAGTGTTTGCGTAGTGTAGGGTCATGCTGGCGGTAGTGTTTTAGGGTTTAGGGTAGTGTTGTAGTGTTTGCGTAGTGTAGGGTCATGCTGGGCGTAGTGTTTTAGGGTTTAGGATAGTGTTGTAGTGTTTGCGTAGTGTAGGGTCATGCTGGGGGTAGTGTTTTAGGGTTTTGGGTAGTGTTGTAGTGTTTGCGTAGTGTAGGGTCATGCTGGGGTGTAGTGTTTTAGGGTTTAGGGTAGTGTTGTAGTGTTTGCGTAGTGTAGGGTCATGCTGGGGGTAGTGTTTTAGGGTTTTGGGTAGTGTTGTAGTGTTTGCGTAGTGTAGGGTCATGCTGGGGGTAGTGTTTTAGGGTTTTGGGTAGTGTTGTAGTGTTTGCGTAGTGTAGGGTCATGCTGGGGGTAGTGTTTTAGGGTTTTGGGTAGTGTTGTAGTGTTTGCGTAGTGTAGGGTCATGCTGGGGTGTAGTGTTTTAGGGTTTTGGGTAGTGTTGTAGTGTTTGCGTAGTGTAGGGTTAGAGACCATATATAGTTAGCTGGACATTTTATTGACATAAAACCAATGAAATTCCATATATAGTTAGTTGCACTAACTATATATCGCGCACCCGCAATCCACTGCTGATGATGTCACATATTACATCATTCATGACATGGTCAGTGACATCACTGATGACATCACTGATGACATCTCAAATGACATCACTGATGACATCACTGATGACATCTCAAATGACATCACTGATGACATCATCTAGTGTCTGTGTGTTTTTGTAAAGTTTAAATATGTTTTACATATTGAAGAATTAGTGGATGTATGGAAGACTGAGTGTGTGTGTGGCTGGCTGGGAGGTGTGTGACTCTGTGCATATCAATGTGTACTTGTATCAGTGATTGTATAAGAGAGTAAGTATGTGTTAGTATATGTGTGAAAAGTATGGTGTTCTGTGTTTAACTGTATAGATGAGGAAATCGAAGTGTGATTGATTCTTCACAGGACTGACTAGGTGTATGAGTGCATATGATAGTGTTGTAATAATGAGTGACTGTATGTATGAGTGATTGTATGGGTGAATGAGTGAATGTGTGTGTAGACGTAGGAATCAGTGAGTGCGTATGTAGTAACTGGTATTGGTGTGTCATGATGTCATCAGTGATGTAATTTGAGATGTCATCAGTGATGTCATCAGTGATGTCATTTGAGATGTCATCAGTGATGTCATCAGTGATGTCACTGTCCATGTCATGAATGATGTAATATGTGACATCATCAGCAGTGGATTGCGGGTGCGCGATATATAGTTAGTGCAACTAACTATATATGGAATTTCATTGGTTTTATGTCAATAAAATGTCCAGCTAACTATATATGGTCTCTAACCTATGGTTTTTTCAGTGAATTTTCAAGGTTTTGTAAATGCAAATTCCTAACTATATATGGTCTATAACCTATGGTTTTTTCAGTGAATTTCATTGTTTTTTTAAAAGCTAATATCTATAGCTGTAAAATATATTCTTTATTACGTGACGTATCACGTAGCCACGTGAGACGCCTCATGACGCGTCGCATAACCGTGACGTATCGGCTCTGCAGCGCAAACAAAACCCGTAACGTAAGCGTGCCGGAGCACGCTTACAGATATATATATTTTTTTAACCTTAATTAAACAAAATCCACACGTGCACATATCTTGAGGCCTTGCAAAGGCACATCAAACAAACAGTCCCTACAATTTTGCCAAGTTTGCTGGAAATCTATTCCCTTAATTTTTTTTTTACTGTTTCTCCTGGTTTTCCCCTTGTTACGCTTACCGGGACGCTACCCGGTACGCGAACCGGACGCTCCAAAAACACAAGATGGCGGACTCCCGTTACGCTGCCGGTTAGCTGCCCGGTTCGCGTACCGGGAAGCGCCTCTACCGCGAAAAATCACGGGGGACTTTAATATCCCCCTCATCAATCCTAGGGGGTCAGGAGGGGTTTACCTTGCCCCCTTTTCTTCATTTCCCCCTTCTTTTTTCACCACATCTTGTCTCTCGAACCTACAGAGAGACAAGATGGCGGCCGCTCCGGACTGTTTACAATGTTGACAGCTACGCTGCCGGTTAGCTGCCCGGTGAGCTGCCCGGTGAGCTGCCCGGTGAGCTGCCCGGTGAGCTGCCCGGTTCGCGTACCGGGACGCGCCTCTACGGCGTAAAATCGCAAAAAAAAAATGTTTTTTATTTTTTGCCCCGCGGGGCACTTTAATATCCCCCTCATCAATCCTAGGGGGTCAGGAGTGGTCTACCTTGCCCCCTTTCCTTCATTTCCCCCTTCGTTTTTCACCACATCTTGTCTCTCGATCGTACCGAGAGACAAGATGGCGGCCGCTCCGGACTGTTTAGAATGTTGACAGACACCGGAGAGCCAATCAGCTTCGCTTCGCGAAGTTCCGTTACGCGTCAGGTACGCGAACCGGGGCGCTAACCGGAGCGCTGTCACAGATATATATATTTTTTTAAACGTTAATTTCTCAAAATCCACTGGAGCACATATATTGAGACATAGCAAAGGCACGTCGGGCAAACCATATCTACAATTTTGCCAAGTTTCATGTAAATCTATTCAGCCGTTCGAGCTAAAAGTGAGTCCAACCGCCCTATGGAAAAATGAATGGGAAAAACGCGTTTTGGGACCCCCCTTTTTTCTCGGCCCCCCCTTGGCAAAACCCCCCCAAATTTTCAGGGGCTGCTCAGAAACAAAATGTGCCATTTTCCTGAAACTTTCAGCCAATTCCGTCCACAAACGCCAAAGTTATTAGACATAGAATTTTCTGAAATCCCATAGAGAAAAAATCCTAACTATATATACCCACTGGCTATCGCCAGTAGGTAATATACATATATAAACATATATAATCTGCATATCTATATAAATATAAATGCATGCATACATATACATATATGCATACATATGCATGTTATTTACATGAAAGTTTTAAAAACACTAATAAAAGCAAAGCTAAAAAGCCACCTCATTACAAACAGAATGGCTTTAACTTAAACGAGGGCGAGATCTATTGCATTTTCAATGCTTGTTTACTTTGGTTCTATCAAGAAGGCATTCAGATGTGTCACACATTTTCCATAAATTCTGAATGTTAGCACTCTAGTTGCTCATCAGATCACTGAGTGCTCACCAGGGAAGTCTGCTGCTAATCATGGTTTGCAGCCATTTTCCCGCATTTTTTATCCCGCAGACTTTCAGTCCGCATACCATTATCCCGCAAGGTCATTGACCTCGCATACCATTATCCCGCATTTTTTAAAAACCCATGTGCATTTATCGCGCATGCCTTTACAAAGAATTACGTTTTAAAGGCATGTATGGTAAATGCATTTGCGTTGTGAAAACCACGATGACGAGAGAGGTAAGTGGCTTTGTGTTAATTTTTTCGTGGGTTAGTGATTGTGTAGTGTAGTGTAGTGTTGTGTAGTGTAGTGTTGTGTTAGTGTAGTGTAGAGTTGTGGTGGTTGTTTAGTGTAGGGTCATGCTGGGGGTAGTGTTTTAGGGTTTAGGGTTGTGTTGTAGTGTTTGCGTAGTGTAGGGTCATGCTGGGGGTAGTGTTTTAGGGTTTAGGGTAGTGTTGTAGTGTTTGCGTAGTGTAGGGTCATGCTGGGGGTAGTGTTTTAGGGTTTAGAGTTGTGTTGTAGTGTTTGCGTAGTGTAGGGTCATGCTGGCGGTAGTGTTTTAGGGTTTAGGGTAGTGTTGTAGTGTTTGCGTAGTGTAGGGTCATGCTGGGCGTAGTGTTTTAGGGTTTAGGATAGTGTTGTAGTGTTTGCGTAGTGTAGGGTCATGCTGGGGGTAGTGTTTTAGGGTTTTGGGTAGTGTTGTAGTGTTTGCGTAGTGTAGGGTCATGCTGGGGTGTAGTGTTTTAGGGTTTAGGGTAGTGTTGTAGTGTTTGCGTAGTGTAGGGTCATGCTGGGGGTAGTGTTTTAGGGTTTTGGGTAGTGTTGTAGTGTTTGCGTAGTGTAGGGTCATGCTGGGGGTAGTGTTTTAGGGTTTTGGGTAGTGTTGTAGTGTTTGCGTAGTGTAGGGTCATGCTGGGGTGTAGTGTTTTAGGGTTTTGGGTAGTGTTGTAGTGTTTGCGTAGTGTAGGGTCATGCTGGGGTGTAGTGTTTTAGGGTTTTGGGTAGTGTTGTAGTGTTTGCGTAGTGTAGGGTCATGCTGGGGGTAGTGTTTTAGGGTTTTGGGTAGTGTTGTAGTGTTTGCGTAGTGTAGGGTCATGCTGGGGTGTAGTATTTTAGGGTTTAGGGTAGTGTTGTAGTGTTTGCGTAGTGTAGGGTCATGCTGGGGGTAGTGTTTTAGGGTTTTGGGTAGTGTTGTAGTGTTTGCGTAGTGTAGGGTCATGCTGGGGGTAGTGTTTTAGGGTTTTGGGTAGTGTTGTAGTGTTTGCGTAGTGTAGGGTTATGCTGGGGTGTAGTGTTTTAGTGTTTTGGGTAGTGTTGTAGTGTTTGCGCAGTGTAGGGTCATGCTGGGGAGTAGTGTTTTAGGGTTTTGGGTAGTGTTGTAGTGTTTGCGTAGTGTAGGGTCATGCTGGGGGTAGTGTTTTAGGGTTTTGGGTAGTGTTGTAGTGTTTGCGTAGTGTAGGGTCATGCTGGGGGTAGTGTTTTAGGGTTTTGGGTAGTGTTGTAGTGTTTGCGTAGTATAGGGTCATGCTGGGGGGTAGTGTTTTAGGGTTTTGGGTAGTGTTGTAGTGTTTGCGTAGTGTAGGGTCATGCTGGGGGTAGTGTTTTAGGGTTTTGGGTAGTGTTGTAGTGTTTGCGTAGTGTAGGGTCATGCTGGGGGTAGTGTTTTAGGGTTTAGGGTAGTGTTGTAGTGTTTGCGTAGTGTAGGGTCATGCTGGGGGTAGTGTTTTAGGGTTTAGGGTAGTGTTGTTGTGTTTTCGTAGTGTAGAGTCATGCTAGGGGTAGTGTTTCAGGGTTTAGGGTAGTGTTGTAGTGTTTGCGTTGTGTAGGGTCATGCTGGGGTGTAGTGTTTTAGGGTTTTGGGTAGTGTTGTAGTGTTTGCGTAGTGTAGGGTCATGCTGGGGGTAGTGTTTTAGGGTTTAGGGTGGTGTTGTAGTGTTTGCGTAGTGTAGGGTCATGCTGGGGTGTAGTGTTTTAGGGTTTTGGGTAGTGTTGTAGTGTTTGCGTAGTGTAGGGTCATGCTGGGGGTAGTGTTTTAGGGTTTAGGGTAGTGTTGTAGTGTTTGCGTAGTGTAGGGTCATGCTGGGGGTAGTGTTTTAGGGTTTAGGGTTGTGTTGTAGTGTTTGCGTAGTGTAGGGTCATGCTGGGGGTAGTGTTTTAGGGTTTAGGGTTGTGTTGTAGTGTTTGTGTAGTGTAGGGTCATGCTGGGGGTAGTGTTTTAGCGTTTAGGGTAGTGTTGTAGTGTTTGCGTAGTGTAGGGTCATGCTGGGGTGTAGTGTTTTAGGGTTTTGGCTAGTGTTATAGTGTTTGCGTAGTGTAGGGTCATGCTGGGGGTAGTGTTTTAGGGTTTAGGGTAGTGATGTAGTGTTTGTGTAGTGTAGGGTCATGCTGGGGGTAGTGTTTTAGGGTTTAGGGTAGTGTTGTACTGTTTGTGTAGTGTAGGGTCATGCTGGGGGTAGTGTTTTAGGGTTTAGGGTAGTTTAGTTGTTTAGTGTATGCTAAAGGCATATTCGTTCTAAAAGTTTTCGTTATTTTAATTTGCGGCCTAATAGTATATGCGGGATTTTTTTTGCGGACTGATGGTATGCGGGATTTCGTCATATATTCGCTAATCTTACTTTCTATGCAAAATGAACCCCCTCATTTTGTTCCTTTTTAAATTAAATGTTTTAAGAGTTACCACTTTATTCCAATCAAGATGGCTTCAGGTGTGCCATACCTTTGTAATAAGTAGGACTGTTAGCACTCTAGTTGTTCTTTAGAACACTCTGGGACATTCTGTCATTGGGCTATATTTGGGCTACATTTGTTTTTTTTTGTCTCTGGTGGCCATTCTTGGGCTACATTGGGCTACATTGGGCTACATTGGGCTACATTTGGGCTCCAACATATATATAGCCCAATGTAGCCCAATATATATTTTTCCAAGTTAATTTTCGTAAAAACCACTGGAACCTATGTCTTGAGACATAGCAAAGGCACATCGGGCTACCAGTCCCTACAATTTTGCCAAGTTTGGTGTAAATCCATTCAGCCGTTCAGGCTAAAAGTGAGGCCAACCGCCCTATGGAAAATTACATGGGAAAAACACGTTTTGGGACCCCCCTTTTTTCTCGGCCCCCGCTTGACGAAACCCCCCCAAATTTTCAGGGGCTGCTCAGAAACAAAGTGTTCCATTTTCCTGATAATTTCAGCCAATTCTGTCCTCAAACGCCAAAGTTATTCGACATAGAATTTTCAAAAATCCCATAGGAAAAAAATCCTAACTATATATACCTACTGGCTATTGCCAGTAGGTAATAAATATATATATATATATATATATATATATATATATATATACATAAGAAGCTACACACACAAAAAACCATCAGAGGGTCTCACCTCAAGTATCTTGATCTTGGTTCAATTAATAAGTATACAATAGTCAATAGATTCCAAAAAAAAGTTAGTCCAAGTAGGTGGAAGCCTGGTTTCTAAATTCAGGAATTATCAAGGTTCTAATTAAAAGGCAGACCAAAAAGATGCAAACAGATATCAATACCGAGATTCCAACTTCATTTGAATGAAACAACAGCTAGGTGTCCAGACCATAACACGGTCCCTACTAGAAGTGCTGTGAAAATCACAAAAATGCATGCATCTTACCGCAAATCGCTAGTAAATTACAAAGTCCCACAGGCTTTCAAGCAGATACAAATAGTCCAAAGGACTTTGGCCCAGGTCCTTTCACCGGAAGAATATAAGACATCAGTGCATGCAGTTAATTTCTTGCATAGATGGAGGCTAAGTCAGAAAGCACTAGTCACACTGAATAAAACACGGTCCAAGGGCCAAGGTAGCGGCCAATAACGCGGGTGGGGAAAATGAATCAGAAAGTCTCCCATCGCTCCCATGGTAAGAAGGCGTCAACATACGGCATATCTACCATTTACCAATCGTGATGGGGCAAAGCAAAAACGTCATCTTACCTCAATATTCACCGGGAGGTTAAGTCACAAAGCACTAGTCACACTGAATATTACAAGGTCCAAGGGCCAAGGTAGCGGCCAACAGTCCTGGTGGGAAGAATGAATAACTATCAAAAAGTCTCTCATCACTCCCATAGTAAAAGGTGTCAACATACAACATATCTACCACTTGGGATCTATCAATATATAAAACAAAGAGCCCATAACTTATGGCCAGGAAACCAACCTTATTCAAAGGCTGGGAGCATAATTTACGGGTAAGAGGCAGAGGCATTATGTATATACAAATCGCCCTTTACAGGCAGCCCAACCTCGCTCCGATGTAAGTGTGCCTGCATGACAATAAAAGGCGGGGGGAGTTACACCCACATAGCTTGTATCCCCATTGGATAAGAGAACCAACCAACCCCACCAACAAATATTTAATATAGTGGTTGCATCCAAAATAAAGGGGAGTGGAATCAAACACGTTGTTTACACAACACAACAAACACGGTATGCTAGTATCAATACCCTGCGTTGTAATACCCGAGACAGTCGAGCATAAGTAGCGCACAGGAAAACCTCAGATCCCATCCGCGTTACCTGGTCAATATTGACGCTCTCCGTGGGGGTCCCGCATCTGGACTTTCAAACAGGTGCGCCGTATTACCCCAGCTTTAAATATGGCTTTCCGAACTGTGTGTCCACCCCACGTAAGGCGTCATCAATCACATGTGTGTTCCATGTTTCAAAGGGCGCACGGTCGCCATATTGTAGTTGTGACTCTCAAGCGATAGTTAAGGACAGAGTAAATTAATTACTCGTATAAAAGGGGATCGTTTCAATAGAGAAATGTTTACAGAAGCATGTTTTAAGTATTACAATGCAAGCTATGAAACCCGACGTACTTTCTTTATCATGAGCCACATCGTATATACCATAGACGACATCCCATAGCACCATCTTGGAAGTACTTTCATATAGTGAAGCAGTCTTGGAATTACTTTCATATGGTGAGGCAGAATATCATTCCCGTATTCATTAGGCCATGAAATGACATTGCAAATATGATACGCCTAAGAAAGAAGGCTTGTTTATTTAAAAGGCAGTTTAGATTTCTGTATTTAAGTCTTCAAAAATGTTTTTACATAAATAAACACAATATGTCCTAGCTAGACGTCGCATGTATGGCAATACATGGTCACCCGATATATATAAGTGTTGGAGAAATGGACCACTGTGCAGAAACGGTGCTCCATAGTCTGACGCACTGTCATCAATACATAAACACTAAATGGTCCCAGACACCGCACCGACATCAAGAGGGGAACAAAGCGATCTCATAAAAGCAAGTTTATATCTAATCCACATACAATGTCCAAAGAATAAATATAAACGATTTCTAAGCCATGATACTCAATAGCATGAATACACAAGATCACAAACGCAGAATGTGCAAAATATAGTTGTTCTGAATATAATCCTAAAGTACAAAAAGTAATATGTTAACAATAAGATTAGACAGTAGATAGACCGAGGAGAGACTATAGTTTGGTCTTAGGAAAGGGAAAAGGAAGGAGGGGGGGTTTCACAAATAAATCCTTAATTCCATATACACAAAAACAGAGGCCTTCTCATCAGTTAGGAATGACCCCAAAGAATTTGAATCAGATTCCCAAGACCAAATGGTAATACAATATGTTTCACAAAAGGAGGAGATCTATCATCACTCCAACTTCCTCAACTCCAAACCATTCCCACATTAATGTTTCCATCATCTCTATAAAAAATAGTGCATCTCTCTATCGGTATTATGCCCTAGGCGAGTTGCCCTCAGTCGACAAATCCATCTCGACTCCATCTGTCTTAATAGCAGTTCCCTGTTACCTCCTCTAGTTTGTACTGGTACATGATCTATTGCGTGGAACCAGAAAGTCAGGTCCTCCGGATGTTCACTAAAATAGTGATTTGTAATTGGAAACCTGTCATCCTTTATTTTAATGACCCATCGGTGTTCCTGTATTCTCAGCTTGACGCAGCGAATAGTGCTGCCAACATAAATAGTACCACATCTGCAGCTGAGAATATAGACCACATGTGTGGTGTTACAGTTCAAGAAATGGCCTATAGTAAATCTTTTTGGTGTATTATAACAGAAATCCAATAGTCGTATTTCTACCCAAAGGGCATACATTGCATATCCCACAAGTACAGATACCTTTCGGTTTTGCTGGAAGCCAAGTGTGTGTCGTTCTTGGTGTTGTCAAATTGCTACGACAGAGGGAGTCTCTAAAAGCCACACCCTTCCTGTATGTAATGTTTGGTCTATTCTCAATAGTGTCCTTGAGTCCCGGAAGTTCCGTGAGTAAATGTCAATGCTTGCAAAAGCCGATAAAAATGGCACTACTTTGTACTGTGTTGTAAATCTTGCTTTTAGTTTGGGTCCGTCAGTGATGGGTTTGTCCTTTAATGTATCATTCCTATTCAGATTGCAAGCCCTTAATTCAGCTCTGGCTAGAACTTTCTGTGTATATCCCCTTTTGGCGAACCTATTTTTCGAGTCCCTGATGTGAGTTTTAAATGTTTCCTCCTCACAAAATTTTCCTCAAATTCTTGTCATCTCGCCAAAGGGGGTACTGTTTTTCACAGCACTGGGGTTCGCACTGGTCGTGTGCAGTACAGAATTACAAGAGGTCTTCTTCCTATGTATCTGACCCTGTTTAATGTAAAACTGTATGTCAAGGAAATTGATACATTCCTTGTTGTACGTCATTGTAAATTTGACATTATAGGTATTCTCATTCAAAAAGGTCAGGTATTGGTGTATCTGTTCCACTGACCCGGATCACAGACAAATAACGTCATCAATGTACCTCCCCCAGTAGACAATGTAATTGGTCCAGGGGGAGGCACCTCTGCCCCAAGCATGCTCCCTCTCAAACCACCCCATAAAGAGGCAGGCGTAAGAGAGAGCAACCTTGGAGCCCATCACGTTTCCATGTACCTGCTGGAATCAGCGGTTGTCAAAGAGGAAGAAGTTATTGGTTAAAATAATGTCAATCATAGAGACAATCAATTCATTGTAATCAAACAGTTCCGCATCCTCTCTATCCAGAAACAATTGTACCGCTTTGATCCCAAATTCCTTGTCTATGCACGCGTAGATACTCTCTTCATCGAGTGTAACAAACATGAGGTCCTCAGACCATTCAAAGTCCTTAAACTTCATAAGGATATCTTTGCTGTCATTAACATAAGATGGTAAGTTAGGGGACATGTGTCTGAAGTCTCGGATCCACATATTGGGACAATTTTTCTGTGTGTGATCCCACCCCAGAAATAATGGGTCTACCTGGGGGAAACTGCCCGCCCTTGTGTATCTTTGGTAAAACATAAATACATGGGAAGGTCGGACGGTGTCAAAAGCCGCGGAGAGGTCTAGTAGGATGAGTGCTGCGGTGTGTCCCTGGTCAAGTAGCATGAGGATGTCGTCAGTGGCTGCGAGGAGGGCAGTCTCGGTGCTGTGGTGGCTGCGAAATTTACGACTCTTTCGGCGACTTTGGAAGCAAAAGGGAGCAGGGAAATGGGCCGGTAATTCTTCAGGAGCATGGGGTCAGCAGAGGGCTTTTTGAGGAGGGGCTTGGCTTCTGCCTTCTTCCAGTCGTCAGGAACTATGCAGGCTTGGAGGAAGGCGTTGATGGTCCCTCCTAATTTGGGGGCGATGCAGGTGGCGGCCTTCTGGTAGATGTGGGGTGGGCAGGGGTCTGTTGGTGCTCCAGATCTGGTTTTCATCATGGTCGTGGGGATGTGGTCTACTGTTGCGGGGGTCCAGGTGGTGCTGGTCGGCTGGTGATCATCATCGGAGGGGGATGGGGAGGTGAACGGTGTCTGGTTGCTGAAGTGGTCATAGAGGGTCTTGATCTTCTGATGGAAGTAGGTGCTGAACTTGTTGCAAAGTTCCTTGGTTGGTGTGAAGTTGGTGGCCTCGCTAGGGGGTTTGATGAATTGCTGTATCATATTGAAGAGCTCTTTGGCTTTCGTTGCATTGGTGTTGAGTTTGTTCTTCATGAAGGTCGGTTTGGTGTCCCTAATGAGCTGGTGGTATTCCTTTAGGGCACTCCTATGCTTGTTTCAATCTTCCATGGTTTTCCTGTTACGCCATATTTTCTTGACACGTCAGTGGATGTTCCTGGCGACTTGGATTTCGGTGGTAAACGAGGTGGCCCTCAGGGGGCGTTGTTTGGTAAGGTCGTGGTGGGGGGGTCTGTGAGGAGGGTGGAGTTGAGGTGCTCTTTTCTGATTTTGCTCCAGTTCCTTTGTGGTGGGCGTGGTGCTGGTTTGCGTGGTGATGCTGAAGGTGAAGTGTACACAGTTGTGGTCGGTCCAGGGGGGCTGGGAGGTGTGGCTGAAATGGACGTCTAACCCTCCTACCAAGATGAAGTCAAGGGTGAGCCCTGCTCTGTGCGTGGCAGTGTTAATGAGTTGTTTCAGTCCGAGGTTGGTGAGGTTGTCGGGCGGACAGTGGATCTGGTGTTGTTGCAGTTGTCAAAGTGGAAACTAAGGTCTCCGAGTAGGATGTAGTGCATGAAAGTGATGGTGTGGGGTTCGACGAAGTCAGTGATGTCCGTTGTGGCAGGGCCATGGGGGCCCAGGGGTCTGTAGGCTAGGGTGCGGCAGAGCGTGGTCCTGGGGGATGTCTGGATCTGGAAGTGGAGGTGTTCTGTGTTGGAGTGGGGGTCAATTGTGCTTGATGTGGAGAGTTGGAGTGCGGAGCGGGCGGTCCTTCCTCTGGGTCTTGTGCCCGTCGGCGATGGCGGTGGCAATGTCAGGACCGGAGGTGGTGTTGGTCCAGTTTTCCCTGAAGAATGTGGCATTAGGCGCAAGGGAGTCAATCAGGTCCCAAAACTCTACAGTGTGCCTGTGGAGGGAGTGCACTTTGAGGAGAAGGCACGTCAGGTCTTTGGTGTCACAGGCATTCCGTGGGCCTGTGGTGAGCGCGGGGGCACTGTAGATGGTGAAGAAGCGATGGCAGTGTCTGCAGGCGAATGGTCCATCGGTAAAAGGTTGATTCTCCCTACTAGCAGAAGTATAGTCTGTGTGTTATGGGTCCCAGTGTAAGGAAGGAAATTGACCTCCTGGCTGCTGTGTGAATTATGAAATATAACTGTTTTGTGGTTCTAACAAATCTATATAGGATCTGTGTGTTTAGACAACATAAACTAAGGTATTGGTGTCCAGCCTGATTCCAGGCACCCCCAAAGTATATATTAGTCAGTAGAGCAGCTAGCTCACAGTGCCACTATGATCCCCTCTTACCAAGGAGTGAATAGTTTCTGGTAACTATTGAACATGACAACCCTGACCCCTCAGGAATCATGGAAATAGTACAGTAGATTTTGTTCAGTCACTCGTGCTTACTATGTCGCATGGAGATACACAGAATAAACGGTGGGGATGTTTTCTTGAACCAGCGTCATTCTAGTATAAAATACGTCTGCTGCAACAGCCATTAGACATAAACAGATATGTACTGTTATAAGCACCAGTAGAGTAAAGAAAAGGTAGAATTCCACCATAGTGCTAAAACAATTAATATATGCAGGCATATTGAAAAATAAGACTAACAATGCGTAGTCTGAAGATGCAAACCCTAACTTGATGTACCTAAATGTACCTGGCATGTATGTAGGAATATAGCCAAGGATCCCTTTACGATAGAGCCAATGGGAGAATGAAGGACCCCGTCTTGGTCTTCAGATGGATACCTCACAAGGGATGTCAGGCCACTGCGTGCTGGAGTGTCGGCATGCTTGGGCCTCAACATCTCGCGTCAGCATGTCATCGTGGAAGTCTTTCTCCTCTGATTTGCCCAGCAAAGATGTAGTGATTATATACCCGAAAAGTACCCTCAAGGGTTCTACCTAGAAGTGTACCATGGGCATGTCGGGTAAGGATGATGATTAAGGTGACCCTTAGACAGAGTTATTATGCAGAATATGGTAATCCTGCTGTGATATTGAGAATCCTCATGTGTAATACATGAGGCTAGTTTTCAGAGAAAACCACTCAACAGTCATGTAGCACCTAACTAGGTAAAAGGTCAACAACAGAGCCTTTACGTAGAACAATGGTAGGAGGAATGTAGGTAAAAGGTTGTGTAACTACCTAGCCCTATATTTGGGTACATTGGGGTTCATAACACACCAGTGATTAGTGTGCACTGGTCCGATCAGGCCTCTGGGCCCTAGTGCCAGTACACCTTCTGCACCAATGGAAATTATGTCCTTGTCTACTAGGGCTCTGTTGTTCGCTGAATAGGTGTTAGCAGAGAAGCCCAGAGTAACAAGTGCTGACAAAACTAATGGGTCTGGCTTTTAATTTGCATATTGAGGCCATCCTGATGGTAAAAGGAACCGCCCGCCATATGTGCGGGGGTCCCATAGGTGAGATTAGGATGCGCCCGCCACACTGGCGGGTGCATCCTGCATTTTTAACATTGCGGCGGGCAGTGCTCTCAGCAGCACCCACCACAATGCCAATAATGCATGTTGTTCATATGCATGCACAACGTGGCAGGCACCGTGAGGTGCCTTCCATGTTGTGCATGCACATGCAGGGGGGTACCATAGGTAACCCCCATGTGCCCCACTCACCCTTCAACATCCTTGGGGCCCACATCGGGTCCCCAACCTCTAAAGCTTAATGCCTTTCCGTGGCGGCAACGCCGCCATGGAAAGGCTGCTCCCCGCCTGCATCCTGATATGGATGGAGGTGTCTTCCAGACAGCGCCGCCATATTAATCCCTTTTCCGCCTAGTCGATCGGGCAGAAAAGTGGCGGACGGTCTTCCTGTCCACCACGGTACCCCCTCCATACTAATATGGTGGGGGAAATGAGTGGTGCACGGGCTAGGATGTAGGGCGGATCGCCACTGCCATGTGGGCGGTGGCGATCAGCCCTACATCCTAATGGGTACCCAAGACTTGTGTAAAAAGCATTAATATAAAAGGAGACACATTAAATGGAGTGATGCATAATGGCATTGTTGTAATAAAACCACATTATTTTTTTATTTCTAGATATGTTTTTAGTGTTTTTAAACAACACACAGAACATTTAGTAAATACACAAATAAATTGATTAAGAATTAACATAAATGCATTAATAGATTAAGCTAATGCTCCTTGTAACTATATATTAAAATATATTCAAATATTAAATGCTGAAAATTATTTATTTATAAGTCTGTTCAAAACACATTTGTACGTTCTAAAGGGGAAAAATAATGTTGTCATGTTGAAAAGCTGTTTTAAACACTCAGTGATATACTGAACAGGTAATGTTAGTAGGCTTGTGCATAGATTTGTTTACCTCTCTGGTGTTTGTCTGTCCTATTCTGCTATGTATTTTTGCAGAGTACAGTTGCAATAATTCTGTCACTCTTGCAACATTTTTACCACCTGCTTATACATTTTGATGGTCAATCACGTCTTTTTTGATGTGAACAGACAATCAAAAAACAAACTTTGGACCACAAATGTTGTGAATTACAGATTTTACATGAGAACAAAATGCATGCCGAATACACGTAATACTTATAGTTCTCACTTGAATTACAGGTACGTGAACAAAGAAAACTAAGCAGATAAAAGTACGCAATATACAGCTCTACATGCTACTAGTAGTAGCTAGTTATTATTTCCCACTCACAGGAAAACCTCTACAATTGCTCTGCATGTTAGAACCATTTTGTGAGTTATATTCAGAGCATATTGCTTTCAGCTGTACACAACAGCATCTATTATTTGTGTAAGCAAAGATTGAACTGCTACAGCCATGAACTGTACTGAGGTTTGATGACAACTTTTTAACTATACAAAAACAAGCAAAATAATTAGCACTATGATGGTGAGAGTAAAGGGATTCAGAGACAGCAGGTTGCAGTGGAGTGGAGGGTGCATAGTGCAGATAACCTTAATACAATTTCATGTCTGCAGTTGTGGTGTGTAAGTGTTTTCTTTCCCTGAGATTTTGTGAACTTCCATATGTATTTATAGAGCCCATAGGGAGATTCTACTTCTATAGATGATTTAACAAATTTAGCACACTCTTTGAGGAGTTCCAGTCAAACCATCTTAGTAATAGGAGGTTTGATGAGCTAGACTAACAAGGAGGAAGATTCAGGTGTTACATATGTTTGATTCAACTTGAGGTGAGCTAAAACAGTGGTGAGTGCACACCACTCTTAAAAGCACACACTCTCTACTAGTTCATAACTTCATACAACCTACATCCCAAATATATTGGGGAAAGCTCCAACTTAGCCCCATAATATACTTGTATTATGTATGTTAAAATGAGAACGAAGGGGTTGGCCAGGTACCAAAAGACATATAGAAGTTATATAGGTGAATCAGAGTAAAGTCAACAGCTTGAGCCCCTTCTTGTGGATCTCATAAAGGCCTTCCTCCTGCCAGACCTTGATGAATTTATAAATACCTCTCTCAAAGATGGTTTTGATCATCCTCTAGGAATTAAAGAAAATGAATTTACAGATATGAGGAACTACAAAAAGGGAAAAATCTAAGCCTTAAAAAGACCATAAACTTTCTGTCAAAGACGAACAGATATGGAATAGAGTCAGCGGAAAAACAGTATTAGAGTATCTGCATTGTTGGATGAGGTACATATATCAAAGAGGACTTTTATCTTCACAGAAGGTAACTCCACTTAACACAATAGATGAGAACTCTGACACTGTACTCAGTGGTTGCATATCAGAATATCAAGATCACAAATGCCAGCCTATAAATACATGGACTGCAGAGCATCAACTATAACTATAGATTCAAAGACTTTCAAATGCTCTTAACCATGAATATGAGAGAAGAACCTAAGTACAGAACACATAAATGTTCTCAAAACAGCTCTTTTTTTTTAAAACTTCCATCTCTTTGATGTCTCCGTGTTTATATTCCCTCACTGACTTCTGTCTGTTAATTAGTAGTCCAGTTCTGAGATTTTTCTAGCTACTTTTCTACTAAAATGTTTCATCACTGTAATATTTTGCATGTGCTTATTGTGATCTATGGTATCTGCAGGAGAGTCTTGAATCTTAGTCATAGCTGAGATACACATAAATGAATCCATGTAGTGAAAGGTTGCAGTATTGTTGGAATTTGCCTTTTAGAAGGCTGTTTTCTATAATTGAGACTGCTACATTGACATTGAGGTCATTGTTTAGCTGATTTCCCTGTTGCGAGCAACAATGGCCTTCTCTGGAGCTGAGGTGGCCACTGACATGGCAGTTTGGAGGAAGATAGGGTTTTCACATAGAGTTGGTCACTGTCCTCCTGGTAATTTATCATTAGTAGGCACTTCCGGTCACATTGTGGTTACCTAATAGCACATTTTTGCCATTCGCTATTAGGAAGTGGCCAACAGCTTTGGACAACAGTGTGTTTTACACAGTTTGAGATTCCAGATGGGTCAAAAATTGGCTTAACTCATTAATATTCATATGGTAGTTCTCTGTTTTCGACCCATTGGGAATCACTAAAAACACCTGGGATGGTGGCCTGCTGAGATGAGCAGACCACCATGTCTGTGATTGCTTTTAAATAACACAACAGTTTTTTGGGAACTGTAGCCTGTTTTTCTTAAAAGAAATTTGGATGTATTTAAAAAACAAAGTTTTCTTTTTATATTTTAGGAGTAGGTGATAATCCCTGGGGCAACTGCCTGCTCTTAAAAAACATTTTTGCAACCATTCACAAAGTGGAAGGGGTCTGTTGGGTACTCCTTCCAGTTTGCGAATGGGTTACCACCTACTTGAAATAGGCAGTAAAATGCATATGTTTTGCGTCACATTTCAGTCACAAAACTGTTGCTTGAACATGAAATACCTTGAAAAAATAAGAGACAAGAGGTGTTTGACAAATCAAGAACAGTTGGTTTCATTAAACAAGGTGGCCGGGAGGAAAGTCACAGGTGTAGGGTCTGAGGACTGTCTCAATTTATAATCAGTTTAATATGGGTCTTTATATAGTTCATTGAATGCAATAAATAGTTCTGGCGATCCTTTTTTGGTAAGGAATGTGAACCTCTGTCTTGAGAGTCATAAATTAATGTATTGAATAAAAAATCCAGGTGGGTCTTGACCTTGTGTGGACTCAAAGAGGCCAGTGGGTCATGTGTCTGGATGTCTGGCCTGGGCACATGATCACTTTGTGTATTGTGTGTGCTGTGTCCTGATTGTATAAGTGTTCCTAACTTCATGTGGCATCTAACTTTATGGTGTTTTGGGAACATGTGCACCCTGGCGGCCATATGGGCTTTATTGGGGCCAATCTCCCAGGATCATTGTGGTGTTACTGGACCTATTTGTGGGATTGATCTGGGATTTCCTGTTTGCGTATTTGTCTGACAGATACCTGTCATCTGACCTGGCAACTCTTCATCAGTGACATCCGGCCTGCATCTCAGGGCCTGCCTAACTATGCATTTCTGAATTGGGGTTATGGTGGAGTTCACAGCGGGCAAACTTGTTAATAAATCATGATTTCGTTTTTATACATGAATGTATCATTATCAATATTGACGTTGACTTTTTCAGTATTAATAAAACATTCACACATACCACTGGGAGTCGCTTCCTAATAACGAATCACTCAGTAATTGGTTACTGAATCGTAAAATAGGGTTTGGTACATAGAAAAAGGCTTTTGTCCGGTCACAAAAATCCTGATTCCGCAAATTGGGTGATTTGCAACCTAAATTAAATCTATGGACATCTGGCCCTTTGTCCCCAAGCCCTAAAAGTAAAAGTGCATTTTAAATATTATTTTCCACATTAGAAATTGTGTATATGCATAAAACTAACAACTGATACCTTATATGTGTTCAATAGATGACACATTAAAATGCATAAAAATACATTTATTGGCCCGATTCTCAAACTACATTTTCTAATACATGAATTAGTATTACGTAGTACTACTTACTTACTCAAAATGCAGTTCACAAACCGATGAGTGGAGCTCTCCTCCTGCACCTCTCCTATCTTTTCTGTGCAGAGATATCCTCCTTAATGGTGAAGATCACCGCACATGTAGGCATACATTTTTGTATTAAATGTGGGAGGGACCAGGCCGAATGGGAAAATACAATATAATATAATTAATATAATATAAATATTCAAAAATGGGTGGGGTTAAGGAAAAATTTTAGGGGGGCTTAGTTGGGTATGCCATTGGAAATCACACACCCATAAAAGAGTAAGACCATTTCAAGTTGAAAAATATTTTTCTAAAGTTACTATAGCCTAACTGTGTCAAAACAGGCCTAACTGTACGCCAGAACAGGATTGGTGTAAATCAATAACCATACATTAAAAAAATGGTATTGCTTCTTTTTTTATTTAATAAACCTCTTAAATTTAACAAAAGATTAAATAAATATTGTAACTTATACATTGATCATATTTGAAATAATGTTATATAAACGTGTAAACACATTTACTATACTATAAATAAAAATAGAATTTTTAATGATGGGCAGGTCTTTAAAAGTTAATATTTATCAAATAAATAAATGCAATTTGTTTTATTATTTAGTACATGCTAATTTGGAAGCGTTGACGTTTAGAGTAATTATCTTGCATTTTTTACATTAATATTTCACAACATATTTTGATAATTTTTTAAATTATGTAATCTTTAGTAAACTTCTTCTATGAATGTCTCGACCGCGGTGCAGAGGTCTGCTCCAACAGCTGTAATGTTACTTATAGTAACTTTACCCTCATAAATTCATTCATAGGAGAATACCCCCTCTCATTGGAGGGAGTGGAGATATGTAGCCTAAGCAAAGGTGTAAATCTCTATTTGGAAATAAAGAATAGCAATAATGTGGAGTCACACTAAGGTACTTCTGCAGGTGAGTAAATATACACATGTAAATTTATCTTAGTGAACCAGGTCACTTATTTTTTTACTCCCTTGCTCAACAGATTTTAAAGAACCTTTTGATCATAGTAAATTTAAAAGCAAAATCATTTGTCAGGAAACAAGCTAGCTAAATTCTGCCGAAGAAAAAAATTATCATATGAAAGTCATATACCACCCTCCGTACTCACTGCTGATAATATGCACCAAATGACTAATAAACTGCATAGCAATGCATTATAGTACATGAGAAATTTGCGTAAAATGAGAATGTTGTTGCCTCTTCTCCATTAGCTATGAAATGACCGTTTGCATTTGTATTTATTTATTTATGTATTTACTTACGTGCATGACGTTAATTTCTTTGGCTATCTCGAGATTATTGCTTTTAAGCTTCTTCACAGTGGGTGCATAATGATGCATTTTAGAGTCATATATATTAAATTCTATATTGATTTGGAATATGCGGCTAAAATAGTGCCATACATCAAAGAGATTTTAAAAAGCGTTTTGCTCCAAAATGAATGCACTCTGGCACGCAAGCTAGCATATTTTAGGGAAATGTGTCGTGTTCTTATTATTGATTCAATTCGCCCGAGCAGGTAAAGCTATCTGAAAGTAAAATTGTCTCCCCAGGTGTCACTCCGTGTATATACTTTGATATTGTTGTTGGTCTCCATCCAATCCACGTGCAGCGCTTTTTCTACTTTTACTGAGAAAATCACATTAATATTCGTTATCCCGCTGCTCAGAACGTCCTAAGGACAACCATCCTGTAAAATAACCTCATAAATCAAGTTTAAGCGTGCTGCAGGGTAATAGGGGCAGTTAAACTGTCATGCTTTGGTAGTGGTTTAGTGGCGAATGACCTATTTTCATATTAATGTGAGAAAACCTACACGATAAAACACATAAGTTTGTGACAGTTTCTTAGTTCAGGAGGCAGCCCAGAACCGTATATTCAGTATAAAGAACAAAAACACGTTTTGACCTAGCAAATATCCCCTTGTGTTATTATTATTATTATTATTATTATCAATATTTAATACATCGGATTTACTTAACTGTACAGATTTTCTTCTTCCCGTGGACTGTGCAATTCATCATGGTTGTAACAGAAATAGGTGTAACTATGTGTTATGACCTAAGGGCACCATAATGGATGTTAGGAAAATGGTATTTAGATCTTTATATCTGACCTTTTCCCGTCTCATGTCCCTGTTGAGCACTACTGTTTAACCAAGGTCTTAAGTTTTAATGCCTTGCCATATACTTTGGTAGTCAAGGCTTCGCCTTTAATTTCCGTGGCTAATAACTTAAATTAACCTCATGGTGCCACGGGGCTAAGCACAATATACAATCCAATAAATCAAAAAGTCTAAACATACAACCCGAAAAGTATCATACTGCATACAAATATATTGTTAGAGCTGTATAATTTCAGAATACTGTGTACAAATAAATGAGTTCCAGTTTTATATTAAAGCAAAATATAAACGGAAAGGAATGTCAGATGTCTATTAGTTTTATTTAAAAAGAATTTTATTTAAAAAGCATCTCCTCACTAACGTTTTTTTTTCATACCGAGAAAAAGATGCCCTAACCTTGCAGTTCACATTTCATAAGTCTATGCTTTGTATGATGTCTAGGCCTTATTGGTTAAGGCTTACACAGAGAAACCTAAGGCCTAGTAAGAGTACACCAATGGAGGCTGAAACAGGAGTATTGTTTTGGGACTCCTGAGTGGTAGAGCTGATTGTTATAATAGCTTGAAGGGGTCATTTCCAATGAAGTTTGGAATCTAAAATGTGTTTGCCAGCAAGGCTTGGAAGGCCACATACTCAATCTGAAATTTCCAGGGGTGGGAGAACTTGCACCATTGGAGCCCAGTTTTTCAAATACACTGTCATTGCTGGCACATTCTACAGCCCAAGGAACTAGCAGGCAGAAAAGGGGCTTTAGGGAGGAGAGAGAAAGAGAGGAGTAGTCAAAGAGGGATAATCAGATACAGCCACACCTCGGAACTCACCTGTTTGGACCACTCCATCATACGCTTCACCCTCGCTGGACCTCTCCACACCTCCCCCAACCGCTGAGTAACCTTGGTCCAGCTGCGTTAGACGCAGCTGGACCAAGGTCACTCAGCAACTATGGACCAACGGACTCAGCACCACACAGACCAAGATCACCACCAACCTGGACCAGAGAGTAGAGAACTTCAACACCTGGATCACCAGCGTTGCCAACTGAGTTGGCCCAGCTACCACAGTAAGCTCGATCCCCACCTCACAGGAATTCTGCAGTGGAGCAATTCCACATCTAGATAGTAACCAATTTTCAAAACTTTGGTCCCCAGCCCTCCGAACTTTTCAGCAACCCATCGACCACAACCACTGACTACCTGCTCACCACATGGGAACAACTCAGCATACCAAACACAATCACTCTTCTGAATTCCATCCACACAAGAGCAACCACTGACCCATGCCCCCGTTGGCTTTTCAACCTCAGAAGACACAAGATCAACCACCAGTGCACCACCATCTTCAATGCCTCCATATCCACACCCACCTTTCCAGAAGAATGGAAACACATGGAGTGTGTTTCCTCAAGAAACCATCGGCAGACCCCAACACGCGCCAGAAGTACCATCCAATCTCCCTGCTCCAATTCTCTACCAAAGTCCTGGAGAAGGAAATAAATCTCCGAATCACCAAACACCTAGAGAGAAACAACCTGCTGGACCCATCTCAATCAGGGTTCCAAACCAAACCATAACATCAAGGCAGCCCTGATAGCCGCAACAGATGACTTCTGCACCCTACTCGACAGAGGAGAATAAGCCACCCTTATCCTCCTGGACCTCTCCACAGCCTTCAACACTGTCTCTCACCACAACTCATCGATCCACTATGCCAGATTGGAATTACAGATGATGCACTCAGATGGATGGCATCCTTCCTCACGGGATGCACCCAGAGAGTCTGCCTCCACCCTTCTCTTTGCAACCCAAGCACACCATTTGCAGCATACCTCAGGGCTCAACCCTCAGTCCAACAATCTTCATCATCTACATGACACCAGTCACAGACATTGTTAGTTTGCACAACATCAACATTATCTCATACGCTGACGATACACAGATTGTCCTCTCCCTCTCAGCAGATCCCACCACAACAAAGACCAACCTTCACAACTGTGTGAAGAAAATCTTGGCATGGATGAAAGACAAGTGCCTGAAGCTCAACACTAACAATTCTTAAATTCTGATCATCAACAAACACAACGCTCTCTGGAATGACTCCTCATGGCTGGCAGAGCTCGGACCCACCCCCACACTGAATAGAGCACGCCTGCTAATGCATCATCATCCTGGACAGCAAACTTTCCATGAAACATCAGGTCAACACCATTCCCTCAGCCTGCTTCCACAAGACCTGCATGCTCCACAAAGTCTTCAGGTGTCTCCCTATCAACACCAGGAAAACAGTGACACAGGCCCCCATCACTAGCCGACTAGACTACGGCAACACACTCTATGCGGTTACCACCACCAAACTCAGGCAAAGACTCCAGATGATCCAGAGCACAGCACCCAGACTGATCCTCAACCTGCCCAAGAGGACATACATCACCCAGTACCCGAAGGACCCCCACTGGCTCCCTGTCCAGGAGGGATGCCATTTCAAGCTTCAGACCCACGCCCACAAAGCCCTGCTTGACCACGGACCAGCCTACATGAATCACGCCTGCATTTCACTGACCAACCAGGAATCTCCGCTCCACACACCCCGCCCTTGCATAGATACCACATGTCCATTGCGACTGCTCCCGAAGGTGCTCCTTCTCCTAACTTGCTGCCAAAACCAGGAATGCCCTCCCCCTTCACCTCTGCAGAACACTCTCACTGATCCCCTTCAGGTAGGGACTCAAATACCTGGCTCTTCGACTGATACCTGCACAGTGCCTGGATACTCTCCTGGCTGATAAGCCGTTCTATGGACTTGATTGATTGATTGTTTGATTGATTGATTGTTAAAGAGGAAATGGATGGAGAGAGAGAGAGAGGAGGAAGCAAATGGGCTCATTTGAAATTTTCACTAAGGCTGATAGTCTGGCAAGGATTTGTCATCTAAATTATATATTGCCACTTTACAGAATTTAATGTTAGTCAGTCAAATGAAAAGAGCCTGTATGCATCGGCCACTGGATATAGAAATTAAAGAAAAACCTCTGGTAATTATGTGGAGGCAATACAGCCTTAGGTAGCCCCAATATACTTCTGTTCCTTCAGTGCTAATGCCCTCTTGGCATTGGGTACAGAATATATACATTTTAATAGACAAAGTTAGAGCTTCTGGAAAGTGTTCTGACTCCAAGAAGGCCACGGATGTGGCCAGTAAAACCTTTACTTATCCCCTTTCTTTTTAGACTTTAAAAAAACCTTCAGGTTCATGTGCATTTGAGAGTTTCCTTTAGCGCACCCACAATTGAGGGCTGTGCATTCTTAGCTGGCTCCCGGCTCTCCCAGCGCTCCTCCCTCTGAATTAGCAGGACTGCTGCCTCATTTGCTTCTGCTTCCTTAACTTAACAAGAGCGCCTACTTAGCAATCCTAGTGTTGGAGCTAGGTGGGAGGTAGTTGAACCATGTAATTTGGCTGCCTTGTGTTTGAGGGTAACCCCTTCCTCACCTCACTGATCACCTCTGTCAGGCCTTGCAACACCCAGTTATGGTTGACAGCTCATTCCACCGGTAGAGTTTGATCAGCCAGTAATTCTTTCTTCAGTCATGAATAGGCCAGATAAGACACAAAAAAACACATTATAAATATTTCATAGACATGAAAAGTGATGCAGTAAACAAGTAATTCCAAATTGATATTAAAAAAACACCTCATAAATAGACAAAAACCAAATCACAGTTCACATACACATTAAGTTCATCGTAATATGAATCATAATAGGTCTAAAATAGATTAAGCACAATTAGCTGGTAAACACCAAGAAATCCCAAGTACAGCTATCCATTTAACTGCACACTGGATATAGCTATCAATTACCAGGTAAATATTAATAAAAGTAAGCGTATGTACATAAAGCATGGCTTGCCTGCAACATCTAAAATGAGCCTCCCTCAAAAATAGTAATAACAATGGTTTCCTCACATCTGTATAGTATTTGTATAATACCATACAGCACATGGCAGAATCTGAAGAGGGAACATCACATGGGCATGCTATCAAACTAGTAGCATGTAACCTGGTTCTGAAAATGTGACCGTAAAGTGCAATGTGCTTAGTCTCAATCTGGTGAGCAAGACCATATGATAATTATTAGAAACCCAAGTAAGATACAGTTCCATGCCTGGGTTACATTTTAGAAATCTATACTGTAATATAGTACACCTATAACTTTCAGTGCGATCCCTGTTGTACCTGCACCTTGCATAGAAGCAAGCTTTCAATGTTTGTTTGCACTAGCCAAAAAGAGCCTTTGTGTTAGTTTAGAGTTCTGGGTTATAACACTGTAGCTGACTCTTTTTATATAAGCCAGCCAAGGAATCTTCATTACCTTATCAAGATTCATGCAGTCCAGCAGCATTTTACGATTTAATCTAGTGTCAGGCTTGGACCGGATGGACAGCCAGAAAAGAAGCTGGTGGAATCCCAACCAGGCCAAGAGCTCTAATTGACAGACGTCTACTTATAGCAGCTACAGTACCTTTCAACTCTGTCTTCAATCCTATCAGTAGTCCTGTTAACTCATCTTCGCCCAAAATGATAGGTGTGTCTGAGGTAGCAGCTTGAACATATACTGTGAAGTGGTCAACCCATATGTCAGCTTCAATCACAGTTTCAATGCCAGTCTCTGTAGAGATGTTAAACTGCAGATGTAGGACCTGCCAGCCTTATGGTGGTCCTCCTCTGAATGTGTTGCCTCCACTTTTATTGCTGATATTTGTTTTGTTCAGATTCTGTGCACTTTACCACTGCCAACCAGTGCTAAAGTGTTTGTGCTCACTCCCCTAACTTTTAAACATCTTTTTAAACATCAGATCGACCTTTGGTCTCCGCTTCTTAAGCGTGTACTTGATGCTAGCTGTGAACTGGGCTTTATAGATACTTGGGCAGAATCAATAATCATCCCCATATTCAAGAAAGGGGACAGGGAGAATCCCTCCTGTTATCGTCCCATATCCTTCCTGGATTCTTTTATGAAAATTACAGGGAGGGTAGTTTTGAACTGTTTGCAACAATGGGCGGAAGAGACCAATATCCTGTCCCCTGTGCAATATGGGTTTAGGGAGGGACGGGGCACAACAGAACAGGTGTTACATTTTACATTACTCCTGGGAAAATACACACAAGCAAAGGATGGCAAACTCTACGCAGTGTTTGTTGATTTAAGCGCTGCGTTTGATTGTGTTATTCATGATCGTCTGTGGCAGATTCTGAGAGACATGAAGGTGGACGAAGTACTAATCTCCTTTATAAGACAATTATATGCTAGTGCTAGGGCCAAAGTGAGGTTTGGCACTAAGGGTGAATGCACTAAGCCCTTCCATGTCATGCGGGGTGTGAGGCAAGGATGCGTACTCGCCCCATTTCTTTTTAACCTGTATACCAACGACCTAGAAAAGGAACTAGTGGCTGAAGTACGTGACTCCCCGCAAGTTAAGAACCAACCCATTGTCTCCCTTTTGTATGCAGATGACGTCGTCATTATGTCACGGACTCAAATTGGTTTACAAGCGGCCCTGAACGCATACTTGAAGTTTATGGATAGCAGGGGCCTCAAACTTAATGTGTCCAAAACTTTTGTAATGACGTGTGGAAGACCCAGGAATAAAGAGTGTCGATTATTTGTTGGGAAGGAAAAAATCGCTTCTACTAAATCTTTCTCTTACCTGGGTATAGTACTTGAAGAAACCGGGTCCTGGGGGCCAGCTATCAGAAATAGGACGATGATGTTCAAGAGAGCCACTGCTGAACTTATGTCATTCTCCAAAAAGATGGGAAAAAGACCGCCAGAAATGTTGTTGAAAATTTATAATGCTAAATGCATTAGCACAGCTATTTATGGAGTGGGTATTTGGGGAATTGGCAATTGTAATACTATACAAAAGGTAGAGAATGCTTTTTTAAGATTTATCCTGGCTATCCCGGCAAGTTCCCCTGTTTTTAATTGTCATGCAGAGCTGGGCATTAGATATGTGAGTGATTTAATTAGCATGCAACCTCTTTTGCTTTGGCATCGAATCTGGACTACCCCTGATCTGTTGTTAAATAGAGACATTATTGCGGATTGTATGGGGTTGGACAAAGTCAGTAAGATTCCATGGCTGAAGTATATATTGAAATTCACAAGGGATTTAGGTAAACGGGAGTACTACCACCAGCCAGAATCACTGTTCAATATTACTAGAAAAGACCTGAAGCAGTTGTGTTGGTACCATGTTGAATCCCTGAGACTAGGTGTGGAAATTAACAAAAATCTTGTCATTCAGCATCAACTCACCCTAGCTACCTATACTATCCAGCCTTATTTGATTTGGTGCCTGGAAGGCTTTGACAGGTATCTTTTAACACGTTTCAGGTTCGATGTCTTTTTCCGTCTAACCTCATTCCCTAAAGTAAATGATTGGGGTAGAAATCTCTGTAAATGCCCGTGTGACAACTTGTCTACCCAATCCACTCTGCATGTTATCTGTTTTTGTAAATGTTATATGTCGGAGAGGTTTAGATGGATCAAACCACTTTTAAAAAAGTTCGGTACATGGAGGCAATGTCGCCCAGCCCTACTGTTTTTATTATCTCTAAATGATGCAACCTGTGTGACTGTCATGCTAGGTTTTCTAAAGAGTATTTTAAAGAAAAGGAAAAGCTTAACAATTTGTTAATATATGAATGTTTTTTAACCATGTTGCTGTGTAATGTATCTGTTGCTTTTATGATTTTATGTATTTAAAATCGAATAAAGCTGTTTCATTCATTCATTCCTTACTTGAATGCACAACTGTGAATTCAGTTGTATACAACACTACAATAGCGGCAAAATTCCTGAGAAAAATCAGGAAACACACATAAATTTCCCGGATGTGTGGGAAAGCGTAAAATGGTGTATGTCAAAACACTCTCATTGAAGAAAATACCTGAATAGTAGATTGAAATCTGGAACAACATAAAAAAAACACTGTGTCAATACGTATATGAATTGCACAGTCATAAATAATTCTAAATGGAGTAGTTAGAAAACTGAAGAAATGCAGAGTGAAAACTCACAAGCAGCGCAAGGAACTGCTGTCCAGTGTAACAAAATGTGAAGAGAAGATACTCGACTAAGGTCAATCTGGGGTTTTGGAAACTAGGGAGAACAGGAAAAACCACCATTGGTAAACGAATGACCACTGCTACTGATATACTGGTAAAAATGTTTGACATTGAAGTAGCAGTGGTAAAACTGAAAGACTCACCAGGTATCAAAAAGTGAAGCGCCTTAACTGCTAAACAGGGTTTGGAGACAGGTAGTAGATGTGGCAGACAACAGCATATGTTTGAATCGCGGAAGTCCCGCGTGAACCACGTGAGAAAAAGAGAAAAAACAACTAAAAAGGAGTAAATGGGGCGGCCATCTTAACTATTGGTTGAAGGAAATAGAGTTAACTGCAGAATAGTTTCACTGCAGGGATTAGAACACATAAAAACAATAAAGTAAAAACGAGTAAAAACGAGGTGGGCACAAGTACTGTAAAGACTGACAGTGTGCAATGCACTGATTATTGTGGAAACAATGCTCCATAAAGTAAGGATGTTGTAGAAAAAACAAAGTGCTAGGTCACGGGCTAAAATACAAATGGAAAGTAATGAAAAATCGAAAATGAAGGATATGCCAATGAAAAAATCAAAAATGGAGGATATGCCGATAAGCAACGACTGAATATACGATGTAGAACCTGAGTAATGAAGAATTGGCGTGCACTGAAACGGCACAAAAATATTATCGCAGGGTGCTGAGCTGGGTGCGTGGCAAAATACTTAGCACAATTAGCACCGAACCCATTATACATATGGAACAAAAAAAGTGCGTGGGCTACTAAAGCCATACGTTCGTACGTGACGTTGTGCTGGATAGAACATGCTTGAAAAGTTCAAGAAAGAAATAAAGAGTGATAATGGAAACAGTGTAAAGAGCTGTGACATTCCAAACTAGGATTCATATACAGAAACACCAGCTGTGTAACCTCCAAAGTTAAAACATGTAAGGCAAGCAATATATATTCATAAAGACATGTCATGTTTACATTTGTTCATGGCAAAATTGTCATCTGCATAAAGCCTGCATCTGTACAAGGACTAATTTGTATGTATGAAAACCCATATTTACTGGCATTGAAAAACAACAGCAACATCGACAACAATAACCACATGATGATGAAGGCAATTTGAAATAATCTATAGAAACTGGCTCCCAAAACAAATGTAGTTAGAGAGTGTATAGCGAGGTACAGAGGGCATGAATCTACTGTAGTAATAGACTGATTGGTGTGAGTCTAAGTGACATGGAGATGGAAGATGTAGGTTGTGTTAGGGTCCCTGTATGCAGTGTTGGTATTGGGATTTTATAAGAAACAACTGAGATCCAGTTTATCATTGAGGCTTCAAGGCATCATGGTGTGAAATTTCTTAATCCAAAAAACGTCTGTTCTGTGACAACATTCTACTGGGGTCAATTCCTTCTTTAATGGTTAACTTTTCCAAGACTGAGAAGAGAACTTGCGAAATGTTATGAATATGTTCTAGCCAATGAACAGCGAGGTTGGAATTGGTGTTCTTGATTCTAATCATGCTTTTGGGCTCTCCAATGCGTATCTTGATATTACTCTCAGTTTTGCCGATGTAAAGATGTCCACATGGACATTTGATGCAATATATAACGTTGGAGGTGTTGCAATCAGATAAATGTTTTAGAATTACTTTTTCACCAGTTCTAGGATGGGTAATTAAATAGTGTTGTATTATGGTGTTGCAGTGAATGCAATTTGTAAATTTTTTCATGCCTGTGTGTTTGATTTTTATGTGGAACGTGCATCACACAGATCTCTGCGTAGCAAACCAACAGTTTTTAGTTTTGTGTGGTGATGGCATGTGGCTTGGTTGGTCACTTCACATATTTCACGCATTTTGAGCAGTGTACATTTCTCTATCTTTCACACGTCAAACTACTTTTTCTACTTCTTGTTCATAGATCTTGGAGTTGTCTGGCTTTGACAGCTTTGTGCCATTTAAAGTAATATGAAACGCAGCAATATTCTGTTGTCTTATCATTTCATTTTTGTTCAATTTAGTGGCCCCCGAAGAGGGGACATTTGGTCCCGAAATGCATTGGGCTGCACATCCTTGACCTGCATTACTGCAACATGTTATTTTGGATTTGTAAAACATGGAAATTGGTAACATTGTTACAATCTGTATGATATATGATCATAGTAATCATTGTAATATGCGTTAATTATCGCATGTAAAAAACCTTTTTCAACAAAGATGTCATTTGTTTGAACTAATTATGGTATGAGTATTGATTGGTGAAAATTGCTGGTTTTCCGTTTGCTTATATATATATATATATATATATATATATATTCTATTGTGCACGCAGTGTTTCAAGCACATTTTGTGCTTGAGTTTTTTTTATGAATTTATCGGTGGGACAGACAGCCCACAGAACTCTGCATAGCACACCAACAGTGTTTAGATTTCTTGAAATTTTGATACAGTACGCTCAGATTGTCGTTCAAATTCTGGAGTGCACTATACACCCCCCTTGTTCGCTAATATAAACCCCTTGCCAACCCTTAAACTACCCTTTTATTGAATATAAGTCATCACTAAGATAGGCCCTAGGCAACCCATTGGGCAGGCTGCATTATAATTAAAAGGTTGGACATGTACCTTACTGATAGTTTAACTGGTAGTGAAAAACTAAATGTGTTTTGTACTACTGTGAGGCCTACCTATCCCATAAGATAACATAGGGTTACCTTATTGCAGTTAACAACTGCTAACTTTTGATGGGAACCATGTCACCAGTTCATGTTGGATATCCATGAAATTTTAATGAAAAATCCTCTTCACCGGTAAAGTCAGATTTTTTATTGCAATTTTAAAAAAGGCCACTTTTTGAAAGTTGGTATTTTCCTGACTTAAGAACTTTTGTTCCAGAACCTTATCTAGGGTCACGTGACTGGTTGCAACTGAAAGTTTGACTATGTGAATTATTCTCAGACAGCCACGCAATTGAGCTATTAGGTGTGTCTGAATGGTCCATCTGCTGGTCGCACAAAGTAGTTATTACCTCTACATTGTGACACATTGTGACTGCAGCCAGCTTGGAGCCAGGGCAGGGGAGTCAGAAAATTCCATGAACTTCAGACACTTTTTATAAGCTTCTCCAACCTTCCAGAGGATAGGGCGCCATGTATAAAAATCGGACCTTCAGACCAGTCAATCCTGGACCTGCCCAAGGAATCTCAGAGGACTACCTGCTGCTTTGAACTGATGTGCACTCTGAAGACCACTTTGCAGTACCTGGAAGGACTTCTGTACTTCCTGGAGTCTGTCTTGAACCATCAGAGGCCAGCCCTGCTGTTTAAGCAATATATCTTCACCTGCACCCAGGACTACCAGGGTAACTCAAAAGACTAGTTTGCTGGCCTCCTGTTCAGAGCTACAAGGACACAAAAGGTTTCCACTATCTTGGGTCTGCACTTGGATCTAGCCTGAGTGAGTCCTGACCCCCCAAGTAGTGCCTAGTCAGTCCTGAACCCTTTGTTGCGGTGCTAAAGCTGACCAGAAGGCCAACATTCTAAACTGAAGACTTTGACATTTTTTGGGCAAAATCTGCTCTGAGAAACAAGGAAAAGACAGAACCAACCTGTTTGTCGATCTGCTCAAAGTGCATCACCTGTCAACCTGACTTTGAGTATGCTGCTCCTATGTTCTTCTTTGCAGCATCAAATCCTGTTCATTGGTCCTTCTTCAAAGGGGTATTACTGCCTATGGAACTCTCTTCAGCTATTCCCTTCTGCCTTGTTCCACTGGAGATTTTTGACTTCCCCAAAACATACTGAGGCCTGAATTAGATGTTGGCAGATGGGTTATTCCATCACAACGGTGACGGATATTCCATCTGTCGCAATATAAATCTCACATATTTCGGAGGACGATATATATCCATCACCGTAGGGACGGAGTAACCCATCTGCCAACATCTAAATCAGGCTCTAAGTCTATCCATGGAAATCATTACTGAGGCTTCTACCCAATGCTCCCCAATTTCAATGCTCCCTCCTTGGACAACAACTGAAGCCTTTCTTGAAAATGTTTATAAGTCCAAAGGTAAGCACTGACTGACTGGGCCCAATCCACTTCTTGTATTCAACCCACACTCCTTCGCAGTCAGCAATTTTTTTTACTTTGTACTTATCTCGCCTGAAAATATATGTCAGGGGTTGCCGCTTTGATCTTTTAGGTGCTAGTTTTTCTGAAAAATGTAAACATTCATATCTCATTTTTGTTGTCAAATAATTTATTCGCTCTATTTTTCTAACCAGATGTGGGATTTTCCTTGTGTTGTGTTTACTTTATTTCTGTTTGTGTGCTGCATGAAAACTTTACACATTGCCTCTATTTTAAGCCTGGCTGCCTTTTGTGCTAAGCTACTCAGAGTTAAGCACAGGTCAGCTTTTGACTTGTTGTGGTCCACACTGCAAGAGATTGTGACTCTTGCTTGACAAGGGCTCAATCCCCAGTCAACCACCAACCCAATTTCTCACAAGTAGTTAACCCCATGCCAAAAAACCCATGTGTCTTTCAAGGTATTAGCAGCTATAAGGGACTCACAAGCATCATTTTTAATTTTGTACTTCCTATTTGCAATGGCCTTCTTACAGGCCAAACAATACTTACAAACTAAATCATCATTTTCTGGTACCATTTTAATATATTTTATCAATGTGTTTTTTGAAAAAACACCGATTAGGTTTTCTCTTACATGATGAAACAGAGACAGTCAGCAATTCCCTGATTTCTCGAAACCCCTGGCAACTGCCATCTACCTCTTTGGAGGGTTTCTCGAGTATAAATACTCTGTCTGTTGCTGAGACATGTGCCCTCACTTCGAAAGTGAAAACATGGGCCCAATCTGGCCCGTCCTCACCTGCCATGTTGGAGCGGGTATGGAGACCAGAGCACCCACGTTCTGTAAACTACTTAATTTCTACGTCACCACTGGGAAGGTACCATTTGGCTGGAGTCTAATTAGTTGGAGTCTCAGGGGGAAAAAAAGGTTACAGGCCGCCCCCCACTCAAATCATAATGCACAGCTACAGGCCTGTCACCACAACCTGCGAGTTGTTCTAGTGGAGACAGCAGCTGTTCACAATACCGATTTTGCCATATAAACTGAATTTGATCTTTGTTCTTGTTCTTGTCTCTGTGTGCAGAAGACCCGACGATAGCGGGTTCCCAGAATTAATACGTGATCTTGTTGGACACAAATATACTGGCATTTAAAGGGGTAGCAGGTATGCATGAAAGTCGCTAACCCCAGGTAATTATGTGTTTTGTTTTTAATACCACTACCATGGACTACAGTTGGTACTTTTAAACAATTGAGGTTTCTTTACCCCTGGGCTCATCTTACATCCATGTCATTTCTACTATCCTAGGTGTGTGTAAAAATTGGTAAATACAGTGGGCAACCCCCGTTTGCCCTGAAGAAGTTGCGGAAAGTATTGGCAACGAAACATGTTGGCACCCATGACCCACCTGAGACTACATATGGTGTGAGTCATTTTTAAACTGGCAGTATTCACAGCCCAGAATAAATCCAGAGTGGCCAGTGAATCCTTCCATTTTTTACTGTGTGAGATTCACGTTTTTGTTCTCACTGGGGGTTTGTGTTGTTTTTGTGTTATTTGTGCACATAAGCATAGCGAAGGTAAAAACGTCAACCTGTGACTATAACAACAACCAGCAGATTGTGGGGCTGATGTTGAGAAAAAGCACTGTTATATGTTGTTGGTCTTTTTCTGGTGTTCGTTCCCTTTTCCCACTGTTATGAGAGTGAGTCACGAATGATGATAATTGGGATTACTGACAATTGCTAGTCAGGTAAACCCGATTGGCGGTTCTTCCGTGAGGGGCTCACTCTCTTCTCCACACTTTTTTCCTATGAACACTTGTCGATGGGTGATGGTAGAGCGAGAGTCTAATTGCGTGAGTACCATATTAATTTTCGACACTCGGATGGTTGTGAATAGCCAAAGATTACTTGGCCGGTGGTAAATAAGAATTTTTTCATATCACCTGACCAGTGTTACATTTAAATTAAATTAAGAGTGTTTGTGGTGACAGGCCTGTAGCTGTGCATTACCATTTGGCTGGAAACATGCTATGGTAATCGTTCCCTTAAAGAAGCCTTTGTTAGATCCATCTAAACCAGAGAACCGTAGACCAATATCTCTGCTTCCGTTTTTCACAAAGGTTTCTGAAAACCATGTCAATCAGCAGCTGATGAGATTTATAGAAGAGAAGGAGCTCCTTCATGAGACTCAGTCTGGTTTCAAACCAAATTTTAGCACTGAATCTGCACTCTTACTGGCTTCTGAGTCTCAGACACGTATTGCCGATGAAGGGAAGACAGCTGTCCTGGTTATGCTGGCCTTTGACACCGTGTCCCATGGCCTGTTATTGGAATGGCAGTGAAAGCCTGGTGTCGGAGGCTGTGCTCTTGGCTGGATTGTGCATTTCCGCCAAATCACACCTACCAAGTGGTCTAGCAGCCATGTACCTCTGAGATCCTCCCCCTGCAGGTGGGAGTGCCAAAGGGCTCAGCCTTGAGTCCGACCCTTTTCAACCTGTACATGTGCCTCCTGGCGGAAGTGATTGAGCTCCATGGCAAAGGCATTAAGATTGTGTCATATGCTGATGAAACCCAGCGGATTATTACTCTGGCACAGGATGAAAGCACAAGAGCAGTTAATTGTAAGGCATATCTGGTGGATATGGCTGAATGGATGGACACCAGTTGCCTTAAATTTATCACTGGAAAAACTGAAGTCTTGGTGATATAGAAACAACCCTCAATATGGTCAGCCATTTTGTGGCCTACTGAGTTAGGCCCGACAACTGTTCCTAGACCAAAGGTTAAAAACTCTGGCTTCTTGTTTGATTCTATAATCATTGAGTTGTCAATATTTCCCAACTACTCTACTATGTCCAACAGAAGAAATCAGTCTAAATACAGTTAAACATACTTGATCAGTCTGGAACAGTTGTAGTAAAACCAGAAACTCTTTGCGCATGCAATGAATGCAACTGATTTGCAATACAGTCATTAATAAAGTGTCTTAGTGCACACACAATTGAAGACCAAAACGTTACAAATCTATAAAACCTTTCTCCTTAGCGTAAATTAAAAGAGAAGTACATTCTTTGAGTCATTATTATTTCTTAACTGTTCTCCTATGTTTAACAATAGAGGAAATCAATCCATACACTTACTTGATCAGTCTGGGGCAGTTGTAAATACGCCAGAGCCTCTTTACACTTCATAATATTTAAAATCCTCAAAAGAGGTGTTAGTATCCATGTTCTCTGGTTGTTATACAGCTCACAAAAGAAGAGCATATGCAGTTGGGGATGAGGTGTGATTGAATTAGATGGGCATGATGACAGATCTTTAGCCGCAAACACATCAGAGGCGTAGGATATCAAAAAATGGGCCAGACTGAGTCTGAACCTCAACAAATAATATCTCTGATGGTGTGGAACCTTCAATAAATATGGCTCATGTTTAGGTGTTTTACGTAAGTGGAGGTAAGCCAGTATCAACCCCTTTCTTAATTACCCCACGTGCCTTTTTTCAGCTATTTAGTTTAGAAGATCTCTTTTTACCTGAGGTCTATGGACATCGGATTTACAAACAACTCAAACCTGTCAATTGCTTGAAGTTCTTTAATTAGATACATAAGCTATTTAATTTTATGTGCCCCTTATAGATTAAAGCAGTAAATAATCACCCATTGTGTCAGTGCGGCTTTGGGCTTAGCCCAGACTGACACCTAGAGAAAATTGGGTGTCAGCTTTATTACATCTCCCAAATATTGTAGTCCTAATTCCACATGCATTATTATACAGGGAATGCTACAAGGGAATGATATATATCTATGCAGATAGTTTGTTCTCAGTAGTCTGTGATGGTGTGTATCACTATGCCCCCAAAGGCCAGCACCATAGGTGGCAATTGATATGGGTCTAATTTTATAGATGGTAATCGCTGCATCTAAGGGCAAGGACCCTAGCTAAGAGCCAAATTTGAATAGGGACTCTATTGCTTGTTCAAACTACGTAATGCTTTCACACTTCAGATGCATCCCAGTACTCCTACTATCGAATGAGAACCCCAGATAGGAAAATGTGGGGACACATTTAGAGGTGTTGCCACCAATGCGGAAAGGAGTAATCTACTACTTGGTTGCCCACTGACCATGGCATAAGATTTTGCTTTATTCGTAGAAAGACCCAGTTGGGACATAAAGGCCACAAAAGATGTTTATAAGTTTCCGGTGGTCTCTCCCAGTTCAGACCATAAGCACGCAGTCATCAGGGTACAGAAGTACAGTTAGCTGTAGTGACCTTATCGCAGGTGGGTTGGCTGCAGCTCAATCTGACATTTCTCTAGTACATTCATTTAAAAACTAAAAAGAAAGGGTGCCAGCACACAGCCTTGCCATGTGTAGTCCGAGAGCACTTTAGCACTGGTTAGCAGTGGTAAGGTACACAGAGTCCTAAAGCAATAAAAAACAAATTCAGCAACACAGAAGGGGTTAAACCCTTCGCTGCTAGGCCTTTTCCACCCCATGTGCAAAGCCTGTTTTTTGGCTTTTTGGGGTAGTTCGCGCTTAGACCCCTGTAACTTTTTGACCACATAATGTATCCACGCTAAATTTGTGTCCTTTTTCTTTCTACATCATGGGGTTTCTAAAGGTATACAGGGTTTGTGGATTGCCCTGGAGGTGACTCAGAAATTAGCCAAAATATTGCTAAATTTGTTTTTGGGGGGAAAAATGCGAAAAAGGGCTACAGATGAAAGCGTCTGTTTTTTTCCCTGCAAATGATATAAAAAAAGGGGTTATGATGCAAACATCACCATCTTCCCAGATTCCAGGGAAAAGCAGACGTGTGTCAGAAAACCAAACATTTTTACACAGTTTGGGCATTTTTCTGGGACATTGCCTATTTTTGCTATTTTTTGTGCTTTCAACCTCCTTCCAGTTAATGGTAGAAATGGGTATAAAAGCAATAATGGATCCCGGAAAGCTATACATTCCTGAAAAGTAGACAACATTTTAAATTTAGAAAGGGGTCATTTGTGTAGATCCTTCAAGGTTTCTTTATAGAAACTAACAGTTAAATATAGGAAAAATTGAAAATTAGTTGAAAAAAATAGCCTTTTGTGTCAACGTTTTCACATGTAACTTCTTCTAATTATGACACCTCTTTAAAAGCAATATATTTGTACATCCGCTGGACCTTCTTGATGGTGGGGATATATAGGACTTGTAGTTTCACCAAGAACCCGACAAACCCAGAGCCAAAAATTGAGCAGCTACTTGCAATGTTTTTTTTAGTATGTACCGGATATATAGCAATTATTCTGGGAAAATGTGCACATGGTAAAATCGGTATGAAAGACACCTATGTATTTCTGAAATAAGAACAAAATCTAGAGTTTAGAAACAGTAGATATTTGCACATTTCCAAAATTGGGAATACTCATACTAGCATGATAATTTTTGATAATTTTTCACAATTTCTTCTTTTTTACACATTGTCTTTCATTTGGAAGGCAGAAATGCATCAAAAGTCAATAGGTAATAACTGTTGCTTTACAAATCTGAATTACATTAAGTCTCCCGATAAAATTGATACCTCACTTGTGTGGGTAGGCTTAGTGCCCACGACAGGAAACGGCTCACAACGCAGTGTGAGCACACCACATTTTCACAATGAAAAATGATCCTTTATTTGCAAAGTGCCTAGCTGTAGATTTTTTTCCCTATCTCTGCCGGCACATAGGGAAACCTAAGAAACCCATACTTTTTTTATAAACTAGACACCCAGGGGAATCCAGGATGAGGTGACTTGACTGGCTCACTCCAGGTATCCCTTGCAAACCTTAAACAATTGTCCAAAAAAACACATTTTCCTCACATTTTTGTCATGGAAAGTTCTGGAATCTGTGTGGATCCACAAATTTCCACACACCCCACGTTCCCCAAAGTCTTCCATGAAAAACATTACCCCACTTGTATGGGTAGGCCTAGTTCACACGACCGGAAACGGAGCAAATCGCAACGTGGACACACCACAATTTCCCCGTGAAAAATGACCCTTTATTAGCAAAGTACCTAGCTGTCGATTTTTAACCCTAGCTCTGCCGGCACCTAGGGAAACCTAGAAAAACCTATACATTTTAAAAAACTAGACACCCAGGATAATCCAGGATGGGGTGACTTGACTGCCTCTCGCCAGGTTCTGTTACCCAGAATCCCTTGCGACACTAAAAAATTGTCCAAAAAAACCTGATTTTCCTCACCTTTCTGTGGTGGAAAGTTCTGGAATCTGCGTGGATCCACAAATTACCACCCACCCCACGTTCCCCAAAGTCTTCCAAGAAAAACAGTACCTCACTTGTGTGGGTAGGCCTAGTGTCCGTGAAAGGAAACGGTGCAAAACACAATGTGTACACACAACAATTTCACAGTGAAAAATTACCCTTTTTTAGCAAAGTGCCTAGCTGTAGTTTTTGAACCCTAACTCTGCCAGCACCTAGGGAAACCGAGCAAACCAATAAAGTTTTAAAAACCAGACACCCAGGGGAATCCAGGATGGGGTGACTTGACTGCCTTTCATCAGGTTCTGTTACCCAGAATCCCTTGCAAACCTAACAAATTGTAAAAAAAACACATTTTCCTCACAATTCTGTGGTGGGAACTTCTGGAATCTGCGCGGATCCACAAATTTCTACTCACCCTGTGTTCCCCCAAGTCTTCCGAGAAAAATGGTACTTCACTCGTGTGGGTAGGCCTAGTGCCCATGACCGGAAACGGCGCAAATCTCCATAGGCTCGGCATCCATCTTAGGAAACCTACCAAACCCACACATTTCTGAAAACTAGACACTCGGGGAAGTCCAGCAAGATATGGCTTGCATGGGTCCCCCAATGTTTTCCTACCCAAAATACCCTGCAAACCTCAAATTTAGCTGAAAAAAACACTTTTTTCTCAAATTTCTGTGTAGGAAAGTTCTGGAAAATATGTGGATCCACAAATTTCCTACCACCCAGTGTTCTCCCAGGTCTCCCGATAAAAATGGTACCTCACTCGCGTGGCTGGGTCAAGTACCCGCGACAGGCAAGTGCCCAAAACGTATTGAGGAGACATCAAAATTACCTATCACAAACTAACCCGGATTTACAAGGGGAATGACCTGGGTTTTTGGCCCCTGGCTCGGCGGCCATCTAGGGAAAACTACTAAACCCACACATTTCTGAAAGGTAGACACCTGGGGGTGTTCAGTGTGGTACGGCTTGCGTGGGTCCCCTTAACGTTTTCCTACCAAAGAATCCCCTGCAAACCTCAAATTTAGCTGAAAAAAGTAATTTTTTTCTCAGATTTGTGTTTGGAAAAGTTATGGAATCTACGTGGATCCACAAATTTCCTACCACCCATTGTTCACCCAGGTCTCCCAATAAATATGGTACCTTACTCACGTGGGTGGCTCAAGTACCCGGGATAGGCAAGGGCCCAAAACGTTTTGAGGAGACATCAAAATTACCTATCACAAAACAACCTGGATTTGCAAGGGGGGTCACCTGGGTTTTTGACCCCGGCCTTGGCGGCTATCTTGGGAAACCTCCAAACCAACACATTTCTGAAAAGTAGACACCTGTGGGATTTGTGTGCGGTATGGTTTGCCTGGGTCCCCCAACATTTTCCTACCCAGAATCCACTGCAAACCTCAAATCTAACTGGAAAAAACATTTTTTTATCAGATTTGTGTGTGGGAAAGTTCTGGAATCTGCGTGGATCCACAAATTTCCTACCACCCAGTGTTCACCCAGGTGTCCCAATAAAATTGGTACCTTACTCACGTGGGTGGCTGAAGTACCCGCAATAGGCAAGGGCCCAAAACGTATTGAGGAGACATCAAAATGACCTATCACAAAACAACCTGGATTTGCAAGGGGGTCACCTGGGTTTTTGGTCCCGGGCTCGACAGCCATCATGGGAAGTCTCTAAACCCACACATTTCTGAAAAGAAGACACCTGAGGGAGTCCAGCTATTCTTCATGACTTGTAATGTACTTTTGCGATTCATTAGAAATAGCGAATAGGAGGGAGCATGAAATAAGTGCCCCCCTTGTATTTGAGATTCTCAATGGAAAGCATCAAAATGTGTGCCCTCAAATACGTTTGTAAATATAAAGTTGTCCTATAGAACAAAGCCCACTTTAGAAATTCTGTTTGTGGCCTCCGGAGTGGCAGGCATTGGTCCAGTTGACCAATGCCTGCTCCCGCGTCTTTTTCCAAGTAGGAAACATATGATTTTTAAAACAGCAGCACCTTCCACTTTAAGGCACAAGGGATGATTTTAAAAGATATAGGGCCAGATGTAAGTAACCCTTTACCGGTCGGAAACGGCTGAAAATACCGATTTTCGTCCGTTTCCGACCGGTAAAGGGCTATCGAGATGTAGGGGCTAGAAAAACGTACATTTTCGGTAATTTTACCGAATCTGTAATTTTACCGAATCGGTAAAATTACAGAATCGGTAACTTTACTGATTCTGTAAATTTTACCAAATCTAAATTTACCATTCGGTAAAAATACCGAAAATGTATTTTGTGATGTAGGTAGCACTTCTAACAGTGCTACAGGGCCTTTAGAATTCGTTATTTACCATGCAATACAATTGCATGGTAAATTACGAATTCTTGTGTACATGCACATCTGTGCATGTACACCTGTGCCATGTGGCACACAGACATGCCCTAAGGGCATGTCTGTGTGCCACATGGCGCAAACACCAGTTACAGGGGTGCAGCAGGGTGTCAAAGTGACACCCTGTCTCCCTTAGCAATTCGGTATTTTTAACGATTCGGTAAATACCGAATCTGTATTTGCTATTGAATCCTATGGGCTTCAAGGCCCATAGGATTCAATAGCAAATACCGATTCGGTATTTACCGAATCGGTAAATACCGAATCTTACCGATTCTGTAAAAAATACAGAATTTTTACCTACATCTCATTTACAGATTCATAAATACCGAATCGGTAAAATTCGGTATTTATGAATCAGTAAATGAGATTTACCTACATCTGGCCCATTGTCCCATAGGGATCAATGTCATTGTCCCTTGCAGGCCCATGCACTGCATTGGGAACCAATCATGGTTGGGAAAAAACTGTGACATCTCTAATTATTATTCATTAGGTAGGTCATTTTGTGACCTCATGAGAACATATAATTTGCAAAGTGACCTATTATTACATGGGTCACACTCCAGAATTGCATTCCCATTCCTAAACCAAATAGCAAATGGAGATAGTACATCAGCACATTTGTCTCTTATGAAAAAATGTAAAAAGATTCCATATTAGATTCCAAGTCTAATTCTAAATTTCTTCTTTAACACCTGCCAAATAACCTAGGGCAAAAAGTGTCCCCTTTTGTGATCCACACACAATTAAATGAGCCCATCAGGTGTTATTTCCTCATTTACTGTTGCTCAAAGGATTTAGTGAGACTTTAACATAAATACAAGATTTACAAATAGGAATATTGGAAACTTAACTGGTGACACGTTATTTAAATTTCCCAGTGGTTGTGTGAATAAGCCCCAAGTTATCTTTATCTCAGTTTACAGTGAACAGTGATGTTTCTCACAATTGTTCATGGACCAATAGCTCAAATATCTCAATCATGCTTTTCTGAATATCCTGCCTGCTTAATTGGCAGAAAAGACATTAGAAAATTCTGACTTTTTAAGGATAGATTTATAGGTGATATTCTTGTCAAAGCTTAACTTGTAAGTTTTACTTGACACTGTAGGTAATTACCATTGTGGTTAATGCTCCTAAGTAGACCTTCCCTATTGTAAAAGGTTCTGGTTGCAGAAATATTATTGCTCCGTACAGGAACTTTGAATTTGGCTATATCGCTAATTAAAATCATCAAAATCGAATTTAACTTTAATTAACTATCCTCAGTTGAATCACTGCCATTCTTGGATTCACCCATTTACCACACTCTGTGACTCTTCTCTCATAAAACTCCTTCACATATCCTTAGAGGAAATGTGCACTTCTGTTACCTCTATCAAATTAAGTTATCCTCTGGATCCATACTCTACCTCAGTTTTCTCTCTGCTCCAGACATTATCTACCATGCTCTTGGGGACCTTTGTAGTCAACCCCTCTCATTGCAAGTTCAGGAATCTTTTAAACATGGTTTGGTTGTTCCTCTTCTAAAATAAAAAACAAAGAGTCCTCTGATAATGAACATCTGCACTTCTATTTCTTTACTACCATTCCTTCTGTAAAAAGCAGTTAGCAAGGGGTTGGATGGCAGAGCGTATAGCTGCCTAGCCCGAGCTCTCCTTATGGCAGGGGGCAAAATGCAATAAAAAAGAACCTAAAGGGACCTGCGCTTTTCAAAATAAAGACAGTTTCCAGCATCAGATATCGCCCTGATGCAAATATGAGGCTGTGAGTGCTTCAATAACCTCTAATGATACAGCAAACACACTCAGAACTAAATGCTGACTTTCTTTGCAGAAACAAGATGGCAACCGTCATACTAAATGAAACTCGGAACACTCTATAAGTAGTAAGTTGCCTTTCCAGAGCTCAAATGCCACTACTTCCAAATTGGATAAAAGGTACTGGTCACTTTAAAAAAAAACTAAACTATGAGCATTTCAAGAAATAATTCTGGTGACACTTACCAAAGCAGACAGAAATTGCAAGACCTTAAGATGGTGTCTGGAAATAGCGCAACTCAAATTAGGCTGCCAAATTGAGCCTCTTCATGAATAAACAGTATTTGTGGGCTCCACTAAATTTGGTAACTGAAAATTGTACTACCCTCCCTGAAGTCCATATACAGAAACCTGGCATCGCCTCTCTTATTAAAAACAAAATGGTGGCCACTGCTTTGCAATAGCTCTCTAAATAAGTGTTGATAATAATTGCTGTTTTGCATTCGGTCGCAACCTTCACTGGAAAATAAAGAGGACACCAATCCTGTAACCACCACAAAAGTGCATCTTCCCAACATCTATCCAACATAGATCGAAACACACAGATATTGTATTGCAATAAAGAACCTGACTTCATGTTGTAACTTTATTCTCTATCATACGACACACCGGAAAGAGAACGCTCCGGTCACCAGCTCAAATCATGGGCAGCTGCAACTGCCCTCATCAACTGTCAACTAACTGTCAGATGGCACGGACAACCACCATCTGACGTAACGCATGCAAATGCGGGGGTCGCACGGCAGGGACAGGGACAAGAGAGGGACAAATGCAAACGGGGAAAAGTACCAACGTAAAACATCTCCTTCCGAAGGGAAAGAAAGGAAGAAATAAGGAAAAAAGAACATGTAACAGTTAGTCACACGCGATTCTTGTACTACATGAGTCTGTTCACAAAGCGACCATGTAGGCACGGGTAAATGGTTACTTTTCCCGTTGTCATAACCTGCGTTTAGTCCAAAAACGGACCTCTAGTTGTCACCAGTTCCAAATTCACCGGTGGTGTTGCTGTCAACGAGGTTTGTTTGTTCTGTGTAGACCAACACTAAGTCCTGTCCATTCCCCAACGTGGATGAATGAACTTCACATGACGATTCGGCTGAGTCTTCAGATCCACTGAACTTGTGCTCACCCGCAAATTCTATGTGCATCTAGTCAATTCCTAAGTTTACTTCATGGTGTGGGCATTGTACGGGTTTGTGTGCCTTCTTATTCACTTCCTCTGATTCCTCATAGTTCAACCAGCCACAGCAATCCATTTCGCTATTGTGCTCTAGTCTACTCTTGCTCGTACCAACTTCTCCATCCAGGTGAGTGACAACAGCTTTAGGATCCTTTTTCTTGGGATATTTCCTGGACCATACCACGCTGCGTCTACGCCTACTCATACAACTGGTTTTCTTCTCATCGTCATCATCAGTGTTTGGTCTAACGTCAGTTCTCTTGTTGTACTCTGTACCAGAGCCACTTGTAAATTTCTTTTCCACAAATCCTACACCTTCAGTACATGCCTCTTCAAAGACCTGTCCTTCTTCCAATTTCATCAAGTGAGTTCCGCATGAGAATGTGGCTGAGTCTACTGTGTCGCTGAACTCGTATTCTCTCCAGCATTCCATAAGCATCCTGTTCTTCCCAAATTGAACTTTGGGGTGTGGACATCGTACGTGTTTGTGTGCCTCCTTACTTTCATTCTCTGACACTTCACTATATAACCAGTCATAGTACTCTCCTTTCTTGTTACACTTTGACTCAACCAGACTCAGACCATCTTCCCCTTCCTGGTCGATGTCATCAGCATATTTCTCTTTTGTCATTGATTTGGACTCAACCAGTGCAGTAGAGTGCCACACTTTCCTATATTTGAGGCGGGTAGAATTACAAAAGTCCTCCTCTACCCCCATGGGTTGTGTTTCCATACATGTTCCCTTATAGACAAATACACTTTTTTCCACAACTTCTTCTTCACTGATCTTTTTTTCGAATCCTTTACTTATATTTCCCTCAACATCTTTTCCCAAGAATGTATTTTGTTTTTGTTTGAATGTGTCAATTGCTGCTTCTCTTATCCATTCATTTCTCCTTGCAGCCCTTGTCCATCCAACATTGACCTTAGATGGTGGTGTTCTCTCACTTAACAACTCCAACCTGGTAATTTGTCTACTGTTGTTTAGCGCCAACCCACTCATAGGTTCTGTTCCGTTGGGATTTTGCGTTATTCTTAATTTTTTTTGCTCTTTCCACCCCAGTGCATAGGGCCCTTCTTCTGAAATATACACTTTACTCCATGTACTTCTCTTCACGTAACTCAATTCCACCTCTATACATCCTATTAAGTTAATGTTTTCACCTGTGTATGTTTTCAGGGACGTGTCGGCTTCTTTTAATTCATTCCCTAGTGATTCTGCTAATTTACTCTTCCATATACTTTTGCTTACCACTGTACAATGTGACCCTGAATCAACGATTACGTCAATTTCTACTCCACCTATGTTGATGGTACACTCAGTTTTTGTTATACTTTTGTTCACTTCCTTTTTGTTATCCCCATCTTCCCTGTAAATTTTGTTCCTTTGTGCATCGATATACATTACTTGCTTATAATGTTCATCTAAATCATCCATAACATCCTCAAATACATTCCTGTCTGTACGGTCATGGACTTTCTTTTCAGTGTTATAGTACACTTTTTGTCCTCCGGCTCCTAAACTGTGTAACAATATTTCTACCTTTTCCTCTGGTTTTAATGGTTCTTCCTCCTTGTCAAATATGGATATATAATTGTAAAAATATTCCTTCCACTCTTCCCATTTTGCAATTGTTGTACCATCTCCTTTCAAAAATGGCTCAGGTGGTGGTAAATTATACATTATGTTTTTATCCATGTTAATATTGCAGTCAATTCCAACTTATTATTTTTTTGTTTTACAGTACTGGTAATTCTTTCTGTAATATATGTTAAAAAATTCACTATTACCTTGTCGTTTACTTTAAAGGATACTGTCTTTGTACTCTTCCTGTAGAATCTGCTCAAAACGAAGTTATCCGTGTGACACGCAATAGGTGATGCGTGTAGTCTAGTTGTTCCTTCTCACACAATTTCACTCAGCGCGATGATGTAATGCGCATTGAAGTGCAGTTCGGATTATCAACTCGTAGTTCTAGTTCTTCTAACATACTTTGCTTTCTGCTAGACTATATATATTTTCCTCCCTTTTTTTTTTTAGTTTTTGTGCATGCGCATAAATATTAAGTTTCCTGAATTATTAGTGATCGTATACATGTGTTAAATTCGTCACTGTCCTTGAGTTTAACGTTGCTAGGTTTAGATTTTATACCCCTTGTATTTCTGTTCCTTAGTTACTCATTTGTTTTACCTTTTTTTTCCTTAATAACACTACTGACGCCTTTAGATTATTTTGTTTCTTTCAATATTAACCATGCTTTTGATTTCTTCACAACACGGTGTCTTTCATACTCAAAATGGCCCCTTGGACGCCAGTACGTAAATACGCTAGCTCTTGAATGAACGTAGAAGTTCTCAGGAGATCACGCACTACACGCTTAATGCGCTGCTTCAGATCAATTTCAAATGCGGTTTCAGAGAATTAATCTTGTTCCCTGCTCCGCTCACTACTCCTCCTTCCGGCATCCACAACTCACCTCAAAAGCCTTGTGCAGATTCCCGTGTGCCTAAACTACGAGTCTTTTTATTAATTTCAATTTTTAACACACGTGTTTAAATAGTTTCACTACGCGGTGACTTTCATTTTCAAAATGGCCCCTTGACGCCAGTATATAATCAAGTTCCTTGTTGAATGAATGTTGTAGTTATGAGGAGAAACACGCTTCACACGCTTAATGCGCCGTTTCAGATCAATTTCAAGCGCGGTGTCAGAGATTTAACTTCGTTCCCGGCTCCGCTCACATCACCTCCACCCAGCTTCAAAGGCTCACCTCATGAACTTGCGCAGATTCCATTGTTCATCAACTGAGGGTCTTACTTTTCTGTACTATTTCATATCCACGAGAACGCCCAAAATTCAATAAGAATTCACCGGTCACTCATTAATACGCTCATAGTCCATGGCTCACTTTATCAACTTCACTCATATATTAAACTTGCTGAGATTCACGGAGGTTGCGCTGTTTCTTTATCTCAATAATGCTTAGTGTAAGAATATACACACTTCATGATGCCGTTGCGTTCACTTCTCCTTAAAATTTCCCTCAAGTTGTGGGTTCACCGGTGTGCCGTCACTCGTCGCCAAATTTGTTAAGAAAAATACAGAATCTTCTTGATGTTGTAACTTTATTCTCTGTCATACGACACACCGGAAAGAGAACGCTCCGGTCACCAGCTCAAATCATGGGCAGCTGCAACTGCCCTCATCAACTGTCAACTAACTGTCAGATGACACGGACAACCGCCATCTGATGTAACGCATGCAAATGCGGGGGTCGCGCGGCAGGGACGGGGACAAGAGAGGGACAAATGCAAACGGGGAAAAGTACCAACGTAACAGAGCACTTCACTTGAAGTGACCCACAGATATTTATTCAGCACTGACACTCTATATGTGCAACCTGTGATAGACTTGCTACTGCCTCAGCATTAATAAAACCCACAATCATAGTGGAGAAGGAGTCCAAAGAACTGTGCTGTGTAAAGTTGTCGCTCCAAGCTATCTCGCCAAAGTGCCATTACTTCATACAAGGAGGCCCACAATACACTTACCTCACGATATCTTCTGCTTTCTATGGAAAAATTCTGCTTTAACAATAAGAAAGCTTTGATAATCGTAACTACAATCGTGACATATCCTCTCTCAAGCAGTGAAATATCCCATCACATCTTTCCTCAAGCAGCAAACTCTGATAAGTCTACAGATGACAATCTCTAAACAAGTACCTTCAAATTATCCAAGATGGCAGACAGAGACAAAACCACATTATAAACGTTCAAAGGCCAAACCCATTAGGAACAAAACAGATATAAACAATACAATAGTTATGATACTAAAAAAGCTGGCTTAGGTGCATGATTTACCGATGTCCACAAACCAAAACAGCCTCTATGCAACTAGAAATAACTGTGACATCAACACTATAAACAATAAAAAAACTGACACAGAACAGAGATTCAGCGAAGTAGAAGACTCAACCAATCAAACAATCAAAGAACTAAAAGCGCTCCAACTATCTCCAAAATGTATTAAAAAATGTTTTTTCAAACTCAATGATTGAAATAGAAGATGCAACATAAGAATATTTGAAAATCCAGAAGACTCTGAAGTTTCCTCTACCTCATGCATATCTTTCCTTGAAAACTGCCCCCCCCCTAATCACCATTCTGACATTTTCCAAAGAATTTGAATTAGAGAGGGCTCATAGAGTCCCAACCTTAAAACCTTCATCTAGGAATATAACAAGACCGATAGTCTGCAAACCACTGAGATTTGAACACACTGAGTCAATACTGGCCTATGTACGCAAAAAACATCGTATTATCTGGAATGTTTACAAAATCTATCTATCTCAAGACTATTCAAAAACAACTGTTGAAACCAGAAAGGGATTACTAGCTCAACACAACATACTAGGTGAAATGAAACACAAGTTTTCCTTCACAGGACCAGCTAGATACAAGATAATGTTTTTGACAAACTATACAAACAAGAAATGGAACTCTCAAGATTTTACTCCAATGAAAGTAAATCATGACAGACTTCTCTTTCAGAAACATGGAACACCTTTATATAACATGAACTTTATGAAAGATTTGAATACCTCATTTGCCTCATGGTTTTACTGGTACTCTTCACAATGTTAACAACATAGATAAGTATATCTTGCATTATTTGTTCCTAACTAAACAGTTAATATGATTCCTTGGGTATTTAGAATATGGAGTATTTCACCAAACAGATATTGTGCAATTTAACTCTCCCTGGAACGAACATGCTTAGGACTTGTTTCATGTAGGCAGCTAAACATGCCCCTCCAACTTCACCTAAAAATCTTTAGTTTAGTAGCATGTATTTCTACATTCCACATAGTCACTTATGATATAATGCATATCACAAATAATTAACAACTTAACTGCTGATGCATGTTGAATTTAATCTATCGTGATACTCCTGACAAATTATTCTGAAGCAATACAATACTGTCTGTATGAATGATATTGACTGTTGAAAGGATTCCTACGTATGTTTTACTATGTTGTGTTGCGTGCTGGAACACTCTACGTCGTTACTTCCCCTGTGTTCGATGGTTGTGGAGGGTGGGTAGGGATTTGAGTTTTGCTCATGCACTTTCTTTCTGTATTTATTTTTCTTATCTTTCTTTTCTTTATCATCTTTATTTCGACAATAGTGTCATAAAAGAGTCACATTTCATTCACAATATATTTTAACAAACTTCAATTCGGTTCATTAAATTAAAAAGATCAATCAGTGCATCTGCATTAAGAAATACCATCGCTGTACAATATTAATAATCCATAGGAACAATTAAAAACATAGTCATCAGAAAGCCCAGGCATTACTCTAAACTTCTCTAGAAACTGGATACATAAATATGCCTTCTCCCACTATACTAGACATTCAGATAATTACGTCTCTTAATCCACATTGCTGCTAAGAATTTTGTTACAGCAAAGACGATTAACGGAGAGAGATCAGTTTTTAATATCCGAAAAGCATCAGAGCATTGTCTAATCCCCAAATTCCTACAAATTGGAACTATCCACTCTTTCCTTGTAGTGTGGTATCCAGGGCAGAAGAAGACAACATGCAATTCATTTTCAGTTTCTTCTGAGAAGCCTGGGCAGTTTTAGGGGTTATTGGGGACCATTTACTTGTAAGAGCTCTGATTGGTAAAGAGCCATATCTCCATTGGAGATAGAGCTTTCTATAGCCAAGGGGACTAATATCATTCAGAACAGTTTCAAATTTATAATAGTCTTTCATATTTATGAATGTGTTAGACAAGGTTCCTAATTGAGCATTGGATAGGCGGGCGGATACATTTTTTTTGTAATACAGATTAGCCAGCTGCTTGCGTGATATACTCATGCATGCTTGCTCCGGGTTACTCCACATAAAAGGGAGGCTCAATCCTTCAAATTCCTGTCTTATGTATTTTTAACCATGAACGATTCCATGCATTAGGCAATATTAGGACCTCCATCAGCTCTTCCCTATAATTTTTAAGCTCTGGAGTTGCCCAGAGTCTCCTCCAGAAAGTCAGGGGTTTAAGGCCCAGTTCCTCATTAAGGGGTCTAAGGCCCAAATCGAGCCTTAGGGGCAGCAATGGCGTACTTGGTGGCAGTGATACCAACTGCCTTAGAAACTTGTTTTCTGTAATGACCATCGCGGGGGCACAGTTATAGCCCCACAGTTCCCCACCATAAGTTACCGCCCCCGTGCCTGTAATTTATAGATTTCTTATGGTGGTACAATTGGCTTGACTGTAGCTTTGCTTAAAAGTTTAATGATGCCCCCTGCCTTCTGAGCGAGTTTAAGTGAGATTTTGTTTGATGTTGGGTCCAGGTCATATTTTCGTTAAGGGTGAGACCCAAGTAGTCAAACGTCTGCACTCTTTCAAGACTAACCCTCCAATCAAAGGACTTGATCTTGTTGTTTTTGGTGGATTAAAAATCATAAATGTTGTTTTGGAAGTGTTGATTTCCAGCCCCCGTTCACAGCAGAAGGTAACAAAGGCGTCCAAGACCCGCTGGATACCCATAGGGGTCTCAGAGAGCAGTAAGGTATCATCCGCAAACATAATCGCGGATACCCCAACCCCAGCGAGTCTTGGAGCGTTCTTGTTAGGGACCGCATTCAGGTGGGCGATTACCCCGTTGACATAGAGGCAGAACAGGGTAGGCGCCAAGACGCAACCCTGCCTCACCCCTCTGCCAACGGGGAAGCTAGATGACAACTTGCCTTCCCTCCCAAAACCTGACCTGTGCAAAATTATTAGTATGGAGTAGTATCAAATTGTGCAAAAGGGGGGTAGGAATACCTAAATCTGCTAACACACTCCACAATTTCCTTCGTGGGACCAAATCGAAGGCCACACGAAGGTCCACGAAAACAGTGTATAATGATCCACCCTTGATTCTAACGGTTTTCCAGAAGAGCATAATTAATCTTAAAACCGGGTCCGTAGTCGAAACGTTCTTTCTGAAACCAGTCTGATAAGGGCTTAAGATTTCCGACTCCTCAATCCAGCCCTCAAGGCGGTCTAAAATCAGCCTCGCAAAAAGCTTCTGCGAAACATCAATTAGGCTGATCGGCCGGTAGTTGGCTGGGAGCAGAGGTGACCCCTTCTTATAAATAGAGACTATCTCTGCTCCCAGCCAAGTACCCGGGATTGCCATACCCCCCACAATAGCGTTAAAAATCAGCGTTAAATAAGGTGCCCATATCGCTGGTTTGTGCTCAAAAAGATCACCTGGGACCTTGTCAAATCCCGGGGCTTTACCAGCTGGGATTCTATCAATGGCAGTCATAACCTCACCTACAGTGAACTCATACTTTGGTATCTCAGGGACAGAGGTGGGATCTGTGACGCATATAGGCAAAGTCCCAATTGGGTCATCACCCTGGTACAGGGTATGGAAGTGCTCTTCCCACACCTCTGAAGCGATGTTGGGTGCAACTGCCAGCTCTGATTCAGCTGAACCTGTACTTACAATTAACCAGAACTTGCGAGCATCCTTCACTAGTAGGGCAGATGTTAAGTTTGCCCAATTGCCATTGCCCCCCTCAATCTTGGCATGATAGATTAATTGCCGATATGTTGTCCTCTTAAGCTTTATACGTGCCCTGTCATTGTTTTGCTGCAATTCCTCGAGGAGTTCTTTTTTAGCCAGTCTGCAAGCCTTGTTGTACCAGCTGGGCTTTCTAGCTACCCTACGGCCTACGAGATCAGTGGGGTGTAAGATTTCAGCCAGGTTAGCAAATAAATCCCTATTTTTCTTATGTCTCCCCCTCTAAATTTCACAATAACACTCACAAAACAGACCTCCACATATGTAACACTAAGGGGCAGATTACGATGTAACATATGTAACACTAGATGGCTGATTACAATGTGAGTCGGAAAACCTCTGACCGCTAGTCCGAAGCTTTCCAAGAGCGGTCGGAGGTTTTCTGACCGACTCAGTCAGTTTGCAGATCAACCACCTCATTACTATATCGGTGGTCAGAATGTAAACCGTCCGGTCATTCTGACTCGTTCTGACTGGCTCTCGGAGTATTTCTGTTGGTGGGAACTGCACCGTAATCCATTAATGGACAGCATTTTCACCATCAGGATTATGATGTTGGTTTCTCACAGCCTTTCTGTGCTGGCCTTTCTGACACAGAAAGGCAGATGGAGAGTGACTTTGGGGGACGCTAGCAGGGATCCCTTGACTCTGCTGTCTATGGTCAGTGGTAGAGAGGCTACCTTGGGTACCCCCTGTAAAAACCTGCACTGTGTGGTAGGCACCATGGGGTGCCTGCCACAGGGTGCAGGGTTTCTACACACACACACACATTTCTCTATAGGAGTCTGTATTATGGCTGTGTTACGGCTAGGGGTGGGCAGAATTTGCGTAATCGCGTTCTGCAAACCTTTGCGAAAACAGAAAAAATCTCTGTGAGCATGCGGAAATATTGGGAAGACACAAAAGTGCTTGTCCCGCCAATTTGCGAAGTTTTGCGTGATCGCATTGGAAATGTGTTGTCAATTTGCCCATGCTGTAGCTAATGGGTGTGGCCATCTTGCTTTCACTTGTCTCGCCCGCTCGCGATACTATTTCCTCTATCCTTTCAATTCCTTGTTTCTGGAAACTTTTTGTTAATCTTTTTTATTTATTATCTCTCTCTCTATTTTCCTGATTCTCTATTTTTTTGTTTTTGTCTACTTTTTGTGTGTGTTTAACTACTTTTTCACTCTTTTTTTGCTTACTTTTTACATTTTTACCTTTTTTTTCTGGCCCCGCCTACCCCAGAACCATGGGAGCATCGGCAGCATTGGGGAAAGGTGGCCAGGCAGTGTTTCGCTGCTCTGGTGTCCGACACGCCCATAACCAGTTGACGCACCGGTGGTCCTATATCCTGGACCGGGAGCAGGCCCTGCTGGACCTGCTAGGAGTGGAGGTCCTGGGTCTTGGTGAGTAGCTATTTAGTTATTTATTACTACTTGGAGTCTATTCTTTTGCTCTGTGTTATATATTGCGAAAATATTTTTTTTCAGACCAGCTAGAAGGCTGCTGCTTACATTACAAGTAAATTACGGTTGTTATGACACAGGTGATCTGCGTTACTTTCTACTACTACTCTCTACTACTATATCTCTACGACTCACTCTCGTCTACTCTCTACTATTCACTCTCTACTACTCACTCTCTACTACTCACTCACTACTGCTCTCTACTACTGACTCTCTACTACTCACTCTCTACTACTCTCTACTACTGCTACTCTCTACTACTCACTCTCTACTCCTCACTCTCTACTACTCTCTACTACTCACTTTACTACTATCTATGGCTCACTCTCTACTACTCTACTACTCACTCTCTACTACTCTCTACTACTCTATCTCTACTACTCACTCTCTACTACTCACTCCAATACTCTCTACTACTCCCTCTCTGCTACTCTCTCTCTACTACTCACTCTCTACTACTCACTCTCTACTACTCACTCTCTACTACTCGCTTTCTACTACTCTCTACTACTCACTCTACACCACTCACTCTCTACTACTCACTCTCTACTACTCTCTACTTCTCAATCTCTACTACTCACTCTCTACTACTCTACTACTCTTTACTACTCTCTCTACTACTCACTCCTACTACTCTCTACTACTCACTCTACTTCTCTCTACTACTCTCTACTACTCTCTCTCTACTACTCACTCTCCACTACTCTCTACTACTTACTCTCTACTACTCTCTACAACTAATGGTCTCCTACTCTCTCCACTACTCACTCTCTACTACTCTCTTTTTTTACTACTCTCTACTACCCACTCTCTACTACTCACTCTACTACTCACTCTACTCACTCTACTACTCACACTCTACTACTCGCTCTCTATTAATCTCTACTACTCACTCTCTACTATTCTCTCTACTGCTCTCTACTACTCACTCTACTACTCACTCTCTACTACTCTCTCTCTCTGCTACTCACTCTCTACGATGCACTCTCTACTACTCACTCTAATACTCACTCTCTACTACTTTGTACTACTCTCTACTACTCACTCTTTACTACTCACTCTCTACATCTGTCTACTACTCACTCTCTACTACTCACTCTCTACTACTCACTCTACTACTCTCTACCATTCACTCTCTGCTACTCTCTCTTCTACTCTCTACTACTCACTCTATACTCCCTACTGACTGACACTGATTAACTGACACTGGCTGACTAACACTGATTGACTGACACTGACTGACACTAATTGACTGACACTGACTGACTGACACTGATTGACTGACATTGACTGACTGACACTGACTGACTGACATTGATGCTGACTGACACTGACTGACTGACAATGACTGACTGACACTGACTGACACTGACTGACTACTCTCTACTACTCTACTACTCACTCTCTACTACGCTCTACAACTCTCTCTTTACTACTCACTCTTTACTACTCTACTACTCTCTACTACTCACTCTCTACTACTCGCTCTCTACTTCTCTACTACTCGCTACTACTCACTTTCTACTACTACTCTCTACTACTATATCTCTACTACTCACTCATGTCTACTCTTTACTATTCACTTTCTACTACTCACTCTCTACTACTCGCTACTGCTCTCTACTACTGCCTCTCTACTACTCACTCTACTACTCTCTAATACTCTCTACTACTACTACTCTCTACTACTCACTCTCTACTACTCACTCTCTACTACACACCCTCTACTACTTGCTTTCTACTGCTTGCTCTCTACTACTCTCTACTACTCACTCTACTACTCACTCTCTACCACTCACTATCTACTACTCTCTACAACTCTCTCTCTAATACTCACTCTCTACCACTCTCTACTACTTACTCTCTACTACTCTCTACAACTGACCCTCTACTACTCTCTCTCCTACTCACTCTCTACTACTCACTCTCTACTACTTTCTACTACTCACTCTCTACTACTCTCTAATACCCACTCTCTACTACTCACTCTACTACTCACTTAACTACTCACTCTCTACTACTCACTCCCTATTAATCTTTACTACTCACTATCTACTATTCTCTCTACTACTCTCTACTACTCACTTTACTACTCACTCTCTACTACTCTCTCTCTCTGCAACTCACTCTCTACTATGCACTTGCTACTACTCTCTACTACTCACTCTCTACTACTCACTCTCTACCACTCTCTACTACTCACTCTACTACTCTTTACTATTCACTCTCTGCTACTCTCTCTACTACTCTCTACTACTCTCTACTGCTCACTCTATACTCCCTTCTGACTGACACTGATTAACTGACACTGGCTGACTAACACTGATTGACTGACTGACACTGACTGACACTAATTGACTGACACTGACTGACACTGACTGACATTGATTGACTGACACTGACTGACTGACTGACACTGACTGACTGACATTGACGCTGACTGACACTGACCGACTGCCTGACTCTGACTTACAGTGACTGACTACTCTCTACTACTCACTCTCTACTAATCTCTACTACTCTCTCTTTACTACTCACTATTTACTATTCTCTACTACTCACTCTCTACTTCTCTACTACTCGCTACTACTCACTTTCTACTACTACTCTCTACTACTATCTCTCTACTACTCACTCACATCTACTCTCTACTATTCACTCTCTACAACTCACATTCTACTACTCACTCGCTACTGCTCTCTACTACTGACTCTCTACTACTCACTCTCTACTACTCTCTACTACTCTCTACTACTACTACCCTCAACTACTCACTCTCTACTGCTCACTCTCTACTGCTCTCTACTACTCACTTTACTACTCTCTACTGCTCACTCTTTACTACTCTACTACTCACTCTCTACTACTATCTACTGCTCAATCTCTACTACTCACTCTCTACTACTCACTCCACTACACTCTACTACTCACTTTCTACTACTCTCTCTGCTACACACTCTCTACTATGCACTCTCTACTACTCACTCTTTACTACTCACTCTCTACTACTCACTCTCTACTACTTGCTTACTACTACTCTCTACTACTCACTCTCTACTACTCGCTCTCTACTACTCTACTACTCTCCGTACTACTCACTCTACTGCTCTCTACTACTCACTCTACTTCTCTCTACTACTCTCTACTACTCACTCTCTACTACACACTCTCAACTACTTGCTCTCTACTACTCTCTAATATTTATTTATTTATTTATTTGTGTATTTTATAAAGCGTGCAGCTGCCCCAACGGGGCATCCCGGCGCTGAAATACTCACTCCACTACTCACTTTCTACTACTCTCTACTACTCACTCTCTACTACTCTCTACTACTCTCTCTCTACTACTCACTCTCTACTACTTTCTACTACTTACTCCCTACTACTCACTCTACTACTCTCTACTACTGACTCTACTTCTCTTTACTACTCTCTACTACTCACTCTCTACTAAACACTCTCTACTACTTGCTTTCTACTACTTGCTCTCTACTACTCTCTACTACTCACTCTACTACTTACTCTTTACTACTCTCTACTACTCTCTCACTACTACTCACTCTCTACTACGCTGTACTACTTACTCTCTACTACTTTCTACAACTTATGCTCTACTCCCTCTCTACTACTCACTCTCTACTACTCTCTACTACTCACTCTGTACTACTCTCTCTCTCTGCTACTCTCTACTACCCACTCTCTACTGTTGTAAATGAATCTAGGACCCTAGTGTAAATTTTCCCAATTCATGCCCTTATATAGGTACGGATTATCCTATCCTTGTATAGGCATAGAAATCATTACCATATTTAGACTGAGCCTATGCAGGCCAAATACGGCATGGCTGCTTCCACTATGTTCCCAGAATCAGCAACGATTTCTTAGAAAAACCCGCCTTCAGCAGCTAGGGACATCCCCTTGTCTGAATACTAATTTATCTAGGAAATCATGGAGTTTTCGAAGAACTGAGTCTTCTATGACATTATTAAATTCAATCACACGTCAAACTCGGCACCTTCATAGTATAAATATGCCTAAATTTTCCCAAGCAGACACACGGTGGTTTGGAGAAGATTGACTAACTACTTGCCCGACGCCCTGCAGCAGCAAGTGCCGAAGGAAGCCGACCCTCCAGCTGACGCACTGAGAGACTCTGTCTTTTCTCTTGCCGAGAAATCCAGATCCCGTGTTTCCAGGCTACCCTTGCGGGTTACTGAGAAATCGAGTCCTGAGGGAGAGATTCAAGACTTCCTTCTTTCTAAACCAAGGTACGGAGCTGATTAGACCCTTAGAGAATTCTTGATTAGATTCTTGGCAGAAAATACTAAACTTAAACTACTCCTCACTTACTTCTTCCCATGTGCTAGGCTTAGGACAGGTATACTGGGTAGGCGTATTTTAGAAGCTCCAGTTCAGTACTTTTAGCCACCATTTTAACACTGCATGTATTTTATCCATTTTAAGGTAATTTATGGCTTAGAAACCATATCATGCTTTTACAGTACTACTTTATAATACTGTTCGTATTATATACTCCGTACTTTATTACTAGTATTACGATTGTAGCAGTACAGAAAGAAGACTGTTCAATAAATACTTTTATTGAAAACGCCAGTCTCTCTATTTTCTCAGCACCTCTGGTGAAACAAAGCATGCACAAATGACTGAGTAAAATAGCTATCTATTGTTTCCGCGACTCTAGAGATTGATTTCTTATTCTTGGGAAACAAAGTTGTCATGTTTATGCGGTTGTCAGAAACGAATCCCTTCTTGTGAATTCGAGAAAGTTTCTAGTGACCTCTGAGCTAGCTGGCACTCACAATTAAGTCTAATAGATTCGGTAGAGACCTAGTCGACCTCAGTCCTAGGTCTAAACTACGGGATTTATTATTCCAATGCGCAGAGCCTATTGGAAATATAGGAACTACACTACATGGCGTCCAACGTTTGGTAAAGCGCTAATTTAACGCTAGATACTAGAGTAACTCAGTCGTGCTTTTCACACAGACCCCTTTCTCCCGTAAAAACTCCAATAGACGTCTGTAGTGGGTGAAACGCTAAATATCTGCCAAAACTGAGTAGGACGAAAAATCCTATGTATTAGTTTTTTAGTTTGTTCAACGTTGAATGATAGTGTTCCAAAATATTGTGCACCTAATCTTTGTTTCCTTGAAAATCGTCCTGCAAACACTTCAATCAGTAAAAATAATGGTTACTGGCGAAGAATTAGCTGCAGCAACAGCACAAGCAGTTTTAGATGACAGAAATAGGCTTCAGAATGACCCAGATGCTATAATCATTCCGGTAAACGTAAGAAAAACTATAACTTACAAACTCATAAACAATGGAGTATCATTGAGAGGTGGTAAAGTAATATTTGTTATAGAGGCACATAAATATCGGCAGACAGAGGTATTCTATTCATAGATTCACTTTCCTCCAGCAGATGGTGGAACACACGAGTTTCACTACTACAAAGTAGAAGAACCTCCAGATGGATACGTTCCTTACTAGGACATTGAAATTCCATTACCTTACCAAGAGCATCAGCTCTGGTTTAAAGGCGCCCTAAAACATGAAAATCATATTACCAGGCTCGGTCCACTAGGTAGACCAGGAGCTACATGGCCGGTACTAGCCAGCTATACACCACATCCTGACATAGAAAGTATGACAGGTAGAGAACTGCTAGCACAATATGTTATGCGGTCCTTAACAGTACAACCTACTGTAAGGAATCCACAGCACACCCCTCACCAGGGGAAAAGAAACATAATCACACCACAGACTATACAATCAGTCATTGGTAAAATGCCTGCCAAAAGGGAACAAATTCCGTTTAGATTAGCACAAAAAATTACTCAAATTGAGGCAGTATTCCCTGATAGAACACCTCATGAGAAACACAGAATTCTGAAAATCTGTTTATCAATGGGGATAGCACCACATGTGGAGGACTGTGACACTTGGGGTACAGTCTTTGCTTCAATCTACACGAAAACACATGGTGTACCATCCATGGCAGTGATACCAGACGTTTTCAGACAGATTCAAAATGAATACGGTCCAGAACCGTCCCTAAATCTAGGTATGAAATTACTAAAAGATTTTAAACAGGTCTCGGCTATACTAATAGCCAACATCAAAGGTGAAGCAGAATCCGTGGCAATCCGCCAGAAGTTAAAATTAACAGATACTACAGACCAACCATATGAGCTTGCAAGAAATATTGAGAAATCATATGAAGAACTAGGAAGAGATAGTTTGGGATGGAAACCAATAAACCCCCTGCTAACTGAAAATGCTGAAAAGGTATTTATTAAAAATAATCTCACTACTCCTAAAAAGAAGTGGGAAAATACTAAATAGACACTTCCTAAAGAAAAATATTCTCAGTCCAGAGGAAGATCTCCCCAAAAGGGAGGTAGGTTTGCTCAACGGGAAACCTCTGAAAGAAGGTATAACCTTAGAAATAGGGATACTTTAAGAAAGCCTGATAGATATCAAAATACTGATACTCGTTCTTCTTGTACCTTTCAGACTCCTACGCAGAAATCCAAGAGGAGAGAACGATCAGAACAGAAAGAGGAACACGTGAAGTCCAAAGAAGAACAGCACGTTCTAAAAAACAAGAAAACCCAATTCACAAAAAAGAAGGTAGCAAGCATAAAGATCAGACATGCCGAGGATCTTGAGGACACAACTCAAGAACGGGGACTGGGACCAGACAATGCTAGACAGCGCAGTAGAAGTCACAATAGTTCGCAGGATCCTGATGGATCATCTGAAGACAGTGGACTTGAATGAATGCATTCAGGTTGAAACTGCCGACACCAGGCTTAGTGTAACTCACAAGTAGCACTCTGGATGGAGGGGGACATAACTAGAAAAATAAGAGCACTCTTTTGGGAGAAGCTCTCTAAGGGCTATGACATAGTTCTAGCTGAAAAAGACTGGCCACCTGAATTTGTTAGGGAGTGCCCACATGGCAAGGAAGTAATTATGCCAGCCTTCTCAAATCACATTCCTATTCATAAAAAATACACATATGCCAGAAAATGGGCTGTGGCCCAGGCTCCAGCATTATATAAAAATCATACAGGATGGGACGAGGATTCCCCTCACCATAAAATCCAGTTAAGAAATCAACCTACTGCACAAAGGCAGTATCCAGTTAATCAAGAAGCTAAGAAACAAGTCAGGGAGATTCTAAATCAACTTGAATAACAAGGGGTGATTGAAACATGCACCTCGTCAATGAACAATCATTTGTTTCCTGTCTCCAAACCAGACAATTCATATCGTCTAGTTTTGGATTACAGACACTTAAACTCCTGTTGCAAAGCATTTGCAGTACAAAATGCACATAGTGCAGCACTGATGAATGGCATTGTGCGGAAAAAATATAAAACCACATTAGACATTTGAAATGGGGTTTTCTGTCAAAATATTGCACCTGAAAGCAGGCATTTGACCGCTTTCTCAATTATGGGTACTTAGCAACAATTTTTCCGTCTCCCCCAGGGATTCAAGAATAGTCCAGGGTTATTTTCAGCCAGAGTAACAGAGTTACTACAAACGTACGATGATGAGGCATTATCATATGTCGATGACATCTATCTTACAGATGATAATTTGGACGTGCACTTGAAAAGAGTGAACACCATAATACTTGGGTTTGCTTCTGAAGGGTACAAATTCAATTTTAAGAATTCCCGAATTGCCCACCTCAACGTCCTATTCTTAGGATACGAGTTATCAAGTGAAGGCAAAAGCCTTGCAGGAAACTTTCTAGAGAAATTTGCGCTGCTCCAAACTCCATGAACGCTGAAGAACTTACAGTTGATTCTAGGTTTCCTGAATTTTAGAAGAACATATGTTCTGAATTACGCAAAAAGGGTTAAACCTCTCTACGAACTAATCAAACCTGATTTCAAACCAACTAATTGGACTAAAACGCACACAGAAATTTTGCGTTCAGTGCAAACAGACATGTTAGCAAAAAAGGATTAGATACACGCGATAATACACACAACCTTGTGATCCGAATCATCCCAGGGAGATGCGGATACACGTACCTGACTTTTAATGAAGGTGAAAAGGTACCAATAGCATATAAATCACACTTGTACACACAAGCGGAACTGAAATTCACTTCTGCAGAATTTTTTTTGACAGCGGTTCAGACTGCAGTAGCAAAGGAGAGAGCCCTGGCACAGGGTCAACGCATAATGATTGTTACACCTGTACCTGCCTTAGAGGCAGTGACAAAAGCAAGCATTCCCAATGCAAAAGCTTTACATCCAAGATGGATACAATGGGTTAACTGCGTGTGAAAATAACAACCATGGCATTTGAATTAAGAATAAATTCTAAATAGATAAATTAAAAAAGAGGAAGTAGCAGGTCTATACTCAGAATTTATTATAAACTTTGTTAAAAGTAACAATTACAAAACATACATTTTAATCATTGGATAAACAGTGGGTTAACTCTCTTGCTGCAACAGACGTTGAATACGTGTTTGACCCCTACTTAAAAACACAAGAATTCCTACAATACGAGTACGAATGTCCTCTGTCGACCGAGATTCTGCCTCTTGAACATAACGGATGTATAATCTATACAGACGGATCAGCGCAGCCCGCATTTGGGGTAAACAAGCCTACAGTGCTGCTTGCGCGATCATTAAAGGTCGTTGTCGCGAAGGTAAATTCAGACCTATGGTCACTAAAACTCAATCACTCGTAAACTGTACAGCTCAGCGAGATGAACTACAAGCTTTCAAGATGGCGCTTGAAATACCGATCGTGAATTCCCCACACTAATAGTGTGCAATTCGTATTTCTGCGTTGAATCTTACAACAAACACTTGCAGAACTGGGTTCAAAAGGGTTTAAAAAATTCAAAGGGTGTCACAATTAAGCATAAAACGCTTTGGGAACAAGTAGTTCTTTTGCAGAAAGAACAACAAAAGACACACGTGATTCATACGCTGAGTCATCAATGTGATGGCGTTCACGTTACAGGGAATTCATTGGCTGATGAAGCCGCGAAGGCAGCTGTGCAAACGGTTTCCGTAGCTACAATCACTCATCCGAAAAGAGTAATAGACGGTGAAACGTTACTAGCAGTAAAAACCTCAATGGAAGGCAGCTATGCAGCGTTACCTCTAAACTATCCACTCACAAATACATACATAATTGATGCAAACTCCGTTCCTTTTGCTCAAACCCCTGGAGTGGGGGACAGAGTAATTCCAAATAGGAATCGGAGAGCTGCTTTGGTACACGAAGCACATATGGGAGAGGGTCTGACATATCAAGGGATCCTAAAATCTCTAATAGAATTAGAAAAGATGTACTGGTGGCCGGGACTGGTAGTTGATGTGTACAATTTCGCAATTTATTGCCCTAACTGCAACAGAAATCGCAGCAGCGAAAGCCACCAGATACCTGACTACAGAGTAGCCAGCCCAGCTCAGATACCATTGCTAGACAGCATTAGACTATCTACACGCAAACGTTACATTGAACGGATGCGGTCCCACAACTACTAGGACAAGATCTATTTGGATATGGCCCCAGCGCTCGGCTGACGCCAGAATTGTTATTGCGAGTCTTTATCGGCACATACGTAATAGGCACGCTACATTCTGACCAGGGTCCTGTGTTTAGCTCCCGTGCTTACAAGGAGGCCATGGCTAGTTTGGGCATTGCATTGCGGTATTCTAGTCCCTTCCATCTTGAGGGTAATGCGGTAGTGGAAAGAAAAAACTGTGACATAAAGCAAACCCTAACAGCTAAGGTATTAGATTCGGGTGATGGGTGGGTCAAACATCTAATAAGTGTCCAAGGTAGTCTTAACAATCTGCCAAGAAATTCTTTGGGTGGAATCACTCCGTATGAATTACTGTTTGGTACTTGAATGTTAATCGAAGACCTCGATTGTCAAACTTCAGTGGTGGAACAAAAACCCTTTGATGTCAAAGATCGTGTGGCTGTTTTACAGGACTTAAATGAAATGAGAAGAAGTCTAAGTAACACATCACAAAAGCCAACATCCACTGAAGAAAAACCACCTGTCCCAGCAAGACCTGTCTGGATTCCAAAGATTGGGGATCTAGTCAGAGAGAATATCGCGGTGAAGAAGGAATTTGGGCCTTCTTACAGAAAAGCAGTACCTATCTTGGCAATGCAAGGAACTAGATCAGTAGTACTACTGCCCCTTGCTGGTAAAAGGGAGAACAGAGTTGTGTCCATTGACCTGGTCAAACCACAACATGTGGCCAATAATAAATAGTAGGCTCAGTGGACTCCCAAGAAGCAGCAGAAGACCAAATCTCGCTACTATTCAAGAGGTTCAAACTGAAAGACTTATCACCTTCGATAAACCTGCAGTGAGAAAAGAAGGACTATGCAACAAAACCATGGAACTCGTGCCTCTTGAGACCCAAATAACAGTTCATCAAGAAACACCTGTCTGCAATGATGTAGCCTCTGACTATACAAATATGACAAAGGAAGAAGCAGCTCCAAAGATTAATAACAATCCTGATGCAATTCCAACAATTGACAGAACTGCCTCTGGCTATTTTATCAACTTTGATACATTTTCTGAGGATCCCAGTGAGCCTGAAAATGAGCCAGCAAATAAAACTTTCAAAGTAAAAATAAAAGAACTCTTTCATCAACTTGAAAAAGTATATCTGGTTTCACCAGGGAATAAATTTTGGATTGTGTTAGGAGTACTTTTCCTCCTCCTCTGGCTCATTCTGGTTTTGAGCTTCGGAAGAATGATAGATGGAAAATAATACATTGGACACAGCAAGTCAGAAAATCAACTTGGTCCTGAAACCTCATAAATCTTCCCATCGTGAAAGAAGAGATCTGTCATCAGTGAAGATCACAGCCATTCCTATACCTGGTGGTATAGCATGGGACAAAACTGAGTATGACATCTACGGCCCGGTAGAGCTTCTGAAGATTCCACACCAGTTCAAGATCTCTTTAAGTGACTTTGTATCACCAAACACATTTTCTGATGATTGGGACTTTGAAACTATTAATAATATGATGTCAGATTTAGAGATGTCAGCTAAATTTACTGAACATGAATACTTACAAGGTTCATCAGATGATGAACAAACGTATTGTTTTAATCATTATGGTCACCATTATTTGCATAAATCTGCAAACCCTAGAAATGTTTATACATATAACCAATGGGAACACTGTCCAACGCCGCCAAAAGCAAGCTCAAAAACGTTTTATGAAAAGTTTCCATACTTCACAGGGTTTAATGTTACAAATCCAGAAACGTTTTATTTCAAAAATGAGAATGATACAGGAATTAAAACAATGTTGACCAATACAAAACAAATTTATTCTTCAAACTTTTATGCTCAGCTGTCTACATTAGGTTTCAAATTTTGGAAAGACAAGATCGAGACTAAAACTGCCTAGGGCACAAAAGACTTGCAGGTGAAAGGTTTAGAAGCCCTGTTCAGAGCCTGCATTATACCAGAACAAATAATGTTTTTGAATGACACTGTTCAACAAACTTCTTGTCTTGGCTTCGCTAAGATAAAAGATTTAAACAAACCGTCTATACATAAACCCACATCTGACAGTGATAATACTACAGTAGAGGAGGTAGACGTACCATATATTTTAAAACAGAACAGAACTATTCATGATTGGAAAAAATGGTTTATCTGGCCTACAGACACTAATAACTGTCATGATAGATTCCTGAAAAAAACACAGGGGTTGTCAATAACTAGGCTAGATCAAAGATACTCCCAGAGACAACATTCAGGGATAGTAACTACTTATAGTGTAGGAAAGCTATACCTTGAGTGGCTACAGAAATCTACAATTCCGAAAATCAAACAACACTTATCTTTACTTAAGAAGGCAATGATTTGCGAGATTTCTTAATGGGGCCTCGTAAACCACGTCAAAAATGTTTCGTATACGCTGGTATATATGCTGCGTACAACAAAGCTTGGAAAGTGACGCAAATAGAAACTGCAGAAAGAATACGAGAAATTGATCGTATTAATTTAGAGAAAACTCTCTCTGTAGTAGACAATGGGTTAACAACTCTGTCCTCCAGAATATATTTATTGGACAGCATTGTATCATCTGCAATTGACATAATAGAGCAGGACTTGCTAATGTTACAACATGGCCAGTCTCAATTACGTTCTATAATGCAGCTGTGCTGGACGTTGCAAAATCTGCGTTCAGGCTATGTGCCATGGCTGGCGTCTAATCAACACAATGTCATTGTTTTCTGTACGTAGCCTTACAGATAAACAAGTATCTTTGGCACAAAAAGGAGCAGACTATACGGTGGTGAGCATTGAAAAACTGGAAAGATTACAATTAACAGTTTCTGAGAAGCCTGTCATTGAATGGATAATACATGGCACCAATACGATACCAGTGACGATTTTCAAGTTCGAGTATTGTCTACAGCATATACAAGCAGGCCTGTATGAAAGGTTGGGTAAAGAATACATTTGGGCGTCGATTCCGATCCGTTAAAAAGCGCTCCGAATTGCGGTTCGGAGCGTTTTTCCCCGTACGAATCGTACCCGTAGGCGTCCCCGTACGAATCTGCAAGTACGATCATAATCTAAAGCGTCACTCCGTAGGCTCGTAAAATACGCCGTCCGAATCGAAAGTCCATACGATTTGCAGTCAGCTGACGTTCCACGCTACGTCCGGACGTAAAAAGACCGCGTCTCCCGAACCAGGAAGTACGATCCGTGTAGAATACACTCCGTACAGCTCTTTTTCTACAAGAGCTCAAAACTACCGTAAAACCACACTCCGGCACAAACCGCACGCCGGTACGCGACAAGCAGGACATGAACGCCATCGTCCGTCTCATCCCTATCCTGTACGGCCACCACCTCGTACTTAAAAGCCAACGATGGCGCAGAAGGTGAGTACAACGAACTTCAACATACCTGTACGTGTTGCCACACGCGCACATCTCCATTGCACGACTGTCATGTCTGGGTACATTGCACCACACACTCCCGCACTTCACCAGTGGAATACGGAGACGTACCGCACCTACGTCATCGACCTCGGGGTACGGTACGTCACCGCACAACACCAGTGGAATACGGAGATGTACCGCACCTACGTCATCGACCTCGGGGTACGGTACGTCACCGCACAACACCAGTGGAATACGGAGACGTACCGCACCTACATCATCGACCTCGGGGTACGGTACGTCACCACGCAACACCAGTGGAATACGTGCCGCATGTACGTCATCGACCTCGGGGTACGGTACGTCACCGCACAACACCAGTGGAATACGGAGACGTACCGCAACTACGTCATCGACCTCGGGGTACGTCACGTCACCGCACAACACCAGTAGGATACGGAGACGTGCCGCATGTACGTCATCGACCTTGGGGCACGGTACGTCACCGCACAACACCAGTGGAATACGTGCCGCATGTACGTCATTGACCTCGGGGTACGGTACGTCACCGCACAACACCAGTGGAATACGGAGACGTACCGCACCTACGTCATCGACCTCGGGGTACGGTACGTCACCGCACAACACCAGTGGAATACGTGCCGCATGTACGTCATCGACCTCGGGGTACGGTACGTCACCGCACAACACCAGTGGAATACGGAGACGTACCGCACCTACGTCATCAACCTCAGGGTATGGTACGTCACCGCACAACACCAGTGGAATACGTGCCACATGTACGTCATCGACCTTGGGGTACGGTACGTCACCGCAGAACACCAGTGGAATACGGAGACGTACCGCACCTACGTCATCAAACTCGGGGTACGGTACGTCACCGCACAACACCAGTGGAATACGTGCCGCATGTACGTCATCGACCTCGGGGTACGGTACGTCACCACACAACACCAGTGGAATACGGAGACGTACCGCACCTACGTTATCGACCTCGGGGTACAGTACGTCACCGCACAACACCAGTGGAATACGGAGATGTGCCGCATGTACGTCATCGACCTCGGGGTACGGTATGTCACCGCACAACACCAGTGGAATACGTGCCGCATGTACGTCATCGACCTCAGGGTACGGTACGTCACCGCACAACACCAGTGGAATACGGAGACGTACCGCACCTACGTCATGGACCTCGGGGTACGGTACGTCACCGCACAACACCAGTGGAATATGGAGACGTGTCGCATGTACGTCATGGACCTCGGGGTATGGTACGTCACTGCACAACACCAGTGGAATACGTGCCGCATGTACGTCATCGACCTCGGGGTACCGTACGTCACCGCACAACACCAGTGGAATACGTGCCGCATGTTCGTCATCGACCTCGGGGTACGGTACGTCACCGCACAACACCAGTGGAATACGGAGACGTACCGCACCTACGTCATCGACCTCGGGGTACGGTACATCACCGCACAACACCAGTGGAATACGTGCCGCATGTACGTCATCGACCTCGGGGTACGGTACGACACCGCACAACACCAGTGGAATACGGAGACGTACCGCACCTATGTCATCGACCTCGGGGTACGGTACGTCACCGCACAACACCAGTGCAATACGTGCCGCATGTACGTCATCAACCTCGGGGTACGGTACATCCCCGCACAACACCAGTGGAATACGGAGACATACCGCATCTACGTCATCGACCTCGGGGTACGGTACGTCACCGCATAACACCAGTGGAATACGGAGACGTGCCGCATGTATGTCATCGACCTCGGGGTACGGTACGTCACCGCACAATACCAGTGGAATACGTGCCGCATGTACGTCATCGACCTCGGTGTACGGTACGTCACCGCACAACACCAGTGGAATACGGAGACGTACCGCACCTACGTCATCGACCTCGGGGTACGGTACGTCACCGCACAACACCAGTGGAATATGTGCCGCATGTACGTCATCGACCTCAGGGTACGGTACGTCACCGCACAACACCAGTGGAATACGGAGACGTACCGCACCTACGCCATCGACCTCGGGGTACGGTACGTAACCGCACAACACCAGTGGAATACGTGCCGCATGTACGTCATCGACCTCGGGGTACGGTACGTCACCGCACAACACCAGTGGAATACGGAGACGTACCACACCTACGTCATCGACCTCGGGGTACGGTACGTCACTGCACAACACCAGTGGAATACGTGCCGCATGTACGTCATCGACCTCGGGGTACGGTACCTCACCGCATACACCAGTGGAATACGTGCCGCATGTACGTCATCGACCTCGGGGTACGGTACGTCACCGCACTACACCAGTGGAATACGGAGACGTACCGCACCTACGTCATCGACCTCGGGGTACGGTACGTCACCGCACTACACCAGTGGAATACGGAGACGTACCGCACCTACGTCATCGACCTCGGGGTACGGTACGTCACCGCACAACACCAGTGGAATATGGAGACGTACTGCACCTACGTCATCGACCTCGGGGTACGGTACGTCACCGCACAACACCAGTGGAATAACTGCCGCATGTACGTCATCGAAGTACGTCACCGCACTTCACCAGTGTAATAGACGTGTGGGACATACGTCTGCTAAGTAATTGTAAGTGTAAGTATCAGAGTGTGTGTGTGTGTATAACACCCCCCCACTGCCCACCAGTGCCCAGCATCAGAGTGTGTGTATGGCTGACACCCCCCCCACTGCCCACCAGTGCCCAGCATCAGAGTGGGTGGCTGAGCCCCCCCCCACTGCCCACCAGTGCCCAGCATCAGAGTGTGTGTATGGCTAACACCGCCCCCCACTGCCCACCAGTGCCCAGCATCAGAGTGGGTGGCTGAGACCCCCCCCACTGCCCACCAGTGCCCAGCATCAGAGTTGGTGGCTGAGCCCCCCCACTTCCCACCAGTGCCCAGCATCAGAGTGGGTGGCTGAGCCCCCCTACTGCCCAGCAGTGCCCAGCATCAGAGTGTGTGTATGGCTAACACCCCCCCCACTGCCCACCAGTGCCCAGCATCAGAGTGTGTGTATGGCTAACACCCCCCCACACTGCCCACCAGTGCCCAGCATCAGAGTGGCTGGCTGAGACCCCCCCCCCACTGCCCACCAGTGCCCAGCATCAGAGTGTGTGTATGGCTAACACCCCCCCGCTGCCCACCAGTGCCCAGCATCAGAGTGTGTGTATGGCTAACACCCCCCCCACTGCCCACCAGTGCCCAGCATCAGAGTGTGTGTATGGCTAACACCCCCCCTGCCCACCAGTGCCCAGCATCAGAGTGTGTGTATGGCTAACACCCCCCCCCCCACTGCCCACCAGTGCCCAGCATCAGAGTGTGTGTATGGCTAACACCCCCCCCACTGCCCACCAGTGCCCAGCATCAGAGTGTGTGTATGACTAACACCCCCCCACTGCCCACCAGTGCCCAGCATCAGAGTGTGTGTATGGCTAACACCCCCCCTGCCCACCAGTGCCCAGCATCAGAGTGTGTGTATGGCTAACACCCCCCCCACTGCCCACCAGTGCCCAGCATCAGAGTGTGTGTATGGCTAACACCCCCCACTGCCCACCAGTGCCCAGCATCAGAGTGTGTGTATGGCTAACACCCCCCCCACTGCCCACCAGTGCCCAGTATGAGAGTGTGTGTATGGCTAACACCCCCCCACTGCCTACCAGTGCCCAGCATCAGAGTGTGTGTATGGCTAACACCCCCCCCCCCCCCACTGCCCACCAGTGCCTAGCATCAGAGTGTGTGTATGGCTAACACCCCCCCACTGCCCACCAGTGCCCAGCATCAGAGTGTGTGTATGGCTAACACCCCCCACTACCCAACAGTGCCCAGCATCAGAGTGTGTGTATGGCTAACACCCCCCATTGCCCACCAGTGCCCAGCATCAGAGTGGGTGGCTGAGACCCCCCCCCACTGCTCACCAGTGCCCAGCATCAGAGTGGGTGGCTGAGCCCCCCCACTGCCCACCAGTGCCCAGCATCAGAGTGGGTGGCTGAGACCCCCCCACTGCCCAGCAGTGCCCAGCATCAGAGTGTGTGTATGGCTAACACCCCCCCACTGCCCACCAGTGCCCAGCATCAGAGTGTTTGTATGGCTAACACCCCCCCCCACTGCCCACCAGTGACCAGCATCAGAGTGTGTGTATGGCTAACACCCCCCCACTGCCCACCAGTGCCCAGCATCAGAGTGTGTGTATGGCTAACACCCCCCCATTGCCCACCAGTGCCCAGCATCAGAGTGTGTGTATGGCTAACAGCCCCCCACTGCCCACCAGTGCCCAGCATCAGAGTGGGTGGCTGAGACCCCCCCACTGCCCACCAGTGCCCAGCATCAGAGTGTGTGTATGGCTAACACCCCCCCCCCCACTGCCCACCAGTGCCCAGCATCAGAGTGGGTAGCTGAGACCCCCCCACTGCCCACCAGTGCCCAGCATCAGAGTGAGGGGCTGAGCCCCCCCCACTGCCCACCAGTGCCCAGCATCAGAGTGGGTGGCTGAGACCACCCCCCCACTGCCCAGCAGTGCCCAGCATCAGAGTGTGTGTATGTCTAACACCCCCCCCACTGCCCACGAGTGCCCAGCATCAGAGTGTGTGTATGGCTAACCCCCCCCCACTGCCCACCAGTGCCCAGCATCAGAGTGTGTGTATGGCTAACACCCCCCCACTGCCCACCAGTGCCCAGCATCAGGGTGTGTGTATGGCTAACACCCCCCCCCACTGCCCACCAGTGCCCAGCATCAGAGTGTGTGTATGGCTAACACCCCCACACTGCCCACCAGTGCCCAGCATCAGAGTGGGTGGGTGGCTGAGACCCCCCACTGCCCACCAGTGCCCAGCATCAGAGTGGGTGGCTGAGACCCCCCCCCACTGCCCATCAGTGGTCAACCTTTACATCAAAAACCTACCATTGATAACCACATTACCATCAGGAGAGTGACACATGTCATCATACCTATATTCTAACATCACACCAGCTCCCAGGCACACAGCAGTCACAGACATTTTCACACAAACAAAAGTTCAGAAAAGGAAAAAAATAGCTTTATTCAGCTGGTTCAAAATAGAAAGATGTCTCTGCAACAGTCTGTGCCTCCATGGGTGTGCTCACACCAAAACTTGCCTGCACATGGCGTTTAATCCGCTGTGGCAACTATGGGGGCACCATCTGTGGAATCCTCTGGCACCGCATGGACAGGAGAGGGAAGGACAGGTGGAGTGGGTGCAGGTGTAGTGGATTCACCCACACTGGCTGGGGCATCTCCGAAAGTAGCTTCAAAAACCTGGCTGCACACCTCAGCCACTGCGGAAAAACTACCATCTGAAACCGGGGACACATTGGGGGTGGAGGTACAGGGCTGTGAGTCAGTTCTACTGGGTGTGTGGATGCGTGTGTGAGGTGTCTCCCCTCTCCCTGTGGGTGTGCCTACTTCCCCTTGAGAATGGGTGCGTGGAGCTTTGAGCTTCTTATGCTGTGTGTGTGCGCTGGGTGTGTCTGACCTGTGACGTGTGCGTGTATGATGTGTAGGTATGTGAGAGACAGAGGTGGATGGGTCTGAAGGATGGGGGGGACAGATGCTGCTGGGTGTACAGAGCTGCCGTCAGTGTTAACTCCATGGCAGCCACACTCCGACGTAGATCAGACATGGCTGATGACATGCTCTCCATGAACGACACCACCTGTGTAAGCAGTTGTGTATGTCCATGGAGGACAGTCAGCATGGATGTCTGACCTACTGCAATCTGCTGGAGTAAGTCCACAGTCTCAGCACTGAGGGCAGCAGGGGACACAGGGGCAGGGGCTGCGGTGCCGGGAACAAAGGAGACACAGGGTCTAGCACGGACCCTAGGGACACTAACGACTGGGAGGGTGGAGATGGTACTGGAGGAGGGGAGGGCAGCCAAAGAAGAAGATGTGACCATTGCTGCATATTCCCCCTCCTCCTGAGAATCTGACGCGGAGTTGTCGGCATGGTAAGATGTGTCAGTCACATGTCGTCCGGCCTGCAGACTCTCCTCACCCTCCGTGCCACTGCCTCCCTCTGACTCCTCATAGCAGGTGGCACTGTCGCTGGGTCCCTCGGCCTGCTCCGCGCCTGTGTCTCCTCCAGATTCAGATGATGATGCTGTGGGCAAGGAGAACAACAAAAATATATCAGTCACCTGTACACATCAGACATATCAGGTACAATACATTATGCCTCATTTCTAAACATGGCATGCATCATGAGGCACATTACACAGAACTCTGCACAATGCAAAGTCTAGTTGTGGCCAATTGTGAGAGACACAACGCTCAATGTACAGTAGGATACAAGCAAAAGGCAAGCAAAAAACTAGTATGAGATACACAATGATGATCCACTGCCTGACAACAGGATAGCTGATTATGCATCCCTGCTCATTTTCCCACCCTGCCACCCAAACCCAGAACAGGACATGTTTGAATTGCTTAGACCTTGTGCCACATGGGAAAAGTCCTGCCTGTACTGAAATGTGATGCCATCCTGGGACCTGAACCAAGTGTAACATCACCTCACACTGGTATCACAGCTGTTGACACCCAAAGCCTCATTGTGTGGCTGACCATCATTATTAGTTATAAACAACATTCTACATATTTGGCGCATATGCACACACGCACTGCCCAGTGTGAGTATGCATAAGGCCAAAATATTGCACATGTACATTGTGCACCTGTATCCAACACATTACAATTCGAAAGAGTACCATGGACCAAGGCCACTGAGGCAGACTCGTGCAGAAAACACATGTTTAGACTCAAGATCAGTGGAAAAATATGAAGAATGGCAGACACAGTGAACATGTGGTGCTACATGTAATGTACCAACAGGTGTCACAGACCCTCCTCAAACATGATGATGTGCAAAGGAAGATGCATACTGAGACATTGCACCATAGGAGTACATGTGAAAAATAAACATCAGCCAAAGCGCAGCGCAAATGTGGAGTAGGGCAAGGCATGTAAAGAAGCAGCTGCAGAAACTGGGACATTATAATGCCAAAGCATGGAGTGCCTGTCTGACCACACCACTCAAACTATGGGAGTGTTACCATGCCTTGGAGCACTGCAGGGAGCATGTGACACACATGACAACAAACAGACATGTACCTACCCCCTACTTGCTGCTGTCCCTCCTGCAACTGCCTATGGAGGTCTGAGAACACCACTTCCAGGACCCGGAGCATGTTGGGGGTGAGGTGGCGGGTGCCGCCATGCCGGCGTGGAGCTTCCAGATGCAGCTGGACTCTGGCGATGCGGCGGGTCCAGCACCGGATGTCCTGCCACCTCTTCTTGATGTTCCTGAGCCTCCTGCGAGACCCCCCCTCGCTCCTGACAGCCCTGGCGATGTCCAGCCAGATTTCACCCTTCTCATAGGCAGATACCTGTCACAAATGTAAAGTAAAAGAGCATCAGTACACCTGGTCCATGTTCAAAAGACACACATATGTGCACTAAATACTTCATGACAACAGGGCATCGTAGGCTCCACACATTTGCATCATTGTCCATGAGTATGTGGCCTGTGAGCAAACACTGCTGCATTACATGCCATTGAAAGGCTACAGATGACATGACGTGGCCTAAACACTCTTAGAGCATGGCACTCACAGAGCAATGTATGCTACATCTGGGTGCACTGCAGCTCATGACACGCTGTCATACACCCCACTACAAGAAATAACCCTCTTTACACAAGACTGTACACTCTGGCATTCACTCCCAACAACATTGCATCTATACACCATACATACACAGTGGGCATTATGTCACCCACACAACAGGTGCACACTCCAAGGTATTGCACACATCACTCACCTGATCCTCTGGTCTCCCATACAGCTTGCTGTAGTTGGGCAGGAGGGCATCCAGCAGGGCCTTGTTCTCACCATCAGTGAATGCAGGTGCCCTCTCCATGGTCAGCTAATCAGGGTCCAGAGGATTCAGAGACAGCAGCTGTGGTTACCACACCAATGTTGTGCAGGCAAGTGCCCTCCCACAGCATAGTTAGCATCCTATGTTCCATCCAATCACATCACACATAAGCCCATTACACACATATGCATGGTTTGAAAATTGAGCCTGAGCTGAACAACAACTTTTGCAACATTGTATACTTTAGCCAAACTGAATTTTCTAGAACACCTGTAGGAGCCTCAAAAAACTCTGTATCCATGACAACCTGGTTGCATTTTGATCAGTACACTGTTCCCCTAGTTGGTCACTATTATTTTTCTAAAATGCCCACACAAGTACGGTGACATTGCGTTGCTAATGCAACCCAGTCAATGGTGTAACGATGCGTACACACGCACGTACCTTGGGGTACGCTTTGCTCGCGCATGGCCGAAATGCAATAGGGAAACGAGGCGTACACATGCACGTACCTTGGGGTATGCTTTGCTCGCGCATGGCCGAAATGCAATAGGGAAACGAGGCATACACATGCACGTACCTTGGGGTACGCTTTGCTCGCGCATGGCCGAAATGCAATAGGGAAACGAGGCGTACACACGCAAGTACCTTGGGGTACGCTTTGCTCGCGCATGGCCGAAATGCAATAGGGAAACGAAGCGTACACACGCACGTACCTTGGGGTACGCTTTGCTCGCACATGGCCGAAAAGCAATAGGGAAACGAGGCGTACACACGCACGTACCATTGGGGTACGCTTTGCTCCCGCATGGCCGAAATGCAATAGGGAAACGAGGCGTACACACGCACGTACCTTGGGGTACGCTTTGCTCGCGCATGGCCGAAATGCAATAGGGAAACGAGGCGTACACACGCACGTACCTTGGGGTACGCTTTGCTCGCGCATGGCCGAAAAGCAATAGGGAAACGAGGCGTACACATGCACGTACCTTGGGGTATGCTTTGCTCGCGCATGGCCGAAATGCAATAGGGAAACGAGGTGTACACACGCACGTACCTTGGGGTACGCTTTGCTCACGCATGGCCGAAAAGCAATAGGGAAACGAGGCGTACGCACGCACGTACCATTGGGGTACGCTTTGCTCCCGCATGGCTGAAATGCAATAGGGAAACGAGGCGTACGCACGCACGCACGTACCATTGGGGTACGCTTTGCTCACGCATGGCTGAAATGCAATAGGGAAATGAGGCGTACGCACGCACGTACCATTGGGGTACGCTTTGCTCCCGCATGGCCGAAATGCAATAGGGAAACGAGGCGTACCCACGCACGTACCTTGGGGTACGCTTTGCTCGTGCATGGCCGAAAAGCAATAGGGAAACGAGGCGTACACACGCACGTACCATTGGGGTACGCTTTGCTCCCGCATGGCTGAAATGCAATAGGGAAACGAGGCGTACACACGCACGTACCATTGGGGTACAGTGCGTCAGACATGGTCAAGTGAAGGATTGTGTAGCCTGCGTCCCTGTCCACCTTCATGTCACCATTGGGAGAGTCACACCAGGAAATCACATAGCAGGGATGTAGTCTACACTCATGTCGACGATGTGGTGCATACATCAGCATGGCATACATACATCAGGATGCCCCTGGTGTGGCAGACATTGAAGAAGCACAGGGATTGTGACCTTGTGCCTCAGTTGATGTGTGAAGAGCTTGCCAGACATGTCATCAATCATATTGCACATGTGCATCACATGCAGTCAACACTTTGAACCGGAGTAACGTCAGCAACATGTTGCAAGGAACATCAACACTGGAATGGCTCACCATTCAGTACAGGGAACTGGCACATGATGACAGCAACATGCCCACTGTCACAGAGGTGTAATAGCCGCACAGCATGACCCTGTGTGACCACATCATGTGTGTGCCATGAGCGACATTGTGCATGCCGTTTGCATATGAAATGAACAGGTCAGTATCGTATAACTCACCTTAGAATATCCCCACATGTCATCCTGGATATGTCAATTTCCGTTCTGTAGTACACTTGTGTGTCGGTAGGCATGTCCTGCGGCTCTGCATGTGTTGTAGGCGTCATGTGGGCCGTGATGACGTTGTCGGAGTACTCATACATCACCTCTGCATGCACACGTCAGGTCCTCTTTTTTAACAACACCAGCGCTGGTCCCGTATAAGTGTAACCTTACACACTTTTGTTGACACATTCATAGTACAATCACTTCAGACCTTTTTGCTTGGATTCTCTGACTCAGGACGGTGCCAATAGGGATGTCATTTTCAAAGCCTGTGAGGAATACTAACTAGTCATGTTGGTGACTGACCCTCACCGTCTGTGTCTCCACTCTTATCACGTCAAGCACAACAACAAGAGCTGCTCCCACTGCCGGGACCAGACATATGAATCCAGGTGTGATTGGTCCCACAAGCCACTCAGACTCCAGCAGTTGGCACTGCACCACAATAGCTCATGGGCTGGACGTAGGACGAGTGCATGGGCGTTGTAGTTGAGACATCACAGCCCCTTAATTTGACATCAGTGCTCCAGGGCAAAGTTGTCAGGTAAACCAAATAAGTCAGATATATCTAATAGCAAATCAAAACCACCACAATGCACGTGCAATGCTGCATGGGATTCGGGTGACACCGACCACGCGGCTCTGTCAGAATTCCTGCCGTCGTAGCCAGCACCACGACCTCCGGTCCCTGCCCTGCATGTGACGCAGGAGGAGTTAGTGCACTTCCTCATGTCCATGATGTCCCTCACCCCACCAACGGCCTACGCGTCGGCTTCTGGCACAGCGGACCCGTCTGGGGGCACTAGCGCGTCTGTTGAATAGCCCCTGACGCCATCACTACCTTACTCCTGGACGCAGGCGGCGCATACGTCCCAGAACCGCTGGGACTGACAGGATATGAATGTTCATCCTGGTCCCCGCTGGTTCAACTCCCAACCTCACTGGCAACTATCCCCCTGGTGTCAGCCGTGGCGCCGTTCTCGGGCAGTGATGTCCCCGATACCACACACTGTACGGCTCCGGCGTGGGAAATGTGCGGCAGAACACAGCTATTAATGCTGCATGGGGAGTTTAACTTCAATGAGCCGGGCACTGCTCATTACAATCGTTGTCAATGAGTATTGGGAGGGTCATGAAGAAACACTGGCATGTGAGTGTCAGTCCCAAGACAACAGGACAGGTGGACTGGGGGATGCAAGTGGTCTGGACACCTAGCCAGACACTGGTGATGTCTCTACTCCTAACGTGTCTTAGGATGAGCAGGCAACGTACAGTGTTGTGTTAACGTGGGCAGCCGGAGCCTTGGCCCTTCATCTCCCCGTTGCTGCCATGAGGACCAACTCCTCACTGAGGTCCTTAAAATCCACTCCGGCTCCGCTGAGCCCCTGCAGGCCTATCTTGAGGAATGTACTGTATCTATATTGGGCAGCATGTACAGCCACGCATCATGTTTGGCTGTAGATCGGCACGTTGTCAGACCCCCACGCCCCTCCCTGGACTGACCATGTTCCCTGTCCTCCCACCCCAGAGAGCATGGGCATCCAGGCCTCCAAATCACAGTCCACATTCCAGTTAGCTCTGCTGTAGAGGGTATCCAAGAGGTATGAGCACTACGGAAAGATGTCATCATCCTCCCTGAGTCTGGGACTGAGGTCTTCCAACATTAAATACATCTTAGTCCGCTACCCACACTCTCGGTGGGACATGGTTGTGTAACTGCTGGCAGAGTGTGCGTTGTAGGTACGGGCAATGCTTGGCCACGCCCTTGTAGGATGCCAATCAGCGGCACTGTCATTTTTCTGGTGTGGCCTGGATACCCCCGACTCACTGGGCAGAGCGATGGCATCCAGAGAGGCAAATAGGTCAAAAGCCTGGTATGTATTGAAAGTCGGGAATATGCTACTAACTACTGTTGCTTACTGATATTTTGTTACAAAAGGTAAGTAATCCGTCCTTACTTTTCAGTACATCTGCTGTAGGAGCATCTATGTAGTGTCCTTGCCGTGATGACAGGGTTACTAATGTACGCATACCATGCCACGTATGTTAATGACCTGTTCATATGTGTGATGGCATCACAGACCATTTGTGAGAATAAAACATTTATGCTGTATGATGATGGATATGTAATAGTTAGGGATGCTACACACTGCAACATGACTAAGGCAGAACTGTGCTAATGATGGCACATGTGGTGTGTGTGTGTGTTTATTGCTGTCAGATGTCTGGTTGTGCAGACAACCTGCTACAGACATTCACATGACGTTTGTCACTGACATGATACATTGTCATGCTCACTAAGACCTTTCCATCAGATCGTTTGTATGCATGTCATATCCATTCCACACACCACAGGTCTTTAATTATTCATGGAGGAGTGGCTGGCAGCTGGCACACGTTACTTTAGTGTGTATGCCACGCAACACTCCAAATTGTCTAGATTATTTGAAGCAGTCTTGCTTGTGCCATGTACATTGTTACAGTCTTAGTCAGACAGTTGAAGACATTTGCAATAAATTGTGTATTGCAGGGCACCCCCTCTGGAAAGGCCGTTGCCTGACTTGGAAGCCATTAGGGAGCGCAATTGTATTCGTTGGTATCGCTTCAACAGACAGTTGATCAAGGACCTGACAAACAGGCTTGAGGCTCACCTACAACCACACCACAGGTATCCAACTGCACTGACACCCAAGGTAAAGGTGATGGCAGCCCTCCATTTCTTTGCCACAGGTACGTTCCAATTTACCATAGCTGATGTGGGAGGGATGTCTCAGACAATGATAAGCCGGGTGTTGAGTGATGTTTTGGCAGCTATGTTGCTCCACCTAGATGAATTCATTAGATTCCCTACTCCAGAAGAGTTGACAGATGTCAAGGGGGAATTCTATGGCCTGGGCCGCATGCCACATGTAATTGCTGCAATTGATGGTACACATGTTACTCTGGTGCCACCACAGGCTCAGGAGCAAGCGTATCGCAACAGGAAACACTACCACTCGATAAATGCCCTGGTGGTGTGTCTTGCCAACATGATTATCTCACATGTTTCTGCACGTTTTCCAGGATCGTGCCACGATGCTTTCATCATGAGGCGTAGCAGGGTACCACAGATGATGCTTCAGCTGCACCACCACCGGGCATGTCTAGTTGGTGAGTATACACTGTCAGCTCTGTATGTCAGTATGTCACAACTTCATGATCTGCATCATATTAATCACTCTTGTACATGATGTCAACTTGCAGAAGACGCTGGATATCCTAACATGCCGTGGTTAATGACTCCACTACGCAACCCCAGGACAGCTGCAGACCAGCAGTACAACAATGCCCATGGGAAGACCAGGCGGGTGATCGTACGGACCTTTGGACTCCTGAAGAGCCGATTCAGGTGCCTGGACAAGACAGGCGGAGCCCTCCAATACAGCCCACGCAAGGTGTGTGACATCTTCACCGTGTGCTGCATGCTACACAACATGGCAGTGGAGAAGGCCGTGCCACTCTACCTTGATCCTGATGAGCTGAAACATCCGCCCGTTGAGGCTGAAGGCCTTGCCCAGGATGCCAGCGACGAGGAGGATGAAGATGATATCCGGAGTCACCTCATACGCAACTTCTTTTCATAATGGTGAGTCATAGCAGCTTTTCTGTAACAGATGGACTCTAGAGTAGCATGGGTAGCATGCTGTGTATGCAACAGACTGTATGCAAGGTCACTTGGATGTGTGTTGTGCAGTGTCACACATGTGCAGTTCTAATGCAACACACATACGTGCTATGTGTGCACTTGGAATGTACAGGTGTTCTACAACATCTGGCTATTGAACAGGACATTGTGATAATGACATTATACAGAACTTGACCCCTTGTGTGCCACTCTCATCCACAGCTCGCCCTGCTTGTTGTCCATTCGGGTCATCGTGGTCATCCTGCTATTGCTCATTATGATTGCAACGTCAGCCAAATCAACGGAGCATGCATGGACATGTGTAGAAGTCAATTTGGGTAAGGACGCATATGAGGCTGTTTAGCGTTGGTATGTTTTGAAACGTGTGGTACATGTTCATGTGCATGTAGTGAGACCATGCATACATGCAACTACATTATGTTACTTATTACATGTATGCCCACTCCCATGACAGGATATTCACCCCATCTGACTGTCATCTGTTGTAGTTTGAGACTCTGCTGAATGCATCAATGTGTGTAGACATTGCCACTGCAACATTGTAAATACCTTGGGTTGACATTGTGTCAGAGGTCACAACCACGGACTCTGTGGGGGATTGCAGCCTCACTGTGTGCATTAGATTGTGAGTGGATCCTCACCTCCAGCTTGTGGCCCAGTCTAGTTTGATTACCATGAACTCTGTGGTGTGGGTGTGGCCCAGTGTATGTTCCACATGTTAAGACAACTGTCCTGTGAATCAGTTTACATGGATGCATTGCCCCTTGTAGCAGTATATCATGTCACTGTCATGTCGTTAACTCAGTGCAGGTTGAGAATACTGCTACGCCAGCCTTCACAGTGAGTAGCAGTGCTGTTTAGATTCACATGATGCCAAGTATGTTTTGCATGTAAAGTGAAATTGTTGGGATGATGCATATGTGATTTATTGTGTTGCACCAGTGGAGTGCAGTCATTCACATGAATGGTCCCGTGCTGCATTCCTGTGTAATGGTAGGGTCTCATTATGTTGCTCGGATCAACATCACTAGCACTTTATAGTTCTTCTACCTGCATGTAATGTTTTGCATAGTAATGATAACTTGACAGATCAAAAGACTGGCTACAGAGTGCCTCCATTGCATGTTGGCCATTAGCTTCCTCAACATATGTGATAGTTACGGCTGTTGTGGCTGAAGTCAAGTTTGCCTACATGGCCCTTATGGGTAACCAATATCAGATACAGACATTACAGTTAGCGTAAGTAGCATTTCCATATGTTTCCATTTGTTTGTAAGGTCCACCTCATCTGAGCCAGTGAATGAGTTTTTTACAACATAGATCTAATTGCATGGTAGCTCAGTTGTGAGCGGTACACATGACTCTAATGGATGACAGACTGTCCTAGGTTTTATGTGTCCATGTCATAGCATCGGATCTCATGTGATGGCATGACCAATCATCTAAACTTGTCTCCAGTTAGTACACTTCACAGGTGTGAGTGGTACAGTGTATCAAATGAGGTATTTGAAATGTCAGTGACATGAGAATGTAATCCTAATGGTTATTTGCCTCTGTTTCAGGTCTCCCTCCCAGCAGTTCCCATCCTCTCCTTCCCTCGCCTGATCACCCTTTTGTGTCTGTCGTTTGTACTCAGACCAAGGGGCTATTTGGAGGTGGAACCCTTTGAGCATCACACCACTCTGAAGAAGAAAGGTACGGCCAGTCCTTGACAGGCTTGTAGGTAATAGTACTGCTGCATTACAGGTGACATCAATAATAGTGTAATTTGGACTTCTTGCCAATGCACATGTATGTTTCATGATGCTCCATGAGCTCACAATGTAAATAATCATGTTGTGCATGACGTCTGACTTCTACGGAATATTGTTCCGCCTTGATGTTAATGCACATGTCCTTCTAATGTGCATCTATACTATTTGTCATTAACTTAGCTTATGCTTGTTCTGTGTTTACCTGTAAAGTGACAACACGCATGGGGTTGGGGAAGGCTAGTATACTATGTTGTGTGTGAGGTAGATGGCTTTGTAGCTGCTGTTTAGCTTTGAAAACACTAGCTGTAGTCTACACCTGATGATGATGTGTGTCCTGTGCCCCACTTGTCCGTAATGGCCCTGATCCAGTGACTGTGATCTTGGTGATTACTGTGCCATTTAATTGTCAGTGACCCTGAGTGAGGCAGACACTCCTGCCTTCACATACACACCCCTCCTGCCGTCATGTCTTCACTCATTGCTGCTGCTGCATACACAGCCACCACGCAGCGCACACCATCCAGGAACACTGACACCTACAGGATGACCCTCCTTCCATCCATTTATGGAGCATGCTCCTGCCACCCTACACACAGACAAAACCAGACAATCAGCATCCTGGTATCACAATGCTTCGGACTCAGCCATTGCTGCTGCTATGCCTGTGTGTGCTACACATACTGGCACGACTATGCAGATTCACCTGACATCGGGTCTACGTACCACCAGGTCATGTGCCGTGCCCAGCACACCCCCCCCTTCCACGGCACAATATTGTATAGTGTTACCTTGTCAACACCACTATAGCACTAAACTGCTTGCTTACAGTCACGTGGCTGTACACAACCTGCTCACACCACTGCAACATAGCTGTCACAGTCAGTCAAGTTGACACATGGAACACACACCATGACCATGTCTTTTGGGTGTGGTATGATTTCCCCGTTGTGGTGTAGGTATTTGTCAGACGTGTGTAGTTGTTCTGTATGCTTAGCTACCATTACAGTAGTATAGTACTTGGAGCTACATAGGGGTAGGTCACCTATTCCGGTGTGCTTGTGTAGAGTGCTACAGCCCATTGCCCACAGTCTGTCCTGCCAGCCTTGTCCTGTGCGCCACACATCACATCCACAGTACTGCATCATGCTGATGATAGCTCACATACCGGAGGACACAGTTGTAGGTACTCCATACGTGGACCACTACTTTTGTGCCACTGATATGTACACCTCAAAGTGACTCTCCTGGGCCAGCCTGTGATAGAATTTATGGGATCCATACCCCCCTCCAGCATTTACTGTCCCACGCAGGTGTGTCTTTCCATCCATGTATGTAGTTGATAGGAATTTCTGACCAATGTGTGTACTCACTCAGATTCTGATCGAAGTGTGAGGCTGACTGCAGTTTGTTGTATACCCTTGCATTTTATACATTTGCACACACATATCAGTTTATGCTGTTTCAAAGATAACTCACCAAATGCGTATGAGGTTTCGAATATTTATTGGGTGATATTGTGCAGGAAACGTGAATAGATGCTGTACAGGAAGGGGTGGAATCCAAAGTTCACTGCTGGAGATGAGATGCCTTACAGTTTGAGTCACCAGAGTCCAGGCTACAGTGATTGGCATCATTGGGCAGACTGTGACCAGCAAGTCCATGTGGGAGAGTCTCATAGGGGATGCTGTTGCACCCAGGGGCAATATGCCAGGTCCAGTGTCCTGGGAGATGTCCATGTCCCACTGCCCCTCAACGTCTTCGCCGTGGATGACCCACCTTCCTTGGGGGGCCCTCATGTGCAAGCATGGACGGTGCATGGGACGCTACGTCAGAGGGTTCCTCCTCCTCCTCCTCCTCCTCCCTCCCTGTGGCTGGTGTTGCACTTTGCCGTGATGTTGCTGGCCTTGTGACACAGGGAGGGGGCCGCATGTTGGCAGCCATCTGACGTAGCATATGGCAAATGTCCCGATGCACCATCAAGAGCTGAGCCTGGTGTGCCTCCACCCGTCCATAATGCAGGTCTTGCCTGGCTATTTGCTCTGCCTGCTGTTGTCTGACCTGGTTGAGGGCCTCCGCAAGCTGGCTTACCTCCCTGGTGTCCCGCCGGTATGCCTCCAGGATGTTAGCGAGTTCAGGCATACCGGGTGCTGCAGCTGACTGTCCAGATTCTCGCCTCTGCCTTCTGCCACTCCCACCACCCTGACCCACATGAGCATGGCCTGCGCTAGTGGGCACATCCGCTTGTCGGGCCCCCGATTGCTGGCAGGGTGGAGGTCGTCACCAACCTCAGGGGCGCCCGACAAAGGGTGTCCCTCATTTTCAGACTGGCTCTCTTGTGGATCATGGGCAGGGCTCTGACCTGTCTGCTGGGATGTGGTGGGAATGGGTCCGGTGGTTGGCTGAGATGTAGCTGGTTCAGTTGCTGCAGGGGTTTGGGATCCAGAGGAGCCAGGTTGGTTGGGGTCATCCACAGTGCGTTGAGGGACGGCGCTGTTGGTGGGGTCTAGGTCCTGCTGAGCCTGGGACTGGGATCCTTCTCCCCCCTGGTTGGGGGGGAGCTCCGCACATTCCCCTGTGTGTGTGAGAGACAGACACTGTTAAGGCACTATCAAGTGACATCTTGTTTACTTATCCATTATCAGCATCACAGTTCCACAAGCTTTACATTGTTGACATTGTTAAGTTGTGTATGTAGTGGTACAAAAATAAAATGTACTCTGGGGTATTTACATTCTTCCTTTGTCTTGACAATGACTGACACAGCCATTGCTGTGTCTTGTGTTGCCGGCACCACACGTGTTAAGCATTGCTCAGTTTCAGGCAACATCCAGGATACGGTGTAAATTCTTATGTCTGCATCATGCATGCACAGAGTTCATATGCAGCGTGTTGATGTAAGAGACAGAGCATCATTATTTTGCATGTCATCTACTACTTTGGATGTCTTTTGCTGTCCCGTGCTGGCCAAACAATGCCAACACCCCTGGACCTGTAGACACACAGTTATAGATCATGGCTTTTGAACTTGGCACTTCTCAAAGACGCATCACCTTGTCGATACCCATGTCCATGTCAGTACTTACGTGCATACACAAAGTTCATGAAATGGGACACATGCATTGTTTGAGAGGCACAATGGACTAGAGCATCTGATATGTGCATGTATGAGTTGTATGCATATTCAAATGAGTGAGTGTTTTGTTGTGGTACATGACAATTGGGACAGTGTTGCACTCCATTGCCTGTCCCCAGGGGATGCCTTTCTGTATGGGGGTGTACGACAAGGCATGCTATTACTTTGCTTGGGAATTGGAAGCGTCCATCGTTCATGATTTGGCTGTCCCCTGATGTAGCATGCTGGCAGGATCGTGTTTTTGTGTTGGTGCACAGGATGTGTGACCTTGTCCTGGTGTTTGTGTTTGCAGTGATCACAGGAGGGACTTGTGCTGCCTACACCTGTGCCCATTGTGTACTACAGAGCATTCCTAGATGTGTGTCCTGACACAGTACAGTATGGACTGCAAATGGTGGGTGTGTTGCAGGCACATAGCAGATGACTGCTGGTACTTGTGAGACATCCCTTAACATTCTGCTCTATGGTGTTTGTAAGGCCTGTGCAGTGCTTAGGTGCAACTGTGTGTGTGCCCAGGGAGCTGCGGTGAGGTGACAGAGGGAGGAACACTGAGGGATGGATACAGAGGGAGGGAGGGCAACAGAGGGAGAGGGCAACAGAGGGAGAGGGCGACAGTGGGAGAGGGCAACAGAGGGAGAGGGCAACAGAGGGAGAGGGCAACAGAGGGAGAGGGCAACAGAGGGAGAGGGCGACAGTGGGAGAGGGCGACAGTGGGAGAGGGCAACAGAGGGAGAGGGCAACAGAGAGAGAGGGCGACAGTGGGAGAGGGCGACAGTGGGAGAGGGCGACAGTGGGAGAGGGCAACAGAGGGAGAGGGCAACAGAGGGAGAGGGCGACAGTGGGAGAGCGCAACAGAGGGAGAGGGCGACAGGGCGACAGAGGGAGAGGGCAACAGAGGGAGAGGGCAACAGAGGGAGAGGGTGACAGGGCGACAGAGGGAGAGGGCAACAGAGGGAGAGGGCGACAGTGGGAGAGGGCGACAGTGGGAGAGGGCGACAGTGGGAGAGGGCAACAGAGGGAGAGGGCAACAGAGGGAGAGGGCAACGGTGGGAGAGGGCGACAGTGGGAGGGATCGACAGTGGGAGAGGGCAACAGAGGGAGAGGGAAACAGAGGGAGAGGGCGACAGTGGGAGAAGGCGACAGTGGGAGAGGGCGACAGTGGGAGAGGGCGACAGTGGGAGAGGGCAACAGAGGGAGAGGGCAACAGAGGGAGAGGGCGACAGTGGGAGAGGGCAACAGAGGGAGAGGGCAACAGAGGGAGAGGGCGACAGTGGGAGAGGGCGACAGTGGGAGAGGGCAACAGAGGGAGAGGGCAACAGAGGGAGAGGGCAACAGAGGGAGAGGGCGACAGAGGTAGAGGGTGACAGTGGGAGAGGGCGACAGAGGGAGAGGGAGACAGGGCGACAGAGGGAGAGGGCAACAGAGGGAAAGTGCGACAGTGGGAGTGGGCCACAGAGGGAGAGGGAGACAGGGATGGAGACAGGTTGTTTGTGCTTGCTTGCTTGCTACACTGCCTTACTGTGTCACAAAATATCACATCTCTGTAAGGTGTGTCCGCAACATGAAATTGATTAGGAGCTGTGGTCTACTATCTTGTGTGATATTTCCCTATCCATGTACATTGGGCATGGTGCTTGAGTGAGGCCCTGGGACATATGGGATGAGAGCAGCCTCCTACCCTCCACCTTCCACCCTTTGTGGTTCCCACTTGCAACAAACCACTTTTAGCTGTGTCCTGCTAGGACTCATGGCCACCCACCCCATGCTGCTGGGCACTGTTGTAAGTCCACCCATGTGACATGTATTTTTTGTACACTCACCAGACTCAACGGCTCCTTCTATTCCATGTACTCCCACCGGTGGCAGCAGGGCCATGACTCTCTCCTCCCAGGGATGGTATACAGGAGGTCTGCGGGGACCGCCGCCTCCTGTGTGGTGTGCAGAGGCGTAGTCCTGGTCCATTTTCTTCTTGACCATCCTCCGCAGCTCATACCACCTGGACTGGCATTCCGCCCTGGTGCGCCGGATGGGTGCAACAGCATTGACCCGGTCTACAATCCTCTCCCACAGGCATGTTTTTTCTGCCAGGCTGGTCTGTCTGACCAATGCGCAAAACAGCTGTGGCTCGACTCTGATGACTTCATCTGTAAGTATCTCATTCTACGGGTTAGTGAACTTTGGATTCTTGGCTGTGGTCATGGTGTGGGGTGTTTGTGATTGAGGGTGTGATGGTGTGTATGGATGAGGGTGTGTGGTTGTGATTGTGAAGGGGGTGGTGTGGGTGTAGATGTGATGGTGTATGTGTGAAGGTATGTGGCTGCAATTGTTGGTGTGCTCTCAGTTTACTCGCAAGAATGGGTAAGTTGCAAAGGATGATGGGTTTTTATGTGTGGACCCTTTTATTGGTCAAATAGTGGGTGTGGCTTAATTTGAATTGGTTGTGTGTGTGTTATATGGGGTGGGTGTTGGTGTTGACCTCTGTTTGGCTGTGACCAGGACAGTGATTCTCAATGGAGTGTACACAGGAGACATGTTCAGTGTTGTTGTGCGACCTGTTTGGTAAGTCCTTGTGCTGCTTTGGGTGTTGGCGTTATGTGTGCGTGTCGTACTTGTGCGTGCGATCGACTTGTACAGGCCGTTGGCGGTTGGGGCTGTTCGCGTGGGCTGGTTGGGGGGGTGTGCGTGTCGTACTTGTGCGTGCGATCGACTTGTACGGGCCGTTGGCGGGTGGGGCTGTTCGCGTAGGGGGGGTGCGTGTCGTACTTGTGCGTGCGATCGACTTGTACGGGCCGTTGGCAGGTGGGGCTGTTCGCGTAGGGGGGTGTGCGTGTCGTACTTGTGCGTGCGATCGACTTGTACGAGCCGTTGGCGGGTGGGGGTCTTCGCTTAGGGGGGTGTGCGTGTCGTACTTGTGCGTGCGATCGACTTGTACGAGCCGTTGGCGGGTGGGGGTGTTTGCGTAGGGGGGTGTGCGTGTCGTACTTGGGCGTGCGATCGACTTGTACGGGCCGTTGTCGGGTGGGGATGTTCGCGTAGGGGGGTGTGCGTGTCGTACTTGTGCGTGCGATCGACTTGTACGAGCTGTTGGCGGGTGGGGGTCTTCGCGTAGGGGGGTGTGTGTGTCGTACTTGTGAGTGCGATCGACTTGTACGAGCCGTTGGCGGGTGGGGGTGTTCGCGAAGGGGGGTGTGCGTGTCGTACTTGTGCGTGCGATCGACTTGTACGGGCCGTTGGCGGGTGGGGCTGTTCGCGTAGGGGGTGTGCGTGTCGTACTTGTGCGTGCGATCGACTTGTACGAGCCATTGGCGGGTGGGGGTGTTCGCGTAGGGGGGTGTGCGTGTCGTACTTGTGCGTGCGATCGACTTGTACGGGCCGTTGGCGGGTGGGGCTGTTCGCATAGGGGGGGGTGTGTGTCGTACTTGTGTGTGCGATCGACTTGTACGGGCCGTTGGTGGTTGGGGCTGTTCACGTTGGCTGGTTGGGGGGTGTGCGTGTCGTACTTGTGCGTGCGATCGACTTATACGGGCCATTGGCGGTTGGGGCTGTTCGCGTGGGCTGGTTGGGGGGGTGTGCGTGTCGTACTTGTGCGTGCGATCGACTTGTACGGGCCGTTGGCGGGTGGGGCTGTTCGCGTAGGGGGTGTGCGTGTCGTACTTGTGCGTGCGGTTTTCTGATAGATACATCTGCCGTGTGGATTCCTCACCTTGTGAATATCCCCCTTGCGTCAGCAACGTTCGGAAATTTTCTTCGTAGCACGCTGACGTGGACGACGTCACAGGAGCACGGCATCCCGCGCGACTCCGTCTGACGTCACCGACCCCTTATCAGGTCCACGCCGGCGTGATGACGTCAGTTCCCTTTTTTCTGCGTCTTCGACGCTAACGGTTTTCGGGATCTTCTGCGATACTTAATATCTAGCTGTTATTTAGTTGTCACTGTTTCTCTTTTGCGACTTTATTCTTCATCGAAGATGTCGTCGAGGAAGACAGGTTTTAAACAATGTAGGTCTTGTGCCCACTAGATGTCTATCACTGACCCACATAAGGATTGTTTGTGGTGTCTTGGTTCGCATCACGACGTTAAAAATTGCAGTTCCTGTTTTAAAATGAACCCAAAAACCCGTGAGCGTGAAGCTAAACTACTTCTCGCGAAGGTAAAACAAGATACTGGAAGATATTCGAGGTCGACGTCGAGATGCTCGAAGTCGAAGCAAAGGTCTCGATCGAAGTCGAGATCGGCGTCGAGATCCAGAGCGGGTTCGAGATCCAGAGCGGGTTCGAGATCCAGAGCGGAGTCGAGATCCAGAGCGAAGTAGAGGTCCAGGGAGAGATCTAGGTCTGGATCCAAGTCGGCTTCGGGTCACGCTTCGAGCTCCTCGAGGAGAAAGCATAAGAGGAGGAAGCACAGTTCAAAACATCATTCAGGGAAGGAATCTTCTGATTCAAAGAAAAAGTCTCGCAAACACCATAAGGACTTTGTTTCTCCTTCTCCTGCTTTATCAATCGAAGGTTCTCCGACTCCGGAACCGGAACCGGAACCGGATCTGGTATCCTTACATCCTTCGGAACATGAAGAGGAAGAAGAGGTAATTCCTCAGACTCCGGCTCCGATGGAGACTCCTGTGGACCCAGAAGGTCAGAGTGAACATGTATCGGAACGACCTCCGTTGGAACATCCAGTAGGTTCGTACCCTCCCTTTCCTGGTCCTGGTCAGGATCCCTCGCATTTTCTCAATGCGATGTTTGGAGTATATTCCAGGGCAATGGACCCCGCTGGAGCACCTGTTGGTCCCATGGGTCCATTATCGTACAATCTGGGCATTCCTCAGTCGTACGCCCCAGCTCCATTTATGCCTTTTATGCCGACGCCTATTACACCGTGGCTAGGTACGGCTCCACCGAGGTCTTCGACTCCGCATACGGCTTCGCCGACTCCGGATCGACCTCGTAGTTCGAATCGAGGTGCCACGCCAATCCGTGAGTCTCGTCTTCCTGCTGCCCCAGCTCCTCGCTCAACGTCGGAACCGGCTCCGTCGGAGTCGTTACCGGATTCGTCGACTTCGGTTCGATTGGAGTGGTCGAGACGAAGGGCTCAACGTCTTCTTGAACAAAGGGAAGATGAAGATTCAGATGTGGAAGAAGGTGAACTTCCTGATCATGATGATGACTTTGAAGACCTTCGTGATGCTAGTGGTCTAGAGCTCTCTCCCGAGTGGGGTCTACCTTCGGCTTCTGATGCTCCTTCTAGGGATGTGGCACCCTATCACATTGTTATTAGGAAGGCTGCTGATCTTCTCAACTTGAAGCTGCCCACAGTTGAGTACAAGCCCAACATCCTTACTGAGGTCTTACACTCTCCCTCTTCCATTGTTGAACCTACACTGCAGTTCACTGATGCTTTAACGGATCAAATAAAGGAGATTTGGAAGAGACCGTTGTCTGCTCCTGCTGTTTCGAGAGCTATTGCAAGGCGCTATAGGGTAGCTCCTGAGGACCCTGCGTTCCTTTCTTCACATCCCTCTCCAGAAAGTCTTGTGGTGCAGGCGGCTTGCTCTAATAGGGCTGCGGGCTCTTTCCCTCAAGTGCCAGCTGACAAAGAGTCAAAAAAATTGGATCAGTCTGCAAAGAAGTCTTTCTCTTCAGGGAGCATGGCTCTTAAATCAGCAAATGCTACTTGCCTTTTAGGAAGGTATGTGCATGCATTAATGGATTCAGTGAAGCAATTATCACCCAAGCTTCCTGAGGACGATAGGAAGAACTTTAATGAGGTGGTTTCTGACACTCAAGCTGCTGCACGCATGGTCATTCAGAGTGGCATGGACACAGTTGATTCTGTTGCCAGAATTATGGGTTCTTCTATTGCGACCAGGAGGGCCGCGTGGTTAAAGTCCTCTGATTTCTCTACGGATGTGCAGTCTACGTTGCTGGACTTACCTTTTGAAGGGACTGGCCTTTTTGGTAAAAAGGCTGATGTAGCCTTGGAAAGGTTTAAAGATAGCCGTGCCACCGCAAGATCTTTGGGTCTCCAGATGAGAGGGTCAACAGCTAGAAAGTTCAGAGGTTTTGGTAGATCCTCCTTTCGTCCCTTCAGACAAGGTCAGCAACAACAGCAGCAGCAGCAGAACCCTCTATATAAGTCCTATAGAGGTAGACAGAAGGGTCATGGACGTGGACGTCAAGTCTCCTCTTCCTCCACTTCCTCCAATAATGCCCAACCCCCACCCGCATCAGCAAAGCAGCCCTAGATTCACCATTCTGGATCATGTAGGGCCAGTAGGGGGTCGGCTTACTCATTTTCTACGAGATTGGGAATCGGTTACATCAGATCTTTGGGTTCTCAATCTCGTAGAGAATGGGTATGCACTTCCTTTTCAGGAGTTCCCTCCCAATTACCCTCCTTGCCAAGGTTATTGTTCAGAGGATCACCTGCTTCTCCTGCAGGAAGAATTCCTGGCTCTTGTCCGAAAGGGTCAATAGAGGTGGTTCCAGAGCAGGAGAGGGGTCAAGGGTGCTACTCTCGGTATTTCTTGATTCCCAAGAAGGATGGCAGGCTTCGGCCGATCCTGGATCTCAGGATTTTGAACCTCTATCTCAAACAGGAGAAGTTCAAAATGCTCACCCTTGCTCAGGTTCTTCTGGCACTGATGGAAGAAGACTGGATGGTGTCGATCGACTTGCAGGATGCGTATTTTCACATCCCCATTCTGAAGTCGCACAGAAAGTATCTCCGTTTTATGGTGGGATCGCAGCACTACCAATTTGCGGTCCTTCCGTTTGGACTTACTACTGCGCCTCGAGTTTTCACCAAGGTGATGGCAGTGGTGGCTGCGCATCTCAGAAGATCGGGGATACCTGTGTTCCCTTATCTGGACGATTGGCTGATCAATGCGGAATCGCCGGAGAAGGTGCTCCATCATCTGCAAGAGACAACTCAGTTGTTACACAAGTTGGGTTTTTCGATAAATGTGCCCAAGTCTCACCTGGTGCCCTCCCAGCGCAACCTGTTCATAGGTGCGGTACTGGACACTACTGTATGTCGTGCATTCCCTCCACCTCAAAGGATTCACGACATACAGGAGATGATTCCTTTATTCTTCAATGGAGCGGTTGTTCCAGTCCTGAAGGTCCTTCGTCTGCTTGGTCTGATGGCTTCTTGCATTCTGTTGGTCAGTCATGCACGCTGGCACATGAGGGCACTCCAGTGGTGCCTCCGCAGGCAGTGGTATCAGCACAACGGAGATCTCAGGAAGTCAGTGAGGATCTCCAGAGAAGCTGCAGTGGATCTGTCTTGGTGGGGCGTGGAGGGCAATCTGTCTCAAGGAAAGCCTTTTCAACTGCCTCCATCAGTGGCCACAGTGATAACGGATGCATCCACTCTCGGGTGGGGTGCTCATCTGGGAGACCTGGAGGTCAAGGGCTTTTGGTCTCCAGAAGAAAGGTTGTTTCACATCAACCTTCTGGAATTGCGGGCGATATGTTTGGCGCTCAAGGCCTTCCTCCCTTCCCTTTGCGGTCGGTCGGTTCAAGTCCTGACGGACAACACGACCGCGATGTGGTACATCAACAAGCAGGGAGGAGTGGGGTCGCCATGTCTCTGCAGAGAGGCTCTGCGTCTCTGGTCCTGGGTTCAGGACCATCAGATTTGTCTGGTGGCAAATCATCTGGCCGGGGTTCTGAACGTTCGGGCAGACGGTCTCAGTCAACAGCTCTCTGCCGATCACGAGTGGAGGCTTCACCCGGAGGTGGTTCACGACATCTTTCAGATGTGGGGGACTCCTCGGGTGGATCTATTCGCCACTCGCGAGAATGCTCACTGCCCGTCATTCTGCAGTCTCCAGTATCCGTTGCAAGGAGCTTTGGGGGACGCGTTTCAGTTGAGTTGGGGAAATCAACTCCTTTACGCGTTTCCTCCCATACCCTTGATTCCTCGGGTTCTGAGGAAGATTCTGCAAGACCGGGCCCTAGTCATATTGGTCGCCCCGGATTGGCCAAGAAGGGTGTGGTATTCGGACCTACTCCACCTCTCCTCTCACCCGCCGCTCCGTCTCCCTCACAGGGCAGACCTCCTCTCTCAGATGGAGGGGCAGGTTCTACACCCCCACCTCCAGACATTACACCTTCATGCCTGGAGATTGAACGGGGCAACTTGAGTTCTTTTTCTCTCCCTCGCGATGTTGTGGATGTCATTCTCTCTGCCAGGCGTGACACCACTAAGTCCATTTATTCCTATAGGTGGTCTAGGTTTGTTTCTTGGTTCAGGGAGAGGGATGTTGACCCTTTGAAGGCTCATTTATCTGATATTTTACAATTTGCTCTTTATCTGGCGCAGCAAGGTTTGGCTGTGGCCACGGTCAAGGGGTATCTTTCGGCTTTATCGGTGTTTCTCTGTTTGCCGGATCAGCCCTCTCTCTTTAAATCTCCGGTAGTTTTAAGATTCTTGAGGGGTCTCGTAAATATGTTCCCTCCTACCCCTTTTGTTGTTCCTCATTGGGATTTGAATCTTGTGCTGACCTTCTTAATGGGCTCTCCCTTCGAACCCTTGCACAAGTGTCCATTGAGGCTTCTCTCTTTTAAAACGATCTTCCTCGTTGCAATCACCTCGGCAAGGAGGGTAAGTGAGCTTCAAGCTCTAAGTTCCAAACCCCCATTCCTGACCATTCATGCTGAAAGGATGGTTCTCAGGACCAGGGCTGCTTTTCTGCCTAAGGTGGTGACTCCTTTCCATCTTGGGCAGTCCATTACCCTTCCTACCTTCTATCCTCCCCCTCACCCGTCTAAGGAGGAAGAGAGACTGCACCGTCTGGACCCTAAGAGGGCGGTGTCTTTCTATCTGGACAGGACTAAAGACTTCCGGATGGATGACCAGCTGTTTGTTGGTTTTGCTGGCTGCAAGAAGGGCAGATCGGTGCACAAGCGCACTCTTTCCAGGTGGATAATCCTGTGCATCAAAATCTGCTACTCCCTTGCGGGTAAGGACCCTCCTGAGGGTATTAGAGCACATTCAACTAGAGCAAAGTCTGCAACATCTGCTTTGTCTAGGGGTGTACCTGTTGAGGATATTTGCAGGGCCGCGACTTGGGCCTCCCTCCACACTTTCGCGAAGCATTACTGCTTGGATACCGAGGTGAGGAGAGATGGCCACTTCGCGCGCTCTGTCCTCCAAGATTTCCTGGTGTAGCAGAGTGGACACCCTCCTCCGGGAGTGGGGACTGCTGTGGGATTCTATTCACAAGGTGAGGAATCCACACGGCAGATGTATCTATCAGAAGAACAAGTTACTTACCTTCGGTAACGCTTTTTCTGGTAGATACAATACCTGCCTGTGGATTCCTCACATGCCCACCCGCCTCCCCGTTGTCTACTCTGCTATACCTGGTCTTTCTGTATATATTGTTTATACTATTGTATTGAATTTGTTCTAAGATGTACTGTGTACATTGTATACTTGTATATTTGCTATCGTTGGTCCGTCCGTGTGCCTCGAAGGCATGGAAAAAAGGGCGGAACTGACGTCATCATGCCGGCGTGGACCTGATAAGGGGTCGGTGACGTCAGACGGAGTCGCGCGCGATGCCATGCTCCTGTGACGTTGTCCATGTTGGCGTGCTACGAAGAAAATTTCCGCACGTTGCTGACGCAAGGGGGATATTCACAAGGTGAGGAATCCACAGGCAGATATTGTATCTACCAGAAAAAGCGTTACCGAAGGTAAGTAACTTGTTCGACTGGTACGAGCCATTGGCGGGTGGGGGTGTTCGCGTAGGGGGGTGTGCGTGTCGTACTTGTGCGTGCGATTGACTTGTATGGGCCGTTGGCGGTTGGGGCTGTTCGCGTGGGCTGGTTGGGGGGGTGTGCGTGTCGTACTTTTGCGTGCGGTTCAGTGGTACGAGCCGTTGGCGGGTGGGGGTGTTCGCGTAGGGGGGTGTGCTTGTCGTACTTGTGCGTGCGATCGACTTGTACGGGCCGTTGGCGGTTGGGGCTGTTCGCGTGGGCTGGTTGGGGGGGTGTGCGTGTCGTACTTGTGCGTGCGATCGCATTGTACGCGTCGTTGGCGGTTGGGGCTGTTCGCGTGGGCTGGTTGGGCGGGGTGAGCGTGTCATACTTGTGCGTGCAATCGAGTTGTACGGGCCTTTGGCGGGTGGGCCTGTTTGACATGCAAGGAGTTTGAGCTTTTCCATTCAATTTACAGTTATGAATAGCAACTTGAAAAAACAAAACCAACCAGAGAAAAGGAAAAATAAACCCCATAAAAAATGATATACATTACTACAAAATAAATACAATGGAGTGTAGATGCACAATGCTTTGTAAGAAGCATGCATCACATAACTTTCTAAGTGTGTATCTGTTAGACCTGGCATCTTTGGCGTAGTTTCCCCTACTTTTTTGCCTCTACCTCCTGTATTTTTGATGCTGTGTTGGATTTCGTTTTTGCTGGTTTAGATGCTTTGGACACTCTGCCACTGCTGATCAGTGCCAGAGTGTAAGTGCTCCCTGTGTAAATTGTTATTCTGATTGAATATACATGTTTGGCATATTTGTATCACCATGAAGTCCCTAGTAAAGTGCACTGGGTGTGCCAGGGCTGGTGATGACAAAGGCTACTAGTGGGCCTGCAGCACTGATTATGCCACCCATAGGAGTAGCCCTAAAATGATGTCTCAGGCCTGACACTGCAGTGCCTGTGTGCAGTTTAGAACTGCCATGTCCTCCTGGTCAGTGTCCCCACTGACCAGGCCTAACCCTTCCCTTTTTGTGCACATCAGTCACCCCTATGGAAGGCCCAAGGTAGCCAACTGGGCAGGGTGCAGTGTATGTAAAAGGTAGAGCATGCACTAGTGCAGGTGACATGCTCTGGTAGTGAATGGCAGCCATTTTCGCTTTTCACTACTGTAAGGCTATCTTGCTCCATAGGTTAACATGGGGGATGCTGGCTACAGTGGTTAACAGCATTTCTTCCCATAGGAACAAGATAGGACATAAGTATCTAGTATCCCTGAACTCAGAATTTAATAACACATCTTGTAGGAAAGGTTGTTTTTAAATCCTGTGTTTGAGAACAGCACTTTTAGAATGTTGCTGTCCTCTTCACTGACCCTTCTGTGTGCCTGGGTCTGTTTGTGTATTGACTGTCTAGTTTGAGAGTGACAGGGGCTGGGGAATTCTCCAGGAGGCTGGATGAGTCAGCACTAGGCTGAATGACTGCAATTGCCACTGGAATGGTGGGAGGAGTTAGCACCTGGGCCTGAAAAGGGCTGTGCCTGCCTTCCACAATGCTGGCTCCACCTCCTGCTGGGCGGCTGAGGACCCTGCCCCTCACTCTGAAAGGAAAGATGCAGCCAGCAAAACAAAGTGCTCAGGATCCACCCAGAACTGGTTTAGACCGGGCTCAGGGCCCACATGCACCAAAAGAACAAATACTTTAGGGGTATAAGTACAGGACCCCTGACAACAGAAAATTAGATCATCCTGGAACCAAGAAGGAACCTCTGCCAAGGAGAAAGTTGAAACTGAAGAAGGAAGACTGTCCTGCTGTTGCTCTGCTGAACTGACCTGTTACTTTGCTGCCAAGGAGAGGGGAATGACTTTGCTGCTGAGCTGTGTCCCCTGTCTGGAAGGAATCTCCAAGGGCCTGAGTAGAGCTGGCTCCCTGTTTTGAAGTCCCAGGAACAAAAGGACTTCACCCCCAGCTTCCCTGAACTCTGCTGAGAGAGTTCTGTCCTTCCTAGAGTGCTTAATCCAGTTGTGGGGCCTCTAGAAGTCGTACCTGTGCTGGGAAGCTTGAAACTAAGCTTGAGAGACTTTTGAAACTGAAAATTGTTGCATCGATCGCTTGCGGAGCGCATCCCCGACAGTGCAAGAAGTTTCCCGCCGCTACGGAGGACGAGATCGTCGCAGCGCTAATTGTGCTTTCTAATGGTTTCAACAGTGTCCCGATTGGCCCTGTCATGTATAAAAGTACCCTGTAAAATAGTGTCTAATGCCAGGTGGCACAACGTATATTTGTGATTATGATCTAAAGTGTTTTTTACTTTTTTTTAAATTTCTTTTTATTACATTTTCCAATTAAAAAAAACCAGATGATCATACTGCCATTACAGAAACAAATTAGTCATTGATCCATACACCCACCATTCGCGGAGGGGGGTGTGCGTGTCGTACTTGTGCGTGCGGTTGACTGGTACGAGCCGTTGGCAGGTGGGGGTGTTCGCGTAGGGGGGTGTGCGTGTCGTACTTGTGTGTGCGCTCGACTTGTACGGGCCGTTGGCAGTTGTGGCTATTCGCGTGGGCTGGTTGGGGGGGGTGTGCGTGTCGTACTTCTGCGTACGGTTGACAGGTACGAGCTGTTGGCGGGTGAGGGTGTTCGCGTAGGGGGGTGTGCGTGTCGTACTTGTGCGTGCGATCGACTTGTACGGGCCGTTGGCGGTTGGGGCTGTTCGCGTGGGCTGGTTGGGGGGGTGTGCGTGTCTTATTTGTGCGTGTGATCGACTTGTACGGGCCGTTGGCAGTTGGGGCTGTTCGCGTGGGCTGGTTCGGGGGGTGTGCGTGTCGTACTTGTGCGTGCGATCGACTTGTACGGGCCGTTGGTGGGTGGGGCTGTTTGCGTAGGGGGGTGTGCGTGTCGTACTTGTGCGTGCGGTTGACTGGTATGAGCCGTTGGCGGGGGGGGGTGTTCAAGTAGGGGGGTGTGCGTGTCGTACTTGTGCGTGCGATCAACTTGTATGGGCCGTTGGCGGTTGGGGCAGTTCGCGTGGGCTGGTTGGGGGGGTGTACGTGTCGTACTTGTGCATGCGGTTGACTGGTACGAGCCGTTGGCGGGTGGGGGTGTTCGTGTAGGGGGGTGTGCGTGTCGTACTTGTGCGTGCGATCGACTTGTACGGGCCATTGGCGGTTGGGGCTGTTCGCGTGGGCTGGTTGGGGGGGTGTGCGTGTCGTACTTGTGCTTGCGATCGACTTGTACGGGCCGTTGGCAGGTGGGGCTGTTCGCGTGGGGGTGTGTGCGTGTTGTACTTGTGCGTGCGATCGACTTGTACAAGCCTTTGGCTGGTGGGGGTCTTCGCGTAGGAGGGTGTGTGTGTCATACTTGTGCGTGCGATCGACTTGTACGGGCCGTTAGCGGTTGGGGCTATTCGCGTGGGCTGGTTGGGGGGTGTGCGTGTCATTCTTGTCCGTGCGGTTGACTGGTACGAGCCGTTGGCGGGTGGGGGTGTTCGCGTAGGGGGTGTGCGTGTTGTACCTGTGCATGCGATCGACTTGTACGGGCCGTTGGCGGTTGGGGCTGTTCGCGTGGGCTGGTTGGGGGGGTGTGCGTGTCGTATTTGTGCGTGTGATCGACTTGTACGGGCCGTTGGCGGGTGGGGCTGTTCCCGTAGGGGGGGGTGCGTGTCGTACTTGTGCGTGCGGTTGACTGGTACAAGCCGTTGGCGGGGGGAGTGTTCACGTAGGGGGGTGTGCGTGTCATACTTGTGCGTGCGATCGACTTGTACGGGCCGTTGGCGGTTGGGGCTGTTCGCGTGGGCTGGTTGGGGGTGTGTGCGTGTCGTACTTGTGGGTGCGGTTGACTGGTACGAGCCGTTGGCGGGTGGGGGTGTTCGCGTAGGGGGGTGTGCGTGTCGTACTTGTGCGTGCGATCGACTTGTACGGGCCGTTGCCGGTTGGGGCTGTTCGCGTGGGCTGGTTGGGGGTTGTGCGTGTCGTACTTGTGCGTGTGATCGACTTGTACGGGCCGTTGGCGGGTGGGGCTGTTCGCGTGGGGGGTGTGCGTGTCGTACTTGTGCGTGCGATCGACTTGTACGAGCCTTTGGCGGGTGGGGGTCTTCGCGTAGGGGAGTGTGTGTCATACTTGTGCGTGCGATCGACTTGTACGGGCCGTTGGCGAGTGGGGCTGTTCGCATAGGGGGGTGTGCGTGTCATACTTGTGCGTGCGATTGACTTGTACGGGCCGTTGGCGGTTGGGGCTGTTCGTGTGGGCTGGTTGGGGGGTGTGCGTGTTGTACTTGTGCGTGCGGTTGACTGGTTCGAGCTGTTGGCGGGTGGGGGTGTTCGCGTAGGGGGGTGTGCGTGTCGTACTTGTGCGTGCGATCGACTTGTACGGGCCGTTGGCTGGTGGGGCTGTTCGCGTAGGGGGTGTGCGTGGCATACTTGTGCTTGTGCGAGGGGTACACGTGTGGTATGGTTTGACGCTGCTTGATACGACCTGATATTTGCCGTACGAATCATTGTTTATGTCCGAATACTTTGTTCTGTCCGAATCGCTGTTAGGCTTCTCGTACAGGATCGTACTTGTGTGTTTGTACGGGCTGGTTACGAATCATACGGTAGGATTCCTGATGCATGTTCGTACGGATCATCGATTGTGATTCGGACGGTTCGATGATATTCGTACGGAAATAGATGGGGACGGATCGGAATTCGCAGGTCGGACGTAAAGTTCCCATTCGTACGGATTCGGATACGAATACGATTCGTACGGCGGATTATTTTACCGGATCGGAATCGGTCACTAAGTCGACCTGGACTTTACCTTACACACATAAATTTTGGAATAAGGGAAAAGAGTTATTCCTTAGTGGTAATAATTGTATGAACTCACTAAGCGGTACACTTTTGTGCAAAGGTATTAATTTACACGGAGCCTGCGACGGTTCTGCAAATAACTTTTTATGCCATCTGCACGGGACACCCTCCACAGTGATAGAACCAATTTTCAGGCAACTATCCAATGGCAGTTATATTATGCTGAATGATCACAGCTGTTGTGGCATGTTGCCAGTAAAAGCTTATCTAGTTAGTGTGTCGTCCATGGTCACTTGTTGTATGCAAGTATTGTATCCAAAGCACCAGGCTGACGGAGGGACTAATGAGTACTGATACCGTCGTCACGGAGAACTGAAATGTATGCTAAGGAACTTAGGAACTCCTACATGGTTCCTTACTCTAAGCTGTGCTGAATATGCTTAGGGTGATTTACTTCAATTTCTTCGAGAGGCAAATCCAAATATACTAAATATTGAATACAAGACACCTGGAGAATTGTGCTCTTTGGATCAAGTTTATGTATGCAGGTATTTCAATCATAGATTCAAAGCTGTGATGTCTTTTATCACCAATAAAAAAAATCCTCCTCTTGGAGAGGTTCTGGATTTCTTTTGGAGAAAGGAGTATAAAGCGAGAGGTGCTCCTCACATACATATGCTAATATGGATCAAAGATGCTCCCAAATTTGGAACTGAGTCAGATTTTAATGTGCTGTCTTTTATTGAAGAATATGGTACATGTGATATACCCAAAAGTACACAAGATAAGGACTTAAGACAACAAGTCTTACGATTCCAATGCCATCGTTGTGGGAAATACTGTTGTCGAAAGTACAAATCTAAGGACAAGTTCTACACCAAATGTCACTTTTGGATTTCCACATCCTGTAATATCGAAAGGAGGAGTGAACAGTTTTATGTCATCTTTGCGACATATTATTACAAGAAAGTCTCCCAAAAAATGCCTACAACTTAAAAAGAAATGAAGAGTCAAAATACATAAATGACTACAACCCAGTCATTTTGTCCATGTGGAATGCTAACATGGACATTCAATATGTTGCAGACAATTCCATTGCTGTTGCTCGATATGTAACATCCTACATAACAAAATCAGAAAAGACAGAATTGAAGGAGAAGTGGAAAGAGATTTCCCACAAGAAGAGTCTAAGTAAGAAATTATATAGTTACAGTTTGAAGATGTTATCTCATCGAGAAATTGAAACTTATGAATGTTCAGATCGCTTATCATCTGCAAGTCTTTACTCCAAATCTAGAAGAATTATTTGGGTGAGTCTAGGTCTTGCTGCAACACGCAATCGAGTACTTTAATCTGTACAAGAAATTGAATATTTAACTGAAAAAGAGCCAGAAAGTGCAGATATTGTGGAAACAAATATGTTGGTTACATATCATCCAAATAGAAGTCATCCTCTTGAGAACATGTGTTTCTCTGAAGTGCTTCAAAACTATATTTTTAAACAGAATATTACAGAAAACATCAATAATGGTATATATGCCGTGGTTGGTTCTGAAGGATGTTTGGTGAAACAAAGAAAAGGACATTTGTTTAATCACCGTAAACTGAGTTGCGAAACTCCTGACAAAAGGGAATTTTACTATTTAGCTCTCTTGCAACTTTTCAAGCCGTGGCGTTCAGAATTGGAATTACTTGGAGATTTTGAGAGCTGTGAAGATTTGTTCAACGCAAGTAAAGATACTATAGAATGTCCTGTTTTTGCTAATTATGTGAAAATGTTGAACAACGAAATTGAGCAATAAGCTACAATTGCAGCTGAGATTGCTAGAAACAGTTCTCAAGACAGTCAAACTTCTGCTCCGTTGAGTCAGGACCCACTAGGACAACCAATTGTTCAAAATGAAGCAGCAACTGCTATGGAAGAGGTGGAAACAGCAATGTATCAAGCTCAAGGAGATGTAACAAACTCAGGAAACTTGGAAGAACAACTAAATGCTGAGCAGAATCAAATATATGAGCAAGTAAGAGAACAGATTGACCATGGATTACTTCATGAGAAGAAAGAGTGCTCTTGCTCATCATTTGAACCTATCTGAATGTACGTGAGTGGACAAGCTGGAACAGGCAAAAGTTTTATAATTAAAGTAATCACAACTTTTTTAAAGAAAACAACTGAGTCGCATTTGTCATGTGTTGTCACTGCTCCAACTGGATTAGCAGCCCACAATATTAAAGGAATTACTTTACATTGTTTATTAATGTTACCAGTAGAGCACGAAAACAAATTAGAATACCTCAAGCTATCTGGAGAAGCTTGTTGTGAAGTTTCAAGAGTCTTGAGGAAAATTAAACTTCTCATTATTGATGAGGTAAGCATGGTATCAAACGTAATGCTTGCCTTTGTTCAATTAAGAATGCAGCAAATTCTTAAAACAGAGTATGACGTATTATTTGGAGGAAAACACGTCACAGTTTTTGGAGATCTTCTACAACTTACTCCTGTAAAAGGACAGCCAGTGTTTAAAACACTGGTGCATGAAGATACCAGAAAGTCTTTGGGGAGCATTGGAAATGTAAACATTTGGTCATATTTTGAGTATAAGTAACTTATTACAAATCTCCGACAGGCAAATGATGCTGATTATGGAACTATTCTTCAAGATATAAGAATTGGAAAAGTGACTATACATGGCAAAGAAGCTTTACAGAGACGATTACTTTCTAATTTGTTTCCAAATTAAAATATTGTCCCAGAGAAAATATATATGAGAATTGGAGAAAACAAATCTGTAATCTGCTTAATGCCAACACTGCATGAATGTTCAATGAAGACATTTTAAAGTTGGAAAATGAAGAAATTATAAAATTGGAAGCTATTGATAAAATAGAACATGAAGAAATCACTAATATTTTGACTGAAAAGTTGAAGAGAAAATTGGATTCTTTAGAGAAATCTATAAGTAAAACTGCAGGTTTAGAAAATAATTTATATGCATTTGTAAACTGTATCATAATTTTATGACGTAATTTGCATGTAGTAAATGGAGCAATAGGTAAAATTGTAGATTTTGTTAATTATGTAAATGGACATGGTATAGAATTTTTGAAAATCAAATTTGATGATATTGAAGAAGTACAACCATTTAGTCGTTGTTCAGCTTGATTTTTGCTTGTAAAAGATTTGTATGATCGCAGAAAACAGTTTCCTATTTCTTAGGCGTATGCATTGACCATTCATAAATCTCAAGGTTCAACTGTAGATTGTGCTTCAGTGAATATTCGAAGTACTGTGTTTAAAGAGGGTATGGCATATGTTGCTTTGTCTCGAGTGAGAACTTTATCTGGATTGAACTTGATTGATTTTGATGAGGCAAAGATTAGTGCAGATGCAAGTTGTGTGAAAGAGTACAATAGGTTAAGAAGAGAATATGCACCCAATCTAGGTCAATATCCAGTATTTGAAAAGCGTGTGGTAGGTAGAAAAAGAAGTTTTGAGAATATCTGTAGTGAAGCGGTAGAGAAAGAAAAAAAACAAGATGAAGTTGTGATTGGAGGCAAAAAGAAAAAGGATAGTGTTGAAGAGAATGTTGGTTATCAGTTTGAAAATAGTTCTGGTGTCAACTGCTATGCTAATGTAGTTATTAATGTTGTTTTTTTTCTTGAAAGTTTGCAACAATATATTGTTGAAAATCGGAAAGAAAGATTCTGTTTGTTGTTGTATTCTGTTTATGAGAAATGTAGTAGTGATAAAAGTAAAATACAAAGTGTTTCTGATATTCTAAATGTTTTGGACATATGTTCTACTCAATTTATGCAGAATATTCAGCAAGATTGTCAGGAATGTCTAATATATATGCTTGTTGTATTGGAACATGAAGTTATAGATATTGAATACCTATTTGGCCTTTCTTATGAATGGCAACATGACTGTGAAAATTGTTTGTTTACATGTAGCAGTAACATTGACAGTGAAAGATTCATATATTTGACTTTACCTGACTGTGAATCAGTGTCTTTTAACAATCTAATTAGAGGAGTAAGTCAAAACATGGAGTGTAGCCAATGTAAATCAGAAATGTCATCAACATTATTTATACAAAGATATGGACAGTATGTAATTTTAATGGTGCAACGTTGTAAGGCTGATGGAAGAAAATTGGAAGCTTTAATTAAAAATGTTGTAGCTGTTCAAGTATCAATATCAGGAAGAACTTTTGTAGCTATTGCAATTATTTTTCATGATGGACCTTCTACAAAATCTGGACATTACACTGTTTATTTAAAATGTCTGAAAGGTTGGATACATTGTAATGATAGTCAATTGGTTTTTAAACAACGTTTGACTAAAGAGTTACCGAATTCTTACCTAATATTTTTAAAGCCAAATTTTTTAAAACAAATGTGGCCTTTCAGGATTACTGCTGTTAAGGTAGGTTGTAGAGTACTTTGTAAGTGAGGGTGAGGAGCTTGAAGGTGATCCTCTTGTCGAAGTGGAGCCAGTGTAGATGTCTCAGGTGGTGGGGGATGTGGCTGCGGCAGGGGATATTGATGATTAGTCGGGCGGAGGTGTTCTGGAGTCGTTGGACTTGTTGTAGGTGTTTGTCCGAGTTGAGATTTAGAGAGTTGATTCTTATGCAGTTGGTTACGTCTTTCGGTGGTGTGTGGCTCCTTGGTGAGGGAGAAGATGAGTTGGGTGTCGTTGCCTTAACAGATAATATTGAGGTTGTGTTGGTGGACCACTTGTGTAAGGGTGCCATGTAGATGTTGAATAGCGTAAAGTTGAGGGTTGAGCCCTGGGGGACATTGTAAATGATGTCAGTGGTTTTGGATCAGAAAGGTAGGAGATGGATGCTGAGGATTACTATTGAGGAACTTCTTTACTAAGAATTTGAGATATACTATTTGGCCATGTGGAAACGTATATAAAACTATTAAGGACTATTTGTTGTATATTTTCTCAGCATATATTTAAAAGTAACTTTGTTTACAGTGTATGAAAATTAATGATAGTGGTTAGGTATTTTAAGATTCTTTGATATATCTCATAGTTACGTAAGAAATTGCTGTTTGTAAACTGTTTGTAAAAAAACATTTAACATATGTTTTATTTCAGTTTTTTCGATTGCTATTGAGAATGTTGAATGTTTTTTTAAAGATAATCTTATTGATTGTCTTTTTTTTGCCCGCTGTTATGGGATGAGTACTATTGAACTCATTATTTCTAGTGAAATTCAACATATTCTGAGAACAGTAAAAAAGGCAAATGAAATGCTTTACAAATTAATTGTTGTTGTAAAGGATATATTGTAACTGTATTTTGTTTTCTTCCACAGATGCTAATTTCATAATATATAATGCGATTAATATTTATTATTTTTAAGGTAAATATAAATAACTGTTAAGAATGGCCAATGGAGTGTGCTTCTACAGAGGTGAAATAACAAAACATGGATGGAGTACATAAGTGTTCAAAGATGGTTGGTATCTTTTATATACATTTGAAAAACTTAAAATAAAAATATACTGAGTGTACCAGTATTCTTTGCATTTTACTACAACACATCTACTACTTTGGACCAGGTAAGGTAAATAGACATATTGTACTTTTTTTAGTACTGCATTTTATAATAACAGCCTGGATTTTTCCGATAGTGATAAGGAGTGACTGGTTTGATAATTTAAGAAACTTTAAAAACTGAACATTCATATAAATAAATATATTTATATAATGTTATAAAGTAGTTGACAATGGTATTTGTATAATATTTTTTAAAGGGAAATTAGTCAATAAAGCTAGTTTTGTGTTCTGTATTAGGAAAAATGATAAAGTGTTTATGATTTTGTACAAGGACCTACAATATAAGAAATTCACTATGGGAAATCAACAAAATAATATGGAAGAAGATTTTGAAATTAATAGCAGTGTCATAGAAGAGCTGAACATACCTTTTACGAGCAGCAACATTGAAGAGGAAGAAATGAATGCTGGAGATAACAGCTGTGATTTTCTAGATGAAACCTTGGATGATGCTTTTGTGGAAGTATTAGATGACATTGAGATTCATCAGATTACTTTTGAAATTGATAACCAGGAAAATGAAATACCTGGTGAAATTATTTTAGAAGCTCTAATAAATTATGAGATGTTACAAGAATAAATGTATTATTATAAAATAATAATGGTTTAAGACACTCTGCTTGTAGAATTGTAATCATTCAGCTACTACCCAAGTACTCATGGTGCAAAGCGGGCATTAGGGCATGGACTGCTTCAAACCCTTATAGACTACGTATGTATTTTTCTATGTAATAGCAAACTTGTCTTTTATAGCTTCTATTCCGCAGTCTGCATCATTAGACTTTCACCAAATACTCTCACACTACTGTTTCAATATTGTAGTGAGCCATTCCACAGTATGTGCTTATCTATACACTGTTCTAAAAATGAACCTCGTATACATTCAACGACACACTCTCCTTGCAGAATTATAATAATTTAACCAGTACCCAATGGATCGCTGAAATAATATCGATAACAAAAATATAGAATTAAACAAATATCAAAGATAAAATATTGAATACAAAAATATCTAATTCCTATCTACAAACAGGTAAGTACAAAAATATTGAATCAGAAATATTGTTTAAAAAAATATAGTTAGTCAAAATATCGATTTGTTTTAAATGTCTTAAAAATAATTTAAAATTAATGAAATATTAGAAATAATTAACTACAATATACTTAAAAATACTTAAATAAACTTACAATTATTACATAATTAATTTAAGTAATAAAAAAATAATACAATTTTATTTTTCAAAACACATATATATTAATGTAATATTAATAAAAAATATACAATATTTTCACCGTAGGACAGCGAGAGGGTAAACATTACTATTTCCCACTCTAATGACTGCAACAGTAGGGAAAGCGTTGGATAGTGTAGGGGTAAAAATTACTTTTACCACTCCAGAGAGTGCAACAGTAGGGAAAGCGTTGGATAGCATAGGGGTAAAAATTACTATTCCCACTCCAGTGAGTGCAACAGTAGGGAAAGCGTTGGATAGCGTAGGGATAAAAATTACTATTCCCACTCCAGAGAGTGCAACAGTAGGGAAAGCGTTGGATAGCGTAGGGGTAAAAATTACTATTCCCACTCCAGAGAGTGCAACAGTAGGGAAAGCGTTGGATAGAGTAGGGGTAAAAATTACTATTCCCACTCCAGTGAGTGCAACAGTAGGGAAAGCGTTGGATAGCGTAGGGGTAAAAATGACTATTCCCACTCCAGAGAGTGCAACAGTAGGGAAAGTAAATACTTCATATAATAATAAAAAATAAATTAAATATAAATACCAATAAAAAATAATTTAAAAGTAATTACCAATTTAATATAATAAAATAATTAATCAATTAAAAATATAAATAAAAATTAATTTTTAAAATTCATTACCTATTAATACAAATTAATTACCAATTACCAATTAATTAATTAGCAATTAAAAATTAATTAACAATTATTTCAAAATAAATACCAATACATAAATAAAAATATTTAATTAATTACAATTAAATTACTTCCCACCCTATTCCCCTATAAACACACAACCAGCTACGGGAAATAATTTTATTAAAGTAACATAATTATCAATTAATCAATTAATAAAAATTAATTACCAATTTAAATTTAATTAATTACCATTTAAAAATTAATTAACAATTAATTCAAGATAAATACCAATAAATAAATTAAAATATTTAAATAATTATAATTAATTACTTCCCACCCTATTCCCCTATAAACCCACAATCCGCTACAGACTTAAATTACATAAAAATTAAATAACATAAAATTCATTACTTAAAATAAATTATAAAATAAATATACAATTTTCACACATATACTAACCTACAAAACACTTTAAAACATTTGATATTATAAAAAAATCGATATAGTTAATACCTATATTATATACTTCGATATTTTGACTTTCTATATTTATGAAAATCGATATTAAATTAGTTATCTTAAATTCGATATTTTTGTTGACTATATTCTGTCCATTCGATATTCTGTCCATTCTATATTTTCACTTAGATATTAGTGCAATTCGATATTTTTGACTCAATATTTTGTCTATATACCTACCTAATTAGTCATGGTGCAAAGTGGGCCATGGGGCATGGACTGCTTCAAACGCCTATAGACTATGCGTGTATTTTTCTATGCACCTGCAAACTTGTGTTTTGTACCTTGTATTTCCCAGTCTGTATCCTTATACTTCCAGCAAACTCTCTGTGATTGCAGATTCATTTTTGTACTGAGCTATTCAGTAGAATGTCCTTATCTATGTACTGTGCAAAAAATGAAGCTCTTATAGATTCACTCATGCACTCTCCTTGCAAAACTGTAATCAAGCAGTCAGTACTTAAATTAATTAAGTAATGATGGAGCAAAGTTGGTCGTAGGCCATGCACTGTTTTAAACCCGTATAGACTATGCTTGCAGTCTTCTATGCACCTCAAAACTTGCCTTTTATATCTTCAATTTCTCCAGTCTGTATCGTTAGACGTCCACCAAACACTCTCACAGTACTGTTTCAGTATTGTAGTGAACCATACAGCATTATGTGGTTATCTTTACAATGTTGTAAAAGTAAATCTGCTATACATTCAGCTACATTCTCTCCTTGCAGAACTGTAATCGTCCAGTCAGTACCCAAATAATCATGGAGAAAATTAGGCCTTAGGCCATGGATTGGTTTAAACTCCTATAGACTATGCATGCAGTCTTCTATGTACCTGCAAATTTGTTTTTTATACCTTCAATTTCCCAGTCTGTATCATTTAACCCTGGGCGAAGGACTTCGCTACGCTCACGAAGTGGGCGTAGTGTTGCCTACTTCGCCCTTTGCAACATAGGCGAAGCAGGCAACACTACGCCCACTCCTTGGGCGTAGCGAAGTTGCCCGCCACCCGCCTGCCTCCCGCCCTCCCGAACATACCTACTTTTGGTAAATGGGAACATAAAAATAAATAAAAGGCACTTACCTTGTCCGCGGCGTCCCGGGGCACCCTCTGCTCGCGGCCGCCCGCGCATGCACATTTCTCGCGAGAAATGCGCATGCGCGGGCGGCCGCGCATGCGCAGTGGTTAGCAGACGGTGGCATCAACGAGCAGAGGGAGCCCGGGATGCCGCGGACAAGGTAAGTGCCTTTTGTTTATTTTTATGTGCCCATTTGCCAAAAGTAGGTATGTAGGGGAGGGGGGCATGCGGCGCATAGTGGGGCTACAAGAAGTGCGCAGGTGGGCATCGTTTCTCACCCACTTTGCGTAGCTTCGCGTAGCCCCACTACGCACACTACGCCCAGGGTTAGTATCATTAGACTTTCACCAAACACTCTCATACTAGTATTTCAATATTGTAGTGAACCATTTAGCAGTATATGCCTATCTATGTACTGTGGTAAAACTGACGCTGTTATAAATTCAGTCAGGCACTTTCTTTGTAGAACTGTAATCATCCATTTAGCACCTAAGTACTCATGCATTAAAATAGGCCTTAGGCCATAGACTGCTTCAAACCCCTATAGACTTTGCATGCAGTCTTTTATGCACCGGCAAACTTGTCTTTTAAACCTTCAATTCCCCAGTCTGTATCTTTACACTTCCAGCAAACACTCTGTGATTGCTTATTCAGTATTGTACTGAGCTATTCAGTAGAATGTGCTTATCTATGCACTGTGCTAAAAATAAAGCTCTTATAAATTCAGTCATACACTCTCCTTGCAGAACTGTAATCATGCAGTCAGTACCCAAGTAATTTTAGTATTTTAGTGAGTCATGCAGCAGTATGTTCTTATGTATGCACTGTTCTAAAAGTGAACGTGCTATATTCAGCCAGACAGTCTTGTTGTAGAACTGTAAGCATTCAGTTGGTTCCCAAGTACTCATGCACCAAAGTAGGCTGCTTCAAATCCCTATAGACTATGCATCCACTGTTCTACACACCGGCAAACTTGCCTTTTATACCTTCAGTTCCCCAGTCTGTATTGTTAAAGTTTCATCAAACACTCTCACACTACTGTTTTAGTATTGTAATGAATCGTAGAGCAGTATGTACTTATCTATACATTGTTCTAAAAGTGAAGCTGCTATACATTGAGGCAGGCACTCTCCTTGCTGAATTGTAATCATTAAGCTAACACTCAAGTACTCATGGTGCAAAGTGGGCCTTAGGGCATGGACTGCTTTAAACCCCTATAAATTATACATGCACTGTTCTATGCACCTGCAAATTTGCCTTTTATATGTTCAATTCCCCAGTCTCTATCCTTACAGTTCCACTAAACACTCTGTCACTCCTGTTATAGTTTTGTAATGACTAATTGATCAGTGTGTAGTAATCCATTCAGTACATTAAAACACTAATCAACAGATGTACAATAAGTAGTACATTCCTAGAGATATGCCAGTTATTGTGCACTGTGACATCAGCACTACGGATGCACCGTATTTACAATGTGGTGTACTATGGGGCAAAAACAACAAAGATATGTGATGTATTTGTGTTGTGAAGGCGGTGCATTGCTTGACTTGTGTTGCAAGCGCAACACAGCTCCACCAAAGCTCTTGGGGCCCTATGCTCACAATGCTGTGTCAATCCTTTTAGGAGGCGTTCAAGCGCCAGACCACCCCCCCGCGCTTCCTTCTGGCGCAGGGCTTTACAATGTCAGATAATGTCTTCCCTTAATATGTACATTAAATACATCAATATATGTTTTTGAACAATTAGAAACTTTTGTGCCGTATGCGTACGGGGCGCCTTATAAGCCATCACACGGAAACGTGGATGCGACACGTAACGTGAAAGCGCATTCATACCGTATGCACAGTACGATTTGCCGTACAAAGTATGGTGCGATCACCGTACACGTACGCTACGATTAACCCAAAAAAAATGAAAAAGGAATTATATAGAATTTCATTTTAATATATTGAAGAAAAAAAACAATAATAAAAAAAACTTTTTGAATTTACTTTTGTTATTATTTTACATTAAAAATATGAAATGTAACTTGAAAAAGAAAATAAATATAAGTATTTGTAATACACATGTGGGAAATTAGTATAAAAAGAAAGAAATATAATAATTAATACATTTAAAAATTATCATTTACAAAACCTTTGAAATTCACTGAAAAAACCATAGGTTTGAGTCACATTATAGTTAGGAATTAGCATTTAAAACACCTTGCAAATTCATTGAAAAAACCATAGGTTTCGCACATGTTATAGTTAGCTGGACATTTCACTCATACAAAACCATTGAAATTCCCCCGTTATAGTTAGTTCAGCTAACTATAACACGCACGCCCGCAATGCACTGCTGATGACCTCACATATTACATCACTCATGACATGGTTAGTGACATCACTCATGACATCACTGATGACATCTCAAATGGCATCACTGATGACATCACTGATGACATCATCCATGTGAAAGAGTGGCAGACCTCCTCTCAGTGTAATATAACCTTTGATACACACATTAAAAAATAGAAACCAAAATTTACAAAACAATGGAGATAACAATACTAGTTGGAACAACCTATTCAGTAATTCCAAAATCTACATACACTTCCACTCATTCACCAACAGTTCTATATAGTCACTTATACATGTACTCATCATATGTACTCATACACCTATATATCCTGTTACACACCTACACTCATACATAGAGTTACTGACACACATACTCACACATGCAAATAAAATTTCAAACATCCATTTGCTTGCATATATAGCTATACACACACCACTACACTTATTTGTACAGAAATGTACACATACTTACTCTCTTAAACAATCACTTATAGAAACACATACTTAGTTATACCGGAACTCTTTCAATCTCTCACCCCCTCATATACTCACTTATATACACCAATACTCACATATAGTAGTTTAAAGCATATGTACTTAGTCATAAAGACAGTATTGAGACAGTCATTCACTCTCTAACATACCAATACACACACTCATTCACCCATACAGTCTTGCACACATGCTGTCTTCAAAACACATACAAACAGTGAGTCACTTATTCATGCATCTATGCGCTAAGTAATATCCCCCACCGAATCATACAGACACTCATACTGATACTCAAAAAACCAACTAATAATCCATATACACACACATGTATCTACTTACTAACCCATACAGCCACTTATACACAAAGTGAGACACTGATACAGATATTTAAATATTTAAATATTACTTGCTAATACATGTTCGGTGCTGGAGCAAATGACTTACAGCATAGGCTTGTCTTTTACCGTCCGGCTAGATCTCTGCGGTCAGAATCTCTGTTTTTGGCTGTGGTTCCTCGAGTGAGGAAGGCACGTACTGGGGGGGCGCTCCTTTAGCCTGAGGGCCCCTCAGCTGTGGAACACCTTGCCTCTGGCCTTGCGGCGCTCATCTAATCTGCTCCTGTTCAGGAAGAGCCTTAAGACCTGGCTTTTTAACCTTTAGGATGTCTCTTTTTCTCCCCTGTTAGTGTCTGTTTTATGGTGTTATGTTTTTTATACTGAGCTGCCTAAATAAAGCGCCGGGACACTATTTTTGAGTAGCCGTGCGCTATAGAAATAAAATTTTACATAACATAACATAACATAACATAACATAACATGTATTCACTAAGATACACTTAATAAGGCAGTTATACAATCAATTTCACAAAAAAATCCATTTAGACACTTATTTACCCATTTATTCTTCTATCGACCTTCAGATATACTTATGTAGAAAAATATTTATTTTTCAGAAAGACACACATTTACTGGATGATGTCATCAGTGATGTCATTTGAGATGTCATGAGTGATGTCAACCGTGATGTTACTCACCATGTCATGAGTTATGTAACATATGATGTCATCAGCAGTGCATTGCGGGCGCGAGAGTTATAGTTAGCTGAACTAACTATAACGGGGGAATTTCAATGGTTTTGTGTGAGTGAAATGTCCAGCTAACTATAACATGTGTGAAACCTATGGGTTTTTCAGTGAATTTGCAAGGTTTTTTAAATTCAAATTCCTAGCTATAACGTGTGTGAAACCTATGTTTTTTTCAGTGAATATATATATATAGTGGGTTTTCCTATTCGGAATATGCACATTTAATTACTATGTAAAATAAACGTTACCTGCGGCTGCAGAAGAAGAAAATTTTGGAGTCCGTCTCTCTTTTTTCCTGAAAATCGGGATGCCGCGCAGCAAGCGGCGTGAAGAGTGGATTACTGATATATATATACAGGGGGCGGTGCGAACTTGTGACATCAGGTTTAAGAGGGGCGGGACTTACCAACAGTGTGCAGCATCACTCGTGGAGGCTTTTTGGGCGCTGAGGAAGGCTATCATCTAAGCCAGAAATGCATCCGCCATGTACCACGATTAAAAGCCTCCAACTGCATCCCCTCGGGTCTCTACTCTTACTCTTTTTCTGTGGGAAGGAGAAGTTTGTTTACACATACCTACGCGTCAGCCAGAGACGCGCTACAGAGTACCCCTGCCTCACCCTGGGCTTGGACTTCGCTGGCTTGAGCTGCTGCAGTTTCTGTGTCGCCAAAGTTGTTTGGAGTGTCCAATGCCCGCTTTGGAGCCCGGGAAGAAATTTGGCAGTTGCGAGGTCATACAAGCCTCGCGCTGGGAAGCGTGCACTGTCATGTTTTCCCTGCCGCATGCATCCCTGGACTTTGAAGCTGAGGCGGTGTAGGGGAGCTGAGGAGGCGCCTTCTTGTGGACTAATCAGCCGAAACAAACAATATCATCACATTTTGATTTTTGTTTTTTGTGGACTCACCCTGCGTCCCGCACGCACGCACAATGAAGATGCCATCACTTCATCCCCCCAGCAACACCTCCAAGGACCTACTACTAGGGACTCTGGGACTTGTAGTTTCCCTGCATACACTGGGCGCTACACAGGTGTGCTGAGTTGGATACAGGGGGCGGTGCGAACTTGTGACATCAGGTTTAAGAGGGGCGGGACTTACCAACAGTGTGCAGCATCACTCGTGGAGGCTTTTTGGGCGCTGAGGAAGGCTATCATCTAAGCCAGAAATGCATCCGCCATGTACCACGATTAAAAGCCTCCAACTGCATCCCCTCGGGTCTCTACTCTTACTCTTTTTCTGTGGGAAGGAGAAGTTTGTTTACACATACCTACGCGTCAGCCAGAGACGCGCTACAGAGTACCCCCGCCTCACCCTGGGCTTGGACTTCGCTGGCTTGAGCTGCTGCAGTTCCTGTGTCGCCAAGTTGTTTGGAGTGTCCAATGCCCGCTTTGGAGCCCGGGAAGAAATTTGGCAGTTGCGAGGTCATACAAGCCTCGCGCTGGGAAGCGTGCACTGTCATGTTTTCCCTGCCGCATGCATCCCTGGACTTTGAAGCTGAGGCGGTGTAGGGGAGCTGAGGAGGCGCCTTCTTGTGGACTAATCAGCCGAAACAAACAATATCATCACATTTTGATTTTTGTTTTTTGTGGACTCACCCTGCGTCCCGCACGCACGCACAATGAAGATGCCATCACTTCATCCCCCCAGCAACACCTCCAAGGACCTACTACTAGGGACTCTGGGACTTGTAGTTTCCCTGCATACACTGGGCGCTACACAGGTGTGCTGAGTTGGATACAGGGGGCGGTGCAAACTTGTGACATCAGGTTTAAGAGGGGCGGGACTTACCAACAGTGTGCTGCATCACTCGTGGAGGCTTTTTGGGCGCTGAGGAAGGCTATCATCTAAGCCAGAAATGCATCCGCCATGTACCACGATTAAAAGCCTCCAACTGCATCCCCTCGGGTCTCTACTCTTACTCTTTTTCTGTGGGAAGGAGAAGTTTGTTTACACATACCTACGCGTCAGCCAGAGACGCGCTACAGAGTACCCCCGCCTCACCCTGGGCTTGGACTTCGCTGGCTTGAGCTGCTGCAGTTCCTGTGTCGCCAAAGTTGTTTGGAGTGTCCAATGCCCGCTTTGGAGCCCGGGAAGAAATTTGGCAGTTGCGAGGTCATACAAGCCTCGCGCTGGGAAGCGTGCACTGTCATGTTTTCCCTGCCGCATGCATCCCTGGACTTTGAAGCTGAGGCGGTGTAGGGGAGCTGAGGAGGCGCCTTCTTGTGGACTAATCAGCCGAAACAAACAATATCATCACATTTTGATTTTTGTTTTTTGTGGACTCACCCTGCGTCCCGCACGCACGCACAATGAAGATGCCATCACTTCATCCCCCCAGCAACACCTCCAAGGACCTACTACTAGGGACTCTGGGACTTGTAGTTTCCCTGCATACACTGGGCGCTACACAGGTGTGCTGAGTTGGATACAGGGGGCGGTGCGAACTTGTGACATCAGGTTTAAGAGGGGCGGGACTTACCAACAGTGTGCAGCATCACTCGTGGAGGCTTTTTGGGCGCTGAGGAAGGCTATCATCTAAGCCAGAAATGCATCCGCCATGTACCACGATTAAAAGCCTCCAACTGCATCCCCTCGGGTCTCTACTCTTACTCTTTTTCTGTGGGAAGGAGAAGTTTGTTTATATATATATATATATATATATATATATATATATATATATATATATATATATATATATATTACCTACTGGCGGTCGCCAGTAGGTATATATAGTTAGGATTTTTTCTCAATGGGATTTTTGAAAATTCTATGTCTAATAACTTTGGCGTTTGTGGACGGAATTGGCTGGTTTCTGAGCAGCCCTTGAAAATTTGGGGGGGGTTTGTCAAGGGGGGGCCGAGAAAAAAGGGGGGTCCCAAAACGTGTTTTTAACATTGAGTTTTCCATAGGGCGGTTGGCCTCACTTTTAGCCCGAACGGCTGAATGGATTTGCACGAAACTTGGCAAAATTGTAGGGACTGGTAGCCCGATGTGCCTTTTGTAGGTCTCAATATATGTGCTCCAGTGGATTTTGAGAAATTAACGTTTAAAAAAAGATATATATCTGTAACAGCGGACCGGGCAGCGTCCCAGGACGCGTACTTTTCGCGCAACGGAGCTTTGTGAAGCGAAGCTGATTGGTTCTCTGGCGTCTGTCAACATTCCAAAAAGTCCGTAGCTGCCGCCATCTTGTCTCTCGGTAGGATCGAGAGACAAGAGGAGGCCAAAACAAAGGGGGAAATAACCATAAGGGGGCATAGTAGATCCTCGCTGACCCCCTAGGTTTGATGTGGAGGTTTTAAAAGGGCCCCGCGGGGCAAAAAAAATAATAATAATAATAATCGAACGGCTGAATGGATTTGCACGAAACTTGGCAAAATATTAGGGACTGGTAGCCCGATGTGCCTTTGCTAGGTCTCAATATATGTGCTCCAGTGGATTTTGAGAAATTAACGTTCAAAAAAAGATATATATCTGTAACAGCGCTCCGCTTCGCGTAACGGAGGTTTGCGAAGCTGATTGGTCATTCTGTCACTGGGCTATAGTTGGGCTACATCTGGCTGATATTTGGGCTACATTTGTTTTTTTGTGTGTCTGGCGGCCATCTTTGGGCTACATTGGGCTACATTGGGCTTCATTGGGCTACATTGGGCTACATTTGGGCTCCAACATATATATAGGCCAATGTAGCCCAATATATATTTTTCAAAGTTAATTTTCGTAAAAACCACTGGAGCATATATCTTGAGACATAGCAAAGGCACATCGGGCTACCAGTCCCTACAATTTTGCCAAGTTTCGTGGAAATCCATTCAGCCGTTCGAGCTAAAAGTGAGTCCAACCGCCCTATGGAAATGAAGGAAATGAATGGGTAATTTGTAATTAGCAAATAGCTAATCGCAAACTAGGAATGGTAAAGAATCGCTATTTATTCTTTAAAGTTCGCTATTTAGGAAATGCAAAAAACTTTGATGATACATATGGCGGTTCATCTCTAACAAGATAAGAAGCATAGGGATACATTTATGATGACTGGCGCATCAGCAGGGATGTGTTAGTCATTCTGTGCCGCTGTTCCGTCACCTATGGTGTGCTGCATTTACAATGCGGCGCATCATGGGGCAAAAACAGCACAGATGCGTGATGTATCTGTGCCGTAAAGGTGGCGCATTGCTGGAGTTGTATCGCAAGTGTGATGAAGCTCCAGCAAGGGTCGGGGGTGCCCCTGTCGCAGGGTTTCTGTTCTCACACAGAACTGTGGACAGAGGATTGGAACCTCGGCGAATTAGGGTGTCCCAAAACTCACGTTAGTAATCAAAAACTCCTTAGCAAGCTAGGTACAGTGTCACATTGGATATAACAAACTCTCAATGTTTAGACAATCCAGAATATGAACTTATAGTACCTCAGGATACGTGGAACTCATGAACAGTCGGTCGTTATATATTTCTTAGAAACCAGAACATGGAGTTAAGAAGAACACATGTGTATTTGAAATGTTTATTTACTAATGCCGTCTTCTCAGGCGTAGTATCTTAGATAATACAAGTACACATATTATCAGTAGCAAAATTACCAGCATAGTTACTAGTACATAAAAAGCGAATGGTGATAGTATGTTAACATGCTGTAAATGAATAAGAGTTAGCAACACTTATAAGCAGCCGCGGGCCGTGGCTGGCCGTGAGGCAGGGAGGCGGGGAGGGGGAGAAGCAGGGTGGAGAATACAAGTACACATATTATCAGTAGCAAAATTACCAGCATAGTTACTAGTACATAAAAAGCGAATGGTGACAGTATGTTAACATGCTGTAAATGAATAAGAGTTAGCAACACTTATAAGCAGCCGCGGGCCGTGGAGGGAGTTACGGTGGGGCAGGGAGGCGGGGAGGGGGAGGGGCAGGGTAGAGAGGGCTCCACCCTGCTTCTCCCCCTCCCCGCCTCCCTGCCTCACCGTAACTCCCTCCACGGCCCGCGGCTGCTTATATCTCACCCTCCCTAATACACATATTATATTATTTGCTAAGAAGGTCTCTTTGTGTTGGTTTAGGGCGTGCCCATACTTTAGTGTCTTAGATTTGAAGGAATCACATCAGCATACACCAGCTCTCTCTTCATGTGAACCGCATCAACTGTTGTGTATGTGTGTTCGGCAAAGCAATATAAAACCCGCCTCATGCCCAGAATTGGCAGAAGCTGCACTTATGTTATGAGTATGAAGTCGTGGAGATCAGACCTCATAACAATTCTGTATCGTGTTGTTCTTGAAACTTTAGCACTCGCTGTACAGATATAGTTTAACAAGCAAAGCAGATAGTAGAGCAATAACATATTATTCTCATGTAAACCACGATGAACTACTAGGTGGAAAGCTAAAGCAACAACTAAGTGTCGTGTGCAGAAGTTGCAACAAAGGAAAAATGGCGTTTAAACCGGTAATGAGCCCATGCTAACTTAACACGGTGTAAAGATATCCAGGACCTAGATGACACCTCCCCATGATCCGGAAACGAACTGAATAAGATAATAGAAGTGCCATCTCATGAGAGCAGATTGCAAGTTTATATGTGGACGGTCCGCAAGGTAAAGCATTAAAAACTAGGAAAATTTAATGCTAAAGAAAAATAAAACAGCCAAGTACTTTATCGAGTCTTAAGCCAATAGGCAAGGTAAATAATAAAAACTTGACAAATAAGTCAATGAATTGTCAATGAAATGCTAGTACTCAGCATATCAAACATGAAAAAGGTCTATGACATAACTGTGTATGCAAAATAAGCTGCAACAGCCTCCAATAGGAAGTCACCGTCTTCATCCGAAAACAGTTCAGCTATCCAATTTAAAAGCGGAAAAGAACATACGTGCTCTCCCAGCACCGGATCCTCTATCACCATCAGAGGACAGCTCGGTGGGTTTTCAAGAAAGCTCTGTTCCAAGAAAGACTGTGCTGCCGCCAGTAAATTCCAGGGACCAAGTAGTCCATGCATCAATGCCACAGCCATAATCCTTTCGCCAGGACAAACCAACTCGTGAGTAATGATAGGAGTCATCAGCTGATTAAAGTCGACGTCAGGAGAAACCGGTCCGCAGAGACACAAATCAATGGCCCAATCGAAATCACAGGTCAGGCAGTGAAATACAGGCTGGACACAGGTGAAGTAGGAGAATCGAAAAGATAATCCATATGCCGTGCTTAATATCGCCAACGGCATTGTGCCATAATATTCTAGCATGCGATTGCGGAACAGTGTCAGCAGCTGCAGGGTGGGAGGTTGCATAGGAGGGACATCCATATTTAAAAATGTAAAAAAGCACAAGAGCGTCCGCTGGTAATGCAAGTAAAAATGCCAATCCACGAAGCAGAGTGGAGAAAATAGAATGAAAGAAAGCAGGGATGACTCCAAAGATTTTCTCAAATGAAGTCACGAGACCACTGGTAACAACTTTAAAAAAGTGCGCCAGGGCCTTTGTGGAGGATGCGTTAAAGATAATCCGAACCATCTTGCTGAAATTGAAAGGCAAATTTGAATTGAAAAGGGTCTGCACCTCTGTACGGGTGTTCGCTATGTGAAGCACGAAAGTTTCACGGGCCGAACTCAAGGCCACCTCTCTCTGAGACAAAAGAGTTCTTATTCTTGCCATGCCGTTGAAATCTCTCCCAAGGTTGGTATTTGTGGCCAGATTGAAAACTCCCTATGTTCATGTGTGGGAGGAAATAGAACATTTCTGCAGCAAATAACCCGTTCACTTACTGTTACGATAAAAGGAATACTTTTAATTAACTCAGAACAATCTTCATTATTGAGCATCAAATAACTACCATTTTCCAACAACTTGAACGTGGGGATGATAGCAGGAACTGGCGTGCCTTGCAACACGCAAGCCATATTTGGTCGGTGTTTGTTGCATGAACCGTGTAACTGTATGTGCCTACACATTAGTGAATGATCTGGCGTCTCAGTGCATTCCTCTCCATTCAGATAAACTTCTTGATCATCTTTGAAACATCTGTATGTGTATGGAAGCGACCAGACCTCATGAAGAAAAGCACTACCTAAAGGTTCATAACGACCTATTGGTATATATTTCATACAATTTGAAAACTTATATAAAGCAAAAGGCAGCGTTATTAAACCGTGGATAAGGCACGTTGCCAAAAAACCCGCAATCCTCTGCTGATGATGTCACTGAGCATGTCATGAATGATGTAATATGTGACATCATCAGCAGTGGATTACGGGTAATAGTATCTCTAGTTTACTCCCCTATAGCTGTCTTTCTTTTAACATAAGTGTCTGTTTCCTTCCCTTATACTTACTGTTTTTGGTTCGCTTCCGGTTCGCGTACCGGCGAGCGAACTGGGAAGCGAACTAAGAGAAATAGAGGTTGGCACAGTTCCAAATATTGTACCAATTTTTTAATAACGGGGAGGTAGTTCTGAAAAGAACTTTTTTTTTTATTGTTTTTGTTGTTTTATATTTTTTTTATTATTTTTCAGAACATTTTTTTACTTTTTTTGAATTTTTCTGAACAGTTTTATATTTTTGGGGGTTTTTCTTGGAGGGGGCAATGAAAACGATTCATTGTAAAGGGCTCAACAGGAGCAACAAAACAAAAAAAAAGTATTTATTATTTTGGGCGTTTCGTACAAACTTGCATATGATAGTCAATAGCTCTGTTGATCAGAGTGATGCTTCTTTCTCCGTAGCAAATGAATCCATCGCAAAATACGCAGATGTGTTTTACTTCACCAAATCTCATTTGTATATTTGGCACCATCTCCCTGCCCTCTGGTCCCGTTACTTCCGGTACAACAGATCTTCTGGCCATAATAGGGAGATTATCTAGGTCGTCTCGAAACTGTGCAGCACTGTAGTTGTTAGGATGCCACCTAGTCATATGGCGATGCATTGTGTAGTTTCCGAAACTGTATTTTTTCTCGGTTCCTCTGGACAGTCTATCTTGACATATAAGGCAAGTTACGTATCTTGCATTTACTTTTTTCTGACCTTTGGGAATTTTAAAAAATTGCCAAATGAAGTTTTCTTTCCGGTGAGACGTCCTGGGTTCCTCAGGCAAAAACTGCCTCTCTTCCTGCTCTTCCTCGTCTTCCTCTTCTTCCTCTTCTTGCTGAATTATAACTTGAGCAGGTGGTCCACTCTTCCTTGGATGTGGTGGAGGTGGTGGGGAAGCACCAGCTGAAGCTACTAAAGAAGCCATTGCTCAGTGATCACAAAGGGTCTTTCTCTCACAATGATGAAAGTCAGAGTGAGGAAAGAAGGAGGGATTTTCATCATTTGGGAAAAACAAGAGTTCTCAACTCAGTGATGTCATTTGAGATGTCATCAGTGATGTCATCAGTGATGTCACTGACCATGTCATGAATGATGTAATATGTGACATCATCAGCAGTGGATTGCGGGTGCGCGATATATAGTTAGTGCAACTAACTATATATGGAATTTCAATGGTTTTGTGTGAGTAAAATAAGGTTTTCTAAATGCTAATTCCTAACTATATATGGTCTATAACCTATGGTTTTTTCAGTGAATATATATATATATGGTTCACAATTCTTCCCAGATTGAAAAGGACAAATGGGCCACACTCTAAACGAGTTTTTGGATTTTTTTGAATAATTTCCTCCCTTGCATCAATGGGAACATAGGCACAAAAAGACCGATGTGTTTTGGTATTACCTAATACCTTGCAAATTTCTACATCCCTCTAGCCTCTTTCTGTACCCCTCTTCCCTAGTTCTCCACCTCTCTTGCTTCTTTCTGCACTTCTCTTGCTTCTTTTCTGCACTGCTCTTGATTCTTTCTACACCTCTCTTCCAAATGTATGTATCCCTCTTACTTCTTTATGCAAGGCTGTTCCCTCTTTCTGCACCTTTCTTGCCTGTGTCTGTACCTTTCCTGCCTCTTTGGGTACATCTGTTGCTTCTTTCTATACTTCTCTTACTTCTTTCTGCACCCCTGTTGTCTCCTTCTGTACCCTTCTTCCCTCTTTTGCATCCCTCTTGCCTTTTTCAGCAGTTTTCTTGCCATGTTCCGTATCTCTCTTGCCTCTTTCTGCACCTCACTTGCCCCTTTCTGCACTTCTGCTGGTTCGTTTGCACAACGTTTGCTTCTTTCTGTACCTCTCTTGCAAATTTCTGTACCCCTTTTGCCTTTTTCTGCACCCCTCTCCCCACTTTCTGCACCACTCTTGCCTCTGTCTGTACCGCTATTCCCTCTTTCTGCACTTATTTTGCCTGTATCTTAAATTTTCTTGCCTCTTTCTACAGTTCTCGTGCCTCCTTTTGCACCACTGTTGCCTCTTTCAATATTTCTTTTGTCTCATTCTCTACCTCTCTTACTTCTTTCTGCACCCCTTTTGTCTATTTCTGCATCCTTTTTCCCTTTTTAGCATCACTCCCCTTTTTCTGCAGTTTTCTTGCCATTTTATGTGTCTCTCTTGAATCTTTCTGCACCTCACTTGCCTCTTTCTTCACTTCTCCTGCTTCTTTCTGCACCCTTCTTCCCTTTATCTGCATTTCTCCTGCCCCTTTCTGCACCTGTCTTGCATCTTTCTGCACATCTCTTGTTTTTGTCTTGACTGCTCTTGCCTCTTGCTCTACCCCTCTTGCCTCTTTCTGCACCTATGTTGTTTCTTTCTTCACTTCTCTTGCTTCATTTTTAATTTCTCTTGCCTCGTTCTGCACCCCTATTTCTGCAATTCTCTTGCTTGTCTGCACCCCTGTTCCCTCTTTCTGCACCTCTTTTGCCCGTTTCTTCAACTCTCTGCAGTTTTCTTCCTTCCTTCTGTACCTCTGTTGCTTCTTTCTGCACCCCTGTTGTCTCTTTCTGCTCTTGTCTTCCCTTTTTTGCATCCCTCTTGCCTCTTTCTGCAGTTCTCTTGCCATTTTCTGCATCTCTGTTGCTTCTTTCTGCACTTCTAGTGTCCCTTTCTTTACCTCTCTTGCTTCTTTCTGCACCCCTGTTTTCTCTTTCTGTACCATTCTTCTTTTTTTGCATCCCTCTTGCCTTTTTCTGCAGTTTTCTTGCCATTTTTTATCTCTCTTGTCTCTTTCTGCACCTCACTTGCCTCTTTCTGCAATTCTCTTGCATCTTTCTACACCACTGTTGCTTCTTTCAGCAATTCTCTTGACTCTGTCTGTCCTTCTCTTGCTTGATTTGTACCTCTGTTGCATCTTTCTTCACCTGTTGCCTCTTTCTGCACCTCACTTGTCTCTTTCCTCACCCTCTTTCCTCTTTCTTCACCTCTCTTGCCTCTTTCTGTACTTCTCATCCTTCTTTCTGTACCCCTACTGCCTGTTTGTGTACCTCTCCTACCCCTTTCTGCACCCCTCCTGCATCTTTTTGCACCTATGTGGGCTCTTTCTGCTTTGCTCTTGCTTCTTTCTGCACATCTTTTGCAAATGTCTGCATCCCTCTTGCTTTTTTCTTTTTTCTTTCTGCACATCTCTTGTTTTTTTCCGGACTGCTCTTACCTGTTTCTGGACCCCTCTTGCCTCTTTCTGTAACTCTTTTGTTTCTTCCTGCACTTCTCTCTTTTCTTTCGGCACCCCTATTGCCTCTTGCTGCACCTCTGTTGCTTCTTTCTGCACTTCTCCTACTTATTTTTGAATTTCTCTTGCCTCTTTCTGCACCCCTATTTCTGTAATTCTCTTGCTTGTCTGCACCCCTGTTCCCTTTTTCTTCACCTCTTTTGCCCGTTTCTTCAACTTTCTTACCTCTTTCTGCAGTTTTCTTCCCTCCTTCTGTAACCTCTGGTGCTTCTTTCTACACCCCAGTTGTGTCTCTCTGCACTCGTCTTCCCTTTTGTGCTTCCCTCTTGCCTCTTTCTGCAGTTCTCTTGCCATTTTCTGTATCTCTCTTGCCTCTTTCTGCACCTCAATTACCTCTTTCTGCACTTCTCTTCCTTCTTTCTACACCTCTGTTGCTTCTTTCAGCAATTATCTTCCCTCTTTCTGCACTTTTCTTTCCTCTCTCTGCATCCCTGTTGCTTCTATCTGCACGTCTATTGCTTCTTCCTCTCTTGCAAACTTCTGCACCCCTAGTGCCTCTGTGTGCACCTCTCTAGCATCTTTTTGCGCCTCTCTTGCCTCTTTCGGCACCCCTCATGCCTCTTTCTGCACCTCTGTTGGTTCTTTCTACATTGCTCATGCTTCTATCTGCTGCATTCTTACACATTTCTTCATCCCTCTTGCCTCTTTCTGCACCTCTGTTCGTTCTTTGTATACCTTTCGTGCCTCTGTGTGCACCCCTGTTCCCTCTTTGTACACCTCTTTTGCCTGTTTCTGTAACTCGCTTGCCTCTCTTTACTTGCCTCTTTCTCCACCTCAGTTGCTTCCTTCTGCACTACTCTTGCCTCTTTCTGCACCCCTCTTTCCTCTTGCTGCACCTCTGTTGCCTCTTTCTTCACATCTCTTGCTTATTTCTATACCTCTCTTGCTTCTTTCTGTACCCCTTGTGCCTCTTTCTGCACCCTTCTTCCCTTTTCCTGTATGTCTCTTACCTCTTTCTGCACCCTCTTGGCTCTTTTTGCACCTTTTTGCTTCTTTCACTACTTCTCTTGTCTCTTTCTGCACCACTCTTGCCTCTTTCTGCACCTCTCTTGGTTCTTTCTACACTGCTCTTGCTTCTTTCTGTACCTCTGTTTTTTCTTTCTGCACTTCTCTTGCTTCTTTCTATACCTCTCTTGTTTCTTTCTGTACCCCACTTGCCTTTTTCTGCAGCTCTAATGCCTCTTTCTGCACTTCGCTTGCCTGTTTCTGCACCTCTGTTGCTTCTTTCTGCACTCTCTTTCTTCTTTCTGTACCCTTCTTCCCTTTGTGCACCTCTCTTACCTCTTTCTGTACCTCTCTTGCCTCTTTTTTCACTCATCTTGCCTCCTTCTGCACCTATGTTGTTTCTTACTGCACTGCTCTTGCTTCTTTTTGCACCTCTCTTGCAAATTTCTGCATCCCTCTTGCCTCTTTTGGCACCCCTCTTCGCTCTTTCTGTACCCCTGTTCCTTCTTTCTGCACATCTTCTGCCTTTTTTTGCACCTCTACTGCCTCTTTCTGAACTTCTCTTGCCTCTTTCTGCACCTCTGTCGCTTCTTTCTGCATCCCTCCAGCTTCTTTCTGCACCTCTCTTGCCTTGACCTCAGGCTCAGCAGTGCACACATGCAAGTGCAAAAAAGGGCTGCTGGCCTCTAAACTGCCATGCCCTATTATATGCTAGGGACTTAGAGTTAGTTTTAATCCCCTTGCCCTATTACTAGTACAAGCCCATAGTGTACCCTAGTGTATGTAGGTGTTTTTGCTGTATTTTTAGTGTCTTTCAGCATAGCACTGGGTCCGGGCCTGGTTAGGCAGAGCCCAGAGTCAGTCAGAGTCAGTTACCACCAGTACCAGTCAGCAAAAAGCTATGGGGTGCCCAGGGCATGGGATGACTGTGCAACAAGGCATTTTTCTGCACCTCTGATGGTTCTTTCTGCGTATATCTTGCTTTTTTCTGTACCTTTCTTCCTCTTTCTGGACTTCTGTTGCCTCTTGCTGCATTTCTCTAGCTCCTTTCTGCACCTTTCTTCCTCTTTCTGCACATGTCCTGCCTCTGTAGGCAGGTAGCATTTAAAAAAACCTTAGAAATGCACTGAAAAAAGATAGGTTTCAGGGCCGTTATTGTTCGAAATTAGCATTTAAAAAACAATTTAAATCTACTGAAAAAACACAGGTTTCAGGGACGGTATAGTTAGTTGGATATTTCACTCATACAAGTGAAATCAGCCCAGCGAGGGGAACCATGCAGCCCTCCTCCACATTATTACCATGCTTGGCCCCAGGGATATGGGGTCCCCAAAATTGGCAAAAGATAGGAAGGCTGCGCAGGCCCCTTCCATTTAAAAAACAAATCCCAGCAACTTCCCGAGGCCCCACCCCCTTTCTCCAGCACTTTGCTAACGCACCTCCTGGTGCGCTACTGGTTGGATGATCAAGTCCCCTTGGCTGCTGAGGGTCCTTAGGTCCAATAAGACCACCTGTTACATTCAGTGAGCCCCACACATTGGGATTGCTGAGAGGTGGTCAGAGGCCAAGCCCCCTTTATCCACTACTCTGCAAACACGCCTTTTAATGCACTGCTCGTGGAAGATGAGCTCCCCTTGCCTCCCAAGGGCCTCAGGATTAAAATGGACTTCTTTTCCAAAGCAGCAGTTCACCAGGACGTTTGTCTTTTTTGACAACTGTTGCATAATATGTACATTGTTCTTCTAGATTCTTTTGAATACACTGTGGTGTATTTCACATGAGAGTTTCACTGTTTGCAAACAGTGTGGGATACAATTAACGTTCCCCATAGTCTAAATACTGTTTACAGTTCTCAGTTTTCTAATGATCTCAACGTAATTTCTTAAGGTAGGTTCGGTGGGTGTCAGGAGTTTGATTCAGATAAAAGCTGTCTGCATTAGGACTTTTGTTTTGAAATTGACTTTCAATATCTTGGCTTTCTCTGAACAGTTGTATACAGGTTGAACACTGTACTCAATGAGTGTTTGCCATAAATCTGTGGTTTATTGTTAATGTGAACTATGCTACAGGTAATACCAAAGCAATCTATACAGAAAAATGGGTGAAAAAGAACCTTGGATGATGTTATCAGTGATGTCATCAATTATGTAATAGACCATGTCATGATTTATATCATATGTGATGTCATAAGCAGTACATAGTGTGATTTATTTAGTTAGTGCTTCTAAGTATAACTGCCGCATTTCCATGTTTTCTTAGTTAAAAACATTAGGTTTGTCACTGAGAAATCCACCTATTCACTATGATGTTACTTTAACATTTGTTTTAATCAGTTCATGTGAAAGGTTTTTTAAATACAAAAATATATTTCACCATACAGAGAAACTAACTCCACCAACAATGTTTGCGCTGAAAATGTTCAACTTCTTAGGTTTTGTAACTCAGATATACAGAAACATCCCTAGAAGTTTTTTCATAGTCTTGGTATGTATCTTTACATAAAATTCATATTTATATTTCAAGAAGGCACTGATCAGTTTTTCCTATACTGTGAACTATATGTTTTCACTATGTACGTCAATTTTTAAGGCCTGTGATCACTTTCGCAGGAGCCTGGCGGGTGGCCCGTGGGAGACTCATGAGTTTGATGAGTTATTAGTTTCATTCTATTCCGTTGTACAAAGTTCTTTTTTTTATATCGGATCAGTTAGTATTGAATGCTAAAGTTTGATAATGAACTCAGAATAGTATGTATATTGTATTGAATATTTTGCTTAGGGGACTTGATGGATCCCTGATCATGGAGATTGTGTGGATGATGCCTGCCACTACAAGGCCCCCCCTGGACATGGTATTTCCAGTGCTCACTTGAGTTGGATTCTTCCTGCTTTGGTAGTTACTTGTATGTTGCATCTTGGCAGCTGTAGTCTCGGATGTGACTGCAGCTGCTGCCAAACAAGCAGGAGCAGCTGAACACCATAGGAATACATGTTGCTGGATAACTGACTGGAGGAGTGCATTCGGTATGACAGGGTGTTTGCTGGAAGGTATGGGTACTACCTGAGCAATTGAAAGTGTGAAAGACAAGTGTGTAGGTTTGTTAGAGGACTAAATGTGTATTGGAGAGGGGTTTGTAGCAATCCATGTGTTAAGGCCTGGGTCACTGCATGAGTACTTGAGTACTGAAAGAATGATTAGAGTACTACAAGGAGATTGCCTGGGTGAATTTATATGTGTTTGGGTTTTTGCGCAGTGTTTGGATTAGTACATGGTGCTCAATGGCTGACTGGAGGAGTGCATGGGGAGTGACAAAGTGTTTGCTGGGCTGTATAGGTACTGCCTGGATAATTGAAGGTGTGAAAGACAAGTGTGTAGGTGTATAGAGGACTGCAAGCATACCTTATAAGGGTTTGTAGCAGTGCAAGTGTTAAGGCCTGCGTCACTGCATGAGTACTTGGGTACTGACTGAATGATTAGAGTACTGCAAGGAGAGTGCCTGGGTAAATTTATAAGTGGTTAGGTGTTTGCGCAGTGAATGGATTAGTACATGGTTCTGAATGGGTCACTGGAGAAGTGCAAGGGGAGTGACAGGATGTTTGATGGAGCGTATGGATACTGCCTGGGGAATTGAAGGTGTGAAAGACAAGTGTGTAGGTGATTAGAGGACTGCATGCGTAGTGGAGAGGGGTTTGTAGCAGTGCATGTGTTAAGGCCTGGGTCACTGCATGAGTACTTGGGTACTGACTGACTGATTAGAGTGTCGCAAGGAAAGTGCCTGGGTGAATTTATATGTGTTTGGGTTTTGGCACAGTGTTTCGATTAGTCCATGGTGCTGGATGGCTGACTGTAGGAGTGCATGGGGAGTGAAAGGGTGATTGCTGCAGTGTATAGATACTTCCTGGGTAATTGAAGGTGTTGTCGTATGGTTTATGGGCCTCTTTTGCGTGTATGTTAAGTTAGCATGGCTCATTCGAAGTTTAAATGACATTTTTCCCTTTAGCTACTTTTGCGCACAACACTGCATAGCTGTTTTTGCTGACTTAGCTTGGATGAAGGTCTATACATGGGAAAAGGATTGTTTTTCAACATCTCTAGACATACATTGTATCCCCAGTCTGCGCTTGAGATAACGTTGTTAAAATAAACATTTTAACCTTACCGTGTCTCTATTTTACTCCAGTTGTGGACTGGTGTGAGCGTATAACAAAAGAGTGTTCTCACTTCCCACCATTTCTGAGATGGTCCTAAGTCCCATGTTCTAGATTGTCTAATCATTGGTTTTCTTTGCTATAGGACGAAGAGCTAATGTGACACAGATTGCTAGTCTGGTAGGGGATTTTGGGTCCTGAGGTGAGTTTTGGCACACCCTAATTCACCAATGTCCTAAGTCTCTGTGCACAGTTCTGTGACTAGCAATCAGTGTCACATTAGCTCTTCGTCCTATAGCATAGAAAACCAATGATTAGACAACCTAGAACATGCAACTTAGGACCATCTCAGGAATGGTGGGAAGTGAGAACACTCTTTTGTTATACGCTCATACCAGTCCATAACAGGAGTAAAATAGAGACACAGTAAGGTTAAAATGTTTATTTTAACGACGTGATCTCAAGTGCAGTATTTTAATCAACATCAGCATACATATGGATAATAATAATATGGACGGCATGGTTCCAATTCCATAAAATACAAAAGGAGGAATCATGTTACAATGATAGTGCAAACAGGTGATAAAAGCGCCTATTTAAAGCACCCTCCCTATCTAGGAACTATGTATTATAAAACTATAGAAGGTCTCTTGAGCTTTCTTAGAGGGACCCCATTTACCTGTCCCCTCAGTAAGTGTAAATTACATCAGGATCGGTTAGTCTCCCTGCATGCCTGGAATCTTCCAAGTGTGTGCAATTCTGGCAGGTGTGCTATGATAAAGACGCCAGAATCCTACTCGGCTTGCAGCTGCCAAATTGTTGTGTCTAGAATGTGTTACACGGACAAGCCAATAAACAGGCTCGCGTTATGATAACCATGGCGGCTTAGCACTCACTGTACAGACTGGGGATACAATGTATGTCTAGAGATGTCGAAAAACAACCCTTTTCCCATGTATAGACCTTTATCCAAGCTAAGTCTGCAAAAACAGGTAAGCAGTGTTGTGCGCAAAAGTAGCAAAAGGGAAAAATGGCGTTTAAACTTCGAATGAGCAATGATAACTTAACATACATGCAAAAGAAGCCCATAAACCATGCGACAGTGTGAAAGACAAGTGTGTAGGTGGTTAGAGTACTGCATGCGTAGTGTACAGGGGTTTGCAGAAGTGCATGTGTTAAGGCCTGGGTCATTGCCTGAGTACTTGGGTAGTGACTGTGTGATTAGAGTAAAGCAAGGAGAGTGCCTGGATGAATTTATAAGTTTTTAGGTTTTGGTGCAGTGTTTGGATTAGTACATGTTTCTGAATGACTGACTGGAGTAATGCATGGGGAATGAGAGGGTGTTTGCTGGAGTGTATGGGTACTACCTGAGGAATGGAAGGTGTGAAAGACAAGTGTGTAGGTGGTTAGAGGACTACATGTTTATTGGAGAGGGGTTTGTAGCAATCCATGTGTTAAGGCCTGGGTCACTGCATGAGTACTTGGATACTGATTAAATGATTAGAGTACTGCGAGGAGAGTGCCTGGGTAAATTTATACGTGGTTGGGTTTTTGCGCAGGGAATAGATTAATACATGGTGGTGAATGGGTCACTGGAGAAGTGCAAGGGGAGTTACAGGATGTTTGCTGGAGTGTATGGATACTGCCTGGGGAATTGAAGGTGTGAAAGACAAGTGTGTAGGTGGTTAGAGGACTGCATGTGTAGTGGACAGGGGTTTGTAGCAGTTCATGCGTTAAGGCCTGGGTCACTGCATGATTCCTTGGGTACTGACTACAGGTGATTCAGAATGCTGTCGCCAGACTCCTGTTCAATCTGCCCAGGAGGGTTAGAGTTCGTCCCCACCTGCGTAACCTCCATTGGCTCCCAGTTGCTCAGCGAATCATGTTCAAGGCTCTGGTTCTTGCTTACCGAGCTATCCATCAGCTCAGGCCCCTGTACTTGAGAAGACGCTTCTCTTTCTATGTCCCTAATCGCTGCCTCCGATCTGCCAATCTGCCAGAGCCTGGAACGCGCTTCGTGAAGCCCAGTCTATCACCTGTTTTAAGAAAGGATTAAAAACTCATCTGTTTAATGTGGCCATTTAATTGTTCCCCCTTTCTCCCAGTGGCCTCTTTTTTCTTTTTCTTTCTTTCTGCCCCCGCAAGCCTGCCACATACTTCTCCATCGTGCCAGGATACTAGCCAGTAATAGAGCGCGCTATAAAACCCTTTAAAACTAAACTAAAACTAAATTAAACTGACTGAATGATTAGAGTACTGCAAGGAGAGTGCCTGGGTGAATTTATATGTGTATGGGTTTTGCCGCAGTGTTTCTATCAGTACATTGTGTTGAATGGCTGACTGGAGGAGTAAATGTGGAGTGACTGGGTTCTACTAATAGCTAACAACAGGATAGGTTTTTAAACAGTTATGTGTCAGCAAAGAGATTAAGAAACCACATGCTTTTGTCACGATGGATGCACTGGTGGACACATACTCACAGTGTGATTCTAGACAAGCTAGACCATTCCCTGGACTTTAGCAAAATAGACTCGCTAGTCTGGAAGGGGTTAGGTGACTGCATACATTCTACACATTTGACTACAGCATTGCATGTGTGAATGCCTGAATCATTCTGCAAATGCATAAGCAGTGATTGGTTTCTAATACTACCGAAAGTTGACAACAGGATATGTTTTTAATCAATTATGTGTCAGCAAAGAGATAAAGTAACCACATGCTTCTGTCACAATGGATGCACAAGTGGAAACCGACTCACAGTGTGATTGTAGACAAGCAAGACTATTCCCTGGACTTTAGCAGGAGAGATTCGGTAGTCTGGAAGGGGTTAGGTGACTGCATACATCCTACACATTTCACTACAGCACTGCTTGTGTGAATGCCTGAATCATTCTGCGATTGCATAAGCAGTGACTGGGTTCTAATACTACTGAAAGTTGACAACAGGATAGGTTTTTAATCAATTATGTGTCAGCAAAGAGATGAAATAACCACATGCTACTGTCACAATGGTTGGACAAATGGATACAGACGCACAGTGTGATTCTAGACAAGCAAGGCTATTCCCTGGACTTTAGCAGAAGAGACTCACTAGTCTGGATGGGGTTAGGTGACCACATACATTCTACACATTTCACTACAGCACTTCTAGTGTGAATGCCTGAATCATTCTGCGAATGCATAAGCAGTGACTGGGTTCTAATAGTACTAAAAGTTGACAACAGGATAGGTTTTTAAGCAGTTATGTGTCAGTAAAGAGATAAAGTAACCACATGCTTCTGTCACAATGGATGCCACAAAATAACTTTCAAACCTACCCCCATTCTGCTTAATGCCTCGTACCATAGTAACAGTTCATGGAACACTCAACTGAACACACAGGTAAGTTCAGCACACAGTGTTGCAAATTCAAACAGCAAGTGTGATTGACTTTTCAAAATATCAGCTTATCCTATCTAATGTTCCTTTCAAACAGTTTTTAACAGACAATAAGAAACATGCTTTTTAAACACAGAAATGTGCACCCTATGTTTCAGTCTATTATGTTCTCCAACAGCTAGTCATTTCTCTTCTTTTTTTAAAACTGCATCTTATCCACCTTTTTTGAAAAATCTTAGTTTTCAAACTGCCCATTACACCTACAGACATCTTTTGAGTGCATCCAGACCTCCCTTCAAGATGCTGAGAGTGTGGATTGTGGGACACAGCTATATTTTCTGGAGCAAAAGGTATGCTGAAAGTAGAGATATTGACAAAGATTTAGCTTTGCCAAATATAGATATGAAATGGATTGGACAGAGATCATTAAAGTGGCACCAAGTGATGTCATTGGTTAAATGTTTTTTGCATCTCCAACACCCTGACCTCATAATTGTGCACTGTGGTGGCAATGACCTAGGCACTTTGACTGGTGTAGGTCTGGAAATGCTTATAAAGGACACCTTTGCAAAATTGCCCAAAATTCTGTGTTCCGCGAGATCGCAAATCTATTTGCTCGTTCGCTTTCTCAAAATGCATGTTCATGAGATATTTCCCCCTGAGCACGCAAACAGCGACTGCGAACAGGTAAAAAGCATCATCAGCAAGCAATTCCGTGTGTTCGCGGATTTTCTGCGTGTACGCAGAGATTTTTTACCGTTTCACGGAGATATTTTTGTAACACAGTTAAGCAAATTCTGCCCACCCCTACTTTTCCCCCAAACTGCCTTTGTCTATTCTAACATATGCAAAAGACAGAAATGGAACTGGACAAGTCAAATTTGTCCACAGATTGAGAAAGCTAGGAAACATGTCAATAAAGCTGTTTCTGCTTATCTCAGAGATTATAGAATGGGGTCCCTTTACAACAACAATATAGGAGAGATGGTGTATAGTTCATAGATGAGGTTAATGGAGTCTTTCTCAACAACTTTAGACTTTGCATAGGTACTTACTTGTAGGTGCCAAAATCTCCCAATAAACACAAGAGCTCTTTTTAGAGCCACCCAAGATCTAAACATATAAGCTTGATGTATATTTAAAAAATATTCGTATTTTTTTGTTTTCTACTCGCGCACCCAGTGAGTTTTGGAGTTGCTCACCCAACGCTTTCACACCAGGGGGCTGCGCTGGGAGTCGCGCACTCAACACGTTCACACCAGGGGGCCGCGCTGGGAGTCACGCACTCAGCACGTTCACACCAGGGGGCCTCGCTGAGCACCACGCTGGGGTCACAACTCTAAATTTTCTCGTAAAAAAGAATTTTGCTCCTATCACTAATTTATTTTCTCCCTGGGGGCCCCATCGCCCGGGGCATATATACAACGTTGGGGACTGTGGGGGGAGCCCCAATGCCCCCACATCACCGCTGGCTCCCTGCATCCGTCGGGAGCAGGCATTGTTTTTCTACATGGAGAGCTGCTGACATGCAGCTCCCCCAGGGCCATCATTAGCTACAGGAGGGGGGCTGCGTGGCCCCCTCCCACTTAATGCACTGCCCCGGGGGGTGGTCCCTGAGGCTGACCCCCTATTTTGAATCTTTTATGCCCCGGGGAGGTGGTGGTCCCCGGGGCATGTGGGGGGCTCCAGCCCCCCAGACAGGTTACATGTATTGAAAAAAAGCCCTGGGGTGGTGGTTCCCGGGGTTTGGGGTGCTTAGAGGCTCCCCAACTTTAAAATATCAAGCCCTGGGGTTTGGTGGTCCCCGGGGCTGCGGGGGGCTGTGTGCCTTGCAAATATTCATGCTTTTCCCCGGGGGTGGTGGTCTCCGGGGGAGTGGGGGGATTGGGCCCCCCACACTTTTTTTGCGCATGCCCCCGGGACCTGGCCCACCCAGCGGCTTTAATTAAACAACACGCGGCTGGATCCGCACACCCTGCACGCATCACAGCATTTTTCTTTAAAACAAATGCTTTTTTTAGCCCTAGAAGTCCTTGTAGGACCCCCTAAGCAGATCTACGGGGTCAGGGTGTTTCAACCCTGCCCCCTCTCCTTGTTTTCCGCCTTCATTTTGCTGCCATCTTGTGACTCGCTTCTACCGAGGCACGAGATAGCTAACAAGTGTTCCTAGTTTAGAGTGTTCACAGCCAATTAGAATGCAGCTTGTGATCAGCAGGGTGCACGGATCGTACTCTGCAGGGTGTGCAGATCCTGATCTATAGGGTACGCGGATCCTCCACGGCCATATATATCTAAACTTTTTAATTTTTAATTTTCTCATCAACTACTGAACAAACTTACACCATTTAACAAAAAGGGATCTTTCTGAAAAAGGGCTATCTTTTTGCCAAATTTGGTGCAATTCCATTCAGCAGTTCGGGCTGTAGCCGTGTCTAAAGTTTCCTATTGAAAATTGCATGGGGACCCCACTTTTTTCTCTGCCCCCGCTTGCTGAATCACCCTGAAACTTTAAGGATAGGAGCGGACCAGATCGTGCCATACGTTTTAAAAATTTCACAAAGATTCGTCAATTGGCGCCAAAGTTATTGTGAATAGAATGTTGCAAATTTTCGATGGAAAATAGGTCCTAACTATAACTATCTACTGGCGACCGCCAGTAGGTAATATGTATATATATAATGGCACATAGGGAAACATTGTTTTCTCCACTGGCGTTTTTTAGTCTTTATTTCTTTTTTATCACATAATGTACACTCTACTTCATTATAGTACTTACAACTTTTACATCCTTCTTCTAAGACTTTAAGAAAAATTAACCACTCTAGACCCACCTTTTCACAGTATGGCAGCAAGGTATAGTAGAGAATAAGGGGAGAGCGCACTCTTCAAAAACACCTCACTACAGGATAACCACTCTACAAAGTAGGGTACAATAGAGATTGATAATTGCATGGAGACCTCTCCCCAGGACAACAAGGATGTGCAATTTAGTGTAGGGTAGGACTGGTCTCAACACTAAGCACCCTATTTCGATGTCAGATTGACTTGAGTCCATCTGACATCGATTTGGTACTGGGACCGACCGACCTTCTGTTGGCAGTCCCACCCCAGCAATTAGGATGTGACCAAATACTGTTCAGTTGCACTCCTATTTTCGACAATGGGAGCATGCATTCCAACCGGAATGCATGCTCTCATTGTAAAGAGAGAAGATGCAGTTTATCCCTGCACCCCGTGGTGGGCACCTCAATATGCATGCATTGGGGCTGCAGAGATCAACAGAGGGGTGCCATAGGTGACCCCTCAGCCTCGAACTGGAGGCCATGCACCCATGGGGGCCTTGCGGCAGCTCCCAAAGTCAACTTCCAACAGCCTTTCTGTGTCAGAAATTCCAGCACAGAAAGGCTATTGGAATCGACCTTATAATCCCTAGGGCAGAAAGAGCCGCCCTTAAGATTACTGGAGTCTTTCCGAATGGCAGACCGGCCATCCGAGCCCATCAGAAGCAATTCAGAAATCTAGTTTGAAGTGCTTTTGGACTGACTCCCTCCAAATGGGTCAGTCAGAAATGAATCCGAACTGCTGATTACGATGTCAAAGGACCAGCTCTGACAGAGGATCAGAGCCATTTGCTATGGCATCTTAATTGGCCCCTAAGTCTTTATTAGATGAAGGGTGTTTGTACTGGGATGTAGGGAGAAATTGGCCTCTCTATTGAGTATGGGTGGGAGGAATTTGCTTAATCATGTTACGCAAATCTCTGCGAACTGGTCAGAAATCTCTGCGAACACGCGGAAATTCCGCGAATGCGTGGAATTGCTTGTTCGCATTGCTTTTTTCCTGTTCGCAATTGCTGTTTGCGTGCTCGAGGGGAAATATCTCGCGAGCACGCATTTTGAGAACACGAACAAGCAAAAATTTTGCGAAGTCGCGGAACGCAGAATTTTGGGCAATTTTGCGTTCTCCGCGGAACGCGAAATTACCCAAATTACCCAAATTCGGCAAATTCCACGAGCGGAACAGAATTTACCACCCAGGCCTACCATTGAGACTTCTCTCAGATTACAGGTGTGTGCAGTAGGGTGTGGAGGGGTACTTGTCCCTCCACTGAGACCCCTCTCATGGATGACTGTGTGCAAACTAGGGTGTGGGGAGGAATTGGCCACTATCCTTAGGTCTTTCTCTTGGATGATGGGTGTGCGTAGTAGGATGCTAGGATGGACTGGCCTCTCACCTAAACCATCTCTGTTGAATGACAGCTCCACAACTAGGGTGTGGAGAAGAAATAAGCTCTATAATGACAAGTTTTTCTTGGATGACAAGCATGCAGACTAGGTTATAGTGGTATACTGTCAGGTCAGCTCAGACATCTCACCAGAGTAACAGATGTGCAAAATAGGCTGTGGGTACAGACTGCTGTCTCTGCTCATACATGAATGTCATTAGTACAGCATAGAATGGAATATCCTATCTAAAACCAACTGTGTCTTGGACAACCAGTGTGCTTATTTGGATGTAAGAACACACTCACCTCTCTCTCAAACATCTCCTTATGGGGACAGGCATGTATACTATGGTATACACAAAGAGAGACATCAGTGCTGAATCTTCTCCCCAGAAGGACAAACATATATACTAAGATCTGCAAAAGAACTGCCCTCTCCAGCAACTGACAGCAGTGCTTAGTGCACTACGGGAATGCATTCTCTGCTCCAAAACCTATGTCTTGTATAAAACAAATCTTTAGTCTACAGTGGGAAGAAACACTAATCTATCTACAGTACTTTAAACAAAAATATACATGCAGCCGAACATTAAAAGTTATTTAAGATGGAACTCCAACTTTACATCAACATTGCAAAACTCTAATAATATTGAAATCTTTAAAAGCTAATAAGGAAAGAAATCTGTTGTAACTTTAAACATTGTGTTTAAAAAACAAAACAAATGTAATAACAATACAAATAACATTAACAAACTACATCAACAACAGCTATAAAAAAAAAAAACTTTATCAATGTTTCTGTTCCCTCCGATCACCAGGAATCAATACCTCCTCCCCTTTTGCTTTATTTGCCTACTGGATTTTACTGTACGTAGATTTTGTTTCCCTTTGTTCCAGCCACCTCAGCCTGCCATACAATTTCTGTTTTAATAGTATTTTTCTGGCATGCTAGATGGCAAAAGAGTCTCTTCAAATAAATGAAAATTAGCAAAAAATAGCACAGCCAGGAAATTAGAAGCAATCAGTGTGTTACACCATTACAGTAATCTACACCAGCTCAAGTAGATAACAAACCTTTTTCTAAATAATGCGCATTTTTGCTGTTTAAGTAAGCAGATCATTTTGTCATCAAAAACAAGAAGAACGACACAGAACAAGCTTCTCCAAGTGTACAAATGTCATCGAAAGCAGTATCAAAATCGGTTTAGCAATTAATTTTTTTCCAAAACTTTTCACACAGTTACTGTTTTCTCTTTTCTAACATGATAATTTTTTATTTGCCTACTCCATATATTCTGTGACATTACACTTCCACTTCTCAGAACTTCTGTTTCACCATTTTCCACCTAAAAAAATACAAGAAAACCAAAAGATTTAAATGTACACGCTAATCACGTAATCATAATAACAGTCATACAATATGAAATACTCTTTGGTTCTTTAGATTTTTCAGCCACAATCACATAGGTATATGTACTGTACCACCAACTTCATATTCATTTCTCTTGAAGAATTCAACACCCTCAACCAGTGCATTTTTTTAACCCTTAAATTGTAACATGCCATCAAACCTGGTTCCATAACAGTTTTAAAAGGTAACACATTTCTCTAGACATTCCTTTCCTAACAGTGAGCACAGTGTTTTACTCTAGAAATAGCAATATCTCGAGTCAAACATATCATAGGGATAAATATCTGTGCAATAAGGTTCATAAAAACAGGTCTTGTATTAACAGATTGCAGATTCTTTGTTTTATAATTTCTGAAACACTGTTTTTTTTATTTACAACTACATACAGATTGAACATGTCTTTTTGAACTCAACGTCCACTACTTCGTGATATCTCTCTTAATTCTAAACTCTACCTCTCAAAATCTGTCTTAAAAAACATTCACCTCTAAAAATAGCATTTGACTCACTAAACCTTGTATAAAATTAGTTCACCAGCAGTATTGCACTTACTGACACTTCCCAACAAAGTTCATAAAATATATTTTTAATTATCTGAACTTAGATCAGTTTCTGAACACAGCAGTCTGTTTCAGTTCCAAATTCAGTCACTTCTTTCAAGCACAACTCCAACAGGCTTCTCCTCCAAATCACCTAGACAAATGTGAACCAACTTTTGCTCCTCACCCAATCACATCATAGCATTTCATCAACCATGAAATAAGAATGTTAACTATTGGTAGAGCCTTGGCCCTTTTTGTCTACTTCGCCCCATTACAATCTCATGGGATTGTAAAAAACCTAGTGGCATGCAAAACTATAGGGAAATAGTAGCATATGGGACGGAGTATCCTTTCCAGTGAGACCCATCATTACATGACAGGTGTGTGTAGTAGGGTGTGGGAAGAGAATGACTTTTCCACACAGACCTCTGTTTCAGATGACAGCTGTCCGTAGTAGGATGTCTGGCTGGCCTCTTCACTTAGACCTCTCTCTAACATCACAGGTGTACATGGTAGAGTTTAGGGAGGGTCTGGCCTCCACAGACAAACCTGTGTATTAAATGATGAATGTGCATACTAGAGTATGTGAAGGGAGTGAACTCTCCACATATATCTCTTTCTTGCATGACAGGTGTGTGTAGTAGAGTATAGTGAGAAACTGGCCTCTCTGACTGAGACCTCTATCTTGGATGATGGGTGTGCATAGTAGGGTGTGTGGAGGAACTAGCTCTCTAATGAGCCCTCTCTCTTTAATGATAGGTGTGCATAATAGGATGTGGGGAGAGGCTGTGCTTGTGTTTCAGTCCTCTCTCTCAGATTACTGCTGTGCTTGATAGGGTGTGGGGAGGAGCTGACCTCTTCTTTCATACCTGTCTCTCTTAGATGAAGAATGTGTGTCTTAGGGTGTATGGCGGGACTGGCCTCTTTGCTGAAACCACTCTATTTAATGATAGTTATGCATAGAAGGGTGTGACTGACCCCTGCTTTTAGATCTCTATCTCAGATGGTCAGTGTGAGTTGTAGGGTATTTGGTTGACCCTTAACTCTACTCACAACGCTTTTCAAACGAATGAGCATAAATAGCGAGGTCTGATAGACACCATCTCTGGTAAGGCTCGTTTATACAGTAACAAGTGTGCATAGCAGAGCACACTTGAAATATTCCTTCCTACTTTTCATAATCCCACAAGAGTCTCATGGAATTGTATCATTAAAAAAAAATCTAACCTCCTAAACATCACATTACTTTTCTGTTACACACAACTTCTAAGAAAAACCCACAATATGTTTGCCTACTAATAGAGAGTATTGCGAACTCATCTAATGCTTTTTACAATTCACAATTCTACTGGAGTCCTGCGAGATTGCAAAAATGAGTTGAAAACAATACACGCATTATTATTTTTACAGTAATTATCCCATAGACACCTCCTATCTAACTTCTAGGGAGACAGCATGCCTTTCTGGTGCCCCCTTATATAGCTTTTTTCTTCATGTCCACAACACCTCATATTTTCACTGTAAACAGTAATGGCAACCATTTCAATACTAACATTCAAAGATTCAGCCAATCAGAGCGCTTGCGGGACTCACAGGAGTGGGTTGGCTCATGGACTAAATGATCCTTTTGACCAATCACAGGCTTCATTTTTTATTTTGTGCTCTTGGGGGATGCTTGTTGGGATCTCGAGTGCCCAACTGACAAACATGCAATTATTTTGGACCCTCAATGTCACAAAAACGACTGAACTGATTTACACCATATCACAAAAAGCAGAATGTGAAGACCAAGATCTGAGAAAAACCAAAGGTGGTGATGGACGGAGCATTGACAATACAAACACTCACCCCCAGTCAACTGATCTGGGTTTAATCCATCACTGTTCTTTAGCTCCCTCCGCCACCCCAGTTCAGACATGGCCGTATGCAAATCAGCCTGACCCTGTGCCTCATGGGAACAGTCCAGCCCGAACTGCCAAGCCATGTCTTCCCTGGACCGGAATCAAGCTTCCCAGGACCGGTTTCTGGTATTACAGCCGCCTTCAGCCGGGTTTGCTTGACTCCAGTGGCAAAAAGTGAGCAAGGGACTCACGTCTGAGCATACCCTGCTAACTTAGGGCGAACAAAGAAAAACCAAAGGTGGTGATGGACGGAGATTTGACAATACAAACACTCACCCCCAGTCAACTGATCTGGGTTTAATCCATCACCGTTCTTTAGCTCACTCCGCCAGCCCAGTTCAGACATGGCCATATGCAAATCAGGCTGACCCTGTGCCTCATGGGAACAGTCCAGCCCGAACTGCCAAGCCATGTCTTCCCTGGACCGGAATCAAGCTTCCCAGGAACGGTTTCTGGCATTACAGCCGTCTTCAGCTGGGCTTGCTTGACTCCAGTGGCAAAGTGAGCAAGGGACTCACGTCTGTGCATACCCTGCCACCTTAGGGCGAACAAAGAAAAAAAAAGGTGGTGATGGACGGAGCGTTGACAATACAAACACTCACCCCCAGTCAGCTGATCTGGGTTTAATCCATCACCGTTCTTTAGCTCACTCCGCCACCCCAGTTCAGACATGGCCATATGCAAATCAGTCTGACCCTGTGCCTCATGGGAACAGTCCAGCCCGAACTGCCAAGCCATGTCTTCCCTGGACCGGAATCAAGCTTCCCAGGACCGGTTTCTGGCATTACAGCCGTCTTCAGCCGGGCTTGCTTGACTCCAGTGGCAAAGTGAGCAAGGGACTCACGTCTGAGCATACCCTGCCAACTTAGGGCGAACGAAGAAAAACCAAAGGTGGTGATGGACGGAGCGTTAACAAGACAAACACTCATCCCCAGTCAACTGAACTGGGTTTATTCCATCACCGTTCTTTAGCTCACTCCGCCACCCCAGTTCAGACATGGCCATATGCAAATCAGTCTGACCCTGTGCCTCTTGGGAACAGTCCAGCCCGAACTGCCAAGCCATGTCTTCCCTGGACTGGAATCAAGCTTCCCAGGACCGGTTTCTGGCATTACAGCCATCTTCAGCCGGGCTTGCTTGACTCCAGTGGCAAAGTGAGCAAGGGACTCACGTCTGAGCATACCCTGCCAACTTAGGGTGAACAAAGAAAAACCAAAGGTGGTGATGGACGGAGCGTTGACAATACAAACACTCAGCCCCGTCAACTGAACTGGGTTTAATCCATCACCGTTCTTTAGCTCACTCCGCCACCCCAGTTCAGACATGGCCATATGCAAATCAGTCTGACCCTGTGCCTCATGGGAACAGTCCAGCCCGAACTGCCAAGCCATGTCTTCCCTGGACCGTAATCAAGCTTCCCAGGACCGGTTTCTGGCATTGCAGCCGTCTTCAGCTGGGCTTGCTTGACTCCAGTGGCAAAGTGAGCAAGGGACTCACGTCTGAGCATACCCTGCCAACTTAGGGCGAACAAAGAAAAACCAAAGGTGGTGATGGACGGAGCGTTGACAATACAAACACTCACCCCCAGTCAACTGATCTGTGTTTAATCCATCACCGTTCTTTAGCTCACTCCGCCACCCCAGTTCAGACATGGCCATATGCAAATCAGTCTGACCCTGTGCCTCATGGGAACAGTCCAGCCCGAACTGCCAAGCCATGTCTTCCCTGGACCGTAATCAAGCTTCCCAGGACCGGTTTCTGGCATTGCAGCCGTCTTCAGCTGGGCTGGCTTGACTCCAGTGGCAAAGTGAGCAAGGGACTCACGTCTGAGCATACCCTGCCAACTTAGGGCGAACAAAGAAAAACGAAAGGTGGTGATGGACGGAGCGTTGACAATACAAACACTCACCCCCAGTCAACTGATCTGTGTTTAATCCATCACCGTTCTTTAGCTCACTCCGCCACCCCAGTTCAGACATGGCCATATGCAAATCAGTCTGACCCTGTGCCTCATGGGAACAGTCTAGCCCGAACTGCCAAGCCATGTCTTCCCTGGACCGGAATCAAGCTTCCCAGGACCGGTTTCTGGCATTACAGCCGTCTTCAGCCGGGCTTGCTTGACTCCAGTGGCGAAGTGAGCAAGGGACTTACATCTGAGCATACCCTGCCAACTGAGGGCGAACAAAGAAAAACCAAAGGTGGTGATGGACGGAGCGTTGACAATACAAACACTCACCCCCAGTCAACTGATCTGGGTTTAATCCATCACCGTTCTTTAGCTCACTCCGCCACCCCAGTTCAGACATGGCCATATGCAATTCAGTCTGACCCTGTGCCACATTGGAACAGTCCAGCCCGAACTGCCAAGCCATGTCTTCCCTGGACCGGAATGGATTAAACCCAGATCAGTTGACTGGGGGTGAGTGTTTGTATTGTCAATGCTCCGTCCATCACCACCTTTGGTTTTTACAATTCACAATTCCACTGGCATCTACGGGTACTCCATCCACGAACCAGTAGGGCACCAGCAGACATGTTTGCAGAGTGGAGGAGAAAGGGGGTGGAGCCTCCGACAACCTCTCAGAAATTCCCCTGTTTTGGGCTTACTGGTGGTAACTGGAGGAGTTGTTGGACCCCAAGGACCCTCAGCACCCAAAGGGACTTCATCTCCCAATGAGTAATGCATCAGGAGGCCAATTTAAAGAGTGGTTGACAGAGATGACGGGGCCTCTGACGAGCTCACAGCAATCCTGCTGTTTGGGACTTACTGGTGGCTACAGGAGGTGTTCTTGGCCCTCAATGACCCTCAGCATCTGAGTGGACTCAATCTCCAATGAGTAGTGCACCAGGAGGTGCATTTGCAGATATGGTTGACAAAGGCAGTGGCCCCTTTGATGAGCTCTCAGCAATCCTGCTATGTGGGACTTAGTGGTGGTAACAGGAAGGGGTTCTTTGCCCTCAAGGACCCTCAGCAACCAAGGGAACTTCATCCCCCAGCGAGTAGTGCACTAGGAGGTGCATTTTGAATGAGGTTGACAAAGGAGGTGGAGCCTATGATGAGCTCTCAGCAATCCCGCTTCATTTCCAATGAGTAGTGCACCAGAAGTTGCACTTGCAGAGTGGTTTACAAAATGGTCAGAGCCTCCAACAAGCTCTCAGTAATCTCGCTGAGTGGGATTTAGTGGTGGTAACAGAGGGGTTCTTGGCCCCCAACAACTCTCAGCAGCCAAGGGGACTTCATCCCCTAATGAGTAATGTCTTAGGAGGTGTGTTTACAGAGTGCTGAACAAAGGGGGGGGGACTTCTGATGACCTCTAAGTAATCCCACTATATGGGACTTAGTGATGGTAACAACACGGATCCATGTCCACTAAGGACTCTAAGCATCCAAGGGGACTGCATCCTCCAATGAGTAATGCGCCATGAGGTGCATTTGCAGAGTGGTGGAGAAAAGGGACGGGCCTCAGATGAGCTCTCAGAAATCCCACAATGTGAGACTTACTAATGGTAACAGGAGTAGTTCTTGGCTCCCAAGGACACTCAGCATAGAAGGTGACTTGATCCCTAAGCCAGCAGTATTCCAGGAGGTGCATTTGCAGAGTGGTGAAAAAAGGGATGGGGCCTCCATAATTTAAGCCCCGGGGAGGTAGTGGTCCTTGGTAAGTATGGGTGAATTTTGCAGATCTGCGGTCTGCAAATTTGCGCGAATTTGCAAAATAATCTGCGAGGTCACAAAAAAATTCACGAATTCGCAGATTTGACCAAATAGACTGTTTCCCACTGTCTACAGTGGCTAATCAGTAAGTGCTACCTCGTTGGGTAAATGTATAGTGCTTTTCCTTCACTACAGCTGCGTAAAGTGCCAGAAGAGTTGTCTCCAGTGACCATGTGTGTGTTATGCCATCGCGCCAAAGGGCACAGGGGACCCTTGAGTGAGCTGTACATCATAGTGGGTAAATGGCGGGAAGACAGTGCACACCACTAGTGTGTGCGTCGGGGCCAAAGAGCGGGGTTTCTATGCGACTTCACATGCCTCTTGTGTGTATAAAAGGTCAGAGACCGATCAGAGCGGCAGATGAGGAGAAGGAAGCCCCTGGTCACAGGAACTGCATGGGGATTGAACTTGTGAAAGTGAAGGTTGCAAAGGCCTCTATCCAGCATCACAGCTAATTTTCTACGGTATATATGGGGAGAAAGCACACCTGCCCAGCGCCAGGGACCCTTGAGTGAGCTGTCCATCATAGTGGGTCAGGGCGGGAAAACGTTGCACACCACTAGTGTGTGGGTGGGGCTTCTGTGCGAGTTCACATGCCTCTTGTGTGTATAAAAGGTCATAGACCGATAAGAGCAGCAGATGAGGAGAAAGAAGCCCCTGGTCACAAGAACTGCACTGGGATTGCAATTGTGAAAGTGAAGGATGCAACGGCCTCCATCCAGCATCACAGCTAATTTTCGACGGTAGATATGGGGAGAAAGCACACCTGCCCATCGCAGGGGTCCCTTGAGTGAGCTGTCCATCATAGTGGGTCAGGGCGGGAAAACGGTGCACATCACTAGTGTGTGGGCGGAGCAAAAGAGCGGGGCTTCTATGCGAGTTCACATGCCTCTTGTGTGTAAAACAGGTGAGAGACCGATCAGAGCAGCAGATGAGGAGAAAGAAGCTCCTGGACACAGGAACTGAATGGGGATTGCGCTCGTGAAAGTGAAGGATGCAAAGGCCTCTATCCAGCATCAGAGCTAATTTTCGACGGTAGATAAGGGGAGAAAGCACACCTGCCCAGAGCCGGGGTCCCTTGAGTGAGCTGTCCATCATAGTGGGTCAGGGCGGGAAAACGGTGCACACCACTAGTGTGTGGGCGGGGCTTCTATGCAAGTTCACATGCCTCTTGTGTGTAAAAAAGGTTAGAGACCGATCAGAGCAGCAGATGAGGAGAAAGAAGCTCCTGAACACAGGAACTGCATGGGGATTGCACTCGTGAAAGTGAAGGATGCAGAGGCCTCTATCCAGCATCACAGCTAATTTTCGACGGTAGTTATGGGGAGAAAGCACACCTGCCCAGTGCCGGGGTCCCTTGAGTGAGCTGTCCATCATAGGGGTCAGGGCGGGAAAACGGTGCACACCACTAGTGTGTGGGCGGGGCCAAAGAGTGGGGCTTCTATGCGAGTTCACATGCCTCTTGTATGTAAAAATGGTCAGAGACCGATCAGAGCAGCAGATGAGAAGAAAGAAGCTCCTGGACACAGGAACTGCACGGGGATTGCACTCGTGAAAGTGAAGGTTGCAGAGGCCTCTACCCGGCATCACAGCTAATTTTCGATGGTAGCTATGGGGAGAAAGCCTCGACAAAGCTCACGATTGTTTTTGGGCAGATGAATGCGTGACTGAATTTGAGCTTCAACTCGGGCACCTGCTTAGTTGTAACTATTCTGTGACCCTGCCTCGGGCACCCTGCTGTTTAGGGTCAGGACAGGGTCAGAGGATAGTTGCAACTCTGGCAGCTTACCGGCACCATTACCTGCCTTAACTCTGCAGGAGCATCCTGCCAGAATGTAAATCTGCCCGCGAGAATGTTTGCAGATTTTTTGGCATTTTCGCAAATTCCGCAAGCGGAACGGATTGTGCGCCCACACTTAGTCCTTGGGGCTTTAAACAGCCCCAGGAGGGGAGTCTGCAAAGCCTACCCCCTTTATAAAAATAAAGCCCAGGGGAGGTGGTAGTCCTTGGGCCTCAAATCTGCCCATGGAGAGGGGTCTGCATGGCTCCCCTCTAATATTTACACACAGCCTGTGAAGGTGGTGGTCCCTGGGACTCAAAGAGCCTTAGGACGGGCCCATGAGCACCCCCTCCTTTTTGAAAAAAAATACCTCTAGGATCTGGCTCACCCTGGGACTCTAATCAAAACAAGCACCGGAGCCACGCTTTAAATAAAATTGCCATAAAATTGCCATGAAATTGCGGCTCCATCGAGTTACTGCAGCAATTATTTTTTTTAATGTGCTTTTTGGCCCTGCCAGGTCACAAAGGGCCCCAGGATCACAGTTAGGGGGTAAGGGTATTCCTACCCTGCCCACTTTGCATTTTTTGTTATGGGACTCACTGAAGCCGAATCCCAAAGTGGCTGCCAACACTTTCTGGTTGGAGTATTGGCAGCCAATCAGATTTCAGCACAGGGACTGTCAGATCCTCAGAGGATCAGCATCCCTATATATGCAAATTTTATGAAGCTTCACAAAACCTTCCCAAAAAAGTTCATCAGTTCCTTCCTGGAAAGTTTCAGGGTGATCCATCAAGTGAGGCTGAGAAAAAGGGTGAGTCGCAAAACACTTTTTTCCCAAAACCAATTTCAATGGTGAATTTTAGACAATGATAAAGAAAAAATTGCACAGTTAAACCCCATTTGGCAGAAACCAAGATCTTTACTCGGAAAATGTGCTGTTTGGAATTTGGTACAATTCCATTTAGCCGTTCTCTAGAAAATTAAGATACAAAAATAGAGTTATTTGGATGGATGGTCCATCTGGATTCCTGTAGGGGCCTAGCAGGACTATACATTAGGACAATGGATCTTTTTTATTATCCTCAAGGGCTTTTTTATCCCAAGGGGGCATCTTGGTAATGTGGGACCCAGCACTTCAAAGTTGTCAAGGAATCTGATTGGCTGAAAAGAAAAAGTTGCGGGCGCCATTACAAGACACATGAACTTGGTCTCCATGTCCTGGAGTAATGTTTTTAAAAAACATATAGTGGGGCATGGTAGGTGTTAGACCTGGCAGCCTTTGGGTGGTCTTCCCCAAACTTTTTGTCTGCTTGCCTTCAACTTTATTAAACTCTTTTTGTTGGCAGTAGAATTCTGAGCACTGTTCCACAGCCAACCAGTGCTAAAGTGCAAGTGGTTTCTCCTCTAAGCATGGTTTGGTTGACTTATCCGCAATTGGCATATTTAATTTACCTATAAGCCCCTAGTAGAGTCACTACATGTGCCAAGGACCGGTGAATTAAATGCTACTAGTAGGCCTGCAGCTCTGATTGTACCACCACTTCAAACATGTTTCAGACATGTCACTGCAGAGCCTATGTGTGCAGTTTATACTGCCATGATGACTTGGCATTGTAATCCCCCTTGCCAAACCTTAAACTCCCCTTTTCTTACATAAAAGTCAACTCTAAGGTATACCCTGAGTAGCCCATAGGGGATGGTGCAGTGTCATCAAAAGATAGTACATATAGTCTTACGCGTTTGCATGCCCAGGTAGTGAAAAACACCCACATTAATTTTTCACTAATCTGGGGCCTACTCCTCTCATAGTTAACCTTGGTAATTCTTATTATACATTATATCCAATATATACTTTTAAGCTGCAATTCCTGTTGGAAATGGAGTAGATCTGTCATGTTTTATATACTTGGAATTATAATGATACATCCCTTTACTGGTAAGGTGGAATTCATCATTAACCATTTTAAAATGGCACTTTTATATGGATTGATTTTCTCTGCTCTTAGCATGGTGTGCCTGCAGCCTGTCTCCAAAATACAGCTGGAATGGGTGACAGCTGGACTTTGGGCATTCCCACAAGACAGCACAAAAGGAGTTTAGCTGTGACTAAGTGGCCATCCACATCTGATGAGCCATCCTGGGCAGGATCAGAGGTAGGAGCCTACATGCGCACCTGAAAAGGATGTGTCCTGTCCCCACAGAGGGCTGCATACCCCCTGGTGTGAGTCTTGGGCCAGAGCTGCGAGGGATGACCTCTGTTCACTTCAAAACCCTTCTTTGAAGTCCCCCTCACTTCAAAGGCACACCGCGGTATAAGAACTGCCTTTCTGACCCTTCCACTTCAGTGCACAACTGGACCTGTGGAGAACTCTACCAGGAGGAAGGACAGCTGTGTTGCTCCAAGGCCTGCCACTCTGCTGGACAGCTACTCTGGGAGAACTGATTTTCTGTTGTGCTGCCCTACAGCCTGCTACTCTTTGCCCTGCTGAGGAAGGACTGCATCCATCTCACTTGAACCTACATTGACTACAATGTCTCAAGGACATCAAAGACATCTTATCAACCTGCAACATGACCTGGACTTTGCTAGCTGCAAATCTTGCCCTGCCAAGTAGTGCCAATTCAGTGCTGGGCCCTTGGAATTGGGTATAAAGTGCAGGATTTAGGCCCAGATCCCTGTACTGGGGTGAATGTATGACATTGTTCTGCATTCTGTTAATCAATTGTTCTTTTTGAATTTGTCACCCCGAGTGGGATGAGTATGCCCAGACATGGGTCTGTGCTCTCCATGCCACTGGAGTCAAGCTATACTGGCTGATGAGGGATGAAACCCCAAAACCGGTCCTAGCATGCTTGCTTCCAGTCCAGGGAGGACCTGGCCTGGCAGTTTGGAGTGGACTGTCCCCATTGGGCACAGGGTCAAGACTGATTTGCATTAGGCTGGGTTAAAACTGAAATGGCATGGTGAGGAAAAAAACGATGGATATAGGCCCGGAGCTCTCTACTGAATGTATGTCATTGTTCTGCATTCTGTCGCATTGTCTCCAGTTTCCAATTCATCTCTGACTTTACATGGCTTGGTGCCGACGTATCACCTTCAACCTAATGGTTTGACAACAATGCTTCACCTCCTTACTCCATTGACAACGCAACTAAGGTACTTTGCCGTGGGCCAAAGCTGGTCCCTGTATCTGACCTGCATTCCATAGTTGTCAGCCGGAACCTTTGGATTTACCCTAGTCTAGCATGACCCTATAGCACAGTTTCACACTTTTAGCTTTAAAGCACTGCAATTTTATGTAATCTAAAAAAATTCATAACCCTGGTTATACTTATTGGAATTTTGTCATTTAGTTCTTGCTTCATTCGTACAAATATAAGCTATTTTTCTAAACTGGTGTGGAGTCTTTTCAAGGACTTTTCACTGTGTTACTATTTGAAGTGTTGCCCAAATACTTTACACATTGCCTCTTAAGTTATGCCTGCCTGCTCTGTACCAAGCTACCAGAGTGTGAGCACTGGTTTATTTATGGTGTGTATCTGACTTACCCTATCTAGGATTGTGGTTCCTACTTGGACAGGGTGCATACCTCTGCCAACCAGAAATCTAGTTTCTCACAGTAGGAGTACCTTAACCCCCAGTCTTTATGTGGGGTCCAAGATGGATGCTTCAGCCCCAAAATGAATAAAATTGTTTTGTCCCACCAGTCCCACGGTACTCTCACTGGCGTATTCGACAGCTTGTGTGATCCTGCAGGACTCGAACGGGGGCCAGTACAGACCTTTCCATCCTGGTCAGAGAAATCTTCAAACAGACAAAAAGTCACTAATAGTAAAATATTGTACATAATATACATGGTAACAGGCTCCAACCCCTCTATTAACGGTGTGAAGACTTCTAATTCTACATCTAGGAATACATATCCATTCAGAAATTATGAATATACCTAATTTTAGGTATATATTTACTTACCTGCCTCTTATTTCTAGGTAAAGGCAATTGTGCATGCTATTTATAGTTTGATCACTCCATCAAATGTCATTGTACATAAAAGGATGGAAAACACAGACAAAATAGGCACATAACAAGTTTATAATTGGTCTACTAAACCAGCTGTTGCCTCTCCCTGATGCACAGATTAACCATGAATTTTCCTCCTCAAACTCTGCAATTCGAATTTCCCATCCTAGTTTAATAATTGTATTATAAAAATGGTAATGTTACACTTCTATGATTTTTTACACATGTAATAGGACTCACTATTTGCATCATCTGCTGGCAAGTTATGTGTTCTAGACATATTTTCATTTTTCAAGCATTTTTATACAGAAAACATGAAGTACTCAACAAGCATTAACTTGTGACACACAGCATACACTAAGACAGGAACTTGTGTTCATTCAAGTTCATGTCAAGAGAGAAGACTTATTGTGATGCGCTGCATTCGTGGATTCAGAAGCATAGTCATCCATACTTAGTTTTCTACTCCAAACCCAAAGGACAGAAGAGAGAAAGACATGTACTTTTTTCATGTCTGTTTCTTGGAGATTTGCATTTTGGAAACTGAGCATTAAATAAAAGATCACAAACCTAGCAAAACTCAAACACAATGCCAATTCTAATATGCACATCTGATTTCCATTTTACAAGAAAAAGTACCTAAGAGACTTTTTCTTTTTCATTGCTTCGTTCATTCAAGTACTTTAAACAAGCAGGCTGCCACTGTGCAACACCACAGGATGCCTCTGAACAAGCTAAGACTTTTTTTGCAGGTTTTCCCATTTTTTTAAATATCTAAATTATGAATGTTATCTTACTCCAAAGGAGCTGTGTTGTGTATTCTTTAATGTCCAATTAGAATAAATATACGCAACATAAAATGAATAAATCAAATAGACAAAATGCTGTACACAGCATTTACATACAAATCAACAAGCAACATTATTATTCAGCACAAAGCTTTTACAAAGGATATCTGAGTATTGATGATATTTTATAGAGATGGTTTAAAGTGTTTTGAGCAAATTCTCAAATAATTGCCTTGGGCTTGATAGTTTTAAGGATGTAGTGCATTTTACCACTTGCTCTCAATACAATGATTTGCAATGAACTATGATTAAGATATGCACCTCTTAATTAGAAACAAAATCAAAACTGGCAGTACTTTTTATGTTCAGAATATGTTATTGAATTAAATATAATAGGACAATAAAAATGACATACCAAAAAGTGTGTTGAATGGCTAATTGAAACCCTAGTATTTTATTATTTAACAGTAATAAATAATCAATACAACATATTGCCAATATTAATATAAAAGGGAAAAAGAAAGATAACACAGATGATTGAGATACTTACAATATACTTGTATCATATGAATTACGGTTAAATGGCAATATGTAACTATAATATGCAAGTTACAATTTCCCTGTAACGTGAACAAAAACCTATTTTTCATCAATTTCCAGGAAATGCCATGCTTATCTAACAAATAAATTAAAGGGGCTAAGAGAGTGTAATCTATCCCCTTGTTTGGTGAAGACTTCCAACACTCACCACCCATGAATAGATAACATTTTAGAATCTTTCCAGTAAGATGTTATGGATTTAATTACAGAAGAAATTAAAAAGTTAAACAATATTTTATTCACGTAGGGCAAACAAAAAGAAGGAGCAAAACATCTTCAGATAATTATAAAGTATGAAATATGATTGTCTATAATTATTATTTTTCATATATTTCATACTAAAACGTAAATGTAAATGGACATTTATAAACCAAATGTTCCAATAATACAGTATTGGTACTGCAATGCCAAAAAGTAGGTGAGTTAACCTAATTTTAAACAGATTAATTTACACATGTGTTGTCATTCTTGGAGTAAACAAAACCCATCTAATTCTAAATTCCAAAAGTGTACTGGTTCCTGTAAATTGGAAATATTGTTAGAAGATAATTTCTTATAAGCCTTAGATGCCATACCAACGGAGGTTTAAAAAAAAACTTAAGAAATTCTCAATTTCAGGAACGCTTGCAACTGGTAAAGCATTAGGAAATTAATTGAGCATGCAGTAACAAAAGTGTCATATTTACTGCAATATGCACTACTTTAATATGAATTGCATCATGGATTTTGTTGTTAAAATGTTTTTCCATACCAAGCAAGTTGACCCGTGGTGCAATGGGTGTGCAAATGAACCCAGAGTGGCTGCTCTGTAGATAACGCATGCCAGGGCCTACTATGAGAACTAGAATTAAGATTCCTGTTGCTCAAACTACCTGAAAGCTTCAAAATTTTGAGCACAGGCAATGGTCTCGCGAACAATTGGTTGCATAATAAATATAGGTCCATTCGCAATCACTATTGGTGCTCTTTTGGGGCCATATGTATCATCATCCAGTTTTGCGATTCTCAAATAGCGATTTTTAAAAAATCGCTATTTGAGAATCGCAAATAGGTATGTATGTACAAAATCGCTTTTTTTGTGATTTCTTAAAATTCCTTAATTGCTATTCGCAAATTGCGAATCGCAATTAAGGAATACTTTCCCATTCATTTCTAGGGGCCAGGAGGCACATAGGGATGAATGAGAAGTTATTCTCAATTTGCGATTCGCAATTTGCTAATCGCAAATTGAGAATAATTTCAAGGGTTCAGGGGTGTCCAGAGGACACCCTGTTGCACCCCTGAAATATGCATGGGTGCACATATGGCGCACATGCATGCCCTAAGGGCATGTATGTGCGTCACATGGCACTTTGAAAAATGCAAACATTTGCATTTTTCAAGGAATTCGCAACTTTCCACGAACTGGAAGTTGGTGGTAATTTGCGATTCCTTAAGGACATTTAGCAATTTTTTTGGGCTTCTTACATTGCATTTAAGGAATCGCAAAATGTTCGATTCCTTAAATGCAATCGCAAAATAAGGAATCGCAAATTTAGCAATTCCTTATTTTGCATGCAGATTTCTGTGATACATACCATTTTGCGCAAATGCATTAGCAAACGCCGAAATTCTGCGTATTTCAGTGATTGCGAACGCATTAGGGCATGATACATATGGCCCTTGGTTCTTATGTTTATGTCAAACATATTGGTTCATATTTGTTTCAACAAGTAGTTGTTTAACACTTCAGATATAATGGCAGCCTTACGCACAAATGACAAATGTTGCATTCATCACAAAAGTGGACACAAATTTGAAACGCAAAACAGCTCCACAGACCATAATTTCTTGGCTGTTCTTCGCAAAATAAAATGGATCTCTTTCAACTCAGAAACCATTTAATAAGTCTTAATCCCTTCTTTATACCATACAAAGAAACAACTGATTTTAAGAAAAAGAGAGCACACAACATGCCTACCCTGATGGTGGTTTGTCCACTAAATGGTTATCCTAATCATAAGATCTCTGCAATTATACAGCACCTTACTCCCATTAACTATGTGCAAGAGTAATAAAGCAATTACCAATTTACAAACAGTATCCGGCATAACCAATGCTAAAGCTGTTTCTATATTTAAATGACATTAAAGGTGTGAAATTCATAATTGTGAAAATGGATCACTGGTATATTAATGCCTAATCCTGCTGCACTTGTCTCCATGTATTTACCACTCCTTCTGCTACTGGGTCAGAGGCACAAGCAATCTTTCATGTACACACTCATGCTATAAAGACAAAAGAGCTTATCTTCATGCAAATTAAATTAAGTATGATCTGAGGACCTAGAAGATACATCTTTTGGAAAATTTACTAAAAAAGATAAAAATAACCTCTAGAATATTTCCTACAACTATATTGTCAAGGAACTCATTATAGGCCCTACAAGAAATGGTAGGTGCCGATGAGAAGGTCCTCCGCTGGTTCACCTCCTTCCTCCAGAACCGCTCGCAAAGGATAAAAATAAAAAACTTCACCTCTGACCTCCACCCAGTCAGCAGAGGTGTGCCCCAAGGCACACTGCTCTCACCACAACTGTTCAACATATACATGGAACCCCTCACCACCATACTCAAAAAGGCGAATATCCCCTTCCACCTATACGCCCATGACACCCAGATCTATCTGGAAACTTCCTCCCCAGACGACATCCTCAGACTAAACAACACCCTAAAAGAAATTCAACACTGGCTCACCCTAAATCACCTCAAACTCAACCAAGACAAAACGGAGATCCTCCTCATCTCCAGAAAAGAAGAGAACCCACAAATCGCAGAATGGCTTAAATCTATGGGTGCCCTAAATGCAATCTCACCCTGGCTAACTCCGTAAAATCCCTAGGAATCACCCTAGACCCTAAACTGGACATGACCAAACACTTCAAAAACTCTGCAAAAAGTGCCTTCCTCAACCTAAAGCTTCTCTACAAAATTAAACCATTCATCCCTACTAAAGACCTCAAACAAGCCAGCCAATCACTGGTGCTATCCAGACTCGACTATGACAACGCAACCTTAACTGGCACCACAAAATCCCACCTGGCCCCCCTCAAAACAACCCTCAATGCAGCAGCCAGAATGGTCACCGAAATCAGAAAATAAGACCACATTTCTCCAGCACTAAAAGAACTAAAATAGCTTCCAGTCAAACAGCGAGCAAACTTCAGAACGGGCTGCCTCATGCACAAAGCCCTTCACACTGGAAAACCGGATTATCTGGCTGCCAAACTCAAGAAGGCAGGGCAGATAAGAAACCTCAGTAGATCGAACTCCCTCCTTCTCATCCCCTTGAGAACATGCAAACACAAAACCGCCACGAGGTCATTTGCTCGAAACGCACCAAAAACCTGGAACTCCATCCCAACAGATATCAGAACTATCCCGTCCTTCACAAAATTTAAAAAACACCTAAAAGCCCTCCTCCTCAACCGTCCCCTCACGAATGCATAGCTGCCGCCAGCACGCTATCCCTGATGCCGATGCTCTCTGACTCTACATCGCTCAGATCCACCTCAGCCTGCTTCTAGGCAAATGTGCAAACAATTGAGCTGCCTCAAGACCTCGGACCACCTCAATAAATCATTCAACGAGGCTACCTCAGGACTCAATCACTACCTCAAGAAACCTATGCCTCAAGAATCCTCTGCACTCTTGGACTGCCAATCTTTATGCTTTTAAGACTGCCCTACTATGTAAATTTATGAAACACTGTTGTAAAGGGCTCTGATACCCCGGGGTCAGGTCAGCGCTATATAAAACTCCACAAATAAAAATAAAATAAATAAATATGCGGAAACCATCCTAGCCAAATTGCAACTTGCCATTAATGAAAGTAGTACATTCTCCTATTTTTCTCCTATTTTTTCATAATACTAATTGGCATCTAATATTGATAACACTCATGAATAATTAGTAGATGAAGTTACTCTTCTTCTCAGACCAATACAAAGCACAGTATTTGTGTTACAGTCAAGAATTGATTAGGAAATTGATATATGAATTTCCACACAAAATGAAGAAAAAAAAGGTTAAAACTTGGTTATAGTTAGGAAAACCTTTCTTATTCTTTCTATACAACCAAAGATTAAAGGACACTAACATGACACATTTTAAAGTTTCAGTTATACTGTAAATGTATCAATTATGCACCACCCTCAAATTAATGCACCTTTATTTATGCTGTAACTACAAATCAAACCTAATCTCCACAAAAATGTAAAATTGTAAAATTATAAACTTATACCTTCATATTTTAGTTTAAGTAACACCTTCAAATTATGCACAGCATGTGCAGCTCCATACAAAGTGTATTCAACACAGTGGCCACAATATATTAACTATACCCCGCCACTCTACCATACATTCAGGCACATGCATCAAGAAAAGCTTTTGAGAGCCCTGAATTGAGATTATTAAGGAATCGCAATTAAGGACTCGCAAGAGCCCATGCATGTAAATTAAAATAGTGATTCCTAAACGTTCCTTTTTGTGACTCGCAAATTGCAAGTCGCAATTAAGGAATGCCTTCGAATTCATTTCTATGGGCCTACAGGGAGATTGCATGCACAATTTGCAAGCACCAATAGGTACTCGCAAATTGCACATGCAATTTCAAGGGTGCAAGGGTGTCCAAAGGACACACTTTGGCACCCCTGAAATTGCTCTGTGCACACATGTTGTGCACACACATGCCTCAAGGGCATGTGTGTGTGAAACCTACAACTTTGAGTTGAGTCAGTGCATTTTTCAAAGTTTTTGCAAATTACCATCAAGTTCATATTCCTGGTAATTTGTGCCTTCTACTAGCGAAATCTCTGTTTTTTGCATTGCATTCAAGGAATCGCAAATTGTGATTCCTTAAATGCAATTGCAATTGCAATTTAAGAAATCACAATTAATTGCAAATTCTCAAATTGCGAGTGCCTTGAACCTTGATGCATGGCAAATGCCAATTTTGCGGGCGTAAACGGACGCTTTTTTGTGAAACGCACCGTTTGCAAAAATGGTTGATGCATGTGCCTGATTGTGTTCTCACAAAATATGTGATTTCTGATGTAATAGCTATTATAGCAAATATTCTAATTTTAGATGATATAAGTGATATAACATAAAAGCGTATAAACAGTGTATGGAGAAATGAAGTGTTGTTGAGTCGAGTAGCATAAAGTGTACTGGGGTACAGTGGAGTAGAGTAGAGTGGAATAGCGTACAGTGGAGTGGCATACATGGGAGTAGCATAGAGTGGAGTGGCATAGAGAAGAGTGGTGTACAGTGGAATAGCGCGCAGTGAAGTGGCATATGGGGGAGTGGTATAGAGTGGAGTAGTGTACAATAGAGTACCATACACTGAAATAGTGCTCAGTAGAGTAGCATAGAGTGTTGTTGTATACAATGCAGTAGCATACACTGGAGTGGTGTAAAATGGAGTAGTGTAGATTCGAATAGCGTCAACTGGAATGGCGAAGAGTGAAGTGATGTTCAATGGATTGTGTAGAGTAGAACAGCATAACCTAGAGTGGCATGGAGTGGAGAGGCGTAGAGCGGAATAGAATAGTGGAGTGGCATAAAGTGGAGTGGCAAAGAGTGTAATAGCGTAAAGTTGAGTGGTGATAGTGGGGCTGCACACAGTGGAATAGCTTAGAGTGGAGTAGCGCAGAGTGGACTGGGGTAGAGTAGAGTTGCAGAGTAGAGGGGCAATCAGTGGAGTGGCACACATTTGAATAGTATATTGTACAGTACAATGGTGAAGAGTGGAGTGGCATACATTTGAGTGGTATAGAGTGGAATAACATACAGTGAAGTGGAGTGGCATAGAGTGAAGTAGCATACAGTAGAATAGCATACATTGGAGGGGCAAAGGTGGAGTGGCTTAGAGTGGAGTGTGGTAGAGTGTAATAGCATAGAGTGGAGTTGCATATAGTATTTTGGCATAGAGTGGAGCAGCATACAATGGAGTGAGGTGCAGTGCAGTGGGATGCAACAGAATAGCGTAGAGTGGAGTGGCATATAATGGAGTGACATAGAGTGGAATGGCTTACAGTGGAGAAGCGTGCAGTAAAGTGATGTACAATGGAGTAGAGTGGAATCTAGCACAGTGGAATAGTGTACAGTGGAATGGCATACAATGGAGTGGTGAAGAGTCAAATAGCTTTGCGTGGTATGGATCGCGCTGAAGATTCCCTATCACCATGTCAGTTCATCACTTTGAGGGTTGGGTGGGAGGGAATGGAGTGTGCAAAGGGGGGGTTTGGTTTTTGGACTTTGTTTCTTTACTTTGTGTAGTTGAGTTGTTGTTGTTTTTAATTGTCTGCTCTTGTTATTCCTATCTAGATTATTGACATTGTGTTCTTTATTCTAATCATCCAAGTGTATTGCTTATCCATAATCGCAACCAAGCTAATGCCTAAAAATACCCTTACTTTGATAAAAAGGAGTTGCTCTAGACCTACTCAATATTGAGTGCCTATGCTTCAAAATGTCACTAGTACATAGAAATATATTCATTATGAACATATCTCATCTATGATGTCCCAACCTACACTGACACCTTTGCCCCAACAAAATATCAAGATAGTGTAACTAAATGTTAAGGGTGTAAATCACCCTATCCAAAGAAAGAAAATACTTGACCATCATCACAAACACGAGGCTGATATCATCCTTTTAGAGGAAACAAAAATAGACTCCAAGCAATTTTACTCACTTAAAGATAGGGCATACAGCCACATTACTGGTTCTGAAGCCATGGGTACAAACAACGGTGTCCTGATTCTAATATCTAAAAAAGTCAATATAGATATAGTATACTGCTCTACAGATACACAAGGAAGGTGAGTCACAATAAAACTTGTAAAAGACAAAGACATAACGGAATTCTAGAGTACAAACATCTTTGCTCCCAACAGGGATGATCCGAAATTCTGGGGAAATCTTGCCAAACAAATTGAAACAATTCCAGACTCAGCCATGCACATAATGGCCTGTGACTCCAATCTACCCATGGACCCAGTATTAGATAGGGACTCACACTGCCCTTTTCGTGGAACCAAGTCACACAAAGGCCTTAGCCATATATGCAACCGGTTTAATCTGTCAGACACTTGGAGGATACAAAACCCCTCAGGCAGGGAGTATACTTTTTATTCACCCCCACATAATTCCTATTCGCATATCGACTACCTGCTTCTTTCAACCAATGCTGTGCCTAGGATTGTACAAACATCCATTGAGCCGAGAGTGATCTCAGATCACTCATGTATTAGTCTTAACATAACTGATTTAAAACCCCATACAAAACAATCCCTCTGGAGAATCAAGAACGATGTATTAGATGCAGAATCAAATAGGCGCAGTATTGAGAATGCAATTCAGCATTACCTCTCAGAAAATAAAATAGGTGACACATCGGATCTCACGGGAAGCACTTAAAAGCACTCTTAGAGGTCAGATCATCAAAATTAGGTCATGCCATGAACACGGACATTAACAGCAAACTGGAAATAATAGAAAAGGAGATATCTGTGTTAGAGACTAAGCATATTATTTCAAGAGAAAACTCTATCTTAAATGAATTAGGGAAACAGAAATACGAGTATAATAAAATAATAAGTAAAGGGGGGGTTTTGCATTAACAAACAAAAAAGTATCAGAGTTTGCGAGTCCAAAAAAGCAGGGAAGAACTTAGCTTCCTATTTAAAATTCAAGCTACAAAAAAATACGATCAAGTCCCTAACAGATCAAAATGGAAAAGCCCACTCTGATCCCCAAAAAATTGCAGAAATCTCTAAAGATTTCTATAGTACACTGTGTAGTAAAAATCAGGACTTAGATACTGCAAAAGCCAAAAACTATTTAAGCAAATGCAACTTGCCGGCACTCTCAGAACCAGATAGGGATGACAACCGCAACCGAAATTGGAGAAACTATAAAAACCATAAGTTGGTAAGGCATCGGGGCCTGATGGCTTTATTGCCAAATTCTAAAAGTCATTCACCTCATCTCTGATCCGCCCCGCTAACTATGTATAAAGAATTTAGTGAATCCAGCAAGATTAAAGGAAATCTTGAAGAGCCTATCATAACTGTAATCCCAAAGGATGGAAAGGACCCTATACATCCTAAAAAGTATTGGCCAATATCATTGATCATCTTAGTCTGCAAAATGTATGCTATAATCCTTGCTAAATGTCTCCAAAAACACTTACTGAAACTCATCCACCCTTCGCAAGTCGGATTCTTAAAGAATAGACTCTCAATTGACAATACTCGTATCTTATGTCATGTTCTGGAGAAAGCCAAAATAGCTGATTCCCCAACAGTTGCAGTCACGTTAGATGCCAAAAAGGCTTTCGACAAGATGAACTGGGCCTCCTTTAGAGCAACACTAGACAAGTTTAACTTAGAAGATAATTGTATCAGTATGATCATGGCACTGTACTTTAATCCTTCAGCCATGGTGAGGGCAGGGGAGATACCTCCCCTCGTCTTTTGAATTAGAGCAGGGCACCAGGCAGGGATGTCCCCTTTCACCTTCCTAGTTCCTACTGGTGATAGAGCCATTCCTTTATCAACTTCAAAACAACAACCAGATAACGGGTAAACGCTTTAACACATGTACACTTAAAATAACAGCCTACACTGATGACGCGCTAATTATCTCTGAAAATGAGGAAGAAGCCATAACTGCACTTATCACATCAATAGCTACAAACTAAATAAAGACAAAACTGAAGTAAAACTCCTAAACCTTGGGGGAAAGAAAATACTTGGTAACTCGGGCTTTGCATGGCAACCAAACTGCATAAAATACCTAGGATTAGATTTCACAAGAGATCTAATCACCATCCTACAGATGAACGAGAATGCTTTCATGAAAAAAATATCTACATTATTAGATGACTGAACATCAACATTTTTATCATGGTGGGGAAGAGCAGAGACGTTAAAAATGATAACCACACGGGAAGAGCAGAGATGTAAAAAATGATAATCACACCGCTAGAAAATTATTTAGCCAGCATGCTACCAATGACATTCTCTAATGATTTCCTGTCCAGAATTTATAAAATATTCTAATTGTTCCTGTGGCAAGGTAAGAGACCCAGAATTTCTCTGAAAAAACTTCAATTAACCAAAGAAAAAGGAGGTCTGGGCCTTCCAAACTTTAGGAATTATCAAACCGTGTATCTATGTAAGCATCGTGCAAACTGGCTATTCACCCAGTCAGTCAGTCAGTCAGTCAAATTACTTTTATTCGATAAATCAATATCAATAAAAGACATCGGTACAATAAGATAAATATTACACACAGCATAAACAACAATATTATACAAAAATATATCCTTTCAAAATTTAATAAAATCATGCTACAAACATCAATATTCTCTTTTGACTTTCATTGCTACATCAGTGCCATAATCTGGGATAAATTCATTCTAGTCAGAATCGACCAAAGTCAATGGTGCACAACTAATCTTGTTCCTAATCCGCACAACAGCTACTAAAAAACTAGCAACACGAAATATTATACGGTGAGCATTTAATAATTGTAAATACAGGAGGGCTGGCCTAACCTGTAAGAACCCAGCCTCCCTCAGAATAGGAAGCAGGAACCTCTTCCTAGTGTCAGAGTAATAATCACAGAACATAAAAAAGTGTAAAGTGTCCTGTGAGGAAAAGTTATCACGTTTACAGGGGCTTGCTTCTTCCGGAGTGCTCCATTTGGGAAAACAGCCTAAAGTCAAATGAATCAAATTAAAACGAAATCTGGTTAAAAGGTGCCTATGATAGGGGCGGTTCACCAAGGTAAGATAGAATTCAGGTCCAGGTGAGTTAACTAAAACAAAGTTTGCTCTAAATGTTGGTTTCCTCAATTCTACCTCCTCCCTCTCTAATGACAGCAAGTGCAACATAGCATTTTTTTGTCTGTAAGACATCCTTTGGTGTTATAGTCTCAGGGGAAGAAAAAAGCTCGGGTAGCCCTATTTTATGGAGACTAGCTTTAATATATGCCAGCCAAGGGATCTTGCTGACAGTTTCCAGCAGAAGACAATCTTCAACGATGATGTGATTCAGGGAGATTTCATGATTTAGCCAGGTCTTCAACCAACAGGTTAAAGGGGCTATTTTTATTAGGTTGGTTATGTACCCCACCCCCAACTCAGTATGGATAGGAGTAGACTGTGGCACTGTTAAAACCGATCTCAGAAATTTATTTTCAATCACCTGAATTCTGTCTTGGGGGCAGTAACTCCATATCGAATTGCAATAAGTGGCAACCGCAAGACATTTGACTTTATATACCTTCATTATTGCTTCTACTGGTCTAGCCCCTAATTTTTTTGTAAATCCCAAGAGTGCTGGGGTCGTTCTCGCAAATACGATACTTCTATTTTTTTGTTACGGGCCCCAATTCCCTCTTTCGTCAAATAAAAACCCCCAGGTAGGGAAATGTGGGGACTCTACCGACTTCCTCACCACGACAAAAATGTTGACTTTATTTTTCCTACAGCAGTTCCCTATAATCATAACTTGGGATTTTTTGGTATTTATTTTTAGATCCAGGGTCTCCATAAAACTCCTGAAGGCATCTAACAGCCTTTGAAGCCCTACCCCCGTACGGGCCAAAAGAACAGCGTCATCCGCGTACAGGAGAACCGGTATAAACAGATCTCCTATACGCGGTACGTCCTGTGAGGCCCCCCTCAGGGCAGGCTCCAAAGCATTAATAAATAGTGTAAAGAGAAGGGGGGGTCAGAATGCACCCTTGTCTGACCCCCCTCTCTGAATTAAAATGATCGGTGCAGCGTCCCTCAGAGGTAACCCTAATGGAGGCTAAGAGACCAGAGTGCAGGTCAGCTAGAAGGTTAACTAGGGACGGGTCAAAACGCATATTTAATAAAATTTGCCATAGCTTTGACCTATTCACTAGGTCAAATGCGGAGGAGAGTTCCATGAACCCCATATACATCGACCCCTCCTTGGCTTTAGTATATTTGTTAATTAAAATTTGTAGGTTAAGACATTGGTCAAGAGTGATCCTTTTTGCTCTAAAACCATATTGTACATTCAACAGGACCCCTCTATCTTCCAGCCACTCCGTCAGTTTGTACAGGATGACACATTCCAATATTTTAACTGAGGAGTCTATCAGGGAGATAGGCCTATAGCATGAGAGGTCCTGCCTGTCCCCCTTTTTAAAAACCGGGATAATGGTTGATTTATTCCATGATACCGGGAGGCTATTTGGGCCCAAGATATTAAACACGTTGGACAAAATATTTGACCAGAATTTCGGGGCGCACTTAAACAAGTCGGCGGGAACCTCGTCAGCGCCTGGTGCCTTGTTCTTTGACATCTCATCTAACGCCCTTTCCACTTCTGCTACCTCAAAGACCACTGGAGAAACTACATTTTCAGGCAAGATAATGTCTATACGAATCTCCTTACCTGGGGAGCAATATATTTTCTCAAAATGAGCTATCCAATCATCATCTGCTATATTACAGTCGAGGGGCGAGTTCTCATCATTCGAGAACAGGGGTTGATTTATGATCACCCAAAATGTCCCACTGTCTCTCAGAACCTCAGGTGATAAGAGTTGTGTCCACGCCTCCTCTTTTAGCTCATGTTTTCTTGCTTGTATAACATGTTTATATGCTTTCCTCAAACTTGCTATTAGCCCCCTATCTTTAGGGCTAACTTTCGAGGCCTTAAGTAGGGCCGAGTGTGCCCTTGTGCAATTTCTATTAAACCATCTTTTGCCTATTTGTCTATTCCGCTTATTACCGACCTGTAGACTATAGTTTATTTGTGTGCAGATGGTATCAAAAGCATCAACCACCTGTGATCCAGGGGAGTTGTTGTTTAAGCATGTAGCTACATCAGGTTCTACCCTGGATAGAACATCCTGCAAAAAGGTTTCCGGGACCACTTTGGACCACTTTAATCTTCGGCCCTGATCTTTCAGTGTCACATCCTTCCCGCCCTCATGTGATGCAATCTTAAAACCCAAAAGGTCCCCCGGCACCATCTCCATTATAACAGCGTTATGGTTGCTAAAAAGAGAGACCTCAGTCTTATACCTTAAAACCCTAGATAAAATAAAAGATGTCAAAAAATATAATCTATAATTGTTCCTGAGTCTTTCCCTTTGAACGTGGGGGCCCTAAGGCCAACCTCCCCACATCCTGACTCATAGAGGTTCCAGATGGCCAAAAAGTTTTCAAGTTCCTCCCCCCGCTTTGAATGTTCAAAATGTGTAGGGACCGAATATAGGGGGCCCTCATATTCTACATTAGCGCAAAGTTGATCGCAAGGGTGAATATTAAAGTCCCCCATAAATATAATCTCAAAAGCATTTCAATTTATACTATATGCTGACAAGAAATGTTCTGATAAAACAAAGTTATGATTAGTATATTCACTAGCACAGGAATTATAAAAATTGATGAATAATATTTTAGGAGTGTCAGGAACTGACAATTCCACTATTAGACAGTTTTAACAACCTGAACCAAGTTGTACTAAAGAGCCCTTCAGCTCTAATTTGAATAGGCTGATTAAACCCCCCTTGGCTCTGCCTGCCTTACTACATTTTGCCGGGATACAGAGGTGGCTATATCCATCCAGGGAAAAACTGTTTGAGGGATCCCATGTCTCTTGGAGAGCTATTATATCAAAGGTTTTTAAGAAGTCTTCCCAGTTTTCATTACCAGTTTTTGCCTTTATTCCCGCAACATTCCAGCTCATAATCCTACAGATTGGAACCTGAGTCTGTGTTGCTAACCCCGGGTTAATTTTTAGTCAGTTGTTTTCCTCCATTACAGTTAATGGGCTAAAACGGTTGACCAGTGATAGACCCAAGTCCATTGGGCCATCAGACCTCAAAGGTGCATTCCGTACCCCTGGAATTCTCTGTGTGTGGGGGGCAACATTCTGATGGGAGACAGGGGATTTACTTGTCCGAGCGACAGGGTGCCATAACTTTTTAGTAGAAGGGGGATAAAAAAAACCCTAAAGGAAGTGGCCTAATGCCAGAGTTTTGCAATTCGGATCCATCCCAAAATAGGCGATCCACAACATTATGTTTATCAAAATTTACAACGATGCAATCCCCTTCTAGATTCTTTTGGCATGGACCGACCTACCCTACTCTTCTTACCATGCTTATACTAGTGGATATGTCTATACCCCCACTAGAATACTGTCTGCACCACTTTCTAGATTTTTCCATGAGTTCCTGTGTGCTTTCACTAGCATTCAGCCCCAAAGGTGGAACCCCTGTTAATACTGCCACTAATGGGGCTGCATCGGGGGGAAGATGTATCTTGGTTTGGCATGGGACAATATCTATCTTATTTACCGTCTGATGGGTTTGAACCCGTTTTTGTCTGTTTGCTTTTTCTGTTAAGTTGACCATAAGAGAAGGAGGCCTAGGAGTTACCTCCGGGGCTGCGGTGGCAAGAGATAAATTAGCACTAGGTTGTGTGTTACTTATTGTGGCAATTGGTGCCATAGTTGCATTTTGGCCTGTGATGATTGTATGTGATTTCTGTGGACATTTCCCTGCAGCAAACAGCCCACGATATTCTTGTACAAAGGCATCAATAGCTTCAGATCTCTTAAGTAGCCCTGCAACACAGGTGTTTAAAGTGTCCACAATATCCTTGCCAATGGCTACCAAAACAGGTTCTAAATGAGAACTAAACATTCCCTCTAATTTAGTGCTGAGTGTATTCATAATTACATCTTCCATATTCACCGCTTGATTAATCACATGTTTAGTCTTTCTCAGGCACTTCTTGGTTGATCACCCCCCCCTCGCCTGTTGAATAGTAATACTAGGATTATCTTCTTGAGACGACAATGACGCTAACATTTCTAACCCTGATTCAAAAGCTGTCGATGTAGGACAACTTAAACCAACAAGGGGCACTGTTTGTAAGTGCTGAGTGTCTTGATTTCCTCCATTCACGGCAAGTTCAGGTGATCTCAAGTCAACCTCCAGGGCCACCGAAGGGAGTATACCCAACTCCTTATCAGCATTAGCGATTTCTTTGCTAATAACGTCCACAGCTGAGGTCAGATATGAGATAATTGTATCAGCTTTCCGAGGTACTTTAGCTTTCTTACCCCCTTGGCCCCCATTACACAGTTGTTTCCTCTTACCGATGTCGAGGATTTCAGGGGGGTGTCCCAGCCCAGCCTCGTTTTGCCCCGGACGGCCACAAATGGCCCATCCATTGCCCGGGCTTAGCCCGGCGCCGCCCGCACGCGTCCCGCGACGCGGAGGGAGCCTCAGTTCTTTAAGCGCCTCCGGGCACGAGATTAGGCGTCAGTGGGCAGTATTGCCACCAGGCAATCTAGGAGCTGTAGTCTCGACCCTCCGCGGCCGCTCGGTGTTGCTGGCTGCGACGGTAGGGGAGACCAACAGCGTCAGGACTCGAGGTGCGGCAGGCTCGAGTAGAGGTGGGTGTCCGGTTCTCCCTCAGCAGCGTCAATGTCCCCCGCTCCACAGAGGGAGCCTCTGTTCTTTAAGCGCCTCTGGGTGCGAGATTAGGCGACAGTGGGCGGTGTTGCCGCCAGGCAACCTGGGAGCTGTAGTCTCGACCCTACGCGGCCACTCGGTGTTGCTGGCAGCGGCGGTAGGGGAGACCAACAGCGTCAGGACCCCAGGTGCGGCAGGCTCGAGTAGAGGTGGGTGTCCGGTTCCCCTACAGCAGCGTCAATGTCCCCCGCTCCACCGAGGGAGCCTCTGTTCTTTAAGCGCCTCCGGGCGCGAGATTAGGCGACAGTGGGCGATGTTGCCGCCATGCAACCTGGGAGGTGTAGTCTCGACCCTCCGCAGCCGCTCGGTGTTGCTGGCAGCAGCGGTAGGGGAGACCAACAGCGTCAGGACCCCAGGTGCGGCAGGCTCGAGTAGAGGTGGGTGTCCGGTTCCCCCACAGCAGCGTCAATGTCCCCCGCTCCACCGAGGAAGCCCATAACGGTTACACTCCAGTCTGGGTGGCGATTGAAAGATCACTCATTAACAACATTCCATTATCTGCTCTCCTAACCATGGATTTCTCTTCCATCCCCCACTCTAAATATATTATTCAAAATACCAAAAGTGCATTGTTACATCTGGATCACTTATCCGCGGTTAAAATTAACAAATCCAACTTAACCTCCCTGTGGAATAATCCTTGCCTGAACGTTGATGGTGAGATGCTTTTCTGGGACAAATGGTCACACAATGGCATAAATCTAGTAAAAGACCTGTTTACAGGAAGACTCCCTTCACCTTTTTCTGAGCTTCAAACACAATTTTTACTAGATTCTTTAGATTTGTACATGTTTATTAGGCTTAAGACTCAACTCACGCTGCGTTCAATAAAACCTAAAGAACCGTTGATCCTCACAAGGATGCTATAATTGCTAAAATCAGGACAAACTATCTCTAAAATTTACAGACTCTTATCTCCTAAACCTTGGAAGTCACACCTAAAAAGCGAGATAAAATGGGAATCTGAAACTAATTCCAGAGGAATTCGCTTTCACTGGGACAGATTACACATAACTCCCTTCTCTAATAAAATATCACCAGCACTATCCGAAACAAAACTTATGCTAATAAATAGGACATGCTGGATCCCTAAAAGGATTTCTAAACTTAAACTGAGCCAGAATCTTACGTGCTGGAATTGCAACAGACATGTCGGTGACCTTTCCCATATGCTCTTCTAATGCCTAATCCTACAAACTTTTTTTTTTTTTATAAAACCTTTATTAGCAAGAAAGGAATACAATTACAGGCCTACAACCACCAGTCACATACAATAACAGTAGCGCAGTAAGACACAGCTCATCAGCCGACAACCGAAGGTCCGGCAGCGATAATGCACGTCATTACTCAAAATGCTACGTATGAAAGGATGTTGAAAAGGTTTCACGTTTCATACAACTAAACAATAACACATAATCGAAAAAAGAGTCGAGGCTGTACCCTGCAATGTAATATCAGTTCCAATATCAGTTAAGAAACAGGAGAGATATCGGGAGAAGGGGGGGGACACAGAGCAGGAAACAAATCGTAGAACACGGGAAAGGAGGAAACCGAAACGTACAGTCAAAGAGAACAAGGAGTGTCGGGAGGTTCAGTAAGGGGGGGATCACATATCTACCCTCGGTATGAGTTCCATTGGGCCCAAACCCTACCCCATTTCCTGGGCCTGCAACGGGAGACATATACAATTTTTTCTCTGAACATACACCAGTCCATGTTCTCTTCCCAGTTGTGAACTGATGGTGCCCTTTGAGATCCCCACAATTGAGCAATGTCTCTTTTCGCAACCATGTTCCCCAGCGTGACCCATTGAGTCTGAGCAACAGTGCAGTCATTCGGCTCCCAGATGTTCAACAAACAGCGCCTGGCCTCAGGCAACAACAACACCCATCACCTCACCCATCACCGCATGCACCCTAGTCTAAAAAGACACCACTTCCGGACATTCCCATATGATGTGGAGGAAAGTAGCAAGCACACCACAGCCACGCCTACACAACCCATCCGCAGAAAAACCCATATGCATCAATCGTGGACCCGTGACATAGACCCGGTGCAGAATCTTCAGCTGTTCGAGTCGCAGACGCGCCGGGATCGCGACCTCTTTAGGAGAGGATATCGCAGCCTGCCAGTCTTCATCGTCCAACTCCAGCCCATCGTTAGTCCAAGCACTCCGAAGCTGAACAAGCAGGTCTGAACGATCATTGATGAGTTTTTTATAAATAAGAGAGATAGTGCTGTCCGGAACATGTCCGTCCAGCACCCTGTCCTCCAGGGGAGAACACTCCGGGATAGTAGATCCGGCTGGAAAAACCGATTTAATGGCATGACGAACTTGGAAATAGCGAAAAAACTCTGTGTCATTCAAATTATATTCCTGTTTCAATTCAGCAAAGGTCTTAACTCTATTTTTAGCCCAGAGGTCACCCACTTTACTAATCCCAATGAGGTCCCATCTATCGAAACCCTTCAACGTCCACAACTCCCCCAGACTCTCTGCGGCAAAACAAAGGGGTCGCCCTGGTCAGTCTATCCGCCCACCCCGTAGCCGTGGTCGCACTACCCCACACTCACACTGCCACTCCAGTAGGACCCGTCAAGTTCCTCCTGACGCCTCGAGAATAGAGCGCCCTGTAGTAATCGCCCCCGGGCAACAGCCACCGATCCATCTCAAATGCAGGATTCGGAGCTGGACCGTACATGGCATGGTTAACAGCGCTCAGTTGAGATGCCCAGTAGTATCTTTTAATATCAGGCAATGCTATACCACCGTCGTACCAGGGCAACGTCAACTTCACCAACTCAATGCGGGGCTGTCCGGCCCACACTAGTCTCCTCTGGAGGCCCTCGATTTCACAAAAAAACCTGGCCGGCACCAGATCAAGCGTGTTTTGGACGGCATACAGAAAACGGGGAAGAGACATCATCTTAAACAGGGCGGCTCGCCCCAAGGGGGACAAGGGTAAACTACACCATGCCGCAACGTCCGACCGAAGCCGGACAAGCGGAGGTAACAAATTCCGCTCGTAGCGTACTATGGGGTCCAATGAAATATAGATCCCCAAATACTTAAAGCCACCTCTAGAAACCGGTATCGGGCAAGTGCGGGGCAGAGAGGGCAAGTCTCCAGTCAGTGGGAAAATACAAGACTTGGCCCAATTGATAACTAAACCGGAGTTTCGTCCAAAGGAATTCAAAACGTCGAAGAGGACTCCTAGTGACTTAGGGGGGGAGGTCAGGTACAGTAATATGTCGTCGGCATATAGTGATATGCGATCTTCAAAATCAGGGGACCATCGAATACCCTTGAGGGAGGGCAGCCACGCAGCAAGGGGTTCAAGCGCAAGCGCAAATAAAAGCGGCGACAAAGGACACCCCTGCCTCGTGCCCTGTCCGAGAGGTCAAAGGGCTCCGAGGCTCTGCCGTTAACCACAGCCTGAGCCAACGGCTGCTCATACAGAAGCTTGACCCACGCAATGAACTTCGGGCCTAAACCAAATTTATCAAGGGCAGCCCACAAATACGGCCACTCAACCGTGTCAAAGGCCATCGAGGCATCAAGGGAAACCAAGATGGCCGGTTCATTGAAAGACCCCGCCCTCCCAAGGACACCGTGAAGATGGCGGAGATTGAGCGCAGTATTCCGATGAGGAATAAAACCAGACTGGTCTGGGTGTATCAAACCGCTAATCACCGTGACCAATCGATTTGCCAAAAGCTTCGCCAATATCTTGGGTTCCGCGTTCAAAAGTGATATCGGTCGATACGATGAGCAGCGCTCGCGGGGATTGCCATCTTTATGGATAACCACAATGGACGCCAGCCTCTGGTCCCTAGGAAGGGACCCGAGGTCTTGCGATGTTGCAAACATCCGACAAAGATACGGCACCATTTTGTCCGGGCACAGCTTGTATAATTCAACTGTTATACCGTTCGGACCAGAGGCCTTCCCCGAGCGAAGGGAGCGTATAGCGAGTGCAACCTCATCAGTGGAAAAGTCCGCCTCCATAAACACCCTGTCCGACTCTGAGAGACTAGGCAGCGCTAGATCCCGAAGCAACAAGTGCGAGTCCTCTTCCGGCATATTCGAGACCGGCGCGTATACAACCCGAAAGTGCTGGGCAAACACCTCGACTATCTCAATCGGGTCCACCACTCGCGTCCCGTCAACTTTCTCAACCACAGTATCAAGGCACCACGGGAGGGTGCCACACAAATGGTTTTAATTGACGTGCACTTTGAGAGATATCCCTTGTCACTCCGTCCTGATGAAGACCCGCTGTTGAGGACTTAAACCGCCCACTCTCTTTTGGGTCGAAACGTCGACGACATTCCCCTCTGGGAGCCTGTACCTATTGACCCCTGTCCCCAGTCCACCTTCCACCCTCTTTTCCCTGGTAACCCTATTGCCAACGGGGCAACTTAAGGACCAAGGGATTGTAGATAGTACCTAGCGAGTAAAAAAGAAGTATTTTTTACAAGCTATACCTAGGACAGGCTCAATGTTTTCCTGTATATAAATGATCTACACTGTTTTCCTGATCCTCTTGATCATTCACTTGAGCACACGCTTTATCTATCTCTGTGCAGGTTCTCTTTTTTCCAGTTTTAGAGTTAAAATGTATTTCGTCTTAGGATTTGTGTAAATATGTGTACATAGAAATATTGATTTTCATTTGTCAATACATGATATATTAAATTACTTACGTCAGCTGAACTTCCTCTCTTTTCGAGTTTATTGATTTATTGGCACATACTGTAAATGTTCTTTGAGGTTGTGGGCTATTATCATTTATGTCAGAAAGACTATAGATTAAGTCTGATTGTGGAGTTAATTAGATTGATCAAATGTTATGAGTGTCTTTACCAGTAAAATGATGTCGAGGACCAATTGTTGTCTATACTAATGAATACCCAGGTCCTTTGACTATATTGGGTCTACCCCTGTTTTATAACAGTACAACCATATGTGCATCACTATTCACAAGGTGACTGTGACAGCCATAACCCTTATCGTGTGACACAAAGTAGCACCATGGGAGTTGGCAGACCTGCACATTATTTTTCTCCGCATATGATCGTAATATCTCTTGATCTCAGATGACATGCCCAGTTTATTTTAATGCGCAACTCGAGCTGCATTTACTGGTGATTTCCACGTCACAGTCATCAGCACACGAGCACAGCGCCATGCCCTTTCACTCAGCACGCTCTGTTCATTAGTCTGCAGGAATGCACTGTAAACTGTCTCACATGGTGCATTTGATGGCAGGCAGCAGTTTCCATCGCTTTAAAAGCTTGAATTTTGGAATAGCAACACACGCCAAACTTTGCACATAATGTGTTACCACAGCATAAAATAAAATAAAACAGCCATTGGATAAATATTTGCTCTGCTAAACAGAAACTAAACTCCCAGAGTTCGGTTAAAGAACAAATTTAATTATACAATCCAAACTTTTTCAGGGTCTCGAGCTACTTTCACAGCTTAGCAAACAAGCACGCAATCATTTTATGTTTTATGATTTGCGTGTGTGTTCTGTCAAGGCCGGGCAGCTGTCTCTGATCGGTATCTGACCTTTTATACACACAAGAGGCATGTGCACTCGCATGGAAGCCCCGCCCCAAATACGCAAATACGCAAATACGCGGATTTTGCGGATCACCGATCCGTGAATACGCAAATCCGTGAATCGTGGATCCGCAAAATCCGCCCATGCTTACTGTACATCAATGTGGAGCCAAAGCGGGGAGTGGTCGGAAATCCCCCTGGCCAAATGCTTGATTTCACGTACCGAGACCAACTGCACCACCGGTACAAGGATATAATCGAGTCTCGAAAGACTCCCATGAGCTCCCGAATGGAAGGTGTACTGGAGCTGTCCAGGGTGCAGCTGTCTCCAACAATCCGCCAGCCCAAAAGCATCCAAAAATTTCCCCAGCCATAACTGCGATGCGGGAAGAAGCCTGGGGGGGCTACGGTCACTCTCCCCGTTAACCACAGAATTAAAATCGCCACCCACTACCAACAAACCATCAGGCATCCCCAGAACCACCCCACCCAAATCGGTGAATGTAGTAGACTGCAGACCAGGCGGAACATATACAGACAATATATAGATCGATTTTCCCTCCCACCTCCCCGTAATAGCCGCATAGCGGCCTTTGTCATCCAACACCGTGCCATCTATCTCCAGGGGGAGGGAGTTCCTGACCAGGATGCCCACCCCCCTCGATCCAGTGGCAAAGCCGGAATGGGCCACCAAGCAGTAACCTCGCCTATTCAATGGCTGACACGTATTACCCACCAAGTGCGTCTCCTGGAGCAAAACCACATCTGGGGAAGATCGCTTCAAATACTGCAGTACTATCCCCCGCTTTATCCTGTCACCAAGACGGTTAACGTTCCAGCTCAACACCCTCAGCCCCCTACCCCCCATCCCAGAAGTAAACAGTCTGCCCCCCCCACCATGAAACAGGCACATAGCAGCAAATATGGAACAAAGCGCAGCCTCGATAAAAACAAAAAAGAAAGAACCCCCCACCACCCCCAGTGAACCCGCAAAACACAAACCCCCCTCCCTGCACCCCTGCGGTAGACCAAAAAGCCACCCCAACTTGCAGTGTGCCTGTCGCCCCATTAAACTAACCTACAAAAAGAGAGAAAAAGTCCCCAGAGGAGGAAGATTGCCCAGTCCCCCCCACCCCCGGGTATCCATATTATAGAAAAACATAGTCTCTGAGCCACTGCCGTGAAGTCAGGTTCACCGATGCAGACTCACTACTCCTGTTCCTCCAAGCCGCCTTCAGCGCCCCTCGAGCTCTCCGGGCCATCATGGCGCGTCGACAAAGTGTCTAACCAGTCACTGGCCACCTCAGGGTGGTCGAAGAAAAATGCACAATCTTCATGCTCGATCCTCAGGCGGGCCGGGAAAAGCATAGCATACTTCAGTCCCATATCTCTAAGGCGCCTTTTCATTCCCGTGAAGCCCATTCGTTGTTTCTGCACCGCCTGAGTAAAGTCCGGGTAAAAACTGATCGATACATTCTCAAATTTAGTGGGCCCATTCGTGCGTGAGGCTTGCAGGATAGCGTCTCTGTCCCGGAAATTAAAAATCCTGGCTATTATGGGCCGCGGAGTGGCTCCCAACTTTGGCTTCCCACCAGGGACCCGATGAGCCCGCTCCACAGCGAAAAGTTTACTAAGGCCCTTCGGTGCAAGGTGTTTCAACACAAGGTCCTCCACCAGGACGTCCACGGGCAGGTCAGCAGAGTTCTCCAGAACACCCACGATGCGAACGTTGTTGCGTCTGGCCCGGCCCTCGAAATCCTCCAGCCGAAGGGCAAACAGATCATTAGTCGTCCGGAGATTGCGAACTGTGGCCTGAAGATCCGAGACATCCGTGGTCAGACTCGCAGTCTTGATATCGAGGGACTTGACCCGTTTATTAGTTTTCCCCAAGTCCGCCCTGATGAGGGTGACCTCGATCGCCACCGTGTCTATCTTAGCTGCCAAGGTTTCATATTGCTGGCCCATGGTGGTCCGAACACTCACAATGGCACCCATACCGTCCTTCAAAGTTGGCTCCTCAATTTCAGGAGCACCGTCCCCAGTTTCCTCGAGGGCCCCACTCGACCCGCCCAGGGATCCCTTAGGACGAGTAAAGCGATCGATAGTCTGGGATTGGGCAACCCCTCCCCGGGACGGACCTCTGGTGGTGCGCTTCTCAACAACCGCCCTGCCCGCCATGGTGGGCAACAAACTCCGACGGGATCTTTAGGATCTGGTCAAAGTGAATACCGTCGTGGCAAGCTCGTAAAGGCGAGAGGGCAGGGATCCAACGCTGACTGAAGATTGGCAGCAATAACAGAGCCGGTGCGCCGATCGGCTGCTGGTCGCTGACCACAACGACCAAAAACGAAACCAAAAGTAACCCAGGGGTAGAGGGCGTGGCGTATCAGCCGTTGTTGTTCGATTACCACCAGGGTACCTCGGGGACTCGAGCCCCCGGTTGGCATACGATGTAGGCCTCAAAGTTCAAAGTACAGTAAGTCCGGTGTCCGGCGACCAAATCGATTTTCAAAAAGAATATGGGCATCAGCAGGGCAGCAATAACAAGTACCCGTCGTCCAAATCAGGATTATTCACAGGATAGTTGCGGGAGGCGGAAAGGGTCTCGGGAGCCCTTAGCTCACACGTCCATCTTGGAAACGCGCGAAGCTCCTCCCCCTAATCCTACAAACTTAATGAGACAAAATATATGAATGAATAAACAAAACATTTAACATCACACTCCCAAGGGAATTTTCCTACTTTCTGCTAGGCTTTCTAGATTTCAATGCTTCCAGATGTACATGCAAAGTTGTGCCTAACAATTGGAAAAACTCCCAAGAAGTCTCATTCCATATATGGCAGGAATGGTTGTCCTTCCTCAGAGGGGCGGATAACATTTCTCTACATTCCTCTCCATGGCGCACCCCACATAGGAAATCGTGGAAGTCCATTGACGCATTCTGTTTTGCATTTGATCCGCCGTGAGCATATTGTATCGCATTCCATTAAAGCCCATTGCATGTATTTGACACATTATACTTTTGTATTTTAAGCAAAAACTACCCCCGAATCCCCTCATTCTTAAAAAACGTATTTTATTGAAGGTTATTAGACCTTAATACAATGTAGGGTTGCGCTGTGAATGTACTATGTCCCCCCTTGTATGCCTATAAGGTATCACAAATTATACGTAGAGATATGATTATTAGCTGTCTCTTTCTCCTTTGTAATTTTGCCTTGACCTCATCATATGATAGTGATATTGTTTCAGTTTTTGTTAGGTCACTTGCACTGTTTACTTACTATGTATTACATACATTTTTTGGTCTATATTTATTTTTGTATTTATTTTTCTATTATTCTACTTTTTATTATTCTTTTTGTAAAATCAATAAAAACAATTTGAAATTAAAAAAGAGTGAAATAGCTTCAAGTGGAGTAGTGAGAGTGGAGTTGGGTACAGTGGAATATCATAGAGTAGAGTAGCATAGTTATGTGATGTTATCCCGGGTCTTATAGAGCGCTCAGCTACTCAGGCAGAGTGTCCCGGCGCTATCAGACCCAACAAGGCACCGAACGAGGATCCAGATGGACTTTATTGACAAAACAGCCAGGTTTTGAGCTCGACTAGCACATAGTAGAGTTGCGTGGCATAGAGTGGAGTGGCATAAAGTGGATTAATATAGAATGGAGTGCCATACAGTGGAGTTGCATACAGTTGAAGAGTGTTGGAACTGGCTATTTCTGGTAGGCTAAGGCTGATGCCAAAGCCAGGCAGAAACCACCATTCTAGTCAGGGCATGGGAGTCACACGCCAAGATAACCCCTGCTCACCCCCTTGGTAGCTTGGCACGAGCAGTAAGGCTAAACTCGGAGGCAATGTGTAAAGCATTTGCGCCAGCACACAACAGCAACAACATCCTAGGCACACCACAAAAGGAACTCCACACAAGGTTATATTAAAATAACTTTTGTATTGTCAAAACACATCAGGTAGAAATCACACATGTACATTGTGCCAACTGGCACGGGCAATATTCATAAGGGATTATTTACAAGACAGGGCCACATGGGCCACCGTCAGAATCAATACTTTTAGAAATAGAATAAGTAGAGCACAAAATAACAGTTATAAATCACAACCAGTAACTACTGGTAAAGGTAGGTACACACTACGCAATACTAATAATCATAGGCCTAGATCACGCATGGACACATAACTTCTCTAGTATAACTATACTAGGCAAAACACAACCACCTAAGAATAAAATACACTTAGGGGTAGAAGCAAGAACACATTACACATGATGCATCAAAAACACATTCAGCTGTGTAGGGAAAAAGGTAAACACATGCTGCATAAAACATTCAGAGGTGTAAGGAAAGAAAACACAGCTCAATAGCGCAAAGACACATGATGCCTAATACATTCAGAGGTGCAAGGAAAAACCACAAAATTGCGCAAAACCTTACATAAGCCACCACCTGTGGTAGTCCCTAGGCCAACTGGCCTTGTTGGTGCTAGGACGCCCTTTGTCTCAATGTCATGGGCCTAAACGTGTCAGGTGCCCACTACTTGCTGGGCACCTGGGAACACTCCAAGTCCTAAACGGTGCAGCTGCCCACTAATTGCTGGGCAGCTGGGAAACATTAAAAACTGCGACAGGGCCCTCACTGACCCTTTGGCGCAAACTGCGCCCACTGCTGGAGCCACACAGGCTCTGGGCATCACTTGTGTCCCCCAAGGGCTTCACAGACTCTTAAAACAATATAGGATGGAGCCCCTCGAGCTCTACACAAATACCTCGCAGGCAGGAGGGGGCGGGCACCGGCAATGTGCCCCGACGTCCCCTTCTAGCTAAAAATGGCCCCCAGAGCCTTCTCGGGGCTCTGCAACAAATGTTGGTGCCTTCGGTGGAGCCCCTCCCCCTTGGGGGACTCGAAAGAACAAATGCCCCCGGAGCCCTCGCAGGGCTCTAAAACAATATCGCGGGCATGGAGCCTCTCAGGGCTCTTCATGAACAACTCTCGCCATGTTGGAGCGGCCCGCTATCAAGTGGGGCCGCTCAGGGTGAAGGCACCGGCAATGTGCCTCCTCACTCCCCCTCTCCCCCCCCCAGCCGGCTTCGACTCACCGGCTTCGGGGACTTCTCCGGCGATCCTTCACTGGCGGCGGGGGCGGGCACCGGCAATGTGCCCCGCGCCCCCTCCGCCCTCTCCGGAGCTGCTTGCTGGTGCCTGCGGGGCTCTCCCTCAGCAATGGGAGCCCCGCACCGGCGGCATCGGCTGCCATCTCCCGAGCGTCTTCTTCTTCTCTTCCCGGGGCACCACAAGCGCTGGGCCAATCCCAGCGTGGCCTTTTAGACGAGCCCCTCGTGACGTGGCAGCTCCTCTCACGCTGCCCAATCACCACGCGGCTCGCAGGACGAGCCTCCTGCAGCCGAACAATGGCTGCATGGCTCTAGAGACAAGCTTCTCTCCGGCGGCCATGAAACACAGCTCGAGCCGCGGCGGTGAACACAGGGGCATAACGAGGGGTGGGCACCTTCGCTATTAAAATAAAATAGAGAAGCGAGGTGGGCACTCGCAAAATGATCACATCAGCGGGCAAAGTCGCAGGGTAGGCACCTGCCAATCCTCACGCAAAATGCGTGACGGCGACACGCTCGCCCTTCAGCAAAAACGCTCTCAAGCGCTAGGAGACAAAATAAAGCGCTTCCATCGCGCTGGGGGCACTGGTAGCACCCACAGGCCCCTAGAAAGGACCCCTATAGCAAGAAGGGTCCACAGACGTTCTTCAGGGGATGCAGCAAAGTCCTGGGGGGGATAGGAAGAAGGTCCACAGGATCCCAGGGCAAAGCAAAGTCCCCAATCAGCCCAGGCAAGGCAGAGGGGTCCCCCAGAAGTCCTCCAGGCATCCATCAGGCATCCAGGGGCTGGGCAGGGACCAGGGATTCCCCTGGGCCCAAGCAGCAGCACGCCCCTGGCAGATTCAAGTCCAAAAACAAGAACATTTTGGAAGGGGACACAGCCCCTTCTTATACAGAGAAATGTCTTTGAAGTCTTTGTGCAAGTGGCCTGAACCCGGTCTAAACCAGTTCTTGGGTGTTGCTGGAGCCCTTGGGCTTCCTGGCTTCCTTCTTTCTTTCAGTATCAGGGACAGAGGTGACAGTCGCCCAGCGGGGAGGTGGAGCCAGCATTGTGGCAGGCAGGCACAGCCTCATTCACTATCAGGTGCTATCTCCTCCCACTTCCCTGGCAGCAGATGCTGCCTTTCATCCACGGGCTGACTCAGACAACCTCCTGGGGGCACTGCAGCCCCTGTCACCCTCAAACCAGACAGTCAATCCACAAACAGGCCCATGCACTCTGGGCCAGGCTCACCAGCCAATCACACGCCAGCCACAGACTACAAAAATATGCCAACTTCTAAAAGTGGCACTTCTAGACTAGACACAATCAAGTCGCCTACACCATTACGCAGCATTCAATCTCACGAGTTTGCACATATCAAACTCGACCCTGCACTCCCCACACATCAGGAACTACCATGGGCATACATATTCCCCATTCATTCCTATGGGAGGGCAGGTCACTCACCACACATACACAGAGAGCTCACGCACTTTACACTGTACCACAGTGAAAAAGTTTGAAAAGGCCTAAAACCATCCACACTAGGTTCCAGAAACAGGCTAGGAAAAAGCAAAAAGTTTTAGGGTGAACCTGCCAAAAAGGGCCAGGTCCAACAAAGAGTATATACTGGGTTGGGGTTCAGTGTAATGGCGTGCAGTGCAGTGGGATACACTTGAGTGCCGTACAGTGTAGTAGTATAGAGTGGAGAACCGTACAGTGGAGTTGTGACCACTTCGATGGTGTAGAATGAAGTATAGTAGAGTGAACTGGTGAAAAGTGTAGTGGTGAAGAGTGGACTGGTGTCAAGTAGAGAGAGGCACAGTAGAATAGCGTAGAGAGGGGTGGTGTAGGATGGAGTGGCATACTGTGAAACAGCATAGAGTGTAGGGCCATTGAGTGTAGTGGTGAAATTGGAGTGGCATTCAGTAGAGTAGCGTACAATGGAGTGGTGTAGAGAGGAATAACAATGAGTTTACTTGTGTACAGTGTAGAAACATAGAGTGGAGTGGCCTGTTGTGGAATAGCGTGGATTAGAGTGGCATAGAGTGGAGTGTTGTACAGTGAAATAGGGTAGATTACAGTAGTGTAGAGTGGAGTTGTGTGAAGTGCAGTGGAGTGGTGAAGAGTAGAGTGACAAAGATTAGAGTGGCGTACAGTGGATGGTCATAGAGTGGAGTGGCGTTTAGTCAAGTGGTGAACAGAGGAGTGGCATAGAGTGTAGTGGCGCACAGTGGAACAACGTACAGTGTAGTGTTATAGTGTGCGTACCATACAGAAGAGTAGCATAGAGCATTGTGTACATTGGGTGTACATTGGAGTGATTTAGACTGGAGTGTCATAGAATGGAGTGGCATAGAGTGTGAAAGTGTACAGTGGAATGGTATGGAGTGGAGTGGCTTCCAGTGGATTAATGCAGAGTAGAGTGGTGTAGAGTGGAGTGATATAGAGTGGAGTGACATAAAGTGGAGTTTGATCATAAAAACAGAAGTAGCATGAAAGTGTGTGAACGAATGTAGATGTAATGTGTCAAGAATAAACACTTTGAGATGTAATTGGTAATTTATGGTAGTATGTGTGAATAATGTAAGTAGTGCTAATGTTATACGTTGCAAAATACTTAATTATATATTGTTCCCTAGTATACTGTGGTTAGTTCATGGTATTCCACTGTACATGCGGATGAGAAGGCAGTATGTGATTGGCTATTAGCTGCGTTTACCAAACACAAAAGGCAGCCACATCATTTTCAGCACAGCTTGGCAATGTTCTATATTAGAGCCTTACATATAGGTAAGTAGTAGGTTTTATTGTTGTTCCTTACCCCGTACCATTTTATTCAAGTGTTAATAGGTAGAGTAATTGATTCATAGTTTTCTATGTATTTTTACAGCAGTTGAGGGAAAACTATGCAATTTTTTTTAAATGTTTTAAGTAGTGCTGCATATTTGTAGGCATTACCATGGTAATTCTTACATTTTTTGTGAAGATTTAATTATGTTAAAAATTGAAAATAATCGGGACGTGGCTTGCGCGCCGGTGAGGATGGCAGCGTGATTCCGGAGCTCCGGAGCCGACCTTCACCTCTTCACGATTTGCGGCGTCATTTGGAACCGCACAACCCAGCCGCTCACCTTATCAGGAACCGGAATGTGAGGTGAGCCCAGCGCCCTCACGCTTTTGGAATTTCCGTCATTATTGGCGATTCTGCTCGTTTTGACTGGACGATTTGGTCCCGGACGCCATTTTGTGCGCGACGCGCACTTTCTTCTCAGAATATCGGCGATATCCAAAAATGCTTCTGACCACGCTACACAGCTGAAACTACTCATTTCTCCAAGCGGTGAGTCTGCCATGCTGTGAGCTGTCAGCTGTTGTCTCATTTCCCCCTCTTTCCACGCCGTATATGAACCTGCTCTCTCAGCCGCCATTTTGTGATGAGCTGTCACTTGTCACCTCCAGCAATGCAGTGTTCTCAAGTTTCTCCTTGGCTTCTCAATTAACTTCAATTGATAAATGATGACTGGTGACCGTTTTTCGCCTCTGCATGTGCCTTTATGCTTCTGACGGTTTTCTTTACTCCACTCAAATCCATGCAACTCTTTCCCTTACCCTTTAACGTTTGCTTTTGCTCCTGCCAATTTGTCTCCATTGTTCTCGGGGTACCTACACATATTTTGACTTTTTCGCCTTCAATATTCCTTTCAGTAATGCAAGTTTGATGCAGTGGAAGGCGCCTCCATGTCTTCCTACCCACCTCAAGCTCTCTTCTGAATTAGACTACATCCTTCACAGCAATAATTCCTTCTGGGATATTTTTTCCTTGTTTGTTGAGACATTTTTGTTCTTGTGGTACTCCACTGGGTTCTTTCATTAAGCTCATCCCACGCATGTTCATTGCTGATCACCCTGCTTCGTCCTCTTGCTCTGGTGCTTCCTGTTCATTTCACCTGCTGCACGAAGTTCTTCTATGTGGAAAATTCGCAATTTGAAGCTTGCTACGATTACCAAATTGCCCTCTGGTTCAGACTGTGATTCTCCCTTTCAGGATAGGGACGAAGCCACCATGTCAAAGTCTGACGCAACACATGGGGCTATCCCTAAGTCTCAAAATTGCGGGAAAACACCCACCACTTTAGCTTCTATCAAACGTCTTAAGAAAGACCCACCTTCTCCTGGCAATGGTGCTTCTCCTTCGCCCATGGATATCATCTTGGAAGAAATCCGTGCTCTCAAGCCCTTCATGGAAGCTACCACTCAAAACATGCAAGCTCTGCAAGACAAATGGACCTCTCTGGATTCCCGTGTTCTTCTCCTGGAACAGTCTTCAGAATCTCTTCACTCCTCCTGTTCTGCTTAAGAAACAGACAGAGGATTTAGAAAATAGGAATCGTAGGAACAACCTCCGACTCTACGGACTTCCTGAACTAACGGAGGGGTCCAATCCTACTACTTTCTTTCAAGCTTTCCTCTCAAAAATATTAGATACTCCGGCCCTAGCCTCCATTAACATCCAGAGAGCTCACCGCCTTGGCCCTAGAGTCTCTTCTAACCTAGAGGTGTCATCATGCTGTTCCTTCAGTATACTGATCTCCTGCAGGTTCTCTCAGCCACGAAAGCTAAAAAACAAATCATATGGGAAGGCCACCACCTATATTTGTCTCAAGATGTCTCCAAGGCCACTGCAGACAGGCGAAAAAAATTCCTAGATATGCGCCCACAGCTCAGGGTTCTCAATGCGCGATATGGACTTCTTCACCCATGTCTTTTCAAGGTTACTTACAAGGACAAAACTACCACCTATGAAGACCCTGCCGTCCTTCAAGAATTCCTCCGTCAGCATAGCTCTGATGTTATGGACGTCTCCAGACCGCCTTGAATGAACTTGTAACTTGTACCTTCTTCTACTCTGCAAATTTTCTTCGTACTTCATAATTCTTATTACTGTTGTCAATTTACCCCTCTATATTTTATCTTTGTTTACTCCTGCCTTGCGTCATGTCTCCCTCTTGCCTAATGCATTTACCCCGTTTCTCTTCTTTTATATTTACAGATGCCGCTTTCTTCTTGTCAGGAATGGCCTTTTGTTTGGACAGTCACAATTAGTCTCCCCCCGTTACAAGTGCCCCGGTAGGTCTAGGCTCCCTGACACCGCTATGGGTTGGTGTGCTTTGGTCTCTAAGTATCGTTTGAGTCTGACCAGGCGCTTCCCTGTTGCCACTGTTTGCGCTTGCGGTTAGCGCTCTAGTGGTTACAGTGATTGCAGGCACAGCTGCTTATGAAGCGCGAGCGTCTTTTGAACGTCGCACTTCAACCGTCTATCAGCAGGAGGCGGATGTTTTATTCGCGCTCTCCAGTTTCTTTGGCCCGAGGTATTTATCCAGTATTTCCTGGCATTTAGTTTTCCCCTCCTTACTAGAAGCTCCGTTGGCGGCATCACAGTGAGCAGTTACAGTCTCTCGCCACACGGAATTTCGGAACCGGCATATTGCGCTGGTTCTTCCTCAGCGCACCTTCAAGTTCCTGTCAAAATCCTCATCCAGAGAGCCAGCATAGGTGGCAGCAGTTTTCTCACAGACTCTCCCGCCAGTCACGAAGTGGGGAGACCGTTCTATTTTGTTTTTGATGTCATTTGAGAATCGTATTGCCACACAGAGTTCAGTGACAATTTCTTCAGAGTTTAGTTAATTGTTGTGGTATCCCAGCCTATGCACAGAACTTGTATTTTTTGAGCCTTCAACATTTTAGTTCATTTCGCTCATGAAGTAATGAGCTTTATGGAACAGACATTTTCACAAGGAACACCAAAGATTCTTTTGCCTAGTTGAAGTATTTATGTGAACCAAGAACGCCCTCTGCTGACCTGTTTTGGCGCACCTGTTGGAACAGACAATTCGTTTTTGCATATTGGAAATTTGTGGATGAACAGTGACCAGGGTAGTCATCTTCTGAGTAGTTGCATCAAGTAGATAAAAATATATATATATATTCTTGTGTACCACCTCTATCTACATTCACTTCACCTAATTGATTCCACATCTTCTAATGTTATTTGCAAGAAAGTTCCATACAGAGATTTACAAGAGAGAAGCTAAATCCCACACTAAGTCAGGTGAGATAAGGACAACAGGGAATTTAGATCTACTCTAGAATTGTTAGAAGGAATGTAGTAATGTTGTGTTTAATCTTATAGGATGAACATTCCTCTCCTGCACAGTCGAGGTGAAGAATCTAGTGTGGGCAGTCTCTCTGTATTTTCTCTTCCACTTCCCCTTTCCCCCGAGTCACTGAGGCAAGAGAAATCTGGCACAGTGGTGTAGGGGAATTGGGAGCTAGCATCACCTTCGGCCTGGCACTCCCGCGGACTTCAGGAGATTTCAGGTACCAATCTGACACTTCTTCTTTTCCTTCCCAATGTACCCATTCTGTTTGTACATTACCCTCTGGACCTGTGATTTTTGAGGTCTGGCATCCGCTCTCGGTGTTGCCGTCGTCATCTTCTCGACGCCTCCACCCCCATTTTCGTTTGCGTTTTCCATTCTCGTAAGTATGTCTTTCAGTCATTCGTCATGGACGTGTTCTGTCTTCTTGATCTTTTTTATCCCTGTCCTTTTTCTTCTCTTCTCATTCTTTGACCATCTTCTTTCACCTCCTTCCTTCTCTTTTCTTTCCTTTTCCACTATCTATATTTTCTGTTCTTTCTGGTCTAATTTTTCTTCTCTTTTTATTCCTCTAATATTTCCATCATCTCTCCCTTTCATCACTTTGCCAGTTTCTTCTAGATTTTTGCATTTAATGAGCATGTTGTTGTTACTTGATCTTGTGTACCGTTTCATTCCGAGTCACAACATGGAACATTAAGGGATTAAATAATCCCGTTAAAAGGCTAAAGGTATTATCTCACCTTGCTAGACTTAATACGGATGTTGCCCTCCTCCAGGAATATCACCTTTCGGAGGCAGAGGCTTTAAAGCTTAAACGTTGTTGGGTGGGTCATGTTTTCTGCTCCCCCACTATTGATAAGAAGAATGGTGTTGTGATTTTGTTGCATAAAAAGTTAAATATTACCTCAGTATCTCATGAATGGCCGTTGGGTCATTGTTAATTTGCTTATTGATAATATCCCCCTTATTCTTTTTAATGTATACGCCCCTACTGGAATTGACAGATCCTTTTGGCCATCTATCTCTGACAAGCTAGCTTCCTTTTTCGGGGATTACATTGTGTTTGGTCGGTACTGTAATCAAATCATGGATCCCTTTCTCGACTGCCATTCTAAAGTCAGATTTGTACCCTCCAAGATGCACTCCCACTTTGTCAAAACCTCCCAGAATAATGCTCTGGTAGGTATCTGGAGATTATGCAATCCAGACCTTCGAGAGTATAGTTTTTTCTCCCCCCTCACCACTCCCAATCTCGCATTGACCATATTTTCCTTAGCAAATCCCTCTCCCAGCATGCCATTCGCTCTGAAATAGGTTCCATTCTACACTCTGACCATGCCCCTGTCTTTGTAGATTTAGATCTTCTTTCGTTCTCTCCTCCCTCAGGCAGATGGAGGTTCAATAATACTCTGCTCCAAGATCCCACTTTTTGTTCTGAATTTTCTACTTTTGCCACTGAATTTTTCCTTATTAATCACACTCCTGATTCCTCGTTTGTCATGGTTTCGGACTCATTCAAAGCAGCCTCTAGAGGTTTTATTATCAATTTTGTGGCAAGACGGAAAAAGTGTAGGGAAGCTAAGGCTGCTCAAATCCTGGCTGAGATTAAGTGTCTAGAACACGACTATTACTCCTCTAATTCAGACACCTCTCTTAAAAAACTTATTGAGGTGAAAATCTCCTTCAATAAATTTACAACTGAAGCAGCCTCTAATCTTCTATTAAAATGCAATTCCCGATATTATGGTGGCAAAAACAAGATGGGGAAACTCCTCGCTAACTATTTAAAAATAAGATGAGAGAGCACGAAGATTGAATCTATACGGACTTCCGTAGTTGAATCTTGTTTTAACGACAAAGAAATTCTCTCTGAATTTGTCAAATTCTATGATACTCTGTATACCCCTGAATTGATCCCCACTTCCTCGGATATTATTACCTACTTCCAATCCCTTCCATCTCCCCCAACGTCCCATGTTGATTTAGATTCCTTGGATCTTGACATATCACTTTCCGAGATCTCTCTTGCAGTATCTAAACTAAGACATGGGAAGGCTCCTGGTCCCGATGGCTTCACCATCGAATTCTATAGTCACTTTGCCAATCTCCTTCTTCCTAAGCTTCTACTTCTATTCCAATCCTTTATTACAGCAGGGTCTTTGAGTGGTTCCTTCCAACAGGCTTTAATCTGCTTAATTCCCAAAGAGGATAAAGACCATGCTCTTTGCAAGAGTTATCGCCCGATTTCTCTGGTCAACCCTGACTATAAGATACTAGCTAAAATCCTAGCTCTGCGATTGGATACCCTCTTGCCAGATCTAATTGGTCCTGAACAATCTGGGTTTGTTAAGGGCCGCCTTTCCTCAGATAACTCGCAAGTTTTTCTTAATATTCTCAGCAGAGCTTCGTAGTTAGACCTGCCTTTCGCAGCTATATCTTTAGATGCAGAAAAAGCTTTTGATAGGGTGGGATTTTATGTTTCAAGCTCTTCGTTGGTTTGGCTTCTTTTCTAAGTTTCTTTCTCTTATCTCCTTACTCTATTCTAACCCCCAAGCCTCTATTTTTGTTAATGGGTTGACTTCGGAATATTTCTCCCTACACAGAGGTGTACGTCAAGGCTGTCCACTTTCCCCTCTATTAATTGTTTTGGCTCTAGAACTCTTTCTTACTAAGATTCGTCGGGATGATAGAATATCTGGGTTTCATTTTGGTTCCCGTCAAGTTAAACTTTCGGTCTATGCGGATGACATCCTCTTTTATTGCTCCGATCCTCTTTCCTCTTTGTCTCCCTTTCTGCAACAAGTCTCCTCTTTCTCCGCTGTCTCTGGTTATCGCCTAAATGTCGATACATGTGAAGTCCTTCCTTTGAATCCTCTCTGTCAGCAACATCAGTTCGCTCAAACTGGTTTCTCTTGTCAGTCATCCAAAATTAAATATCTGGGTGTTTTATTCGCGTCTAATCTATCTGATACTCTCAAGTTGAATTTTGCTTATATTTCTAAAAAGATGGAAACGGCCATTACACGATGGCACCCGCTCTTTTTTTCCTGGTGGGGTTGACTTAATTCTATAAAGATGATGCTCTCTCCCCTCCTTCTCTATACCCTTTCTATGCTTCCACTGCGTATCCCGGTTTCTTATTTCAAAAAAATTGATTCTATGCTTTTAAAATTCCTTTGGCATGGCAAACGCCCTAGGATAGCCATTGCTACTCTTCGGAAAGATAAAGCTCAAACTGGTGTACGCTTCCCTGATTTTAGAGACTATCATCACGCCTTTTCTATGAAACAAACAACCCAATGGTTTTTGGCTGATCCTCCCTTTTACCCTCCCTTATGGTTGACTATGGAATCGTCCTTTATTTCTCCCTTCCCTTTCCGTGAACTTATGTCCTTCGCATCTTACCCCGCTAGTTTTCATACCCATATTATATCTCATTGTTGTGCTCTTCTTCCTCCCTTTCTATCTTCTTCATATCCTTCCCTTCTTTCATTTCATGAACAACCTATCTGGTTTAATTCCCATCTTGTAATCGTACTATTTATTGGAGGGTCTGGCATTCCCGAGGATTATGTTGGATCGCTCAATTACTTTCCTACAATGTTCCTCTGTCCTTCTCGGTCCTTCAGTCCTCTTTTCAGTTACCCCCTAGTGCCCGCTCACAATATAACTTGCTTTTACCTGCTCTCAACTCTTATCTCCAATCATTACCGATATCCAATGATATCCCTTCTGACCATAAACCCACTTCTTCCTTACTAGAATCTACTCCCTCCGCTTCTTCCCTTTATAACTCCTTCCGGTATACAATTGATCGAATGAAATCTAAACTTGAAATTGCTTGGGAGTCTGATTTTTCTCAAGACTGGTCTGTTTTTCTTTGGGATAAGATCTGGACCAAAATTCATAAAACCTCTAGAGCTGCTAATACTACCCAAACTTTATACTTTATTTATAACAGAGTTTTGTTTACCCCACTTTCCCTGTCCCGTTTCTCATCGGAGACACCCCCTACCTGTTGGTCTTGCCCTTTTCCTTCAGCAGACCTCAAACACATGCTTTTTGACTGTCCTCATATCTCCAAGGTCTGGAATTCAGTTTGGGCCCAAATTCAAAGGATTTTCCATTTTAAGGTCCCCTTCTCCCCAGCTCTGGTTTTTCTAGGCTCCATTTCCCCTGACCTCCCTCAATCTCCTAGACATTACCAACTCCTTGACCTCTTAATAGCTGTTGCTTTCCACACTATCACGTCTAACTGGAAACAAGCTGCGAACATGTCTTATTGTTCTTGGTGGAATGCAGTCTGTTTCCATCACCGGTTAGACACCAATTTTGGATCTCCTGTTTCCCTGGCCATTAAACGAGACCTTATCTGGCTTCCTTTGGTAACTTATCTTTCCTCCACTGCTCCAGTGTGCTCCTCCATGGATCCTGATGTTGTTGAAGTCCGCAAACCAACATGAATTTCTTTTACCTTTTGCTTCAATTTTATTCCCTTTATTATCATATAGTACATTTTGCTTTTCTTATATATTTTTGCTTATGTTGTTTCATGCTCATTTTACCTGCCTTTTATGAGATTTTATTGTAATAGCTATTGTGATTTCCCCCCCCTTTATGAGATTTTATTGTACTAAGCTATTGTGATTTCCCTTAAGTTGTAAATATTGCCATATCCTTCTTCCTGTTTCTTCCTCCCTTCCCCCCTCCCCTTTTCTTTTGTCTTCAATAAAATCAAACTTAATTTTTTTTTAAATAATCCACAGCACACTATCTTTATAAAATATAGCATAGTACAAAGCTTTTTATTTTGACAACATATTTTATTTTAATTTATTTTTAAAGAACTGCTGTACCTCGGTGAAAGTACTGCGGTACTCTGTACATTTAAAACATATATATCTAGAAACTTATAAATAATTTTCCCTACCTCTTGCCACTTTAAAATACTGGCAATAGGTGGAGAAAAAAATACTAAACCTAATATTTACCTATATATAAAGGTGTAATACAGAACACAGTCAAATAGTACCAAAAACAACATGGTTGCCTTTAACCTTTGTTAATTCAATCACATAATAATGTGTCATCACTATGTACTACAGTACTTCCATGAAATACTATAATTATTACTGAAATTATGGAATATCAGATATCACTCAGTTCAAATGTTTTATAACTTAAAAAAAACTTACCCTACTTACCTGTAGTACTGAAAAGGATTATCTGCACATTATAATATCTAAAGTTGCCCTATATCATGGAAATCCTTTCAGTTGTTTCTCACTACTTGAGATACAAAAGTCTAACATTTACAATGAAATTATTGATGAGAAAATGCATAGAGAGAAGCAAAGACTCAAATTTACCTCGGTTTGGTGCAATTCTCTCATGGGCACTGGGGCCAGCCACACAAGTGGGGCAAAATATTAATGGCTCAAGTGTGGTAATGATGGGTGATAGGTATTTTGTGGATTCTTGCAGATTCTATAATAGACATGTATGAAAAATTATTAATTTCAGGAAAAGCTGGAGTTTTGCAGACCATTTTGACTAGGAAACCCTTGGTGAATGCACACAAGACATACCACACTGAACTCCCCTGGTTGTCTAGTTTTCTAAACCAATTATGATTTGCAGGTTTGCATAGATGGTAACACAGCACTTTAGGGCCTTTTGTCTCATGGCCTCTTGGCATATAAACACAAATGTAGTACCGTTCTTATCAGGAGATATGTGAGAGCTCAAGTTGGTAGCAAATATGTGGCTCTGTGCACATTTTAGAATGTTCCATCATTGAAATGTGAGGAAAATGTTTGTTTCTTACAAAGTTGAAGTTGATGTTTGCAAAGCCATCTGGGTAATATTTCCTGATGCAAGCCATGCAAGTCATACATTCCTGTACTCCCTTGGATGTCTAGCTTTCACAAATGTGCAGGTTTAATAGGTTGGCCTAGCTTACGGCTGAGGTACGCCCCAAAATCTACAGCTACCCACATTGCAAAAAAAGAGGGTGCATCTTCATTGCAAAAATGTTATGTGTCCATGTTGCCTTTGTGGCCTTTTCTTGTTGTGGGCACTAGGCCTACCCACACAAGAGGTAGAATTTTTATCGAGGGACTCCCAGGGAATGCTGGGTGGTCAGATATTTGTGACTACCTGCAGTTGCCTCACAGAAATATGTGGAAAATGTTTGTTTTTAGTGAAAGTTTGACATTTTCAAAGGATCCTGGGTAAAATTGCCTGCCACTATACCCCTGGAACCGCCTGGTTGTCTAGTTTTCAAACGTGTGCAGGTTTGGTAGGTTTTCCTAGGTGCTAGCTGATCCCCCCCCCCCCCAAATCCAAGGCTACCTTTCATTGCAAAGAAAAGTGTCTTTTCAGTGCAAAAATGGGATGTGACTATGTTGGGATGTGGGCCCTTTCTTGTCACAGGCACTAGGCCTACCCACACAAGTCTGGGACTTGAAGGACTGATGGGTGGTAGCAAATGTGAGGCTCACCGCAAATTTCAGAAGTTTTCATCACATATATTTGTGATTATTTGTCAACGTTTTAGGTTACCAAAGGCTTTTGGATAAAATTACCTGGTGTGAGCCAAGCAAGTCATGCCACCCTGGACTCCGCTGGCTGTCTAGTTTTACAAAATGTACAGGTTTGGGAGGTACCCTGTAGGAAACTTATCCTTTGTGCCCCGATCATTCTCATTTTTTCACATATACTGTTAATCAGGCCCAGGACCAGTGCTTTGTCCTTAAAAGACATATGGTAATCGATGTAATAATAATTGGCCAAGAAAATCTATCTGCATGTATCTGGTATATAATAGGCCCAGTGGACTTAATGTACTCAAGTGTGCACTGCCATGATAGCAGGTGTCATTTTGAAGCCAGCCCTGTCCTGGAGACTGGATTTAAAATAAAACTGTGTTCAAATTTGACTTTGGACCAAAAGTACTTCCAAAGTACAAAACTACCTTTATATTACACATACGTCACCCCAAAGGTCTGCCCTAGATGCTCTAAGAGTAGGCTGCCTTGTTATAAAGAAGCAGGGACATTATAATATAAGTTTTATATGCCCCGGTGAGGAAAAAAAGCTGAAGTCGTTTTCTCCATTGTAGTGCTGCTAGCTCCGTAGGGTAACAAGGGAAGAACTTATTAAACTTTAAGAAAGTCTAATTTTTGTTTGGAAGTCCCGATCAACATAATTCAATGTATCAAAATAATAATTACAATAAATGCGACAACTTGCCAAGATTGGATTGATTATAACTATTGCAAGAAAATAGTTTTATAATGTACTATCCTGAAGTCACATAAAACAGCTTTGTAGCAGCCTTGCCTGATTGGCTAGCCTCTGACAGCCTGGGTTAAGCTGCTCCCTGAGTAGGTGTGTAGAGGCCTGGGCCTGAAAAAATACAGCCATTTGGTGGGAGGAAATATGCTTCCTGGAGAATCCAGGGACAGGAAGGGGGCTGGGGAGATACACTGAACTTCAAAGGGAGAAACACAGATGTCACATGACCCTGGCCAGCCCCCACTTCCTCGATCCGCAGCCAATTGGGATCCTCCCTAATTAGATGAGAAGGGAGGCTGAAAGGTTATTATAGGAAAAAGTTGCCACATCTGTGAGTTGGGTTAGCCAGACCAAGAAGAGAGTTTCACGATTTTGAATTTGGAGAAATGTGCATTCTGGGACAGATGTATGCTGCAATTCCCAGGCAGTTGGCATGGCAGAGGGTGGCAGCTTGAACCCCATTACTCGGGGTATACCCCTTTCTTGCCAGCCCAGAATGGGGAATAAATATGGGAGATCTGCTGGAACCCCTCAGATTCCAATCTAAAACATCCAAAGAAAAACCACTGTCTGCTAGACTCTTGGACAGCACTCCTCAATCAGTAGCACATAAAAGGGAGAGGAGGAGGGTAAGCTGATGTACATCCCTTCAGAGAGTCATTTTAATCTCAGAAATGGATGCGGTAGCATTAACAACCTGAAAAGGAGAAACACAATTATACTATAGACTAATATTCTTGGAACAGTTCAGGATTCCAGAGTTAGGATTTCACAGGATTTCTGCTGTGTGCCTGAGGAAAGTAATCCTTTATGGAAGGGGAAACCTCACACACATAATAGTGCCATGCTTCATCATCGGCATCCTATCCCCACTCTGGTAGGTCATTGCCACCTGACTGGACTCAACCTCCTCCAAGACCGTAATGGAAGGAGGGAATTCTTTAAAAAAAAAGTAATAGACAAAAAGGGCAGGATCAAGATTAACTAAAAATACCTCTGTGTATCATAGGTATTTAGGAGGACAACATCTATTTCGAAAACAATCGAAGGTGGGTATGTGTTGAGGACAATTACTCAAACCAGGTCTGCCAACAGGATTCTGCCCACTGTTGGTAGTGTAAACTGTCTGGGGCATTCTTCAGGGCTAATGGATCCCTATAACTAGTTGCTGTGGCTCTACTAGTCACTAAAACATAATGCTAATAAAGTTGTGAACTACTTTTTAACACAGGTACTCCTACTTTGAGCTGCATATGGTTTTTCTCTCCTACTCAAGAGAAATTGACAAGCAAAGGCATAATTTAGATATAACATATAAGGAAAAATGCATATTTTAGCCTTAACCCATTAAGAAAAAGGAGAGAATTTCCTACATTCATTTATTGCAATTAAAAACGTTTTCATGCAAGTGCAATGTCACAGCACAACACTGCAAAGAGCTAAACATGAAGAAATGTGAAAAGGATTAATAGCCCTTGGTATTCGCTGTTTCGAGGTTTTTATTGTTTGCGTGGTTGAAAAGGTCAAAAATGGGCAAACTTGTTCCTGTGTTGTAGCACTGTTAACATCATTCCAACCAGATTCAGTGGTATCCTTGTTCAGACGCAGGCTCTTTTTTTTAATGAAAAATGCTTACGATTGTCTAATTGTATTATATAAATCACTTTTTATGGTTTTATACTGCTGCATTTTGTAATGGTATATTGATTTTGTATTGTATTTTAAGATGTAAATGGTCATATTTTTGATCGATCTAATAAATAATAATAATTAATAGCCCTCACAAGCATACAAGTGAAGTATAAAGTTGGCAATGTGATAAACATAGATTGTCCTCAAAATGTGAAACCTATTCCTTACCCTAAACATCAGGGGATACCAGCATCCTGGTCATGGAGGGGGTGATGTCCTTTGTAGTCACACACTGGTTTAGGGGTAACAAAACAGTCGTCCTGTCAGGAGAAGGAAGGAGTATTTTTTGTTCATAGTACCCCGATGTGACCTAGCACCAACCTGTTGTCTCCTCACTCCTGCATATTCTGCATATAACACAGGGAGCCCACATAAGCCATGGTCCCACTTGTCACACAAGAAATGGGGTGTATTCACCCTGGATAGATACAATATACCTGGGTAAGAAGACAGAAAACATATACGTCTAATTGCCACAGTGTTACACCTTGCTGAGCCTTCCCATATGCTCGACATATTTACGCTTACCTCGTAGACACTTCAGCTAAAACAAATTCCAGTCACATGTTATTTTATATAGTGGTGTTGGCCTCTTAGGGCTAAGTATTTGCTTTTGATTGTCGCACTCAATAACTTTTGGCCCAAAAGATGTCACGATGAATATCCATATACACGCACCCCGACCTTTAATGAGAGTCACCCAATAACTTCAGTTTAGCTGCCACATGCTGGCCCTAGTTGTCGGGCATCTGAGGAAACATACCAGAGCTGACCTGCCCCATTTACTTTGTCAAAAGATACACCACACGAGGTTACCTACATAAGCTAAGCTCCGAACCACTGTTACAAGTGGCTGGAGCAAGGGAATAATTTTAAATTATGCTTGTTCAGCCCTAAAGCACTGCTGGTAGAGGGCAGGTCCCGGCAGAGGAGGTCCATAGATTTCCTGTGTGTTCATGGGGGGTGTAGTCCTCCCATGGACCGGTATCGGTGTGCTGGAGCAGAGCAGTGCTGAGAAGTCAAAATAGCTGACAAGGGGTAATGAAAAACCTCATAGGGTGTTCTTGGGAAACATTAAAAAGAGAAGATGAAATAGTATTATTTTTTCATGTTCTGGCTCAATAATCAAAAATCAAAAGCCACTTGGGATGGTAAGCGAAATGGTGGCACATATTTTCCTTCCATATTCATGTTGTTACTGTAAATTCAAGGAAAAAAACTAGCTGCCATGATTGAGCGAAGGTGTTTGTCTTTCAAAAGGCCACTTTTTTGTGACTGAAACTGTCCCTTAACCCCTAGTGCTCAGGAGTGCCCTGGTTGGAAAGTGTCCTTAATACTGCAGGATGGGGCTCATTATTTAAGAAACACTGCAGGTACAAAACATGCAGCATGTGCACAGAGGAAGGAAGAAATAGACACAGCAGTAGGTTTTTCAATATTGGGATCCTTGTATGTCCCAAGGAAGAAATCTTCTCTGGGCGGATAGCGTACATTTGTTTTGACCAGTGACCTCAGGAACACATCATAAAACTGTGACAGGGGCAATTGGTCTCCCTGGAGGGGGATACATATTTTTATGAACCTTTGGAATTATATTGAAGTACAGAACTCAGAGTTGCTTTTGGATAAAAAAGTTAGCTTTGTATTTTGTTATCCATCCATTCTCCAAACCCTCATTGACTATGTAAGGCATCACTTCATGGACTTCAATTGAGGGGTCTTTTGAGAATCATCTGTAATGACATTCTTCATTGAGTAGTCTCTTAAACTTGTTCCGATATATTTCCTTGGGAAGAATCACTGCTACTTTCCTTTTGTCTGCAGGTTTGATCACAACGGAATCATCTGCTGCAAGAGTTTCCGAGGCTATTCTTTCCACATTACGTTTGTTGCAGAACCTATTATGGTTACTCTCTGCCAATCTGTCCACCTCTCTGTTAACTTCTTTTTTGAAAGCCAGCACCTCCTGTCGATTTTGGTCATTACCCCATGTTTACCTCCTAATCATTGTGGGGTTTATCCTGGAAAAAACTTTCAATCTGATTTTTCGCAGAAAACCTGCTGTTTCCATTTTGAGTTTGAAAATGTCCTTTTTGGAGTTAGGACAAAACCCAGACCTTTGTTAAGGACTGCTTTTTCTGTGTTGTTCAAGGTTCAGTCACTCCAATTTATCCCCAAAATTCTGGCGGGAGCACCACAGAGGACTCCATCCAGAAGCATGGGAAAAGTACAATTTATTGACAGAATGTTGAACAATGTCAAACATTCAGTCCGGTAGAGACAACTGGGCCTGAATCCATTGCATTTTTTGTTTCCTATGCCATTCCAGTTTAAACACAGCCATATGCAAATCAGTCTAGGTCCTGCTTACCATGCAAATAGTCCAGCCCAATCTGCCAGGACAGGTCCTCCCTGGAGAAGAAACAAGCATCCTGGGACTGATTTTGACCGGTTTTGGGGTTTATCCCTTATTAGCCAGGCTAGCTTGACTCCAGTGGCATGAAGAGCACAGCCCCACATCTGAGTATACCCATCCCTCTCAGGTTGGCATATGCAAAAAGAAAAATTGATGGACAGAGTGCTGAAAAATTTAGGATATTCACCCCAGTACAGATATCTGGGCCTAAATCCATCATTGTTTTGCTCTTCATGCCATTGCTGTTCACACCCAACCATATGCAAATCAGTCTTACCCCTGCTCCCTGTGGGAACAGTCCAGCCCTAACTGCCAGGCCATGTCCTCCCTGGACCAGAAACAAGCATCCTGGGACCAGTTTCAGAATTTTTCCTCTTATCAGCCAGGCTACCTTGACTACAGTGGCATGGAGAGCACAGGACCCACTCCTGGGAATACCCCTCCCACTTGGGGCGATAAATGCAAAAAGAGCAATTGATGGACAGAATGCTGAACAATGTCAAGCATTCACCCCAATACAGAGATCTGCGCCTATATCCATTGTTTATTTGCTCCCCATGTCTAAACCCAGCCATATGCAATCTTAAACCTGCTCCCCGTGGGAGTAGTCCAGCCCAAACTGCCAGGCCAGGTCCTCCCTGGACCAGAAACAAACATCTTGGGACCGGTTTCAGGGTTTCACCCCTCATCATCCAGGCTAGCTTGACTCCTGTGGCATGGAGAGCATAGCACCCACGTCTGGGCATACCCATCCCACTCGGGGGGGACAAATGTAAAAAGAACAATTGATGGACAGAATGTTGACCAATGATAGAAGGACCCAGAAGTATGGCACCTGCTGCACTCTAAGGGCTCTACACAAGAATGACTGTGCCTATCTTAAAGAATAAGAAGTGGACTCTGTGAACAGAAACAGGTAGAAAAGTGCTGGAAGACGTCACATGCAACATCCACTGAAAGGACAACTCCAGCTGGCCAGCTTCGCATGGATTTTCCTGGACTGACCAGGGTATTGTGGTGGTTGGTGTCCAGACTCCAAGAGACAAACCCGAGCTTCAGAACCCCTTGTGGGTGCTGTTGGACCTTTCCTCACCCTTAAGGAACCTTTCAGATGATGATCTGAATGTTTGGGAACTTTTTTGCCAAGTTTTGTGATAAATCTCAAAGACGGGAGTCAAGCCTGTGATGTTGAGTTTTGACTCAACCTGACAGCACTGGTATGTCCCGCTGAAAGCTCTGGAGGTCCTCGCCACCCACAATGAAGACAAAGACCTTCAGGGCTCACCGAGGCATCGCGGTGAATCATGGCCCGTCTTTAATGTGAAATCCAGATCTCAAGACCTGATCGCTTAACGTCGAGAGAAAAAGATCCAAAAGGTGATTAAGTCAGAAGGTAAAAACTTTACAGGGCACAACCGCTCATCGTATTCGACCAGTGTTCCACCGCCTTTGACCTGAAACAGTGACTTTGTCCTGGTCCAGCATGACCAAATAGCTGGTGTTGGCACTTCATACTTTTTGGCACTAGAAAGCAAAATATTTTCATTTAAACTTTACAAATTCGTATCTCCTATTCCCTACACTGGATCTGTGGTGTTTTGGTGTCATTTGAAATTGGATTCACCATGGCGACATTTGTAAGTGGGTGTATGTAAAAGGTCTTAACCATCTCGGAGAGTCCCTTTTGGTTTTTAGCACTCATGATGCCCTATCAGGCTCCTGTAGACTAGTCCACCCCTCTCTCCAAGAATGTTGCTTCCACTCAATCCCCCACAACTGCCAACACAGAATTGATGATGTGTTCCTAAGTAAGAATTTGACCCAGTACCTAGAACTCTCGGAGATCAGCTGAATTTTCCTCAGTGATCATGCCCCTGTTTGTACTGACTTCAATATTTTTCTAGGAACCCCATCTAGATCTTGATGGTGGTTTAATAGCACCCTATCTAATAAATCATATGAAACTTTTGTGCATGATTGTTTTTATATTACTGATATATGGGAGACCTCTTTTCATTTTGTTTGGGATGCCTACAAAGCTGCCTCTAGAGGATTTATTATAAACTATGTCTCTGATAAATGGAAAGCGATGAAGAAAGAATCTGATTGTATTCTTATGGGTATTAAATATTTAGAACCCAAATATTTTGCATTCAAGAATAACAAAGCTCATTTGGATGCACTGGTAGGAGCGAAGATTCAATTTGATAAATCAACCACATAGAAAGCAGGCAGTGCTCTATTTAAGATGAATGTTAGATAATACAGATGTAAAAAATAAAACTGGTACTTTATTAGCTAATTACTTGAATTGAGGAAGAGAAAAATCCTTTATCATATAAATTAATAATCAAGAGAGTACTAATTTGTTTTGTTACTTGGAGATTTCTAGTTGCCTTATTCATCTTCGCTCCCAAAATGATTTCTCTGGATCTTTTACTGAAGAAATTATTTGTTTTATTCCAAAAAAAGACTGTAACATGTCCCAGTGCATAACATACCACTCTATATCACTGATAAGCTCAGGTTGCAAGATTTTTACCAAAGTGTTAGCTCTTAGACTGAATGATCTTACATCCAATCTAGTAGCTATTGAACAGTCAGGTTTTGTTAAAAATAGAAACATAACTGCTAACTTGAGTTTTTTTTTTCAACATTCTGAGCAAAGTCCCAAAACTCAAAGTTCCCTTGCAGCATCAGCTTTAGATGCTGGAAGGCGTTTAACAGAGTTAATTGGCAATTCCTCCTGCTGTCTCTTTGCTGGCATGGGTTTGGGCCAAAATTCCTTCAACTCGTCTAATTAATATATTCTTCTCTCCGCTCATCTGTCATGGCTAATGTGGTGCAGTCTCCAAACTTTTCTCTTAAGAGAGGCACTAGGCAAGGATGTCCTCTATTGCCCTTGCTATTTATTCTTGGTCTCAATTTTATTTATAGACTGAAACTTTCTGAAGAGGTTTTAGCTTAAGAAAACTCATATTAAATTCACAGCATACATGGACAACTTACTTCATTATATTTCTAAACCAGAAACCTCCCTTCCATAATTTTTTAAAGAGCTAAGGGCATACTTGGAGGTATCGAAGTATAAACTCAATTTGGGAAAGTCTGAAGTCATGCTCTTGAATAAATTTTGTTTCAAATCCTTATTTGCTGTAACAGGTCTCTCTTGGAACACGGATAAGAGAAAATGCTTGTGAATCTCCTATTGAAATAATCATAGAGACACTTTAAAATCAAATATGGATGTTCTTCTCTATAAAATTGCTAAACTAACTCAGAGTTGGTCACCATTAGTTTTTAAATTTTTTTGTATCCTCATTCTGCAATAGTATGTGTAAGGAGTTGTCAGGGACCCGCCTCTCATTTTACTAGACCTTCACTGCCCGTTTTTTCCGGTACTTGGGAGTCTCCCTTTGAGTTTGTTTTGGAGGGGATCCCTTTGTTTCCATTACCATTTCCAATAAATACTTCTGTGAGGTGGGAGCTGGCCATCCTATCCACTCAGACAGGCACTCTGCCTGTTTATTTATTTCCATCACATAATCATTGGACTTTGAGCAGCATGAAGCAAGTTTACGAGGAAATTACAGTTTCTAGTTAGGCTGGTGGATGTCTTCCCAAATTTCCCAACAGTTATGTTTCCTGCAGGGTTTCCCCTTTCTGTCCATTTTGTTTATTCTAAGAATCGAGGCCAGCCATTCCCGGTGTGTAGGTGGTACGGGACTTACCCATTTGATTCAAATTTCCCTCCTTCCCGATAGGATTAACATAAAGAGTAGATTCCCTTGTTTTTTGGTTAATTTATCCAAACAGTCTGATCTAGTCACCCCAAATATAACAAGATCTCTACTTACATCAGGTGGTCTTCTCAGTACGGTGCCTAGCGTCTTACCCTCTTCCTGACAGATTATGTCGAGCTGGGGGCACTGCCAAAACATATGCAGGTCGTTGGCTTTCTCCAAACCACATTTGGGGCAGTTCTTTGCTCTGGCCCCGCTAAACTCGGATAGCCTCCCATAAACAAAGAAATTTCTCGTTGGTACTGGGCCCTCATATTAGCGGGGGAGGAGGACTTCCTGAATCCTGAAGCGACCTGGGGGAAAGATCTGCTGACGCTGGATACACAAAAATATGGCAAGTATCTAGGGAAAAATACTGGTCCATTGTAAAATCCGCGGCCTTAAGGAGAAACCACTTGTCACCATTAGTTTTGTCATGGTCGGGCCGACTTGACACAAACAAAATTATTATTCTCCCTATCATTACCTTTTATCTTATGATGCTAGCTATTAAAATTCCTGCAACATATTTTGAAGCCATTGATAAGCTTCTAATCAATTGTTTCTGGAATGGAAAGCCATCTCGCATATCACTACAATGCTTGAAGTTACCCAAGTCCTCAGGTGGGGTTAATTTCTCTGATTTTCCAAATATCATGCAGCCTTTGTATTGAGGAAAGACACAGTTGTTTTTCCGATACCCCTGATTCACATTCCAAATCATGGTTTTTGTTGGGGCTTGACATGATTTCTCCTTTCTTTCATTTACACATCCTTCATATAACCTGCTAAATTTTGGATCCCCTCAGTCATATCCCATGCGTGCTCCATTTTTAAGCTGCATTTGATAACCCACCTATCCAAGTATCAACAATTTGTTCAAAGTCCCATCTGGTACAACAAATTGCTCTTAAACAAAGGAAAGAAGATTTTTTGGCATCCTTGGTTTAACCAAGATTTAACCACAGTTTTTCAATTACTGCAAAATACTAGTGAAGTCATTCCTTTTGAAAAACTTTCCTCCTCAATTAATCTCTCCTCCACATGTCTAAAACAACATCAGCTCTTTGAACCACTGCTCACTACCTCACTCAGTTTCTTCTCATTCTCTCCCATATTAGGTCAAGGTGCACAGATGTCTTCTACTTCCATCACCTAATCATCCAAAGCTGCACTAATCGCCAAAGCATTAAGACTACCTTTAACAGACAGACAGACCTAAATCCAAAATCAAACTTACATGGGGTTCTGACTTACAATGCAGTTGGCCTGTACCCTTTTAGTAGAACATTTGAAGATTCATACCACAGGCCGTCCTGCCAACCTCACTCAAATGCTCTACTAAGTTTACAATCAACTCTTTTTATACCCCAACATATATTTTCAAACTAAAACTGCTCAAACAATATATCTGTTGACGTTGTAATATTCTTTCTTGCACATACCTACATATGTTTTTTCTGTGCTCCAAGTTATCTCAATTGTGGTTGCTTGCTTGGACAAGAATAGGAGACATCACTGGATTTCACACATTTTCTCTATAGTTGCTTTGTTTCTGGGTGGTCTGAGGAATTCTTGGCCCCATAATAAAATGTATAGTAAGTTGGTAGATCTTTTAATTGCACTTTGTTTACAGGTGGTCACCGCTAATTGAAAATCTAAAGAAAAGTTCCACTCTTCAACAGCGGTGGAACGTGGTAAGTCATAACATTCAACTAGATCAATACAATCTAAATTCTACCTACATACTTGCCAAGTGTGAAAATTTTGAGAACCACTCACCAGTTACTTAACTACACTTGCAAGCATTTCAGCTAAGTAATTATATGTTTATTACATTGTTCTAATTTTGTTATGCTGGATAACAGTTATACTGTTTTTTCAGATGTTTATTAGTATAGCTATCCTATACATTGTTTCAAGAAATGCTGCATATTTCCCTCTCTCTCCCTCTCTCTCTCTCTGTCCTCTTTTCTCCACTTCCCTGTTCGCTCCTTCTCCCTCTCTACTTTCTTTTTTTACTCTTCTTGTTATGGCTTACTGAGTTTGCATTTGGTCAAGACCTTGATCAAGACAAGCATTGCGATCTTTTATCCACTAGTAGCTATGGCTTGTTAGAGTGCTTGCCCTCTTTTGTCAAATAGCATCTCACTGATGGATTCCTTTGTTATAATTCCTCTATATTCTTCTTTTTACTTAACACAAATAATTAAACTTAAACCAACGTGGAATATATGTGATTAAACAGAAACACGTTTTTGTTGACCTTCTTCTAATCTGTTGATCTAAAGAGTGAATGTTGCTGCTTTCCTCTTCCTTAAGAAAGAGAAACTCAATCGTTGTGCATTTGTTCCCTGTTACAGGCCTGAGTAAGAAGCACTAAATCAGATATCTGAACAGAACGATACTCGTATATAAGAGGCCTTTGCAGTAGAACTTGGCAGGTTTAGTAATGAGACATGTACAAGACTTATTAAAATCTTAATTTGAATTTAGTCATCACAACAAATATGTAAGTGATCAACTTTTCTATAATTTCAATATTGCTTTATGTTGTTTTGTGTCATTAGTTGATTAACCTCATTTCATATTCTGTATTGAGACTCACAGGGCCTGATTCACAAAGGTAAATTTCTACTTAAACCTGAAGTCTAAGGGTCATATTTATCAACATTTCATGCAACGCATGCAACACAGAAAGCCACCTTGCTACCCTGCATTAAATGGAGAGGGCAGCATTGTGCCATATTTAACATTATAAAGCACATTCCTGCTCTTTACCTGGGCTGACGCACAAACTGCTCCTTAGCAACAATATGGGCACCCTTGCACCACAGTAAAAGGTAGCCTGTGTTACAGGCAGGATTGTTTTTATATAGTAAGAGATACCTTTCTGCACAAAAAAACAATCCTCTGAGGCGTTTCCCTCTTTCTATGTCTGCTGCAAAATGCAGCAAATGTAGAAAGAGAAAAAAACTAGGAGAAATAAGATATATGGGAAGGCGTAGCATTCTGACGCATTCCCAGTTCTACCAGTACTGGTAAATCTGGGAATGTCTCAAAATCCACCTGTGGATGCGTGGGAACACCCATACTCCACCAATGGAATGCATCTATGGGGCAGAGTAACACAAGGCAGTGACCTGTGCTTGCACCACCGTGCGTTACTCCAGATAAACCAAGGCCAGCAAGGTGGCCTTGCTTGGCTTCCTAAATCTCATCTAGGTTTTGCATCACCCTCGCGTCTCCATGAGTGGAGCACGGGGATGCAAATCATGGATAAATATGGCCCCAATTTTAGACCTTGAGTTCTAGTTTAGACCTGATATCTGAAGGGCAAATTCACAAAGGTAAACTTAGACTTAATAAAACCACCTTTATGCTTACATTTTTTACAAAGGGTAAACTTACAATTCTGTATAAATTTGCGTTTGTTTTGGTATTTACAAACACAGATTTAATAGTATGTTTAAGACTGCGGAGAGCCTGCAGTTTGAGGTGACAATTTTGCATTTAAAGTTGTGAATCAGGCTCTCTGTTTTAAAAATGTAACCACACAGTTTCGTTTTATTAACTGTATTATCGCACTATCTAGCCATCTGCTTGATATCAGTTAGTAATTTAAAATAATTTTATTCATGGAAGTATTTGCAATGTATCAAGCAAACATTGTATCATTCAAAGTCTAAGCAAATATTGCGTTTAATATGCAAGATGACCGCCTTTCCTTTGTGTTAAGCATGTTTCATTTTATTTCATTTTAGATTCTACACAAATCTAACACGTGTGACTCTTTGAAAGTCAGAGGAAGAAGTAGGTCGAAATTTGAATGCAGGTGTTACACCGTATGCGTGTTGAGTCAAATGGAAATGTCCTACTTATTCCCAGGAGTGATACATTATGTTAACACACTTGCAAGTGAGTTAATTATGAGAATGAAGGTTCTTGAAAATTAGAGCAAGTCACGTTTAATATTTTATTGTGATGGAGTCTTGTCTCACATCTTTCTGTCAGGTACTGCTTTGCTGTGGCATAGAGTACAATGTTTATTAAATAAATTACGTTATATGCTTTTGTTGCTATCTATTATTTAAAATAAATTGGTTACAACAAAAAAAAAACCTAAGCTCTCTTGTGTAAATCAATATTATATTTTACTTTAACATCCCAGCATAGGTCAAGGGTACTCACAAATATTTTCCCAAGAGTCAAAATGGGTGGTCCATGCTGTGACCGTTTGCCGTATTGTTTGCTAGAGAGCAGGCTTAGTTAAGGTAGTGGTACAGTGGAAAGGTTTTAGCGATGGCAATAGGAGATTTGACAATTAATCCTAGCTTTACCACAGGGTCAAAATATGCCGGTTGTGAACATGCAGTTTTTTTAATTGCCAGTCTATCCTTATGACAAATTGAGTGTTTTTGGAAAATTACTTTTTGAACATATTTTTGCCCTCCTTTTTTTCAGAGATAGGAAGAAATTAAATGAAACAAAGCACTATCATAAAGCATGTGATAATAATACAGGAATGTAACCCAAAAATCATTTGATTTTACTCATGGGAGAGAAAAGTTATGCATCTTAAAACAAGGAGTCCTGTGGTGTTTGTACGAATTTATGACATAATATCGACAGACAGAATAGCTACATACAAAAATATCGACACAAAAATATCGAAGTAAAAAATATCGGAGTTATATCTTCATAAAGGTAAGTACAAAAATATCGAAAAATTAATATCGTAGTACAAAAATATCGAAATTAAAAATATTGTTTTTTTAAATGTATTAATAATAATGTAAAAATAATTTAAAAATACACATAATTTTACAAATATTAAATAAAAACATTAAAACATATTAAAAAAATTATAACTAATACATATACATTTAAAATAAAATAAAAACTCTACATATAAATTAATATATATACGTACTCCACATATTGCAACAGTAGGAAAATTGTTGGATAGCGTAGGGGTAAAAATTACTCTTCCCACTCCAGAGGGTGCAACAGTAGGGAAAGCGTTGGATAGCGTAGGGGTAAAAATGACTATTCCCACTCCAGAGGGTGCAACAGTAGGGAAAGAGTTGGATAGCGTAGGGGTAAAAATTACTATTCCCACTCCAGAGGGTGCAACAGTAGGGAAAGCGTTGGATAGCATAGGGGTAAAAATTGCTATTCCCACTCCAGAGGGTGCAACAGTAGGGAAAGCGTTGGATAGTGTAGGGGTTTAAATTACTATTCCCACTCCAGAGAGTGCAACAGTAGGGAAAGCGTTGGATAGCATGGGGTAAAAATTACATGTCTTTTCTAAGTCTTATATATTCTCAAGAACGTGTGAAAATTATCGCAAAATTAGCTTAACGTAACTCTTCACATCGCTGTCCATCCTGAAAAAATAACGCTGTGTTAACGTTGTATTCTCAACACAACGGTACTATGCGATAGTCTCACGATAAAGCGTCAAATGACCAATTTAAATTTAACGTGACGCCGCAAAAATGCAAAACAAGTAGGCAAAAAATGTTGCGAGGAGGCCAATCGCGATACAAAAATCAGCGATAACCAGTGACAGGCTTGCAATTCCCACGCATCATGGTGGAAAATGCACCATGAATGCAGAACAAAAAAAGGGGAAAAAAAAGAAACTGCGTAGCACCATGGATACACCCGGACCGAGTGAAGAGGTCAACGCAAACCCCACAAGCACCACAGACCACAGCAAGGAACCTCTGGGTTGGGGAACGCCAAGGAGAAGAGGAAGAGGAAGACGGGGTACAGTCCGTAGGAAAACCAGATCATCATCATGCGGTGACAGAAGACTACCAACAACTGTCACCTGCACTGTGTCATTGGCAACACAAAGGGAAATATGGCAATCCATCCTGAACAGTGTCAATGCAGTCGGAGTGTTGAGGAGGTCAGTGGAGGAGGTCAAGAGGCTCTGCCATGATGTGAAAAGCTAAACCAAGCAGTAACCCGCTGCCAACAGGAAGGCAGCAACGGCAACTGGAGGTGGGAGTCCTTTGCCTTAGGAGCTGGAGGAAATGGTGGCCAGAGTCATCAGTGTGGAGACGGTGCAAGGAGTTGGGAGTCGAGATACAACTCGATATGACCTAACACCACATCAACAGGGTGAGTAACGACCAGGGACTGGGGGGTTGGGGGGAGTTGGTTACAATGGCACAATGACACACATGCACAACAATGTGTAGCACACTGCACACCTACAATGAACCTGGATCATGTTCTTGATCTCCGTGGCACACTGCAGCACACAATACATCTGCAGACAAACAATGCACAAGAGTACAATACCATCCTAGAGCACAAATTTCGCCAACAACTCATCACCGTAAAAGCACAAAAGTCAAAGGCACATCGCCTCAAAGGGATAAGGGACGGCAAAATCACTGCTGCAGGGGCGACTCTCCCACAATACAGCAAACACATATAGTAATAACAGCACATCCACCTTGATGACAATGTGGTACAAAGTGCAACACTTACACTGCAGAACAGAGGACACAACTGGGCCCGCTTGTGCGAAGAAACTGGCCAATCAGTTCTGGCATAGCAGGAAACTGTGAGATGAAAATGTACGTGTACAACCTCACATCCGTCATGCAGTCCAAATGTCTACTGTCCCGCATCAAATAGTCAGCTCCTCCCAAACAGTCACAATGTACATTGCCATACAGTCTTTATGTAAAGTTGAACAATATGGCAACATACATGTCAACACAATGTCAAAATGCATCTCCCCTCCACATTGCAGAAGGACAAACAACACCTCCAGCAGAGCAGACCAGACAACTCATCAGTGATGCTGAAGAGGACCTCCACACCTGCGACACCTCCAACACCCTACAACAGCTCATGGACATTTTAGGAAACCCACCTCCAGGAGCAGGGCAGCCCAGCTGTTTTGAGAAGACCCCACCCCCTGCACAGATGACACAGCAGGAAGCAACCACAACCATGGCTGGCTCCCAGCACCTCACCGAAGCACACATCGCATTCTAAGGCCAGGTGTTAGAAGGAGGTGGCTGAACAGGTGCAGGTGGGTTTCGACCTCATGGAAGCTGTACTAGAGCACATATGTGGGTGTCTAAGCTCCATCATGGACCACTTACAATCCCCAATGGAGACCCACACTGCGACAGAGACACATACATTTACACATTTCCAGTACTGAACCACACCCAGAGTCCCAAGATAATCATTCACACTCCCATGCAGGACTTGTGTATGCCAGCCCAGTCCACTCCTCTTACCTATTGAGTGGGGGACGACAAAGTTACATGTCCAAGGTTTCACCCGCTGCCTGCGGTGATTTGGTTGCATCCGCTGTACACAGCACAATGTAATGTTGTAGGGCCCGGGCCCTCTTGCATACATTATGACCACATGGGCACACTCAGATAGTTTGTGGAACTGGCTAAGGGCATGTGCGCCCGGCACCTTTATTGCCAGGGTCACAGATTCAGTGACGCCTGTGCTGGATGTGTGTCGGGTAAGTGTAAGCCAGCCCTCACGGAGTGGTTGGTGCTGGCAACAAATTGAACAGTGATCACTATTAAAGTGGAAACAGAAAACACCAGCATTACAGAAACAACTGCGAAGCATCATTGTGGTAGCCGGAGCAAGTACAGAGGTCACCCAATAGGCAATCAGAAGTGTCTGTGAGTTGCAATGCACTGAGGTTGGAGCACCAGAGCTGAGCGTGCTTATGTGAACAAATTGTCTAGGATTGTGTCCCTTCGGAATATTCCTGCTGCAGCTGCAGTGAAGTGTGTTACTACTGCATCATCTTCCTCATCATTGTCCCAGGTCTTCCGCACTGCCTGAGGTGACATTGCTGCGTGAGCTGTCCACAGCACAAAACTCAATCAGAAAGGGTCCATGAGCTGTGGTTCACAGAGTCAGTGGCACCTGAAGAGCTGAGCATGGTATCACGAAGATGATGGAATCCATGACAGGTGTGAGCAACTCTGATAGTCAGGCAGTAAAACTCTTTAGACTCTGGCAGTTGATTGGAGGTGGTCCTGGCGGTGGTGGCTTGTGCATCTTGCGGTGATGCAATGTCCGTGCAGGACAGGACTCGATTTGATGTGTGAGTCCTGGTGGACCATAGTTGAGGCCGTAGGCAGCGGAAAGCACAGGGCCACAGACATATGGCGTTGATGACCCCCAAGGCAATCGACCCAGAGGCCATCCAATATTCTATTAGACAGGGTCCATGACTTGAGCTGCACAGAGTTAGTGGCCCTGGATGCACTGCGGCCGGCACAGGCACACAGCCACGGGATGGTGACTTGTGGTGCACTGAGGTAGGACCATGCGAGCTGAGCAGGTTCTCATCGATGTTAAAGGTGAATGTCGTGGAGTGTTGCGGGGGGACAGTGAAGGGTGTCCCTCCAGGGCATGATGCAGAGGGCAGAAGCCGGCAGAAACAGGCAAATGGAGGAGTGGACTGCTACAGCCTCACTTTTTACCACCAAGTCAGTATCAGCTAAATGTTGATGAAGTCAACCCCGGGCCATAGACTCAGACGCCACCAAAGTTCAACCAGAGAGTGTCCATAAATGTCGGGGCACAGACCTAGTGGCACTGGATGTAGGAGAGTAGGATCTGCTTCTTATAGTTACCTCCACTTTTTGCTGATGTTTCACTTTTTTCGACTTAGACTGGATGGGATCCTGCAATCCAGGACCCTAGCCTAGCTGCTTTCTCCTCTAATTTGATTGCATTCTCTTTAGGTACACTCCAGATTGGATTCTGAGGTACCCATATAAGTCCCTAGTATATGGTATACTATGTACGCAGGGCAAAGGTACCCCAGAGGCCTCCCAGCAGCTGCAGCATGTATTGTGCCACCCATGTGAGACCATTCAAACTGACACCGCAGGTCTGCTACTGCAGCCTATGTAAGGCGGTGCATGCACCACTTACGTAGATCTAGGTTCACTATATCTATCCTATATTACTGCACATATAAACCTATCAATCACACATATGGCAGACCTTATCAATCCTGAAGGCAGGGTGCTGGGTTTTATGTGAGACGGTGCTCCTGCATGAGCATAACCCCTCTGCAGCCTTCGAAACCTATTATCTGGGGTTGTTTGTGATGCAGCCAACCATATATATTTAAATGCATTATAACCTTGCGGTAAATGCTAACTTTAAAACGGCTGCGTGGAAACATGTTGTGTTTGGTGTCAGACACCTTGGAATCATACCTCCCCACCACTAACTGGCGAGGGAGGTATGATTTCACCCTCCTAGAGGGACATATGTGACATACCGGGCTACCGAGTACCAGCTTTCTCGACCTGGGCATCACAAAATGGATGCTGCCAGCCACAGACACAAATCTTCCCTCCTGCTGCTGAGCCAAGCTCAAGCAGGGGAAGGCTTGACAATAGGCTTACTGTCACAGGGAAGTGTGACCACCTCCCAGACAGGCTTTAGTGTATTGGGACTGGGTAGGTGCACTCTGAGAGTGCTTTGAACTCTGCACTGGGGGCACATTTGGCGTCCCAGTGCATAGTCCGGCTCAAACCGGTTGCAGGAGCCATTTGCTCCTACTCTGGTGCCAAACTGGACAAAGGACATGTGAGTAACCACCCCTCTGTCCTGACCCGCCCATAGGTGTATCCCCTGAGTTTGTCTCACCCCTTCCCTGAGTATAAAGTAGGAACCCCTAACTAAGGAACTTTAGATTTTACCTGGACTAAACTATGCTATGGAAACCAAGAACTTCGACGATCTACACTACGCTGGATGACTGAAGAATCTCCCTTGGAGTAAAGGAGTTACTCCCCTGCAAGGCAGGCACCTAAACGCATCTGACTGGTTTGCATCTCCCAAGCTCCCGAGGACTCTGAAGATTTCTGCAACACAGGAGGTGGGTTTTTCCAAGGTCTCTGTGGTTGATCTGTGCTCTCTGCAATTCTGAGGCCCATATCTCTCGTGGGGAGCGTGCAATCCGAACCCCTGTGCACAGTGTACTTTTGCAGCAGCATATGTTTTTCGGAAATCACTGAGGCTGAGATTTGGGCTACTATTAAAGATTTCCGGCCTACACTCCACGAGTGTTCTGTGGGCTGTATTTCGTGATTCAGCTCGATGTGCCTTTGTGATCCCTGGTCTGTTGGCCTGTGGGTCCTTGTGAAGGTAACTATGATTTCCCATGGGCTTCCCAGGTTGCTCCAGATGTTCCCTCACTCTCCATAGCTTGGAGAGTCCCCAGGACCTTGCTGGTCCTCACCAAAGGATCGTTCCTCTGCCCGCATGGGTTGCACTTGCCATGGCTTCTTTGTGTTCAGTCCAGACACTTATCTCCCCCCCCCCCAGCACTCGACATCCTTTGTCGGACAGTTCACCTCTGAACTTTAGTCATCGTTGACATCTCCTGGTCACCGTGGCTGCAGAGTCAATCTTCACCTCTTCTCACCTGAAGCACCCGACATTGGTGGGCATTTGTCTACCGAGCCCCTGGACAACGTGAAGTGACACAGCCTCTGTCCCCATTGCTTTCAGGTTCTTCTCATCTTGAATCCAGGCTTGGATTCCACTGGACACTTGTCATCTTCCCGGCAGCTGCACTTTTCTGCATCATGCCATTGAAAGCGACGAAGACTTCCGACATCACTTGAAACCTATGCACCCGGCCTCCCTGGGATAGTCAACATGGGTACTCTGGTACTCACAAGGGTGATGTCATTAGAACCTTCCATGTTTGAAAGGGTTGGCTCAAAGTCCTCTCCGAACTGTCCTTACTCTTTAAAATTCCAACCACGACTTTCCCCTAGAGTTGCACAGAGCTCGCGTCTGTGTTCTCACACTGCACCCGTCCTCCATGGGTCCCCTGTGTCACTACTTTGGGTGGTTCCTTTGGGTCCAGCAATTCTACGTGCTGTAGGCACTGTGTCTAGTCAACTCGTGGTTGCTATACCACTTTCTTAGTATATGGTTTGGTCTCCCCCTGGAGCCCAATGAGTATTGTGTAATTTACTGTTGTTCTAGTGATTTAATATTGTGTGCTTTCTGCTCCAATGTCATAAAGAGGTTGGTAGAGGGTGTTTAGTGATATATATATGTATATTATATGTCTCCTGTGTGGTTCTCCTTTCATTTGGTCATTCAGGAGGTTCTGATCTGGTAAAAAAAAGCTGCTGTACATTCCTTTGAGACTTAGCCTGAAGGCTGCTCTTCATAGCTACCACTAGGATAGCTTTCAATAAAGGCTGTCTTTAACCTAATCATCAATAAGGGTTGTTTGGACTGGTACAAGGTGCCCACTATATTTAGTGGTCAGCATATACGAGGCCAACTTCTCACACTGGAGCTAAAAGGGGATGCAGTCTGCGATGAGGCCTGTACAAGGATATAAACTCTGCCATAAATAAATCAAGACTCAGTTCCACATGTGTGACCTACTCGACCGCAGTGTAGGCCGGAGCCAGAGGTCAGCAGGGGCACACAGCCACGTGTCGTTGGCTTGAGATGCACAGAGTTAGTGACACCAGAGTAGTTGTTGGTAGTATTCAATCACCTCTGTAACGATGATCCTTTTTTCATCCGGACTGAAACGCGTCTTCCTCTTACACCTCTCCTTGCATGCAATGATATGAACTCTGCCATTGAGGAATCAAGACTCAGTTCCAAATGTGTGACCTACCGGACCGCAGTGTGGGCCGAAGGCAGTAGTCAGCAATAGACCACAGACACATGTGGTTGGTATGCTATCCACGGATTTGGCTGGCACCTCATCGAAGGGAGTACATTGATATCAAACGTCCCATAAACATATAAACGCGGCCATCAGGGTATCAAGACTCAATTCCAAATGTGTGACCTACTTGACCGTAGTGTAGGCCGGAGGCAGCGGTGGAGTACGTCAGCGAGAAAGGAGTACTGCAATCCTATGTCCCGGAGGCCATGATGGTCTGAGGATGCTGTCAATGTCGTGGGCCTCTGGCTTGGAGCTTGCACCGGCAAGTGGTGGGCCCTCTTTGGCACCCGCCGGTTTGGGCAGGTGAGCAATGAGGCCTGAGTGTGCAGGGGCGGGCAAGACTGGCTCGGGGACCAGCGGCCCGCTATGCAGCAGGCGCACAGGATCGCAGGCAACACCGCTCATGGCGACGGCATTGGCCTCGTGGCGGGGTGACAGGCACCGCCCTTGCAGACATGTTGGCCATTTCGGAAGAGACCCACGCCCAGAGGTTTGTGCTTTTTATTCACACCCCTACGCTGGCCTTGCATACGCCGAGCCAGCCCACTCCGCTCACGGTAACAGGGGTGGACGTAACAAGCTACATTTCCGCGATCCTCCCTACTCGCTGTGGTGACATGGTTGCGTCCACTCTCCACTACACTACAAACACCAGCAGTTTATGTCGACATGGATATGGCTGTGGTATGCATACTGCAGTCTGGCCAGCACATCCATGCCACACTTGGCATTGGGTACATTGTCATTCATGGGTCACTTGCCTCCTTCGCACATGCCTGGTTCCCACCTCTCCCCCACATTCTGCTATTGTGTGTCTGAGGTGCCATGCCGTTGATGGCCCAGGTTACCACGGTAAATTGTGCTGTTGTGTCCAGTGAGTGGGCATGTTGTTTGGCATGTAGTATGTGAGTTTGTAACATGTGCATTCCCAGAGTTGTGAGTTGCATGATTGTGGAGTTGGGGTGTGTGGTGTTTTCATTTGGTACTTACCAACGAGCAGGGCATTTCCGAAGGTGCCACCCTGAAAGCACCAGTTGATGATGGACTGTCGGAAGATGTAGGAAACATGCACACTGCCTGGGAAGTTGCTGACGACATTGGTTAAGAGTCCCTGGTGGTCCACTATTGTCTGCACATGGATGGGATGCGTGTGCTTTCTGTTGCGGAAATTGTGTGCAGTGTAGGCAGGGGGTACAAGTAGGACATGTGTGCAGTCAATTACCCCCAAAACACGCGGGAAGCCAGATAGGATGTAGAATCTTTGCTTGGTCTCCAGCTGTTCCTGCGCAGTGTGGGGGAAATAAAGGTACTGGGGTACCAGGCTGATGTTGGCATCCAAAACAGTTGTTAGGAACTTTGATAGGGCTGGCTGTGAGAATACTCCGACTCTGGTGGTTGTTGGTTGAAAGGTACCAGAGGCCAACAGATGCAGCACAGCCAGAAGCTTTGTCTGAAGAGGGATGTTGTTTGTCCGCTGTTTTGCTACCGTAAACCTGTGGGCAATGATGGTCGGGATGCAGAGGATGGTTGTCCTTTTGAGCCTGTAGTGGGCAATGACATCCTCTGTGTTGGGTCTGTGAGGCTGGTGCATTTTCTGCGCTGTCTTTGCCTGCACTGCCTCTGTGGTAGTCAGGGGGAAGGGCGGGGGATCCAGGGGGGGTTGCGGGACTGGGGGTGGTGGCGGTAGGTGTTGTGGCCCTCTTGGGTGTCCGAGCTGCATGATCAGTAGCTCCATGGCATCTGTTGTTCTTCAGGTGTAGCTCTGAGCTGGGCTCCTTTTCTGGTGGAGGTTGTCATCCGACTTTACACCAGGTAAGAGCAGGTGTTAAATTCCTGCTGCTAACGCACCTTATTGCCTGTTTTGTGATCTTATCGCCGATCTGGCTGGTCGTTGAGAATGTTGCATAGTTGTGTGGTTGCATCTTTTTGCACGGGAACACCTACTCTGTATTAGCGATAGTTGGTGGTGTCATCTGTGGCGATGTTTATTGCGGTAGCTATCGCTGGGAAACTGGTGATATTATCTGTTAGCACCAGCTTGTGAATGGGGCGATACATTTATTGCCACTTTGGCTATGATAAAGTGCTGATAACTCGGCGATAAGTCCTTAATATGCCCCTTAGTCACTTAATTGCCACAATGCGATAGAGGTAGACGAACCACCGAAAGCTTGTGCCAGGCTTTAGCTCATCTCTGCGTTCCTCAAGCACTAAACAATCCAAGCTTTGATATGGTTTTTGTCACCTATCCACACTTTAACCTCATGCACTAAGAATGAAAGATAAAGCATTAACTTTTGATATAAATTGAAATAGGGAAAGATATACCAACCCAGAAGCTAAATTGCACAATGTGAAACCAGAAAACCTGGAATCAATCCTGGCTTCTTCAACTGACCAAATTGTGTGATCGTAGGCATTTGTTTTATTTCACCTTGCCTCCTTTTTGTTCATTAATGCATTTGAGAGCACCATGATGTACATGAGGTCAGAATAGACTTTAATAGTGTTCCATGTACAATGAAAATATTTACACCACGTAGAAGATGCACATGACAATCAGCCTGCCTTTCGGTTTACTTCGAACATTGCTGTCAGAGACTAGGGACAACGGGCATGAATGTTTCTAAGTTCATATTAAAAAAAACAGTTGCTTCTAATGAATGCCCCTCAATACAGTTATATTATCTGATAAACTAATGTGAAACACTTCCACATGTTGAAGAAATACACTTTTCTGCGCTGAAGGAGTTAAATGGAGTTCTAAGGTTTCTTTTAACACAAAGTAATATTTTATTACCACATATAAAGCCAACCCACTGCCGCACAAGTACACCGCAAGGGGTTATCAACAGGGCCTGGCCATTTGTCCTGCACATTGTTGGGGTTATCTGCAGGGCCTGGCTTGCGGCAAGGCCCTGAGTCCAACTCACCACTGGCAGCCACCAAGAGGCAATCAACCACATTTCACACACGGCCTTTGGCATTATGTAATGTAGAGTTGGCAGCAGGACCTAGCTTGCAGCCAAGCACAATGTCCAACTTCCTGTAGACAGCCAATCCTAATCCCACACAGTGCATGGCATTTGCTCATGTGTGGCATAGGCCACAGGCATCGAACTCCATTCGGTGCACAACAGGGGGTCAGCCAGATGGCTTGGACTGCTGCAGGGCCCTGTGCCCAAACCCACAACATGTTGTCAACCCCATGCTCTGCCCAGCCTTTGGATTGGCTTCTCAGCCCTGGGATCCAATTCACTAGGGCCAAAGCATACATGTTAAAGGGAGGGTGTGTGCAGCCAACCTTTCCTAGCCTTATCAGGCCCCATGGACCCTATCCTGTATGGGTGCATGTTAATTTAAGGATAGGGGGCCATGTGGCCATTCTCCCCATGGCTACACAGCCAGTGGTTCTCATCCCTGGACCCTATCTTGTATGGCTGCATGTTAACACTATCAATGCTACAGCAATTCATCCTCTATGCTGAGGATCTTTGAATCCCATTGTTCATGACGAGCTGAGCTCGTCATGAGCACACAAGCAGTGTATTGCATGACGAGCTGAGCTCGTCATGAGCATGGAAGGGGTTAATATAAAGGGTAGGGGGCCATGTGGCCACTCTCCCCATGGCTCCACAGCCAGATGTTCTCATCCCTAGGTGCCAAATATATTTAAAAGGGGAGGAGGAATGCATGGCCTCCCCTCCGCTGAGCATTATCAGACCTGAGATCCCATCTTCCAGGGCTGCATGTTATTATAAATGTAAGGGGGGCATACATCCCCCATCTTGAGTCTTCTCAGCCCTGGGGAAACCATCCCCTGGGGAGAAAAATAATTATAAAGGTGTGGGGGCTGAGTCACCCCCCTCCAAATCCTTGTTTGGCCCTGGGGTACCCCCGCACAAGGGATTTGCATTAATTGTAGATGGGTGCCCCATGCCAATCTGTGGAACCCATCATTCACCATGTTGCTGGCGACAGGAAGCCCCAGGGCCCCCAGGAGCCCAGCTGGCTCCCAGGACAGTGCAGGAGCCAGCATTGCTCCTCTGCCGCTCAGAGGGAGCAGCTGTTTTCTGCTTTCTATCTTGGGGCATGAGCAATATGTGTTCTGAACACAAGTCTTCTCCCAGTTAGTGGAAGCATGTTAAATTCTCCAGCTGTCTCGGAGTAGAATTGTATGCTTGTCCCATTTGGCAATGCTCCTACAAGATTGGAGCAAACATGTGTTTCCCTGCCTGCTGTGGTGCCGACATGGAAACTACTATATCCCGGGGTCAGGCGCCCTGGGGCTTAGTCACTGAGTTGTCCCTGGGGAATGGGTCCCCATCCCCAGGGCCATTTAAGTCTCTGACAGCGGGCCATGGGGCCTACTCCCCTTTTTTAGGTAATCAGCCCTGGGGGATAAGATCACCAGCGCCTTTGAAGTCATGAGGAGTGGTCCGCATGACCCGCCTTCCATTTATTGCACATTTCAGCCCAGGGGATGGGCTCCCTGCAGTCTATAATGGCTCAAGGAGGGTGTAATGTGCTTCCCTTCCCTTATGAAATGCAGGTCTGGCACATAGCCTCCCAGAGGCCCAAAGTGGGCTTGTGGATGCAAGCCCGCCTGATGCCTCCTCCCCATATATTGTTTGATTAAGGCAAGCTGTCATTTATTTATCTTTTTTTTGCTGTGACCGCGCGGGATTCCCATGGGATCACTGCAAAAATTGCCAATATTTGTTTACCCCTTCTCTGCCTATATATGTATTTATTTTTAAAACTTCATGACTGAGGACTAAGTTATCAAGTCCTTTATGGCTGCCAGTGAACTTTTTCTCATGTCGCTGGCGAGCAATCAGAGTGCTCACTCCCACATATGCCTGACTCATTTTTGGAGCAAATTGACCCAAGGGGAAAAAAAGATCCCTGGGACAATCGGAAAATTTGGTACAATTGGGTTAGAGGGACTCTTACAAGAATCCCTTGAACCCAACCATCCAGATATACAAATATATTTAAAATTTCAAATCTCACAAACTACTGAATGGATTTACACCAAATCACAAAAAGAACAATCTGTGAATGAAGTTCTAGCATCATGCCAAATTTGGTTTAATTTAGTTCCCCAGTTTTTGCGGTAGTGTTGGCTAAAGAAGTCAATGTAAAATAAATTGAGATTTTGTTTTTTTGGGAGCCCCTTTTTGCTCACCCCACACTTGACGGATCACCTTACATCTTTACATGCCCAAATGGCACAAAAGAGCGTTTTTATGAAACTTTAATGGAGATTCTTCAAATGGTGCCAAAGTTATAAGCAAAACAAAAAGTGCATTTCCTATGGAAGCGCTGGCCTAGCTATAACTAACTAGTGGCGACCACCACTGGGTAATGTATAGAGGTAAGATAGATAGATAGATAGATAGATAGATAGATAGATAGATAGATAGATAGATATTTGTCTACTAAAATGTTACCATTTTAAAATTATGGGGTTGTTAAGGAACTTAGGAAATGGTCGGGCTGAGTAAACAGATATGGAGAGAGGTGGCTGCATTTATGAAGAATGCTCTATCTTTAACTATCACTATACAAGTCAATGCAATATTCAATGTATGTCATAACCTGCACCCGCACAGTAGTGGTGACATCCACAATGACGATATTAATGCATGTCATAATCCATGCACAAATGGCAATACTGTTACTAGTAAGAACAATGTTGATTTATGCTATAAACTATATGCTCAATGATAAGGATATAGATAAAAATGATACCAGTGAATGCCATATTATTTTCAGGAGTTCTAATGAACTCTCATCATTGCTGTTGGATTCTACCAGGGTGACCTCCCCATCAACTGCAAGTCAGAGATACATAGCTAGACAAGTCTTATGACCCCAATCCACGCATATCGAATACCATGTCACAGGTGGGGTCTCTCATAACCTAAAGACAAACACGTGCCCAGGGAAAACCCCAATCGATCACACAGATAGATAGTTGCACCACAAACAGGTCTGAGGAAATTGGCCCCAACAAGACACATTTGCCAAAGGTTCACATTCCCCAAAACACCACAAAGATAGATATCACATGTAGATAGAAACACACAACTAATCAGGACTCGACATGCACACCACACGTGGTGACCACGTGCTCCTCATGCCGGACATCTGGACACATACACACTGACCTATACGAGCTCTCTCGGAGGTTGATAGTCATCTGTGTCCTTATTAGATGCCAGCATTTGTTGATTTATGACTGATATGCTTTTTGGAATGTTGAAAATTGCTTTATGTACCTCATGAACTGTATATAACAGCGGTAAGACTTTGTACACCAAGAGACTGTTGATGCTCTCCTAGCCACATCATTTAATCAAAACAACTTATTCATGTTTTGCCAAATGCCTCTTGTCTTTTCATTTAGTTAAGGTAAACTCATATCCAATCAACAGCACAGTTTGTGCACAGTGATACTCAAGGGGCCACTTCAGACCATTTTAAGGTGACATAATGTATGTCTTTCTTGCTACCAACGCCTGTCCAAGTGTAACCACCCAGTTCTCCTGGGTACAGACCCCATTCTCATTCCGCACACAAAGAGCTGCACAATTCCAGAAGGGTGAAGCACTCCAATCCTCTGGCCAGCATTACCTCAATTCAACCAAGAGAGTCCTTCAGAGACTCTATCCCTGCCAATCTCTCAGGTTTTCATACAGTGGAGGAGGATGCTTCACCACCCCACCCAAGCACTTTCTGGTGCAGTACAGTTCCACTAGAGGCCTTCTGCCTCTGCCAGCCTGATTTCCGCTGATACCGGGCCCCACCATTTCAGGGAATGTGACTAGTCTATTGCCCTACAAGTGAAGGCCCAAACCACACTTCCTCTGACTGTGGACATGGAACAGATTGTCTCCCACACTTGTAGGCAAATCTCACAAGGTCTCAGTTCAAGCTGCTCAGCTATCTGCTGGCAACAGAACTTGCCATCATATCTGCCTCTTCTCTGTGGTTTAATATGCACATGGTCAGCTCGCCAACATTGGAGCAGGGGTCCATTTATCACTCAGCCACTGCATACTCCACCTATGTGGTGGATCAGACTCTGTTCTGCGCTTAGCCATCCCTGAGACTCTGCACATTTTCAGTCCAGACGATCACTCCACTCAGTTTACAGAGGTCCATCTAGTAGCATGATTGAAGATATGACAATCACTCCCTCTGAGTAGTTTGGATGATTGAGGAATATTGGGCTTTGGGTCAGGGGTGCTTTACAGTCTGTCCACATGCTGTCTGGTCAGACCATCCACTCCCTTATTAGAAATATTGACGCCCAATAGCCAATGAAGGTGTGAAGTTCAACAAAACACCAGTGAAGACTCAAGGCGGTGAACAAACGTAAGTGTTTATTTGAAGATAATATACTCCGTGACCTCAGCCACAGCCTCTCTCGCTGCTGTCGCCTCAGGGTGTCCCCGGCGCTCGCCTTGGAACGCTGGTCGCGGTGACATTCTAAGTGATGTCACCGCGAGCAGCACCATCACACGCAGAGCCGCCGGGGGGAGGCAGAAGAGGGAGATACCACACATCCCCCTTCCCTGCAGGAATAGAAAACATAGATAGAACACTTTGCAGGTAACAAAATGGAGAAAGACCTTCATTAGGCAGAATGACAATAGTTACATCATTACATATTGGTCGAAATGCCTGGGAGGTCTGATCACTCTCCTGTTGGGCCTGTGACCTGGGAGAGGGACACCAGACGGCCTCCTGCTGGCGAACCCCCTATCTACTATTGGACCACTCTTCCCCCCTTTTTCACCTTCTGGGGCCTCTACTGGAGGGTGGTACTTTACAACTCTCCCTAGGTTCCATATCTTTCCTTCTTGGGTTTTGACTGCATTCTTGAAGAGTTTTGTGATTTTTGTGGGACTGCTGTACTCTGACCAGCTTGCCTTCCCTGTGGGGGCTCTGATTTTGATGTTGTCTCCAACTTTGAAGCCAACCTCCCGTGTGGCCTTTCGTTGGTCGTAACCTTCTTTCCGCACCCTCATGGCTTGTTCATGCTTCCTCAAACTGTCCTTTTCTTTGGTTCGGTCCGACCACCCCTTGTGCCATTCCATCCACCCCGGGGCAAGCTTAGTGTTGGGTGTCCTTGCGCGGAGCAATTCGAACGGGGTGACACCCGTCGTCTGATGCGGCGTGAACCTGTATGCTTCCAGACGCCTCCACAACTCTTCTTTCCAACTTATACCACTTGCTTTGGCCAGCTGGATGCTCTCCTTGATGGTTTTGTTAAAGCGTTCGACCATGCCATTGGTTTCTGGGTGGTATAACGCGCATCTCTTGTGCCTGATGCCTCTTTCTTCCAGGAAGTCTTCCATCTCTTTTGAGCATAGTTGTACTCCGTTGTCGGTGAGGATGTTGCTGGGGAGCCCCTCTCGGATAAACACCTCCTGTAAGAATCCGATGACGGTCTTAGTCGTGACTTCGCTGACGAGTTTTATCTCCGGCCACCGAGAATACAGATCCACGAGCACCAAGATGTAGGGTGTCCGCAGTTCCCCAGACATCGGGCCCAAGATGTCTAAAGCCAATTCGTCCCATGGTCCTGACGGGGGCGGTCTACACACCATGGGTGGTGTCTGTTGCTTCAAGACCTTGTCGCTATTGCAGCACGGGATGCATCCCCTGATTTTCCTTTCCGTGATCAGGTCCATGTTCGGCCACCAATAGCTCTCCCTGAGTCTTTGCTTGGTCTTAGTGATACCTAAATGTCCTTCGTGAGCTATCTCGACCAGGTTGTCTCTAACAGTAGCTGGTGGTATGAGTCTTGTTCCCCTGAACAGGCATCCGTCGACAATGGTTAACTCGTCCTTTACAGCCTGGAAAGGCCGCAGGTCTTCATCACGTTTGTCCCCGTGCTTCCATCCATCTCTCACTCTTCTGCAAACTTCTTCCATGGTCTTGTCCTCTTCTTGTGCCTTTCTCCACGATTCTTCACCCAACGCCTTCCGGATGGCGCAGACATTCTCGACCATGAGTCCTTCTTCATCTTCATCCGTTTTGTCTCGCAGTTCACTTGCTTCTGCTTCACTGACAAGCCTGGACAGGCAGTCGGCTGCAAGGTTTTGCGTTCCTGGAACATACTCGACATTGAATGTGTACTCCTGGAGACTGACCACCCAACGCCTTATCCTACTGGAGATGGCATCCAATCCCTTCTTGCTGAACACTTCTACCAACGGTTTGTGGTCGGTTCGGAGGGTGAACTGCGTACCCCACAGGAAGTCTCTGAATTTGCCTACTGCCCATGATACCGCCAATGCCTCTTTTTCAATGACTGAGTAGTTGTTCTCAGATTTTTGGAGTGACCTTGAGGCAAAAGCCACCGTTTCTTCTCCTTCCACACCTATCTGGGTGAGAACCGCTCCCAACCCTTTTGCACTTGCATCAGTGGTGAGGATCGTTGTCCGGCCGGGCATGTAGGACTTCAAACTAGGGGCTTCCGCAAGAGCTCTCCTCACATCCTCGAATTCGCTCTGGCAGTCTTGGCTCCATTTGAACTCGCTTTCTTTCTTCAGTAACAGCCTGATGGCGTAAGTCCTGCCGGCTAGGTTTCTGATGAACTTGCCATAGAACTCCAGCATCCCCATGAATGATTTGATCTCGTCTTTGTTCTTGGGTGGTGACAAATTCACAATGGTGTCTTGGAGCTCGACCTTAGGACGTATGCCTCCTGCTGTAATCTTGTGACCCAGGAAATCCAACTCGGCACAGCTAAAAACGCACTTGTCCTTCTTCACGGTAAGGCCCTGGGACAAAAACCTCTTCAGTACACATCTAAGTCTCTGATCATGCTCAACTTGGTTTTTTGCGAACACCAGTACGTCATCCTGGTAGCACATGACGCCCGGGATGCCCTTTAGGATGTTGCCCATGATTCTTTGAAAGACGGCAGCCGCCGAGACTAGGCCGAAAGGCATCCTCTTGAACTTGTAAGCGCCCATGGGTGTCACAAAAGCAGTGAGTTCTTGAGACTCCTCGTGAAGTTTTATCTGGAAATAGGCCGAGGTGAGATCGAGGGTGGAAAACACCTTGGCACCTTCAAGCATGCTCATCATTTGGGTGATGTTCGGCAAGGGGTATCGGTCAACGGCGACCTCTTTGTTGAGTGCCCTCAAATCAATGCAGAGCCGGACTGACCCATCCTTTTTCTTCGCTGCCACGATGGGCGCCAACCATTCGGTCGCTTCCACAGGTTCGATAACTCCTGCCTTGCACAGTTTTTCCAGCTCAGTTCTGACCTCCTCCTGAATGGCTATGGGGAGTCTTCTGACTTTTGCTACGACGGGCTTGGCATCCTTCTTCAATTTGATTTTGTGGCAGTAGTTCTTCAAACACCCAAGCCCTTCTCTAAATACTTCTTTAAATTCTCTAGTGAAGTTAGCCTCACCCTCCTGTATCTCCTGTATCAAAATTTGGGGATTACTGTTGGGATTGAGGTACACCCCTAACCCCTTTTGTGCACGCCACCCCAAAATGTTATCTCCTACAGTGGACACATATACCTTGGAGACAGTAGACCTGTTTCTGTACTCGATCTTGCTCAGGAAGTACCCTTTCATGGAGATGGGGCGCCCCGCATACCCTCCTGGTCTCAGGTCTAACCTCCTCAAGATTATTTTGCCTTTAGACACACGTGAGAACTCATTTGCATTAATGATAGTTATTCGAGAACAAGAGTCAAACAATGCGTCTATCTCAACATTCCCAACTTTTATAGTGTCTTTGGGACTTTCAACTTGTTCCTCTTCTACCTGTGCTGTAACTTCTATACACAAGGGGTTTCTGGGACCTGGCGCCTTCAACTCTTGTATTTGCACAACAAAGTCGTCGCTCACCACATTTGTTCTGTCTCTACTCTGCCTACTGGCCCCCTGCCCACTCTTGCAGTATTGCTTAAAATGGCCTTTCTTACCACACTTGTTACACGTGAACCTGAGGGCGGGACACTCCTTGTCGTTGGCTAGGTGCCCTTGTTTCCCACACCTGTAACAGGTACCTTTGTATGACCCTCCTGGTCTGCTTTCCTTCTGCTCCTTGCTCACTGCCTTCTGACCTTTAACAACAGACACAGTCTCGCATTCGGTCACTATCTCACTGACATTGGTCCTTTCATCATTCTTCTTCTCCCCTGCATCTTGCTTAATCTCCTTGACGCACTGTAACATGTGCTCTACCTGCTTGGCTATGATAAGAACCTCCCTCAAAGGCGGGTCATCTTTAAGCCATAGCTCCTCACACACTCGCTCCATCCTGCAGGTCAAGACAAACTGGTCCCTAATCCTCTCCTCGCTTGCTCCCCCAAACTTGCACGTGGCAGCTAACTTCCTCAACTCAGACACAAAATCCTCTATAGACTCCCCCTCTTTTTGTGCCCTCTTACCAAAATGGTACCTCTCCATAATAGTGCTGGTCTTGGGGAGGTAGTGCAAATCTAACTTCTTAAGACTAACTTCAAATTCATTCAGACCTCTTGCCTCCTGTGCCCCTAAATCCGGGAGATGGTCTAGGACTTCCTCTCCTTCTGCGCCCAAATAATAGGCCAGTAATGCAACCTTTCTTTCTAGACCTAAGTTTGGCCCACATACCGTAGCATAATTTAAGAACACTTTTTTCCATTTCTTCCACAAGATGGTGGGGTCCCCTGGGTTGGTCAGGAAGAAGGGTGGAGGAGTCACACTTTGCATGTTAAATGTACAATAAGCAGAAAGAAAATTTTCCCCTCAAATATGTACCTTTCCACCGTGTATTAAACTGCCTATTGAGAACCGCACCCACAACCGATACTATGACACTTATAATACAGCAAGTAGCATCCACTATGATAAGTACACATACAATACTTCAAATTCCCACAGTGGCAAAGAAGCAGGAGTGAACGGTGAGGAGAAAACTTGCACAATACTTAATGATGAGAGTGAAGGAGACAGCCTTTTTTCCCTTGGGGAGAGTTGCAGAAGTCTTAACCAAGGAATAGCGCTGGTTATACTGTCAGTTTCCTGTGATGCACACCACTACGCTGTACCCAAAATTAGTGTGGCCTGATTTTACCCATACAGGGATGAAGATGGGAAACACAGGGTTGGACTTATTAAGCGCATAAGATGAGTACTATTCAGCACGAGGCCCGTGCACATTCGAAGTTGTTCCACTGTAGTGCTCCAAAACGTGCCACTGCACCAAATTGTTCTCCCCAATGCTTTTCCACTTCCCACGCCGCGCTGTCACATAAACATCCAGTCATTTACAAGTATGGCGTGGGTCATCCGGATCGGAGGCTCTGTCCCGCTGTGCTCCTAATCTCTTTTCACCTCCTACGTCGCGCTCCTTATTACCACGCAGCGCTGGCAAGTTCACTCCTTTTATCAGCCAAACTGCTCTGCTACCTCGTCAAAATGCGGCAAGGAGTAATGTGCTAATACTCTCTTCACACGCTGCTTAGAGGTGCAAAGAGACACGTGTCACTTTCGCAGGGGTGTGTGAGGAGGGAGGGTACACCCAGCGGAATCAGGCTCACAACACCTGAGATGCGTCAACACACAGCGCTGCTCTGTTGCTGTGAAAGATGAATTCAGAAGGGGCGCGCGGTGAAAGTCTTTGATGGAGCACTGGCTTTCACGTACAGTCCCTCATCTGGCGGTGCCTTAATTATGCCGCTGGCAGCTCTGACAAAGTAGGAAGGTCGCTTCCCTCTTGAGGCTCGCCACAGTCACAACGTGGGCGGGGGTCTAAGGGCAGCGTGCAGGGTCAGTAAATAGGCGTACCTCACCTCCAGTAAGAAGGAGACTTCACGCGTTCTTCCCCGGCCACTTCAGCTGCTTGTAGCTTCATTCAGCACTCGATGCTACAGTCAGTAGCGCTGCAACCCGATACCATTCTCAGCCAGCCTGCCGGGTTTTAAAAGTTCAGCTGTGTTTCTTCCTTTTTTCTTCAGACGGCTTCTGGGCGTGTTGAGGTCACGAGAGGCTTTAACCCTCGTCGCCAGTGTGAAGTTCAACAAAACACCAGTGAAGACTCAAGGCGGTGAACAAACGTAAGTGTTTATTTGAAGATAATATACTCCGTGACCTCAGCCACAGCCTCTCTCGCTGCTGTCGCCTCAGGGTGTCCCCGGCGCTCGCCTTGGAACGCTGGTCGCGGTGACATTCTAAGTGATGTCACCGCGAGCAGCACCATCACACGCAGAGCCGCCGGGGGGAGGCAGAAGAGGGAGATACCACAGAAGGTTATGTGCGGACCTCTGAATATTGAAACAAACGTCCACTTGTCCAGCTGGCATCTCCCACATATTAATCAGGGTCTTGTGCAGATCCAGATTACTTTATTCTTCTACTGTTTAGGCTTTACTTATGGATATTGGATGACCCCTATAAAAGACTGGATTAGTATTTTATTGATCAAACATCTTTCAGATTTGGCCACAATGGAGAAAGGTAGAAGCTCTACTCATGTTAACATACCCCAATAAGCTGAAAGAACTCTGAAGCTTGCTTGGTTTTACCAACTATAGTCTGAAGATTAGAGAACAATATGCGGAGATCACTCAGCCACTAACAAAACTTGTCAGACAGGCTTTAACATGGGAATTGGGAGCTCTTCAAGAAATGCTTTGAACTTACTCAAACAGAAGCCATCAGAATCCCCTTGTTTATATTATCATAAGAGAAATAAGCAACTTCTTTTGAGGCTGGACTCTCCATTAACTTAGATAGCAGCATTACATCAAAAGAATGAGCAAACAAACAAAATGGTTTATTATGCCAGTGATAACGTTTTCCTAACTATAACTTAGCTTTAACCATAGCTTTTTTCATTACATTTAAATGATTTGTATTTTTTAATACAAATGTGTTTCAAATCATAGGGGTCCATTATGATGTCGGGCGGATTTCCACGCCAGCCTGGCGGAGGAAATCCGCCCGACATCATCAGCACAATTCCCCTGCGCCATATTAGGATGGCGGAGGGGACCGTGGCGGTGCGAAACACCGCCCGCCTGTTTTCCGCCCCGGTCGCCTAGCGGCCGGGGCGGAAAACCTGCAACATGGTGGCGGTGTCTTGTAGACACCGCCCGCCATATTACAATGTGCTTTTCACTATGCATTTCCGAGGCGGCAATGCCGCCACGGAAAGGCATGCAGAGACTCCATGCGGGGGCCCGTTGCGGGCCCCCTGGGAATCCGTGGCTTGAGGGGTCGCACATGGGGGGTACCTATGGTACCCCCCCGCATTTCAAGTGCAACATGGCAGGCACTGCGCGGTGCCTGTCATGTTGCACTTTGAAAAGCAAAACGTACACTTTTCACATGGCAGCGGGTGGAGATTTCTGCTCCGCCCGCCGCAATTGGACCCATACAGGATGCGACCGCCTGTGTGGCGGGCGCATCCTAATGCCCTGATCGGGACCCCCGCCCTTATGGCGGGCGGTCCCGGGTCCTGATGTGATGGCGGGCGGACTAAGTCTGCCCGTCATCATAATGGACCCCATAGTGTTGAGTGTCATTCAGTTGAGTGTTGTTAATTGAAGTTTATCATAGATTATAGTGGAGGACAGTGTCATAGAGTGTTGTGTCGTAGAGTGAAAGAAGAAGAATTTATTGTATAATTATTTAAGATCATTACTTTTGCACTACAATTGATGTACTTAATAAACTTAGGTTCACTGCCCGGGAGTGCCAATAATTGTATCCTGCAAAGGATTGTATGGCAACAGTTGCCATTCGGCTATGACACCTGCAGTTTCACCCCTCTAGACCTTGTTCTTTAGCAGTTGTCCTGCTGTTGTCCTGTCAAAACAATAAAGATCTTTGTGCTACTGATACCAAATCTGTAAGCCCTTAAACCTGCAGGTCTCTTGTTTCAGTGTCGCTGGGAAGGGTCTTTCAGTTGGTTTCATTGCTATTTTATTTTATAGGCGGGATACTACAAGTCAATTTCAGTCCTCTTATTGCTATAAACTGCTTTGACCTGCTGGACCATCACGTTTAGCCATTGAACGTTAGTGCACATAGAGAGATGAACGATTTTAAGACTATTTTCGCTATGCTTTTTATTGACAGGAAGCGCTGTATAGCTACTGTTGCCCTCTTCTGCATGAAGGGGGGGCCTAGGGCTGTCCCTAAGATGCTTGCAGCATTTTAGTCGCTATCCTGAAGAATTTCAAGAGGCATACGGACAGCTGTATGGATTTGCCTTTCACGCAGCAGCGCATTGCATCGTGACATATGCAGACGTTTAGTACTCGCAGAAGGGGGCGCAGCAAAAATCTCCTACATGGAAGTAGCGGTTTTCAGATACAGATTATGTGTATTAGTATCGCTCCTTTTACCTCACATAGTCTAAATATCCTGCTTTCATCCCCTTCCCTTCATCTACGCTTTAAGTAGAAGGAGGTTGAATCTTAATTTCATAACATTTAATTTCATGTCCTTGGAAAGTGTTTGGGATAGATAAGTAGTAAGTGTAAGTAAGTAATTCTTCATTGATAGATTAATTGCAATCGTTTTCCTTATACATGGTCAAGCAATCAATAAATAATAAGATTAAATAAGACATCGAGAACTGGAGCCAGACAAGGAGGTGAGGCATCAATACACATGAATGGGCACAGAGTGGATGTGAGCAAACAGTGACAATACAAGTTAAAACCTCCTTGTTCCTCAATAGAGGAATAAAGCCTGGGGGTATAAGGGCCAGTCCATGACAATAAAGAGCATGGTGCTTTGGGCATTAAGGTAGTGGTGCCAACCAGTCCAAGAATTTGGTAGGACTGAAGCCTGGGTGTATGAGAGCCAGTCCAAGGAGGTAAAGTGCATGGTGCTTAGTGCATTAGTGAGGTGGAGCACGCAACACCAGAAAGTTTGCAGTGCCGTCTCCAAGGTGGTTTTAAGCCCAGCTGCGTTGCTACCACATCGATGTTGGAGTGCTGCTGGTGGAGCCTGGATGTATGAGAGCAGGTCCAAGGGAGTAAATTGCTTGGTGCTTTGTGCATTAGTGTAGTGGGGCCTACAACACAAGAAGATTTGGCAGTGCCATCTCAAAGTCAATTTAAGGCCCTGCTGAGTTGCTGCCAGATTGATGTTTAAGAACTGCGACTTGATTCCCTCAAGTGGCAGAGCATTTTGCTTTAGGTGCTGTGCTCTTCCAGCTTCTTAAGGTCTAACTTGAGAGTCTTTGCAGCTTGGCATGGTGGTTGCACCAGGGCCCCTATTTTTAAGACTGTTGTTGCTGGGTGATGTTACAATTGTGCAGAAAGAGGCCCTCTGTGGCCAATGTGCGATGGTAATGGTCCTAAAAATGGCCCTCAACAGGGAAATCAAGTGGGGGAGTAAGTCAGATCAGATGCTATGCTCTTCCAGCTTAGAAGTGAGGTTGAGGACAGGGGCAGCATCTCCATTGGACCAGAGGATCGTCACCACACCAAAATGATCCTCCCTAGGCCCTGGAGATGAAAAATAACATTGCAATGAATTACCATTTTATTTTTCATAGTTCCGACCTGAAACGAGCATTTGGGTGAGGAGGGGGGGGCTGCTGCGTGACAGCAGGGAGGAGTGGTGGACAGAGGGCTGCCTTTTCACTGTTTAAAGTGTGCACGTCTCTTTGACGTCCTGAGACGGCCAGACACACATGCATACTTTAAACCTCTCAACGTAGCTGTCTTAAGAAAGCTAGGTTGAGAGCGAGTGCAGGTATCCAGTACCCACCGGAGCGCCAGGAGAGACAGCCTCAACCAATCTGGGCACTGCTCTCATGCTGGTTAACAGCGCATGAGCAGGCCAGCATTGGTCGAGGGAGTTTGCTGGGGCCTGCACTGCAGTCCCAGCAGAAGAGGTGAGTCATCAGACATGATCTGGTAATTTTTTTTTTCTTCCTTATTTCTTTTGTTTGCCCACCCCCTCTCCTCAGTAAATGCCAGCCGACACTGGTTGAGGAACTTCAAAGCCTTGCACGATAGTTGGACCGGGTCCCCTCTTAATAAGGCTATTACAGCTGAGCAGCATTACCTGACTTTCAAAGATCTTAGAGACAGACATTTTGCCTGTGATTTAGCAAGGCCAGACACACACATTGCAAATAAAGCAGTACTTTGTTGGTGTATCCGCAAAGACGGCACTGAATGGTGGGCCAAGACTGCTTTCAGGAGGGCACTAGGTCTTTAGATAGAAGTACGTTGAGGCAGATCATTAGATCATGTTTCCTGGCCTCAGAGAAATGAGAAGGCAGGTAGGACTTGGGACTACATGCTGCATACAATGGTATAACTGCCTACGCATATCGTTTGCTCGCAAATGCAATCTTGTTTGTGATGTGTGATAAAGGCTTAGCTGCTCTTTTGGTGATGTGTTTGACGGCAGCAGATTCCATGGGTGTATGCCAAACTTCTTCTAATTGCAGAACTGTAATTGAGTGTTGTGTTGCATGGAACACAGACTTCTTTTAGTGGGCCTGCTTTTCTATTTCCAGCCTGCATTGACGTGAGAGCGAGTTTGCTTCAGCTGAAATCTGAGTAAGGCCTTGTTCCCCACTGGGCTCTAGTTGTGAAGGCCAGACTTGAGCCTGATTTTGGCTTGCAAGATGTGATTTTGTATCATGGATTTTATTTTGAAGAGGATTGATTGTAGTGTATTCAAGGTCGCAGCATCTTTCCCTTCGAGCAGTTCTGAGCCACAGGATATCGAAGGCAGGAATTTGGCACCCACGACCTGAATGAGATATAATGACAAGCTGTTTGCTATGGAGCGTCTTGATTGGAGGTGCATTGTGAAAGCTGAGTGCGAGTCTAGATGGCCTCCAAGGTACCTGTAGGATTTTACCAGTTCTAGGGAATTGCCATTGGCCTGCCAGGTGAATTTGGGCTGTCTGTTGTGACAGGGGTTGGAGAAGCAAAGTACCTTGGCATTGCTGAAGTTGAGGCCCAACCACAGGTTGGTGGGTTAATCCAATAATTGGTCTCACAACCGCTGCAGGCTGATTGGTGTTTTGCTGAGGAAGACAATGTCATCTGCAGATTGCAGGCTCTTGGTTTTTACTGACTCATCCTGGGAGGGTCACTTGGGCCAGATGACCATCAAGATCGGCCGTGTAGCTATTGAATAGCCACGGTGCCAAGTTGCACCCCTGTTTTAGCGCTATATTGATATAAATATTTTGGGTGGTTCTTTGGCAGTCGTTGTTCTAACTTTGCACCTAAGTGTTTTTGTAGAGGTTCATGTTGCCTCCAGCAGTTTCGCCGGCACCCCCACAGACATTTTTTCCCACACCTGAGCCCTCTGGACTTCATAAATGGCTGCCCTTTAATCGATTAAGGAGGCTTAGAGCTTGTTGGATTTTGCAATTGCTTGATCAACGAGCAAAGTTACTGCCAGCATGTTGGTTAATATGCTAATTTCTGCTCTGAAGCTAATCTGCCTTTTCTAGACTATGTTTCATTGATTAATCAATTCCTCTAGGTCAATGAACAAGTTTGAAGCATATATCTTGTCTTCTACATTGATTAAGGCAATTAGTCTGTAGTTAGTGTGCTTTGACTGCCTACTTTGTATATTGGCTCTAGGATGCGGCCTCACCAGGAATCTGGGATAATATTTGTTGACAAAAAGTAATTGAATAGAGGTGTTTATTGCATTGTTTAGACAAGGGAGTCCTTTTGAAAAAGCACATTTTGAAGGCAGTTGGGTTCTGGAGCCCTATCGGACCAGGGCCTTTTTAGCCTTTGGGCAACCTGTTTGTGGTCCATTGAAAGATGTACCTCCTCTGTTGACTGAGGTATTTGAAGGAGCTCATAGTGGGCCTCTGTTTGCAGTGTTGGAAGATGGTCCAGGTTAACCTGATTGTAGACTGTGACTAAATGTGTTATCCAGGCTTCTTCCGTTATGCCGGCGTCATGGTGCTGATGATGGCTGTTTGCCAATTTATTGATTTCGGCCCAAAAAGATTTGGAGCTCTTTTGCTTGCTTAGGTGTAGTTTAATCCAGAAACCCGTTATGAAGTTGAATTTGGCTGACCAAATGGCTTTTTGTAGGCTTGCTTCATTTTGATGATTTTAATTTTGGAATTGGGTTGGCGTATTTGGGAGTACCCTTGCTGTCTGAACCGGTGATGTGATTGATGTATTTACTTGGCCCGCTTTTGAGCATTAAGGTAGTGAGGGTGACTTAAGATTTCTTGTTGGCTGCTCCTCGTGTTTTCTGGGGTAGGGACATTCCACATGAGGGATTTAGATCTCCAGGGACAATTTAATTGGCAAGTGCAAATGGTTATAGTCTTGGTTTGGGACTAAAGTGGGAAATGAACTGAGCTGATCTGAAGACGGATCCTGTGACTGACCGAATGGACTTAGGAGCATCTCCCGCCATACTGTGGAATCATCTGGGGCCCCCTACAGACCTGCAATGTTTAGAGCACTGTGGGAGTGGCTGTGGTGCAACCGAAGGTTATGCCGGGCTGTTCTGTGTGGAACCCCTGCCTGGTTGGTTTTTGTGTGTCCCTGGGTACAGCGTGAATGAAGGGTCCATTGGGGTGCTTTGGTTGAAGTGACACTGCTTTGTATCATGCACTAATACCTCTACCAGGTGCTGGGCCTTGGAGTGGGTGCCCAAGTGTAACTTTGCTAGTGACTTGGAGGAGGACCAAAGTTGCTGCTCCAGGACATATTCCGGCTTTTCCTCACTCGCTGAAAGATTAGACACAGGCCGCGATGGTGCCTTAATGATGGTTGCTTTGGCTGTAAGAATGAGTATCTCCTCAGCTGGAGATGATTCACAGACTAAGCCTGGCCCTCATCCTGCTTGGTCAGTAAAGTTGAGCACCTCAAGGGTAGATTTTAAATAGTTGGTTATTGTAGCCTTTCTTGGGCCCAAAGGCTAAGAGCAGGAGGAGGCTGTTGTTATCATATTGTTGTCTTCCCTGTGTGTTTCCTCAGCGGACTCTGTGTCAAACTGGAGGGTCGGGATTGGTTGCAGGCTTCTCCTTCCTTCTGACCCATGTTTGTTTGCAGTCTTGGTTGCCCCATGAACTTTTCTTGATCTCATGTTGTCCTGCTGGCAATTTAAGCACGATGGGTGTGCTAGATGTGCTGGGAAAGATGGCTGGGGTCTCTAGACGGGGAGCTTATCAGGAGATGAAAGTAGCAGCCAGAATTAGCCGAGCAACTGCCGCGCTAATCCCAGATCAACTCTTGACAGCAGTCCCTAGTGCTATGTCATGCCCTCTGAACTGCTCTAGCCTGTAACTGGTTGAGGAGTGGACTGGACTGGTAGCCCTCACCACTTGCATCTACATGCTTGACCTTGTTCTGACGTTAGCTGTCCAGTGCCCTCTGATTGCCTTATTTTGCTGATGTGCTGCTGATACGTGCCAGCTGTGAAGCTGGATGGGCCAGGCCTGTGCTGATTGCTGGCTCGATTGTGTGGTGCTTTCTGGTGCACTGTGTTTTGGTGCATTGGGTTTCCCCTGCTGATCGCCAAGGGGCAGAGCTGAGGTTGCAACTGTGGGGGAACTTTAGAGCACTTTCAGGACTAGAACTGGGGGCTGGCAGCAATAAGGGGGAGGAGTAAACGGGGTCTTGGAAAATGTTGAGGCTGCCGGTGTTGGCAGTGACATTTGTGCTAGGTGGAACTGGGTACAACTGCCAAGAAGGTAGACTATTATGGCAATTAAGGCACCACCTTGCAGCTGTCAAATGTTGACTGATAGCCAAAGCAGGGGAGTCGAAGCAGGCCCCAAGCAATCAAGGAGCCCACTAGAATCGAAGAAAACCCTCAAGAGGACCCACCGGCTGGAGGCACAGGAGTTGCAAAGGACCTTAGGCAGCTCACCAAAGATACAGGCAAGAGATGCAGTGAGGAAAAAGAACTTGGTCATGGGAGATGCTTGAAACTGGAGCTTCTTGGAGCACAAAGATCTCTGGTAAATAGAGCCAACAAGCCTTAGCTAAGGCAAGTAGAAATGGTGGACAGGGGTTTGGTTCCTACAGTTCCGACGAGGGATACTGGCCTCAATATTGATGAAAAGGCAGTGGAGACCATGAGGGAGTTGTAGAACTACCACTTGTATTGCTCAGCCTTTCGGAGCCCGTGGGAACACAAGAGTAGCAGCAGACCGGCCAACTTTGTTGTGGTGCCTGCAGATGCAGAGAAGTGACTCCTTCACTTCAAGGGAGATTCCTCCAGGTGTCTTGGTTGTCCACAGGCCTTGGAAGGATTCTCTATTCAGCACAGGCATGGACATTGCAGCACATGAGCAGGATGACACGATTAGTAGCAGCGGGAGTCTTCCCAGTTACAGTCTAGGTGACCAGTGCAAAGTCCAGTGAAGTCGAGAGTGCCCAGACGGTTGAAGATAAAATGCTGTCTTGATCTGACACTTGTCCCACGACAAATCTAGGGACTCACCCACAGGTAAACCCTTAAGTACCCTAAGGAAAGGGTTGGGACAATTCTGGGGTCCCTCCCAGAGGAGGGGATGGACAGTGGAGAGAATACTCCTATGTTGTTTGTCCAATTTTGTGCCAGAGACTGGAGCCAACAGCTCCCTGAACTGATTTAAACTGGAGTGTGCAAGGAGGTCACCAAGTGTACACTTCAAGCAGTCTCAGTGGCACTAGCAAGTGCCCCCACCCTGCCCCAATATACAAGAGCCTGTCTGGGAGGTGGTCAAACCTCCCTGCGACAGTATATATATTGTTCTGCCTTCCCCTGCTCAAGATTGGCTCAGCAGCAGGAGGGCAGAAACATGTGTGTGGTCAGTAGCAGCCCTAGCTTGCTGTCCGGTTCTGGAAGACTGGTACTAGGAGCACTGAGTGCCTCCCAGAGGTGGTTTACAGTGAATGGAATCATACCTCCTATACCATTTAGTGTGTGGGGGTATGAGTCCAACATGTTTGATACTAAACATGACAGGGTTAATTACAGCCAGTTTAGAGATAGTCATTGCATAATGATGCATGGCCACTCCATATTTCGTAATGGCTGATGCACTTACAACCAAGGAGAATGGACTCCAAAGGTTGTAGGGGTGCCCTGCACAGGCAGGGGCATCTTCACCCTTAGAAACAAGCACCCTGCCTTCAAGATTGAAAGGCCTGTCTTATAGGTTTTAAGTGTAGTGACATGAGATATAGGGATACCTATATCTGTCTTAAGTGGTGCTAGCACCAGCTTACACAGGCTGAAATGGCAGGCCTTCAGTCACAATCTGAGTGGTCTCACATGGCTGGCATAATGAATGTCCTAGGTATGTCCTAGGTACCTGGGTACCATATACTGGGGACTTATAAGGGTACACCAGCATCCAAACTGGGGTGTACCTAAGTACATACCATAGCCAATTTAAGAGAGAAAGCAAAGAGACTGTGGTCCAGATTAGCGGGATCTCAGTCAAACTAGTCAGAAAGAGCATAACACCAGGCAATAAGTGAGGGTAACCAAAAAAGCAGATCCTAATCACATTCTCTAAAATTGTTGCCATAGACTGCATAGTGTATTCATTGGCTAGCAACTGAAGGGATAAAAAAGCTGGGCTACATTTCCCTAGGCCAAGGGTCCTTAAAATTGGTAAAATGCAGATTCTGCTAGTCATATCACATCAAATTCCAATGGTCCTAGGGTACAAGCAATGTACTGCTACTGTGCCACCCAGTACTTTAAAACAATTGTTGCACAGAACATTATTTGCAATGTTTTTTTCTTTTTGTTTTTCTCAATATTGCTGCTACTACAGGTCAAACTGTAGAATCCAACAGAGGGGTGATTGCAGCCCGTCTGCAGCAGCAAAGCCTGGAGCGTATCCAGCAAGAAAACTGGTGGCTGGTAATCCTGGAACAGGAGAAGAAGGAAACAAATGCCTCTCAGCTAGGTCCCAGGGCAGCTGGTCGCCCTCACCCTATAGCCTGCTGGCCATCCCATTGTCCATACCGCCGCCGGCTTACATCAGCACAGCCTGGACGAGCTCCGGACTAACATCCACAATGCCCTCTTCAAGCCCTTTTTTATTTTTTGTTTTGGTGGTAGGGAATTGCTTGTTGTGGCTGGATGCGAGGTTGGCAAAGCAGTTTGGGCAAGGTTTCACTTTCTTTGGACATTTTGAATTTTGGGACTTTGGGGCTTGAGTCTTTTTGCTTGGGGAGAAGAGTGGTAATGTTGTGAGGGTATAGAAGGTGGGTTTCTTAGTAAAAAATAAAGGGTAAACTATTTTATTTTATCAAAATGTATGCCTGCAGTAATTTGTTTTATTTTTACTTTGCACTGCTGCCTTGAGCTTTTCCGCAGCCTGTACATGTGCTTGCAAGTGAGAGTGTAGCGCTTAGTTATAAAGTTATATCTCTCTAACTATTTTGACCATTGGGGGGATTAGTTCCATGACCTACATAGTCTAAAACAACCTAGATAAATGATTGTAGCAGTTAGTTACTTACTTACTAAGTTAACTAGTTCACTTCACTCGATAGTTGTCTTACCTGAATGTAGATGAAGCAATAACAGAGAAGCAGTCACAACTTCACAAGCGAGGTCCAACTTTCAATTCCACCCAGGTGAGCTACAACTGTATGATTAATCTGAATGATTTATTTTCCATTGTCGGCAACTAAATGGAATTAAGAAAAGGCTGAGTTTGTATCAAAGCTTTACAAAGAATTGACACCAGAGTGCTACATGATGACACTACAAGAATTACTGATGGTCCTAAAATACAAAAAATTGTAATATCATTCATTTTTTTCTAATGGGGAGCTAGTGGTAACTTATGAAATCCTTGAGTCATAAAAAATGGGCTCAGAGTCTGGAGTGAAAAGGCCTAGGTTAGGTGGTTATGGTTATGAAGCACACAGCCTGAATGATGATGCTTACAACTGATGTACTTCGTTCTATATCTAAAATATGGATCACTTTGCATGCACATGTGTGTAAATGGGGCCAGTGTGGACTTCTGCTTAGAAGATCCTCTGGTAAGTTGGTGTTGCTTTTACCACATTTGCCCTGCCAAGTGTGTGATCATGGTGTAAATTAAGCCACACCTCGTTAAATCACACAGCCCGTGGAAAGAGGGTTAGGGGTTTAATGAATGGATCGGAAAGGAGATATGGGACAAAGTTTGACAAAGACTAACACTACAGTAGGAAAACATTCATCTGGGCAATGAGCAGCACATCATTTGTCATCAATCTGATGTGGAAGGAAACAAAGGAATGTGTATAACAGAGTACAGTTAAATGCATTGCACACAGTCCTTCTGCCCCTAGACAGAAGTTATCAGATATCTAAATGTTATTTCTTCAAGGTTGGGAGTGAACCCACCTTCCCAGTTCTTCAAATATGATTGTTAAAAGAAAAACAATACTGTATTGCAAAATCAGGTGGTGCAGCTCCTCGAGAATTTACTCTTGGGTGCCTGTCGGGGCTGGCCAAGCAGTTAAGCAGGAGTATTGAGCTCAACTTTCGGCTTTCGTCAGTACAGGAGACTAGAAGGCCTGTGAATTGTAAAAGAACAACTGTATTTTTCCGTCAAGGAGAAGGGCAGAAGAAAGGTAAGCTTCATGAGGAGTGCATCAAGAGACTCAGAGGCCAAGCAAAAAAAACAAGTGGAGGACTCAGAGTGCCACACGTTCAGCACACATAACACACACACATACACAAACATGAATACAGACACATGCAGCAGCATTTCACAAATAAACACACTTCCCTCCATTCCACATAGCTGAGTACTAGGCCTCAGATTCTTGGTTTACCTTTGAACTAAAGTCGATAACTTCTTACTTCTAGCTGTTGATGAGGTAGCCCCGCACCCACCACCGTGAGTTCTTCCATCCTTTCTCTGACCAATCATCCTTCTTCTCCTGTGCTGTTCATTTTGATCATAGTCAATCTCTCTACTTTTTGAGCAAGAGACTGGTCCTTTTCACTGTACCAACTGCACCTGGTGTCCTGAACGCAAGCTGAGCAGACACATAGGCTTCAGGATAAGCCAGATAATTTTTTGTCAGGCTGGTGAGCTTTGGCCCTTGGGTCATCTTCGCATCCCAATACATCAATGGATTTTGATCCACCTAGACCTCTTTTGGATCACCCAGATACTCATGGAACATCCTATGGATTTTCATTGGTGCCACGCCTTGCTTAACCTGTTTTGCCATTTCTTCAGCACTGGACTTAAGCCCTGCCAATTGAAACCAATAAAAATGCAGAGATTAGGTCTGGTCCTTCAGTTGCTGTTGTTGCCGGTGTTCTAGTTGATAGTATTGTTGACTGCTGTAAGACATGACTGCCCTCTTTGGAAGTTGAAGGGGGCACCCCAGAACTGTGTGGTGTGACTGTAAGTTCCAGCCTTTCTTCTTCTAGGTCTCTATCATGATGTACAATCTACCTCGTGGATTTCCAAACATCCCTTTCAGAAAAAGAAATTAAATTGGGCAGATTTTTTGGGACTGTGGATCAAGTAGTGTGGCTCAGATATACTCTTTGGATGCCTTGAATTACAAGCCAAGCGAATGATTAAGCTCTCAACAAAGGCATGTCGTTCTGTGTTTTCATTCACACCTGCAGGTCTGACCCTTTCAGACACCTACATTACCTGGTCCTGTAAGAGGCCCATCGTACTGCCCTACTAGCTAACTTGCTGTGTGAAAATCTCAAACGGGAGTAGCATCCATGTCAGGCATGCGACTAGGTCCTGTTTGTCTTCATCCATGGTCATGGCTTTCCCAACTGCATCCCCTCTTCTTAGAATGACATAGTAATTGTTGTGTTTGTAGTGCTCAAACAGACATCGCAACATGCGCCTTGGCATCTCATGTATCAGGGCTTTAAATGTGACTCTATTATTACACTGAATAATCTGAAACTGCTTCTGGGCTTTAAAAGAATGGCTGCAGATTCTACTGCAGGTGGTCAGCAGGTTGCTGATTATGTCTTCTTTTTGAGAAAGTCTTACACCACCAGATTGATGCCATGGGCCAAACACAGGACCCTAAAATAACCTCAGTCTGACTTTTTTAAGTTCTCGCGGTGCAGGAACAGTTTTTGGTGTTCCCATTGCAGTGCCCTTTTTCAGGGTACCACCATGGGAATGTCAAAAACAAAGCCCACCAGACAGGAGGCGACTCATAACTTTGCGGGCAGTCTGACCATGGATTTGGCAATGAAGAAGTGGGGCAGACCCGGCAGCGCACCACAAAAGTCGTAATAGGGACCTTAGTGTGAAATGTGGCATTGTTTGCAGCTTGAATTGTACAGACAAAGGCAATATTAGATTGTTTGCCTCATTAACTTAGGTAACCACTTGAAAGTCAAGCCATACCACAATACCTTAACTCCCCATAAGAATATGACACATAATATATGCCCCTTTACTTTTTTAAGAGAAATACACATTTGTGGTCACCATTATTAATCATCATCTTTAAAGCAGCCATTATTGGCCCACAGCCTGGATCCTGGAAAGATGTGATAGTAGTCCCTGTGTTTAAAAAGGGAGAAAGGAGTGACCCTGTGTGTTACAGACCTACATCATTTATTGATTCAACAGTAAAGGTCCTGGGTAGGGTCCTCCTTGTACAACTAGAAGAGTGGGCTTCAACAAAAGGGGTTTTGTCGGACACACTATACAGTTTTGGAAGGGGCACAGGTAAGATGAACAATGTCTCCTTTTGTCCCTGATTATCAGCACGTACCTCAAGCCCATGAAGAGCTCTATTTATCTGGCCTTCATGGAGTTATCTAGTGCTTGTGATACTATCAACGGAGACAAATTGTGGGCTATGATGCAAGATATGGGTTTTGAAAAAGCTTTAGTAACCCTTTTACATAGGCTTCATACAAACACATTGGTGACTGTAAGATATAGCAGCAAGGGGGAAAACACACTCCATCATTTCTACGGAAGTGGGGTCCATCAAGATTGCAAATTAGCACCGTTTTTATTTCTTTTTTACACTAATGGGTTGGAGGCCTTTTTATTAAAATGGGAGCTTGACTTCCCCAGAATTGATAGGAACGTTGTCCCTTTGCTCTTATACGCAGATGACACTCTGTTGGTGGCAAGGACAGTGATAAGCCTTCAAAGATCCCTCAATGTCCTTGTTAGAATTCATGACATCTCTTCATTTAAAAGTTTATTTTAATAAATCATTTATCATGGTGTGTGCTCCTCGGACCACAAAAACTAAAACCTTCATCATTCAGGAAAGGTTATAGAATAAGTTTGAAACTTCTCGTATTTGGGCAACTTATTCAATACTCAGATAAAATGCGTTCCCCTTTTGACAGTTAGAGCACAGCAGACTAGCAGGGCAGTGGATGTGCTTTTTCGGTTTGCATCTAAGCTGGAGCAAAAACCAGTGAAAGAATTACTAACTCTCTATGGAGCCAGATGCCTTCCTATTGCCACCTACGGGACAGGGGTATGGTGATATAATAGATGTCAACAGCCCTAAGTAGTAGAGAACAATTTTATTAAAAGACTCCTGATGGTATCAAAAGCACCTCCACCTCTGTTTGTCATGCAGAACTGGGCTTAGCGTTCATAGAGGAAAGTATTGGCCTTGCCCTGATGTTTCCATGGTCAAAGATTTGGCTTTCGGTGGACTTAGCGTTCTCAAGAGACATTTCCAAGGATTGCCTTGCTGCTTATAGTGTTAAAAAGATTCCCTGGTTTCATTTTCTGAAAGACAAGTTTTTGGAGCGAGGTCTAGGACACAATTATTTAAAACTCCCAGAATATTCCCCCAAATGCCTAAGATACCTTCAAACAGGTGTTACTTAGCAGGAGCAAAACAAATAATCGCAAACTAAGTTAGCCTGGCGTTTACCTCCCTGTTTTGGCTAACTTACAGTTCTACTTAATTTTTATCTTAAATCCTCAGACCAGTTTTTATCATACTAGGTTTCGATTAAGCACTGTGCAATTTTTGTTAGAGATTCCTCGCCAAGGAGGATGCTCGGAGAAACTCACACCTTGCCCTTGTGACAATTCATCTAAACAAAGCACACTGCACTTTGTACTATTTTGTGCACTTTATAAGTCAATGAGAGCCAGATTTTTGCTTTCATTATTGAGAAATAGTTGTCAGTGCATCTCTAGTGAAGGTTTTAACTATCTGTACTCATTGGCTTCCATCAATATATGTATAGCGGTTGCAACTTCATCAGGGGCGCCGTTGTGTTTAGAAAGCAATATGAGTAATATATACACTAGATGGCCAGGGAATGATACCGCTAAGCCATGCTGTATTTTTGTAAAGAGGGGAGTGAGCGAGTATGAATCTGTTAGGGGCCCACTTTGAGTGATCTCCGAGTCCGACTTTTAACCTCCTAATTGATTCTATATAATGCACTCAATGATTCCTGGTTACTTAAATGTCCTTCTTTTTGTATAACTTCCTAATATTTTAATTCACGATGTCCAAACTTATAGGAAGGGATAATGTGGGAGACAAGGACAGGTCTAGTCATTTGATAATTATTGATGGTCTCAAAGTTTCTTATTTTGAACTATGTGTATAATCTTGTTTATTCATTCTTTTATTCATTTGGACATTTGTCCAGACCCAGTCTGGGCCGTATATAAAATATTAACCGGGGTGACCTGGCGGATCTTTTATGAGCCCTTTTTGGTGCTTCTTTCTGAGGCTTTTTGCGCCCCGGTTTTGTGGTAGTGTCTGGGCCTTATCACATTTTTTAGTTTGTAATTACAATATTTCTATTGATATTGATCCAGCGGCCTATAGAAAATATATCATAAACAACGCTACCCAACTTCATAATCTATAAACAAAATTCTATACTAAAATTTGGACCCACTTATAAACCTGACATATTTTGGGCCTACTGAATCAGGTGGTCAGATTAAATCTATATACACATTATCTACAAACTATATACAATTTTATACATTTGCGTAAAGAATATTGTCAATAGAATAAAACTTGACCATTTAAATGACCACCATTGGCGACGTGATCTAGCTAATAGTAACCTACACTCCTGAATAACCAAGACCAGCTTGTTTGTCAAAAGTAAGATTTTATTTACTAAATTATGGTATATAAATTGATAGTTTTATAAATGAATTTTATTAGCAATAAAGTTAGCATGTTTGTAAAGAAACGTGAGTAAAATACAATTTAAGCAAGTAAATCAAAATTAAAGTAAATGTGTAAAGTTTAGCATTTCTAAAACCTAATTCCCTAACTGAGCTAAATAGATAGAATTTAAAGTAAAGTTCTTTGAGGATTCTTACGTGCTCCACGCAAAGTCCGACAGCACATCACCCTCATCGGAAAGTCAGAAAGCAGCAGCCAGCCCATCCCTAGGGGCATGACTTTTTATACCTTTCTACACTAACTAAACTACGCAAAGGAAAGTTTTCAGAAATCTTCGACGTCCCATTGGCTGAGAGTGACAAGTGACATGTCACCCACTTTTCAAAAAGTTCCATTAGATCATGTTTCATAAAGACCATTGTCTCTTCCACGTGAAACCAGGAGCTTCCTGAGTTTGTAACAAATGTTCAAATTTGTTCTCGCTACGTCCAAGCAACTTCCGCGGATGCCAAGTTAAGGCTGACAAAATGTTCACTTTCGACCTTGGCCACGTCCGACAGAATGATGACAGCACATCAGTTTTTGCTTTGTGAATGCAGCTTTGATAAACGCTTTAATTCAGAATGGGCGTCTCGTGACTTTTGCAGAATTACAAGTCAGCTCTTTTCTGCGACTCAAGTGACTAGGCCCAAAAGCAGGCAACTTAAGCTTTCTAGTATAAAACAAACACAAGAAAAGTATTAATGTAAGAAATAATGTAGATTCTGTATCCACCCCAAGATTTACTAATTAATTAACCCACCCGATTAATCAAAATGTTACCTAGCCATTGCAAACAAATAAAGCAGCGTTTATATCTACCAGTCTCCGTTATTCCATGAGACTCATATGCACCTAGAATAGTAGAAATGACATCACACAGACAAGGAAAAGCAAAACAAGCACATGCTTCTTTTAAGTTTGCAGCAGTTAGTAATGACAAAAACGAAAACAATAAATTATTTTATTATTTTGCACGAACAAAAAGATGCAACAATTATGCATGTTTATGAGCACACATGTTAGTCCCCCCATGTGTAAAGTTTAATCTAAGTTGTATTAGCACGACAAATCACAAATCATTAATATTATTATTCATGTTATGGAAATGTGACTTCACGAGTTTAAACAAAATTTTGTTTTCTATCTCGCTCCATCAACTCCCTCATCTGGTGATTAACAAATCACCACACCAGCACTCAAAATTTTGATTATTTAAATTTTTAAGAAATCGATTCAAATTCATTTGTATCAGTAAACCTAAAAGTCTGTTTCTGCATAATCTTTGGAATTAGCATAACGCTCTCTATGTAACTCCTGTAATTCGATTTCTCTTTCTTCTTCTTTTCTGAGTTTATAGATTCTTTTCTTTTCTTTCAACTGTTTCTTTCTTTTATGTAACAAACAACCTATTTTGGTCAAAATAAAAATGAATACTATTATAATCAAAGGTGCCAGAATCTTGCCAAGAATTGAACTTCCGATATCATGAAACCAGTTTTTAATTGCTTGAAACCTTTTTGAAAGTTTCCCTGTAAAATCATCTTCTTCTAAAGGAATTATCTCTGAATGCATTTGAGTAATATTCTTAATATACATTTCAATATTCTTACTTTCATCAGGTATATATGTACAACAATGTTGTACATGTAAAATGCCACAGACTCCTCCCTCTTTTGCTAGGAGTATGTCTAAAGCAAGGCGGTCTTGAATTACCATAGATCTAATTGCAATAACTTCAACATTCACTAATTGAAACCCATCAGCTGTGTCAGTTGATAATCTATCAACTATAGTGGACAATTTTCTGATTCTCCCTGCATTTAGGGTTATACCAACAAAAGGTATTACAGCTTGAAAAATATCTCCCAGAACTTCAGTAAAAGTTTCTCTTTTAACTCTATTTACATAATTATGAATTTTAAACAATCCTTCTGAATCTCTGTCAACATGAAACACTTTAGGAAAAACAATTCCCACATAACAAGTTTCATACCAGTGGTCTGGAAGGTTGTAGTAGGCTTTGTCACCACAAACAAAATAAATCCCAGGAAAGATAGGATCTTTTCCACCTTTAAATCCCCAACCTCCCAAAATCTGATAAGTATCTTCACAGTTACTTGCACCTACAAAATAATTATCAAAAAGTGTATTATCTCTTCTAATGCAAAGTTTTCCACTAACTGGTTTGTCTATGTGAATTGCAATATTTTCAAGCATTTTGCCATTTAATTTCTCATCCTCTTTCTGCCAGAAACTTGACTTAGTCTGCTTGACTAATTCATTCCTCTTATAAATTGCTCTTCTCTCCTCAACCATGTTCAAAAATTTCTTTCCTTCAGCACTTAATTTACATGTTAGATTATTCTTGTAAGCATACTCGTAAGTGAGTTCGTTAGTAACAAGGAAAAATTCTCTCATTTGTTTTGCTTTCTTATGCTTATTTAAAGCATTATCAATCTTAATATTTGCAAAAATTTCATCATAATTTGAATAGTAATATTCTAAACGTCCAGTTTGATAAAATAAACTAGTTAATACACTACATGTTACAGCATAAGTGAGAGGAAGCATATTATATGTTACTCCCTCAGAAACAGAAGCAGGTAACTTAACACAGACGTAGCAGTCTTTTGCATCCATTACTTTAACATATTCACTCAATAGCTTTGTGAATGTATTACTTGAAAAATCACCAATTGATTTATCTTGATGAATGTTAGGCTGATGATCAATAACTTTTGCAGACGCACTATGTTTAGTTTGGCTAACCAGAGCTTTGCTTGTTATGTTAACTTTGTGTAATTCTCTATTCATCTCCAAAGGGATAATCACAGCTAAAACCAACCAGAGCAGAATTAAAATGAGCAGACACACCAGAGTCTCCATCTTCCTCCATTGTTTGTAACTCAACTCCATCAGGAGAACAGTATATTTACTTTAATTTTGATTTACTTGCTTAAATTGTATTTTACTCACGTTTCTTTACAAACATGCTAACTTTATTGCTAATAAAATTCATTTATAAAACTATCAATTTATATACCATAATTTAGTAACCCTTAGCAACCACCATATTACCTTGGTTACTCTTAGCAACCATCCTCTGCTACCAGAGAATTGATCCAGCGGCCTATAGAAAATATATCATAAACAACGCTACCCAACTTCATAATCTATAAACAAAATTCTATACTAAATTATGGTATATAAATTGATAGTTTTATAAATGAATTTTATTAGCAATAAAGTTAGCATGTTTGTAAAGAAACGTGAGTAAAATACAATTTAAGCAAGTAAATCAAAATTAAAGTAAATGTGTAAAGTTTAGCATTTCTAAAACCTAATTCCCTAACTGAGCTAAATAGATAGAATTTAAAGTAAAGTTCTTTGAGGATTCTTACGTGCTCCACGCAAAGTCCGACAGCACATCACCCTCATCGGAAAGTCAGTAAGCAGCAGCCAGCCCATCCCTAGGGGCATGACTTTTTATACCTTTCTACGCTAACTAAACTACGCAAAGGAAAGTTTTCAGAAATCTTCGACGTCCCATTGGCTGAGAGTGACAAGTGACATGTCACCCACTTTTCAAAAAGTTCCATTAGATCATGTTTCATAAAGACCATTGTCTCTTCCACGTGAAACCAGGAGCTTCCTGAGTTTGTAACAAATGTTCAAATTTGTTCTCGCTACGTCCAAGCAACTTCCGCGGATGCCAAGTTAAGGCTGACAAAATGTTCACTTTCGACCTTGGCCACGTCCGACAGAATGATGACAGCACATCAGTTTTTGCTTTGTGAATGCAGCTTTGATAAACGCTTTAATTCAGAATGGGCGTCTCGTGACTTTTGCAGAATTACAAGTCAGCTCTTTTCTGCGACTCAAGTGACTAGGCCCAAAAGCAGGCAACTTAAGCTTTCTAGTATAAAACAAACACAAGAAAAGTATTAATATAAGAAATAATGTAGATTCTGTATCCACCCCAAGATTTACTAATTAATTAACCCACCCGATTAATCAAAATGTTACCTAGCCATTGCAAACAAATAAAGCAGCGTTTATATCTACCAGTCTCCGTTATTCCATGAGACTCATATGCACCTAGAATAGTAGAAATGACATCACACAGACAAGGAAAAGCAAAACAAGCACATGCTTCTTTTAAGTTTGCAGCAGTTAGTAATGACAAAAACGAAAACAATAAATTATTTTATTATTTTGCACGAACAAAAAGATGCAACAATTATGCATGTTTATGAGCACACATGTTAGTCCCCCCATGTGTAAAGTTTAATCTAAGTTGTATTAGCACGACAAATCACAAATCATTAATATTATTATTCATGTTATGGAAATGTGACTTCACGAGTTTAAACAAAATTTTGTTTTCTATCTCGCTCCATCAATATCGCATGCAATTATGTTTGTTAAAGTCTTTTATGAATTGTATAGTTTAACACTGTGCACTTTTATGGTAGTTTTGAATCGAAATAAAGTTGCTACTTGACTTGACACACAAAATGCAGAATGATAGAGCTCTTTCCTTTTATGTTAAATATAGTCTAAAGGAGACACATGTGACACTCAGGGGACTAAATAGGTAAATGGAGCGCTGATATTTAAAAAAACAAATAATGGTAGAATCTAAAGTGCACTCCATCCAGGGTGTATACCAGTTGGAAATTGAATTATATACCTAAAAACTGAATGGTGTTGAGCGGCTGTGTGCCTATAGTGGGTGGATGGATGGATGATGGATCAACTGAGGCAAAAAGGGAAAAAATTATTTACAATTAAAAAAAAGAATTACATAAAAAAATTAACAAATGTCATTAAAAAATATAAATACAAATATAAAATGTAGCTAAATATTTAAAAAATTACCTGAAAAAATGTAAAATTACAAAAAAATAATAGTTAAGATAATTTTTTTTAACAATAACTGAAATTATCCTCAAGCATATTATTAAACTGATATCTCTTCCTTCCAGGCAAGCCTATGTCAATAGCACACTGGCTTCCTGCACAAAATGGCCACCAGCCACGTGGTCACAACAACAAGCAGGAGGCCTGGAAAACAAAGAATACATCCAGGCCTATGGCAAAAGCGCCCTGGCTGTCTACACAAAATGGTCACCAGCCACATTGTCACAACAACAACCAGCAAGGAGGCATGGTGACAACAAATAACACATGCAGGCTTATGATAAAAGCACACTGGCTGTGTACACAAAATGGCAGATAGGCAAATGGTTATAACAAGAAGCTGGAGGCCAGGAAAACAAAGAACACATGCAGGCCCTATGGCAAAAGAACACTGGCTGACTGGGTGTGAGTGTTTGAAATGTTTCAGCACTCCTTCCATAATCTTGTTGTGTTGCTATGTGTGCCCTAATTAGGGAGAGTATGTCCAGACATGGGTCCCTTGCTCACTGTGCCACTGGTTTCAAGCTAGCCTGGCTAATATGGGGTGATTCCCCAAAACCATCCCTTGGATTCATGTTTCTGGTTGTGGGAGGACCTGGCTTGGCAGTTCGAGCTGTGTAGTTCCCTTGGGGAGCAGGGTCAATACTGATTTTCATGTGGCTGGGTCCAAACTGGGATGGCATGGTGAGCAAAAGAAGAATGGATTAAACCCAGATCAGTGACTGGGGTGAGTGTTTGAAAAGTTTCAGCACCATGTACATCATCTTGCTGTGTTGCTACACAAAATTGCCACATGGTCACACCAACAACCAGCAAGGATGCATTGCTTCATAAAATAAGTCATGCAGGACTGTGGGAAAAGCATACTGGCTGCCTACACAACATGGCCACCTGCCACGTGGTCACAAAATCAACAAGTAGGAGGCATGGAAAACAAAAAACACATACAGGCCTCTGGACACAGACTAAAAAATGGCCCCTGGCCACATGACATGGAGAATAAAGACAAATGGTGGCCTATGGAAAACACACTCACACACTGGCCAGACAAAGAAGGCATGGTAACACAGAAAAAAGAACATTAATTTAGCAATACTAAAAATGAAAATAAACTAGACCTGCTGGCTATAAGGCCCATTGGCGAACTAGAAGACATAGTAAATTCATTGAATAGTGCTATTACAAAAAAGAATTTGAGAAAATGTAGTGAACTGTGCATCATTTTTCCATTATAAAAGGAGAAATTCCACGCAAAAAAAATATCTAGGCCTTTCTGAAACTGCAGGCCACCTATCACAATAGATTTTGAACATTAAATTAAAGTACAAATAAATCCTGGTGCATGCCCCAGTCAAACAAACACCCTTATACGCCACTTTTTCAACTTACTTGCGAAATCTAAAATACAAAGGCCTTAAATCCGTGGTATATATGCAGCAGACAAGGAGAGTGTTGCGTCCAACTCCAAATCTCAATATAAAGAGATCAGGATATTAACAAAACACTGGGAGGAGCCTGCTGGATAGGCACACAAAATTGGAGTATCTGGGGCACTTCTTTCCTGTTGGAAAAGAACGTTTTAAAAAATGGCTTCTCTCACTAAGCAATACAACTCCAACGGCCTGTACGAGAAGAAAATCCACTCTTGGAAAACCTTGCACAAAAGCTGCTTGAGCGATTTGTTTGTGATCGCAATCGGTACTACATTGGCACTGTTGTGTCCGGAAGCCATGCGAGTGCGCACGAAGCCTTGCAGGAGCTCGCTTGTGGTGCGCCCAAAAACAAAGTCTCATGCATGCTCCCAAGCAGCCTGAAAGTATTGTGACCCTCGTTAGTGAGTGCCAAAACAAATCCCGAGCCAAAAAAAAGAAAAAACTCCGCTTCAAGCCAAAAGGCGGAATTTAGGAAATCCCTGCACTCCTGCACGGAGTGCCCAAATTCCGCAAACTCCACAAGAGTAGTTCTTTGTTACTATAAGGGGCAAACCAACAAAAACATTCAGTGACATGTTGTAAGGTTAGAAAGGGTTTGTGTGCGGCAGTTCTAATTTTATGTATGCAGTCAGGCTACAATTGACTCTTGACTTTCAGCAGGGAGAAAATTAGAAATCTGAGGTTTGCTCAGAGGATTTGACTTGTATATTCCATTCACATTTGGGTTGTTCGTAGAAGACATTACATAACACATAACTAACAAGTAAATGTGCAACTGTCGTCGTGATATTGTATAATTCAAACGGTGATGTTCTGGTTTGCAGCTTGAAGGGTCTCATGTATAGGCTTCTGGTATTGTTTCTTACATGATATCTACACTATTGTAGTGGTGTATGTTTTGGTTATCACAGTTACCCCTCCAATACACTCCATAAACATACACATATGTAACAGTCCAGTGCCTACATGTAACTGTTTTCCATCTTAAGTCATGTATTTTGTGATTTCGTTGTTGGTTGTACAACTAGAAGTCATGGATCTCATGATGTGGGTATCTAGGCATATGTGTTGGGGGCATGCAACAATAAATCTGCCCTGATAGTGGAGTCTCCACCCTTAGGGTGGAGATTTCACCCCGAATATGGAGATTCCGCACTTTGGATGGAGATTCCACCACCAATGCGTTTCTCCTCAGTCGTATAGATACTACTCGTATGCCCCTTTGTGAATCCCAACAAGTAGTAAAGTTAGACTTTCAGTCTAAACTGAGACTTTTGGTCTAACAATACCTTTGTGAATCAGTGTGGACTTAAGGCAGACCAGATCCATAAATACAGCAGTACTCCAGAAAGAGAATTTTGATGATGAAACATTTTGAAACTGGCAACCAATGTAGAGAATTCTAGTATGCTCTGATGTTAGCTTTGCTATGAAGATTGTAAATCAGATGAATTTCAGCATTTTTAATTGTTTAAAGGTGGGAGAAGGAATAGTTGGGGAGTCCAAGTGGAATGCGTTGCAATAGTCAAGCTTAGACAGTCTTATGGTTTTCACCGCCAGTTGCCTGACCGGTGGTGGAAGATAAAGGCAAATCTTGTACATCTTCAGATTTGGTGGAATCATGAGGCTGAGAACCAGATGACTAGGTTTGTCACTTCTACCACTGGATGAGGTGGAGGACCCAGTTTTGTGGGCCACCTATACCAAAACCAGAGTACAGCCTGCTATCAAGGAAAGAACATTTTCAGTTCACTCTGTGTTAGTCTTGAGATGGTGGTTATGCACCCAATTCACAACTGCACATAAGCAGCTTTGAAAATGTAAAATGGCATTACCATTTAAATCAGATGAGATCTAAGATTAATTGTGTATCATCTGCATAAGTGGTAAGGAGATTCCAAAGGAGGGGATGATCCAAGCTAAAGGATGGACATTGACTTCATAAATAATAGGGTCCTCTGTGGGGTTACTGTCCCACCTTGTAAATACCTGATCTGAAAGGAGAAAGATTGATAGCCTATAAACAATCTTGCACGAAAGAAGATATCCAATATTTTGCCATGCCTCCTCTCCCAGCATGGGAGGGACAATCAAGCCGCATTGAATATGACACAGTGTCAAAGGCTGCCAAGAGGTTGAATAAGACCATGACCTCAAAATATGCTTGATCTCCTGTCCTTCGTGTGTCATCCAGCAGTCAGAACAAGGATTTCTGAGTGTAATTGTGAGCACCAAGCCTGATTGCACAGAATTAAGACATTGTTTTTTCTCCAGGAAAGCGAATGATTGTTTACTTGTTATTCTAAGATCTAGCTAGGGAAAAGGAGTAATGAAATAGGTCTGTAGTTTTTAAGACCAGTAGCCTCAACAGTGATTTAAAAAAATAAATAAATAAAAGCATGAAAAGAGCCTGCTTGAAGGCAGCAGGTACCATGACTTCTTGAAGTGATTTAGTGCACCTGAAGGTAAGAAAAGGGTCAAGAAGACCATTGAGGTAATGACCAATGTTATTAAGGTAGGAATTGATTGGAGCCAGATTTATTCGCAAGAGCAACTGCTTAAGGTTATTCTCATTCAACCTTTCTTCTTGGAGGTAAGGGATATCAATTGGTTAGAATTTTACATATGTGTATCATCGAGTATTTATTATTTTGTTATGGTATTGTCACAGAACAATAATTCTTCTTTTCAAATAGATATTTTGTACTTGTGTAATTCTTCTGTTTGAACAACATTTAGTAATGTGTGAATTTATCCTCCTTATTTAGATACATCTTTCTAGACAATGTCTTTCATTCTTTCAAAAGTATTTTCCATTCACAGCCATCTATTAATTTGAAATCTGACAAGGCAGTATTTTGTATTATATGCACAAACCTGTGTTTATCGTACATAGTAACATCATTTTATCTACTCAATTATTATTTTCTCATTAACATTCTCACAAGCAATATATATAAAAAAAATCAAACTCAGCAATTAATTTGTGGCCTCATTGCCATTGTTTTATTATTGAATGGGGATGTCTGTATTCTAATTAAACATTCTATTTGTTCATATTCGTAGTCCCATTTCTAATAGGTTTACACTTCCTTCATGTTTCTTTTATCTATTTATTTAGTTACACATTATTGTGAGTTCAATTCATACCCACTGGTTCATCTCCCCGTTTATCATTTACTCTATATAAGGGATATAAAGTACCTCATGTCATACATTATAAAGATATTGCAAGTCACCAAGGAGTTCCAGAACCATATCGAGGAAAGAGGCCCAAGACCTCATTCCTTCAGAAGTTTATAGAACTCCTCAGTTACGTGTATAGAACTCCTCAGTGACTTGTAATATCCATATCATGTACACTAAGGGGTACTTTAAACCCATATAATACATGGTACCTTATTAAACACATCAAAATTCTGGTAGATATTTGTTTCAAACAAATATTAGAAACAGTTCAATATAAGTCAGTTAAAAAAATATATACTGTAGCTAGGAACATGTAGAAACATGCAGAAAGATTCTAGCTTTTCTCTAAAGAGGGCAAACAACAAACATTCTCTCTGCTTGTTATTAAAATAGAGCAGAGGAAAGAAAAGGTGCGTTCCGTTCGTAGCTTTAAACAACTGCTTCAGTTATGCTCCTTGACCTGACCTGCGTTTTACCTCAGCTACTGGCAGCAGATATGGTGATGTCAGAACTCAACTCTAATATACTTATAATAGTCGAGTTCTGATGTCTTTTCTTTATAATTAGCAAGTTGGTGCATCACAAGTCACCTATTATAAACAAATTACTGACTGCTGTTTACACAAGGATTACAGAATCCCATGTATTATAGTTATATACCATAAAGCTATATAATATACATATATATTTCTAATTTAATATATAGTCATTATTTCTTTGACTCTTTTTAAGATTGTATTTTTTCCTGTGTGATCCACGCTGAAAAGTTAAAATCAAACCCAATAAAGGGCAGAACCTGAAGCAGATCTCCCCTTTGTGCTTCACATGAATGCAGTGTTCAAGGGTCGAAAACATTCAACTTTACCTTCTTTGAAAAATTCATTTCCTCCTTCAATTTAACCACCACATGGAGTTAATGAGAGCCTTGTTGATGGCATACTTAGGGCCTTCTTACGAGTACAGAGCTCCTGGAACCGCCATACTTATGGTGTTGGTCTGACCGCCACCACCCGGGATGCACTATTACTGCGGTGGCAGTGGGATTGGAACAAAACCGCTGCCACTGCCAGGATCCAGAGAGGAAAGTAGGCAAGAATCACTGAGGTGCTGATGCCGGCACCACCGAGCATATTTCAACCTGCCTTTCCACCAAGCATTTCATGGCAGGTACCCCTCCAGGAAATGCTTAGGGGAAGGCTTTGGGAGAGGCCGAATGAGGGCCCTTCCCATTGGGGTACGTGCAGGGGGCAGATGATGTTCCATCCCAAAAGTGTCACAGTGAAAGTATGTTATCTAGGCTCTCCAACGAATCAACCATGCAGCCACCATTACACTGCCGCCACCACACCGCCAGCCCTGGATTCGATGTGGAATTCACCGGGTGGATTCACCAAGGTGCTTGGTGCTCTTACTGGGATCCCCCTTGTGGTGGTCCCACAGGAAGACCACCAAACTCGTAATAAGGGCCATAGATTAAATTGACATAATTGATAGCGGGTTCCACACTCATTGACAGGATGCCAAGTCTTCAAAACCAGTTTGAATGCACAGGAATCCACCCACGGCCCGTGGAGGGAGTTTCAGAGGGGCGGAGAGGCGGGGCGGGGGAGGGGCAAGGTGGGGGGTGCTAAAAACCGGAGTATGGATAATTGAAGGTAAGTAAACAATTTAATTAATAAAGCGAATTTCGTAGCGCGCCCTGAATCGCAAAATGTGATGCATGGTGCGCTACGAAATTTGTTTTATTTATTAAATTGTTTACCAATGAATGCTGATATCAAATTCAAAGTTGTTTGCATTGAACAAAAGGCATAATGATACCACAGTATACGACACATAGAAAAAAAAAATACAGTACCCACCCAACAGGTCTGTGTGGTATACGACAGCATGTTTGAATACTCAAAAAGATTTCAAGTGGGTCGATAATGAGATGGGGCCTTAGGAGACCAAGTGCCAGATGTAGGTAAAAAATATTTACCGATTCTTAATTACCGAATTTTACCGATTCGGTAATTAAGAATCGGTAAATATGAAGGGTGGACATGTAGGTCCATCCAGATGTGTATTTTACCGATTCGGTAAATATCTGTATTTACCGAATCGGTAAATACCGACCGGTAATGCTCCATTCATTCCTATGGGCTTTGAAGCCCATAGGAATGAATGGGGCATTACCGGTCGGTATTTACCGATTCGGTAAATACCGATTTTGACAAGGGTGCAGGGGGTGTCACTTTGACACCCTCTAGCACCCCCAAAAAAGGTTCGGGCCATATGGCAGGCAGACCTGCCCTAAGGGCAGGTCTGCCTGTCATATGGCACAGGTGTGCATGCACACATGTGCATGCACACCTGAATCGGTATTTTAACATCAAATACAATTTGATGGTAAAATACCGATTTTGTAGGCCTTGTGGGACTCAGAAGAGTCCCACCTACATATCAATTTTACCGATTCGGTAAATATACCGGTCGGTAAATTTACCGACCGGTATATTTACCGAATCGGTAAAATTACCGATTTGCCCCGTTTCAGTCCCGCTACATCTCGGTAGCCAAATACCGGTCGGTAACGGCCGAATTCGGCCGTTACCGACCGGTATTTGGCTACCTACATCTGGCCCCAAGTTGCTATAATGCAGAATGATCTGAATTCAAGATTTATAGCAAAGCCCAACTTCAAATGTTTAAGAAGAACTTGGAAACAGAAAGGTCTTAGCTCGCCTGCTTCTGACACACTTACAACAGTGGGTAGTAATTGAAGAATATTAAAATTGGGCACAAGGTAAACGCAACCTATATCTTGTATAAACTCTTTGCCAGTTCCTTGAGGCATCCAGAATGTGGCGTGCAGCACTTTATAAAAATTCTCAATTAATAAATATGTTTAAGAATAAAAGGTTGATTTGATGCTGTCAAAATGAAACAATGAACTGCACAGGCGAGTACACGGGAAACAGAAGCAATGATTTGTTGTTTGAAGACACATTTCTATGGGCAATGCAGTGATTCATTAAAATTCTCACGGGCCTGCAGAATCTGCTATGAAATTGTTTTATATGCGTTTTCCATGGTATGGTAAAAGTCAGATTTTCTTAAAACAGATTACCATGATTTTCCAAGAATATCTATTTTCATTTTCACACTTTAACTGTTACATTTTGTTGATAAATGCCCTTTCTTTTAGACAAAACAATCAGAACAATGCCATTTATTTCCCATCCCAAAGGTGTTAGAAGACAAGGAAACAACACATGCTTATCTATGCGGTAATGCTCTATTTGCCTGCAGGACAAAGTTTATGGAACCAATTAACATTTCTCTGGGTCAACTACATTACGGGAATGATAAAACCCTCTTCTATTTCCATTAATGGAAACTAAAATCGTTTAGAGAAAAATAACATATATTTTCAATGACTTTGTCGATTTCCTTATTAATTTGAAGGTGATTTCAAAATGTTTTTGCCTCAAGGCTTTTTGCGCAGAACGTATAAAATGCATGTGATAAGTAAAGGAGCCATGCATCATTATCGAATTCATGGAATAGGAAAACTGTACCAATGATGCTACGAAGTTCCCTTACTAGAAGACATAGTAGATGTGTTTTTGCAGAAGAAGACCACAGTAGCAAAGTAAATATGAATTCTAAAAAAGAAATCCAATTCAAACATGTAATTTTAAAGTCACAAAGCTGCTCTAAGTAGGCGGAAACTAAAAAGGAACATTTGTCAATAGAGTTTTTTCCTATGTAACCGAAAGCTGTAAATTAAATTAGCAGTTTCCAATGTCTGTATAAACCACAAGAATAAGGCTACTTATTACTTTATGCAGCATGTGTCACTGCCCGATGATAAGATGTGTACTAAATTGTAGTTCTTTAAAATTGAGATCGAGAGAAATGGTGAAGAAAATTCATTTTGCGATACATTTCCTATCATTTTCTATTGACTGTCGCAAAAAACAACTAGTACAATGCAATTTGGAGTGCAATCTATTGTTTATTAAGGAAGTTAGCTTATCATCTAAGCATTATTAATCTTCTATCTAACAAGCGTGGAAGGCGCTTTAATCTGTTGCTGTGACTCATGTCTTGTCGCAGTAATGAAAAGTAATATGTCTGTAACTGAGCACATAACGTCTCAAGATGTTTGCCCTACTCGACAAGTACGAAATGCAATTATAATTTGGTTTTAGAGCAAACAAACCTAGTAGTGTTCACCTCACTGACGCATTAATATTTTCAATACAAATCAGCCTATTTTCAAATTAAATAAAAAATGTGTCAGTCCTCCCTTCACCTCACTAACAAGAAGAGAATTCAAATGAGAAAAATGAGTAATAATGAAAAACACTCAGAATATTTTGCCCAACAACTTAATTTTCAAAATTAAAAAAAAAAGCAGCCAAATGAAGGTTTGCAGCCTAGTTTTGCCTTAGACATGTATTCAAATGTGATATATAGCGGGACATATAATTGCATAAAATGTAATATGCAAAAACAGCGATATGGAAAAAAATAGCTCACTATTCATTTGGCTATTAAGCTTGAGAACAAAAAAGCTTGGTGGAAAATTTGACACACAAGCATTTGAACCGTAAAATGTCTGCCTTAGAATTTATTTAACAAAAGTCGGCAATTAAGCCATTGTTAAATGTGAAATTTTGCACATTGGTGTCGGTATAATGAAATTTTGCACTTCCCAAGTGCAAACAAGCATAAGTAACACAAACATATTTAGAGAGATAATTGGCTTCAAATTATGTGTCTCAGTTGTAGAGATATTATCGTCTACATATGAATTATTTTGTGTTTCCAGTCCAATCTTCGTACTTGACTCATCACTTCTCTCCTTTCTCAAGTGAAAAGCCATCACCATAATTCCCATGGAAGCATTTTATGAGGGCTACCAGATTGAATGAATGTGGCAGCTTGTGAGCATGGCTATAGTTGTATAGTATTGCACAAGCCTACTGGAAGACTAACATAGTATTGCACAGTGGGATATGATTCATGAGCAGTTAAAAAAGACAGATTGTTCGTAGCTTCCCATCATGGAGAGAGGTGGTGCACTTTAAGGACTTCAAGTTACAAGGTAGAGAAGCACCGTTGAATAGACTAGTTGTTCTGTAAACCACAGTAACTCGAGTCCATTTATTACCAGCTCTATAAACGAGGAAACAGTTTTTACTTTTTTTCAAACGAACATAATACGAGTATTAAACAATTAAGGTAAAAAAGAGACAAGTGATCCTGTATATTCTTTCTGTGATTTATTTTTTTATATCTTAATTACTTTCCATATAAAAGACATCAAAGACTATAGCCATCGAGTTTCATCCCACACTCCAGGGACTTCTGAAAGGCAGCTAACTAGACATGTTTTTAAGTTTAAAAATGCTTTATTGAAGAAAATTAAATTAAGAAACAAATGGCAATTACATCAGATAAACAGACATCTGAAGGACAATCCAAGTGAGAATATATACAAACAAACTGAAAAATGTAATATTCTGATAATAGAAGGAAGATTATAAAACGTATGAGAATTTAACAAATTATTGATAGGTAGGGCAAATGCACAGCGTTTTTCCGTGATAGTTTAAACAATAAGTTTGTGTTTGTGGTGCTCCAAAGGTGACGTCGAGAGTCCTACGACGTCTAACTGACATAGATTGAGGAGTGAAGCTAGTGGGCCACTAGCGACATCCCTTTAGGCACACATCATCCTCGTCTTTTTACATTGAAAAAGGCTTCCACACTTTCTTCACTTAGTTCATGGAAATTTTATTGGTTCTTTAATTTTCCTTCTAATGATTTTCAATCATGATTTAAGGTTTTCAACATATCTTAACTTCAGACCATGTCTTATGATCAATTCCAATGCATTTCGGGCATTTGGTGTATGCCCTTCGTCAGGGAACAGACTCTACAAAAATGTATATAAACATGATATTAGGATACTGTTTTCTCGTAATGCTTCAAACAGTAAATAATCAACATAAATAAATGCAATATTCAAACCAATAGTTGCGTATGTCTCTAACATCTCCTATGTATTAGTTATAGTATCATCTTCGCTATGAGTATACCAAATTCATACTATTCGTAAATATATAAACAATTATGTACGGAAACGTGGTTTCACTTACAGGTCTTTCGTCTTGATAGTTTTCCACATAGGCATTTTATTGCGTATATCAGATTACTCGAGTCGCATGTGGCGTTCACTTGGAGCTTGATTTCATTACCCTTCATTGGGTGATTTATCTTGTTTCCCTTAATCACGCAATTACAATTGCCGCAGTTTAAGCAGGGTTTGGTTCCTGAATATTCTATGCTTGGTGAAGGTTTGTTTTGGAGATGCATGCTATCATTTTCAGATATCGTTTTTTTAACGCAACATATTTTTAGTCACATATTTAATTTAACAAACTTCATGCACTTCATCATTTCCTAGCAGATAGCACCCCAATGAACCCGCCACTTGCGAAACAGTGAGAAAGATACCAGTGCACCCAACACAACGGCTCACAACAACAAGTCTGTTGTCCATATCTATAACCACGTGACCGCGATCCGTTTGAACATCAAACAAACGGCTAGATTCGTTCTATGCTGACGGAAGGAAGCAAGCAGGAAAATTAGCAAAACACCAACATACTAACACCAAGGTCAGTGAATCACTCTCGCCCCTTACCCCCCACCAGCACCTTTTGAAACCGCTTCACGCAACCTACTTACACCGAACTCCGACTTTTTTCACAGACCCATATTGACATCAAGACGAAAGACCTGTAAGTGAAACCACGTTTCCGTACATAACTGTTTATATATTTACGAATAGTATGAATTTGGTATACTCATAGCGAAGATGATACTATAACTAATACATAGGAGATGTTAGAGACATACGCAACTATTGGTTTGAATATTGCATTTATTTATGTTGATTATTTACTGTTTGAAGCATTACGAGAAAACAGTATCCTAATATCATGTTTATATACATTTTTGTAGAGTCTGTTCCCTGATGAAGGGCATACACCAAATGCCCGAAATGCATTGGAATTGGTCATAAGACATGGTCTGAAGTTAAGATATGTTGAAAACCTTAAATCATGATTGAAAATCATTAGAAGGAAAATTAAAGAACCAATAAAATTTCCATGAACTAAGTGAAGAAAGTGTGGAAGCCTTTTTCAATATAAAAAGACGAGGATGATGTGTGCCTAAAGGTATGTCGCTAGTGGCCCACTAGCTTCACTCCTCAATTTAACAAATTAAACATATCCTACACTAATAGATTATGAACATAAGAAACTTGAATTGAAATGCATGATTGTAAAGTGCATTTTAATCGTTTTATAAGAGTGGAAGAAAAGAAAAGAAAAGGAAAGGAAAGAAAAGAAAGGGGCAGGCAAAGGGAGAAGAAGGAAAGAGCGGTAAAAATAAAAGGCACTGTAAGGTTAAACAAGCGAGTAGCTAACAACTATGTGGCACTATAAATGGATAATAAATAAACCATTCTAATTTTAAGGAGTATAGTAGTTACAAACTTTAGATACAGCCTGAGTCGTGCATCTAGATGGAAATGAAGTTTGGGGTGACCATAATAAATCTTTTAAAATTTTTGAAAGAAGAGAGGTAGCATGGGCTCAATCCTAACGATGATGATGACATAACAGTTTCCACCATGCCATGTAGGAAATCTTAGTTGTATCGTTCCAATTGGATGTGATTATTTGAAATGCTAAAGCAAACATTAAGTCAACAAATTTCCCAACCATACCCTGAGAAATCCAAAGGGGGTAGGCACTACCCAAAACAGATGTGTATAACATCAAAAGGGAAAGACATGGGTAAAATGTTGTTCAATTTATTGAACACAAAATGACCCGCACCAAGGTACATGAATTAATCTTATATTGACAAAATTCTATAAGTCACAGTATCAAGAAATTCATTTGAAAACTTCCCACAGATATATAATATTCGAGTCTTGATTGAAGGTATCAAATATTCTTTATTCAATGTTCCAATAAAATATTACAGAATTGCCTGTTGCCAACGCGTTTCGTCACATCCGTGACTTCTTCAGAGCTCAACATGTAATTTTCTTGGCTAAAGTTTCTGCAACATCCGCGTCATGTACTATGCCGACAAAGTTTTATATTATAGAAGGGTAATTGTAGTGTGTACCCCTATATCATAGCAGGGAGAGTTCCTCCTGTGGACTAGCTTCTAATACTTCTATTATCCAATGAAAACCATTTGTGTCATTCGTCGTAGTCCATTCCCGTCCTAGCCGTAGTTTTCTCGACTGTATATGGGTCACATCCCTGACTCTGTCGCACAAGGAAGTTAACATCAGATAGGCGTCACAAATAGTGGAAATCGGTGCTGGTCTAGTATAGCTCTGACCCCTGTGCTTGTTTTGTGAATCTAATTTTGAGCTTACCGGGCACTTTTCACTTAAAAGACTAGACATAAGAAAATGAGATGGATTTTGATGATAACAGGGAGGTGTTATTAGGAGGACTATTTGAAAAACAAGATGGGGGTGCTGCACTAATAGCGCCAAAAGTCCCACGAGCAGAAAGCCTGAAGAATAAATTTATACGAATAGAAAGGCTCAAAAAATCTGAACTTGTTGTTCAATTTATGCCAGATTTACAACCAAAACTTTTGAAAAAGAGGACAATTAAAAACATGTGTATATGATCACTATTGTCCTAAGCACAGGACCAACAATTAGTAGTAGGAGAGATTTTAGATCTATGTAAGCTTGTGGGGGTGATAGATTATCTGATATAAAAGTAATATAATGTTTGTCAGTTTTTATTGTCCTCATTCACCTCAAAAAGAGAGATACAGTAGGGTGTCCATTATTTTTGTCCTTGTTTTTTAGAAGGGATACAGACCATAAATGGACTTACTCTAGTGGAACCCCACCTTTCTACGGCTTTCTCTCTCACACGGAGTAAACACTGGAACTGCTTATGGTTTTTGAGAGTGTGACCAGACCCTGTAGCAGTCAAAGGAGTTTGTTTGCCGGTGTAATCATTGGACTTTGTTAAGATAGAATATCAAAGGAGAAAACTTTATAGCAACTCTTCTGTGTTCACCAGCCACAGCTGTAATAAATTCCAGAAGGCTTTCTTTTTCGAATTTGTACTGGATAAATACATCCTGGGTATATACATGAGAGACTCTAACCATTCTGCATACCGTGGTGGTATGTTGTGGGCCCATTTTAGACATATCTCCTGGCCAACAGGATTGCATAAGACAACATGTCTCTGACACAGCCCGTATATTCATCAGCAACACTAAATATACCCAGGGAGAGGCTTACCTTTTTTTGCCGACCCAAAATACCTGATACTGTCATTTCCAATTTACTCCAAAATTAGCTAATTACGGGACATTGAAAGAACATGTGCACGTCCATAGCATCTTTAAGCTCGCATTTAGCACAGCTAACTCGACTTCCTTTCCCCATCTTCGATAACTTCTCCGGTGATATATACGCCGTATGGAGTGAAAAGAGGTGGTTTCTTCTTAAAAAAGCAGGTTTGACTATTTGGTAAAGTGTGCGCATAGATACTTGCCAGATATTCGGCAGCTTCTCTCTCGGCAAGTAGTTCCCCCACAGTTCCTTGGCTAAGGTAAACTCTCCGTCTGCAATATCTTGTAGGTGCCAATAACATAGTGCTACTTCCTTGTTTCCTGGTGGTTTAGTTACCAGTTGATCTTCTAGGGAGTTTTCCATTCCTAGTGACAGTTTCTTGCTTTGCTCCCAGCTTTTTAGTTGCAAGTATTTGAATTTTGAAAGAGTCCCCGCCATCATCTCATTTAAGTAATGCCAAGGTAATAGTTTTTCATCTTTTGTCAAGTCACCCCAGGTTTTAATGCCTGCCACTTTCATTGGTATTGTCATTTTATCCTTAAGACACTCTGGGGTACCTGGTGACTCCCAGATGTGGGCAAAGAATGAGTAATAATCCAATTTTGTAAGACGTCTGATTTGGTACCACATTCTTGCCGTTGACTGTAGCACCTTCAATTTAACTTTTTGAAAGAATTTGGGATCCCCAAATTTAAAAAGAAACCCGTCTAGATCTATTTGACACTCCTTCAGAATTACTATATACATTGGACCTATCATGGAGGTGTCCGGAATCTTTGTAAACATTCTTGAATTCTTTAATTGGAAAGCCCATGCATAATATTGGATGTCTGGCAGGGTTAAGCCTCCCTTCTCCTCCGCAATTTTTCCCATGAGATTCTAACCCCTTTGTTTGCCCAGATAAAAGAATTGATAGCCTGTTGTATTTTTTGTATGGTTGTTTTTTCAAAGTGAAGAGGTATGGAATCAAATATAAAGGTGAGTTTTGGTAGGATAGTCATCTTAACTAAACTAACTCTATATACAATGGTTAATGGGAGATGTACCCCACTCTTCATTAGTTTAGCTACTTCCTTAAACACCCTCTTTAAATTATTCTCTGCAATTTCATTTATTTCCTGAGATATCCTAATTCCTAGATATCAAATCTCCTTCTTCATTAAGGGATTGCTTCCTACATGGTTCCATGCCATCACCTCTGTCTTATTTTCATTTACTGAGTACCCAGACACTTCTCTAAATTTTGTTGCTATACTTAAAATTGCTGGTAAGGCTCTATCCAGATCTGATGAGTAGACGATAAGGTCGTCCGCATATAGCGCAGCCTTCCTGACCCAATCTCCCTGATGAAATGGTGGAATGTCTAATTTTAAAAGCAAAGGGCTCCATATAGAAGTTAAACAAAAGAGGGGAGAGAGGGCAGCCCTGTCTTGTACCTCTGAAAATGTTAAAAGGTGAAGATAACTTCCCATTTACCAAGACCCTTGCAACCGGTTCTTCATTAATTAACCTGATTGCTCTACAAAAGTTGTCTCCAAGGTTGTATCTCTCTAGTACTGTGAAGAGATAGGACCATCTCGCCTTATCAAATGCTTCTGTGGCATCTAGTGTTATTATAGCTAAAGGGGAATCAAAAGTCGTTGCAAAATCAATGGCGCCTATAAGCTCATACTTGAGTTCGTGTAGATATCTATCTCTTACAAATCCTCTCTGATCTTCGTGTATTGTACTGCTTGCAATTTTTGAAAGTCTATTTTCTAAGATTTTTGTAAAAAATTTGTAGTCAGAGTTTAAGAGAGAAATTGGTCTATAGGACTCACATATTGTTGGATCTTTTCCCGGTTTCAAAATAAGGGAGACAGTGGCCCCATTCCAAGACTTTGGCAGTTTTATACCCTGGCCCAGTATCTCATTCATCACCAAAGTCAATAGGGGGGACACAACCTCCACTAAGATTTTATATAGCTCCGTTGGTATACGGTCTGGACCGGCCGCTTTACCCCTTTTGCTAGTTGAGATGGCCTTGGTCCTCTTGTTTGATTTCTTGATTGAGACTATTTTGTTGGTTATTGGTTTTGTACAGTTCAAAAGCCAACCCTCTATCTCTTCGTACAGTACTTCGTCTTTTCTCTCTTTATAGAGATCGCTAAAGAAATCTTTAAAAAGTGGCCCCTTATTTAATGGCCCCTTAAAGAGTCAACACTTTATGTCTATTTTTGAGTTATATTATACGCCGGCCAAACTTGCCAAGTGGAACTCTACAAGGGGGAATAAGTGTAGTTGCTGTGGGCTATATGCCGCGGATGCACCTCATATGTTCTTTTTTTGCCCTAAACTCTCCCAGCTCATTAAGCAAGTAGAGCATTTTTTGATACATAGTTTGGGTATCCGACAGCAATTGTCGGTAGAGTTGGTGATCTTTGGTTTTTAAGAAACTTCGGCTAGTTCTAGCTCGGAGGCTGAAGTTGGGCTCATTTTTATTTGTATGTCTATCTTTCGTTTATGTATTACATCTCATTGGCTGGATGCTGAACCACCAACCTTTACCAACTGGCAATCAAGACTATTGTCTATATATCATCGTGAGACCGCGGTATATAAAGCAAAGGGCGTTAGAAGGAAAATTCAGGGGTTGAAACTGTGGTCTCCTATCGCTAATTGGATATGAATTTATGATGTACTGGCACGATGAAATGATTTATTTTAATTGTATAAGACGCCTATCTGTTGATATTGAAAGATGAATGATGTATTTTGATTGCCTATATATTATTGTTTGTGTTTTCTCTGCTGGCTGATATAAAAAATATCACTCCTCAATACATTTCCAGATTGAGTTTCCCTGACTTCCTTAACACTATTCTTAGTTCGCTCTGCCTTAGCTTTCCATGCTAAGAGTTTTCCGGCCACTTCCTCATATTCAAAATGTGCTAGTTTACTAGCATCCCACCTTTTTTAACCCGTCCTTGGAGAATCTCTGTTAATTGATTCTTTGTTAGTAACTGCTGTTTCTCTAATTCTATTTTTTTCTCCTAAATCTGAACTTTTGATTTCCATATCTATTCTCATCAACTCCTCCTCTTGTTGCGATATTTCTTTTTTATATACTTTATTTCTGTAACAGGTTAGACTTGTGATCTTGCCCCTAATAAAGGCCTTTAGAGTGTCCCACACTATCCGTTTGGAGCTGTGTCTTTATTAATCTCAATAAATTCTCTAACCTCTTTTTTAAGGTTTTCCATTATTTCACAATCAGTTAATATCGTGCGGTCCAGTGTCCACCTTCTCTCTACGTCCTTACTGCTGTCTTTCAGTGTTAACAGAACTGCGGAGTGATCTGATAAATGGGCAGATTTATATTTTTATATTCATAATATGTTCTCTGAAACACCTATCTACCAGAAAGTAATCGATTCTGGACCTGCTACCATATTTCTTATTGTGAAAGGACATACCATGTACAGTTCCTGCTCTTTCTCTCCAGAGGTCACACAGTGTATGCTGGGCCATCATAGCTTTTAATAGATTGCGTGAATTAGGAGTTGGAGTTGTTCTGGTTTTACTAGATTTGTCTAAATTGGGATTTATTACAATGTTAAAATCCCCTCCCATAATTATGAGATCAGCGAAATCCAAAAGGTTAATGAACAGATTTGTTAGGGGCTCGCAATCATCATGATTTGGGCTGTAATAGCCTACAAGTGTCAGTGGCCTGTCGTTTGTCATAATTTTCGCTATAATCCATCTTCCCCCTTTAGCCACTCTTGTTTCTGTTACCCATATATTTGCTTGTTTTTTCACTATTACTGCTACTCCTCTTATATTGCAACTCTGATTTGTACAGAAAACTTGTTCTACTCATCCTTGTTTTTCAAAAAGGTCAATACACTCCTTTTTCAACAAATGTGTCTCCTGCAATATTAAAATGTGTGCCGGGGAATCTCTAAAATATTGCATTAATTTATTTCTTTGTCCTTTCACTCGTAAACCATTAACGTTCCAGGTTAAGATCTGAATAGACATATCTTTTTTGTTCTGACTAAATTTGAGGATTTTGAGGATTGTTTTGTGGATTTTTTCCCAGATGCTCCTCACCCTGTGCCCTTCCACCCCTGTCCCCACCCATCTTACCCATCCTACCCTGGAGAACCCACCCTTGTTTCTTCTCCTTGGACGTGTTAGTCCAAGTTAGCTTTGGCTCTGATTGCTCTCAGCTCCATTTCTAATAGCCTTATATAATCTATAAATCTGTAAACCATTGTGTAAAAAAATCGACCTAGTTTCTCAGCTGAAGGGGCTTTCCTAAATACCCCCCCCACCTTTTATGTTTTCTAATAGGTCATCTGTTTCCTTTATGTTTCTGACCATATGCATTTTGTTGTTATGGATAATTCGTAGTGAGGCGGGGAATTTTAATTGCACGTTGGCCCCAGCTTTCTTAAAATCATCCATGCGCTTGCCAAGCTCCCATTGTCTGTCTAAAGTTACTCTTGATAGGTCAGACCTTATTTCGAAAGAAAAATCAGAGCCTTTTAAGGACTTTAATTTCAATCCTGATAGTAAGATTTTTTCTTTAATTGCATATGTCTGAAAGTTTATAAGAATTTTTCTCGGTTTAGTTCTTCCCGGATTTTTTCTAAATTGGTCCCTGTGTATTCTCTGTATGTCTTTAGAGATATATTCTTCACTTTCCTCTATATGGACTACAGATTTTATAGGGGCCACCACAAATGATTTCAAATCCTCCCTCTCTTTACCTTCAGGCACATTTAATAATCTCAGATTATTTTTTCGAGAATTATTTTCAAGTTTTTCGACTTTTTCCTGCAAGCCTTGTTCGTCTTTACGAAGTACCTGGATTTCCGCTCTTCTTCTGGCAAGATCCTTTTTTAGCTCCTCTACTTTACTCTCAAGGACTTCCGTCCTGTCTGACAGTGAATCCAATTTTTTCCAGGTTTTCACAAAATCCCTGAATTTCTAGCTGATTAGCCTCCGATACTGAAAAACCCTTACTGATTTCTGTGGTTAAACTCTCCATCATTACCTCTAAGGAGGTAGCTGTTGGACCTGCTGGGTCCCTAACTCCGGGGGTAATTTCACCTGTAGTAGGTAAGTTTGGAGATTTGTTTTTTTCTGGGATGTGCCCCCCAGGATCACTGTTCACCATATCGCCCTTATCTTGGATGCCTAAGGTATCTTGCGTGTCCTGGATGTCTCGGGTGCAAACCTCTATACCCCTATTAACCTCGCTAACTTGATCTCCACTCTCCATATCAAGGATTGTAGTATCCACTGCGCTTTTTAATTCCTTGCTTTTTTCTCCGCTGTCTTTGTCTTCTTCTTCTTTTGTCAAGAGAGGTCTTTTTAATTTAAGAACAGGTGGCTGTACTTTAAAAAACGAACGTAAAGAGGGAGTAATTTTTAGCTTAGGGTCTAAAGGTTCTGCTTTTTCTTTTGTTTTCTGCCCCTTTTTTTTAACTTCCAGTCTTAGTCTCTCCCTGGGGGGGGGACTTTTGTGGATTTCGCGCAATTTTTTCAGGAGGAATTGATTTGACACAGGCTGCTAAACTCTGGCCGAGAAGCCACTCTTTACTATTACTCTCCCAAGCTCCCCCAGTAACTCCTTACTTCCTACTTGATTCTCTCCTGTTATTTGCCCTCCCAATTCCCTATCTCGGCAAACCCCCCTACCTACTTTCACTTTATGTCCTTTTCCTTCCACCGGCTGATTCCCCCGAATTCTGATGCCTGAGTCACCCGGGAGTGCAGCCGCAGTGCGTGTACTGCCGCTGCCTCCACTCACCTGGAGGTAACCCCGTGCTGCTGCCCTGCGGCTCTACCTGAGCTCCAGGGTGTCTGTAATGCAGCGTGGACCGGCAGGCGCAGACGAACAGGCTGAAATTGGGAGCTGCAAAGCGGGGCCGCTCTCTTCCACCCGGCACATTGACGAAACAGCACTCCAGGCGAAACGTTTCATGCAGGAAACTAAAATCGGTATCCGTTTCGAGACCGATAGTTAGGTCGACATTCGGGCGTTACGCATTCTTTAGCGCGAGTATGTTTAAGAGTAGCTGAGAGCTCTAAGAGCGTGATGTAATTCTGAATCCCATACAAGCTCTACTTTAGACTTTGTATTTCATTCAGAGGAGCCAAGCAATAATTTGTACATGTTGGAGGCCTTCAAATGGGTGGAAAAATCTATTAGGGAAGGAGGAGGTTGCATGTCTGAAGCTGTAGCAGATTGTTGAGAAGTGTGGAGGAAAAGAAGAGGTTTAAGGTGTTGAAAATGAGAAGTACATTTGGTAGATATGTGGTATTTTCCTTGTATCTCAGAACAATCTAGCAAAGAGCCCTTGGAAAATAACTGTCCAATGACAATAATACTCTTTTTAATCCACTCTTTCCACCCAAGAACTCTATTATTTAATTTAATGTTTGTGTTATACCAGATTGGTGTTTGTAAAATATTTTCAGATGTGGAAATTGAAGAGGTGACCAAAGGTTTGTTAATAGCTTTAAAATGAGTAAGTAATGGGGAATTTAAATCTTTTGGGGGTTGGGTTAATCACACCACAGCTTTGAAATCAAAAGGAGAAAATTATGCATCTTCTAATTGCCCCAAAACTGTTGATGAGTCTGCGTGATTTTCAGAAAAGGAAACCCAAATATGTTTCAATGTGAAAGCCGAGTGATTTGTTCTAAGGTTAAGAAAATTAACCCCACCGGAATCTTTAGATTGCTAAAGAGGAGCTAAAGTAATTCGAGGTTTGCGTTTGTTCCATAAAAATTGAATTAAAGAATGATTAATGATTTTAAAGAAATTATGTGGAAGAGAAATAGGAAGCATTGACAAATAAAAATTAACAATAGGTAACTACCTCATATCGATTGTTGCCAGCCTAACCCACCAGGAAAGAAATAGAGGGGACCAACCACCTATTAGTGCATTAACTTTAGTCATAATCTCATTGGGGTTAATCTTAATAGTTTTCTTATTATTATTAGAATAGAGGAGGCCTGGAGATTTAAATACCTTTGAGCTCCATTTGAAACAACAGTCTGTGAACATATGAGCAAGACAATATTTATTCAGCAGTAAGATTTCTGACTTTAAATATTCAGTTTATAACTTGAAACAAGGGAGTATGTGTTCAATAGTGAAAAGAATTCTGGAAGGAAAGTAGTTGGGTTGGATACATATAACAAAATATCATCCACACACCCAGTGTTCTTTATATTCAGATTTTTTAAATGAAAACCAGAAAATGTGGGAGATCAACAAATTGTTTTCAGAAAGGGTTCTAATGATAAAATAAATAACAAGGGAGACATTGGGCAGCCCTGCCTAGTACCTCTGTGTAGGAGGAAGTATTTGAATTGTTTACCGTTGACTACAATAGATGTAGAAGGTTCAGAATATAATACCTTAATATATTGGGTAAAGTAAGGGCTAAATCCGTGCCATTTCAGTGCACCAACCATAAATTCCCAATTCACACGATTAAAAGCCTTCTTTGCATCCAGCGTTATAGCGATTAAGGGAGAGTTAAGTTTAGCAGCTGAGTAAATAATGATAAGGAAGGTTCTAGAGTTGTCTGAAATAGATCTTCTGCTCACAAAACCAGACTGCTGCATATCAACTAAGTCAGGAATAATGGAATTAATAAAGAGAGCCACTAATTTAGCAAAAATGTTAAAATCCGTATTAATCAGTGAGATAGGTCTATAGTTACTACACTGAGAAAGGTCCTTATCTTTCTTAGGGAGTAAACAGCATGGCCTGAGTAAAAGAACCTTGTGTATGTCCTGTGTTCAAAAAATGATTAATGAGAAATAGTAACTTGGGAATTAAAAGATGTTAAAAACGTAAATAAAAGAGTACAGTAAAACCATTTGGCCCAGGAGTTTTATCTTTGGGGAGTTGATTTATGGCATTTAATAGTTCTTGTTCAGATAAAGGAATATCTAGAGATGATAAATCTACCTTATTATCAGGGCTTTTAGGAACTGATTGAAAAAAAGTGTTATGTTTTGGTCTCAGTCAGAACTGGGAGTGGTCATCCCAGGTGTGATGTAAATAAAGAGAGCAAGAACCAGGGTATGGGATCTCTGACCACACAAGCAAACCCCTGATGTGTGTTTCAGTTGTGTACTTGCGCTTGTCTGGTTCACCATGCAACAACTGGCGATAAAAGTGGGATGCCTTCTTTTCTTCCACTGCATGATGTGAGGTGTTGGGACCAGCTGCATTGGTAATTTGCTGTGGTGTTCCTGTGCCGGTAATTCCAACACCTACCAGCTGGTGCATGCTGTGTGCTCTGTTTTCATGTCCCGAGTTGTGGCTCCGCCCCTTTTCATCGTGCACCCGGGCCATATTTTGCTGTAGCGGCTGGCCGAGAGACTTTGTCCTGTTTGCTGGAGACCGTTTGGTCCCTGGTCTGGAGAGTGGTGCTGGCGTTCTGCTGATATGCTGAGTGGGCAGGAGCTGAGGAGGCTTGGAGGACACTGTTGCTCTCTGAGTAAGTCGACTGGAGAAGGCTGGATGTTCCTTATTTCCTGTGGCCATTGAACAATACATGGAGGTAACTGATGAGACTTTTTAGGGTTGTGCTCAATGTTTGTGGTCCCTGGATAATTTATCCGGATATATGCTTGTGACGTACCACACCTTCACCAGTCTGTATATTGTGGTTTGTTGGTGCAGCATAACACTTTTCAGTCATTACCATGACCACGGTACCACCTGTGGAGCCGTTTTTACTTGATGGCCTGCCTTCTGCACAGGCAGCCAATTGGAGAGACTGACTGGAGCGTGCTGAAACTTATTTTGCGGCAGTGAACCTCCCATATGAGCATCAATGGCCTTTGCTATTACACTCGGGTGGGGATGCGTTACAGAAGCTGGGTAAATCCGTAGTGGAAGCTGGACCACCGCTTACCTATGCAACCTTGAAGGCTGCTCTGTCTGCTCATTTTGGGCATTGCACCATCCCTGATTATGAACATTTCTTGTTGCAACAGGCAACAATGCTCCCGGAAGAGTCTGTGGATGGTTTCTATTCCTGGTTCAAGGAGCTTGCAAGCAAGTGCATGTTGCCGGACACTAATGATGAGATACATGCGCAATTTATCCAGGGGAGTGCATCAGCTAAACTGAAGGAGCATATACTCCAGGTTCCAGGAGTGGCAATGGCGGACCTCAAGATGGGGAGGTCAAAGTAGTTGTCCAGGGTGCGGGCGGCGCACATGGAGGCTGCTCTGCAACACCAGGTGAAGATAGAGCCTGTCAATGCTGTGGTATCTAGTAAACCGTTGGAGCGCAGTAAGTCACATGTTTCCAATCGGACATGTTACGGATGCAGTGGGTCTTTTCCCCATCATGGACCATGCCCAGTTCAAGGAAAGAGGTGCTTTGCATGTAATAAACTTCATCATTTTGCAAGAGTTTGTTGATCTGCCATTCAGGGAAGGCCATAATCTAAACAAGTGAATGTTTTGGGGGCTGATTCCTCCTTCACAGAAGATGGGAACATGGATGATGATGACATTGAGGGCACTATCCAAGTAATCCACACCATGCAACCCAATGGCAGGTTTAGTAGGCGGATTCCTAGGTGTAGGATGTTGATTGCGGGACACCCTGTTCAAGCGATGATCGATACTGGGGCATTATAAATATCATGGCTTGTTCAGTGCTGCGTACTCTTCCTTCACAACCAAGTGTGAGAGGTACGTCGACTCGAGTGTTTGATTTGGGTCCTCTGTTTCTCTTTCATTGGCTGGAGTGTTCACTACCAACATCTCTTATGATTCCCACTCCACACGAACCAAGATTTACGTAACCCAGGAGTGCTGTTGAGTTGTCGAACAGCCGAATGTCTGCAATTGGTGGCTTTCGCTTTTGCTATCCATCTGGAGAATGTGGAATCCTTGGTGGGCGAATATTCATTGTTATTTGAAGGCATTATTTGAAGGCATTGGGTGCATTAAGGGTCATATGATCCATCTTCATGTTGATTGTTCTATTCAGCCGGTGGCACTCAAACACAGAAGAGTGGCGTTTTATTTGAGGCCAAAGTTGGAGGAAGAGTTGAAAAAAATTTAGCAAGCCGACATCATAGAACGAGTTGATGGTCCAACTTCCTGGGTGTCACCCATTGTTGTGGTATGGCAGCCCAAGCAGCCAGGTGAGGTACGAATCTGTGTGGACATGAGTTTGCCCAATCAAGCGTTCCAAAGAGAGCATCATCTGACCCCTACTGTAGACGACATTGTGGCTGAGGTGAGAAGTTCCAAATGGTTTTCCAAAATGGACCTGCAGGCAGGATACTATCAATTATTGTTGGATCCTGAAACACGAGCTATAATCACTGTCTCAACACATGATGGTCTATGGAGATATAAGCACCTTAGCTTTGGAGTGTCCAGTGCCGACAAGGTTTTTCAGGACACCATCTGAGGAGTGCTAGCAGACCTGAAAGGTGTTCTTAATGTCAGTGATTAAGTTATTGTAAATAAACTCACCTTGGAGGAACACATGGACCACCTGAGGGACACCTTCTGGCTTCTAGGGGAGTGTGGCATTACTCTCCACCATGATAAATGTGAATTTCTTAAACCAGAGATTGCTTTCTTTGGATATTGTTTTACTCAGCATGGAGTGTCACCAGATCCATCCAAAGTCCATGATATCAAAATGGCACCTGCTTCCACCACGGTTACTGGCATAAGGATTTTTCTGGGCATGGTTACACATTGTGGACGATTCATTCAATATCTGACAGGCCTTACTGCTCCTTTGAGGGAACTAATGAAAACGAATGTCAGTTGGGTTTGGGAGCCGGCTCAGGATCAAGCTTTTCAGGACACCAAGCAGGCTCTTTCTGCTGAAACCACTCTGGTGTATTTCTCACCTCAACCCATAAATCCGAATTTTCTGTGAATGCAAGCCCTTTAGCCTTGGTGACGTGCTGTCACAGAAGCAGGAAGATGGAGCATGGGCTCCTTTGGCTTATGCGAGCCGTGCTCTAACGGAGACAGAGCAACAAAATTCATACAACAAAAAAGAGGCCATCGCTGTTCATTGGGGTTGTCGACACTTCCATCTTTACCTTTATGGGCAGCTATTTGTGGTTCATACGGACCACAAACCATTGAGAAGTGGATTCTGCAGGTGCAAGAGTATCAGTTTCTGGTGGTATATCGACCGGGGGCGCAGAACCCTGCGGATTTCCTCTCTAGACATGCTCGATCAGCTACGGATGAGTAGGAGCGTGCGGTCAGTAAGATGGAGGAATATGTGAGGCTGGTGGTGGAGCGATCATGTCCTCGACCCATTGCATTGGAGGAGATTGTGAGTGCCACATCTGAGGATGAGTGCTTACAGCTGGCTATGGCCTCGGTGACGTCTGGGAGATTGGCACCTGTTACTGGAGAAGCTACCTTGTAGTACTGATGAAGCACGCACTGACCTGAGGGTGTTGCATGACTTTCATGTCAAACTGGCAGTGTCTTCAGAGGGTTGTCTTATGCGATGCTCTCGTCTAGTGATTCCTCTGACACTACAGCAGTGGGTGGTTGATTTGGCCCATCTTCCTCATGAAGGGATTGTTAAGACTACGTACCATTTGTGCTGTAAAGTGTGGTTTCCCAATCTCGAAAACATTGTGGAGCATATGTTTCGACAATGCCCTCTGTGTCAAGCAGCTGACCCTGCTGAGCCCCCTGCCCCGATCATCATGGAAGATATACCACCATATCCCTGGCACAGTACCAGCGCTGATTTTGGAAGCCTACCAGATGGCCGACATATGTTAGTAGTCATTGATGATTCTTCAAACTATCCCTAGGTGGAAATCTTGGATTCCTTAAGGTGCGACTAACACCATTTCATGGCTGGAGAAAGTCATGGCCACACATGGTTTTCTTAAGGAATTGCATACAGATAATGGTCCGCCTTTTACTAGCAATGAGTTTGCAGAATACCTATTGTCCCGAGGTGTCGTACATCAGAAGATTACCCCTTGTTGGATTTCAGCGAATGGGGAGGTGGAGCGTTCTATGCGCACAATAAACAAATTCCTTCTCATCACGCTAGCCAGTGGAATATGGAATGTGCGCTCTACACTTTTCTGAGGGAGTATCGCCTCACGCCTCGCTCAACAACACATGTGAGCCCAGTCTCTCTCTGTATCAATAGAACTATGAATTACATTATACCTCAGGTGGACCAGCAGTCCGAAGTACAGGAGCAAGTTGTGGTAAGATTGAGGCAACGTCAAACCAAGAATGACAACATGTCCAGTGCCAGGAGAGCCATACAAAAGCTTGAATATGCCCCATGAAGTGCTGGACAGTTGGTCTTACTCCGATGACATCTATTGGTCTCCAGATACACTTGTTGATGACGTTTGTTTACCTTAGGCACCCAGTAGTGACTCAATCAGCAAGTCTGCAACTATTCCATGCCCGGTTTCAAGTGCTTCGTTTGCAGAAGATACTGAGGGTTGCCTTCGTCCGCCGATGGCCAGTGAGGATTGCAGCCGGGAGAGCAGCAGTGTCTTACATGGGACTGGTAGATGCCATCTTCAGCCATGCCCTGCAGTATCCTGCCGGTTAGAGGTCTTTTTATGAGCGCTGCACTTCTGAATCCGTGGTGGTATATGTTTTTCCTCTGCATTCTCACACTTAATGGTTTTGTTTATATGTTTTTGTTTGAAGTTATACACTGTTTGTTGTGGGTCGTTCTTTTGTGTTTCTTCTCTTTCTTTCTTTTTTTCTTTAAGGTGAAGGAGGAATGCTATCTTTTGGTCTCGGCCAGAACTGGGAGTGGTGGTCCCAGGTGTGACATAAATAAAGGGGTCCGGAACCCATGGTATGGGATCTCTGACCACACAAGCAAACCCCTGGTGTGTGTTTCAGTTGTGTACCTGCGCGTGCCTGGTTCACCATGCAACAAAAAGTATCTAATTGTTCAATAGAGGGAGATGTTTCAGGGGGATATAAACTTGTATAGCAATCCGAAAAACATTCTAAAATCTTTGAGTCACTAATATGCTGGACCCCAGTTGAGTCTGTGATTGCAACAATCTTAGATTTTTGTTTTTTAATTTTAAGGTAATTTGCCAAGGATTTACCTGCTTTGTTTTGACCACTGTACATTATGCATTAAACGAAGTAGGGGATCACAAGCATTGCTCTTAATAAGTTTAGATAAAGTATCTTTGCCATTGGAAGAGAAATAATCGTGCTCCAAAATCTTAATCTGCTCTAAGAGTTTGCTTGGAATCTCTAAGATGTCTTTTCTTTTTTCTAACTACAAAGTGTATTGTAAAACCTCTAGTGGTTGCATAAAAGGCATCCCAGACAATAATCATCTGTGTATCTGAAGGAAGATTGTTTATGAAATATTCTTGTAGAAAGACTGTGAATTGTTCTGTGAACTGTTGATCCAAAAAAAGGGAGTTGTTAAATCTCCATCTACATTTGGGGGAAATGGGGCTGGGATAATCAAGATCTACAATAACAGGGGCGTGATCTGAGATGAGAATTGATCCTATTTCTGATTGTGTTAAAAATTAAAGTGTAGGTCCTATGGATGGGAGAAAAGAAAGTGAATTTCACAACTTCAGGGTGAGATCCTGTCCAGACATCGACCAGCCCTCTAGCAGGCAAGGCTTTCTGAAAAGCTCTATACATTTTAGTGGGGACAAATTTGGACTGTAATCTGCAATCTCAAAATGGGTCCATAAGTTGATTGCAATCACCACCAACAATCAGGTTTTCTGATGCATGGGTGGACAACATAGACGCAAAGTTATTCCAAAATAATAGATCCACTCCGTTTGACCCATATACATGACAAATCATAAATTGTGTATTATTTATCTTCATATCTCTCAAAAGCCATCTTCCAGCATGTCTTTGAATTTGTTTAGCAATTGAATATTTAATGACTTAAGAAGCAATATAAGAACACCATTTTTGGTATGTACACTAGGGGAACTAAAAACATTCCCAACTCATTGTTTCTTAATAGAATTTATATCTTATTCTTTATGATGCATGTCTTGTAATAAAGCAATTTGACAGTTCAATTTTGATAAGTGAGTCAAAACTCCTTGCTTTTTAACCGGATTTCGAAGACCATTGACATTCCATGACACAATACATGAATTACTCATGAGAAAAGATGCAAGAGAATTTCAAAATTAAAATGTTGACACTTTTAGTATGACATAACTGAAACCTAAAAAAAGACAATACTTAATCAACCAAAACGAAAATGGTAGAAAACAATACAAATCCAAATATACATGAAAACCAGCTAACAAAGAAAGTATATTAAAGTAAAGGAGTTCAGAGAGCATGAAGAAAAAGATGGAAAAGTGAACAAAGTATCCAACAAGCTTTCCAAGACCGATCCGGCCAGGTAGAGAATAATAGAAGACCACAGTAATAAACCTGAAAATAGAAAAGATCACTGTGATATATTGAAAAAAGAGAAGGGGAAAAAGAAAAAAAAGGAATAAGATGAGAGTTGGGATAGTAATAAGAAGAAAAAAAGGAGAGCATAGCCTACTCTTAAATATTGATGTAAAAAAGATGACAAAAAGCCAGAGGACTTTACCCATAGCGATCATAAAAAGAAAAGACAATGAAGATAAAAGGGGGGACGAGAATGACAGATACTACTCCATTGAGCAACACTAAGAATAAATAACTTATAATGGAGGACAATGTTAATGAGAAAGGAGCTGAACAAATACAGCACAAAGGGACTTACCACATACTGGAAAGACCACGCAACCAAGCAAAACAAAGGCGATGGAACTCATGTACGATGGGAACAAAAACAACAGCGTCAGACAAGATACAAATGGGAACATGCAAAATGAAAAAAAAAGGAGCAAACAATTCGGTTTTTCTAAGTTCCATATCTTCGGCCTTGTGCACACGTATAAAGTTCTTAAGCTCCGCTGGATCTTCGAAAATGATTGTTCTGTCCTTATATGTTAAGCATTTATTTTTTTTATTTTTTTTTTTTTACATTTGTATGGCGCACAGCTACCCAAGAAGGGTTTCCCGGCGCCGATGACTGAACGAACAAACAAGGAGGAAGCTGACAAAAGAAAAGGTGATTTATTTCTGGAAAAGCCAGGTCTTCAGGTTCTTTCTGAAACTGGCATAGTTGACTTCCGTGCGAATGTGAAGAGGGAGTTTATTCCAAAGAGTGGGCACTAGTACGGAGAACGATCTCCCTCCCATTCTCGTGAGTTTGAACCTCGGGGTTGTAAATAATGCAGAGGTCTGAGAACGCAGTTCTCTAGCTGGAAGGTAGGGGGTAGCAAGAGATTGTAGGTACTTGGGTGCAGTGCCCGATTTGATCCTAAACATATAGCTCAGGGCTTTGAACCTGATACGGTTTTCCACCCTGAGCCAATGTAGGTCATTCAGATGTTTAGACACACTGGATTTTTTAGGAATATTGCAAAGTAGTCTTGCAGCCGCATTTTGGGCCAATTGTAGGCGTTTGATAACGGCTTGGTTAGAGCCCAGGTAAAGAATGTTGCTGTAGTCAAGCCGAGATGTGATAAGTGCATTGACTACGGTCTTTTGGGTGGCGAGGGGCAGCATCCATAGGATCTTTCTCAACCATTTCATGATAGTGAAGCAAAGGCCGACCACTTTGTTTGCCTGTTGCTTCCTTGAGAGGGTGTTGTCAATGGTAACTCCCAGATTTCTTACGTGTGTAGCCGGGGTGGGGATGTTACCAAGCTCGGGAGGCCAGTGAGTTGAGTTCCATAGGTCTTTGTTTTTTCCCAGGAGAAGGACCTCGGTCTTATCTCCATTTAACTTCAGCTGGTGAGTTGACATCCAGTTGAAGATATTTTGGAGTCCTTGTTTGAGACAAGATGGGACCATAGGGCTTGACTCTGATAGGGAGAAGATGATTTGGGAGTCATCGGCGTATGTCATAAGAGTGAGTCCTGATTTGTCAGGTAAATCAGCCAGGGGTCTGAGGTAGAGGTTAAAGAATAAAGGGCTCAAGATTGAGCCCTGTGGTACTCCGTGAGGGGCGTTGACCGACTCTGAACAGGCTATTGAGGATGTAATTTGGAATGTTCTATGTGACAAAAAAGACTCAATCCATTTGAGTGCGTCACCACGAATGCCGTTTCTCTCTAAGGTGGCCAGGAGTTTGGAATGGGAGATGGTGTCGAAAGCCGCACTCAAATCTAACAAAATGAGTGCGACTGTCTGGCCATCATCTAGGAGTTTTCTGATGTTTTCGGTTACTCCTAGTAGGGCTGTTTCTGTAGAGAACCCCAATCTGAAGCCGGACTGAGATGGGTGAAGGAGGGAGTTCTCTTCGGTGAAGAGAGTGAGGGCAGTGTGAATGTGTCTTTCAAGCAGTTTAGAAAAGATTGGGAGAAGGGATATTGGTCGGTAATTTGCTAGAAGTACGGGGTTGGCTGTTGGTTTTTTCAGGAGTGGGCAGACCATGGCGTGTTTCCAAAGTGAGGGAACTGCAGAAAGCTGAAGCGACGAGTTTAAAGTTTCAGCGATGATAGTCAGAGAGGGGACGTTGATTTGCTTAAGAACAGAGGCAGGTATCGGATCACGAGGGGAACCTGATTTTACAGTTCTAAGGATGGAGTTGAGTGATTCCAGGGTGATGGGAGGCCAGTGTTCAAGAGCGTTAATGTCACTCAAGCTAGGGGGGGGTTTCATCTTCAGGGTTATGAGTAGGGAGGTTGTTTTTAATATCTGAGATGATTCTTTGAATTTTCTCACTAAAAAAGGTAGCGAGGTCTTGGCAATGTTTTTTATTCAAAGGCTGGGCCGATGCAGTCGTTTTTTCCCCTGCGAGATCTTTAACTGTATTGAAAAGCGTTTTCGCTTTATTAGGCGCCGAGTTAATGGTATTCGCCACATAAAGTGCTCCGGCTTTGTTGCAGGCTGAGTGGTATTCGTTTCTGGCTTTGTTGTATATTACTTTATTTTCGAGGGCGTAGTCTTTGCGCCACCTTCTTTCGAGGGCTTTGCATTTTGACTTTCCTACTTTCAAAGGCTCAGTAAACCAAGGGGCTGGGGGGCGGTGGGTATTATTTTTAACTCGAGATAGGGGGAGGCAGCTGTCGACGGCACTTTCTAGCCATGAGTGTGTGGCTAGAGCAATACTTTCTATGTCGGAGGCTGGGGTTGGGGGATTTTTGGCAAGAGTTCTGTTGAGGTTTCCAATGTCGAGCTGTTTCCAGTTTCTTATGGCGGATACAGGCCAGGCATTATTAGCTTTAGGTGTAGGAAGTTTTAGACTGAAATGAATAAGATGGTGGTCTGACCAACAAATAGGGATAGTGTTTACCCACTTCAATTCAGGAATGTTCGAAAAAATGGGATCTAACAGATGGCCAGCCTTATGAGTGGGCCCAAAGTTAAGAAGAGAAATGTTCAGGGCTGTTAGATCGTCCAATAAATTAATGCAGGCCGTACTCGAGGGGTCATCAAAATGTAAATTTAAGTCTCCTAGGAGAGAGAAATTTTTTGAGGCGAGATAAAAAAAGGTGTGATGGAGTCCGCCAGATTTGCAGCCCAGGCATTAGCATTAGCATTCCCAGGAGGCCTATATATTAAAATGCCAGAGGCCGTGTAGTTGGGGTTAAGGGTCAATTTAAAAAAAGCTGCTTCACAATCAGGGATGTGGATGGATTCGAATGTGCATGTGATTTCTCTGTTGAATATGATAGCAATTCCTCCGCCAGTTTGACCGACCCGGTCTCTCCTGATTATAGCATAGTCGGGGAGAGAGCGGTTGCTATGTCAGGGCCTGAACTTTCGTGCAGCCATGTTTCTGTTAGGAAGAGGGCGCAAGGTTTTTAGTCAAGTAGAAGGTTGAATATATCTAGCCTGTGTTGTGGCAAAGATCTGCAATTTACGCTGTAAAAGTGGAAATCGTGAGTATCAGGTTTTGCTTGTAGTTTACGTGTTGGGTAACAGAGTTTGAGATCAGGGTGGGGCTGAAGGTTGGTGAGAGTAAAACTGCAATTACCGCATGGGGAGCATCCGGTAAGCGTAGGCTGTAATACAGCGCAATCTTTGTGTAATTTGGAACGCAAGTGTTTTAGATACTCGGAGCTCATAACTCTATTATGCGGGTTCGGTGGGGCATTATTTTGTGCCCCATGCCCCGGACGGGCCCAGACGGGCTGGTCTTAGGCTTGTCTTTGGCGCGGCATTGGCGCGGTCGCAGCGCGTATTCGCTGCGCGTCATAGGTGGCTTCAGCTTTAAGTAGAGGACGGGCTCTTCATCAGTTCCGCCTCTACCCGCTCAGCCAATCGGTGCCTGCCTCGGCCGGGAAGCCGGAAGAAGGTGCCTCCCTGCGCCCTCCACTCAATCAAGCCTAGCGCTTGCGGTGGACCGGGGCTGCAGGAGAGATTAATGTCACAGTGGTGAGTGGGGTTTAAGAACAGTGCTAATTTTTAAAATCAATAGGCGCAGTGCATTTAAAATAAAGGCGCGCTTCCTAAACCTGAAATCGTTTAGTATGCGCTGCTCTTAGGGACAAGTATAAACATCAGACAGTAGGCGGTGCAAATCGTTTTTCATTTGCACAGCACAGTTAGATCAATTTCTGCAATCGCATTCACCAGTTTCCTTCGCGCATGCGAACGTCATCAGGAAGAATGAAAAGATTCTATGGGTTTAAGTAGAGGACGGGCTCTTCATCAGCTCCGCCTCTACCCGCTCGGCCAATCGGTGCCTGCCTCGGCCGGGAAGCCGGAAGAAGGTGCCTCCCTGCGCCCTCCACTCAATCAAGCCTAGCGCTTGCGGTGGACCGGGGCTGCAGGAGAGATTAATGTCACAGTGGTGAGTGGGGTTTAAGAACAGTGGTACAAATTACACAGTGCTAATTTTTAAAATCAATAGGCGCAGTGCATTTAAAATAAAGGCGCGCTTCCTAAACCTGAAATCGTTTAGTATGCGCTGCTCTTAGGGACAAGTATAAACATCAGACAGTAGGCGGTGCAAATCGTTTTTCATTCGCACAGCACAGTTAGATCAATTTCTGCAATCGCATTCACCAGTTTCCTTCGCGCATGCGAACGTCATCAGGATAAATAAGGCCATAACAAGCCTTCATAGATGGGAGCATGGGTCTGAGGTCTAGAAACTCTTTCCGGCGATTGGCTGTGGGTTTTGAAACATCTTGGCTAAAGAAGATTTATGCGATCAGACCAAAGCATCTGTTTACGATGTTTGGCTGCAACAAGGGTCGCCATTAAATCAGAATATAAAAAAAGTAGGCAATGATTCCTCGTGGTCTGTTTGGAGTAGCTGCACTGAGAGGATCATCCTGTGCGCTCTTTGAATATTAAGGTCTGCAGATTTCGGTAAGCCAACTATCTGTGGAATACGAACCTTCAGAAAATAAATCATGTCATTGCCTTCAGTACCTTCCGGTATAATATAGATTCTTAGGCTGTTACATCTGTTTTGATTTTCCAAATCCCAGTTGTTTTGAGCAACTTCTTTAGATAAAATATTCACTTTTGCAACAAAATCATGCGCATCAGTATTCCTTTGTTTAATGTCTGTGAGTCTTAAGTCCAGACCATTTTTCTACAATTCTCTGAAGCATCGCAGTGGTATCTGCCATGAATGGACGAATGGACGAATATTTCTCAGTTCATCCATAATACCCTCTAAGGTGAAAGGTAGAGGTGATTTGTTTGGAGAGGAAAGATCCTTTTAACCCTTTTAATAGTATTGCACACAGACTCTTTGCGACCGTTAGCATTAGAACAGGAAGGCCCTTGGGATTTATTTGAATACGCAGAATCCTTTTTCAAAACAGACAGTGGTGATTCTATATATTATTTAAGGATCTCTTAGATAACAGATGCGACAGAATGTTCCTCAAAGGGCAAAACTAGCCCAGAAAAATCTATTTGGAGGAGTAGTCACAACCACAGTAAACCAACGTACCTACATAAAACAGAATAGGCTTATCTCTGAGCATGAAAAAAAAACCTCTAGAATGGAAGGAGAGTCAAAACAAGTTGCTAGTCTTTCCAATGTGCCAGTAATAAGCCCTAATACTTAGGAGGCAATATGGAGCATTGATTCGTGAGGTGATAACAATTACCTGGCTCACAAAATGGCTGCCAGAAACTAGGACATTCCAGGAGACAAAATTCCACGAGCTGACAGTTTAGAACAATAGGCGTTTGATGAAAAGCCCATTCCTCTCCCGGGGCCTTTCAACAACTTTATAATGCAACAATATTTATAAATGTGCAGCACACTCCAAGCTGAGACATTATCCTGCAAAAAACTCTTCATCACCAGATTGAGGCATATCCAAGTATTCAGGAAGGCAAAAGTCTTTCGATGATCGGTAATTGCTGAAAATGTTCTCATCATCCTGAAAATTTTGTTCTCTAGTAGCGAAGTAAGCACTACATATGCCTAGTCAACTGAGGCAGTTGTGAGCTCTAAACTCACAAAATGGCGGCCGGGACACCGAGCACTCAGGAAGCAGAGGAGAAAAACAAGTAACAGAACAACTAGACCAAGTCAAGGTCCAAAACACTTGCCCCTCCGCTCCCTGAAGCTTCCGACATTCTTTCCTGCAGCCAGGTTTTTTCTTTATTAATTAAGGAAAATCATGAAGACACAGTTTACAAAATCTTATTATGAGAACAAATTCTGTAGACTATGTTTTGCATTTTGATGACGTTTATGGCATTGGCTGAATAAAGGTTATTGAACTGAACTGATTCATGAGCAGTTAAAAAAAGACACATTGTTCGTATATTCCCATCATGAGGAGAGGTAGTGCTCTGTGAGTAAATGGGTCTTCAATTCTGTTCTGAATTGCAGGAGGGTAGGAACGGTATGGATGTTAAATAAAGTGTTGTTTCTTATCCTAAGTGAATAATGAAAAAGTGTTGGGTCTTTTCTTTATTGTATGTCTTAATTTCCAGTGATTGTCCTCGTTCATGGTTTCTCATTCACACCAGAGATTATTGATTTCTTGGCCAGGTATACAGGTATGATTTATTTTGGATGGCCTTGCAGAGAATTCATATACTAGTGAAAACATAGTCTTAAAGTGGGAGCAAGTATAGTTCCCTCAGTGCTGTGGTGATGTAGTTCAAACTTCTTTAAGGCACTTTTGCCATGTGCACAGCACCTAGGTAACATTTTCGGAGACACCACCATGGTACGGGCAGCCATTGAGCAGATAGTTGAATTTATTTAGATAAGAGAGGACTAAGGCTTAGGCTGTAGTATGTTTATCTAGGGACCTGTATCGATACTCCTATTTCTGACCCTTGTCCGGTTACTAAATCATTAATGGCCATACAACGGCACAGAAACCCGTTCTCAGATTAAGTCATAGTGCATGCTATCACATTAGGCAAGCACTATTCCTCCAGCCCCCTAGAAAGCACACCGAGTTCTCAAAACAAACCAAACCTCAAGCAGACCTGGGAAATCCCCCGCAGCTATTGTTTTGATTTCGTTCAAGAACTCCTGTAAAGAATGTAAGAACGACCAGTTCTTATGACATCCTTAATGATGTCTTATGTCCATCCTTACGTCAAACTCGGCACCTTTCAGGTATAAATATACCGACGATGCCCTAAGCAAAGACACGGTGGTGATGAGCTTGGAGCAGCGCTACTTGCCGAAGAGCCCAGCTGATGCAGGAAGCCCACGGACGCTGCCCCTCCCTTTTGACGCGCTGAGAGAGACGCTGCCTTTTCTCCTGCCGAGAAATCCAGCCTCGGGCGTTTCCGGCTTACCCTCGCGGGTAACTGGGATAACGAGTCCTGAGACAGAGATACCAGCCCTCCAGCCTTCTAAATCCCAGGTACTGAACTGACTAAACCCCTTACAAAGAATTCTTGAGTCAGATTCTTGGCAAACCAAACTTAACTTAAACTGCTACTTACTTACTCCAACCCACGTATTAGGCTCAGGTCAGGTACACCGGGGTAGGCGTAGTTAGAAGCACCAGTTGAGTACGATTAGTCAATGAATATATGTATGTATAACTTTTATCCATTTTAAGTATCATATGGCTAAGAAACCATATCAATGCTTTTACAGTATTATTTTATAATCCTGCTTTTACTGTGTGCACTTTACTTAACTATAAGTATTGCAATAATAGCGATTCATTTCTCTTGTATGAGAAAAGAGACTGATCAATAAATAACACCTTTTTATTGAACACACCCGTCTCTTCTTTTCTCTACAATCTGGTGAAACTAAGAATGCACGTATTGACTGAGTAAAATGATTGTCTTTTGTTTTCACACAACTTTAGAGATATACTCTTGATTAGGGAGAGCAAAGTTGTCATGTTCTATGGTTGTCAGAAACTAAATCCCTTCTTGTCTATCCAGGGAGGTTAAACTCCTCCTTGCCTATTTGAGAAAGTTTCTAGTGAACTCTGAGCTAGCTGGCACACAAAACTTTAAGTCTAATATCGTCAGTAGAAGACCTAGTTAACCTCTGTCCTACGTCTATACCATTGAAGATATTATTCCAATGCGCAGAGCCTATTGGGATAATAGGAACTACACTACATGGCGCCCAACGTTTGGTAAGGCGATAAAACTAACGCAAGGCATTAGAGTAACTCAGTCGTGCTTTTTCACACAGACCCTTTCTCCCATAAATACTCCAAAGACGTCTGGAGTGGGTCAAAGGTTAAATCCGCCAAACTTAGTAGGAGGAGACTCCTATGTATGGTTTTTGGTTTATTCAATGTTGACGGATACACTGTTCCAAAATATTGTGCACCTAATCTTTGTTTCCTTGGAAACCTGATCTGCAACAAAAAACCCTTCTGTCAGAAAAATGTCAGAAACTGAAGAAGAGAGGGAGACAGCTAGAATAGCAGCTTAACTCCTAACGGAAGACACAAGTCTCCTGCAAACTGACCCGGGTGCAATACTCATCCCGGTCAGCATAAGAAAACCTATAACTCTTAAGTTAATAGAAAATGGACTAACACCAAGAGGTGGTACAGTCATATTCGTAATTGAGGCACATGAATATCGGCAGACAGAGGTATTCTATTCATGGATAAACTTTCCAGCAGCAAACGCTGTAACTAAGGAATTCCACTATTACAAGATAGAGGAACCTCGGGATGAGTACACTCCTTTCGAGGAGGTGGAAATACCACTAAAATACCAAGAGCACCTGCTCTGGTTTAAAGGCGCCCTAAAACATAATGATCACATCACCAGGCTCGGTCCACTAGGTAGACCAGGAGCAACTTGGCCGGTTCTAGCCGGATACACACCACATCCAGACATTGAAAAAAATGTCAATACCAGAACTTTTAGCACAGCTAAAACAACTGAATAAAATTCATAGACAATTAGTCCAATATGTAATGCGGACTTCAACAGTCCAACCAGCTATTAAAATTCCACATCTGACCCCTCATCAGGGTAACACAAATAAAATCACACCACAGAACATACAGTCCTGTCTAGGTAAAGTACCCATTAAAAAGGAACAAATTCCATTCTGGTTAGCACAAAAAATTACTCAAATAGAGGCGGTATTTCCGGATACCACCCCTGTTGAGAAACACAGAATTCTGACTATCTGTCTTCCAATGGGGATCGCACCACATGTGGAAGACTGTGACACTTGGGGCACAGTCTTTGCTTCCATTTACACAAAAACACATGGTGTTCCATCCATGTCGGTAATACCAGAAGTGCTAAAACAGATTCAAAGTGAATACGGTCCTGAACCTGCTTTAACTCTGGGTATGAAATTACTGAAAGACTTCAAGCAGGTCTCGGCAATATTACTAGCCAACATAAAGGGGGAAGCAGCAAATGTGGCGATCCGCCAAAGGTTGAAAGAAACAGATATAGCAGACCAACCATTTGAACTTGCCAGAATCATAGAAAAATCCTATGAAGAACTAGGAAGAGATAGTTTGGGTGGGAAACCAGTGAAACCCCAACTAATTGAAAATCCTGAAAAAGTATTTATTAAAAATAATCTAAACACTTCCAAAAAGAGCTGGGATGGAAATAAACAATCCACTCCCAAAGAAAAAAGATTCCAGTCCAGAGGAAGGTCTCCTCGGCGGAGAGAAAGATCTCCGGACCAAGGACACAAGTCTCCCCAGAGGGAGCCCTCTGAGAAAAAATACAACCTTAGAAATAGGGATAATTTGAAGAAACCTGATAGATATCAAGATATTGATACACGTCCCTCTCGATCTTTTCAGACTTCCTCGCAGAAATCGGAAAGAAGAGGACGGTCAGAACACAGGGAAGAGCACGTCAAGTCCAAAGACAAGGAACCTGCTCATCAAAATAAAAAGTTACAATTTCCAAAGAAGAAGGTAGCCAGCATTAAAATAATCAAACATGCAGAGGATCCTGAGGACTCAGCTGAAAAACGGAGAGTGGGCTCAGACAATGCTAGACAGCGCAGCAGAAGTGAGCATAGCTCGCAAGATCCTGATGAATCATCTGGAGACAGTGGACCCGAATGAATACATTCAAGTGGAAACTGCAGATACCAGAGTTAGCAAACCTCATAAAATATATGAAATAACATTACGTATAGAGGGAGATAAGACTAGGAAAATAAGGGGTCTATTTTGGGATAATCTCTCCAAAGGTTATGACATCCTTCTAGCTGAAAAAGACTGGCCACCAGAGTTTGTCAGGGAGTGCCCTCATGGCGAAGAAATGATTATGCCTGCCTTCTCAAATCATATTCCAATACATAAAAAATATACACTTGCAAGAAAGTGGGCAGTAGCCCAGGCTCCTGCACTATATAAAAATCATGTGGGATGGGATGAGGACTCTCCTCCTCACAAAATCCAGTTAAAATCTCAACCGACTGCACAGAGGCAGTACCCAATTAAGCAAGAAGCTAAAAAACAGGTCAGGGAGATCTTAGATCAACTTGAATACCAGGGGGTGATTGAATCTTGCACCTCACAAATGAACAATCCTTTGTTTCCTGTCTCCAAACCAGATGACTCATATTGTCTAGTTTTGGACTACAGACATTTAAACTCATGTTGCAAGACCTTTGCAGTACAAAACTCACACAGTGCAGCACTAATGAATAACATAGTGCGCAAAAAATACAAAACAACATTAGACATTTCTAATGGATTCTTTTGTCAAAATATAGCACCAGAAAGCAGATATTTGACCGCGTTCTCAATAAACGGCTCGCAGAAAATTCTGTCGTTTGCCACAGGGGTTCAAGAACAGCCCAGGATTATTCTCAGCGAGAGTAACAGAGTTACTACAAATATATGATGATGAGGCATTATCTTATGTCGATGACATCTATCTAACAGATGATGACTTGGATACTCACTTGAAGAGAGTGAACACCATAATACTTGGTTTCGCGGCAGAGGGTTACAAATTCAACTTCAAAAAGTCAAGAATTGCCCATCTAACTGTCCTGTTTTTAGGATATGAATTATCAAGTGAAGGCAAAAGCCTGGCTGACAATTTCCTAGAGAAATGTGCTGTAATCCAAGCACCAAGAACGCTGAAAAACTTACAATCAATTCTAGGTTTCCTGAATTTCGGAAGAACTTACATTATAAATTACGCAGAGAGCGTTAAACCTCTCTATGACCTAATAAAACCAGATTTTAAAAGAATCAATTGGACTCAAAAACACACAGAAATTTTGAGATCTTTACAAACGGACATGTTAGTTAAAACAAAACTACAAACACGCGACAACACACGCAACCTTGTGATTCGAGTCATCCCAGGAAAATGCGTATTCACATACCTAACCTCTAATGAGGGAGAAACGGTACCAATAGCATACAAATCTCATTTGTACACAGAAGCTGAAAAAACGTTCAGCATCAAGGAAAACATTGTTCATGCGGTTCAAACAGCTGTAGCAAGAGAAAAAAAACAAGCTGACGGCAGACGTATTACAGTCAGAACAGCAGAATCAGCTTTTGAGGCATTAACAAGCCCATGTAATTTACCTACTATGGCATTAAATCCAAAATGGATACAATGGGAAAATTCTCTTGCTACAGACAAAGTAAAATACTATTTTGATCTGGAAATTAAAAAATTAAAAAATATAGAATATGAAAGAGAATATCCTCTGCCAATCGACATTCTGCCCATACGACAGTACGCCTGTGTAATATATACAGACGGACATGCTCAACCCTCAGTTTGGGGAGAGCAAGCATACAACGCCACATGCGAGATTGTAAAAGACGTGTGGCGCGGAGGTAAATTGAGACCTCTGTTTACGAAAACACACTCAGTGGAAAATAATTCAGAACAACAAACTGAAATAATAGCATTAAAAATGGCGCTAGATAATGCCGATCGCGAATTCCCGACACTAATAGTGTGCAATTCGTATTACTGCGTCAAATCATACAACAACGATTTACAGAAATGGATTCAAAACGATTACAAAGATGACACAGGTGCCACAATCAAGCAGAAATCACTTTGGGAACAAGTAGTTCTTTTACAAAAAGAACTACCAAAGACTCACGTGATACACTCACTGAGTCATCAGCGTGATGGCGTGCACGCTGCAGGGAATTCATTGGCTGAGACAGCCACAGCGGAAACAACTAAATCGGCTTCCGTAGCTACAAAAAAGCGTTCAGAAAAATACATTGACGGGGAAACAATGCTGGCAGTGAAAACGTCATCAAATGGCGACTGCTCAGCACTACCCATCAACTATCCACTCAATTATACATACATAATCGATGCAAACTCCATTCCTTTTGCTCAAATCCCTGGAGTGGGAGATAGAGTAATTCCAAACACGAACAGGAGAGGCTTGTTAATAGCAGACGCACATATGGGTGAGGGTCTTAGACACCTTAAGCTTAAGGATTCTCTGTAAGAATTACAATCAACATACTGGTGGCCAGGAATGAGCCTAGAACATCACATATTTGTAAAAAACTGCCCAGACTGCAACAGAGATCGCAGTGGCGACCGAGACGGTATATTACCATGGCGTTTCGCTCCAGATTGGATCAAACAATAAAAGAAAAAACCCAGTGTGAATAATGCATCATATTAACATGTAGAGACTATTTTCATTTATAGATGTAGACCCCAGCACTTGGCTGACGTCTGAACTGTTATAAAAAGATTTGCAAGTCTATAATGGCATATACGCTAGGAGCATGCTACGTTCTGACCAATGTCTTGCCTTTAGCTCTCGAGCTTATAGGGGGGGCATGGCCTGCATGAGCATTGCATTGCGGGACTCTTCTCACTTCCTTCCTGAGGGAAACGGGATAGTGTAAAGAAAAAACCAAGGCATAGAGCAATCTATAACGGCAAAGGTATTAGGTTCGGGGGCTGGGTGGGTCAAACATTTAATAAGTGTCCAACGTAGTCTTAATAATCTGCCAAGAAATTCTCTGAGAGGTCTCAGTCCGTACGAACTATTGTTTGGGACTAGAATGTTAATCCAGGACCTCGATAGTCAAACTTCAGTGGTGAAAGAAAAATGCTTTGATATCAAAGATCGTTTGGCTATTTTACAGGACTTAAATGAAACAAGAAAAGACCTGAGCAACATAAAGTTGAAACAGCAGCCAACAACCTCTGAAGAGAAACCACCTGTCCCAGCAAGGCCTGTCTGGATTCCAAAAATCGGGGATCTGGTCAGAGAGAAGATCGCGGTAAAGAAGGAATTTGGGCCTTCTTACAGAAAAGCAGTTCCTGTCTTGTCTGTCAACGGGACAAGATCAGTAGTATTACCGCCCCTTGCTGGTAAAAAGGAGAACCGAGTTGTATCCATCGACCTGGTTAAACCACAATCATGTGGCCGATAACAAGTAGTAGGCCAAGTGGACTCCCAAGAAGTAGTAGAACACCAAAGTTTGCTACAACTACAGAGGTTCAAACTGAGAGACTAATCACATCTGATAAACCTACAGTGAATCAACAAGGAATATGCAACAAAGCCATGGAACTCAAACCTCTTGAAACCCAAATCAAATTTTTACATCAAGAAACACCATTCTACAGTGATGTAACCATTGACTATGCTAATGAAACAAAGCAAATTCCTATAGCAAAAAGGAATCCAGAAGCAATTGAAACAATTGACAGAACAGCATCAGGCTACTTCATCAACTTCGACGATTTTTCTGAGGATCTGAGTGAACCTGAGGAACAGCCGACAACAAAAACTTTTAAAGACAAAGCAAAAGAACTCTTTCATCACCTAAAATAAACCTATCTGATTTCTCCATGGATTGAAATTTGGGTGTCACTAGGTGTATTTGTACTCATACTTTGGCTCATCATGGTACTATGCTTGGGACATTTCATTGAGGGAAAATATGTTACAATGGACACAGCAAGTCAGAACATCAACTTGGTCCTGAAACCACACAAGTCTTCACACATCGAGAAAAGAGAACTTTCTTCAGTAAACTTCACAGCTAATCCTATACCCGGTGGGGTAGCATGGGACAAAACTGATTACGAAATCTATGGTCCGGTTGAGCTCCTGAAGTATCCTTATCAATTCAAGATTTCATTGAGTGACTTTGTAAAACCAAGCACATTCGCTGATGATTGGGACTTTGAAAGTATTAATGATATGATGTCAGATCTAGTGATGTCAGCTAAATTTACAGAACATGATTATTTACAAGGTTCATTTAATTATGACCAGATGTATTGTTTTAACCACTACGGTAACCATTATCTGCATAAATCTGCTCAACCTAGAAATGTTTTGAATTATAACCAATGGGAACATTGTGCAACCGCACCAAAAGACAGTTCAAAAACATTCTATGAAAAATATTCTTATTTCTCAGGGTTCAACACAAGCAATGCAGAAACATTTTATTTCAAATTGTTAAATAAGACAGGAATCAAAACCATGCTTTCAAATACAAATTTAATCTATTCTGAAACATTTTTTGAAAAAATGAAAACATTCGGTTTTGATTTCTGGAACAATAATATTGAAACGAAAACAATCTGGGGTACAAGAGATTGGCAAGTGCAAGGTATAGAATCATTATTTAGAGCCTGCATGATCCCAGAACAAATTATATTTTTAAATGATACAATTCAACAGACAACCTGTCTTGGCCTAGCCAAAATTAAAGACTTGAACAAACCGTCTATTCCAAAACCAACTCCTGAGAGTAATAGCACTATAGATGTTGAAATAGACGTATCCCATATTTTAAACCAAAACAGAACACATCCTGATTGGAAAAAATGGTTGATCTGGCCCACAGACACAAATAACTGTCAAGATAGATTCCTGAACAAAATACAAGGGTTCACATTGACCAGGCCAGACCCTAGATACTCCCAGAGACAACATCCAGGGATTGTAACTACTTACAGTGTAGGGAAACTCTGCCTCGAATGGCTACAAACATCCACACTGATTGAAATTAAGCAACACTTGACTTTACTTAAAGAAGGTGCTGACTTGCGTGATTTCATTATGGGACCACGCAAACAGCGTCAAAAACGTTTCATAGCGGCCTCTATATATGCAGCTTACAACGAAGCTTGGAAAGAAACTCAAATTGAGACAGCAGAAAAAATACGGGAAATTGACCGTGTTAATTTGGAAAAATCACTTTCTGTTGTGGACAATGGGTTAATGACTCTGTCTTCCAGAATATATTCACTGGACAGTATTGTATCTTCTGCAATCGATATAATAGAGCAAGACTTACTGATGTTGCAACACGGTCAGTCCCAATTACGTTCTATTGTACAGCTTGGCTGGACGTTACAAAATCTGCGTTCAGGCTACGTGCCTTGGCGTTTAATCAACACAACGTCACTATTCAGTATCTTTAACCTTACTGATACACAAATCAGTTTGGCACAGAAGGGTGCAGAGTATACAATTCTGAGCATTGAAAAACTTGAGAGATTACCATTGACAATGTCAGAACGACCTGTCATTGAATGGATAATACATGGGATAATAACTATTCCGATAACGACTTTCCAGTTTCGATACTGCCAAAAATATATACAGGCAGGCCAGTATGAAAGGTTGGGTAAAGGATACATTAAGTCAACATGGAACTTACCTTATACACACACATGTTACAGTAATAAAGGACAGAGTGTATTTCTTAGTGGTAATAATTGTGAGAAATCACTAAGTGGTATACTTCTGTGTCAGGGTATAAGTTTACATGGGGCCTGTGAAGGAACTTCAAATAACCTTTCATGTTACCAACTCGGCACACCTGCAACACAAATAGAACCATTCTTTAAAAGACTTTCTAACGGGAGTTACATTCTAATTGTAGATCACAGATGTTGTGGCTTGCTGCCAGGAAAACCTTATCTGGTAAGCGTGACTTCCATGGTCATTTGCTGTGAGCGAGTATTGTTCCCGAATGACACTCCAGACAGGGAGGGAAGGTTATGGCCCAGTTTGAAAATCTCTTCTATTCGAATTGATACTTTAAGCAGAATGAAGACTGTGCTCCTACAGACGCCAACCCATTTGACGTCATCAAAGGAAACGTATGATCTCCAAATTGCAAGGACAACGGGTGAGATACATGCATTGTTATCAACAAATTGCCCCCTACACTTCGCAGAAATGCTAAACGAAATCTTAAATATTTCTGATACAAGTGGTATCGCAAGTGTATTTAAGACAGTTTTTTCGGGACAGTTAACCCCATTCAAAGCAGTCCTGGGTATTGTTCCAAATTTCGTCCATTCCATCTTTGGCGGACTTCCACTCCTGTTGGGACTCGTAGCAGGCATTTTATTTTTGCTACTCCTGCTTCGTTATGGCAAACCATGTCACAGACAAGACTCCAGCAACAATGGAAGAAACGATCCTAGCTATACGCTACCGGGACCGCATAATTAAAGTCCTTGGATTAGCCCGGCTACGAGATCTGAATATGACCTGGTTTCTTTCGTTCAGACCCATGTGGCAGAATTGTGTTATGCCTGTATTGAGGTGCATGCTATGCGGCGAAGAATGCGTGTTGGACACCTGTCTTACACTACAATCAGAAGTACCATTGGATGCAGATACTTTGTTGAGTCCAGTAAAGGCTCATGCATTGTGATGTCCCCAGCGGCTACCTATCCTGATGACGGCATTCGTGGAAACTTCACCACTACGATTGAAGGGTAGTGAAGTACAGGATGAAAGCAGCATCAACCAGGTACGACCTTCTGTATTCAATGCTGATCGAAACATCACTGAAAGCGAACATGCTCATGACTGCATGGTAGCGACATTTTCCAACCTAGTCGAACTTTCACCAGAAGCTGTAGACTGTTTTTTCGAGAGTCTGTCTGAAATGATGTTTTCACCAGAACAGAGAGAATAACTTTAAACAAAATTGCACACAGCGTTCCCTGAACTCTGAATTTGGCCTTCAGCTTTTTGAAAACAAAGTGACTGTGAACTATTTTTTCTCTTCTCCCCTGAAAAGCGAAAACTTTTTTCCAAATCCAAAATATTTACCCTTTTGGCACTTATCTTCTGCTTAAAGTAAAAATATTCTTAGAGAACAGAGCTTCTATTCTTAGGAACTCTAGAGACATTACATTACCTCAACCTCTAGCTTATTTACAAGTGATTGTATTTATATGTGATGAAGTGGTCTCGCACTTTTTTCTTCTGTATTAGCAGCCTGATTCATCAACGGGCCGTTTTGCGAGCCCCTAATAGCGATTCATAGCGAATCGCTATTGAGGACTCGCAAAACGGTATTCATGTAGGAATTGCTAAATAAATAGCGATTCCTACACATTCCTTATTTGCGAGTAACAATTTGCTACTCGCAAATAAGGAATAACTCCCCATTCGTTCCTATGGGCCAAAAGGCCCACAGGAATGAATGGGGAGTATCCCTTATTTGCGAGTAGCAATTTGCTACTCGCAAATAAGATAGCGATTTTAAGGGTGCCAGCGGTGTCCAAAGGACACCCTGTAGCACCCCTTAAATGCACATTTGAACAGGTGTTGCGCACACACATGTCCAAAGGACATGTGTGTGAGTATCATGCAAAAGAAAAAAATGCACTAAAGTGCTTTTTACACTATTTTCGCAATTTACCACCAAGTCAGACTTGGTGGTAAATTGAGACCAAATATTGCGATTTCGCTATTTCTAATTGGTTGATGAATTGAATTTAAGGAATCTCTATTAGAGATTCCTTAAATCCAATTCCTCGCAAATATGCGATTTCGGTAATAGTGATTTTTGCATTTGGGATGATGAATCCCAAATGCAAAAATCGCACTCGCAAAGGGCCAGATTCTCAGAATCTGGCCCTTTGCGAGCGCAAATCAGCTTGATGAATCAGGCTGTAAGAGCCATTTCATGTGTCATTTCGCAAATCATTCATGCTGATATATAATGTGCATCTTTTTGAATGATTACACTGCTTAAATGCATACAGTACCTATACTCATTTTCGTGTATTTCCGATATGCCATTTTTCAAATGCAAAAAAATGCATTTTGGGGTAGTTCGATATACACATGCAATATTAGTTATGTTTACTATTGCTTAGGTTAGTAAATATGTACATACAATCGTGGAGTGGGTGTAGTATGTTTATCTAGGGACCTGTATCGATACTCCTATTTCTGACCCTTGTCCGGTTACTAAATCATTAATGGCCATACAACGGCACAGAAACCCGTTCTCAGATTAAGTCATAGCGCATGCTATCACATTAGGCAAGCACTATTCCTCCAGCCCCCTAGAAAGCACACTGAGTTCTCAAAACAAACCAAACCTCCAGCAGACCTGGGAAATCCCCCGCAGCTATTGTTTTGATTTCGTTCAAGAACTCCTGTAAAGAATGTAAGAACGACCAGTTCTTATGACATCCTTAATGACGTCTTATGTCCATCCTTACGTCAAACTCGGCACCTTTCAGGTATAAATATACCGACGATGCCCTAAGCAAAGACACGGTGGTGATGAGCTTGGAGCAGCGCTACTTGCCGAAGAGCCCAGCTGATGCAGGAAGCCCACGGACGCTGCCCCTCCCTTTTGACGCGCTGAGAGAGACGCTGCCTTTTCTCCTGCCGAGAAATCCAGCCTCCGGCGTTTCCGGCTTACCCTCACGGGTAACTGGGATACCGAGTCCTGAGACAGAGATACCAGCCCTCCAGCCTTCTAAATCCCAGGTACTGAACTGACTAAACCCCTTACAGAGAATTCCTGAGTCAGATTCTTGGCAAACCAAACTTAACTTAAACTGCTACTTACTTACTCCAACCCACCTATTAGGCTCAGGTCAGGTACACCGGAGTAGGCGTAGTTAGAAGCACCAGTTGAGTACGATTAGTCAATGTATATATGTATGTATAACTTTTATCCATTTTAAGTATCATATGGCTAAGAAACCATATCAATGCTTTTACAGTATTATTTTATAATCCTGCTTTTACTGTATGCCCTTTACTTAACTATAAGTATTGCAATAATAGCGATTCATTTCTCTTGTATGAGAAAAGAGACTGATCAATAAATAACACCTTTTTATTGAACACGCCCGTCTCTTCTTTTCTCTACAATCTGGTGAAACTAAGAATGCACGTATTGACTGAGTAAAATGATTGTCTTTTGTTTTCACACAACTCTAGAGATATACTCTTGATTAGGGAGAGCAAAGTTGTCATGTTCTATGGTTGTCAGAAACTAAATCCCTTCTTGTCTATCCAGGGAGGTTAAACTCCTCCTTGCCTATTCGAGAAAGTTTCTAGTGAACTCTGAGCTAGCTGGCACACAAAACTTTAAGTCTAATATCGTCAGTAGAAGACCTAGTTAACCTCTGTCCTACGTCTATACTATTGAAGATATTATTCCAATGCACAGAGCCTATTGGGATAATAGGAACTACACTACAAGGCTTCAGTTCCTGTATTTTAGGGCCAGATATACAAAACCAGTTTGCAATTAAAAACTCTGCAATTCTCAAAATCACAGGGTTGGCTTTTTAGCTTGTTTGAAACTGGTTTCCATTGCATTTAGGAAAAGGGAGAGAAATCAAGGCCCAGGACATACTGTTTTCTTTAGCTTATATGACATAGAAATAATGGACCTAACGTGCTTGATTAGTTCAATTGCAGATAGCATTTGGCTTTGTTGAGCTGGCCTGAAATTTAGGAAGAAAATTTCACAAAGTTGGATCCTCACCATTCTTTATCACCAGTCTCCTATAAACATCAAAGCTTTGAAGGCTACTTTCACCAGAAGAGTACAGATTGTGGAATAAACATGAAGTGCAATGTATTTGATTTTGATGAAAATTGGTGCAATATGTTATGGACAAACCATGTGCCGTACTTCGGCATGCATTTGCTTGAAGAAACCTATGTAAGACTATCTGAAGGGAGCATGCATGAATGAGCATATATGTCTAAAAAGAGTCTGAGTTGGTTTGAGAGAGCCAATATTACGGTTTGTGTGTGTGCATTTGTGGCATAATTAGCAACCACATCCTCTAGAGATATAGGGCCTCATTTATGAGGATTTGCTGTAGGGCAGAGCCTCAGGCCTTCCTGCTGTGCTGTACTACTACAAAAGAAAAGGGAAGGAATGTGCCTTATCTATCAAATATGGCATATTCCTGTCCTTTACCCCTGTGCCGGTTTACAATGGGCTGCAATGTGCCAATGCAGGCACCTTTGCACTATGGTACAAGGGTGCCTACATTGCAGAGATGATTATTTTTGTGCAGAAAGGAAATCTTCCTGCACAAAAACAATCACAAGTGGCTTTTTCCTCTTTCTATGAAAAGGAAAAAAGAGGAGAAATAAAGATATTTTTCCTTGTTGTGCTTCCCTTACGCCTCCTCTGGAGGAGTAGGACTTTGACACTGCCTCAGAGTTATGATTTTTCGTAAATCTGGGGAAGTGCCAAAAAGCCAGGAATGTTGCTGGAAAGGCCAGCACCCCCCATTGCATGCCCATTTAACACAGTAAATTGTGCTTAAGGGAAAGATATATATGAGTCAGCATTAAGCCCAAAAAACTTAGTGCTGCCTCGTAAATATGTAGCAGGCTCCTGCGCCACGGAACGTCACAGAAGTGATGTTTCAGTGGCGCAAGGGGACACAGAAAAAAACGCCCGTAGTAGTCTTTTCAGACAGTTTATTTCCAATAGGTCTGGGTTTAGAAACATTTTTACATTAACTCTTAATTGTGCAAAAGAGAGATGGCAAATCATTGCCCTTTTGCAACCAGTCTTTAATTTTGCATTTTGAGCTGTGTACGCATAGGTTTTATGACAAAACTTCCACTCACAGAAAGACCTTTTGAATAGTAATGAGACTCCATAGTCGCCACCCCCGATTGAGGGACTTGATTTCTCAATTGGGGAAACCACAAGGGAAATCACTGAATTGAAAAGTAGCAAAGCTCCTGGGCCTGATAAGATACCTGGCGACCTGTATAAGCATGAGATTGAAGTCTGGGCTCCATACATAAATCACTTGTTTAATGCTTTATCTAGTAATTGTCAGTTTCCAGATAGTTGGCTTGCTGCAGAGGTTGTTTTAATATTCAAAAAGGGTAGCAGGTCTGTTCCATCAAACTACAGACCGATTAGTTTGATGGACACCTTGCAAAAACTGTATGCCAAGCACCTACTATTCCGGATAAACGATTGGATAGAGGAAAAAGCTATACTTACTAAACTTAAAGCCGGGTTTAGGGGTAAGGTCAGCACCATAGACCAGGTCTTCAGATTCTGTTGCATATATTGGAAATATGTACTTATTAGGAAGGGGCACTTGTATGTCGCTTTCGTAGATTTGAGAGCGGCATTCGACCTCTTTCCACGTAACTTGCTTTGGAGGTCCCTTAGTGAGGTTGGACTGCCAGGGTGCCTGCTGGCCCAAATAGTTGAGCTGCACGCTAAGAATTATGCCAACATCAGGTGGGGTCCTAATGGGGAATTGACGCGCAACATCCCCATAGAGCGTGGCGTCCGTCAAGGATGCGTTTTGGCCCCTACCTTATTTTCATTATTTGTCAACGATATTCCTGATCATTTAAACGATTGTACAAATGATTCACCACAACTTAATGGAGAGAGGGTGCCTGCGTTACTTTTCGCGGATGACACCATCTTGATATCCCAAACTAAGAAAGGTCTCCAGGCACTCTTGAACTCATTTAGTATGTATTGTGCGAAGAAAGGATTAGAGATAAATGTTGACAAAACTAAGTGTACGGCATTGAATCCCTGTCGGCCGGATAGGGGGACCTTAAGTCTGGACGGCCAAGTGTTATAAATAGTTGATAATTTTTCCTATCTGGGGGTGGTGCTAGATTCTAACCTTACATGGAAGGCCCAAATTGAGAAAAGCAAGGTGTCATATGCCCAAAACGTGAAGCCAATTATTCGCAAACTCAATGCTAGTACAAGCAAATCTGTGACTCCTGTGCTTGAGCTTTTTAAATTTAAAGTTCAATCTGCTGCCCTTTACGGGGCGGAGATATGGGGGCCTTGGGCAAGGGACAGCTTCCATGGTCTAGATAACAAATTTATGAGATCCATTGTAAGGGTTCCTACTAGTACACCTCTAACACCTCTTCAATGTGTTTTGAACCTTAAAAGAACTGATAACCATACAATCATTAGACCATTAATGTTCTGGATAAGAATATGGTCTACTCCAGAACTGATTGATTATAGGAATGGTCTCCAGGAAATATTGGGTCTGGACTCTCTCAATTCTATTTTCTGGCTGAAACACATTAAAAAATGTTTTTCAATCTAGGGCCTGCCACAGTTATGGGAGAATCCGGAAAGGCAACCGCACTATGTGAAATCTATGGTGAAACGAGCCTTCTGGTCCTTCATAACTAATCAGTTAGCAAATGGAAATAGAACTGGGTCTCTTACTCATAATTTTCTAGGCTTTAAATATGAACCCTTCTTTGAGGTATTTCTTGATGAGATAGAGCCTCCTCTCGCGAAGTCTTTATTTTTGAAGTTCAGGTATGGGAATCTTATGACAAACTCTAACCTGGAATGTTGGTCCAAGAGAAAAACGGAAGGGCCTAACGCTACACAGGGGAAGTGTATTATGTGCTCAGGTTTTCACAAGGAGGATGAGGTCCATATACTATTCTTTTGCCAAGCTTATACTAAAGCAAGAAAAAGGTGGATCAAACCCTTGTGTAACCTTCTAGGAATAAGATCTTGCGCTATGGCATATAGAATTATTAAAACAAACACTTCCCAATCTATTATATTCAGCATTAGTAGATTTCTTTATTCTGTGTATATTGCTCGCAGGAAGACTGGTCAATCACTTTGAGCTGTTAAACTTTTGTTGGTTTATAGCGTCATAGCTGCTTTTTATGATGATGGTGTATGATTTTTCTTTCTATTATGGTATATGTCCTGACCTTAGATGTTAACTGTGATGAAGTTCTGTGCTCTAAAGTATTTATGCACGTATTTCTTGTTGATTATGATTTATGACTCCTATAATTCATGGATAGTTTTTAACTGCTTTTAGATTTGTATGTATAAAATGATATGGTTCTGTGTTTTTATGCATGTATCTTTTATGGCTAAAGTAGCCGAAATAAAGATTTGAACTGAATTGAATTGAATTGAATAGTATTTAGAAAAATCGCTACATGCAAACCTCTGTGACTTGCTAAAAACAGAGGGGTGGTAGTCTGCAATGAACAGCAGATCACCATCCATCAGTTTATATTCCGGTTAGACCAGCCATCTTTTGGAGTGTTTACGCTGTCTTTTTGCTTCTGGCCTCCTGGTTTTTGTGTTACTCTGAATATAGTTCACGCTGGTTTAGTGTTTCTGTGCACTTTAATACTGCACCCCTATTTCTAACAATTCATAAATGAGAAACTTTCTTTAAAGCAAACCCTGTTCCTTACATCAACCTGTGCTGCAGTAGTTAAAAAAAGAAAAGACTCCTTTTATGAAAAACATGGAGGGGGCGATTGGGGAGGCAGTGGTTCATTGCACTCTGCATCGTCACAAGCTTGAAGTTGCACCTTGTGTTCAAACCTACCATACCCTCCAGTAAATTGTTTTTCAAGATGCATTCTGTTCCACCTTTAAATGGAAACATCAGATTAGCAACTCAAATCAGTGCTAGGTGTAATGCAACATATCCATCTAAGTCTGTCAGAAGGAACCTGTGAAACCATACTGCAAATAGGAAATCAGTAGTGTAAAAGGAGTGTAAAAAGTTCTGGTAGAACAGCGGAATAATGTTATATTCTGACAGTGCCAATGTCCTCTTGAAAGATAAATTTCACAGTTGTGTTCATTAAAACGCATATAACTTAGAAATAAAGGTATTTCAATTGATTTCTTACATAGCTCTATTTTTTTACGGGAGCCCACAGTGTGTGCTATTATAGAACTCATTGTCTCTTTCTATGTTGCATGGCCAACATATGGAACAGCAGGTGTAGTGGTTGCACACTACCAACCAGCATCACTATCTTTACAGTGTGTGGTTTGTCTTTAATAAACCTTTTTCCTCTTTCTGATGGCACACCTCCTTGTGGGTCTTGTAATTGTATTTTTCACAACTCAACTATAAAATGCAATGGCAGGTTTTAAGATCTCAAAGTCTCATGTCTTAATAAATCATGGTCATTATATTTCAGTTCTCTGGGCATCTAAAATATATATTTGGTGCAAATTCATTCAATAGTTTTGAAGAAGTTAAGGCTCACAGTGCTCTGATTGCCTTGCAGCAACATACACAGAAATGTTGTGGCGGCCGTTACAGGACTTCGGCCACTGTCCAGATAATGTTATAAAAAATTACGTAAACAGAAAAAGGTAGGGCTACCCTGACCCCCTAGCGCCCTGGGGCTGATATGAAACACATTTTCCCTGTTCTCACTCCCAAAAAATTGCCACAGGACTATGGATTTTTTTTTTAAACAGTGAGGTGTCTTTTTATTTATATTTTGTAAATTGCCCAAGTCTGGGCCCCCTCCCGAAGCAAATTTGTTTTGGCCCTGTTGACCCCCATCACTGGGGCCCAATGCACATTTTAGGTCCCAGGAGACCCCTATCCCCCAGGACAGCAGAGAGACATTGTGGGGGCCAGCAATGCCCCTCCATGACCAAGAGGACAGGAAAAGGACTGCAATACTCTCACTCGAATTAGGAGGAGCAAAAAGAAGCCACTCTTGCCAAGCAGGAACTTAAGAATTCAGGATGCCGGTTCCTGGAGAGTTCAAGCACTAGCAGGGTAGCAGGCGGTCCCATCCAAATAAAAGTGAGATGGGTTCCCCAGTTGGAACCAGGTCAACCCCACATAATGGATGCCAGCTCCTGCACATTGCAGAGAGCCAGTAGGGTCATGTGGAATTTAGGACTCCCCCTGCTGTCCCCAATCAAAACCAAAATGAAAGCTGAATGCCCCTAGTGGGACTGGGGCACCCCACACAATGGGTGCTGGTTCCTGCACAGTGCAGGGAGTCATCTGGGTCACTGTGGCATTGGGGATTCTCCCGCATCCTCAACCAAAATGAAAACACTTTTCTTTATATATTGATGAATTCCCCTCCCCTGACAAAACCAATAGGCCTGCTTTTTATATATTGATGTTTTGACCCCTTGACAAAGCCAGTAGGTGTCCCTTATTTAAAATGGCACACCGTTATATCATGATATTGCATCTAGTATAGACAGTATTAATACACACAGACTTCACTTAGCATAGAGGTCTTTCAGGACAGGCCAGTCCCTCATCAAACCTTTGTGCTGCAGGGAGGTCTTTGTGGACTGGCAAGACCCTCATGAAACCCTACTACACACAGCCTTTGCCCTGTTGTGAGGTCTTTGTTGACAAGCCAGTCCCTTATAAAACCCTACCATACACAGCCTTTGCCCTGCACAGCGGTCTTTGTAGACTGGTCAGTCACTTGCCAAGCTCTACTATGCACATCCTTCATCTTGCTCAAACGTTTTTATGAACAGGTCAGTCCCACATTAAATCCCCACTGTGCTCAAATCCTACTATAAGGCTTCACCCTGCACAGAGGTCTTTGTGGACAGGCCAGTCCCTCACCAAACCCTACTATGTACAGCATTCTCCCTGCACAGAGGTCTTTGCAGAGATCAGTCTCACACCAAACCCTCAAGGGCACAGCCTTCACCCTGCACAGAGGTCTTTACAGCCAGGCCAGTCCCTTATTAAACACTACAACGCAAAGCTTTCAGCCTATACAGATGTCTTCATAAAGAGGACAGACCCTCATGAAACCCTACTATGCACAGGCTGCACTCTGTGCACACAGTCCATGCACAGCCTATTTCCTCCAGACACCTTAGCCCCTTTAGGTGTGAAAGCACAACTACATCCAGCCTGACCTCTCTGACCATCTCGTTACGGAGAGCCCACTCCAGCCACATTCTCATGCTTACTCACGTAGCCAAGGTCTTACTAAGTGCAGTTAAATATGGTAGTAATATTTTACTTCATATTAAAACACCTTAGAAATTCACTGAAAAATATAAAGGTTCAGGGTTAATGCGATGGTATAGTTAGGTGTGGTATTGGTTTCATACTTAAGATTACAAAAACCTTAAGAATTCACTGAAAACAACCAAGGTTAAAGCGATTTTATAGTCAGGCAACAATGTGAGTGATAATGCAACATTTTAAACTAAACAAAAATTAGAAATTTACAATTTATGGTGCAGCAAGCTAACTGTAAATTGTGCCCCCACCATGCCTTGCTTATGACCTCACATATTACATCCCTCGTGACATGCTCAATGACGTCATTCATAACATCGCTGATGACATCTCAAATGACATCAAATTACAGTTTCGTAAGGGGAACATCGTTTACAACGAAACTTTTACCACGCACTACCATTACAACGCAGGAATTACAACGAAAGTCGTTAGAACGACTTTCACTGGAGGACGCTGTTGGATAGGGAATAGTTTAATTTTCTATCCAACACCTTCCCTACTATCCATGGGGACTGGCGTTGGAATAGAAAATTAAACTATTCCACTATCCAGCGCCCCCCAACGCAAGTCGTTGTAACGACTTGCGTTGTAATACCTGCGTTGTAAGGCATGCGTGGTAAAAGCATGCGTTGAAACGTCATACATCCGTTTCATAATATTCTTCATATGTTTAGATTTGTCATTGACACCGCACGCAGCATAACGTGCACTGTTTATTTTGTAATGACATGTTGTGCTCAAATACTCAGGAGGGAGCCTGTAGATTCTTTCCAGGGCTGTTTCTTCTAGCACACTGTAGAACATTAATTCAAGAGACTTTTTGTTGTTTTTATAAATAGTTAATTCTGACACCTCCTAATGACTGGGTGAATCGATATTTATGTAGTGGGATAATGTTAGGATGGTAGGGATATATGGCAATTTAAAATGCTGAAATATTATTTGCTGATCTAATTTGCTCACACCCTGCTGACATTGCAATTTTTTTCATTTTCTATTGATTTGAAGGTGATCCAGGCAATCTTTGGGTCTCTACTAGGGATTCTGTCTCATTCGCTAGATAAACAATAAGAGAACCCTTGTTCACCCTCTGGTAGCGAGGCACAGAGCAGTCAGGCTTATCTACGAAAGGCTATGTGTAAAGTATTTGTGCAACACACACACACACACACACAGTAAAACAATGAATACACCACATAATGACGCCACATAGATTTAGAAATATAGAATATTATATACTGAACAATATAAGACCAAAACAACAAAAATCTAGTCAGTGGATCTCACGATTTACTTCTTTTTTTTTAGTTTAGAAAGCTCTATTTAATATAATATGCATTGTAGAAAATCAGTACAGAAAAAAAGAAAGTTGAAAATGAGTTGCAAGAAAATTGTATGCAATTTAAGTCTAACAAAAAGGGAAATAAAAGCTATACCAAGTACAAAAAGCTTTTGAGGAAAGGGGAAGAGAAAGAAGAGCAGAAAGAGGAAGGACAGAGAGAAAGAAGGAAAAGAGCAACATAACATATACATTCAATACCAAGTAGTTATAAAGAACATATAGATAATAAAAAGTAAGATGATAATATCATCTGGGAACAAATAGATAGAAAGGACAGAAACTTCAAATAACATGTCTAGAGAGAAAATCAGTCAATGGTAACCATAACAAATCTTTTTTGATTAGTAAAGGTACAGAGGTGGCGTAAGCACGATCAAGTCTATGATGATGGCATAACAAATTTCACCTGGCATTATGTGAGATTTTTGAAGTGTCCTTCCAATTGGTTGTGATGATATGAAAGGTTTTAGCTTGAAACAAATCTATACATTTACGCACAATACATGAGACATTCCAAAGAGGTGAGGAGCCACCTAAAAAAATATGAACAATATCAAAAGGGAAATCTGTGTTTAAAATATCATTAAGCTTAGCCCATATATGAGACCAAAGGGACTTAACCAAGGGGCAGTGAAAAAACATATGAAGGAAATCACTATTAACATGAGGGTATGACCAGCATTTCTTGGACTCAAGCAGTCTAAATTTATGGAGATCAGAACGGGTAAAAATAGTCTATTATAAAAATAATATAGAGTCTGTGTAGTGCTTGCAGATCGAGAGGCTGTATGTATTTTTGACCAGCTAGAATCCCAGATTTGATGAGAAAAATCCTGAAGTAAATCTTGTTCCCATAAGAGTTCTAGTTTTGATTTGACCCTAACAACTTGCAAAAGGTATATAGCAGAAGATTTGAGAGGAATAGAAAAATCTGGTGGAGGGGAAAGGGTCGTGAGAGGCATTATGAGAAAGTACTGAGGCTAGGGCATTTTTTAACAAGGGGTAGTGAGAAAAAAATGTCTCAGAAACATGAAAAGAGTCACGAATGTCTGAGAAATCTCTCAGTAAGTTATTCTTGAGTAAGTGGTCATAAGCAATGATACCTTTAACGATCCATTCCTTCCAAAATAATGCCCTGTTATTAATATGTAAGAATTTATTATACTAAATCAGGATCTGGGAATGAGAATCAATATGTAAAGTGAAGAAGCGAGACAACAAGAGAGCAAGCGCTTTAGAGTGTTTAAATATGGGGTGATAAAGCATTTTAGTGGTTGAGTTAGACGAGTTGCTGTTAGAAATGAAAAGGGTGAGATATGTGCTAGCTCGATTGAACTCCAAGCAGTTAATGTATGGCAAGTAAGGTTTGAAAGAAAAGGCCAAATCTGTTTTAACGTGAAGGCAGAGTGATATCGGATAAGATTAGGAAAATTAATACCTCCTAGGTCTTTGGGTTGTTGGAGACAGGACAAAGAAATCCTAGCTTTACGATTGTTCCATAAAAATGTTATAAGGATTCGATTGATATTTCTGACAAATAAGAGCAGCATAGAGATGGAGAGCATGGAAAGATAACAATTAACAATGGGAAGGAGCATCATTTTAATAGATGAAAGTCTTCCCCACCAGGAAAGGAAAAGAGGGGACCAACCTTCAATCAGAGTAGATAGCTTTTTCAGTATGTCTGCATGATTGATGTTAATAGTTTCTCTAATGAAATTCGCATATAGGACACCTAAACATTTGATGCTTCGAGGATTCCATTCAAAGCCGGAACCTTAAAACATATGAGAAAGGCAAAATTGTTTAAGGGTAAAACCTCAGATTTATCAATATGTAACTTGTAGCCAGAAACTGAAGAATAATCATTTAATAAGGAGGATAGGGCAGGCAGGGAAGTAGACTGATTAGAAATGTAATGAACAATTTCATCAGCGTAGGCAGTGTATTTAATATCAATATTCTGAAATTTAAAACCAATATAAGACGATGAGCGCATAATGCTTTCCAGAAAAGGTTCTAATGCAAGAATGAAAAGAAGAGGGGAAAGGGGGCAACCTTGTCTGGTACCTCTAGGGAGAGAAAAGTAATTGGATTGAGAGCCGTTGACCCAAATGGAGGTGGAAGGGGCAGAGTATAACAGTTGGATATGCTGAATAATATAGGGACTAAAACCATGCCCGCGCAATGCTCCGAACATAAAGTCCCAGCTTACCATATCAAATGCCTTTCAGCATCTAATGTTATAGATGCAACTGGGGAATCCATCTTTGAAGCCAGGTGAATGATGCTGAGAAAAGTTCTTGAATTGTCGGCTAATTGATCTACCCTTAACAAGCCCTGATTGATGAATATTAATGAGATCAGGGATAACTTTATTGATTGGAATGGCCATACATTTTACAATCAGTGTAAATTAAGGAAATAGGCCTATAGTTTTTGCACATGGAAGGATATTTGTCTATTTTAGGGATCAGACACAGCATTGCCTGAGTGAAAGATCCAGCAGATTTACCTGTAGTAAGAAAATAATTAATCAATGAGAGTAAATGGGGTATTAAGGTGGCTTTAAAATGGAGATGAACGCATACAGTAAAGCCATCTGGACCAGGGGTTTTGTCTTTGGGCAATAAAGTGATGGCATTAATTGTTTCTGTGTCTGGTATAGGAGTATCCAGGGAAGTGAGATCTATGGAGTTTTTGGAGGATTTAGGAATAGTTTGAAAAAAGGAGTCGATTTGCGTAGAAGTCAGGTTGGATTCTGGAGTGTAGAGGGAGGTATAGTACTGAACAAAACAATCAAGAATCTTGTCATTAGTAGAATGACAAACTCCCTGAGTATCCTTAATAGCAACAATTTTGGATTTTTGCTTCTTAATTTTGTGATCATTTGCAAGAGACTTACCCGCCTTATTCCTTCCACCATACATCTTTGCATTGAATTTGAGAAGATTGTTGCTAATAGAGTTCCATGAATGTTTATTATATTGTATTTTTGCTTTAATGAGAGAAGATAATGTATCTGTAGAGTTTGTTCTAAAATATTGATGTTCAAGGTCTTTAATTTGTTTAAGGATAAGGGAGGACTGCAAGAAAGCTTTCTTTTTCTTCTGAGATACAAAAGAAATAATTAATCCATGCACGGCAGCCTTGAAGGCATCCCAAATAAAATGAAAATGAGGAGTAGAATAAAGATTGTTACGGTAAAATCCCTCCATAAAGGATGTAAATTGTTCAACAAATTGGGGATCTAAGACAAAAGAAATATGAAAGCGCCAGAGGCGGAAGGAGGTGAAGGGTAGTCCAGGTCTAAAATGACGGGGGCATAGTCTGAAATGAGGATAGAGCCAATTTCTGAGTTATTCTTGAATTTCGAGGCGTGTTGTGTAAGGAAAATATAGTCAATTCGGGAATGAGATTTGTGAACAGGGGAAAAGAAGGAGAATTCTAATGTGTCGGGATGGGAGAATCTCCATATGTCTATTAGATCTCTAGAGGATATGGCCCTATAAAAGGACTTTTGCATCTTATTGGCAAAATATCTGGTTTGTGACTTCCAATCCAGAAAGGGGTCCATGAGTTGATTGCAATCACCACCTACAATTAAACTTTCAGCTGCATGCGATGAGAGAGGAGTAGAACATTTGTTCCAAAAAGATAAATCAATGCCATTAGGGCCGTAGACATTACAAACTGAAAATTGTGTATCATTAACAGTAGTATTTAAAAGCAACCATCTCCCATTGTTATCATGAAACTCATTATGTAACAGAACATTTAATGACTTGTGAAATAAAATAACCACAACATTTTTATTATTCACTGCCAGAGAACAAAAAATGTCTCCTACCCATTGTTTACGCAGTGAAGGCAAATCTTGAAGTTTGAGGTGTGTTTCTTGCAACAGTGCAATTTGACATTTCAATCTCACCAAATGAGATAGGACTTTTTTTTTAACAGGGTTGCGAATACCTTTAACATTCCAAGAGATAACGCTAAGACCCTTCATGATTAATTGCTACAGTAAGATAAGCAAGAGATTAAAGAAAAGTAAGAGAGGCAAAATAAAAAAGAATGAATTAGCAAGGAAACAGATAGAAAGAAAAGGATTGCAGAGAATAGTCCAGGAAAAGGTATTCTTACCAAATCGTCACAGCAAGACCAAGGTAAGGGAAAGGTACGGAGAAAATGGTTTAGATGAAAGAGAAAATAAATTAGAGAAAAATAAAAAGGAGCATATTGTTTCCTAGAAAACGATAGAGAGAAGGAAAGTAGTTGTATAAAAAGAGATAAAAAAGAAGAGATGACAAAAATCCAAGGGGCTTTACTTTAGTCATGAACGTGGAGTAAAAAAGAACAAGAAACATTATGAGGGAGGGGGACTGCAAAAACCAGAACAGCCACACCACAAGGGGGGCACCTAGGAACAAATATCGATTATACAATATCAGGTAAAAAGGAAAGGAAGAAATATTTTTCCCCAAAAAATGAATAAAGGAGACAAGGAAAAAAAAGGAGCTTACCAGAGACATGGGAACACATCGACTGGATATATCAGACAAGCAGACAGACGGATGATATATGCAGGAATCCTCAACCACAGCACAAGAAAAACCTAAAAACAGACAAAAGGAGAAGATAACAAAACACCAAATGCAAAGCCTAAGGAGTGAAAAAGAAGACATTAGTAAAACAATCAATGTTTGCCAAGTTCCATGTGTTTCTCTCGATGTGTATGAATAAACTTCCAGAGATCAGCTGGGTCCTCAAATGAAAATGTTCTGTCCTTGTAGTCACTTTAAAGAAACATTGATGTATAAGGCCATAGTGGGCGTTCATGGATTTTAAGGCTGATCTGAGATCCAGAAATTCTTTATGCCGGCTAGCGGTTGGTTTAGATACGTCGTGACTAAAAAAAAAAACCTTAGGACCTGACCAGTACATCTGTTTGTGTTGTTTGGCTGCCATAAGGAGATTCATAAGATCAGAGTATAGCAGAAAGTAGGCGATGATACCTCTTGGTTTGTTGGCCCAGGATGTATTTTGAGGCCCTAATCTATGTACTCTTTGAATATTAAAGTCAGCTGATTTAGAGAGGCCAACAATCTGGAAAACTTGAGTTTTCAGGAAGGTGATCATATCGGATCTTTCAGAATCTTCCGGAATGCCATAAATAAGAAGATTATTGCGCTGATTGCGATTTTCTAAATCTTCAGCAGTTTTTTTGAGTTGGTGGACTGCTTTGGTAAGGTTTTCGACTTTGACAATGACATCCTGCGCGTCGCTCACCTTTTGTTTAACATCAGATAGTCTCATGTCAAGGCCGGACCATTTTTCCTCAATTCCTTGGAGGGTAGTGGTAGTGTCCAACATGAAAGGATGGAAGAGACGCAATTCATCCATGATGTCCTCCAATGTGATGGGAAGAGGGGACTTAGTTGGAGAGGAAGGGTCTTTTTTAATGCGCTTGCTGTTACTTGCTGTAGAATCCTTCTGACCCGCAGAAGAAGTCCCAACATTGCCATGTGACTTATTATAGAGAGCAAGATCCATTTTGAAGAGTTGAGCAAGAAGGTCAGATAAATACAAAAATAAAAATGAAGAAAAACCAAAGGCAATAGTGTTATAAAAGGACAAACGAGGAAAATTCAACAGCTGTCAGGAGAATGAGTGATAGAAAAAGAGTTGTTGCTGTCACAACAAAGAGACAGAAACTAAAATCCGAGTAACGAGCACAGAATCAACTTAGTAGGCACCCAAAAGCTGCGTCTTAATCAAACGTAATACTCATAGAAGAAGAGCTTTTTCCTCTTTTTTCCTTCCTTCCTCCCTCTAAAAGGCACAGCGTATTGTTGAGCTGCATGACAGTTATATACAGGTTGATGAAATCGTTATTGTCATAGCAACCACAATACTAATGAAGCAATGACAGCACAGTACTATTGAAACTCAGCATAGGTAGTTGCGTAGTTACAAGTGCCAATACAAAGACAGATGCAGTGATATTAAATTTAATATAGAGCTAAATGCGCAGTCCTAGGTACACTTTCAGTGAAATCAATGGGCTGAGGTGAAGATAATTGTACTTATATGAACTCACAATCTATGGCAGCCACTGTAATTAAGCACTTGAGCAGAATAAGACCAAAGCGCATATTTAAAGACAACCGCTGTGAAGATGAACAAATTAGGCAAAATTACTTGTATAGTGGAGGCCTCATGTAGTGAGAGTTGAATTGTGGGTCATTCTGAAGAGAAATTGTGTTGCGCCGCTACGTGCGCGTACAAAATAGCGGCCGTGAAATCAGGAGTCTCTGGATAAACGCGTACACGCTGAAAGCGGGTCACAGCATTGCCAGTGAAAGTCAGAAACTCGCCTCTGCTATCGTGGCGATTTCCGACAAAATTACAGCTGTTTGTACTCGAAATTGCTCCTGTTGAGAGGTCCTTTCCTGTAAAGATACGCCTTGGTGCAGCGGAGCCTCCTCAGGCCATGGCCATCTTGCCGCCGCGCGCTCACGATTTATTTCTTTAAAGTATAATTATGAAACAGTGCTTAAAGGTCACCAATGCTTTCAAAAAGGTTAGTTGTGGTCATGCGGAATGGGGAAAAACACAAATCCCTCAGAGGCTCAACAGAGATACGCGATCACAACTGAGTTGGAACCATGTGCCCAAAGGTCACTTGTGATTCAATAGTTAATTTAGATCACTGAGACCGAGGGAATTTCCCAGGTACGGCTGACCGCGAGGGAGCACAGGATTGATACAGGCACCCACACGTCCAGCAGCACAAAGTACCTTATAAGCAGGGCCCATGTCTTCGTAGCTGGCACATAGCACAGACTCTCCTTATGTAGGTGGGCTGTGAAGGTGTTGGGAAGGAGTACGGCCACTTCAGTGAGTACGAAGCTATAAAGCATTGCTCCAGAACACATTCCACTGCCGATCGGACATGAAGCGCTGATCGTAGGCAAACTCCTCTGTCTCTTGGACACAAAGCACTGATCATAGACAAACTGCTGTCACTCATGCCCAGCTGCAGTGTAGGGAAAAACTAAGCCTTTGTTGTCCCTGAGACTTCTTGAACAGGGAGCAAGCCAACAGCCCCTTGTAGATCATCTGGCAGAAGACAGAGTCCAGCTCTCCTTCAACAGAGTCAGAGAGCAGCAGGCAGCAGGATAAAAAGCAGAAAAGCAGTCCAGTTGAGTCCTTTAGGCAGCACAGCAGTTATACTGGCAGAATTCAGTTACAAGAGCAGTAGCATCTTATTTTAGTCAGAGACCCAGTTCCTAGACCCAAAAGTGCCTTTATGTGGGGGTGATTTAAAAGCAGCTCTCAGAAGTGCACAAAGACCCCTTTCAGCCCAGTCATGTCTGCCAGGTTATATATGGGGGTAAATCAGCCCTTTGTGTGGGGACAGGACACTAACTATTCAAGTAAAATGTTAGACCTTCCCTTCCACCCTGCCCATCAGAATGCAGATGAATGTAGATGGGTACTCAGACATTTCTATCCTTCCTGTTGTGGCTGTCTAGAGGGAATTAACAAAGTGTAGCTGTCACCCATCCCAGATCAGTATTGGAGATAGGCTGTCAGGCACATGGAGCAGTGAATGCAGAGAAATATCCACTTTCTAAACGTGCCATTTGTAAAATAGTAATGTGAAATCCAAACAGTAAGTAGGATTTTGTCAATCCCATTTAAAACATATGAAACAATAAAACACAACTTTTCTTCTCTGATCAGAATTACAGCTTAAAAGTGTATTACGGAATTCCAAATGTTAACCCATGAGAGGAGTAGGCCTCGCAGTAGTGAAAAGCAAAATAGGCGTTTTGTGAAAACCAGGGGATGAAAAACATAAAAGTACATCTCCTACCGTTTACTTAAATAGCACCCTGCCCTCAGGGGTTCCTAGGGCCTACCATAGAGGTGACTTATATATGAGAAAAGGTGAGTTTAAGGCTTGGAAAATAGTTTTAAATGCCAAGTTGAAGTGGCACTAAACTGCAGGTACACTGCACACATGGACACTGCACTGGCAGTTCTATGAAACATGTGAAAGGCTACTTTTGTGGGTGGCATAATCAGTGCTGCAGAACTACTTCTAGCATTTAAGTTACAGGCCCTGAGTATCTGATATACCACCTTACAAGGGACATACATATAAATTACATTTGTCAATCAGACATATACCAGTTACACACAAGTTTAGGGCAGCAGCACATACATTTTCAAATAAGCTTTGAGTAGCAGTGGTAAAGTGCTCAGAGCCCTAAAGTCAACAAAAAGGTAATTTCATTTATTTGAAAAGTAATTTGATTTAATTTATAGAGCACCTGAATCACCCCCAAAGTGGTCTCTCTGCACTGCAGACCTGCTTTGAATCACCCCCCAAGGGGTCTCTCCGCACTACGGACCTGCTTTCATCAGCCAGAGAAAGGAACAGATTAGAACAATGCCATCTTAAGAAGCCTAAGGAGCTGCAGGTGATCAGAACACTCTGGCAGATGGATAGGTAATTGGTTCAAATAGGTAGGGGCTAGATGGAAGAATGCTTTACCACCCTGCTGAGATTTCTTACAGCGTGGAACCACAAGTAGAGATTTGGTCCCAGATCGTAAAGCCCTGGGATGCTGGTGTTTTGTACATTTTTCTGCCAGATAGCTGGGGCCTTTGCCATTTAGGGATTTGTGTACAATGCAACAGATCTTAAAACACATCCGCATCCGCACTGAGAGCCAATGCAATTTCTGGAAGAGCGGAAGGGAAGAGGTGCAGGGAGGATGATTGAAGGCCATCCGGGCTGCGGGATTTTGGACGACTTGTAATTTGTGCAATGATGCTTAATTTGCTGAAATTAACAGAACGTTGAAATAATCCAGGAGACTTAATACTAGTGTCTGGATAAGGGTTTTCCGAGTGGACAGAGGGAGAAAGGGAAATACCCTTTGCAGGGTGCTTTGAACATGAAAAAAGGCCCTGGTGGTGGAAGAGGCCTGTTACTTCAGTATGAACATCTGATCTAGGCAAACCCCAAGGTATTTTAACACGGTCTTCGGGGTAGGTGCGGATCCAAGCTCCACTAAGTGTTCAGCAAAGATAGGAGGAGGAAAATGCTTGGGGTTGTACCCTTCAGAGAGGTCCAATTTCCAACAGGTACCTATTGATGTTTTTGAGGGTAACATTGGGCTCCCTTACTTAACAAGCTTTTTATAATAATGTTTCACATAAGCACATTCCAAGATCATGGTCAGTATTTACTATAGTAACTTTATTCACAAAGGGGGACAAGCAGTAACCTAACTGCTATAGGCCAATTTTGTTGATCGCTTCGACTGTCAAAAATCTTGGAAGGGGATTTATAATACAGGTTTGAAGAGAGGAGAATGAGGTCCTTAACCCTTGCTTATATGGGTTCCTTGCAGGGGAAAATCCCAGTCTAGGTACCTCAGTTGAGGGGTAGCCCATGGCTGCTAGCTACCATTTATTCAGTTTCTTCTTTATTTTAACAATCTAAACAAATATCTGTCAGGATGTGAGTTTCACGGCCACACATGTAATTTATGCCATTACCTGCCTAATTATATATTATATGCAGACGGCAATATTTTATAATTTGTACCACGAAGAGACTGGAGTCCATGGTCAGAGCTTTCTTGAACTTTACATCCGAGCTTGATTTAGAGACCAACTTAAGGAATTGAAATCTAATGGCTTGTAGCCCGCGGAGTTTTTCTCTGCAATTTCTTTCTATAGATAGGGAAAAATTGATGAAGGTTTCTAAATTCCCATAATTGGGGATTATTTTTGAGGCTGCAAATTCATGGCACTCCAATAACAAAACATTCCAAAAGTTCAGGTGTGCGGATGGACAGGGCGAGCACAGACCTGGATAAACCCTATTTTAGGAGCTTCTACCTGTTTAAAACACGTTTAGGTACAAATCTGTCTTTATTGATGGTGTCTTGTGTTTGAGAGAGGCCTCCCCTGACTCGTTTTCTGAAAAGGTCGGTACGATGGCAGTTGTGTTTTCCTGTTGGGCCAGTTTAATAGCTCTAATCTAGATGTTTGTCCATATGATGATCAATCAGAACAGACACTTTTGCAGTTTACTCTTTTTTGTCAATTTGATCTTATGTATGTTTAGCGCTTTTTATTCCCATTGTTGAAACGTTATGGATTTACGTAATGTCGACCGGCTTTGTGCTTTTTGCAAATGGGGAAGATGCATGGCTTTTAAAAAAAAATCTGCTGTGAAGAGCCATAAATCAATGCTTTAAAAAAATGTGTATCTCTATATTATCTTAATGAACTGATTTTAATGTATGTGCTTTTATGATTATTTATATGTAATCGAATAAAGAGAAAGATAAAGATATTGATGACTACATTTTTAAACGCTGTTTTTAATGTTATCGTAGGGACACATTTCCTCATCTAATCTTGAGGCCAGCACCCCTCCCGACCCCGTGTCTGGGCACAATGTGTTTCATGTCTATCATCAAGATTATCTGAGAGATAACGCATACACAACTACTTGAAATTAAACTTTCCTCCTAGACTGGGAAAGGGCAGTAAGGTCATCAAAATGAAATCCATATGCTCATAATTTAGAAATGTCTATTAAATAAGAAACATTACAGGAACATTGGCCATATGTTATTGAATGGCTAAAATAGAAGTATTTTCGAGGACCTATCTAACAGTGAATTTGAATGGAGAGAGGGTTTCAGTGAATAGGAGTGGGTGCTCAAAATGGGTATGTAGCGTTTAGAACGAAATTTTTACAACGCACTACCATTACAACGCAGGCATTACCACGCATAACATTACAACGCATTGCGCTGGGGGGCGATCTAGGTAGGAAATAAGTTTAATTTTCTATCCAACACCTTCCCTAGTGTCCACGGGGACTGGAGTTGGAATAGAAAATTATACTTACTACTATCCAGCACCTCTAAGCGCTATGCGTTGTAATGGTATGCGTGGTAAAAACCGCGTTGTAAAGGTATGCGTGGTAAAAGTATGCGTTGTAACGTCATACATCCCTCAAAATGAGATTTGAACCAATGACGAAAAGCACACCTGGGATAATTTGTGCGTGAGAAATATAGGACATTCTTGGAAGTGGGTAAAATCTGAATTATTGCCTCATTCTGCATCTTCGGGGAGGCGGAAATGAGAATGATGCTCAGTAGGGTACACAAAGATGTGCAGTGACAGTCTCATGCTTCACCAAAAGACAGAATGTTGCTGCTGTTTGAGTGGTGATAGAATGCTCTTTAAGTAGCCCTATCCTACACCATGGCGGATTTAGTTTCTCATTGTCACTCAAAATGGATGCTTGGATGTTGTTACCATATGTGGGATGGAATTCATCCCACCATGACTCATCTATATATGCGGTGGAAGACCATACTGATACAATGAGTTGCATATCTGCACAACCTCCGTCCTCTGTGCACCTCACTAGAGTGTGCATCAGCTGTCTCTAAAGAACAGAAGCAGAGGTATTCGCTAAGCAAAAAGCCAGCAGCTGCCTCGGACTCAAGAGCTAAAGACCAACTGGCAAACATATTTCACCTCTATTCAATATGTATCCGCCTCCCTGATTGTAAGAACATTGGTGTCAAAAAATCTGGCCCATCTGTCTATGATTTGTTAAAAGAGTCATTGTTTCACTGGGATTGAAATTTGTTAACATGTCAATTCAACTTAGATGGCAAATAGTGCAATTTGTACAACAGTTAGAAAATGGATTTCTGGATGGCAGAGGCGTGCACCCTGTCCAAGCAGAAACCACAATCCTAGTCAGGGTAAATCACAGCACACACTATATTATCCTGTGCTCACCCTCTCGAAGCCTGTCACAGAGGAGTCAGGCTGAACTAAAAAGGCAATGTGTAAAGTATTTGTGCAACACTTCAAACAGTAAAACAATGAAAACACCACAAAAAGACTCCACACCAGGTTAGAAAAATAATGAATAATTTTATAACTAAAACAACAAAAATCCAATGAGTAGAAATTGAGATGTGAACTATTAAAGATTAAATGCATAAATAGGGCATAGAAGCAGTAAGTGCCTAAAGAGTTAATTGTAGCGGTGGACCTGGACAAAGTCAAGAGTTCAGGCCGACCGTGATGGAGCATGGGCTGGATACAGGGGCCCAGTTAGGCCCATTGATCAAAAGTACCTTGATCCAGTGTGCAGGTCAACAAAAATGTGGGTGCAGCCGAGCGATGCATCATTGATCCCTATGCAGTCATAATGATGCACCAGATTTCTCTACACAGTGGCGTTGATGCAACGGTTCCGTGAGTGATGCATTGCTTCGAGGTGCGGCAGTTCTGAAGGCGATTCGCCAGGTTTTTTTATGCTGTAGAAGCGATGTGTCAATCTTCTCCATGCAGTGGCAGCGATGTGTGAGTTCCAAAGCAGTTGTTCCAAGTGTGATGCAGCACTTCCGAGTGCGATGTACCAATCCAGTATGCGCAACAGCGGTGATGCAATGATTCTGTTCTCTCAGCAGAGGATGTGTGAATTCTGCTTGAGCAAACCCCGAGGCCTACTTCCAAGTGTCTAGGACTTGTGTGGGACCACTTGGCATGACAGACTCACAAGCAGTAGAGTCCAAGGAGTGGAACAGTAGGGTTGTAAGTCTTTTGTGTCCCTGAGATAGAGAAAAACTGGAATCAAGCCCGCAAACCCTCTGGGTCACTCTGGGTTCAAGTGTAGCTGGTCCAGTCGTACTCACCCCGGTAGAGAGAGCAGCAGGGAGCAGGGCAAAACAGCAAGGCAGGAGTTCAACCCACAGCAGTCGAGCAGAGTGGCAGTCCTTTAGCAGTACAGCAGATTATCTTCCTCCTGGCAGGGTGGTCGCAGGTCCAGATGTGTAAAGAATTCATCACATCAGATGTTCAGTATTTATACCCAGTTGTGTCTTAGTAGTGTGGGAAACTTCAAACAAAGCTTTGAAGCGCACAAAAGTCCTCACTTCCTGTCCTTGCTCTAGGGGTATGCAGATCTATGTATGTGGACAGAGGGGTCTGCAGCTCTATGTGTGTGGACAGGACACAGCCTATTCAGGTGCCAGTGTGAGTTTGTGTCCAGCTCTTTCGTCCCATCTCCCTGGAAGGCCCATTAAGACACACCTCATCTCCCTGTGTGAGTGGCTGTCTTGAGGGAATACACAACACCCAGCTGTCATCCAGCCTAGACTGCACAGATACAGGCAGCAGACACCAAATGGCTAAAGAAAGTGAATGGCAGCTTTCTAACCCGGCCCTAGGATGATTGTTTCCGGTCCAGGGAGGACCTGGTTTGGCAGTTCGGGCTGGACTGTTCCCATGAGGCACAGGGTCAAGACTGATTTGCATATGGCCAGGTCTAAACTGGGGTAGCATGGTGAGCAAACGAATGATGGATTTAACCCAGATCTCTTGACTGGGGGTGAATGTTTTGATTTGTTCTGCATTCCGGCAATCAATTGTGTGTCTTTAGCTTTCTAAAAGTGGCATTTGCTAAACTGCATCTTAAAATCCAACTTCACCATAAGCTGTGATTTGAAATTGTGAGTCCAGGGACACCAAACCAAATGAGTATATCTCCTCCTAATTGGGAATGACACGTAAAAGATGTAATAAAGTAATCCCGATGTTATCCTATGGGAAGGATGGGCCCGATTCACAGAATGAACTTAAGACAAAATCCTAAACTTACTACAAATTGGTATTCACAGAATGCACTTACTACTATTTGGTATTCACAGAATGCACTTACTACTTTCGGGATTCACAGAATGAACTTACTACTTTCGGGATTCACAGAATGAACTTACTACTTTCGGGATTCACAGAATAGACTTACGACTACTAACTTTACGTTCGCCGCCGGGGCGTAATTTACAGCCCGTAATCGTAATTTACGGCATCATGCCGTAAATTACGATTACGGGCCGTAAATTACGATTACGGGCCGTAACTTACGATTACGGGCCGTTGGTCATGTTAGCCAAGGGGAAACACCTGGCCATGGTCCACCCTTCCCCCAACATGGATCAGCTGACACACAGCAGCCAATGCCAGCCAACAGCTCCATTTTGCCATGGTGTATGCTGCCACTGCCTACCATCCCCCACTACGCTCCAGCTAAAGCCAATTAACACTAATTGACCAGTACCACAACACACATAAAAGCAGCACACAGTGAAGAAGGAACAGGTTTGGCCACGGAGAGACTGTTACTACAACGCTTCCAGTGCCAGAGACCATGGAGATGCGAAGAAAAAAAATTCTCAGCAGAGGAGACCACCATGCTTGTGGAATACATAGTAAGGCACCACAAGCGCCTATATGGGCATCCACCATACTGCACCAGTGGTGCACAGAAGTAAGAACTATGGCAGCAGATAGCCACTGCTGTCTCAGCCCTGGGGGTGGAGAGGCGAACTGTACAGGACATTAAAAAAAGTGGCAGGACGAAAAGCAGAGGGTGAAGGAGAAGTACTCCAGGATAGAACTGAGCAGAGTCCTCCCTGCTGCATGCCCTGGACCCCGCATCCGGCTCACCCCACTGGAGGAGGATATCCTAACAACTATACACCCCCACTTGGTCCATGGGCTGACTGTTAGTGACGTCCGCTACGTGCTACCAGGTAAGTGGAATGAAAAGAAAAAGTGCATGAAGAGATTGTCTGTGTTACACTGTCATGGTGATCATGGAAATTGTCCAAAGTGTATATAAATATATGGTTAGTCAGAGACTCATGTGTCACCCTCTACATAGCACCAAAAGTCCCAGAATCCTTTGCATCAGAAAAGGCTAATACCCCCCCACCCTATTAAAAACATGTGCACAGTACTGATGCCATACATACACAACCCAGCTATTTCAATAACTGTACATATTGACTGAAAATGTGCAATGACAAATGGAAATTTAAAATTAAGTTAATTAAATAAATTAGCTAAAGACAAACATTAGCAGGCAAGCGCCAGTACCAATGTGACATGCAATTCAACACTTGTGCAAACACGGATGTGTCGAGTACATATGGTGGTGCACTGTGGTGCAGGGATAGACAGATGTGTGTTGAGTCTGATGGTGTCTAGGGGGGCTTTGCTGAAGTTGTGTCGCAAGAGCGTTGCAACTCCAACAATGTCCATGCACTGCCCATACCTAAAGTGCTGTGCCACTCCTTACGTCTGCTTCAAGCAGGCGTGGGGTTGCGTCGCAGTGGCCTCTGATAAGTGATACTGTGAAATCATGTAGATTACACTGACTCACTTGGACGCGGCATATCCCAAAGGAGTGCACACCCTGCCTACCTCCAAGCTGACGTTGCGCAGGGCCTCACAACATGACGATTCACCATAGTAGCGTCACGTTGCAAATAATCCTAAATGTGTTGTCTGTTGTACACCACTGTTGTGTCCCAGAAGTGATGCAACAACAGTGTCAATTCTTCTTCTAGGGGGTCGTAAACCTGCCACAAAATCTCCAAAAAGTACTTCACACTGTGCCAGCCTAAATCACAAAGCAGATGGTGAGAGTATCCTCTGATGTAAATATGTCCAACACATATCCTGTTGTCCAATTTCCACTCTGCCACGCCATTACATCCCCAACACACCACTGCTCCTACCTGCCCCGTCTGTGGCAGTTCCGCGCAATACTGTTATCACACAGAAGATATAGGCAAATCCCCGAAACGTTACACAAGCACACTTCCCATTTGTCAACTTTTCTCTTTTCTCACCCATTGACACATCCAGAGCACAGACACCTGCAGTAGCAGAGGTCACCGCATCGCATAGGAGGAATCGGCAACGTACCGAGGAAGGCATGTCAACCACACAAACTGGTAAGTCAAAGTGGACAGGAGATGGTCAAAATGCATACATCGTCAGAAGACGACAGAGGGACAAATAGTGCCCAGCTATGTAAGTCAACCATTTATGCTACATTTGCTGCATTACAATTGGAGTTGTCAATGGACATTCACCTTTAACATATGACATTTGTGAACAGCGAAAGACAAATCATAAAATGTCTTGGCTCATCATACCTTTGTAAATGTGGTACACAACATGTATTACACCAACAGACCCAGAACGGGGAAAGCAATCCTGTAATCGAGGGCCACAACAAGTCAAAAGGGTGTACACACCATATTGTAATAGTGTTTGTAGACCTAATCAAGAAATAGCATTTGCACCGATATGGAAATTAGGACCAAACAGTGAGATACCAGTCTCTGTAGTATTCACAATGCATACACTGTCCAACTTCTAATCTGTCATACATACTTCATTCAGCACAGTCCACACAGCTGATCATGTACTGCGTACATTGTATGGATAATTTCCGGACATCAACAAAACACGATAGTGGACTTTACCTCTGGATTCGTAGGCATGTCATTGTGACATAAGTAGCATCAAGGTAGTGGGTCCAATCTAAGTTGTATGTGGGATCACTCATTACATAATGTATGACACACTTCTGCAACAGTGGTGACCATGGCTGCTTGTGCCCGTCCTGTGCCAGAAATTGAATGCATCACATGTGGCAGCAGGAATGTAAAGTTGCTGAACAAACTTATCATTGTAGGTACAATGTTGTCCTCCCAGAACCCCAGACGCCCACTGACTTCTGCTACCAGGTGGGACTTGACATCTGTCCAGGGACCACCTACTGCTCCGGTGCAGGGCCACGGTAAGTCAAGCTTGCTGAATGCTTATTAATTGTGCCTTTCCCCTCCACCGTATGTGTTGTACAACACTGTTATCCTGCATCACAATATGCTCACATAGGGCATTTGAAGACATGGCCAATCAGACCCTGGTGGCAAATGAGATGCTGACACAAAATGTATGCCAAGTGTGTACACAATGGTCATACAGTTACACCTGCAAAATGATTTGGCTGAAGGGCAACAGGATAATCCAGTGCAGGTGGGAAGATTCAAAGCTTCTCACCTCATCTGCAATGTGTGATCTAAACCAAATGTTGTCTTCTGCTTGCCTCCCTTCTACCGTATTCAAATGTATAGGTGAGTGTATGAAATATGAGGTTTGGATGTCTGCTGCACAAGACACCATCTGTTGTCATGTAAGTAGTACCATGATGTTGGAAATGGAGCACGGGAACAGAGAACACTCAAAGGATGGACATTAGTAATCTGTGTTCTCTCATTCAAAAATGAGCTGTGTGACCTCATGGGTAGGGAAGCACAAATGGGCAACATCAGGCCCCTGACAACTGCACATCTCACACATGAACTCCTTTCTGACTTGTCAACAGACAACATTACACCCATGAAAAAAGTCAGTCACAATGGTAAGGGTGAAATCAGTAACCTTCTCATACAAGTTCATCAGTTGATGTGTCATCTTAGTGATGTCAGTTCTGCATGGCTGTAAGCTAGCAAATGCTGCTTGTGAGCAGGTGCCCACATGTTAAGTCAATGAGCTACACATGCTGCACATCGTCCTTGATTATCCACAAATGGCTAATGAGAATGTAATTTGATCTCATAGCTACAATCTGTTGTACTAAAATATGGACATGTATTTCTCATCACAGGTGCTGACAGGATGAGACCACTGCAGCGGACACCATCCCGGGGGATGCATGACATCCTGGCTGCAGCTGTGAAACTGTCGCGCACCTGTCCCTCAGGTAAATCAGGCATGAGGAGTGTCAACAGCTTAGATTACAAAGCCATAACAGAGATCGAGATCCCCTTCTACATGGAATCAACAGTTGTTGATTACAAAGTGAAATACAGACCAGGAGTGACACATATGCATGTCTGTCATTTGGTGAGGCAGATCGTTGAGAATGTTGTTTCTACCCTCTACAGCTATTTCTACAACAACTATGATGAGACAGGTGCAGCAGGATACACCAGGAGGGAACGCAAAGTGTCAGAGAGTTGGGGCTGGAGCTGGTGAGTTTGCTAGTATCATGTAGATCTCGGTGTAACACCTCAGGGCTATGGTGTGAGCGGCCATTTGTGGTGGTACCCTAACCTGATCACATGATTCTCATCTGCTGATGCAAAGTGCATTAAATACAACCCTGGTGTTGCTGCACATGTAATACCTGGTCAATCACTAATACAGTTGCAACCTCTGTATTTCAGATGATGCTGAGGGAGAGGCTGACAGACCGACAACCAGTGCTGGCCGACGGGAAATCCGAAGGGAGAATCCTCTGATCCTCCAGGCAGCAATGTCGGCTGCAACTCATGCCCAAGAGGAGGAGGATCAAGATCAAGAGGAAGATGACTTTGAGGAGGATGATGAGTACATTTCTATTGACTCCGGGGATGACAATACTGACGTCCCGGCCTCACATCCTCTGACAAGCAACGCCCGTCTGCCTCCTCTCAAACCATCAATAACACGGCATACATCAAACCATCCACGGCTCCCACACATCCACTCACAGACATCACTCACTCACAGCCCTCACATCCGGGACCGACATGGGGGTTCCCCTACCCACTCTTACCTACGCAGTTTATCCCTGCCATTCTCTCCAACAACTGTGGGAAGTACCAGCCCTGTTGTGGACCTGGTATCCCCTGGTCACCCTACTCCTGCCCACAGACTTCTACCTGCCACCCCGCCTGTTGTTGGACCTGCTCATCTCATCCCTGGCAGACACCAGCAGAGGGAGCCTGCACATGACGATGGTGGCCAGTGGGAGCAGGACGTCTTCCGACAGCAGGCAGATGTGAGGCAGGACATTCGGGCCATAGGGGCTACCCTGTCTGACATTTCTGAGTCCCTGCAGGACATGGCCCAATCCCATCAGGTGGTGGACAGGGTGGGCCAAGCTTTGGATAGGATGGATAGCACTTGACAGGAAATGTCTAGAAATATGAGAGACCTGATATCCATCCAAAGGGAAGAGAGTGCAAGACACCATGCCTTGGCCATGAAGATGATGGAGGGCATGGTGAGAGTGATCAAAGTCTACCTTCACGGCCAACGCAGGGAGGGGAACAATCATGTGGCCTGTAGGACAGCACATCCCCACACCTGTAACACCAACTGCACAGCACCACAGCCAAGGTACCCAAACACACTCGCACCCTGAACAGGCATGCCCACCACCCCCACTACCTGGCCAAACACCACAAACCTCTGCATTGTCACTCCCCCTACCCCCAATACCTGGACAAACACCACCAACCACTGGACTGTCACTTCCACCACCCCCACTACCTGCCCAAACACTACCAACCACTGGACTGTCACTCCCATCACCCCCACTACCTGCCCAATCACAACCAACCACTGGACTGTCACTCCCACCACCCCCACTACCTGCCCAAACACTACCAACCACTGGACTGTCACTCCCACCACCCCCACTACCTGCCCAAACACTACCAACCACTGGACTGTCACTCCCACCACCCCCACTACCTGCCCAAACACTACCAACCACTGGACTGTCACTCCCACCACCCCCACTACCTGTCCAAACACCACCAACCTCTGCACAGTCACTTCAACCACCTGAACAACCAGCCCTTGTTCAGCCACAGACACCTAATGTGCAGACACAATTGGCACCTGCACCTCTTGATCAGCCTGGACAACACCCACAGACACGAAGGCGACAACCTCAACCTCACCCCTCACCGCGTTCCCCCCCCCACTATTGCGGAAAAGCAAACATGACCGCCATTGACATGGCCAATTTGTTTGGGGCTCCTTAGGAGTATTTTGACAATAAATATCTCCTAAAGTAATATCTTGTTGTGTACCATGTCCCTTCTGACGATGTAGGCATGTGTGTGTGTGTGTGTGTGTGAGACAGGTACAAGTGTAACACATCATAGCAACACGTTGTAATGTGCATAGCATGTGACTTACTAAATATGTGTCTATATTTGGGAATAGACATTCAAAATTAAGTCAAACTAGTCAGACAAAGTATAATTCTGCAAGTTATTTATGTAGGAACACAAACAAACCGTCCGTTTGGAAGGGAGAAAGGAAAACAAATGATGATCTTAATGCAGAAGGAGAATGGAACTTGGATTTGGGTGGGGCAAAACAAATATAATACGTCAGGTAGCGTCATGGGAACCAGTCTATTCACAAGGGGAAAAATAAATCTTTGTCCAAAACAATGTCTCAGTCCAACAGTCAAGTGTCTTTCTGGTCATCCTCCAGGACCACCATGTCTAGATCCTCTGGGTCGGACACATCCACACGGCTGGCTGATGCAGGAACAGGCACCACACGGGAACGAGACACACGAGGAGTAGGGGGGAAACAGTGTGGGGCAACGGACAGGGGGACACATTTACGGTGGCATGGGAAGGCACTTGGGAGATGAAAGACATAATGGCTGTGTTCAGGGACTGGACTTGGGTGCCGAGGTTGTCCATAGATCGGACTAGGTCCGTGTTCAGGGACTGGACTTGGGTGCCGAGGTTGTCCATTGATCGGACTAGGTGCGCTTGCATCGAGCGTATCTGCAGACACACCTGTAGCAAGATGCGAGCGGACATGTCAGGTTGACCCTCGACCATCCAACTCAAGTTCCCTGAAACAGCCACGGGAGGAACAGCACCGGCACTGAGGGGGGGGGAACACAGAAGGGATTCGGCTTGGCGGCTACGAGGAGGGGGACAGGTATCAGGGGATTGAGCTGGAGCCCCCGATGGCATGGGGGACTCTAGAGGTAGGGAGGGGCAGATGGCAGGCCCAGATTGAATGTTGGCATGCCCCGGGGACACCTCTTTGTGACCCACTGGTGATGTATGTGTGGGTGAGTGGCCATCCCCCACATCATGGTCTGAGGTGTCCGGTCCTTCACCCCCCCTTCAATGTCCACAGCCTCCACCCGGGACATAGTACTAGTGTCGTGTTCTTCTTCATCCCGGGTGGATGAAACCCCATGGCCTGCAGATGTTGAGGGCCCCTCCTCATCCTCCTCTTCCTCCTCCTCTTCCTCCTCTCCTTCATCGCTGGTGGAAAGAGGGTTTAGCTGCCGCCGAACTGATGGTCTCCTTCTCTGGACTTGTTCCTGCGGATCTCCTGTCTCACCAGCCGTGCCTGCAGAAGTGTAAGCAAAATCCTGATGTGGTGGTTGTTCCATGCATGACGCTACATATACATAGAATAGCCTAGGTCCGAATTTGCCTCTGATCACACTGTATAGTTATCAGGGGCCGATTTACAACTTCGGGCTCACCTCCGCTAATCAGCAGAGTTGTGTCTGATGAGTTGCAACGCATCAGCCCACCCGTGCGTCACCCCTGATGGACCGCATGTACAAAGCGGCACACCGTGGCGCTTGGGTGGCAGATGTGTGATGCATCCCTGGTGGAATAGCCGGGCTTTGCTGGAGTGGCGTGGCAAGTGCGAACCCGCCTCCAGCAAGGCTCAGGGGTGCACGATCGCTAACATGCTGCGGCAATCCTTACACCTGCTTCAAGCAGGTGCGTAGATTTGACTCCGCTTGGCCCTAATAGTGACTGAGTGAAATTTTGTAGTTCCACTCAGCCACTTTTAGGATGCGATCCTGCACCGTATGCGTCACGTTGGAATAATCCAGCAGCATGGCGCTTTGTGTGCTCCGCCGCTGCGTCACTAAAGTGACTCAATGGCGGTGCAAAGAGGCGCAGGTGCCTTGTTGATCTGCCCATCAGTCCTTATGGACTTAATGGTGGTTGGGAGCACACTGCCTCACAGTCCCAGCACAGTTTGTCCCTTTGCATCCGGGTAAATGCTGTTTAGAGTACTTAGTAACTCCTGAATCATCTGTGTTTGCTGGGAATGCTGCCAAGTTCCTCTCAGGTCACAGTAACACTCACAGGGACACAGCAAACCCAGATGATTTACTTTGCTCTCTGGAACTGCTGCTCTCTACTGATGAAGCGCTCATTCCAGGAACACGTGCCTAGAGATATACAGCAAAGTCAGCAGCAAATTTGGTGTATGATTCCAGATTATTCCAAAGTAAGTTTGAACTGTGTACTGCATTTACCAGGATGCCAAGGGACAAACCGTGCTGGGACTGTGAGGCAGTGTGCTCCCAACCCCCATTCTGTCCATGCACTTACATTACATGTATGCACACTGTCATATACTGATTTGAGTTTGACATGGACATCTCATGTGTATTATTGTGGCTTGCGCAACTGCATTATCCAAACCTCAACCTTGGCATTGTTGTGATCTGTGTGACGTGTCACTGCTGCATGTGCCAGTTCAACTACAAGTCCACCAGAGGAGAACATGAGTCCAGATATAATAGATATTGGCCATTGATTTGCAGCTATTTAACGTCTGGACAAGTGTCATCTGCTTTGTAGCATTGTATGGGACAAGACAAATGTGGGTCACACATCCACGTGGGGTCTGGAGTACTCCTCTAGCTACATTGTGTGTCTAGCCTTTTGATGTCCCCACACATTTTCGGACAATCCAGTGCCACATAGTGGCTTACTTGACTTACAAGGTAGTGCAGTACACCGCTGAACAGTGGTGGGCGGTTGTGACAGCTACCTGTACATGTAAAATGTCATATAGGCCACTGAGGGTGAGACGTCTGTCAGTGGACACACCTTGCCAACCTATGAAAACTTGTGAGTGATGCAAGGATCTCAAAATCTGTCTTGACTCCAAGGCACATGATGATCTGTCTCAATTGGAACACAACGCTACAGGTGCAATGCTAATCACAACATACAATCCCCTATGGCCTGCCATGTGCAGACTGGACAGTCTCTGTACCATCGCTCATCCAATGCACACATCCGTTATGATTGACTTGGTTCAATTGTAGTGGTGCTGGCAGAGCAGAATTCAATATGGATGCATGAGTGTGGCTCATTTACCCAGTTGTCATGAGAAAACTACAACTCCCAAAATGCACTATGGCCTGTATAGTACATATGCCACAGTGTGCCTCTTGAAACCTGGTGACTGCTGCTTGGACATGGAATTGGCTAATGGAGGCATGGGACACACAATGGTACAGCACTGTTTCACTCACATCATACTCCCAGACTCATATTGCATATGATGCACTTACTAGGTCCATGCTGCTCGTGCTCCTCCAGCTGAGCATGGAGGGTCGGCCAAGCTGCTCGCAGGACCCTCCTGTACAGTGGTGACAGGCGAGGACGATGTACATGGTTCTGGGAGGACAGGCCAGCCTGCTCCGTAGCCTTGCTACGGGCCCACCGCTTCAGGTCCTCCCAGCGCTTGCGGCATGCCCTAGCCACCCTGGTGGCCACTCCCACTGCACTACAGCGCTCGGCGATGTTGGCCCATAGCCTGCCCCGGGCTGCAGTGCTCAGCTGGTGCTCAGGGTCCCCATATAGCTGAGGCAATTTCTCCAGCACCCCCTCCACCAAGATGTCCAATTCCCTGTCTGTGAAAGGGGGGGGGGCTCTCTCCTCATATTCCTCAGCCATTATAGGGAATTAGGTCAGATGAGAGCAGAAGGATGCCTGAGGATCTAATCAGTGATAGAGGATGACTCAGAATGACCACAAAATGGCTGCCAACTACTTCCTGTGATGTATTTCCTGTCTCCCACTTCATGTATTACCTTGCCTGTATGAAATTATGTGTTCTAGTTTATTTTCGTAATTTACGGCCCAAAATCGTAGTTTCCGGTTCCGGGGCGTTGTTTACGCGCACGCGCATTACGATGCGGCGCCGGAAACTACGATTTTGCGCCGTAAATTACAAAAATGACCCGGAACACATTATATCATACAGGAAATGTTATACAGGTAGTGGGAGACAGGAAATACATCACAGGAAATATTTTGCAGCCATTTTGTATTCATCCTGGGCCATCCACATTCAGTAAACAAATCCACTGCCATCCTGTTGATCCGATGTAGGGGAAAGTGAAATGACAATGCAGGTGTGATTCATGAATATGTATCAAAAGGGGGAACAGGTCATTTCAAGTCATTTATGCACTGACAGGGGGTAGGGGGCTGACAACATCCATCCCACTTTCCTAATCCCATACTTTGCATTATGGGACATGTAGTTCATATTGAGTACTCAGTATCAGAGTTGAATGAAGTGTTATGTAACATTGGTGTGGAGAAGTGTGGATATGTCAGATACATATGGGGTCAGCTATACGAGCCCTGTGTGCACCAATTGCGCCACAATAGCGAACTTTAGTGGCGCAGCAGCGCTACGCCACCTCCATGTTGTGGGGTATCTTCAACATGACGCATCTGTGAAATGTGTCATATTGTAAGGCCCTGCACCACAGTTGTGCATTCCTGCACAGGGGGGGCCTTCCAGCACACAAACACCTCCGAACAGTGGCAGGGTGAAATGTACAAAAGTACACTCAGTCATGTTCATGGCCATGCTGCGTCACAACCCTGCGCCTGCTTGTAGGAGGCCTAAGAATTGATGCAGCATGTTAGGCATCGGCTCGCCGCTTGCCTTGCTGGAGCTGCATTGCGCTTGCGACCCAACTCCAGTGTTGCTTCACCTTTATGACAGCATATGCTTCACGCTTCTGTCTATACTTGGCCCACAGCGCACAGCTTTGTAAATGCGGCACATCCATGATGGCGCAAGGGATATCTGCTGTGAGGCACAATTACTGGGGCATCCCTGCTGATATGCAGAGATGCAACTCTTATTGTAAATCTGACCCATGGTGGATGAATCTCCCATGACATCATCACTCACATTCTGGGCCCAACATTTGTGGGGGAGTCAATTCTGTAGTGGTCATAGGCCTGATTAGGTGACCCATCCTTATGAGGTCCAGGTATGTCTGTCAGGACATGTATTGTTTGTCATCAGCGTGAATTGTTTGTTTAAGGGATGTCCACTACGCTGCTTGCTGACATGGGCACATGACCTGAGGCACAATCCACCTTTTGACTTCTGTCAGCAGCTGTGATTTGCATGCAGTTAGTGTGGTTTGCAAAGTCGTCTCAGGGTGGCATTTATGGACACTGTTGTGTCTGTCCACATTTCATCATTGACAACAGACAGCAAACCACATGTTGGCCGTGACACTACAGGTTGCTCATGCGAAATACGTGGCAACGAGCTGATCACGGACTTGCATGCCCTGACGTCGGTCATGTGCAATAGCCCGGTCTCCCACATTCAGAGCTAGTCGAGGTTCGAGAGGCATGTGTAAGCCATGCATTAGAGCAATGTTGTGCAAAACACAACAGGCTAGTATGATCTTGCACACGACTACTGGGGAGTACAGAAGCACACCCCCTGTACGGTCGAGACATCTGAATCGCGACTTCAACAGACCAAAAGTGCTCTCGATGATGGCTCGAGTACGTATGTGTGCCCTATTGTACCTACGCTGAGGTACAGTGTTAGCACGCCTGTAAGGGGTGAGGAGATGTGGAGAGAGTGCATACCCAGCGTCGCCTAAGGAGGGAAGAAAGGGCAGTTGTTAACATTTCACTCTTTGACTTTAACAGAACATGATCTATACGTTCATATATGCAGTGTCTGTTGGGCCATGTATCTTATTGCACAATCATTACTATTGGGGGACATTCAGACATTTCAATGACGCATATCACTCATTTTCAGTGCTTGGTACTTACCCAGTAGCCAAATGTTACCAAATTCTCGAGCCGCCATACGCCGAGCAAGAGGTGACATTAGGAATATGAAGCTGTCATGTGTACTGCCTGGGAACACTGCATGCACATTGATGAACCTTCCACTGGCATCACAGACTGCTTGAACATTGATGGAATACCATCTGTGTCTGTTGCAGAAGATGTGTGCAATGTGGTGGGTGGCTGAAAGGGCCACATGGGTGCAATCAATTGCACCCAGCACACGTGGGAATTGTGCAAGGAGATAAAAATCTCTTGCTGCCCTTTGTCTCATGGCCAAAGTATGTGGCATTTTGATGTAGTTGGGGGCTCTATCAGTGATGCATCTCAGTACCTGATGCAGGCACCGCAACTGGCTCGCCTGGGAAATGCCCACATGGTCACTGGTGACCCTTTGGAAGGCCCCAGTAGCAAAGAAGTGGAGGGCAGAAAGGATCTTGAGGTATGCTGGTATTGCATGTGAGCAGCAGGTCACAGAGTCAAGTTCCTGCTCCCACTCACATACCATTTCCAAGATGACTTCAGGTGGGAAACGGTACCTGGCCCTTAAATCCTGGCTGGACATTCCAAATAGGTTGACCCTCTGCCTGTAGATCCTCTCTGCTCTCCTCCTCCTCCTCAAGTAGTTTTGCCGCATGGCAAGGGGTAGTGCTACAAACACGTTCAGTGACATCGTGAAAAGGGATTGTTTGTGTCTGCTCTGCATTCATACATGTTGCAGGGCTGGGATTGGCTGCTGTGTGTCAGCTGATCCATGTTGGGGGATGGGTGGACCTTGGCCAGGTGTTTCCCCTTGGCTAACATGACCAACGCCCAGCAATCGTAATGTACGGCCCGTAATCGTAATTTACGGTCCGTAATCGTAATTTACGACCCGTAATCGTAATTTACGGCCCGTAATCGTAATTTACGACTAAATGCCGTAAATTACGATTACGGGCCGTAAATTACGCCCCGGCGGCGGACGTAAAGTGAGTAGTCGTAAGTCTATTCTGTGAATCCCGAAAGTAGTAAGTTCATTCTGTGAATCCCGAAAGTAGTAAGTTCATTCTGTGAATCCCAAAAGTAGTAAGTGCATTCTGTGAATACCAAATAGTAGTAAGTGCATTCTGTGAATACCAAATTGTAGTAAGTTTAGGATTTTGTCTTAAGTTCATTCTGTGAATCGGGCCCCTAGTGCCTAAAACAAAATTGGGAGCTTTTCACTACCAAGGCATGTACAACTTAAAAGTATATGTCCTGCCTTTTGAATACATTGCCCCCTGCCCAATGGGTCTCACACAGCCTATCATAGGGGTGACCTATTTGTATAAAAAGTGATGGTTTAGGGCTGGTAAGAGGTTTATCTTGGTAGGTGGAAGTGTAAACTGCACTTGCAGTCGCTACAGCGACAAGCCCGAGCCACTGTTAGAGGGCTACAAAAGTGGGTGGCATAATGAATGCTGCAGATCCACTTGTAGCATTTAATTTACAGGCACTGTGCACCTGTAGTGGACTTTACTAGGGACTTATAAGTAAATGAAATATGCCAAGTGGGGTTAAGCAAGTGTTACCATGTTTAGAGGAGACAGCACACGCACATTAGCACTGGTCAATAACGCTAAAGTGTGAAGAGTCCTAAAACCAGCAAACACGAGGTCATAAAATGGAGGGAGGCAGGCAAAAAGTTGGGGGAAGACCTTCCCAAGGTTGTCAGGTGCTGTTTGCCAGATACTAAAAACATGGAAATTTTGCTTGCAAGTAGATTGACCTTTTATCATATGTGTATAAAGGCAGTAGCAGCCAGTGGTGGGAGTGGGTGGGGCGGGGTCGGGGTGGTGCATTGTAGGGGATAGTAAACTATGGAATACGTCCCAACTGAGGTAAGTAAACGAATAAATGAATAAAATGCATTTCGTGGCGCTCTGCATCGCAATTGGCAATGCAGCGCGCACAATGAAATTTGTTTTATTTATTTGTTTACTTACCTCTGGCCGAAATCCATAGTTTACTACCCCCCACCCTGCTCAACCCCCGCCACACCACCCTCAGCACTCCCACCACCGGCCGCTATTGTATAAAGACTGAAACAGAACATCAGTAAATGAACCATTTATAGCGAAGTAAGAACATCAAGTAAAAATCTGATTGTCTGAAAGTTGCATCTCTTAAAAACTAGAACATACCTCTTTGCAGCCAAACTCAGCAAATAATCTATCAAGCGTCTTGTTGAATATTAGTAACACTTATCAATTTATGACAATTATTGTAAATCGTATACTGTGCACTTTGACTTGGCGAAGAGCAGTATAACACTTTTATGTAAAATGAATTATTGAGTGCCACCATGCCCATAAAATCAAGAATAAAACAAATGCATTAACTGTATCACAGGAAACCTCAGGAGAGAACCATTACTGGATGCAACACGAACAGAGCAATAATGCGTATAGTGCTTGCTTAAGCAGCCTTTAGGAATAATTCTAATATCTACTGGAAAACAATTCGACATGGATAAAGAATTGCAGAATAACTAGATGTATTATTTCTGCTAGTGGGTCTCTCTTTCAGAAACCACGTCTGCAACTCCATTCACGAAATTCACATTACCTGCTGCCACATCACTGTGCACATTTCTGCAAATTATCTCAGAAGATAAGCAGAGGTGAACAATAAAGATAAATCATTTCACCTAAAATTGCCTATGGACAGCATAGGCCAAATAAGTAGTTTTCTTAGATATGAGTGAGTAGGTCCCTGATCTTGGACACTGACACTAACTAGCCTTGCTGCTATCAGTAGGAGAAGGCAAGCCTAGCCAGAGTTTTTTATAGTCCTAAAAAATTCAAAAGGTCCGCACCACTCGTTTAAAGTCAGAAGCTATGGTAAAAAATATCGAATAAACACAATATAGGTGGATTCTTGGGATGTTTTCCGATTTTTAAGGGGAATAATATAAGTCCATCGTTAAAATGATGCAGTGATACTAACCCCAAAATTACCGATAGAAGGGGTTAGTGTTTTTTCCATGCGTGGTATTATGGCATCATTCCTAATTCCCTGTACCTAACAGAGGATAATGTGGTAATAACACTTAATTCCCAGTTCAAAAAATGAACATTATTTTCCATTCACAAATTCACCCTGGTGTATTATTCCTGCACTAGTACAATGTCTATCACGGGCACACAGTCCTATTTGCACTTGAATCAGGATTGCTGCGTGCATCAGAAAGAGGTTATTCATTTGTGAACTGAAAATTTTTTTACAATTCGCTGACCTCCTGTCTTCATTATACATTTATAATTCCCTATTTGGTAGTTCCTCGAAAAGAGTTATATATTGCCCATGAAGACGCCCAGTCATCTTGGTATTTGCCCTTCGTTGGGGGCTAAGGAGCAGGAGAGGAGAGGAGTATGGGACCGGGAGCCAAGGGCCAGGGAGCGCAGACTACACTCCCCAGCGTCCCTTGCGGCAATCAAAGTTCAGCCTCCGACAACCACCCCAAGCGCCAGGAGGCGTCTTTATATTCACACAGGGGCTCCCGCAGCATGGGATGCCTACTCATCTTGCTGTTTGCCCTCCGTTGGGGGCTAAGGAGCAGGAGAGGCAAGAAGTACTGGACCAGGAACCAGGGAGCGCAGACTACACTACCCAGCATCCCTTGCCGCAATCAACGTGCAGTAGGGTGACCAACTGGCATTGGTGCAAATTCAGGACTGTGAGTGTAAAAATTCAGGACAAAGGGTAAAAATTCAGGACACAAATTCAGGACAGGAGGTCAAAATTCAGGACAAAACTTCAGGACAATTGGATACGTTTTACAGACACATCAGAGGTCGCGCACTAGTATATAAGTAAGCCCAGCCATATCTAGACATATTCAGCCATTTGAAAACCTATCCATCATGTATCCTTCCATCTATCATTTCATTCATTCATCCCTTCATCCATCCTTTCACTCATCCATCCATTATCCATCCATCCGCCCTTTCACCCTATCCATCTGTGCACTCATCCATCCACTCTTCTACCCATCCATCCATTCACTCATCCATCCAGCCATTTACCCTTTCACCCATCCAACCATCCTTTCACTTAATCATCCATCCACCCAGTCACACATCCTTCCACCCAGCCACCCTTTCAGTCACCCATCACCCTCCCTTTCTCTCTCCATTGACTCTTTCACTTAGCAATCCTTCCTTCCATTCATCCACCCACCCATCCATTCATCTACTCATCCGCTCATGAATCCATCCATTGACCCTATCACTCATCCATCCTTTCTCTTATCCATTTATCCTTTCACTCCTTCACTCATCTTTTCATCATTTTGTCCATCTACCTTCCCTTTCACTCACTCATCCATCCTTACATCCACCCTTTCACTCATCCGTCCATCCATTCGTCCTTACACTTATCAATTCATCAATCCATCCATCATTTCACTCATCCATCCACCCACTCATCATCCACCTTTTCACTCATCCATTCTTTCACCCATCCATCCAGCCTTTTACCCATCCAGCTACCCTTCCGCCCATACATCCAGCTATTTCCCTTTTCTCTCTTCCATCCTTCCACTCACTCATCAATCCATCCATCCTCTCCCATTATCCATCTATTCAATCTTTCATTCATCCATTCACCCTTTCACTAATTCATCCACCCATCCCTTCACTTACTCACTCGCCCACCTTTCCATATTAATTTTGAGCTGAGCCTTTTTGAGAAGAGGCCCATCAATAGCTTCACCCTCGCTGCAGGGGCCGTTCCAGGACTGGGACAGAAGCCACCCAGGGCAGAGACAGGAGCCATCACAGGCAGGGGGGAGGAGGGCAGGAGCCACCACATGGGAGGAACAGGATCCACCAGGGTGGGTACAGGGGTGGGTATGCAGTATTCTAGTATCATCTTGGTCTCTTCCAGGGTGGGGGGGGGCTCCTCACCCCCTCCTGGACAAGACAACGAGAAGACATGCTCTGTTTCCAAAATGTTAGTTTTGCCCCCCTACCCCCCCCCCGCCCCCACTGATGTACAGTACTGAAAGGAGATACTCCAAGAGAACTGATTTAACTGATTGTCCTCCATACTTTGTTAATCAGTGTGGGTGCGATTGTGCCATTTTGCCATTTCTTTATTTCATTACAATATAGACTTCATGTTTGAAGAATCGAGGTTTGTTTACAATTTAGTGACTAATTAAGCTCTGTGAAGAGAACCACGTGCTGCCTCGGCCGGTTCTAGGATGTTTGGGGCCCTGGGCAGAAAGGGGGAATGTCTCACACAAATTGCAGATACAAGATGCATTCAGCAGGGCTGTTTGCATCTGAATAGATGCCCCTGCTCCTGAACCTGCAGCCCCTCCCTCTCAGTCACCGCTTCGAAGCACCTCTTAACAGCTCATCAAGGGCTGAAGGTGTGAGGGTTGCCATCCCGCTGTGCCTCTCCAGTGCTGCTGAGTATCTGAGCTTTCACACAGCATCGGAGTCTGTTACACCAGACCTAAACAGCATTAGAGTCAAGAAGGGAGGTGGGGGCCAGCTGTGCCGGTTGTGCGACCAGTTAAAATTACGGACAAATGGCGTCCGTTAAAGAATCCTTCACGGACGACGGACAGACGGCCGAAATTACGGACTGTCCGTGAAATTTACGGACGGTTGGTCACCCTAACGTGCAGCCGACGACGACCACCCCAAGCACCAGGTGGCACTTTTAAATTCACACAGGGGCTCCCACAGCGTGGGAGACGCCCGGGCCAAGGGCGGGCCCTTCCTTGCCCGTTACTGCCAGGAAGAGGCAGGGCAGGGCCACCTCCCTTGGCTCACTATTTTCCGTTGTCAAAGTAGACCTCTCTGGGTTCTAGACACTCAAGTACTGAATACATGATATATTTGTATATTTGCCCTTCATATCCATTTTAAGCAATCCAGTACTGTTGGTAAATCTTCGAATTAATTGTCATTAATAATACTTCAGTTTTTCTGGATATTTTGGGCAGTTGAAGATCTATCTTTGATCTAAAAGACATCTATTTTCATGGGGAAAAGGAAAGCAATTGCGAATGACAATAAAGAGGGTGGGGCACCTGAGGGGGTGTAGGAAAATTACTTAATCTAAAATTGCACGCAACTCTGCTGCCCAAATCTGTATTCTGGAACGCATTGACAATTTATTGGTAGAATGTCAAGACATCCGAGCTCTGCCGCTAGCCCTTCTACCATCTCATCCATATCAAGTAAACATCACTCCACCAAAGAACCAGGCATAGAGCCTAATTGGGCAAGTAAAGGTAAGTGAATCCTGTCTATATTCACTAGACGCACTACACAGAGCACTGTGCCCAAGCTCTTAGGCATAATACCGATATGCAATGCATGCCAGCGGGGCATGATAGGGAGGTAGGGGCTTCCTCCCCTACCACTCTAGGGGTAGACACTAACGCAGAAAATGGTAGGAATGGCAGCTTTACTGCCACTAATATCTCTTTATCCAGCCAATTTTCGTTACTCCAGACCAGTCAGAAGAAACAATGGAAAGGCACAAAGAGGCACGGAGAGAGACCCTGTTCCATAGCGTAGATGTAGTATGTATGAACACTCAGAATGAGGCACTAGAGGAGAGGGGTGTGGTTTCCCAAGTACAGCATCCAATTAAAGAGAGCAACACCTGTAGGATTATCGCTGAACTTAGGGATGAAGTTAGTTCAGTAAAATCACTAATTCTAGCGCTCTCAAATCAAGTGAAGCTTCTTGTAAATAATGATGAGCAAACACAAGCGAACTATCCACTAGTCCTTTATTAAACCATACTCCATCAATAGATAATAACACCTCCATAAGGCCTACAAGCAAACAAATCCCCCTAATGTCTATCCAAACACGTCGCCCAATAGAATATAGGAATACAAGTCCCTCCAGAACAATGCAGGCGGTGAATAAAAGTCACCATAATCTAAGGCAGAACCAAGACCATCGTCCCACTAAGAGTATCTTTATGATTAATGTGCCTAAAGTTCAATCGAAAGGCAAACAAAAGGACCACCGTTCATTGCTCAACAAATCAATCCATTGGATCTGCAAAATAAGGGGGTGTAGGTCCATAATCAGGGACGATATTCTCTGGGCAAAAAGAATATCTTACGGTGCTATTCACAATCTTATAGCTTTAGAGGCAAGAACCTGCTCTCCGGTAACCACTGTCATCCAGATGAAATATAGCCCTTCTGTTTCAACACAGTTGCATGTACACAGAAGATTTAGTGCCTTGATGGGGTCTGATTCATCTTTATCCCATAATGACTGACTGATATGCCATAACAACACATCCTACAAGACCTCCACCGACTACGAAAATACCACCTATTGCACTCAGGAGATAGAACAGCCAGGAGCGCTACCAAACATTTCCTCAACCAAGTTGCCGATCCCTTGCTCTGAGTCCCGTATTCCACCGTATCCCATCACTGGAATTCCAACATTGGCAAGCCTAGACCAGCAATCAAGTCCCTCAGCTTCACAGACATGACGTACATCAGAGAGACACCTTTACACCATCCCTTGAGGATTAGAAGAATCAACATCTACATTCTGTGTACTGACGTGGAATGTGGCTGGTATAAGACCTAAGGTGGTACTCCCCCACTGGATTGAATACATTGAACAATTCGATGGCAGTATCCTACAAGAAACCTGGGTGACCATGCCTGTCTATATTCCTGGGTATGTCACGCTGTGTCGACCTGCAGTTTCCTGCAGACCAGGAAGACCAGCAGGGGGGCTAATGACCTGGGTCATGATGGACTTGATATGTACTATTAAAGAGATCAAAATTAATAGCCCCAACATACTTGCAAATTGTCTCAGGGACAGAAATGGCAGGATGGTGGATATATTTAATGTCTACGCTTGTGGAACCAAGGGCGGAATATGCCCACCAACCCTTCACACGCTAGAAAAAACTCTTTAGGAGAAAGAGTGATCACTGCTTCTGATAGTAGCAGGAGATTTTAATACTACGTTTGAGCCATTACCTTTGGTAGATGTATCTAACAGCAACCATGTAGAGGCACAATGGCATGTCCCTCCCCTTGATCTTCCACAGATCAGAAAATAGACACAAACTGCCCTGCAGCTCCAGGCAATAACCCTTGAGTATGGGCTTGGGCAGCAAACTGGCATACCAATTCTGACAAGATGGGAGCCAACACCTACAACAGGACGACCAATACGAGCCAAATCGACTATGTATTGATAGATGTGAGGCTGTGTCCGGAAGTACTGGATATAGTGGTCGGGAAAACAACTGACAAGCGACCATAACCTGCTTGAGCTTGCCATAATCTCACCTTGGAGCAGAACCAATGATACTTTGGGAGTAATGTTCTCCTACAAGGATCTATACCCCACGAATGATAACAGACGTTTAAAGTGGGCGCGGATAGCAATATATACCATGAAGATTGAAGCCATAAAAGAAACCTTTCAAGAAAACATCAATAAGCTCCAAAATAGAGCTGAGCAGCAAAACGAGCTTCAAACAGCCATGGACATACACTCGTCCTTTTTTAACTAGCTAGCTTCCCATTTTACCTGCCCGAGATCTCATTGCAAGAAGACACCTATCAACTCGGGGCACTCCTTGGTTTAATCAAAAATGCAAGGAAGCACAGTCATATCTGGTAGCTAAGATTAAAGCAAAGAACACAACTAACACACGCTTAGCTAGGAGATTGTACAAAAAATCTCAGAGTGAAGCAAAAAAGGAGTGAGTCGGGGAACGATGGGTGCAGATCAATAACAACTGTAAATAGAAAGACTCAAAGCAATTCTGGTTGCTTGTAATAAGGGGAGATGCTGAAAAACCCAGATCACCCATCAATAATATCACAGAAGCTGCCTGGTTTGATCATTTCTCCGACATTTATTCAGGACCAAGTGTGACGGACATAGAAGGCCCTCTCCAAGAGTACACCAATAAGCAGCAAAAATAATGACCTATTCTCCTTAACCGATATCATCGAAAGTATCAACTCTATACTTAAAAATAAAGCATCAGGTCCAGATAGAATATGTCTTTCTAACTGACATTCCCAATTGGTGCCGTTACATGTGGGCTTTAGCAAATGGTAGAGCAGCGGGGGCCCCAATACCGCCTTCATTGCAAAGAGCAGAGGTCATTCCGGTTCGTATGAAGGGGGACCGTTCACTGCCTTCAAATTACAGGCCGATCAGCTTAATAGATGGAGCGCAGAAGGTTTTCTTCCGTGCCCTGCTTACCAAACTTACTGATTGGATGGAGGAGAACAACATGCTATACCCCTTCCAAGCAAGGTTCAGGAGAAAAATCAGTACAATCTACCAAGGCTTCTGCTTCATGCTATTGGCCTGGAAGACTGTGACACTAGAGCAGGGCAGTCTCTATACTGCTCTCATTGATCTGAAGTTAGCTTTCGATCTTATTCCTAGGGCCACACTTTGGCAAGTCTTTCAAGATCTGGGGCTCCCACAGGACATTCTGGCACTCCTAGTACAATTGCATAAGAGAAACTCTGCAAAAGTATGATGGGGGGATCATGGCAATTGACAGACCCAATGAAGGTTGTAAGAGGGGTGAGGCAGGGCTGCGTTCTAGCTCCCCCGCTTATTGTCACTTTTCATAAATGTGGTGGTGAAACATCTAGCGGAAGTCCACATAGACGCTCCCTCATTGGGGAGTGTTAAAATAACTACTTTGCTGATTGCGAATGATACGCTATTAGTCTTTAAAACCCCCAGAGGCCTTCCATTGTTACTTGATTGCTTCATTTCTTTCTGTGAGATGAGATGATTGGAAGTCAACACCTCAAAGACAAAGCTCTTGCTAATGAATCCTCACAAATCATTCAGAGGGAAACTATTATTGGGTGGAATTCCATTGGAAAGAGTGGATTCCATCTTTTATCTTGGCATAACCCTCACAGAGAAAATAGCATGGAAACAGCATATCTCTAAGCGAATCCTCCAGCAGAGGAAGACTACTGGAGCTTTAATTTTAGAACACAGGGCGTCACAAACTAGACCGATCACAGCACCACTCCAGATATGCGATCAGAATGTGGTAGGTTTGGCCCTGAATGGGGATGAAATCTGGGGGTTTCACAACCTGGAGGGCCTGCTTCTCACTGAAAACGAATTCCCGAGATCACTCTGTTCCCTTCCCCAGAGTACCCCGCTCACTCCACTAAGGTTAGATGTGGGCAGAACTAAAATAGTGGATAAGGTGAGGCTTTACCCACTACTTTTCTGGCTCCGCCTAAAAAAAACATCTCAGCTTATCCACTATGCAACTGCCCTTGAAGAAGTGCTTAAGCCTGATCGCTTAAAAAAAAATTGGCTGGTTCAGTAACATCAAGACATCGCTCTCTGCAATAGGTCTGGGGAACTTATGGGAAGTGACAGATAGCAGCCTACTACCTAGTAGAGAGTAAGCATGGGCGTAAAATCCGTTACGCTCGCGGATTTTTCGTATTTTCGGAGAATCCGCAATCCGCGAACTCTCGCGGATGCGGCGAGAATACGCAAAATCCGCGCTAAGCGGATTTTTTGTTTGTGTTCGCACTGCTCGCGCTGCTCGCGGTCCGCGGCGCGGGCAGGAACAATCTCGCACTAGCGAAAGTACAAAAATTAGTAAAGGAAGTGGCCCAGTCTCCAACTTCCTGTTCCTGTCCAGCAAGCTCCTCCCATAGGGGTGGGGTGAAGGAAGTGCCCCAGTCTCCAACTTCCTGTTCCTGTCCAGTAAGCTCCTCCATTTCCTGGCCACTTTGATTTCGATCTTGACTGGGAAGGATTACTTTTTGTGGTTGCTGCTGGATATTTGGATTTGAGGCCTTTTGGATTACATTTGGATTCGAAATTTGATTTCACAAAGAAGTAAGTTGATGTTGTTTGTTTGTGGTGATTTTTGTGTGTGTTGCTTTTTTTCGACTTTTTGGGGGGAAAATCTGCAAGTTCGCGAGCTGAGGGTGTTTTTGCTTGTGTTCGCACTGCTCGTGTCCCGCGCAGCAACAATCTCGCACTCGCGAAATTGTAAAAATTACAATTCTGCTGCACATGAATAGAAAACCACCAGGCTTATTTATGGGTGCATGCATGATACAACTGTTTTGTTAATTTTTTTTAACATGATTCTGGCCAGGGCATGGATGGCATTGGATTGTGCTGATTTTTGAGTGTTTTAGGACTTTTTGGGGTGGTGTTGGGGGCTTGCTATGTGGGTGGGGGCCATTTTATTGTCTGGTCCCGTGTGGGTGGGGGTCTAGGGGCCATTTGTAAGCCAGTTTGTGTGCTTTGTGCCATAGGCCTGCACCCACTGTGCTCTGATGTCATCCATTATGCCCAGGGGGGCCCAGAATCGGTCTGTTCACGGTTTTTGCGGGTTTTTGCCACGTTCGCACCGTGAAGCAACAATCTCGCACTCGCGAAATTGTTAAAATTGCAATTTTGCACCGGAAAACCACCAGCAGGCAGCATAAGCCTTCTGAAAATGGATGGATGGCATTGGATTGTGGTGATTTGATTTGTGTTGTGTTTTTTGACTTTTTGGAGTAGGGGTTGGGTGCTGGCTATGTTGGTGGTGGCCATTTTGAGGCATGGTCCTGGCCATGTGGATGGGGGGGTCAAGCGGCCATTTTGAAGGCAGGCAGTGAGCTTTGAGACATAGGCCTGCACCCATTGTGCCTTGCTTTCACCCATTGTGCCCAGGCGGAGTCAGGGGTACATGAAAGTACAACCCTCTGTGTGTTTGCTCTCTTGGATCAATGTTAAATTCCTGTTTCCCAAAAATTTAGCAAATCCTAATTTTGAAATTTCCATATTGTGTGGTGGTGTGCAGTGTGCACGTGTGTATTCATAAATGCCTACTTGCAAACTGTTTATTCAAGCGCTACATATGCAACATTTATATTTACTGATGTTCCTCTGTCTTCGTTTGCGTTTAGGTGCACAAAACTCCGCATCATCGTTGAGCATCAGTGCCAGGAAGAAGTGCTGCTGCGGCCTGTTGTTCCGACATCTGAAGAAGATGGCTCCAAAAAGAGGTGCCCGTAGGTCCTCTTGCAATAAAGATGTCTCTACTAAGGAGAAGAAGAAGCAAGTGGCACCACTTACCAAGGAGACTGGTGGCTCAACCAATACATTTTTTGGGCAACAACAACAAAAAAAACAAAGGCCCACCATGAGTGCTGCACAGGTAGCCTGTTTAGTTGTTGAATCACCAACGACCAGTGATGTTGGTTCCTCGCAAGAAAGTAGCAGCACACCATCAACACAGGTTGTAACTCATCTCACAAGTACTATTTAACAACCAAAGCCGCAACAACAACTGCATGGGCTACTAGTACAAGCAGAAGTACATGCGCAAGGAGCTGTCCAAGAAGGAGCTGTCCGAGAAGGAGCTGTCCGAGAAGGAGCTGCCCGAGAAGGAGCTGTCCGAGAAGGAGCTGTCCGAGAAGGAGAAGGCCGAGAAGGAGAAGGCCGAGAAGGAGAAGGCCGAGAAGGAGCTGGCCGAGAAGGAGAAGGCCGAGAAGGAGAAGGCCGAGAAGGAGAAGGCCGAGAAGGAGAAGGCCGAGAAGGAGAGGTCCATGGAGACTTGCAAGTAGAGGTCAGAGAAGATGCCCATGTAGCGGCGCATGGAGCGGTGCAAGTGCCCACAATGGTTGTTCTTCCAGAAGTAGGGGCACAGGAGGAAATTGACTTTGGAGCCGGGGTATCATGTCAGGAAGACGAAGCCACTCCTCCTGATGATTCATTTTCTCCCAGCTCCCCAGCAAGGAAAAGATCAAGGAGGGTGTGTAGAAGTTCCTCTTCAAGCCCCGCTCCATCAGATGATGATCTGGATCTAGATTGGCAACCATCTCTGACGTCTGAGAGGGAGGCACACCATGAGCTGCGAAAGGTATCACATGTTAAAAGGAAGGGCCCCGGAAAGCTCATACTTATGGATCCGAACGTCCGACTTGATGAAGTGGTGCATTCTGATGTTGTTGAAGAGGATGACAGCAATTATCTATTCATCACACATGTCAGTCCAGCCACACCGGCCATGCAGCAGACAGACATTTACACCCTATCCCGACGTCATGCTGAGCGTGACCCTGGCGACGTGCCACTGGTAGCACCACCAACGCAGTCAAGTAGTACCACAAGTTCAACAAAACCTACAGCTCCCATATTTTCTCCCCAGAGGGGGACTCCATCCAGCTCGACTCCCTCAAGTAAGGTTGCTGCAATAATTGCACAACCCAGTAGATGTCTGCAAGGCTCATCCACCACTGCTTCATCTGGCATTGGCAGCAGTATCACCTCGTGCGGCAAAACCAGAAGTTTCCAGTCCCCAGTTTGGAACTTTTTTAGTGTCCATGAAAAATATGATAACATAGCCGTTTGTTGCATTTGTAAGACTAGCGTTAGCCGTGGTTAGACTGGTACCAACTATGGAACCGGAGGCCAGATAGGTCATCTTGAAAGAAAGCACGCTGTCGAATGGTTTCCGCACCTAGCAAACGTCAAGGGAAAGCGATCCCAAAGGGCAAGTGGCCAAAATATACCCATAGTAGGTGTTTCATCTGAAGATGATGGGGAGGTAGAAGAAGCGTCAGACATGTGTCCGGTTGCACCCAGTACCCCTGGCAGCACCACACCCTCCGTAACACATAGCAGGCACACTGAGAGTCTGGGAGACACACCAATGCGGAAAATGTCAACACTGATCAGAAGTGGGTCGAAGAAGGCATCAGCATCATCCCGTAAATTTGTCCAGCGCACCATTTCAGCCATGTTCTCCTCAGATGCGCAATTTCAACGCAACCACCCAACTGTACGCCTCTATAACACTAAGCTGGCAAAAATGCTAGCGGTGGACCTTCTCCCTTTTTCGTTTGTCGAAGGTGTGGGTTTCCTTGAACTCGTGGCAACATTGGCCCCTAAATGGAAGGTTCCTAGCCGGTACTATTTTGCCAGGGTTGCTGTTCCAGCACTACACAAAGAGGTGCTTGAGTTGGTGGGGGCAGCTTTGCAGAAGAGTGCTGTTCACACTATACACCTGACAACAGACATGTGGACCAGTTGCCAAGCCCTTGATTACATGTGCATCACTGCACACTGGGTCTCTTTTTCAGGGGTTACAAAACAGATAAATGCAGGTGGTGACTTGATCGAGATTTTTAAGGGTGCTCGTAAACATGCAACATTAGCCATGTTTGGCATGGAGAAAAGTCATACTGCAGTCAACATTTTGGCTGACTTTAACAAAAAGGTCTTGCAATGGCTGCGCCCAAGACATTGCAAGGTTGGTTATGTTTCTACAGATAATGGCAGTAATGTAGTTAGGGCCATGGCGGACGGTTTCTATTTCAGAGTGCCGTGTTTGGCGCACTGTATCAACCTTGTTGTGCAAAATTTTTTGAAAAAAGAACTTGCAGTCGACAAAACACTGACAATCTGCAGAAGAATATGCACACATTTCAACCATTCTTTTAAGGCCCGGAAGGAGCTGAGGCGCAAGCAAAATGAACGTAGAATGCCAGTGAAAGCACTTATCCAGGAGGTGGCAACACGTTGGAACTCAACCTTCTACATGCTTGAGCGTCTGCATGAGCTGTTTCCAGTAGTCAATGAGTATTTCTACAACCTGGGTGGTGATACGACAGAAATGATGCTAGCGGTGGAGCAATGGCAGCTAGTTAAAAGCCTGACAGACATGCTTCGTCCTTTTGAGGTCTTCACGCGTGACGTCAGCAGGGAGGACTGTTCTTTGAGCAAAGCTATCCCACTGTTGCTGAAGCTCGAGCACCAAGTCAAGGTGGTGTCTTCACAATTAAAAGATGCTGGAAAGAACGAAGCACATGAGTTGGCGCAGAGATTATTACAACACCTAGTTAGCAATGAACGGCTTGTAAATATCAAGAAACAACAGCACTACATTTGTGCTACTATTCTGGATCCACGTTACAAAAAACCATTGTTTGGCAAAGTAATAATTCCTTTTGAAACATCGGATGTTACAGAGTACAAAGGTTGGCTAGCTCAGTCAGCCATTCGTTTTGAAAGAGAGCGGAAGGAAACTGTAGGAGAAGACAGTACTACTAGTGAATCAGCAGGCCATCAGGCGTCCCAAAAAAGCCCTTCTGCATCTGTGCCTGTGGCAGAAGTGAGTGACTTTCCCTCTGAGCCGTTAACCACACCAGCAACAGTATCATCTGCACCAGGCGCATGCGATATGTCAGAAGCGAGTTGGCTAACTCAGCTAGGGTTTCCTGGTCCTAGAAAAGACACAGAAGTGCAAAGTACAGGAATCCGGGAGGACATTCTTTCAATGGTGCAGGCCTATCTGGATGACTCAACAGAGGTCAATATTACTGAGGACCCATTGGCGTATTGGCATGGGAAAAGAAAAGTATGGCGAGAGCTCACCAACCTGGCTATCAATTACTTGTCTTGCCCACTCGCAAGCGTGTCCTCAGAACGTGTTTTTAGTTCTGCTGGTGGCATTGTGACTTCCAAAAGGTCCCGCCTCTTGCCCGCAAATGTGGAGCGGCTCACCTTGATAAAGATGAACCAGCACTTCATACCACCAGATTACAGAGTACGAGAATGCACGCAGGAAGAAGAGGACACCGCCCTACCTGAGGAAAGTTCTCCTCAGTTACCAGAAGTAACCCCGACTGATGATTTAGCAGAGTATGAGGACGAGTTCTGCTTCCCTGACAGCGAGTTCTGAAAATGACTCAATCATTCATTAATTGTAAATAGTCCTCCTTATTCACTTTTATTCCTGTGTGTCTGTCTTTCTTTAGCAAGTGCTTCATCACATTTCCAACAAAACTGTAATCAACCAATAAAACAACAACCCCAGCAACAGAACTGTCTTGATTTTGATGCCGCAGCATTCCTCAGGTTCACAACAGTTAGTTGACAAGAACTCAGTCCTGGTCGTCTATCCTGAGTCCTCCTCCTCCTCCAGACTCACCCTATCCATTACCCATAATGCTGATGCCTGGATTCTGCACAATGAAGAAACTTACTTAACGTTGATGAGTCCCCCACTGTGAATTCCAGGTGGAGCCAGCCCTCAAACACAAATTACAGGTAAGATAAGCGTTTGGATGGGAGGTAGTATAATGGAGTATTCGGAGAGGCGAGAGAGTGACAGTGATACTAGCAGCAAAGTCCTAGGCCTCAAGAATTATCAAACTCTGTGACAGTCATTTACTTTGGAAAACATTTGGCCTATTGCACGTGAACGTGTAGGCGTTATTATTGCTCGCTTGCCTGTCTCAGGGGTGCTGTCTGTGGGGCTTCTAGGTTTTAGGGTTGTGTGAGCACCGCTGCCACATTTCTAATGTTGATTGCTTTTGATTTGCAGAAAATCCACGCCGGGAAACTCCAGTTGTGGCCCTGCTGCAGAACACTTTAGGAGTGGGACTCTGTGAATTCCAGGTGGAGCCAGCCCTCAAACACAAATTACAGGTAAGATAAGCGTTTGGATGGGAGGTAGTATAATGGAGTATTCGGAGAGGCGAGAGAGTGACAGTGGTACTAGCAGCAAAGTCCTAGGCCTCAAGAATTATCAAACTCTGTGACAGTCATTTACTTTGGAAAACATTTGGCCTATTGCACGTGAACGTGTAGGCGTTATTATTGCTCGCTTGCCTGTCTCAGGGGTGCTGTCTGTGGGGCTTCTAGGTTTTAGGGTTGTGTGAGCACCGCTGCCACATTTCTAATGTTGATTGCTTTTGATTTGCAGAAAATCCACGCCGGGAAACTCCAGTTGTGGCCCTGCTGCAGAACACTTTAGGAGTGGGACTCTGTGAATTCCAGGTGGAGCCAGCCCTCAAACACAAATTACAGGTAAGATAAGCGTTTGGATGGGAGGTAGTATAATGAAGTATTCGGAGAGGCGAGAGAGTGACAGTGGTACTAGCAGCAAAGTCCTAGGCCTCAAGAATTATCAAACTCTGTGACAGTCATTTACTTTGGAAAACATTTGGCCTATTGCACGTGAACGTGTAGGCGTTATTATTGCTCGCTTGCCTGTCTCAGGGGTGCTGTCTGTGGGGCTTCTAGGTTTTAGGGTTGTGTGAGCACCGCTGCCACATTTCTAATGTTGATTGCTTTTGATTTGCAGAAAATCCACGCCGGGAAACTCCAGTTGTGGCCCTGCTGCAGAACACTTTAGGAGTGGGACTCTGTGAATTCCAGGTGGAGCCAGCCCTCAAACACAAATTACAGGTAAGATAAGCGTTTGGATGGGAGGTAGTATAATGGAGTATTCGGAGAGGCGAGAGAGTGACAGTGGTACTAGCAGCAAAGTCCTAGGCCTCAAGAATTATCAAACTCTGTGACAGTCATTTACTTTGGAAAACATTTGGCCTATTGCACGTGAACCAACACGATGACAGTGTTCAGTTAAATGAAATTACTGCAAAACCACCACCCACCCAGCTCAAAAGTAGTAAAAAAACAGGTATGCTCAGATAAAGTTTGAAAAAGTATATTTATATCCCTAACAAAATAATCTCCCGCAAGACCCTCCCTAACCCCAACAAATAAATAGTCCTCAAAAGTCCCCAAAAAACCCAACTCCCAATTCCCACCCCCCAAAAGTCTCAAAAAAAGGGACAAGGGACACTCTAGGGATGCAAGCTGTTAAGTTTGGCCTCCAGGGCATCATGCTTTAGGGCCAGGGCATCATATTTTTCTTGGAGGATGGCTTGATCTAGGCGGAGGCCCTCCACCACATTCTGATATTTGTGCCATTTCTGGACCTCCGCCTCTAGGTCGGACACTCTGCGGAGTGCACGGCGCAAGCGACCTTTAACAGTGCTGCGAGGTGCAGCTTTTGCTGCTCGGCGGTGGCGTCTTCCGGCACGGCTCCGGTTCGCTGGAGCACTGTGCTTACCGGCAGAACGTGGGGTAACAGAGGAGGATGTAGATGTTGTTAGGTTTGATGCACTGGAGTGCGTGTCGTCCCCCTCCAGTTCCACCAGTCGCCGATATTCCGCAACAGTTGCTTCCAGCCTCCGTTGCCGGGCCAGTACAGCCAGCATACTCCTCGTTGGTTTGGAGGTTTTAGTATTGCCAACTATATGAAGAAAGAAAGACATAATCTGTAACCAATGCTCTTTAAGAATATGATTAACACAAAATGATTCAGCAGGAAGTTGTGTCACAGTACAACTAGCAACTAGCCAGGGCAGTACAAAACTATTCAGGCCAGTATCATGGGCGTCCGCAGGGAGGGGCGCTTGAATCACCATTTCCCTTCCCACAACTCACTTGTATCCTTGGTTTGGTGCTCTTTCATATGAAAGAGATCTGGCAGAAGTGAGTGATTTTTCCTCTGAGCCGTTAACCACACCAGCAACCGTATCATCTGCACCAGGCCCAGGCGATATGTCTGTTTCCCTCCCTCTCTCTCTCTCTCTCTCTCTCTCTCTGTCTCCCTCTTTCTGTCTCCCTTTGTCTCCCTCTACCTCGCTGTCTCTCTCTCTCTGTCTCCCTCCCTCACCCTCCCTCTGGCTCCCTCCCTCTCTCTCTCTCCTTCTGTCTTCCTCTCTCTCTGTCTCTGCCTCTATCTGTCTGTCGGTCCCAGCCTGCTGTAATTACCATATTGTAATTTGTCACTGGGCCACCACTGAATACACATCATATCCTATCTAAGAGTCAGATAGTACCTCCATGATCCAGCTTACCTGTACTCGCCACCGCCACCGTCTCCTTCCTCACAGTCTGTACTTCTTGCTCTTGGTCCGACTCCTCTAGCGCCGCCTCCTCCCCAGATTGACCCTCGGACTCCGAGTCACTGATGACCACCACATCCGAGCTGGCCCCGCCACCAGATGTTCCACCTACAAAGTGAATTTAAGAATGTTAGATTACACCACTCCACTAGTATTTGGTCTATGAATGAAAAAATGTGAAAACAACAGAAAAATTAATTGACTGTCTACTCTAGTCTAAAGTAAAAATGTCCCTCCTTCCAGGGAAAGCTGTTGTCTTGCTTCATTTTTTTGTCACAATTGTTGAATGCTTGCTTAATTTTAACACACACTATTTTTCTCTGAACAGACAGAAACTGGACTTCTAAGGACAAGAGGAACATCAACTTCAAACCAGGTGAAAGCTCGGCTCGACCACAAGAAATGTGTACCAATCCAGTACTCATCAACTCAGCACCAAGCACTTTTCCATTTCCAACTAACTTTATTTTAATATATGTGTTTACTTAAACTTTTAATAAAGCTTTTAAACTTGAATTGACTCTGTGGTTTTTAGTCCTCCAGAGAGTCCAGACTAGAGTGACTGAGCGAAAAGTTTTGCAATTTTTGCAAGGAGGAGTCTGTGTTGCTGACACTACCAGGTTTATTTATACAGTGTGCCAAACACGCCACTCTGAAATATTATTACTCTGGTCTTTGGTGTCCATAGTTCGGTTTGTGGAGATTTGTCCCTGCAACAGTAGGATTATTGATTTTGCTCCTATCTAAACACTATTTCGAAACAATTAAATTAGGAATGCTTGGACAACAATAGGTCCTCTATATTTAAATGAAAACTTACTGGGGCCAGCAAAGGAGCACTCGCCGCCCTGGCCTGCATCCTCCTCCTTTGGAGCCACTGCTGCATCAGATTTTTCGGTCCGCTTGCCCCTGGGCGGACCTGACGTACAACATGAAAGAAATAACAGAAAACATTGATGATTGCTGCTTGCCGATGTCCTTGTCAACCAAATCAAACATTTAGAAAGAACAAGAACCTACTATTTCATCCAAAAAGAGGGCTACAAAGGAAGGACTGCACCTGAGCCTCTACTCTAGGGGCAGATTTACAAGCCCCTTGCAGCTCTTTTGCTCCATTCTTGCGTCAATTTTGTGACGCAGCGCCACAACAAGAGAGGCGCCATGGTGTGGCGTATATTAACAACATGACGCATATGGGAGATGCATCCCATTCTAAAACCCTGCGCCATTAGGGAGCATTCCATCGCAAGGGAGGGCGTTCCTGCGCAGGAACGCATGCTAAAAGTGGTTATGGGGAATATATCAAATTTCAATCAGTCATTTAGGACAATGATGCGTCACTGAAACCCTGCGATTGCATGAAGCAGACTTACGGCTTGACGCAGCATTGCTGGAGCTGCGCCATCGTTGCAACGCAACTCCATCAATGAACCGCCTTTACGGCACCGATGCGTAACGCTTCGGTGACGTTTTGGGACCATGGTGTGCCGCATTGTAAATACGGCGCATCATGGGTGGTGCTGGCGTGCCGCACACTTTGCAGGGATGCGCAGGTAATTGCTAATCTGACACTTAGGGGCATACTTACGAGTTCTGAGCTGGACACCTCCAGATGTGCACCAGAACAAATGCGTAACGCAAAACTAACCTTGCGTCACGGCAGATGCGCCGCTATTACAATGCGGCAAACCCTGGCACAAGGGTAGGCAGATGCGTGACGCATCTCGTGACGAAATAGGGGCGCATCTCTAGAGTCGCGTCGCGGGCGCGATGCAACTATAGCAGTGCTCAGGGCTGCCCAATAATACTCAACATACCGCATCAGTCCTTACGCCTGCTTCAAGCAAGCAGGCATAAAGAATTGACATAGCAGCGTCGCGGAAGTGCCTGCGTTAAATCTTGTAGATTTCACGCAGGCACTTTTGCGAGGCACACATCTGCCTGACCGGCACCCCCCACCCCCACCCCCCCCTGCGTGGGAACGCACCCATTGTGGCGCATGCCCAGGCCTTCACTTGGCGCATCTCCTTAGATGCATCACGTTGTACATGACTCGCAGGGATGCGCCACGTTTACGTCGCTGTGCGTCAGGTAAGGCACTGTAAACGTGGAACAAGGGGCTTGTAAATCTGCCCCTTTGTGTCTAGCATTACGCAGTTCTGTAAAATACACACATACATTACTCAGCCCAATTAAATGAACACAAAATAGAAAACAAATAAGCAGTGGCACCGGTACAGAGAAGGAGAACAGTGCACCTGAAATGCACAGAAGATTTTGAAATAGTAATTTACCTCTCCTATCAATGTAATCACCAGCAGCATATTGCTCTTTGTAAAAAAGTTAAAGCAAACATTTGCAATATAACACAGCCACATAGAGCAGGAGAAAAAACAGAGTAGTGAGTAATGAAAAAATTGCTACTACTACTCACCAAGCCCGGGGACCTCCACTCCCAGCACGTCTAGCAGGTCACGCTCTCGGTCCAGGATGTCGGTCCAGCGGTGGGTGACTTGATTGTAGGTGCGCTGGACCCCCGTGATCTTAAAAAGGGCCCGGCACACCTGCCCCCACCGCTTCCGTCGCTCCTGGCTGTTGGTGTAACCAGCAGCGATCCTGCCGCCTGCCGCGATGGTCCTGGGGAGACGGCGCTGCACATAAAAAACAAGTGCGCCCACCTCCTCAGGGCTGAAGATCTCCCGGGGCACCACCATTTCCGCCCTCAAGCGACCACACGGGAGCCGGGCACGGGCTGCGGTGCCCGTCTTGGGCAGCTTGACAGCTGTCTTCACCATGTTCTGGGCAGGTGTTAGCAGTAAAGAGAAGAGAAAAAATGAAAAAGAATAAGAGTAGGGAAGAAGGAAATAAAAGTTTTAAAAAGTAGTTCAAAAGTAAACAAAAGTAGCCTAAAACACAAAAATATAGATCTAGAAAAATAGAGGGATAGAAAATAAGTTAAATAGATCAACAAAATATTAAAACAAGCAAAGGATGGCAGAGATATACAGAGGATAGAAACACCATACCCAGACACATAGAATGAATGAAAAACAAGATGGCGGCCCGACCACGTGCGCGTAAGTAAGTTCGCACGCGATTTCTCTCGCGAACTCGTGCGAACTTGTATTCGCAAGGCGCGAGTCGCGCGAGATTACACATAGCGGGCGGAAACGGAAATACGTCACGCAAACAAAATGGCGGCGCCCATACTCAACCTTGAGGTAACTCGCACGAGTTCGCGGCCTCCACGGGCCAGTTCGCACTACGACGCGCCCCGCGAATAGGGCGAAATTACGGAAAAACGAGTTTTGCAAAAGCAAAACGAACGAGCAGGTGCAAAAGTTCGAGCTCATCATTTGTAACCATTTACCTGTAGTGCTTCCTGAAGGGGCCCTCCAGAATCCGGTTGCCTACTTGCAACTATTGTGTGACCCTGCTCTGACAGTCACAGAATAGTTACAAGTATGCCATTGCATCCTGTTAAAAAAAAATATTTACATTGCATTTGCAACAAAAAGGAAAGGGAGCAGACAAGCAGGTGCCAGCCTTCATTAATGTCAGTTGGGGCAGGGCAGGTATTGTTGTTTGCAAAACTTAAAGCACTTAGCAGGTGTTTGTTCACTCAGTGGTCAATCAGAGGGTGTTGTGATGACATTGAGTGTGGCATGGGTGTGCCAGCCAGAGGGTGGCATGGGTGAACCAGAGTGCCAGTGTTGACAGAGGATGGCAGTGCTTTGCTTTGCCCCAATAATGTACACTGGTGAACTAGAGGGTGATGTGATGACACAGAGGGTGACATGGGTGAGCCAGAGGGTGGCATGGGTGACCAAAGAGAGTGCCAGTGGTGACAGAGGGTGGCAGTGATGAAGAAATCTTAGCAAACAGGCTGGGCACGTAGAAATAACAAGTTCGCAAAACTGGCGACCCGACAAGTAAGTTCGCAATTTGCGAAATTGTACAAAACCCTCGCGAACTTGCAGAAACCCGTGCGAACACACACACCCTCAAAAAATACGCAAATCCGCGAGAATTCGCGGATTTCGCGGATTTTCACAATCCGCGAATACGCAAATCCGCAAATTCGCGGATTGCTAATCCGCAAAATCCGCCCATGCTTAGTAGAGAGTGGGTTAAGTTTTATTACTGGAATTGGTTGGTGGAGAGAGCCATCACACATGCAATAGGAGGTCGCCTCACGATAGCATTTATGGAGTTCAAGCTGCATGGTGTGTTTGAACCTTATGTGGAGTTCATCACTATCCCTCAAGAGAGAAAGTAATATATCCATTTCAGGTTTGGATGCCTCTCCCTGAAATCGTTCTCAGAATCATGGAACAGGGGCTCTTCAGCCTCACTATGTCACTGTTCATGCTGCTCTGAGACTGAGGAGACCAACAAGCATGTTCTCTTTGCATGTCCATTATACAAAAACCCAAGATAAATGGCTAGCCCCAGCCTATAGACAACTGGGAACCCAATGTCATTTAGAAGCATTGTTCATCCTCAGAACAGACACAGGGCCATTAGTAGTTTGTGCAATGGCTACATTTCTGGGGAGAATGTGGTTTATTAGGAGGCAGGTGCAAAAAAACGATCTAAGTACACCCTCAGATTACATTTTTATTAAAACTCCAATAACCAATAGTCTAAATTTGACATCTTCTGTATAAATACATATATGACTTATGCCTAAATTACTGAGAACTTGGGCAATTTTGTATTTTTGTACGTTATGCATTACCACTTTATGTACATTGTTATGGCTCTATTCCTCCTCTTTGCACTAACACGGAGTCCCCTTTGATGCTATTTTCTTACCAAGGTCCCATTCCTTTATGTCTCATGGCTTCAGTAAAGTAGTACTTCAAATGAATTGTTGCTCTAGATCCGAGATTTTATTTGATAAATTAATGTCAATAATAAAGGAGTTTTGTACCTTTATACTTTTACATGTATTTTAGATTTTTAAACTATAAGCATGGACGTTTGTATGTATTGCCTTTTCGATTCTACCTTGTGAGAATAGTTTTATCAACCAGTTTTCTGTTTTGACTCTGGTTATATTAAGTAAGCTGTTGCTATTTATTGTCATCCATTTTTGCTTATAATACGTAACATGACAATTTTGTATTACTGAACATACTGTATTGTACGCCTATGCACTTTAATGGTCGTAACGACCAAATAAACGTTGATGAGTCCATTAGGTAACTTAAGGCCGCCATGTTCCTGTATTATTTCTTATTTATTATACATTTTGGAAATGAGAGCAATTTAAACAGTGGAGTGAGACATGTAAATTAATTTGTTTTCAAACAACTTTAGATGAGTTCGCTTTTTTCGCAAGTCCTTCTAGATCATGATCTATACATGGCAGTCTTTAGTGATAGTCTATTTTCTCACCAATTTGAAGCTCTCCACAATCAGTTTTTTATATGATAGCTCCCTGTTCACAACTATCCGCCTGTTTCTGATGTTTAAGCCATTGTTAAAAAAATAATTTGAATCCCTTTCAGAAAACGTGCCTGAGGATATTTCTTCAGCAATTCCTGTAAGATTCTGGCACACGCAGGAGCAGTCCCTCATCACTGTTTAGCTCTTTTTTACATCACTGTTTAGCTCTTTTTTACACGTTAGGAACCCTTTGTGCTTTGTTCCTTGCAGAAAGTAGCCTTCCTACCTCTGTATGCAGTGCGCTCAACTTCTAACAAGAGCATATTTTGCTTAAATATAAAAGACACAAAGTGGAGCCTTTCTATTGAGTGCATCGTAGGGTTTCGAAATGCTTCAAAGTGGTACATGGGTGTACTTTTCCACACAGGGCAATGTTGAAGCAGGTTCTGAATATCATAAAGGAGAACAGCATAATGAGGGTGCCAGGGCACTGCTCACCTCGTTTTTTTCAAAGTTATGTGGATGGTAATTGCAAAGAGCAAATACTACTTACATAAGTTATTATTGTGTAATTAAATAAAAGCTTTAAAGCTATTCTGAGTGCTTCTTAAGTGACTGGTTGCCTCTCGCATTTGTTGCATGAGAGTCAGGCAGCCAGGCACTTTCGAATGGGACACATGCTCTAGTGAGCATGGGGCATATTAACAAGAACGGCGTTAACAATATCGCCGCTTTAGCGGCAGGAAACTGCCGCTAAAGTGTTGATAATGGGCTTGGTAATATGCCCTTGTAAATTCCCATAGTTCTAGTGTGAACCTGGGCTTCTAAGGGAATTCACAAGGGCATATTGTCAAGCCCATTATCGCCGCTTCAGCGGCAATTTCCTGCCGCTAAAGTGGCGATAATTTTAACTCCATTCTTGATAATATGCCCCCATGTGTCCTTCAACATGTTCCTTTAAAAAGAATGCCGCAGCCAGACTACTGTTAAATCTCCCCAGATATCACTCAGGCCCTCAGGGGACTTCATTGCCGGACTTGAATCGAATCAAGTTAAAGTACCGGGCGTCTAAGGGCATAAGCCCTGTATTCCCCGGACTGCCTGTCAATCACTTTCACAGTCTGTAAACAACACACTTTCCCAACTCGTCACCTGTGACGTGTTGGTAAAGGGTATTGCTTGCAGCCTGTGAAAGACACCAGGCATGTGACTTGAGGTCACAGAGTCATGAGACTCTGTGACCTCGATCCACATTCATGCTTTTGCATTGAACACCAAGAGGGCCTGCTTGGCACCCTCAGGTGTCTCATCCTGGACTGAAACAGCAGCGGCACACCTTGTTGTAGGCAGTTGTGTGAGTTCCAGAGCAGGATTTGCCAGGTAAGTGGAACAGGGGTATGGAGGCCTCCTATTAGGCCTGCCATCCTGTGGTTCATTTTTGCTGTTTTAGGAACGAAAAAACAAACTGCAGACTGGCCCATCAGAGCACACATCTGGAACTCATGTTTTTTAAAGTATTAAAAAAAGTGGAGAAGTGTGGCTCAATGATTAGAGCGGCAGACCCTGATGCAGAGATCTGGGCCGGGACCAGGGTTCAATTCCCGCCTCGGCTGGTCTTGGGCTCAATTTCCTTGGACCTGATAATTCTCGCCTCGGTGCCTATTTTAATCATGGGTCCCACTCTGCAACTCTGGGCAATAGCTTGCTTAATCTCCACAACGGCCCCAACAACGCTGGGATGCCTGGCTTCACCTTGGGGGTGCCCAGTAGTGGACATTTTACAGGGAAGCAAGGACGGGTTCCTAAGCGGTATACGGACAGCGCCGGGACACCTCCGGCGGAGGTAGCTGTGCGCTTTACAAATGTCGGCATTACTATTGTGTGGTTTTATTGTGCTGGCCGCTCTACGTTAGTACATTAGTTAAGATCACTATATTGAGAGGCATTTATTAAAACTGTTAATAAATGCCTCTCAATATAGTGATATAAACTGATGTTCTAAAGTGAAACACATGCATATTAAAAGCAGATATTAAAAGCAGACAAGAGAGCACTTTTAAATATGTGAACTCTGTGTGTGTGCTTCCGGAAGTGACATATTTAAAAGTGCTCTAGTCTCTTGTAAGCTTTTAACATGCAGGTGCGTTTAACTTTAGTAAATCAGTTAATATCACTATAGTGAAAGGCATTCATTAGCAGTTAGAATAAATGCCTCTCAATATAGTGCCATAGCCTGAATACTAAAGTGAAATGCTCCTGCACGTTAAAGGAAAACAATAAGGCACTTATAAATATGTGAGATTAGGATACATGCATCCTAAATAAAAGTGCTCTAGTCTCTTGTAAGCTTTTAACATGCATGAGCTTTGCACTTTAGTGCATCAGTTGATATCACCATAGTGAGAGGCATTTATTAACAGTTTTAATAAATGCCTTTCAGTATAGTGATATATAAATAAACTGATGTACTAAAGTGAAAAGCTCCCACATGTTAAAAGCATACAAGAGACGCCCCTCCCCTTTCAAGTTCTAACAGCTGCCATTGGAGAACAGTTAGGCTTGGCAATCAGGAACAGTTTAAGTTTATTTAAATATCACAACTGGGAATAGCAGCCACATCTCTTACAGTTGCGCGCTGGAATTCAATTTGAATTAGGTACCTGGCAACCTTTACACTATACAGTGGGTGCAATAAAGAGACGCTCATCCCCATTTGGGTAGGAAATACTTGTACAGTCGGCCGTGAATTGCATGTTCAGATGCATGGTCCCAACCTGATGGAAGGGGCCATAAATACAAACCGGAGGACACATTCTGAGGTGGTCCAGGTGGCTGAATGTGTCCTGTGGGTTATCTAGGGTGAAGCTTACTAATGGGAATTGTTTGGGGTTTATCTGATGAATGCAGCTGACCAGTCGTTCTGGTATCAAGCTCTTGAGTTGAATTCAGGCCCTCTGTTTTTCATTTGTTTGTGTTTATGAGTGTGTGCATGTGACTTGTTTCTTTAGGTATTATATCCTTGGGCCATATGTGATTTATTGCTGCAATCTTCCTGGTGTGTTTGAAGCTTGTTCCATATTCATATCTGCTGTTTACATCATGGGTAGAGCTAGGAGTGGACAGAGGGCAGATGGGTTATGCTGATCTGATAAAAGGTCACTGAAACTGTAACAGGTGTTTTATTGTGGATTTGGGTAGCACAGGCAACAGTTCCTCTGCGGTGTGCTGGATTAATAAAACTGGGTCCGTTTTTATAAATTGATCCAATGCTAACAGCAATAAAACTGTTAGCTATTCCTTGGGCTTGGTGTGACCTTTCCTTCCATGCAGGGCATAACAAATTGCCACAGTCCCGGGACTTGCCAATCCATCAGGGCTTTAAAAACAGAATATTGCTACACTGTCCTGCTCTCAATGTATCAATGCCTTCATCATGAACAAAAGATCGCAAATTGGTTGGTGATTTCGGCAAACGTGAAATGCTCAGAAAATATGTGTAAACTGGCATTCATTTAAAATCTTTTACTCCGGATAACATCAGTTCTCTACTGATGTTTCCATCAGCAGGGCACATATATAAACTACAGTGTGTGGCAAGAGATAAATAACTTAAAGAGCTACGGAAAGCATATTGACACCTGCACAGTTTATGCAAGTTTTGGCTGCTACAAACGGTAAAGCCTAGAGACACTCATAAATTAATATAGTATATGATCGAATAGGCATAATAATCCAATAAATAGTGTGAAATGACCTGATAATACAAAGCCTGTGTCATTACCTATAAGTGAAAAAAATGAGGAGTGTGCACATGTTCTCTGAAGGAAAAGAGCCTATAAATCACCATTATCAGTGCATTGGGAAAAGTTAGCATGAGAACAACTAGCAGCAGGAACAATTATATTATATTAGGCTTTTTGTTTAGCGCTTCCTAAACCCTTGTTCTACCGGTTGAGCACACCGATTTGCACTAGATGTAGTTTTATTCCCAATGGGGGAAGTCTATAAATTTGGATCGGATATTATTAGTAGCAAATTTTGCCTAAAGGCCAGAACTGTTGTCTTTGAAACTGGGGAACAGGGTTTGAGTTTCGGTTTCTGCTCAATATCCTCTGATTCTGGGCAAATCGCTAAATATTCTGTGTTTAAAAAAAAGTTTGACGTTGTGTAATATATTCTGGTGCTCATGTAAAGCGTTCTAATATCAAGTTTGTGTTATATAAAACTACCAAGCTTGTTTATTTTTGTGTGAGTGAGAGACCCTTGACCTTGCCAGGTAGGTCGCTCCCCCCGCTGCAGCTTCACCAGCGCTTGAGTGCCCTTGCGCCCTTTTGTTTTGTTCCTTGCTGCCCATTCCGGTGTGCTGTTTCCTCGCCTCCCCGTGCCCATTGATCTCTGTCCCCGCCGCTGCTGCCCCTGCGGCCCTGCCCCCGTGCCCATTTGCTGACCCCTGCCTCCCGCCTCCCAGCTGCTCCTCCCTACCAGCTCCCCTTAAAATGGCGGCAGCCGCACGGTGAGGAGAGCGTCCCTTGACCTTGCCAGGTAGGTCGCTCCCCCCCCCGCTGCAGCTCCACCAGCGCTTGAGTTCCCTTGTGCCCTTTTGTTTTGTTCCTTGCTGCCCATTCCTGTGTGTTGTTTCCTCACAACCCCCATGCCCATTGATCGCTGTTCCTGCCGCTACTGCCCCTGCGGCCCCGCCCCCCACGACCATTCGCTGACCCCTGCCTCCTGCCTCCCGCCTCCCAGCTACTCCTCCCTCCAAGCTCCCCTTAAAATGGCCGCAGCCGCGCGGTGAGGAGAGTGACCTTTGACCTGGCCAGGTAGGTCGCTTCCCCCCACGCTGCTGCTCCACCAGCGCTTGAGTGCCCTTGTGCCCTTTTGCTTTGTTCCATGCTGCCCATCCCTGTGCGCTGTTTCCTCGCCCCGTGCCCATTGATCGCTGTTCCCGCCGCTACTGCCCCTGTGGCCCCCCATGCACATTCGCTGTCCCCTGACTCCCGCCTCCCAGCTGCTCCTCCCTCCAGCTCCCCTTAAAATTGCAGCAACTGCACGGCCACGCAGCGGATGCGAGCAGCGGGCACGCCGATGGTGTGCCAAAGGCAAGCACGTCTGTGCCCGTCCGTGCCCAGTGCCAGAACCCCAGGCCCCTGCACCAGCCACGAAGACCGCCTCCGATACGACGCCAGCACCCTCATCGCTCTCAACCCAGGACGAACCCCCGCCTGCTGCATAGCCTCCCCGAAGCGCACCCACGGCCCCTTTGCCTGCCATAACTGCTGCTTCTCCTGCATCGAAGACGCAGAGACACACGCCACGACAAAGCACAAACAGCTCCGATGCATCGTGATCAACACCCGCTCCGCACGCAAACATGCCGTCGAGCTCAGGGACCTACTCGACACCGCATCTCCAGACGTCGCCTTCCTGACCGAGACCTGGATGAACAAAGCCTCCTCTCCAGACATCGCCATAGCCATCCCCGACGGATATAAGATCGCCCGCAGAGACCGCACCAACGGAGTCAGAGGAGGAAGCACCTTCGTCCACATGAAAACCATCAGGGTCTCAACAAACATCGACGACACTCTCAGCACCGCAGAACACATGCACTTCCAGATGCACATGGACCCCAAGACCACCCTAAGAGGCACCCTCATCTACAGACCACCCGGACCCCGTCCGCAATTCTGCGATGCCAACGCCGACTTCATCACCACGCACGCACTGACCTCCACCGACTACATCCTCCTTGGAGACCTGAACTTCCACCTGGAGAATAACAACGACCGCAACTCTACCCCCCTGATAGACAACCTCATCAATCTCGGACTGGAACAGCTCGTCACATAGCCAACCCACATCGCCGGACATACACTAAATGCCATATTGTCCTCTAGCCCACACGTCTCCTTCAGCCACATCTCTGAACCCACCTGGACTAACCACTACTGCATCCACTTCACCTTCCGTAAACCCGTCGCATATCACTGCACCCTACAGATCCCTCGTCGCTGCTGGAGCAAAATCACTGAAGTACAACTACAGACAAACCTCGCACTCAACCCACCGACCAACCCCTCCAACCCGACGAGTGTGCACGCACCCTCAGATGATGGATGGACGACTGTGCAAACGCCTTAGCCCCGCTGAAAAAAACATCCCTCAAAGACACCATCAAGAGGGCCAATTGGTTCACCCCGGGACTCCTAGCATCAAAGCGCACCTGTCTGAAGTTGGAGAGCATATGGCTCAGCGAGAAGTCGCCGCACAGCCCACAAAGACGCAATCCGCAACCACCACCACCTCATCAGGACCGCCAAGAGAACCTCCTTCCAAGATCGCCTCGAGAACAACGCACACAACAGCAAGGAGCTCTTCAACGTCATGAAGGAACTCTTCAACCCAGCTCCAACGCCAACAACATCCCACCGTCGCAAGCCCTGTGCGACTCTCTCGCCTCCTTCTTCTATTGCAAGATCGCCGACATCCATGATAGCTTCAACCCCTGGATGTCCCTAACAGGCCCCAACATGCTGGAACCACCTCACCCCACCGACGACGACTCCCTGACAATCTGGTCTAACGTGAGCATCGAAGACACAATCAAGACCATGGGCACAATCCACTCCGGCTCGCTGTCTGACCCTCTCCCACACCACATCATCAACAAAGCCGGCAGCTCATTTGCACACCACCTACACAACATCATCAACCTCTCCTTCGAGAGTGTGACCTACCCTGAAAGCTTTTATCCAAACTATAGGGAGATTGATTACCTGTTTGGATACTTGCTACCCGATTACAAGTTAGGTTTGTTTTTGATTTCCACGCCAATATCTTGCCACATCCTTCGCTGTATTCATAATGCAAGAATTTGCTTATCTCCCATTTGTTCCTTATTATTGTTTCCAGAATATCCGAAAGAGCCTCCTTCTTCATTTTCTTCTCTTCTTCCAGTTTTGCTATTTTATTTGGGGTCTCTTTTTCTGTCAAATCTCGCTCCAATGTTTTTATTTCATTTTCTTCTTGATTAATAAGGAACTTGGTGCCCTTCTATTTATAAGCAGCAAGATTTTTTATTTTGCATCTGATGACTGATTATACGCATCCCAGGCAACTTGCTTAGTGGTCCCACCCTCATTTATTAGAAAAACAAGAGCAGTTTCTCTAGCTATTGCTTAAGGATTTAAAGGATCTATAAAAATAAACCTGTGGTCTATGGTCCACCTTGAAGGGGGAGAGCTTTCAGGGTAGGTCACGGTCTCGAAGGAGAGGTTGATGATGTTGCAACCCACTGAGCTATCTTCGCAACATGTAAGCTTTAGTTAGCCAGTGTCCATCCATTTTAAAGTTTCACTATCCATATTAGACTGTGCCTGGGTTGGGCCTCAGTGCTCATATTGCTTGCCTCAGCAGAACAATGTGTTTTGTTATTATTTCTCCTGCTGTCCAAGGCTGTTTCCTTGACTTGCTAATGAATAAGGTATTCTGCCATCAGATGACTAGCTGAATGTGTAGCTTCTGCCCCCACATTAGGAGATGCTGAAACCCAGCACCATGATCTTGTATCACTGATAACATTTTTTAATCTGGCTTGTGTTAGCTCGTCTCTAGTCAAGTCAAGTCAGAAGATTTATATAGCGCGCTACATACCCGGAGGGTCTCAAGGCGCTTGAAGAAGGGTGGGGAGTTACTTGTCGAATATCCAAGTTTTAAGTTGTTTTCTGAATGCAAGATGGTTGAGTCAGACGAAGGTGAGTGGGGAGTGAGTTCCAGGTTTTAGCTGCGAGGTAGGAGAAGGATCTGCCTCCCATGGTGGTTTTATTGATGCGAGGTACGGTAGCAAGGGCTTGGTTGGAGGATCGTAGCTGGCGGGAGGGGATGTAGAAGGAAAGACGTGTGTTGAGGCATTCGGGTCCAAGTTGGTAAAGTGCTTTGTGTGCGTGGGTTAGGAGGCGGAAAGTAATCCTCTTATTGACGGGGAGCCAGTGGAGGTTTTTCAGGTGACTAGAGATGTGGTCTTTACGCGGGATGTCTAGTATGAGTCTGGCTGATGCGTTCTGGATGCGTTGTAGTTTTTTCTGGAGTTTTGCGGTGATACCGGCGTATAGGGTGTTTCCGTAGTCCAGTCGGCTTGTAACCAGTGCATGGGTGACCGTTTTTCTGGTTTCGGTGGGGATCCAGCGAAATGTTTTTTTGAGCATGCGAAGAATGTTGAAGCAAGATGATGAAACGGCGTTGACTTGTCTGTTCATAGAGAGTGAGGAGTCCAGGATGACGCCCAGGTTCCGTGCGTGGTCCGTCGGGATGGGTGCTTTTCCAAGGGCCTCTGGCCACCAAGAGTCATCCCATGCGGAGGGGGAGGTACCTAAGATAAGGACTTCTGTTTTGTCTGAATTCAGTTTCAGACGGCTGTGCTTCATCCACTCGGCTACTTCTTTCATTCCTTCATGTAGGTTGGTTTTGGCGGTGTTAGGGTCTTTGGTGAGTGATAGGATCAGTTGAGTGTCATCCGCGTAGGAGATGATGTTGAGGTTGTGTTGGCGTGCGATGGCCGCGAGGGGGCTCATGTATACGTTGAAGAGGGTGGGACTGAGTGAGGACCCTTGGGGTACGCCGCAGATGACTTCAGTGGCCTCTGAGTTGAATGGTGGGAGGCGGACTCTCTGGGTTCTTCCAGTGAGGAACGAGGTGATCCATTCCAGTGCTTTTCCTTGGATTCCGATGTTTCTGAGGCGCTGTAGAAGGGTGCTATGGCAGACTGTGTCGAAGGCTGCGGAGAGGTCGAGGAGGATGAGGGCGACTGTGTCTCCATTGTCCAGTAGGGTTCGAATGTCGTCTGTTGCTGCGATGAGTGCGGTCTCAGTGCTGTGTTTGGCTCGGAAGCCGGACTGTGAGGAGTCGAGGGATTTGTTGGTTTCGAGGAAGGCGGCGAGCTGGTTGTTGGCGGCTTTTTCGATGACTTTGGCCGGGAATGGAAGGAGCGAGATGGGGCGGTAGTTTTGGAGTTCGGTGGGGTCCGCTGTGGGTTTTTTCAGAAGGGCGCTAAGTTCTGCGTGTTTCCAGCTTTCCGGGAGGGTGGCGGAGTTGAGGGAGCAGTTGATGACGTCTCGGAGGTGTGGTGCTATGATGGAGTCTGCTTTGTTGAAGATGTGGTGAGGGCAGGGGTCTGTGGGGGATCCTGAGTGGATGGAGTTCATCAGGCGGATGGTGTCCTCAGTGGAGATTGGGTTCTAGTCATTAACCCCTTCAGTGCTAATGACAAGGGTAACTCGTCATGGAGTTTCCATTGATTTCAATGGAAATTGCATGCGGAGCCATAAAACACCTTAGCATCCAAGTGGTTAAGGATGTTCAAGGGGGGTGAAGGTCCTGCAGAAGGTTGGGTGGGTTGGTCTCCGGGTCGGTTGTCGAAGCTGTTGTGGATGTCTGCGATCTTGTTGTGGAAGAACGAAGCTAGGGAGTCGCAGAGGGCTTGAGAGGGGGTTATGTCGTTGGAGTTGGCTGAGGGGTTGGTAAATTCTTTGACGATGTTGAATAATTCCTTGCTGTTCTGGGCGTTGTTGTCTAGTCGGTCTTTGAATGCGGCTTTCTTGGCAGATCGGATTAGTTGGTGGTGTATGCGGGTGGCGTTTTTGAAGGCGTCCCTGGTGCTGGTGTTTGGGTCTTTTTTCCAGGCTTTCTCGAGGGAGCGACAGAGTTTCTTCGATTTCTTAAGATCATCGTTGAACCAGGAGGCGTTTTTGCTGCCTAGTTTGATTTGACGTTTTTTCAGCGGTGTTAGGATGTCGGCGCTGTTGGATAGCCATTGGGTGAGGTTAATGGCTGCTTGGTCAGGGTTTGAGGAGTTGGCAGGGGGGTTTTGAAGAAGCGATGAGGAGATCTGGTCGATGGTGATTTTGTTCCAGTTTCTTCGCAGAGTAGGTTGAGGATGGTTGTGAGTTGTGGTCTTATTGTAGATAAAGTGTACGCAGCTGTGGTCCGTCCAGTGGAGAGTAGTGGTGTGACTGAAGGAGACATGTTTGCTGGAGGTGAAGATAGGGTCGAGTGTGTGACCTGCGATGTGGGTGGGCGTGGTGACAAGTTGTTTGAGTCCGAGGTTGGCGAGAATGTCCAGAAGGGAGGTGGCGTTGCTGTCATTGCTCTTTTCCAGGTGAAAGTTGAGGTCTCCCAGCAGAATGTATTCCTCGGAGGGGAGGGCGTGTGGGGTGATAAAGTCAGTGATAACGTCGCTGAATTGTGCACGGGGTCCTGGAGGTCGGTAGAGGAGTGTGCCTCTGAGTGTGGTCTTGGGGTCGGTGTGGATCTGGAAGTGAAGGTGTTCGGCGCTGGTAAGGTTGACGTCTAAGCTGGTTGAGATGCGGATGGAGTTCTTATGGACGATAGCGAGGCCTCCTCCTGTTTGGTTGGTGCGGTCCTTACGGATGATCTTGTATCCTTCCGGGATGGCAATGGTGATGTCTGGGGCAGATGAGGCGTTCATCCATGTTTCTGTTAGGAAGGCGACGTCGGGAGAAATGGTGTCTAGTAGGTTCCAGAGGTCGATGGCGTGTCTGTGGACTGAGCGGGTGTTGAGCAGGATGCATTTAAGGTGGTTGGAGTCAGATATCTGTTGTGTGATCGTGGATGAGGAGTTTTTCTTGGTGCCGTCGAACTTGCAGGAGTAGCATGTGAAGGGTCCATGGGTGTGTCCAGGAGCGCCTTGGGCGCAGTTGGAGAGTCGGCCGGGGTTAAGGGCTAGGAGGGTGGAGGCGTCGTATGTAATGCGGGAGGGCTGGGCATTGCCTGGACCAGGGGGTCTGGCGCTAGGCGCGGTCCTGGCGCGGACGGGCGTAGACGGGCTTACCTTTGGCGCACCTTCGGCGCGACCGCTGCGCGTGAACGCTGCGCGTTGGGTCATCTGTCATAAATGGGTAGTGGAGGGGGCGGAGCGTGGGAGGGGCAGCAGCTGGGAGGCGGTAGCGGGGAGGAGGGGCGGGCCAGGGAACTGCAACAAACAAAATGGAGGGTCAAAGGGAAAGTGAGGCAGGGGCAGCAAATGGACCAAAGCGCCTACTGTCCAGTCAAAGCGCCAGCTAGCACAGAGAGCCACAGCAACTGTCGCGCTGCAATGCAGAGCGGAGCGAGCGGTGCCAAAGGCAATTCCAGGTCAGTTTCAGAGCTCTCGAAAAACGAGCTGCGATGCAGGCAAACACAGCGCAATACAGGAGACACGCAGCGCTAGTAACGATACCCAAGTGCCACCAGCAGCACCCACAGTGCGTGAGACCAGGGGGTGAGGGAGGGAGCGACCGTTCAGGAACAAGTCCGGGCGGTCACAGTGGGTCAGAGGAGGTGGAGAGCCCTCTATTCGTGGGTGGGAGGGGCAGCAGCTGGGAGGCGGTAGCGGGGAGGAGGGGCGGGCCAGGGAACTGCAACAAACAAAATGGAGGGTCAAAGGGAAAGTGAGGCAGGGGCAGCAAATGGACCAAAGCGCCTACTGTCCAGTCAAAGCGCCAGCAAGCACAGAGAGCCACAGCAACTGTCGCGCTGCAATGCAGAGCGGAGCGAGCAGCGCCAAAGGCAATTCCAGGTCAGTTTCAGAGCTCTCGAAAAACGAGCTGCGATGCAGGCAAACACAGCGCAATACAGGAGACACGCAGCGCTAGTAACGATACCCAAGTGCGACCAGAAGCACCCACAGTGCGTGAGACCAGGGGGTGAGGGAGGGAGCGACCGTTCAGGAACAAGTCCGGGCGGTCACAGTGGGTCAGAGGTGGAGAGCCCTCTATTCGTGGGTGGGAGGGGCAGCAGCTGGGAGGCGGTAGCGGGGAGGAGGGGCGGGCCAGGGAACTGCAACAAACAAAATGGAGGGTCAAAGGGAAAGTGAGGCAGGGGCAGCAAATGGACCAAAGCGCCTACTGTCCAGTCAAAACGCCAGCAAGCACAGAGAGCCACAGCAACTGTCGCGCTGCAATGCAGAGCGGAGCGAGCGGCGCCAAAGGCAATTCCAGGTCAGTTTCAGAGCTCTCGAAAAACGAGCTGCGATGCAGGCAAACACAGCGCAATACAGGAGACACGCAGCGCTAGTAACGATACCCAAGTGCGACCAGCATCACCCACAGTGGGTGAGACCAGGGGGTGAGGGAGGGAGCGACCGTTCAGGAACAAGTCCGGGCGGTCACAGTGGGTCAGAGGAGGTGGAGAGCCCTCTATTCGTGGGTGGGAGGGGCAGCAGCTGGGAGGCGGTAGCGGGGAGGAGGGGCGGGCCAGGGAACTGCAACAAACAAAATGGAGGGTCAAAGGGAAAGTGAGGCAGGGGCAGCAAATGGACCAAAGCGCCTACTGTCCAGTCTAAGCGCCAGCAAGCACAGAGAGCCACAGCAACTGTCGCGCTGCAATGCAGAGCGGAGCGAGCGGCGCCAAAGGCAATTCCAGGTCAGTTTCAGAGCTCTCGAAAAACGAGCTGCGATGCAGGCAAACACAGCGCAATACAGGAGACACGCAGCGCTAGTAACGATACCCAAGTGCGACCAGCAGCACCCACAGTGCGTGAGACCAGGGGGTGAGGGAGGGAGCGACCGTTCAGGAACAAGTCCGGGCGGTCACAGTGGGTCAGAGGAGGTGGAGAGCCCTCTATTCGTGGGTGGGAGGGGCAGCAGCTGGGAGGCGGTAGCGGGGAGGAGGGGCGGGCCAGGGAACTGCAACAAACAAAATGGAGGGTCAAAGGGAAAGTGAGGCAGGGGCAGCAAATGGACCAAAGCGCCTAATCTCTCTGTGCTCCATTGTTCATGTTCAGCCCAGGCCAGTCTCTTTCCATGGTGGTTGTGGTTAGAGATTGCTGGAAAGTCCTTTTTACCTACTGTAATCTGTTGGACAGGCAGTCCCCTCAGCGTCCATCTCCGGGTGCAGGTCTGACCTGGGCTCTCTCCGCAGAGAACTAATAATAAAGTTAGTGTGTATTCTCTACTGACTGACAGACTCTTCATTTGGGAAGGCATAGCAGGTGGTTGTGGAAATAAACCACAGGGCCCTTAGAGGGCCACGTCCTTCAGTTGGTGCCCGAACAGGGACACTGCAAAAAAGGGCCCCGTCACCCGTAACTGGGTTGCAGGGGCCATGGTGGTTTCTGGTCGGTCAGGCAGATCGGCCCTCACATGTAAAACCAAGCTTGGTTCTCACAACTTCTCCACCCTCTCGATTGAACGGATCCTCGGCTAGGGGCCCTTGGCAGGGGTCCTGAAGGCGAAACCCTGGAGCTGACCGCATGGTTCGAAAAGTTGGCAGCGGAGAATATCTTGCTTGACCTGTGTGCACTAGGTGAGTGATTTGATTCTTGGAAAATGGCACCTTGCTTGCATGACACAAGCCTGCGGGCCATGCCTGGTACAGTCTCTGACTGTCTTGTCTTGGACTTGGTGGGTCTGCAGAACCTTGAGGGACACATATCGCTTGTAAGCAGTCTACCAGGCCAACTGGTAATTGGCCACTTTGTGAAAAGGTCCGGGACTGTTCGCAAGTAATCTGCTAGACCAATTAGTAATTTGGATCTGGATTTCAACAGGTCTGCGGCTGAAGGCCTATCTACTTGTATTGGTACAGTCGTGGGCTGTCTTGGGTACAGTTTGCAAACTGCCTTGCTTGGTTGACACTAGCCTCCGGGCGGTGCCTTGAAAACAGTCTTCGGACTGTCTTGGACGACATCAGCTGACAAGCTGTGTCTTGGCACAGTCTTTTGGGACGTCTTGGTTTGTACTTTGTGGGTTTGCGGACCCTTGGAAAAGGCACAGATTGATTTGTGAACAGCCTGCAATGCCAATTGGTAATTCGGCTGGCTCACAAAAAGGACTGGGACTGTTTGCAAACAATCAGCCAGGCCAACAGGTAATTGGCATACACTTGAAAAGGTCTGGGGCCAGTGCCTGTCTTCTTGAACTCAATACAGTCTCCGGACTGTCTGCTTGAATTTGGTGCAGTCTTTGTGGATTGATTGAGGTGTTTGGGTGCTATGAGGTGTGTGGACCAACAGGTAAAGGTGCTTGTGTAATGCTTGTGTTTGTGAGTGATGACTGTTCTTCGTGTCGATGTAAGGATGCCTTGCCTCAGCAAGCTGTGTTGTTTGTTTATGAGAGTGTGGCCCCTTAGTTAAAAATGTCTGGAATTAGCTCAATTTGATCTCTTGTTGTCATTGTGTTCTGCAGATGCCCATTGGACACTTTAAATTTGAAGAATAAACAAATAATAATAATAATATATCAATAGAAATGTAGTTTGATCGGAAATACTAGCAAGAATGTACATTTATTTGATATGGGAAGAGTGCAAAATAAAAATAAAAGTAAATTAAAAAAGGGATGCGCATTTAAATTGACACAGTGCTGTGAGGATTCCCAGTAATGTATCTTTTGTGCTCACATTCAGTATGCAACCAAAAAAAAGAGTGAAATACACGCTCTGTTTAGGTTTGAGACAGGGATGTGTTGGGCCTCTCCACCAAGGGGGGCGGGGGGGGGGGGGGTTCGGGGGGGGGAGGATAGCCAGGAGTTCTGGAATAAGAGCAGTTTGTTCGTATGTAAAACTTTTCAGCTTCAGACACAAAAACATTTTGGAATGGGCATGTAAGAGTATGGTGCAGTGCCCAGAAGTTAATTTATGATTGATTTAAGTGAGTGTGTTTCAGTTGGATTTGGCCACAATGGATTGTGTATTTAATTTGCAAAAAGTGTTTAAAAGCTCTAGGCTGTGAGTGTTTCACTGAATAGAAAAGATTTTCCAAGATGAAAGACATATCACGTGAATTCAGCTTCTGGATTGCTTGCCATGACCTTGTGATAAGAAGGCATTCCGAAAGATGGGGCTCCTACAGGAGGACTGGAAGCAGCAGACAGGACAAGACAGATGCTGGCAAAAGTGGTCTTGTGAAGGGAGTGCAGCTCCTGTGTCAGACACAGACAGTGTAGAGCCAAGGTTTTTTTGTCTGAAAGGCAGAATGCCAGGAAAAGATGTTAATGGGGAATGGACTGAAGGAACCAAACCAGAGCTAAAAGATTTGGATTATGAGTCTTGTGAATGTGTGTATGTAGTGTTCTCGCCACATGAGAAGTATATTTTTGCTATCTCCATAACAGATTTGAGCATTGGAAGAAGAAATGTGAATTTACAATAGATATAGCAACTAGAGATGCACAAACACAAAGAGAAATGCAGATACAAAATGTGCCGGTTCAACAAATGCAAATATGAATTCAGAAACATGTACTGACAGGAGTTTTTCGAGTCCCACAAAATGCTCAAATTAATTTAAATAAGTTGTCCAGAGAAAATGTGAATTATTTCCAGAACCAAAATAAGAATTCATTTCAACAGGTCATTGTATTTGAAAATGAGAGTTTTAACACTAACAATTCTCTATTTACCAAGTCCATTGTAGGAAAGGTGGAGAGGCCAGACTTTGTTTTCAACAGAGAAATGTCTAGTTTAAAGTGTGTGTGCTCTCTGTGGTAAACATGGGAATATTGGTCTACACCTATTTGACTTGTGTAATTTACCCTTCAGTCCCTTGTAAAGTGGTATTTCAGATACCTAGGGGCAGTGAATTAAATGCTAGTGGTGGGCTTGCAGCGCAGATTGCGCCACCCACCAAAGTAGCCTTTCAAACCTATCTCAGGCCTTTGCCATTGCAGGGCCTGAGCACGCAGTGTTACTGCCACTGTGACATGACACCCCTTTTACTACATGTCAGTCACCCCTAAGGTAGGCCCTAGTTAGCCCTATGGGCAGGGTGCATTATTGGAAGAAGGTAGGACATGTACCTCAAGTGTGTGACATGTCCCGGTAGTGACAAACAGTCATTTGGTTTTTCACTGCTGTGAGGATGCCCTCTTATAGGAATACATTGGGGATTCCCTGAAAAGTGTTTCAGTGGTAATTCCTGATATGAGAGGAGCAGTGTGGTCAAGTTTGGTATGTCTGGAATAGTAATAATACATTTTGTACAATGTTGTGCGCAGATTTATTATCACTATTTTAGAAATGCCACTTTTAGAAGTTGGCATTTCTGTGTGCTATGTGTATTGCATGTCTGGCTCTGGTGTGACAAGGGCTGGTGAGGTGTGTGGCTCCAGGGAGGGCAGGGTGAGTCAGTGCTAGGCTGAATAGGAGCTCTGCATTTGGAGTAGTAGGAGGAGTGGTACCCTGACCCTGAATAGGTCTGTGCCTGCCTGGGTAAATGCTGGCTCCGACCCCCTGTGGTGTGTCTGAGGACCGAGCCCCATCTCCAAAGGAGGGTGGAAGCCTAGTAAACAGAGTGCTTTAACATTCCCCAGAACCAGTTGAGACTGGTTCCCCCAAGCCCTGTGCCAGTGTAGACAAAGAGAAATGCAGTATATATACTGGGGCTGTGACCCCATGAATGTTATGCTTCCTTGTGCTGTTTTTGGGGTGCTGCTGGCTGGGCCCCAGGAGGAACTGCCACGAGGGACTGCCCCTCTGCTGGAGAGCCCTCTGAGCTGGTCTGCCTGGGCCCAGAGATACCCCTCTAAACTTTTGGGACTGAGCGCCTTGTGAGCAATATATTTTTCTACCAGGACAGGGATAGTGCTGATGCCCTGCAGCGCGAGGCTGCCACGTATTCTGAGGGAATCCTGGTGTGGGATTCCCCCATATTGCCTGGAGGCGAAGACAGGAGCCTACCCCGCATCTCTGGGTTTCGGAATCAGAGTGGGAGTCCACCCCACATTGTGGTGTTCTAAGAAGCAGAGCGGGAGCCCATCCCGTATTTTTGGTAGAGTGGGAGCCCACCACGCTTTGAGTGCTCTGCTGAGGGACCGCCGCTTTACGAGCAGTGCCCCGGGAAAAGTGTGGCAGAGAGGAAGCCAGGTGGCTGTGCCTGGTTGGGGGTGTGGCCTGAGGACCCCCAAACCGGAAGGAGAATCCAGGTGTGAGCCTAGCCCGCTCTCCAATGTGTCGATCCAGGGTGCCGGAGGTCAGGCAAAGTTGCGCCTGGTTGTGGGCAGGGCCATTGCTGAATTCTACCTATTGACGAGAGTGGACCAGAGGCCACCGGAAGACAGACAGAGGTCCACTGGTGGTGGGCGGGCCCGACAAAGTGAAAGCCAGTGCCTCACAAGTGCACATAGCCCAAGGAGGATGGAGACTTTGCTCTGTAGGAGGAGAACCAGAAGCTAGGCGGGAGCCCACCCCGCATTTGTGTGCCCCGTGAAGTAGATGGAGCCCGCAGAGAACAGCCCTGGTGTGTCGGGCTGAGCTTGGAGCACTGTGGTGCTCTCAGGGCATGGTTGGTGCCAGTGCTTGGTTACTTCCTCAGCTCCACTGCAAGAGCACAGGCAGCTGCAACGATGGGGCACATTGTGTTGAAGTCCTGGAGTGGGGCTTTAATGGCACAGTGGTGTCCAAGCTGATTGTGTGTAGCTGCACCGCCCTGACTATGGGCAGCTGCAACGACGGGCCATTCCTTTTTAGGGCCTACCATAGAAGTCCCAGTGAAGGGGACTAAGGAGGCGCTATTGGTGCCAGTGCTTGTGTCTACCACAGCTGCACTGTGAGAGCACAGGCAGCTGCAACAAAGGGGCATTGTTTTGGGTCTCAGGAGAGACCAGGGTTGGTTGCACCCTCACCCCAGTGGAGCCCTGACTTTGGGGACAGAGGGCATTTTGGGCCCCAGAGAAGGCCAGTTAGCCTGGGGTCATTTTGAGTACCTGTTTGTACGGGTAGGGTGCAAGGCCATAAGGGAATGCATAATGCAGTTATGCTAAAGGTGACGTATGCACCTGGGTAGTATTACTACGGTGCACTCCTAAATGTGATGTATGGCAAATGTCACTCTATGATATTTATGCCTAATTGTGATGCAGACATTCTGGGCCCGATTCACAGAACTAACTTACTACGAAATCCTAAACTTACTACCATTTTGTTATTCTCAGAATGCACTTACTCATTTTGGTATTCACAGAATGCACTTACTCATTGGTATTCACAGAATGCACTTACTCATCAATGAGTAAGTGCCTTCTGTGAATACCAAAATGAGTAAGTGCATCCGGTGAATAGCAAAATGAGTAAGTGCATTCTGTGAATACCAGAATGGTTGTCAGTTTAGGATTTTGTAGTAAGTTAGTTCTGTGAATCAGGCCAAATACGTTTATGTTTCTAGTGATAATGCTGAGTACAGTATTTTGCCAGTAGTTACTGATTGTTTTAAATTTGCTACTTGTGCTTTCTCAAAGGTTCTGACAGTGGCACGATTGGCCCTGTCAGGCATCTAATCTCCTGTAAATCATTAACTGGTGCCAGTTGGATCAGTGTATATGTGTGATTATCATTCTAATGTGTTTTGGATAATACAATACCTATTTTTTATATAACCTTGTGTGGAGTTTCTTTTGTAGTGTGCCTAGTGTGTTGCTGCTGTTATGTGTGCTGCGCAAATGCTTTACACATTCCCTCTGGGATAAGCCTGACTGCTTATGCCAAGCTACCAAGGGGGTGAGCCGGGGTTATCGCCAGCATGTAACTCTCTTGCCCTGACTAGAGTGATGCTTTCTGCCTGGCTTAGGCGCCTGCCTTAGCCAACCAGGAATCCCATTTCTAACAGTGACATCCACACGTTTTTGAGCACTGGCTGTGGAACTTTGTGAACTGTACAAGTCTGTGGTGAATTACAATTGTAGTTGGATTCGAATTTGTTTCTAATTAATTTTAAAAAATAGAATTTGGATGATACATTAATTTAGCACTTTAGAATTACTATTGTGTAATAACTATCAGTATACTACCATTGATTTTTGTTATTGAGGTCATTATATCTGAAAGCACAGGCTGTACAGTACAAGTAACTTTGTGATACTGTTTGCTGGCAGTTTTTTTCCACGTTAATTAAAAGGGATGTTTGAGTCTGATGTTCCATGGAATTGGCGGTAGCTAGTAATTAACAAATTTATTTAACTGCTTTTGGTAACTTGCCTATTGCACCAATTTATACAAGCACAAAGTGAAAACATGCACACATATAAAGTTAAAACATGAAGAAAATCTAGCGTGCATTACATTGACCTCTTATCTTATGAATACAAGCTTAACCGTCATACATTCCTTATTTATATCTAAAATGCTACAGGTAAATGGATGTGCCTGGTAAAAGCTGATAGAATATAAATGTCTAATTTCTCTACAAGTAAGAACCGTCCGCTTATCTTTGGCTGCTGCTTAGAAAAGAGTTTTTTCCCTTACTGACTAGCTCTTTGACACTCATCTTACCATCTGGCTTGTTATGAAACTGGTTTCTAAGTGGGTAATTTAGAGTATGGAGGATGATGCTTACTCCATCAAGATGGTAGAGGACATTACCTCATCCATCCCGAGGGTCCTCTGAATACCCGATTCAGAGTTGTCTGCCGTCCACGTAAAATCTCTACATTTATCAGAACTGTTCTCATGGTGGTTCCTGTCAATGTAGGGAAAGTTTGATGAACAGTACAGTCAGCCATGATAGCCAGCCGTCAAACTTTTCAAATGCTGTTTGTTTTTCAACAACAATCTGCTAAAATGGGACTTTGGTTTTAAAAACCACAAAAGCTTTATGCCTAATAGCCCCCACACCCTGAGAGATATCTCCCACAGTGTAGGGATAATTTCAGGTATTTCCCTATACACCTCCTCCCCACCCCCAGATACCTTCTTGTCGACCCTGGTGCTGATCCAGTGGTCTGCCTCCTTACCAAGATGGTATACAACGTTTACAACGCAACTTTTACAACGCACTACCATTACAACGAAACTTTTACAACGCAAAAGCTATTACAACGCATACATTTACAACGCATGTTTTTACAACGCAGATACCTTTACAACGCATACCATTACAACGTAAGTATTGGTAAGTATATAATTATATTTAAAATGTTATAGGTTTGGGTTTTTGGGTAAAGGGGTATTTTTAGGGTTCAGGGTCAGTTTTGGGTTTTTGGGTAAAGGGGTATTTTTAGGGTTCAGGGTCAGTTTGGGGTTTTTGGGTAAAGGGGTATTTTTAGGGTTCAGGGTCAGTTTGGGGTTTTTGGGTAAAGGGGTATTTTTAGGGTTCAGGGTCAGTTTGGGGTTTTTAGGTAAAAGGGTATTTTTAGGGTTCAGGGTCAGTTTTGGGTTTTTGGGTAAAGGGGTATTTTTAGGGTTCAGGGTCAGTTTTGGGTTTTTGGGTAAAGGGGTATTTTTAGGGTTCAGGGTCAGTTTTGAGTTTTTGGTTAAAGGGGTATTTTTAGGGTTCAGGGTCAGTTTTGGTTTTTTGGGTAAAAGGGTATTTTTAGGGTTCAGGGTCAGTTTTGGGTTTTTGGGTAAAGGGGTATTTTTAGGGTTCAGGGTCAGTTTTGGGTTTTTGGGTAAAGGGGTATTTTTAGGGGTCAGGGTCAGTTTTGGGTTTTTGGGTAAAGGGGTATTTTTAGGGTTCAGGGTCAGTTTTGGGTTGTTGGGTAAAGGGGTATTTTTAGGTGTCAGGGTCAGTTTTGGGTTTTTGGGTAAAAGGGTATTTTTAGGGTTCAGGGTCAGTTTTGGGTTTTTGGGTAAAGGGGTATTTTTAGGGTTCAGGGTCAGTTTTGGGTTTTTGGGTAAATGGGTATTTTTAGGGTTCAGGGTCAGTTTTGGGTTTTTGGGTAAAGGGGTATTTTTAGGGTTCAGGGTCAGTTTTGGGTTTTTGGGTAAAGGGGTATTTTTTGGGTTCAGGGTCAGTTTTGGGTTTTTGGGTAAAGGGGTATTTTTAGGGTTCAGGGTCAGTTTTGGGTTTTTGGGGTACAGGGGTACAGTGTAAAAATAAAGTAAAATTAAATTTAAATTAAATTAATTTAATGAAATTAAATTAAATTAAATTAAATTATATTATATTAATTTTAATTAATTTACATTAAAAAAGATATTATATATTTACCAATAGTTACATTGTAATGGTATGCGTTGTAAAGGTATATGCGTTGTAAAAACTTGCGTTGTAAATGTATGCGTTGTAATAGATTTTGCGTTGTAAAAGTTTTGTTGTAAAGGTATGCGTTGTAAAAGTTTCGTTGTAAAGGTATGCGTTGTAAAAGTATGCGTTGTAACGTCATACATCCTACCAAGATCCCTGGAGTCATGGAGCTTACAAGCCACATGGTGTTGGCGCAGTTCTGTAAAACAAACACTGAACATGTGCTCTCAGGCAATCAGATTGTACATCCCCTTGTAGTCATTCACTTTAGTGCACTACATCCAACCATCCAGTGCCCTGCAAAAATGATCCACTTCATCCATCCAAGTCTGCTGGAGCAGCTACTGGCTGTCCCAAAAGATTTTTCTCTATCTCTCTGAGGTGAACCCATATCTCCTGGTCAGAACTTCCTTCTTGAGGGGATACCTCATTGTTTTGCCTTTCCCTCAGGCCAACAGGGCATCCCTCCCTTTCCTAGGGAACGTGCCTTCAGATGGAGGCCCCATGTGTCATCAGGGACCATATACATTTCTAAGGCAACCAAATGTGCCTCAATCAAGTTGTCTATGTCTTTTCCCACAGCAAAGTTAGGCACCAGATTCTTTTGGACATAGACTCTCTTTTGTCCAGTGGATACTGGGGTAATGCTTTCATCATTGCTGCTAGACTCTGGGGGTTGTCTTTCTTTAAGCTTCAGCTCCCTCGTAATTTTTTCATGGTCAAGCAGTACCCGCTTTTCTGCCAAGGCTCTCTCAGGTTTTTGCTCTTCTGCTTTCCACTGTATCTTGGCCAGCTGCAGTTTGAGCTCCCTCTCTGTCTTCCCATCCTCCAGCTGCTTTACGGACAGACCTTGGGCAGATGCACTGCCTCTTCCCCCTCATGGGCATCCTCCAGGGAGAGTTGTGCTCCTTCTACAGCTCAGGACTCAGGTTTGGGTCCTCCTCATCTTTATCATCCAATTTTGCTCTCTCTACCTCAAGGTCGTCCTTCTCTGGGGTGGTATGCGGCCTCTTGATTTTCTCATTGGCTCTGATGGCCATCTGAAGATCCAGCTTTGTGGCTTTCTTGCTTTCCTTTGGCTCCCTTTCCTTGCTGAGTCTCTGCAGTTCAGCCCTGGTGAGCTTGTCAATGTTGAGTAGTTCCATCTCCATGGTCCGAAAAAGGGAGTTATGGTACATAAATTTAGAAGGAGAGACGAGCCGATGGAAAAGCTAAGGAGATTTTACAAAGAGGTTTACTCTAGTGTCAAGATATTTATTTGGTATTTTTGTTGTACACAAATCACTGTAAAGCATTGCACAAACACAAGTATTAGATCCCATCACTGATCACAAATATGCGAAATAGGGTTGTTGGTTGTGTGGGGTGTAAACATTGCTCAAGCAACAGCCACCATCCTTGTCAGGGTGAGCCAAAAATGTCAGCCTTCGAGCAGTTTGGCACAATAGCACTCAGGCTTAACTTAGAGCTAATGTGTAAAATACGTATGCAGCACACAAACACTAATAAAGTGAAAACAACACAAGGTAAATCCCACAGCAATTTAGTAAAATAGAGTAGATTTCAATAAATTATTTGACACCAAAACCACAAAAATCCATTTAGCTGAACTGGAGTTATGGATGTTTAAAGTTTAAGGTAAACACTTCTGCCTAAAAGATCAAAGTGCCAACTGCAGACAACTAGTTGACTTGGTCAAAGTTGAAAAATATAGGAGATTGTGATGGACATCGAGTTGGATACAAAGAGTGGATTGGGCCAAGTTGGGGTTTGCTTTGGTCTTAGAAGACATTTCAGAAAACATTTTCTGAGAAAGTATAAGTACAGTAGGGCAAGACTTCAGACAGTGTCAGAGGTGGAAGCATTGGAAAGCCACTGGATGAAGTCTCTGTGTAGATTTCCACATTCAGGAGGTATTATGAAATTGGTGGTCTGTATTACGAGTTGGGCGGATTGGCTTTGCGAAGACTGCAGCCAAACCGCTGACATCACCAGCAAATTCCAACCGCAGCAGTGGTGGAATGGGCCTATGAGGCTATGGGAGGCTCGAACCTCCAGTGAAACTACCTTCCCCATTAAAAGTTTTTTTACAGCACCTGTGATCGTCGATATGGAAGAGGTGTGGCGCCGCGGCCAGGTCGACTGACTCCGGAAGCTGGGGATCACGGTTCAATCCCTGGCACCGGCGGCAGATTACTCCAGCACCATGTGACTCTGGGCAATAGCTTGCTTAATCTTCCTGACGGCCCCCAGCGCCTAGAGACCCTAACGGGTGATTGTGCGCTTTACAAATGTGGATTATTATTATTATTGTTATCATCGTCGTGATCAAACCACCACATCTGAAACAGCAGAAAGGGAGGATTATAAGGTCCAAACTCACCTGTACTCACCTTTACTTGTTTTCTACCCTCATGGAGTCCATAAGACTTTTGCTGCTGCCCTACCTGCTTGACCATGTTTAAAGCCCACTCCCTTATGGATGAAATCAGTGGTAAATCATACAACTAGCATTTTCCATAGACTCCTCCCCAATATGTTGCACCACCATGGGCTAGGCAAGGCAGTTGGTGTCCTTAAGTGATTTGCACATATACAGAGACTCTGTCTGGAATTTCTTCAAAACTATAATAACAAATACATCCTCAGTATGCACTGTACACAAATAGACATGTGTTTGCAAATTATATTCAGTGATAGTGATGTGTGCATTATTATGTGTTCCACAGCACCACCTCTTCATCAATTTCACACCTATTGATCTCTGTCACACACTTATTTTACCCTTCCTCACTTGTCTGCCTTGTTACTACTGATCTTCACTTGTCATGCAGCTTACCATTTCTCATGGGCGGGTAAAGAGACACTGAAGTGACTACAACTACAATGAGGCCCTGTCATTGCAACTATAACTGTGATGCTAGACTTCATTTGTCACTTCTCACTTGTCTGCCATTTTACTACTGATCTTCAGTGATCATGCAGCTTACCATTTCTCAAGTGTTGTTAAAGTGACATTGAAGAGACTACAACTACCATGAAACCCTGCCACTATAACTTTAACCTAGATGCTAGACACCTTTGGCCCTTTTCCACTTGTCTGATATGCTACTACTGATCTCCGCTGTTCATGCAGCTTACCATTTTTCAAGTGTTGGTAAAGTAACATTGAAATGACTACAACTACCATGAGGCCCTCCCACTCCAACTCTAAACAAAATTCTATAGTGAATGTGACACACTCATATTGCACACATCACCAGTCCTGTTTTGATGTAAAGACACATCTGTCTGTGTGTGTCATGAAAGTGAAAGACACCTTCTCTGCTACAACTCTACATTGTATTTTCACACATCACCCACATGAAAAAGCAATGTCAGCCAATGGAATTACATAGAATCAGTGTGAGAAATCTTCTAAGGGCACAATGGAAACACTTTGCAGGATAGGCATACCTCTATCACAGAGAAACCCCTGAAAGGCTGGGGCCATGGGACACAGTGGATTCTGCACATATCTGTCAAGCTCTATGTGCACTGGACCTGGGTAATGCAGTAGATCAGGGACAGCCAATAATATAACCAATTGCCATGCATATGTAGGCAATGGATAAGTGCAATGTATGAAAGCAAACACTGCACTAACAACATTTGGCACACACCTTGATGAAGTTGATGTAACATACACACTGCAAAATAGGCACATGCAGAACACCACACAGGTATTACATGTTGATACCATCCACGTGTAGATGCACAAATATCTAACTTTAACACATCAAACATATATCCAACCTACATCAAAGGTGCAACCTAAATGACAACAGTGGCCAGGCCAAACTGAAATACTTACCATGTAACATGTCACCCAATGCAATGTCTGCCCCATTTAGATGTCACCCCACATAGACATCCATCCAACATTTCCCCTTATCCTGTGTAACTCTAGCACTGACTCACATCATACAAACCACTTCAACTGGATCAGCAATCAGTGTTGAAACAAACACAATTGTACTTACACATCACTAACTATATATTTGCCTCAATTAGTCAGAAAAGTAATAGCAGGACCAATGCCTTCCAAACTGTCAAACATAGGACAGTGGCCAGTTCATATTTTACAACCTGTTCCACAGCACAATGTTGTGCCAACACACTTACCATTTCTGACACTGCCAGAAAATCCCCTCACATAACCTTGTGTGGAGTTTCTTTTGTAGTGTGCCTAGTGTGTTGCTGCTGTTATGTGTGTTGAGCTAATGCTTTACACATTCCCTCTGGGATAAGCCTGATGGCTTATGCCTTATGCCAAGCTACTAAGGGGGTGAGCCGGGGTTATCGTCAGCGTGTAACTCCCTTGCCCTGAATAGAGTGGTACTTTCTGCCTGGCTTAGGCGCATGCCTTAGCCAACCAGAAATCCCATTTCTAACAGTGACATCCACACGTTTTTAAACACTGGCTGTGGAACCTTGTGAACTCTCCAAGTCTGTGGTGAATTACAAGTGTAGTTAGATTCGAATTTGTTCCTAATTAATTTTAAAAATAGAATTTGGATGATACATTCATTTAGTACTTTATAATTACTATTGTGTAATAACTATCTGTGTGCTACCATTGATTTTTGTTATTGAGATAATTATATCTGGAAGCACAGGCTGTACAGTACCAGTAACTTTGTAACACTGTTTGCTGGCAGGTTTTTTCCACGTTAATTAAAAGGGATGTTTGAGTCTGTTGTTCCATGGAATTGGCGGTAGCTAGAATTTGACAAATTTATTTAACTGCTTTCGGTAACTTGCTTATTGCACCAATTTATACAAGCACAAAGTAAAAACATGCATGCATATAAAGTTAGAACATGAAGAAAATCTAGCGTGCAGTCAAATGCAATTAAATCAGTTGTAGCCCAAAGTCAAAATGTGCATTACCATGACCTCTTATCTAATGAATACAAGCGTAACCGTTACACATTCCTTATTTATATATAAAATGCTACAGGTAAATGGATGTTCCTGGTAAAAGCTGATAGAATATAAATGTCTGATTTCTCTACAAGTGTTTACCGTCCTCTAATCTTTGGCTGCTGCTTAGCAATGAGTTTTTTCCCTAACTGACTAGCTCTTTGACAATCATCTTACCATCTGGTTTGTTATGACATCAAACTAGTTTCTACGTGGGTAATTTAGAGTATGGAGGATGATGCTTACTCCATCAAGATGGTAGAGGACATTACCTCATCCATCCTGAGGGTCCTCTGCATACCCGATTTAGAGATGTCTGCCGTCCACGTAAAATCTCTACATTTGTCAGAACTGTTCTCATGGTGGTTCCTGTCAATGTAGGGAAAGTTTGATGAACAGTACTGTCAGCCATGACATCCAGCCGTCAAACTTTTCAAATGCTGTTTGTTTTTCAACAACAATCTGCTAAAGTGGGACTTTGGTTTTAAAAACCACAAAAACCCAATGCCTAATAGCCCCCACACCCTGAGAGATATCTCCCACAGTGTTGGGATAATTTCAGGTTTTCCCCTATACACCTCCTCCCCACCCCCAGATACCTTCTTGTCGACCCTGGTGCTGATCCAGTGGTCTGCCTCCTTAGCAAGATCCCTGGAGTCAGGGAGCTAACTAGCCACATGGTGTTGGCGCAGCTCTGTAAAACAAACGCTGAACATGTGCTCTCTAGCATTCGGATTGTACATCCCCTTGTAGTCATTCACTTTAGTGCCCTTCATCCAACCATCCAGTGCCCTTCAAAAATGATCCACATAATCCATCCAAGTCTGCTGGAGGAGCTTCTGGCTGTCCCAAAAATGTTTTCTCTATCTCTCTGAGGTGAGCCCATATCTCCTGGTCAGAACTTCCTTCTTGAGGGGATACCTCATTTTTATGCCTTTCCCTCAGGCCAAAAGGGCATCCCTCCCTTTCCTAGGGAACGTGCCTTCAGATGGAGGCCCCCAATTTGTCATCAGAGACCCTGTACATTTCTAAGGCAACCAAATGTGCCTCTATCAAGTTGCCTATGTCTTTTCCCACAGCAAAGTTAGGCACCAGATTCTTTTGGATATGGACTCTCTTTTCTCCAGTGGATACTGGGGTAATGCTTCCATCATTGCTGCTAGACTCTGGGGGTTGTCTTTCTTTAAGCTTCAGCTCCCTCATGCTCTTTTCATGGTCAAGCAGTACCCGCTTTTCTGCCAAGGCTCTCTCAGGTTTTTGCTCTTCTGCTTTCAACTGTATCTTGGCCAGCTGCAGTTTGAGCTCCCTCTCTGTATTCCTGTCGTCCAGCTGCTTTACGGCAGACCACGGGCAGATGCACTGCTTCCTGCTCCCTCATGGGCATCCTCCAGGGAGAGTTGTGCTCCTTCTACAGCTCAGGACTCAGGTTTGGGTCCTCCTCCTCATTATCATCCAATTTTGCTCCCTCTCCCTCAAGGTCGTCCTTCTCTGGGGTGGTATGCAGCCTCTTGATTTTCTCATTGGCTCTGATGGCTATCTGAAGATCCAGCTTTGTGGCTTTCTTGTTTTCCTTTAGCTCCCTTTCCTTGCTGAGCCTCTGCAGTTCAGCCCTGGTGAGCTTGTCAATGTTGAGTAGTTCCATTTCCATGGTCTGAAAATGGGAGTTATGGTACATAAATTTAGAAGGAGAGAAGAGCCGATGGAAAAGCTAAGGAGATTTTACAGACAGGTTTACTCTGGTGTCAAGATATTTATTTGGTATTTTTGTTGTACATAAATCACTGTAAAGCATTGCACAAACACAAGTATTAGATCCCATTACTGATCACCAATGTGCGAAATTGGGTTGTTGGTTGTGTGGGGTGTTAACCTTGCTCAAGCAACAGCCACCATCCTTGTCAGGGTGAGACACAAACGTCAGCCTTCGAGCAGTTTGGCACAAAAGCACTCAGGCTTAACTTAGAGCCAATGTGTGAAATACGTATGCAGCACACAAACACTAATAAAGTGAAAACAACACAAGAAAAATCCCACAGTAATTTACACAAATAGAGTAGATTTCAATAAATTATTTGACACCAAAACCACAAAAATCCCTTTAGTGGAACTGGAGTTATGAATATTTAAAGTTTAAGGTAAACACTACCGCCTAACAGATCAAAGTGCCAACTGCGGACAAGTAGTTGACTGGGTCAAAGTTGAAAAATAATGCAGATTGTGATGGACATCGAGTTGGATACAAAGAGTGGATTGGGCCAAGTTGGGGCTTCGCTTTGGTCTTAGAAGACATTTCAGAAAATATTTTTGAGAAAGTATAAGTACAGTGGGGCAAGGCTTCAGACAGTGTCAGAGGCGGAGGCATTGGGAAGCCACTGGATGAAGTCTCTGTGTAGATTTCCACATTCAGGAGGTATTATGAAATTGGTGGTCTGTATTACGAGTTGGGCGGATTGGCTTTGCGAAGACTGCAGCCGAACCGCTGACATCACCAGCAAACTCCAACCGCAGCAGTGTTGGAATGGGCCTATGAGGCTATTGGAGGCTCAGACCTCCAGCGAAACTGCCTTCCCAATTAAAAGTTATTTTACAGCCCTTGTGATCGTCATGACCAAACCACCACATCTGAAACAGCAGAAAGGGAGGGATATGAGGTCCAAACTCACCTGTACTCACCTTTACTTGTTTTCTACCGTCATGGAGTCCATAAGACTTTTGCTGCTGCGCTACCTGCTTGATCATGTTTAAAACCCACTCCCTTATGGATGAAATCAGTGGTAAGTCATACAACTTCCAGTTTCCATAGACTCCTTCCCATTACGTTGCACGTCCATGGGCTAGGCAAGAGAGTTGGTGTCCTAAAGTAATTTGCACATATACAGAGACCCTGTCTGGAATGCCTTCAAAACTATAATACCAAAAACATCCTCAGTTTGCACTGTACACAAATAGACATGTGTTTGCAAATTATATTCAGTGATAGTGATGTGTGCATTATTATGTGTTCCACAGCACCACCTCTTCATCAATTTCACACCTATTGATCTCTGTCACACACTTATTTTATCCTTTCTCACTTGTCTGCCTTGTTACCACTGATCTTCACTTGTCATGCAGCTTACCATTTCTCAAGGGCGGGTAAAGAGACACTGAAGTGTCTACTACAATGAGGCCCTGTCACTGCAACTATAACCAAGATGCCTGACTTCATTTGTCACTTCTCACTTGTCTGCCATTTTACTACTGATTTTCAGTGATCATGCAGCTTACCATTTCTCAAGTGTTGTTAAAGTAACATTGAAGAGACTACAACTACCATGAACCCCTGCCACTATAACTCAAACCTAGATGCTAGACACCTTTTGCCCCTTTCCACTTGTCTGCTATTCTACTACTGATCTCCGCTGTTCATGCAGTTTACCATTTCTCAAGTGTTGGTAAAGTAACATTGAAGTGACTACAACGGGAAACATCCTTTACAACGCAACTTTTACCACGCAGTGCCTTTACGACGCAACTTTTACAACGCAAACCATTACAACGCATTGCGCTGGGGGGCGCTCTAGGATAGGGAATACGTTTAATTTACTGTCCAACACCTTCCCTAGTGTCCACGGGGACTGGAGTTGGAATAGTAAATTAAACTATTCACTATCCAGCGCCCCACAGCACTATGCGTTGTAATGGTATTCGTTGTAAATACCGCGTTGTAAAGTGCTGTGATGTAAAAGTATGCGTTGTAACCTCATACATCCGACTACAACTACCATGAGGCCCTCTCACTCCAACTCTAAACAAAATTATATAGTGAATGTAACACACTCACATTGCACACATCACCAGTCCTGTTTTGATGTAAAGACACATCTGTCTGGAAGTGTCATGAAAGTGAAAGACACCTTCTCTGCTACAACTCTACATTGTATTTTCACACATCACCCACATGAAAAGGCAATGTCAGCCAATGGAATTGCATAAAATCAGTGTGAGAAACCTTCTAAGGGAACAATGGAAATACTTTTTATGATAGGCATGCCTCTATCACAGAGCAAACCCTGAAAGGCTGGGGACATGGGACACAGTGGATTCTGCACATATCTGACAAGCTCTATGTGCACTGGACCTGGGTGATAAAGTATGTCAGGGACAGCCAATAGTATAACCAATTGCCATGCATATGTAGGCAATGGATAAGTGCAATGTATGAAAGCCAACACTGCACTAACAGCATTTGGCACACACCTAGATGAAGTTGGTGTAACATACACACTGCAAAATAGACACATGCAGAACACCACACAGGTATTTCAAGTTGATACCATCCATGTGTGGATGCACAAATATCTAACTTCAACACATCAAACACATATCCAACCTACGTCATAGGCGCAACCTAAATGACAACAGTGGCCAGGCCAAACTGAAATACTTACCATGCAACATGTCACCCAATGCAATGTCTGCCCCATTTAGCTGTCACCCCACATAGACATCCATCCAACATTTCCCCTTGTCCTGTGTAACTCTAGCACTGGCTCACATCATACAAACCACTTCAACTGGATCGGCAATCAGAGATGAAACAAGCACAATTGTACTCACACATCACTAACTATATATTTGCCTCAATTAGTCGGAAAAGTAATAGCAGTACCAATGCCTTCCAAACTGTGAAACATAGGACAATGGCCAGTTCATATTTCACAACCTGTTCCACAGCACAATGCTGTGACAACACACTTACCATTTCTGACACTGCCAGAAAACCCCCTCACAAAGGGGCATCCACTGGGCTTAGCAGGCCCCTCGAAGATGGTACTTGCGAACGGGAGCAGAGGTTTAGGAAGGGGTGTATTTAGTGTCGGGAGAGGTCTTCTAGTGTTTGGGGCCTTTTGGGCTGAGATTAGGGAAGTAGGGTTGGCTGTTTTTCAGGGGTGGAGTAGAAGCTGAAAGGGATGGTTTAATTTTTAGGAGGTTGTTTTGGTTGTTTTTTCTTTTTTTGGCTGGGTTCAGGGGGATGGAGTGGGCAGTGGATGAGATGTTGGTGGAGGTCTTTGGGGACTTTGGGAGAGCGTCAGGTTTTAGAGGCATAGGGCAATGGCAAACATGATATCCTTAGGGGAAAACCATGTAGTGTGTTAAGGATTGAGGGGCATATTATCAAGAACCTCGTTAAAATTATCGCCACTTTAGCGGCAGAAAACTGCTGCTAAAGCGGCGATAATGGGCTTCATAATATGCCCTTGAGAATTCCCATAGAAGCCCATGTTCACACCAGGACATGGGCTTCTATGGGAATTCACAAGGGCATATTATCAAGCACATTATCACCGCTTCAGCAGCAGTTTCCTTCCCCTAAAGCGGCGATAATTTTAATGCAGTATCTTGATAGTACGCTCCTTTGAGTTGGGAAGAAGAGGGAGTGGAAGTGTTAGCTGGGTCTACAATCTGCACTGTGTGTTGTGCTGGTGTCTGTTGAATCGGTGAATGAAAGCATTTGTGTTTTTTGGTGGGAGTGAAGTGGAGGTGCTGGGTGTTGTGGAGGGGGGGGAGCGATACCAAAGGGGATGATGGACGGAGTGTTGGAGCAAATCAAACACTTGCCCCCAGTCAACTGATCTAGGTTTAATCCATCATCATTCTTTTAGACATGGCCATATGAAAATCAGCCTGTGCCTCATAGGAACAGTCCAGCCCAAACTGCCAATCAATGTCTTCCCTGGACCGGAAACAAGCATCATGGGTCCAGTTCATGGCTGATCAGCCATCATCATCCAGGCTAGCTTGAATCCAGTGGAAAAGTGAGCATGGGACCCACGTCTGGGCATACCCTGCCATCTTAGGGTGAACAAAGCGATACCAAAGGGGATGATGGACGGAGCATTGGAGCAAATCAAACACCCACCCCCAGTCAACTGATCTGGATGTAATCCATCATCATTCTAGAGCTCACTCCACCACTCCAGTTTAGACATGGCCATATGCAAATCAGTCTGCCATTGTGCCTCATGGGAACATTCCAGCCCAAACTGCCAATCCATGTCTTCCCTGGACCAGAAACAAGCATCCTGGGACCATTTTTGGCTACTCAGCAGTCATCAGCCAGGCTAGCTTGAATCTAGTGGCAAAGTGAGCACATGACCCACGTCTGGGCATACCCTGCCAACTTAGGGTGAACAAAGCAATACCAAAGGGGATGATGGACGGAGCATTGGAGAGAATCAGGCACTCACCCCCAGTCAACTGATCTAGGTTTAATCAATCATCATTCATTAGCTGACTCCACCACCCCAGTTTAGACATGGCCATATGCAAATCAGTCTGACCCTGTACCTCATGGGAACAGTCCAGACTGAAATGCCAAGCCATGTCTTCCCTGGACTGGAAACAAGCATCCTGGGACCTGTTTCTGGCTAATCAGCCATCATCAGCCATGCTGGCTTGAATCCAGTTTCAAATTGCGCAAGGGACCCATGTCTGGGCATACCCTGCCAACTTAGGGGGGACAAAGCGATACCAAAGAGGATGATGGACGGAGCGATGGAGCAAATCAAACACTCAGCCCCAGTCAACTGATCTGGGTTTAATCCATCATCATTCTTTTGCTCACTCCACCACCCCAGTTTAGACATGGCCATATGCAAATCAGTTTGACCCTGTGCCTCATGGACCTGGCTTAGCAGTTCAGGTTGGACTGTTCCCATGAGGCACAGGGTCAAGACTGATTTGCATATGTCTGGGTTCAAACTGGAACGGCATGGTGAGCTAAAAAACGATGGATTTAGGCACAGATCTCTGTACTGGGGTGAATTTATGATATTGTTCTACATTCTGTCCATCAACTGTTGTTTTTTTCAAAGTCACTCTGAGTGGGAAGGGTATGCCCAGACCTGGGTCCCGTGCTCTCCATGCCACTGGAATCAAGCTATCCTGGCTGAAGCGGGGTGAAACCCCGAAAACGGTCCTAGGATGCTTGTTTCCAGTCCAGGGAGGACCTGGCTTGGCAGTTCGAGCTGGACTGTTCCCATGAGGCACAGGGTCAAGACTGATTGGCATATAGCTGGGTTCAAACTGGTACACCACGGTGAGCGGAAAAACAACAGATTTAGGCCCAGATCTCTGTACTGGGGTGAATGTATGACATTGTTCTGCATTCTGTCCATCAACTGTTGTTTTTGCAATGGGTGTTGTGGAGGGGTCAGTGAGTGTTGCTTAGGTATCTGTGGGTATGGGTTCATCGGTGGACGGGTCAGTTTGTGTTGGTGTGATGTCTGCACGTATGGGTGTGTCTGCGGACGAAGTCTGTTTGTGTTAGTGTGGAGTCTGTGGGTATGGGTATGTCTGTGGGGGGTCAGTGTGTGTTGGTGTGGCATCTGTGGGTATGTTTGTGTCTGTGGAGGGATCAGTATATGTTGCTGTGGTGTCTGTGGGTGTGGGTGTGTCTGTGGAGGGTGCATCATGTGTTGTTGTAGTTACTGAGTATATGTCAGGGGTGGTGAGGTGGTGAGGGGGAGGTAGTGTCTGCTGTGTGCTTGCATGTTTGAGTTTTATTCTGTTTGTGTATGGTGCTTGTGTCTGATGTGGTGTGTGCATGCTTACGTGTTTATGTACTTGGGATAGAAATGGGAACAGGGAATGTGGATGGGGAAGGGGTGGGGGTGGAATATTGGGATGGGTGGAAGGCTGCCATGAGTGAGGAGTCCATAGCCTGAAAAGTTCTCTATACTGCAGAGTGAATGCCTTCCAGGTAGGCAACCATCTGGGTCAGCTGGGTACCTTGCCCCTGCAAGGCATTCAGGACTGCAGTCTGACTCACAGAGATACTCCTCAGGAGGTAAATACCCTCCTCACTCAAGGCAGCAGGGCTAACAAGGTTAGCGGCTGCAGTGCCTAGAGCGATGGAGACTGCTCTCCTCCTAGGGGAGCAGTAACGCCCAACTTGCTCGATACAACAGGGAGGGTGTCAATGGAACTGGGTGTGGAGGACAAGGATGAAGGTGGAAATAAACCTGTTGGGTCTACCACCACTCAGTAGTGTCCACCAGAGGATGACTCAAATGATGAGTTAGAGCTGCTGTCCTGCAGGGCACTTCTCATACCCTCCTGGTCACTGGGTCCCTCTGTGTCTAACATTTCACATATGGAACCACCATGTCCTCACCTACGTTGGCCCCTTCTCCTCTGCTTGCACTGGATGTATTTGAAAAGACATGTAACATGGGTTTATTTCAATCCCTTTTTCACACCTGACCATCACAAATCACCAGAAAACATTGAAGAAGTCCACATATCATACTACCATCATGGTTCACTCCATTGGCATCAAATTAAGCATGAGCACATGCATGCATGCTACATAACCTCTAAACAGCTGGGTCCTCTCATGTCATAACCCCAGACAGGCTGAAATGCATTGATGGAATTGTCTACACTCCATCCTAATGTCCATACTAGGATAGGTTATCAACTTGCATACTTTGGCACTTGTATACTATTGTAAAAACATGTAAATAAATAGGATGTATCCAAGTGTGAGCAACAATCAGCACAATTACCTGGCAGTGGAAGTATGGATAGAACTAGCTGTCCTAAATGTGGTCAAAAAGCTACCGATATCTTTCACTTGTTTTACTTATGTCCTAAACTATCAGATTTTTGGGGAAAAGTAATACAATATATTGGTCAACATTTGAACCTCGATTCAACTATATCTTCTAAAGATATTATGTTAGGGTTTAAGACATGTGATGACCCTTATATGGGGTATTTTATGTCCATTTTATTAGTAACAGCCCATCTTTGTATAGCTAGAGAGTGGATCAGTTCTAACCCTCCTTCATTATTTGACTGGTTGGTTCTTATGAAGGATACTTATGAAAATGAACATGCATTAGCTAAAACTCGAACCATTCGCTCAATGGTAAGATTCAATCGTATTTGGAATTTTCTTTAACGTTAGTATGATATGTTATTGAATTGATCATGGATGGTCTTAAAATGCCTTTGCATAAGTATTTTTTTATTTGGGATCCTTCTTTTGAATGTGGTTATGACTTGTCTTTTAAAAGCCTTGTAAGGTCTTTTTGATTAAGGTATAATTTATGCTTGATTTTCAAACAGCTGTCTGTACACCTCTCTAAAATAAAAAAAAATAACAAAAAAAAGGATCCAAGTGTTAGATTTACACAGTGATCACACATGATCCAGAGTCAAACAAATTAAACTATTACTGATAACATTTCATAATATCATGAAGGTCAAGTTCAACACCACTGTACCATCAATTACGGTTGTGGCAAACATCATTTCATATGCAAATGCCCTTTGCACACTATTGACAGTTTGTACTCTGAGCCACATCATATGTCCACTACCTGAAAAGTTAAATGAAAGCTGGACACATATAGTTAGCTATGTATCACATTTAGCATATAAAGTTCCCTGAAAAGATTTCAGTCCAAACATTTGGGAGAACGATTCTCTGAATTCACACAGCACAAGGCTCCACATAGCCATATGCAATTCCCTAATCCTGCTTGGTATAGGTGATGACGCCAGACATAGGGGGCGATTATGATGGCGGACGGATCTGAGTCCGTCCGCCACTATAGAGTAGGAGGGACCATCCACAGGGGCAGCAGCGGTCCCTCCGTACAAATTAGGATGTGACCGCCACCCTGGCGGTCACATTCTGTATTTGTAACATTGCGGCGGGTGCTGCTTGAAGCAGCACCCGCCGCAATGTTAAAAATGTAAGTTGTGCATTTGCATGCACAAAGCGGCAGGCACCGTGCGGTGCCTGCTGCTTTGTGCACACAAATGCAGGGAGGTACCATAGGTACCCCCCATGTGCACCCCCACCCCCCTTCACCCAGGGGGCCCGCAACGGGCCCCCGAAGTGAAGGTCCGTATGCTTTTCCACGGCGGAAAAGCCGCTGTGCAAAAGCATACTTTCTACACCATCCTAATATGGCTGGCGGTGTCTGATAGACACCGCCAGCCATGTTAAAGCTTTTCCGCCGCGGTCGGAAGGCGACCGCGGCGGAAAAGCTGCGGACAGATTTCTAGACCCACCGCCATCCTAATGTGGCGGTGGGTCTTCTGAGGCTCCGCAGAGGATTTTCCGCATCCTCTGGGCCGGCGGTGGCATCCGCCGGCCCGGAGGATGCGGAAAATCCTCCATCATAATCGGCCCCATAGTTTGTATATGCACAAGCCTATACACCTTTGAAGGTTTTGGTTGTCCCTGAACATCTATAACATTAAGATGGGGATCACCAGAAGCCCAATGGGCAGGCACATAACACCATTCTTTGGTATTGCTTACTCAGATTGCCTAGTCAGGGTCTACATCTGACTCCCACATGCGGTCACCAGTCAGTGAATGAGTGTTTTAAAACACTTTAGCAGATGAACCATCGACTGACAAATGCACGTTGGTAAACATGAAGGCTCTAATGCAGATTGCATCAGTGATATTTGCACTCTCATTTCACTCTATAACCAGTCTTTACCAACCAATGGGAATTGTTATACAATCACTGCATGTACTATGAAGTCTATCCCATGTCACGTGCAATAGGTCCACCATCAAATGAGAGACAGTAGTAAGGAAACATCACTCCTCACACAAGAAAGACCTGCTGCCTGTGTGGAAAATTGTCGCCCAGATTTACTGAGAACATGAGATGATTACTCACTTTACTCAGCCAGGTATCTGCTTAAAAGGAGAGAATTGGATATGGACAACACTTTGCCATGTTCTAGGTCAGAAAGACGATGCCCAAAGTACAGCATCCTTCAGCTACTGCCACACTTACACTAACAATGACCCATCTTGTCTGTGGCATATGGACCACCACCAATATGGTTCGTAAAATGCATGTCTGTAACACTCAAAGTTGGCAATATGACATTTATACCTCTGGCAAGCCTCACCCCCTTGTCGCTGATGTGGGGTCTTCAACTGTCATCAAGTTCCGGGTAGGCCACCACCGGTATGCCGGCCATCAGGGTGGTCAGGATCTGGTGCGCACCCCTTCCATGTTTGGAGGGCTTCCTCAGCTAGACAGCCATGTTCTTCTGCGTCCAGTGCCACAGGTCTTCCCACCCCTTTCTGTAGTAGGCACTTTGCCGGTTGTAGATCTACAGGGTCCATACCTTCAGAGTGATGGCTCTTTAAATGGCCTTTTTGTGATGGTGTTGACCTGTATGGATGCAATAGATATCGAAACAGTTCGTAACTGGAAGTTTGAGGGTAACTGTCAGCTAGATACACATTACGCTGACATCTAGCACAAGCCTTCATCAAGAGTCAACATATTACATGTGTCCATGTCACATGCTAAGCACAACTAAAGCATGGATACACACTTTTGTGGTCATCTGATGACCAACCTCAATCCTGTTCATGACCTACACTTACTGGGGCAGCCCACTAGCACCATGTAGGCCAGGGCCATCCTACATGTAAAGTGATGTGAGGTACCATGACACAGAACACATAATTTTTACCTTCTGAAGGGTAAACTACCTGTGCATGACTGTCCAGGGGTATACACCTGTTACAACGCATTTTTTACTCCGCACTACCATTACAACGCGACTTTTACTCCGCATACCGTTACAATGGAATAAGTTTAATTTTCTATCCAACACCTTCCCTAGTGTCCACGGGGACTGGTGTTGGAATAGAAAATTATACTTACCACTATCCAGCGCCCCAAGGCGCTATGCGTTGTAACGGTATGCGGAGTAAAAGTCGCGTTGTAATGGTCTGCGGAGTAATAGTATGCGTTATAACGTCATACATCCCTGTCCAGGCACCTTTACTGCGTGGCCCATTACAATGATGCATGTGGTCCATTGAGGCAAAAATCATAATACACACAACATCCTAAGACTAAGGTCATGTGTGACACTAAGCAGTACCTCTCTGGGGGCTGTGTGGACATGTGGATATCCTAGAAAATAAAAAAAAGTTTGTGCTCCTTGCACTGCCATCACACCCCTTTTGCCATATGTGGCACTGTAACAGGGATGACAAGCAATATATCATTGTATGTGTAGTTTCATAGGGAATATTCTAGCCAAGCAGATGATTCACATCTAAATCTATTAAAAATAACCCACTATCTACACAGTTCATGTCCCAGATGTGCAATAGGCCTGTACAGTGAAAGCAACACTATTAGAAAACTGTCAACAGACCTTTGTGAGTAATGGGCAGTCATTAATGATTTACACACATTTACACTGTGGGTCACTGAAAAGAAGTATCAGGTCAGTGGTTCATCTCAGTCACTATGCCTCATATTATCTATGTAACAGCTTGTAGGTCTACCGGGGGTACTGATAACTTTCTGTGAACATCCACGGATCTGAGGGTCTGCAGGGACAATATTCTTTTTTCTTAGGTTTATATAGGTCAAAATCGACCCAACGATATCAGAGCGCTTTACTTAAGTACCATCTGCGTTACAGATCGACGCACTCATTTTGTTGAGCTTCCCTACAGAGACTTTATCCCAGTTCCCCCGCTTCAAGGTCAATGACTCTAGCAGTTAGTCCACATCCTCTCTTCTCTCCTCCTCGTCTTTGCATCACTTCTCCTGCCACAGTCGGGCCTTGCTCTCTGTATGCTGAGACTACTTATCCCACATGAGCCTCACATTTCCTCCAATTCAATACAGAAAATTGAAACTTCTGCCCATTTCATATGTGAACATGCAGATGTGTGACACTTTGAAGGGGTTTGTCGGGACACCTCCTCGTGAGGTAGCTGTTCGCGCTTTACAAAATTCTGTATTGTATTATTGTATTATTTGTGGGCTATAGCTACCTCCAATACAATTGTTGTACAAAGTCTGATGTGGGCTGAGTGATCTGTGGGATGGCACAGTTGGCTACCATCATCTTCAAATGCAGTTTACAGAAATGGTTCATGGAGTGAAGCCTATGCCTAACAATAAACATATATCATGATGTGATTTGAGAACTAATTGTAGCAAATATGAACTTGAGCCCTGCATAGAGATATGCATGTAACACAAGTATAAATCACCCTTATCATACATGACTGTGGTGGCCTTCTCTCCAAAAAGTCCAGGGCCCCACAATCCATTATAAGTGTGCCCTATGTTGGGGCCACACAATTCATGCAATCAAGATAATGCTTACACTTTGATATTCAGAGGCATATTATAGCCTATGGGAATAGAAAGGAAGCAGTGAAATGGAGATCAATATATATTTGGGAAACATACCTGTATCTTTGGTCCACCATAGAGCATTGCGTACAGGGGATGGACCTCATCCACCAGTGCATGTAGCTCATCTGGAGTGAAGGTAGGGGCCCTCTTCCCTGTATTGTGTGCTATGATTGATCCCAGAGATGGCAAACAGCAGCTAAAATGGATAAGGTGTTGATAGCAGCAGTGTCAAGAGGCAAGTGAATTTTTTTTCCAACCCCACATAAATATACACCACGTACACAGTCATCAGCATTGTTGCACACAGCCACTGGGCTCGACCACCACTGTCCCCAATTTTAGCCTATGGCTGTCACCACCGTGCATTTGACTGCCAAAGCATGGTCGACTATCGCTGGCAACATACATTCAACATGTCTTATTTGCGAGGTTAAGTATCTGCCATGTTAGCAGTTGGAAACACTGTATTGGTGACAATGAAGTGCACCACCACCACCACTACAAAAGATGACAAACATTTACATTTGAAATGCTCCATTCCCATGTCATGTCCAGTACAAAACTAAATCTGTGCATTACTGGATTCTGGGAGAGAGGCCATGCTTTTGAGCTCAGTGCCTTTGGAAGCCTCGATTGTGACCTAGTCGTCAGGCTCTCCAGGTTCGAAGTTCGCCTGTACAGTTACTCTTTCCTCACAGCATAGTCAACTAGGAAGCACATGCAAAACAGAGGCAGAGCGGACGAGCGAGAGGAAGACACTGAGGGGATCCAGTCCACGCTAACTGCTGGCCGTTGCTGATTGTGGACGAACGAGAGGAAGACACTGAGAAGCAGAGACCGCCAGCCCATGGTCCGAGCTCTGAGCTGGCACCAGGCTGATCCCACACAGCGGGGGTCTCCACTCAACTCCGGCGAGTCACAGGCTGTGGGTCAGCGGTGTGTAAGGGTGCCAACAGCGGCCAAGCGCAGCTGCGTGCAGGCAGAGGACGCATCCTGCCGTCCCAACCCTGACTGCCAGTGTTAGCATGAGGAGCATTAAGGAGCTTTGTGGTCATCATGGAGCACAGGAGAGCCTCACAGATAGGCACTACCGCGGTAAGCAGCACAGCGGTAAACAGCAAGTGCGACCGTCATTCGGTGGCGGCCGCAGTGAGTGTGTGCCCTCAGCGAGTTCACGGAGGCGGACTGATCAGATTGACCTCAACCTGTGACCTGCCCTGTGTGCCCTACGTGCCCTACTTGCCTCCACTCCACCTGCTCCTTTGCTCCCCAGCCACCTGACTGGAGATTACTCCACACCGGGGGAACAGCTCAACCATGCCTCCCTCCAACTGCAATATCTTGTTACATCCTGCAATACAAAGCGAAGTAACTCCCTCATCAGAAGATCATAATTGGAAGGTGTGTGACTGTAGGAAAGTAGGATCTGCTTCTGAAAGCTACCCCCACTTTTTGCTGAGGTTTCACTGTTTTTCTGTGACTTGGATCTTGCTATCCAGGACCCCTGTAAAGCTGCTTTCTCCTCTAAGTTGACTGTATGTACTTTAGGTACACTAAGATTGGATTCTGGGGTACCCTTATCAGTCCCTAGTATATGTACCAAGGGCATAGGTCCCCCAGAGGCCTCTCAGGGCCTACAGCATGGAGTGTGCCACCCCTGAAAGACCATTCAAACTGACACCACATGTCCGCTACTGCGGCCTACATAAGGCGGTGCATGCACCCCTTACTTAGATATAGGTTCACTATATCTATCCTAAATCACTGCAATATAAACCTATCAGTCACCCCTTTGGCAGGCCTTATCAATCCTGAAGGCAGCTTGTTGGGTTTTATATGAGAGGGTGCCCATGCATGAGCAGAGCCCCTATGCAGCCTTCAGAATCTATTTTCCTGGGTTGATTGTGATGCAGCCAACCATATATATTTAAGTGCATTAGAACCTAGCGGTAAATGCTAACTTTAAAACGGCTGCTTAGAAACATGTCGTGTTTGGTGTCAAACACATTGCAGTCATACCTCCCTGCCAGTAACTGGCGGGGGAGGTAGGATTCCACCCTCCGAAAGGGAGATGTGTGACCACCGGTATACTCGGTACCAGCTTTCTCGACCTGGGCATCACAAAATGGATGCTGCCAGCCGAAGATACGCATCTGCCCTCCTGCTGCTGAGATGAGCTCAAGCAGGGGAGGCTGAACATTAGGTTTCCTGTCACAGGGAAGTGTGACCACCTCCCAGACAGGATTTAGTGTATTGGGGCTGGATGGGTGCACTTTGAGAGTGCCTGACAGTTTGCAATGGGGGGACATTTGGTATCCCTGTGCATAATCCAGTTCAAACCGTTTGCAGGAGCCATTTGCTCCTGCTCTGGCACGAAACTTGACAAAGGGCATGGGTGTAGCCACCCCTCTGTCCTGACCCTCCCATAGGTGGGTCCCCAGAGTTTTTCCACCCCTTCCTTGGGTATAAAGTAGGAACCCTGACTACAGGACTTTAGATTTTACCTATACTAAACTCTGCAAGCAGAAACCAAGTACGTCTATGATCTACACTATGCTGGATGACTGAAGAATCTCCCTTGGAGTAAACGAGTTACTCCCCTGCGAAGCAGGCATCTTTAATGCTTCTGACCGGTTTACAACTCCTGAGCTCCTGAGGACAGTGAAGATTTCTGCAACACAGGAGGTGGGTTCCTGAGCATCCCTGATGTTGATCTGTTCTCTCAGAAATTCTGAGACCAGTATCCCTCATGGGGACAGTGCCACTTGAACCCCTGGGCACCATGTACTTATGCAGCAGCATATGTTTTATGGCAATCCCTGAGGATGTGCATTCGGCTACGTATAGTCCTGTCTCCGAGCAATAATAGCACTGAAGTTTTCTGGCCTACACTCCACAAGTGTTCCGTGGGCTGTTAATTTGTGATTCAGCATGATGTCCCTTTGCAATCCCTGGTCTGTTGGCCTGTAGTTCCCTAAGAAGGTAACTTTGAGTTTTCTTGAGCTTTTCCGGTTACTCCAGATGTGCCCTGACTATCCCTAGCTTGGAGAGTATCCAGGACCTTGCTGGTCCAGAGCGGGCCTGCTTTCCTTTGCCTATGTGGGTTGCATTTGCCAAGGCTTTTTGGTGTTCAATCCGGACACAGACCCCTCAGCATTCGACATCCTTCATGGGACAGCTCACTTTCGGACTTTGGTCATCGCCAACATCCCCTGGTCCCCGTGGCTGCAGAGTCAAACTCCCCGTCATCTCACCTGAAGCACCTGACATCGGTGGGCATTCGTCTACCGAGCACCTGGTCACCCTGAAGTGACCCAGACTCTGTCCCCTCCGCTTTCAGGTTCTTCTCACCCCGGATCAAGGCTTGAATTCCACTAGACACTTTACATCTTCCCGGTAGCAGCACTTCTTTGAGTCACGCCATTGAAAATGTAAAGGTTTCCAACATCACTTGGCACGTAGGCACTCGGCTCCCCTGGGATAGGTAACACAGGTACTCTGGTACTCACAAGGATGCTGGCCTTAAAACCTTCTATGTTCCAAAGGGTTTGTTTGAAGTCCTCTCCAAAGTGTCCATACTCTTTAATTTTCCAAACGCGACTTTCCCATAGAGTTGTACGGAGCTCGCGTCTGTGTTCTCACTCTGCACCTGTCCTCCGTGGGTCCCCTGTGTTCTCTAGGCACTGTGTCTAGTTAAGTCATGGTTGTTATACCACTTTCTTAGTATATGGTTTTGTCTCCCCCTGGAGCCCACTGTGTATTGTGCTATTTACTGTTGTTCTAGTAATTTAATATTGTGTACTTTGTGCTCTAATCTCATAAAGAGGTTAGTAGGGAGTGTTTAATAATAAATACATATATTTTAAATATCTCTTGTGTGGTTCTCCTTTCATTTGGTAATTCAGGAGGTTCTAATCTGGTAAAACAAGCTGCTTTACAGACCCTGAATGCTGCTCTCCACAACTACCACTAGGATAGCTTTCTTTAAAGGTTGTCTTGGACCTAATCATCAATAAGGGTCATTTGGACTGGTGCAAGGTGCCAACTTTAATTAGTGGACAGCATATACGAGGCCAACTTCTCACAGTGACTTGGTGTGATGGGGAGTAGCTGGCAGTTGGAGGAGCACCTTGGCACCCCAGACACCCCAGAGACCAAAACTGGTTCTGCCGCAGTCTAAGGAGGGGCCTACAACAGCAGACATGACAGCAAAGAAGAAAAACACTCCAACAACTAACCAACAACAGCTGACACAACTCGGGGGCGCGACTCCACCATTGCCCAGCCATCACCCTTCAAAATCCCAAATCCTAGCTATCCTGGCTAGCCTAGTAAACCAATAACCTGCTGTTACCAATCACTCCTCATCACCCCCCCCCCCCGGTCAGCCTTCCAGGTAATCAGACAAGCCCTACTAAGTGCTTCACTTAGCAAAATGGGTCCCAAAAGAAAGGGCCGACTGCATACGACCCGTGAGGAAAATGGTTAATAGCCACCCTTCCATCAAAAGGATCACCAGGAGCAAATCACCAACAGTAACCCCACACAAAATGCCTCAAGATGCAGAACAAAGGGGGCCAATCAGGCACTTTTTCATGAAAAACAGCACCCCTAGCAAGGGCAGCACCAAGGGTGAGCAAGTGCACATAGCCCAGGATACACCATCTCAGTGTTACGATCCATGCACTGCTCTCGAGAGCAGCTCTGAAAAGCTGAGTGGACAGGCCCCCACCAACACTCTCTCACCCAAGGAAGGCTCACCTCCCCTGTGTGGAGTTCAGCAAGGAGCAAGGAACGGTTGACTTAGCCTCTATGCAACGCGACTCTGTTCAGACTAATGGATTACCTAGTGATCAACCCCTTCTCTACACATAGATAAGGGGCACTGCTCCACAATGGGCAAGAACTATGTAACAACTCTGACCACAGAGGATCATGTCATCATGATAAGGGTGCAAATCCAGCAGTCCAAAGGCCACGGCTCAGATCTCCAGAATGTAGAGAGCACTGCGCCTCCATTAATGCATACAAGTCCATCGGCACAGCCAACAGATCCACGCCCAGTGTCCATGTCTCATTTGGTGAGAAGATGGATGCCGGAGATTAGCAGCCGCAGAATCGGTTACAACCAGCAACCTCGCGCGACGGCTGCCCCTCTTCAGCGCCTGCAGCCGTGCCGAGTTCTCTCCAACGAAAAAGTGGAACTTCGTAAGCTTAAAACATAAGAACACAGAGTCCCACCCTGTCCGCCCATACCGATTGCAAAAAGAAAACGTATGGGGGATGGTTGACAATTCTTGAACTCCCACGCACCACAAAAAAAAGCAACAGCGACCCCCAGTCCGTGTCCTGAGGAGAACCGGTTGAATCAGATTGGGTTTGAAACGCGTTGACTTTCCATCCAAGATATAAAACACAAAGGGCTTTATAGGAACTAAATAACACACTTTCATTGCATAGTCCATCGTGTTCAATCCCTATAATTAGCACCCTATTCTGAATTAAAATATATATATTGGGTTGGTGTTGACAAGTAGGCGGATGTAATTATCAGCTTGTCCACTTGTCTATTTGTATTTTTATTAAGGACTGGTGCCTCATAATCAAAATACCAGAGGCATTATACAGTTGTCTATGTGATTCTATGTGACATTTATTCTGTGATATATAATTGTCTTATATGTTTGTTTAACTTTATCGAATGTATGTATGTATCTGCTAATTATTTTGTTTGTTTTTGATGACATAAGAAAACACCCTTGAAAAAATTGTTTTATAAAGTACTAATTCATTCAACTAAATGGTAGTCCAACCTAGTAATTTGTTTGACTAGGCGGTGTACTGTTTAAAATTGAACCTGCTCGGCCATTTGTTTTTGTTTACCCAATAGTAGCGGTCCAGGCCGGTCAGTGACAGGACCCAAGCCTTTCTTTGTTTTCCCTCAGTGTCCATGGAGGCAGGGGAGCTCACAGCTTTGTTCCTCCAAAATATAGGCCAAAAGATTAAAAGAACCTTAGAATTAACCTGCTGGGGTTGGAGCTATTCGTGCCTCCACGGATCGCCAACACAAAAACAGACCACTATATCCTCAATGACAGCTTTGACGCCAATTTTCCGAAATCACCTACGACCGCAACAAATAAAACTGCCAATAGAGCCCTACTGTGGCAGTCATCTAAGATGTAAGTCAAAAGAGATATTCTGCAATCAATTGCTTGCCGCCTAGTCAACATAAGTTCCAGGGTGGAAGACCTGGAAAATAGGATCACCCAGTACTCCAAACCTGGGGAATGTTCCTGTTCCTGCTCAATCCTCATGGAAAAATGGATGTCTCTGCCTGAAGTGCTAGCGGGCATAGTACAGATAGCCAAAGGAAGCAAGAAGATGCCGACTTCGATAAATACGGTCAATAGGGTGATGGTAAAAAGTCATCCTCAGGCGGTGCGACAGATAGCAGGAGCCCTATTCGGCACGCAGACAACGGTCGGACCAGGCCAAGTAGTGGAACACAGGATCGAGAATTCCGCCCACAGATCCAAAGTAGCCCAAAGGCACACAAAGCCGCAACAGTGGGGGAAGCAGGGCAGCGACGCCCTGGCATCTGACCCGCAAGAATATACCTCAAACAAAACGGCCATTCTAGAAACCACTCTATGAAGGAGAGCAAACAAGTAGATGAAGAAACAACTGAGAAAAATGAAGTTAAGAGGGAGACAATTGCAGCTATGTAAGACCGACGACCTACCCCCACAAGGGGACATCAAAGCTAGCCAGCCCTATCCAATCTACATAGCCAAAAACTGGGGAAAGAAGGACCTTTCCATTGCCCCGCTGGATGGAGACTAGTAAAAGCAGCCAACCTTATCAGGCAAGACTGTCACGAAAGGCCAAAAGCCACCGGCAAGCTCAGGCCAGCTCATAGGCAGCAAAATAATTGTGGAAATAAGCCCTGAACCTCTTGTAAAAACCTACCAGCCAGGGACGGCCACAACGCCACCGCAGCCGGGTGGATCTAATGCACTCCGGCTAAGCCCCATGCATCAGTCCGGAACAAGGAGCAATCAACGCCGGAAAAACAGGCCTCAAGTAGGACCTGTTATAAGCATGCAAGGAAGTACAAGACCTGGATCAAATATAGTAGAGCACGCCCTAGGAAGGGGAAAAGCTGCCCAAACTCCAGGCCTTCCAACAATTGTCCATGAGGTAGTACTAACCCCGAGATTTTACAGCACGGGCCAGCACAACATTCTGAACTTGATCAAAATTCTTCGCCTTTTCAAACACCTCGCCACCCTAGACGAGATTCAAAGCGGGGATCTAGAATGGGTGAGATTCCTGAGCATCAGGGGGGGACACTCGCGGCGACTCAACAGTGGTGGGCCTGAAACAAAAGACAATACAACTAGCCATCCTGAATAACTCTACACAATTTGCCAAGTGGGGCATTGATGTTCAGCTTCTGTCGCTCCCAAAATATCCACACGTCTTAGCACCAGATAATGGGGACAAGGGCCCTTGGTCAGTCCTGCACGGAACAGACAGTTCTGGATCCCTTGGCAGGAGATGGAAAGGCTCCAAGGACCCAATGGGCATCAGGATTCCATGCAGAAACAACCATTGGTCATCTGCGTATCTCCCCTTGAACTTGACCTGCCCGGACTCTCAATAAGATGGCAGCAGCATTCCTAGCAGATGCAACATCTGGCCTGGCAGGGGGTGGCCAGGGGAGGAACGCACTCTAAGCAGCAATTAACCATAATCTCATAGAACATTGCAGGGATCAGTAAAATCCATGAAAACGAAAACCTAAAGCAGTTCCTGGAAACTAGAGATATACTCTGCTTTCAAGAGACTTGGGCACTGTCTAGCACCCCATTAGCGGAGTACCACAAACATTATGTGCCAGCAACAAAAAGGAATCTCTTTGACCGCCCATCTGGCTCTCTATCAGTTTTTATAAAACATGCAAGTTCCCTCGCTGCAACAGATATTAATCTGAACTCATCCGGGCTGCAAGCTCTACAGATCGGTGGCCTGAATTTCAACTCAGATCCGCTGCGCTTTCTCATAATAAAATGCTATATTAAGCCAGCGCAGACCACCATGAAAGAACAGATGGAGGCACTGTCATGGAAATAAGATGACCTTCTAATTAAATACGAAGCACATCAAGTTATCCTAGCTGGAGACCATAACCTGAAGGATCTTGATAAAGCCAAATCCCCTCATCAGGGTGCAGACAGGGCTGCTCTCCTTGCTAATCACAAGCTGACCACAAACCACACATGGAAAGAAGCACGCTCGAAGGCCTGGCATCCCCAACCGACCTTCCGGGACAACTCCAGAATCGACTACATCATGATCAGTGAAGCAATGGCGGCTAGTCTGGAAGACTTTGTTGTCATGGATAGGATGGAAAGTGACCACAGGCCATTAAGTGCGATGTTTCAGCTGGAAGTACCGTCAGCCACCTATCTCCAAGTCATTGGAGAGTCAAGAGAGGGACAAAAAACACAGTGTCCTGAGGAGAATTAAATGGTCCGATTAGACAGGCAAGAAGCTCCAAATCTCATCAACATCGATCTCACCCATAACGAACTGGGAGAACACAGTAGAAGATCTACAAGAGAAGATCAGTCACCACCAACCACAAGCCCCCAGGTTCAAAATGCAACCAACTGGTGGAAACACTTGCCTAACCAAAGACATACGTGAAAGTAAATGGCTCCTGCGCAAGGCACTCATAATAAAGAAAAAAGTGGCCATACAAATGAGGGTCCATTGGTTGCATCACTGAGGTCAGCCCTAAGGAAGAAACTGTGGGAACACAAAAAGTCCACAAAGAGAGGGAATGGATTTAAGTCTTCTCCCTGGTTAAGCAGAAGAATCCAGCAGGATTATGGAGACACATAAATCAGTTGAGCTGCAGAGGAGTCCGAAGAGAAAACGGAGTAGCAGAGCAAGATTGGCTGACCCACGTGAAGCAATTATTTACACAAAGCCAGCCCTGAAGAGACAAACCGCGGGGCAGGACAACCTCAACATTCCAATGCAAAGCCAGGAGTAACGACTCCTAGCCCTGACATCACCCCCACAGGCCAAAAATCTCAGGCTGAGGTGCATCACACACCACCAGCCCAGATAAACCCTCAAATGATCATGAAGACCCTCAAGAAAATGAAGAACGATGGGGCCCCCGGGCCCAATGGGCTACCAGCCCTGGTCTTCATAAAGGCTCCCAACTTTTGGGCAACAATATTAACGCTTCTTTACAACAACACTTTTTTCAACCGCTAAAACCCCTGATTACTGGAACGGCTCTATATTGGTTCCTATTTTTAAAAAAGGGGACCGTCTGAAGCCATCAAATTATAGGCTCCTCGCCCTGCTCGATTTCAAAGCTAAGGCTTATGCCCGCCTCCTATGGAAGGATCTTGACACTTGGGTGGAGGAAAACAGCATCATCCCCTTCCACCAGACGGGCTTCAGGTCACAGTCATCGACCATGGATAATGTACTGGCGCTAGCGCACCTATCAGCCCAGGCAGAAAGATTGAAAAAGCATTTTCTGCTTCATCAACTACAGCACAGCATTCGACAAAGTTGTACGCAGAAGACTATGGTGGAAACTAGAAAAGTGGGGCATCCCACTAAACCTTTTGAAGGCAATTAGATCGCTATAGGAGGACACTTGGGTGCAGGTCAAAACAAGTGCTGGCACAGTGTCCCCCAAAATAACGACCAAAGGGCTGAAACAAGGATGCATGTTGGCCCCCATAATTTTTAACTTGTATACTGCAGACTCGAGGGACTCACTAAAAGGAGCCAGCCTAGTAGCACCCGGGCTAGGAAGCGTGAGGTTGCCGGTGTTACAATACATCGTTGTACTGCCATAATGGATCACACGAATGTGGGCCGACAAAGAGCCCTAAGCACACTGAAACATTTTAATAACTAATAACTTGACAGTTAACCAGGGGAAGACCAAGATTGTCATCTTTGGGGGCTATCATCTGAAAAGAAAGCACTGTGACAAATGGGAAACCTGCAAATGAACAGAGTGGCGTCATACAAGTACCTAGGGGTTTGGCTTACGGATCGTGCCAAGACAGACGTACATCTGAAACAACAGTCATCTAAGGCCAATAAGGTCACACACCTGCTAAAGCAACTGAGCCAACACCTGGTAAGCCCTTTGGCCAGACCTTTATTGACCGTTTTAAAAGTGAAATTGCTGTCAGCTCTTAGCTATGGTCACCTGGCTTTCCCTGGCTCACAGGACGCCCTCCTCAACTCAGCCCAAGCCAAAGCATACAAATCTGTGATCCTCATTCCGAGGTCAGCGAGGAACTCAAGGGTAAGATGGGAGCTGGGCTTGGTGAGGCCAGACCTGATGTGCCAGGGGGAGATCATAAAGCTATATGTAAGGATTTTAAGGGCCCCAGCAAATTCTCTAAGAGAACAATTGAGATCTATCTTTGAGCAGCCTCGCTTGGCCTGGCACACCAGCCTTGGCAACGCTTTCTCCATACTGAAGATCGAGGAAGACAGTAGCCGTGGCTGGAAATTCCACTGAACGCTTGGAAAAAAGCCATAAACAGACATGTGTGCGAAATATCTCTTGATCTTGACTACAAATCTCTCCGCTCCAGCTCCCTTTTAGACCTGATGAACAACTCCTACATGGTAGGCAAAGCACAACCCTACCTAAGCGAGGCCCTCACACCACAAGCCCAAAGTAAGATACTTTTTATGAGACTAAGCACACTAGGAATTGCCGATTTTAACCCTGCATGGGCCCGCAGGGTGGAAACCACAAATTGTAGACTGTGCTCCTACAGGAGGGAATCCTGGTTGCACTTCATATGCTCCTGTCCCAACCTCAACAAGGAACACTGGCGACTCCGGCACACAATTTGTATCACCAATGGTATAAAGTCTTGCAGTGAAGCGTCTGCATTGTGCTTTTCCTCAGCAACTACGACGACACTAGCAAGACTGGGGAAATTCACGCACCAGATTAGGATCACCCTAAAGACTGCAAATGAATAAAATCAAACACTGGAATCGATCACTGCAAATCCAGGGGAAGAAGGCAGCCAGGACCCCAACAAGCACTGAGGCACTTGCCCCTCTTCATTCGCCCAATCAAGACTGCGCCATCTTATGGACTCCTACTGAAGCGCCAAGGCGAAAAGTTTATAGACTTGAAAAGCAGTATGTTTTTAGCGATTACTGGGGGCTGCCGGCTGATCCAGCGGGCGTCGGGGGGAGTGTGGCACATCTTCCAAACATAATCTGATGTTCTTTTACTAATTGTCTTGTCAACTGCTTTTACTGTAATGATTTTAATTAATTGTACAGGTTATAAATAAATACCAATAAATAGTGCATTACTCTGCACATAGGTAAAATGTGAGTGGAGCACTGTACACCGCGGTTGGTGGTCTTTCACATGAAAATCTTGCTACCATCACTAAAGTGGCAATTTAACATTTCTGAATTGATGATGTGCACAGTTCTGTTACAAACCTATAAAGACCACCTTGGGGATGACTTGTGGATGTTTAAGATTTGACAATGATGTTGTAAAATGTGTAATGCTTCATGAAGAATGAAGCATTTATGTTCAGATATGTGACTTTAGTCTTACTCTTCACATATGTTACTCTGCACACTGTGAACAATATACATGCAGTGTTACTTCTCATGTAGGTACCCTGGGAGAGGGAGCAGATTTCAGGGTTCAGTATACCACCCATTAAGTGAAATGTCACAACCTATGTGGAGAAGTGTGGAGAAGTGTGGCTCACTGGTTAGAGGAGGTAGACCCTGATGCAGAGGTCAGACCCGGGACCAGGGTTCAATTCCTGACGCGGCAGGGTCTTGAGCTCAAAATGTCCACGGACTCGATAATTCTCGCCTCGGTGCCTACTCGAATCATGGGTTCACACTCTGCAACTCTGGGCAATAGCTTGCTTAATCTCCACTACGGCCTCACCGCGATGGGATGCCTGGTCTTCACCTTGGGGATGCCCAGTAGGGGTTATCTCGCAGGGAAAGCCAGGACGGGTTCCCAAAGCAAGCGCTAAGAGACCTGTCGGTGATTTGGCGCTATATAAATTGAAATTAACATAACAAATTAACTATGTTCAGTCGGATACTCACAGAGGTGTGAGCAGCAATTTTGAGACACATGACCAGATTCATCTAGTTTCCCAGACTTGATGATTTAGCCACTGTGAAGACAGATTTGTATGGATTTGGTCACTTCCTACATGATGGAACTGGATCCATTGATGGCACCCATATTGCCTTAGTACAACCACAAGCCAGAGAGCAAGTGTACTGGAACAGGAATAATTTCTATTCTATCAATGTGCAAGTTGTCTGCTTACCGGATTTGTACATCTCAAATATCTGTGCCCGGTTCTCTGGATCTGCATATGATTACTTTGTACTGGAGAACAACACCATACCCTAGCTGATGTCACAACTCCTACCGAGAGGGCTGGCATGTAGGTATGTGTGATATATCCTAACTTTGTGTGGGTAATGCCAGGTAGTATGTTCTTAAGTGTGTAAATAAATGTTGTACTTCTGTCTATCTTTGTCTAGGAGACTCAGCACATCCCAACCGTCCATGGTTGTAGGCATCGCTGAGGAATCGAACAACACCAGGGGAAGGCTGTTTCAATGAGACTCATTGAATAACATGGTCGGAAGTGGAGCAGGCTTTTGGGCTCCTATAAGCCAGATTCAATTTCTGGACAAAATTGGGGGAGCCCTCCTCTACTCACCTGGGATGGTATGTAACATCATCACAGAACATGCAGGCCATAAAGAACCACCAGATGGGGACCCTGAAATGGCAAATGAATATGATTGTGGTGAGGAGGAAGGAGCTGACTTGCATCAAGATCTCTTCCGAAAGTACTTCCCCAGAGTGTGAGTATGGTGTGAGATGTTGTGGTGTTGGGTTCAAATCAGGCCTACATACTCTGCTAAACTCTCGAACACCTTAGTATAGAAGTTGGCACGGACACTGGAAAAGGTAAAAGACAATTTTATTAAGACCCCATGGGGTGGTGATACATTCCTACAGCACCCTTCGGTAATGTAAGAAGTAGCACACCGAACATCGGTGCGCGACCTCTTTTATATAGTTTAATAGCAATAAAAAGATAGGCGGTTACAAGTTACACATTTTAGGTACATATAAGGTCATTTTTGGAACACAGCCAATATGTGGGAGGAGTTTCAACAGCACTGGTCAGTTAGCGTGAACATTCCTGAAGAGTGACCAATTGGTGCGAAATGCGCATGTGCGCTTGACCAGTACTAAAAATAGCCTGTTGCCGAGCAAACTAGTGACCATGGGTATCGAGAAAGGACGAAAGGGCACACTGACCACGAGGCAGCATGTTTATTGAAACGGAAGTCAGAGGGATTCAAAATGGCCCCCGTTCGTTTTGGTCAAGTTAACAGAAAAGACCGTGTAGCTGTGCTAAACGCTAACTCAGGAGCTGCCAAAACACGACAGACGGCCCTTTTAGCGTTTAGCAAAAGCTACCTCATAGTGGACATAGTCAGAACGTTCATCCTCAATGTTAATAGCCATAATTTTTAATACTTCATCATTGCTCAGTTTCTCTTGCTTGACAATAGTTCGTTTGGACGGAATGCAGGCTGTGATACATATAGAACATAATGTAGGGCCACATTGAATACATAGACAAAGGAAAAATAGTACTCCAATAAAAACACAGAGAATCGTTAGCAATTTCCAGCCCCAAGTACTAAGCAGGGTCCAGAACCAACCAGAAAAGGTCCATGTTCCATTCTCTGGGTGGATCTCAGCAGCTATCTTGTGTAATTTTGTAATCGAATCATATACAGAAGGTGAGTTATCTGGTACGTACACGCAACAACTACTTCCGATGACGCGGCATGCTCCACCTCTATCAGCTAGTATCACATCTAGAACCATTCTATTCTGGAGCGCTACAATTCTGGTAATTTGCAATTCCTCAGTAATATTCCCTAAAGCAGAAGCAGTTTCGTTGGCAACGGCTTCCACCACACGTGTAAGCCGCCTTATCTTTCTACTATTTAATGCAGCTCCTACGAATGAAAATAACCCCAAATTGAAATCTACATATTGTTGCAAAGTGGTATCAGTCTGGTCTATTTCATCAAGGTCTATTGATCGTTTCGCTCTATTCAATATGAAATCATGGTACAAAACATAATCATTGTGATACATGGGAGGAGCAATAAACACAGGTGGTAATACAAATGCTATATAACACGTTCCCAACCATCCCAATGGTAGACGATGGTATCCCTTATTTCCACAAACGAAATATGTGTTATGCGAAGCTACAAATGCAATTCCAGTTGGTGTATCAAAGGTAAGTGTAATATTACATTCACTGCGACCTACGGGGATTGTACCTTTATTTCTAATACACAAATCTGCTTTTGTATCGATGACAGTTATTATATGCATGTTCGTAACATTTATAAATCTTTGATTCGTATACACACGAGGTGTAGAAACATTGTCCGGACGATATTCTTCCCATTCAAATTTAGTTCCTTCAGCGCGTGGATAGCCATCTTTATCGTTATAGCATATTTTATTCAACCGAAAAAGTAATCCACCTTTCGTTGGCCATCGCAAAGTAAAAAGAAGAGTGTACCAAGCATGACAAGAACCATTATGAGAAAACGGGAGAGGAATGAGTGGTGTTCCTCCCTTCTTCTGATGTCCGGGCAACATTCCACATACCCAACAATTGGACGTATTGGTCATGTTATGAGTATGATGCAAAATCTTAATAAAACTGTTGTTCAAATAAGTCTGCCTATGTCTTTCTTCGTGGAAAGGCAGAGTAAAATGAAAATGTTCAGATGGACTCGGAGTGGTGGGCAGTAAATGTTCTCGTACAGGAAACAACAGTTCTATAGTCCAAGCTAATACTGCGATCACCACTACGGTCGAGACAAACAAAATAGCACCAAGGATTCTCCCTCTTCGTGTCGAAGGAGATGCCATAATTCACAAAACAATACTCTTCAAGAAAACTACACTAAGCGGGAAAAAAACGATGGTTCTGAACCGAGGCTGCCGTTGATTTGTTCTCCGGGATTCAAGACGGGTGTCGCTACACTGGGCAGAACTGATCCCCCCCCCCTTGATATTCCCGGCTTCCGTTTTACAAACCTCAGAGCGGTTACCAACCAGTTTCAAAAAGAACACAAAAGAAATCTTATTTCCTGGGGCGTAGATTGTACTTCACTTTATCAGAAACAACGTGGTCCGGGAAGGCTCCCTCCAATTCATCAGGCGTGACAGCTGGGCTCTTTTCTGTATCCAAAATCTTTCTGTAGTCGGATAGCACCGCAGGGCTCACCAGATCCGGAGAGACACGTCGGCAGTGCGTTGAATGAATCCACCGCTTCTTGTTGGTGACTCTCACAGCAGTTCGCGTGGCCAGCAGCACTTGCTCAGGACCATGCCATCTTGGTTCCAAACTGCTGGATCGCTCAAATATTTTGACCATCACGTGGTCCCCAGGACGGAGATCGTGAGCCTCACCAGCGGAGTTATCAGGGAGCGCCTCTCGAACCTGTTGATGAATAGAAAGCAAATCATTTGTTAATCGTGTCAGATAATCGTTCATCATTATACAAGGCATATCATGTATCAAACGAGGTTTTGGAACTCCCCAGATATTCATAGGCCTTCCAAACACTACTTCATAGGGTGTGAGGCCAGACCGAGAATGGGGCACTGATCGAATGGACAGCAATGCCAGAGGCAAAGCGTCCGGCCATTTCAGAGATGTCGATGCCACTATCTTTGCTAGCTTCAGCTTCAGAGTTGCATTATATCTCTCCACTAAACCTGCTGATTGCGGATGAAAGACAGCATGGAATCGTTGTTTGATTCCCAAACCTTTCAGGACATATTCCACTACTTTTCCAATGAAATGAGGGCCATTATCACTCCACATAAGTTTACAAACACCATAGCGCGGGAAGTACTCCTTGAGTAGCACCTTAGCTGTTGTCAATGCTGTATTGTCTTTCGTAGGGTAAGCCTCAATCCATTTGCTGAAGGCACACACCACTACTAGGACATACTTGAGATTATTACAGCGTTCCAGCTGGATGTAATCCATTTGTAGTACTTCGAATGGTGCAGTAGGTGGAACAAACCCTCCTTTAGGAGTATGAGTCCCTTGTCCAGGATTGTGCTGCAAACATATCAGACAGGTCTGCACTACTCTCTTAGCCGTGCTAGCAATATCAGCATTTTCCCAAACTCGTGTAAGCAATTTAGTAATTGCGAGAGCTCCAATGTGTGCCAGTCCATGTGTCATTTGCACCATTGTTTGTAAATAGGCCATGGGTAGTTTCCATCTCTCCATATCTTTACTACGCCAGCAACCCTCATCATCCAATACTCCCTCGGTGGCCCATTTCACAAGTTCTGCCTCTGATGCTGACTTTTGTATATCTAGTATTTCTTCTCTAGCATCATGCCACCGCTCAGCTTGTGACTTCACCACATACATGGGGAAATTATTTTGCAGCATAGCGGTCTCTCTCGCAATGCGGTCTGCAAAAGCATTGCCTTGCCCTATTTTGTCCGTCACCTTTTTATGTGCACTGCACTTGACTATTGCAACTTTCTTTGGGCATAACAGTGCATTCAGGAGATCGCGCACCAACTCTCCATGCATGATGTGTACTCCGTGTGAAGTCAGGAATCCTCGTTCCTTCCAAAGTAGGCCAAAATCATGCACTACTCCAAAAGCGTAACGACTATCCGTGTAAATGTTCACACATAGTCCAGCACTTAACTCACATGCCTTCGTTAAGGCTATCAACTCAGCCGCTTGAGCTGATTTTTGGGGTATCCGTGCTGCTTCTACCACAGTCTTAAGTGTCGTGATCGCATAAGCTGCGGAAGTCGTACCATCTGGTAGCCTCACACATGACCCATCAACCCACAGTTCCCCATCCACATCTGGAAATGGCGTATCCTGTAAATCGATACGACCCTTTGTCTGTTCCTCAGTCAGAAAAACACAATCATGTTGTTCTTCCTTCTGGGTCTCAGCAACAGGATCCGGCAATAAAGTAGCAGGATTTAGTGCTGCACATCGCTTTAGTGTGATGTGCGGCGCCAACAATGTTAGCTCATATCCTGTCAGACGGGCACTGGTTAGATGCTGTGTTTTCGTTTGATTCAGTAACGCATCTACCGCATGGGGAACTAGCACCAACAATTTGTGTGACAAAACTATTCCCTCACTTTGTCGTATCGCAACTGCTGTTGCTGCAACTGCTCGAAAACATCCAGGCAATCCTCGAGCCACAGGGTCGAGTACCGCCGAGAAGTATGCACAAGGCCTCTGTTTGTCTCCGTGTGTCTGCACTAACATTGACAATGCGCACCCATCCTTCTCATGTACATATAATGTAAAGATCTTCGTGTAATCAGGTGTACCCAACACTGGTGCAGAACAAAGAGCTTGTCTCAATTGCTCAAAAGCATTCTGACATTCATCCGTCCATTCAATGGGAATCGGTGTATCTTTAGACAACAATGCCAACAATGGTTTAACGGTATGTGAAAAACCCAATATCCATTGCCTACAAAAAGACGTCAAACCTATAAAGGCGCGAACATCTTTCTGAGTGCGAGGGACTGGAGTATCTAGGATTGCTTGAATTCGATCTGGTGTCAATGCACGGCCCTCCTTAGACAAAAGATGACCGAGGTAGGTCACCTTTGGTCTACAATATTGCAGCTTTTTCTTCGAAACTTTATGATTATGTTTGGCCAGGAAGGAAAGCAAAGAAAAGGTACTCTTCTCACATTGTTCTGGCGTGTCTGCAGCTAGTAAAATATCGTCTACATATTGAATGAGAACCACTCCCTCTTGTAAGTCAAAAGAATCAAGCTGTCTTTTTAATGCCTGACTATAAATGCTAGGACTTTCAGTATAGCCTTGAGGAATTCGACAGAATCTGTACGATTTATTATTTAATGTAAAGCCGAATAGATATCGACTGTCAGGATGTACAGGGATCGAAAAGAAGGCGTTCTTCAAATCAATGACTGTAAAAGTAGTCGCCGTCGATGGGACCAACGTAAGCAACGTGGTGATGTCAGACACCACCGGGTACTGAGGCACTACTATCTTGTTTATTTCCCTCAAATCAATAATGAAACGGTAAACCTTGGCATCTGTATCTCTTTTAAGAATCGGTAAAATTGGACTATTGCAAACATTGTAAGGAACTTCCTCGACTACTCCTGCCGAAATCAAATCATTTACAATGTGTATTAAAGCAAGTTCACCTTCTCTAGAAATCTTATATTGCGGGACACGTGGCAGAGATACTCCCTCCTTTACAGTAATACGTACTGGAGGGATTAGCATCTGCCCTACATCCGTATCGGAAGTGGCCCACAACGTTTTCGGTAAGGAGGCCAGAACTTCAGATTCATGGACAAAACACACTCGCTCTAATTCCGGGTAATTCTCATTCAACACAACTCGCACTCCTTCTGGGGCACAGCGAATAGTAGCTTGAAAGTGTTTTAACATATCGAGTCCAATAATATTATCGGGTGTATTTGGGGACAACAAAAAGGGACAAGGGGCAGCAAATTTATCAACATGAAATGCAACTGGTTGAGACAGTGGGCTAGAAGTAGGTGTTCCATCGAACCCTATTGCTGTAATTACCTCCCAGACAGGGGAGCCCTTGGAACCAAGTATTTGGACAAAGCGCTACGAGTAGCTCCTGTATCGACCAGAAATTGGTCAGTAGAACCCAAAACATGTGCTTCTATGTATGGACCCCTCTGATCAACTGGTACCTCAACCGATTCCACACCCCATCCTACGCAATCCTATGCGTAATGCTCATCCTGTAGTTCAGCAGGACCACCCTCATTTATCTGATATTGATTGCGATTATCAAACGTATTATAATCTGACTGACCACGACCCCTTGCTCCATATCCTCCACGATCATTCGTACCAGAACCTCCTCGATCATTCGTACCATAACCTCCTCTTGACCCTCCATAATAATTCCTAGATCTCCCACTTCCTCGTCCCCTCAAATTACGCTGCTCTCGAAACACCGGACAGTCTGCAATCCAATGCCCAAACTGTTTGCAGTATGCACATTGATTCACAGAAATGTCAGAACGAGGGGGAGGAGCATTACTGTATGATCCTCGCCCTCCTCTATTGTTCCCTCTCGTAGCCTGAACCTGAGCTAACATTACCTTCGTCTTCAAATCTTTCGCCTTCTTATCACTACTTTCTTTCGCCTCTAATTCCTGTCTTTCATAATATTGAGCCATAGTCAATAAAGAAGCAGGGGTTGCTGTGGTCCATGAACTTTCACTCGCTTTTAATCGTTTCGCAATCTCCGGTAGGAGATTAGCTACATACTTATCAACGAATAGATGCCTGCCAGTATCTTCTGTCAATAATTGACCACTGTAATCATGGAACGCTTCCTCGAAGCGAGAGAAAAAATCAGAAACTGATTCATCCGCTTTCTGCTTACACGAGGCTAATATAGTCCAATCAATCTTTTTAGCGGGAGCAAGAGTCTTTAATTTTGTTAGTATGGCACCTGGAAGATCTAATATTAATTTACACGGTTTACATGCTGGTTCTCTATCTAAATCAGCCTGAACAATATCTTTCCAAGTGGCCCCGAGAGTCGTCTGGTCATCAAACCTACGAATTACTCTCCACATATCAGGGGGCAATATCAACCCGAAAAATAGATCAATATCAACTAACGTCATAATACATGAAGAAATTGCACTTTCAACATTTTCATAAAAAGCCGCAGGGTTTTTACGGGGATCAGGTAACGCATTCTTAAGCGCCATAACATCTGCTCTATTCCAAGGCGTATAAACCCAATTATATACAAAATACCCTTTCGCGTCTTTGGAGCTTTTATCATCATCTGTGCCATCCCCTTTATGAGGGACATATAAAGGCGCAGCTTCTCGCATAGGTCTAACATTAATCGCAGCGATCTTATCTGTTTCAAAAATAGGGCATTCTTTGGATATCCCCGTCGCTCCGGACGTAGACGAATTCTTCGATTTTTCCAACTCCCGTAGCCGTGTCGCCTCATTACGCAGTTCAAGCAAACGCTTGAAGAAGTCGTCCGCATCTGAAAGAACAAAAAGACCTTTACGAAAATTCTCACGAGCCTTAGATATCTCCTTAGGTTCTAACTCGAGAGAATATTTTCTATATCGCTCAACAACTTCATCTCCAAAATGATCTAAAAAATACAGTCGTTCCTTATCAGACCACTGTTCCATTTGTTTAGTAACATCAGAAACAGTAACAGTATTACTATTTAGCTTTCGCGCAATCGAGCGCAATTCCGTAGCTCGTTCCGTATATAACCTGGTACGCTGTGTTCGATCACTATCCTCGTCCGAGTCCTCGTTCGGAGCCGTAGGTGCGACGTACGGAGGCGGACAACGATCTAGTAATGAAAAATCATCTGTTTCATTAGTAAGGACTGGATAGAGAGGACGCCTGATAGGGAATTGACCATTAACCTGTAGATTACGTTCTCGTCTCTCCCTCTCTTTCTTTTCCTGTAATTCCTTCTCCTGTAGCTGTAAAGCTTTGTCATGTGCAGCCTTCCGCTGCACTTTCTCCGCCAAGGCCTCCTCACGCTTCGCTCGTTCACGCACCTCTTTCTCCCACGTACGCACACAATCAAACATATCTTGTCTAGACCTTCGCTGAAACAAGCACTGCTCTACATATTGTACCTTTCGAAGGTCAAACGACCCATATAGTGGCCACTGTAATTCACGATCAGTCTTAGTATACTTATGCCATAATGCACTATACATTATAGGTGGAATACCGTATTTAACATACATTTCACGATTTGGAGTCCCCTCTGGGGGAGCCGGCTGTTTTTCACTCAATCGATAATTGGTACCATTTTCAGAACAGCACATCCTACGGAGTGTGCTAAAAACAGGCATGTTTCAAAAAGTACCACGAAACCGCGATACTACAAAATGACACCTAACACGGTGCACTATTCAAATCAAATAAATCAGAGAAATATCCCTACATGCCTGCCTATGTGAGGTGCACTTCACATATTCAAATTCAAAATTCAAAGATTCAAAACGTTAGCTAACAGATTCAAATTCAAAATTCAAAGTTTCAAAAAAAACACAGTAAGTGTCAGTAGACTACCTCACCACTCAAAAGCTTACCAATTTTCTTTTCAAACGTCCAAAGTCCAACTGCCAAGTTCTGTGGTCGAATCAGCCAAAACGGCACATCACGACAATCCAAGATCAGAATCTCAGTCGAGGACCGGCGCCACCTGGAAGGTCAGATCGGAAGGAAGGGAAAACACACCGTGGGTGCCGAGACTCGGGTCACTCAATGGCAGCGATCGCGTCCATGGCGAGTTTCCTAACCTTCGTCACGACCTCTCCTTCGGGCCTCCGAGTCGCCGATGAGTCCCTTCGTGGTCGCCAATTGTGGTGTTGGGTTCAAATCAGGCCTACATACTCTGCTAAACTCTCGAACCCCTTAGTATAGAAGTTGGCACGGACACTGGAAAAGGTAAAAGACAATTTTATTAAGACCCCATGGGGTGGTGATACATTCCTACAGCACCCTTCGGTAATGTAAGAAGTAGCACACCGAACATCGGTGCGCGACCTCTTTTATATAGTTTAATAGCAATAAAAAGATAGGCGGTTACAAGTTACACATTTTAGGTACATATAAGGTCATTTTTGGAACACAGCCAATATGTGGGAGGAGTTTCAACAGCACTGGTCAGTTAGCATGAACATTCCTGAAGAGTGACCAATTGGTGCGAAATGCGCATGTGCGCTTGACCAGTACTAAAAATAGCCTGTTGCCGAGCAAACTAGTGACCATGGGTATCGAGAAAGGACGAAAGGGCACACTGACCACGAGGCAGCATGTTTATTGAAACGGAAGTCAGAGGGATTCAAAATGGCCCCCGTTCGTTTTGGTCAAGTTAACAGAAAAGACCGTGTAGCTGTGCTAAACGCTAACTCAGGAGCTGCCAAAACACGACAATGTGATGACTTTGACTATTCTTCCAAATCTTGTAGTGATGTTGTGAGGAGGATGTTAATGCTACGTACTAGGAATATGTGTCTGTAAATATCTGGGGAAAGGTGTTTGTTTTGTCAGTGTAGCATGTTCAGCTTAAAATGTTGTCTTGGACTGTGTTCTCTAGAAGTTGACAATATAGTGTGTGTCATATGTATGTTTTCTTTGATAATCTCTCTGTGTTCTTCTGTTTTAGGTTCCTTCATCATGTCATCTTAATTTGGACATTTCAGAGTTGTGACATTAGCAAGTATATGATGCTGTTCATATGTAGGAATTAGACATGGATTGGTCCTGGGAATGTCAGTCACAGAGTTTGGGTGTACAAAGCTGGTATGAAGACATCTTTATGCAGTCAATAGATTCTTCCACCGTCTTAATCCTGGGTGGAGACTTCAATTGCCATTTTGAGCCATTTGTGGACCCGAATCTGGGTGTCCAGGACGAAGTTGACCAGCTTTGGCACGTCCCGGGCCCGCTCATCCCTCAGGTCAAGGTATGGACCCCTCTTGTCCTACAATTACAGGCATTTGCGCTAATTACATCACTGAGAGCATGTAATGGGAGGGTCGAGCCCGATAGGCCGGGGAGAGAAACATTTAACAGATTGAATCAATCTTCAGTGATTGATTATATATTCATTGAAGCTAGGCATTGGGATAGGTTGCTCGAATTTAGGGTCCTTGAAAGGCATGATAGCGACCACAATGCTTTAGTTTTGTCCCTTAAACCGGGGAGTTTCGGGCTGACAAATCCACCGCCCCCCCCAAAATAGTGCTCCGCAACCTTTATTAATGTCTAATTGTAGACGAAGGGTAAAATGGCCAGACCTCCAAGACTCCCAAAAAAACTTGCTGATTTATATGAGATCATTATCCCATTTATTGTCAAAATGGGGAATCTTGGCACCAGGGGAAGGGCCACCGATATCCATAACCAGTTGGTCGCCATTTTAAAGGACGCCCTTTGTCCTGTGAGAAGGGTAAATTCAGCCCGGTCTAAGACGCACCCATGGTTTAATGCCTCCTGTCGTAAGTCAAAAAATGCCTTGCTGTTAGTTTTAAAAACTTAGGATACTACAGCTATTAGGGTCCAACGCTCTATGTACAAAAAGGCAATTAATGACGCTAAGAAGGAATGGGAGGCCATGATGTGGGAGGAGCTTGGATCTGCACTAAGGTGTAGGGACTCCAAGCTATTTTGGTCCATTGTCGCAACTGGACTGAGTGGGCCTACCTCTGAGCTTGCCCCCAATATCGCTCCTGCAATATGGGAAAAGCACTTTGAAGCACTCTACAGAATTTCTGAGATTGACATCCTAACCCATAAAATAACTGGACCCCAACAAATCCAAAGTATCACAGGGGTTGTAGATTGTGAAAAGATGACCGTAGTTCCTATTAAAGGTCCACAAACTAAGCATCAACACATGGGGACCCTGGTCAATCCCTATTGGAGGTACCAATTGAGAGTAGGAAGAGAGTCCTGTCTCCCCCAGGTTGAAACTATCACACTGAGAGAGGTTGAGTTAGCAATAGGAAAATTGCGCCCAAATAAGGTGCCAGGTTTGGATAAATTGCCTGGGGATTTGTTTCGTACCGAACCCAAAATTTGGGCACCTTACTTGGTCGTTTTAGTTAATGAGATCTTGCGGGGAGCTGATTTACCCCCAACTTGGGTGGGTGCGGAGATCGTGCCAATTTTTAAAAAGGGCTGTCCACTTACTCCATCAAATTATAGACCCATTAGCTTAATAGATACATCACAAAAGCTAATGGGGAGGATTGTCCTTGATAGGATCCTTGGGTGGATAGATGAGAACGGGATTCTAACAACACTCCAGGCAGGCTTTAGGTCTGGCACTTCTACCATAGATCAAATACTTCGCTTGCAGGTCCTGTACCTGAAAATAGCAAGTGTGGAGGGTGGCAGCCTCTACCTTGTCTTTGTGGACCTGTGGGCAGCATTTGACTTAGTCCCTCGTGAGAAACTGTGGAAGGTACTGGCAGACCTGGGACTCCCGCCCTATTTATTGGCCATTCTATCTAGGCTCCACACAAACAACTATGCACAGGTCAGGTGCGGAAGGTATGGCAACCTTACGGATCAATTTTCTGTCCAGAAAGGAGTGCGCCAAGGGTGCGTCCTAGCGCCCACACTATTCAGTCTCTACATTAATGGTCTTGTGGATCATCTGAATGGTGTGGCGGACAACGATGCCCCAAAATTGGCCACAGGGAGAGTGCCCGCTCTGATGTTCGCAGACGACACTCTGTTGTTGTCTAGAACATCATCGGGCATTCAAAGAACGCTTGACGGATTTGTGGCGTTTTGCACGGCGAGAGGATTGGAACTCAACCTAGAAAAAACGAAGTTCATGATTTTCAACCCCCCGAAGCGGACACGCCCAAACCCGGTCTTAAATGGTATTGAGAGGGTTAAGACCTTTGTATACCTGGATGTTACCCTGACAGAGAGCTTTGAGTGGAATACGCAGATTGCCAGGTTGGCACTCAAATTATCACAGCTAGCAGGGGGTATAAGCAAAGTATTTAGGGGGTCAGTCTTTAAGCCGGTGTCTCCGGCCTTGGAAATATATTGTCGTCAGGCTAGAACTGCGGCAATATACGGTGCTGAACTTTGGGGGCATAAACAGTCTCAGAACCTCATTAGGGTGGAACAAAGCTTCATGAGCAACCTAGTTGGTCTACCAGTCAGCACACCACTGATTCCTCTTAGATTAGACCTTGGGATGGAGCCAATAGAGGAGATCACAAGTGCAAGACCAATTATGTACTGGAAGAGGATCTGGTCAGTCCCTGAACTGGCCGCCCACAGAGCAGAATTATCTGAGGTCTGGACCTCCCTTAAATGTAAAAAGATCCCATGGCTGCAGCATATTAGGGCCGTTAGTATCCAGATAGGTCTCCCGGAACTTTGGGAGACACCGGAGATTCATTGCCCTGGGATATCAATAAGGGAACTCCATACCCAGATACGCAGGCAGAATTTTTTAAAACACCAGAGCTCTGCAATCATGGGCAGGCTAACGACAGAGTTCCTCCTTGTTAAAATGGAATCTAAATTTGAGGAATTCATGGATGTTATTGAACCTCCATTTGCTAGAAAGTTGTATCTCCAGTTAAGGCATGGCACTTTACCTATTAGGTCATTTACATGTAAATGGTTAAAGTCTAATAATTAAGCTTGTTCTGCATGTGATTATAAAAATGAAAATGTTGCACATGTACTGTTTTTTTGCCCTGCTTACTCAGCAATTAGAAATTGTTGTTTGATCCCAATTTGTAGGAACCTCAAACTTCTGCATTTCATTCAGGCTTGTCGGATCCTGACCTATGACACTCATCCTCCTATTGTGTTTGCCGTATCCCGTTATTTACTTAGTATGTGGCGTAGAAGATAAACCTAACTGCAGTAAATATGATATTTTCTATTCTCCTGTTTTTGATAACTCAAAGTTTAATTCTCTTTTAACGATTTGATGATTATTTATTGTCTTAATATTTCGTGCTTGTATGTATTTATTGTGCACTTTTAGGGTCTATGACCAAAATAAAGTTATCAAATGATGACTTTGACTATTCTTGCAAATCTTGTAGTGATGTTGTGAGGAGGATGTTAATGCTACGTACTAGGAATATGTGTCTGAGTGGTTAATCAATCAAGAATGTTGAGCCTTTATTATTATTATTTATTTTTTACAATAGAAAATCTAGCTGTCATTGAAAAACTTGATTACAAATTGCATTTTATGCATTGTAGTGGCAACAAAATTAGATGCTCGCATTATAGATTTAAAACTAAAAAAAATACGGCCCGGTCTCTGTGATGTTTGCTATTTGGAGAGCAAGTCCTATTTCTATCATTAGTGACTTCTAGCCGTGAACCGGGATGAATTCAAATGACCCGGAAATGATTGGTTTAGGTGAAGTAGCTGCGACTGATACGTGGGAAAATTAGGATATATAAAAGGAAGTTCTAGAAATGGCCGTAATCGGCTTTTTGCTACGGAGCTTGCCTGACGTGAACATCGTGGGGTTTGACGAGCAGGTATGTGGCAGTTTCCTAGTTAGGCTTTAGATTCATAGTAAAGATGAGAATAGGTAAAGATCTAACTCTCACGATTCTCCCAATGTCTGTTCCAATTACAGGCTGCGGGCGGCCTAGCTACGAGGGGACTGCTTTATTATAATAATAGCCCCATTTTTTGGACCGAGACAAGAAATACCTCCGACTGCTATAGATAAACACAGATCATATTTTTATGCCAATGGTTTAAGATTGCCAGGTAATTACTCATTTTTTCTGCTCTATTTTAAGTGAGAAACTCGAAGAGAGCTGAATTAGGTCCTGTTTGGAAATATTTATGCACGATAAATCATTGTCATTTTTTAAGAGAATCTCGCTTTATGACAATCCTAATATCCCTGTCTTCCTCATAGAAAGCTGATGAAAATGTTTGGTCACTGACTCAGTATAGATGAACTGACCCCATCAAATTATAGCATGTGGGATCGTACATAGCCGTGAAAGATTATGAGGCCGTTTTTCGACTCCTTATGAGGTAAATGAGACCGGGTACTAGCAAAGCTGATTTATTCGTATTAGCTGCGCATTTGCAAATGAAATAGAATATAATAATAAACACTGCTAGGTAATCTTGCCAGTAGCATCTCTATTCTAGTTCTTCGGCATATATACCTATGCAATCAGAGAATTATATGTAGCGATATTTATCGCGCTGTCTGGAATAGACAATCTAATGTCTTATATGTCGATAAATATGACTAAGGAATATGTATCAGAATATAACATGTGAATGTCTGAGTGTATATTTGTGTTATATTAGAGTCACACTCTGTAATAGATTTAGGAGTATTGGTGTTAATGGTGATTTGAATTGATTATGTATAACATTTTTATATTTGTATATATTTTTTGTTTCAGATATACTGTTGTTTTGTGGGATACTAATGTTAATCCTGAAGAAGGTGCTGGCCATAAAATATAAGTGCCAATACCGAAACGCGTCGATGCTAATGCAGAGTCTTGATACGCTAAGCTATTGGATACAACTACTCCTTTCACGATAAAACTACGATTTGGAGTTTGATTATTTTCCTCCCAACTAGCGTTTTCATCACTTTTAAATTGGAATTATTTTCCTTTATGGTTTTTTTCCCACAGTATGCACTGATTAGATAGTTATTAATTGTTTTTATTGATGCCCTATTGTTTTTAACATTGCTGTAATAAAATGTACATTTTTTGACAAATCAATCACCTTTACTCTTTTAATTATTTTTGTTTAGGAACTGTATTTGTGTATGATATGGTGTTGGAAGTAACTGTTGTTATGCTATATATTTACCCATAGGGGAAACGTTTCTGACTTGTTGTCAAAGTAAATGGGGACCAAGAATGGAATAAAATTGATAGAGATTAGTATTGTCACCTATTTACGTGGATTTGAAGTTGGTTACTAGAAATGTGTTGACAGTCAATAGATGTAGCAGAGTTTATAAGCTCATTAGATGTGGAGATATGTGGTATGTTTGCTTTAGGAATAGACATGACAGCTCCAAATCTCTGTTACAAGCACAAAGTAGTCATAAAATGTGTATTTCTCCATTCCAAAACCTAGTTGTGTCTAATACAGGCCAACACCCAGCTTAGTTGTATATTAAGAATTGGTCATCATGTGAGAAGAGCAGAGTCAGGGGGTCACCTGGCACTGCTAATCAGCTGAGTTTCCTTCATGGCTGACATATATTAGGGGTGTACTGGTGTCACTCATGCCATCAATAGTTTCAGTGGATGGGTCTACAACACCATCAAGAAAAGTATTCAGACATAAATCTGAGTGGAGCATTGTCTGTACATCGCACAGTCCATGATGAGTGAAGATCAGTAGTAATATGGCAGACAAGTGAGAGTCTAAAATCTTGGTTAGAGTTCCAGTAGCATGGTCTCATGGTAGTTGTAGTCACTTCAAAGTCACTTTTTCAACACGCGAGAAATGGTACGTGGCAGACAAGTTCGAAAGGGGCAATAGGAGTCTTGGTTAGAGTTGAAATTACAGGGCCTCATGGTAGTTGTAGTCACTTCAATCTCAATTTATACATCACTTGAAAAATGGTAACCTGCATTATAAGTGTAGATCACAAGTAACATGGCACACAAGTGACAAGGGACAATATGAGTCTAGCATTTTGGTTAGAGTTCCAGTCACAGGGAGTCATGAAAGTTGAAGTCATTTCTAACTAGACCTACCAAACTAGAGAAATGGTACGCCGCATGACTAGTGATGATCAGTAGTAACAGGGCAGACAAGTGAAAAGGGGCAAAAGGAGTGTAGCATCTTGTTTAGAGTTGGAGTGAGAGGGTCTTGTGTTAGTGGTAGTCACTTTAATCTCATTTTTCCAACACTTGACAAACAGTTAGTGTATTATTCCTGTTGGCAACATGCATTTGTGTTGGACCATATATTTACATTTCAACACACATCATGGGTCCTGGATTCATATTTTGATGGTAATGCACTTACAGACAGCATTGCAACATTTGGCATGTCATGGAGTTGGATACATGTGCTCATATATGCAGTAATACACATTACCACAGACAAACCAACATTTCAGATACTTTGAGTATTGCATGTTAGGAAAGTGTATAGAGAACATATTAGCAAAAGCAGAGTTCAGAGCAAACACAACATTGTGACATTATGTTATTGAAGTGTAACTTGCCAGAGTCCACTCCCCCCTCTATTCCTGTAAAGCCCTCAGAATGCAGGATGGCCAAGACTGTCTCCTCCCAGGGAAAGAGTTGTAATGATGTGCTGAAAGGCCACACGAGTCCACTGAGCCTCCAGGTGGTGGTTGTTGCACCTGGTACGCTCCTTCAGTCTGAGGTCGTTCCACCTTTTCCTTATCTTGGAATTTAGAATTTAAAAACATTTATAGAGCGCTCATATACTAAAGCAGTTTCTTGGCGCTGGGAGCTACAGTGGTAAAAACAAGCAAACGGGGGGCGCAGCTAACCAGTAAATGCTTGCTGGAACAAGAGGGTTTTTAAGGCCCTACGGTATTCCATATAGGATGGTAGGAGTCTCATTGAAGGGGGAAGGGCGTTCCAAAAAGTGGGGGCCAGAACTGAGAATTTCTGACCACCGACTCTTTTCTTCTTAAAGCGGGGTACTACTAGCAGGTCCAAAGAAGAGGAACGAAGGGCTCTCGGCGGGCAATAGTTTGTAACGGCGGAGTTGATAAATGCCGGAGCTGTGCCCGCTCGGGCTTGAAATGTAAGACATCCTAATTTAAACAGTGCCCGTTGCTTAATAGGGAGCCAGTGAAGGTTTTTTAAAAGGGGGGTGGAGTGGTGTGACTTAGCCAGGCCATAAACCAGGCGGGCTGCCTGGTTCTGGACCAGCTGAAGACGGTGAAGGGCATATGCGGGGACACCATTGAAGACGATGTTCCCGTAATCAATTTTTGACAGTACCATGGCCATAACGATCAGTTTGAGTGCTGAAACAGAAAAAAACGGGAAATTTTCCTAATAGTCCGTAGGGAAAAAAAACAAGAAGAAACAACTGAACTAATATGTGAATGTAAGGTGAGTTGGTGATTAAGAGTAATGCCCAGCGTTTTAACTGAAGGGGAAGGAATGGGAGGGGTGCCTAAGGATGGGGGCCAAAAAAGAGGTGACCATGGATTTGCGACCCCGCCCGTCAGAACCAGCTCCATTTTGTCCGGATTTAATTTGAGATGGTTTGTATTCATCCAATCACGGATGAATAGCATCACGGACTGGAAGCTGGTTTGACCTGGCGAGGTCGGGGATAAATCGAAAATGAGTTGGAGGTCGTCGGCGTAATTGTACACCGCGACCTCCATATGCTGTAAAGCAAAAATAAGGGGAAAATATATAAATTAAAGAGTAAAGGGGAAAGGGAAGAGCCCTGAGGGACCCCGCACGTGATTTCACGAGAAGGGGCAGCAAATTCTGCCAGATGGACAGCCTGGGAGCGACCAGACAGGAAGGACTCCAGCCAAACCAAAGGAGGGCCCTCGATGCCCGCCGACCTGACACAGCGTAAGAGGATGGAATGGTCCACCGTGTCAAAGGCGGCGGACAGGTCTAATAAAACGAGGGCCTGAGGTACGTTGGAGTCCAATCCCTCCCTGAGTCGGTCCAGAACTGAAATGACCACCTTTTCTGTGGAGTGGCGGGGGCGAAAACCCGCTTGGCAGGGAGCAAGATAATTGCTATCCTCAATAAAGGAGCTTAGGACCTGCGTGAGATGGGACTCGGCAATCTTCCCAAGGAAAGGGAGGAGGGAAATTGGATGGTAATTAGCCGGGACGCCAGGGTCCGCCCCAGGTTTCTTCAATATCGGGATGATTGTAGCAGCCTTAAAAGAAGGCGGGACAGCGCCCTGTTCAAATGATTTATTTAGCAGGGTAAGGGCAGGGGAGGGGCAGTCTAGAAAGATCTGGCTTAATATGTAAGCTGGGCAAACATCAGCGGGGGAACCAGATTTCACCCGTCTGAGAAGAGGGGGAAGTGAATCCAGAGTCAGGGGGGGAATATGAGCCAGAGACTGGCTATTGATAGGAATAAAACCCTCACAAAAGGAAGGTGAGGGGGGGGGAATGTTTGCCTTAATGATGGCCACTTTTTCTATAAAAAACTCGTTGAGAGAGTTACATAAAATCCGTGAGGGGGGGACTTTAGTCTGAGTCCTGTCGGAGGCCGCAAGTTCATGGACCATCGCGAAAATCTCTCGAGGCTGATTCTCTGCCGCCAAGATGCGTCCAGTGTAATAGTCTTTTTTTGCGACTATAATGTCTAGTTTGTATTCAGACAGGACTAAAACATAGCGCTGCCTGGCTAGTGGGCAGTAGGCACGACGCCAGGCGCGTTCGGCTTGTCGCACTGTAAGTTTCTTGGCTTTTAGAGCTGGGCCAAACCACTTGTTAGCATTGTGAACACGGTTAATAGTTACCCGTTTGAGGGGGGCTATGTGATCACAAGTTGTAACAAGCCAATCATCTAGTGTGGTAGCATGAGAGTGTAAAGTCAGACCCTCAAAGGTCGGAAGGGAAACGCGGAGTGAGCTGCACAAGGTGGAGATGTCAACTCGACTCCAGTTCCGGGTCCAAATGTTTTTAGGTTGGCGTGAAGGGGCTGGGATGTTAAGGGCCAGCGAAAAAGACAAGAGGTGATGGTCTGACCAAGCGCATGGTAATACCGAAGGCGTCGAAATGGGAATGTTAAGGGACCATATCTGGTCGAGTATGTGCCCCTGCCTGTGTGTAGGGGTGTAGACATGTTGTAAAAAGTTCAGGCTGAGGAGCAAGGCCGTAAAGTCCTTAGATAGTGCATCCTCAGCAGGATCACACTTGCCATGTGTGCGCAGGGTGGTATCAACAGCATTCACTCTGTAAACTATCTTGTCTAGGGGTGGGCGGCAAGCTCCGCTCTGCCGGCGGAGTTCGCGGAGATTTACAATTTTGCGCTCCGCTTGGAGCACATAGTTTAACAAGAGCTCTGCCAAGGCCAGCAAAGCAGAGTTTACCGGCGTGGTCACCCAGTCAGTGATACATTAGCATTCAATTTAACTTGTAGTTACATGACATGTGAACTGCAGCCACAATAGGATGCTCCATTGTTATAAATAAAACGCCGTCATCATTGCTAGTATCAGGAATGACATTGCAGTTGAATCTTTGGGAGATAGTAAAGATGACTACAAACCACAGAACACATTAGGTTGTGAAATGAAAGGTATTAACTCAAAACATGTTCTTGTGACGATGTGGTGAGAAGTGGCAAACTGAGCATCAGATTTAGGGCGTGCAGCGTCAGCCAGTTTTCAAAATAATGCTGTCAAATGAAAGCAAGTAGCATGTGCAACAGAAGTATGTTTCCGCCATTGCTTTAAGAATTTATACTGGGTTACCTCACCACCCCCCCCTCCCCACCTCTCAGTGCCTTAGAAAAAAGGCTCTGCATTACCTCAGCACTGGGACCACAAAGTACTTAGGGGCAGATTTATGAAGGCCCTGCGCCGCCGGTGCGTCACTTTTTCCCATGTTAAAAGTGAAGCACCGGCGGCGCAAGGCCTTCATAAATCTGCCCCTTAGTTTTCATTTTTACATACGTACCAGGTATTCTTTTTAATATTTAAATTGTTATCATTTTAACGTTTGTACGCTAAGATCTGAGGTGGGCGAATCTAAACAAAAAAGTGTCAAAAATCTGCATTGAAAGCTAGACCAAATGGCATCATATTTGCAATAAAGGCACATTGTGCCATATTATCAAGAACAGCGATAACATTATCGCTACTTTAGCGGCATTAAACTGCCGCTAAAGCGGCAATAAGGAGCTTGATAATATGCCCTTGTGGATGCCCATAGACGCCCAGGTTCTGGTGTGAACCTGGGCTTCTATGGGAATTCACAAGGGCATATTATCAAGCCCCTTATCGCCGCTTTAGCGGCAGTTCAATGCCGCTAAAGCGGCAATAATGTTATTGCCGTTCTTGATAATATGGCCAATTGTTTATTTGTTGGTGTTTTATCGCTCTGACAAGAAAAACAAGTTGGGTGAAGCATCGTAACTTCGTCTTTCACCTTTCATTTAAAGGGCATAGGTTAACAGCTTTTCTGTGCTATAACAGGGATCACAAAAGTGTCTGATGCTGATTGATGTACTACAAACAACCTCCTATACACAACAGTTATGCCCAACACTCACTGGAGAATCTGAGTCATCAAGGTCGCAATGTGTGACCCTCTGTCCGGAATGTTGTGTTACACAGCTGTGCCTCATTGCCTGCAGGCATACCTATCAGATGATCTTACTTTCGGGCATGGTTAGCCACCAACCTCCACCCCATCTGGACTCTAACTGCTCCACCAGACCACATTGTTGAATTCTTTCATTCCACTCTCAAGTGCTCTGGAGCTTCCTAAAGGAGACACGTCGCACTTTTAAACACTTCAAGGTGACTGAAAGAATAGAGCGATAGACTTAAAATAGAGTAATGCTCATAAAAATTCAATGTCAGCATGCCCGGGTGGAAGGGAGGGGGTTAACACACTATTCAAATGCTAGACAATGTAATCTACGGAACACACAGATTTTAACAGCTGATAAGGTCTGCGAGCCCACCATGTTTTATCATTTTCACATTTCAGACAAATAGACATCCAATCATTATGTCATGTTGCCTGGACTGATAAACATGTGATTGATATAGCCATTTGGCCCAGCGATACACATATAATCTCTTAGTTTATAGCAGCAATAGACACATACAAATAATGTTCAGTTTACAGAGACTGACAAGTGACAATAACATAACAGCCCAGTGTTATGTTGTGTAAACACTAGAACAATGCTCGTGCTGCTCCGTGCATAGTTTGGTGTGCGTATCCCTACATTAATGCGCAGATAACTGTGAGCCACAGTGCAACTTGAGACACATACATGAGGTGACCACTGAAACATTATACTGACACTTGTACAGTGATACAGACAATTTTTGCTTTGGAAGAGTTACTTGTGCAGGAAATGCCCAGCTAGTAGCACAGAGTACCAGCACAGTCAGTGCAAGGGCATGCACGAGGCAGGCAGAGGATCCAAGGAGGTGCAGCTTGCCAGGTAAAATAAAGAGGCTGCTTATGAAACAGGCACAGTGTGCGAGACCTGCATGCCAGCATCGGGCCAGGACTGTTATTGTTTTATTTCCTGTCACATTCCATGCCTAAGACAATTTCCAAGCTGAGACATTCTCCAGTACAAGGGAAGATGAAAGGGGGCATTCCAGCCTTCTGCGACAGGCCATGTGGAATGGCAGGCTTGCACAGTGCCTTCAGCCAGTGCGTCACCATTGACAGTGATCAGAGCCCAGAATTCACACCCATTATGCCACCCAAAATCCCCCCAGCTGCTCTGCTCGAAAGTACAAGACAAATGCCTGAAGGTAGCTAAACCATGGGTCATTATGGAGTAGCATGTGTGTGATATCATGTTGATTATGAAAACAAGCATCAGCTAACTCTTCAGCCAGATGTTTGCAAGCCAACAGTGCATGTAAACTGCAGACTGCAGAGCGGCATCGGAAGTCTAGAACGACGATAGTTCACTCGGCCCTGAGGATCTTTGTGACGGTAACCATTGAGACCGTTTTTGATTGGAAAACATAGGACAGTAAACGACGTGAAGACGAAGTCGTCATCATTACAAACAATTGCACGCTAAGGGACCAAGGGCCTTATTTATGAAGGCCTTGCGCCACCGCTGCGTCACTTTTTCCCATGTTAAAAGTGACGCACCGGCGGCGCAAGGCCTTCATAAATAAGGCCCCAAGTGCATTTCAAAGAACATGTGAGCTACAATATAGTTTTAAAAATTTCAGTTTTAGACAACATATCGACGTGAACAAGAGGATGGGCTGCAGAGTCACCGTCCTCAAAAATGAATATTTTGAGGACGGTGACTCATCCTCTGTAAATTAATCTCTTTTCTTCTCCTCTGTGGTTATTATTATTATTGTTTTTGGCATATGGTGCACCTTGCGATGCAGTGCGGGATGTTCCTTACGCCGACATGGTCAGCGACTAGCTGCCGCCTCCCCCCCAATCCGGCACCCAATACCCAGGAACGTGGACACGAGACGTCTTTACTTTTTGGAAGGCGGGCGCTAGTCGCCCGGCCGTATTTATTAAAGTATGAAATTAAAAAAGGTTTTAATTGCATAATCAACAATTTATACAAAAATTCAGCAGGACATTTAGGTACATACTCTTAGCAACAAGTTTGAGAGCCTGACTTTAACAAAACTCTAATACATGTTGTACCTAACTTATACTAAACATCCTCATCTAGAATTTTTGTACATTTCTGGCCATATGGCAGGGTCACTACCGGTGTCAGGTCCTACAAGCTGCGCCTCCCCTCTGGATGTGCGCATGCGCAGTGTTACCCCGGGAATTGCCCGGTCTACGCCCTGAACTCCATTTACCCACTAAAGGAGGGCCCTTACTCTGCGCCGGTGGCGTCATGAGTCCACGCGCGCGGGGTGGCTACCAGCCTAAGGAAAGCGTGAACTACTCCTACCCGCGCTCCTTTGCTTTGCAGCATCTATTACCTTGCCCCTGGAGTTGTGGGAGTGGCCCGCAGGCTCCTCCCCCTGGGCGGGAACCTCCATAGGATGATGCCCGCCCCCTCAGACCTCAAAATATGTGCTCACCGATAATGACCTTACCGCATGCCCCATACCTAATAAATACGACGACCTATGGGAAAAAATTCTAAAGGACAGCTACACTGGCTAATAAAACAGTATCAACGTATAGCTACAAAGGGAAAAAAGGCCTAAAGACATATAGCATTAAATACAGTACACTTCAAACAGTATCAACGTATAGCTACAAAGGAAAAAAGGCCTAAAGACACATAGCATTAAATACAGTTCACTTCAAACAGTATCAACGTATAGCTACAAAGGGAAAAAAGGCCTAAAGACACATAGCATTAAATACAGTTCACTTCACACATGATTTGCTAAAAGGGGGAAAAAATTCCTAGACAAAAGCATCAACAAAATTCACCAACCATTCATCTCTATTACCCTGCGAGACCCGTGGACCGTACATCCAGAACTGACCCTTCAACCAGAGATAAGAACTGTTACCAAACTTTTTGTTCCAAGGGATGGTGGGTGGGAAAACCAAGAAGCCCCGAGCGCGGGGCACACCGTTTCGGCGAGGGAGCGTCCAGGGACAAGGGGGTCTCCTGGGCGCTCCCTAACTCTTTATTCCTGAGGGGCCAGGTGGCCCCTCCTCTAGCCCGCCCCCCCTGACCCGGACCTGTTTCCCAGGATCCGGGTCAAGGGGGCCACCAGCCAATCGGCGGTGGGCCGCGCCCCCCAGGGCACGCCCCCACCGCCGAATGGCAATAACGGAGACAGTGGGGGCGACGGTCGCCGCGCCGCCATGCGTGCGGGGGGGCCGAGGGCCCCCCCCTTTTCACATGGTCAGCGACTAGCTGCCGCCTCCCCCCCAATCCGGCACCCAATACCCAGGAACGTGGACACGAGACGTCTTTACTTTTTGGAAGGCGGGCGCTAGTCGCCCGGCCGTATTTATTAAAGTATGAAATTAAAAAAGGTTTTAATTGCATAATCAACAATTTATACAAAAATTCAGCAGGACATTTAGGTACATACTCTTAGCAACAAGTTTGAGAGCCTGACTTTAACAAAACTCTAATACATGTTGTACCTAACTTATACTAAACATCCTCATCTAGAATTTTTGTACATTTCTGGCCATATGGCAGGGTCACTACCGGTGTCAGGTCCTACAAGCTGCGCCTCCCCTCTGGATGTGCGCATGCGCAGTGTTACCCCGGGAATTGCCCGGTCTACGCCCTGAACTCCATTTACCCACTAAAGGAGGGCCCTTACTCTGCGCCGGTGGCGTCATGAGTCCACGCGCGCGGGGTGGCTACCAGCCTAAGGAAAGCGTGAACTACTCCTACCCGCGCTCCTTTGCTTTGCAGCATCTATTACCTTGCCCCTGGAGTTGTGGGAGTGGCCCGCAGGCTCCTCCCCCTGGGCGGGAACCTCCATAGGATGATGCCCGCCCCCTCAGACCTCAAAATATGTGCTCACCGATAATGACCTTACCGCCACAGGCCAGCATTGTTAACCGACGATCTGGCCTCCCCCTGCCTAGGTCTACCCTACTAAGTTCTCCCTTTAGTAACCCCTTCCAGCCAGGCCCCGACATCATCAGACCACAGGACCCTCCCTTCCTCCGTCACCTGGACTCCCGTTACCAGGCAGAGCCAATACACCCATTACCAGGTAGAACCAATACACCCATGTTGGATCATCTGCAGGCCGACTGGGGGCTTGAAATAGTTTGTCCCACTGTGTGTTGATCCCCTTTATCGAGTGATTCAACACCCTGACCGAGTCCCTGCCACCCCGGGATAAGTTGAGACCCTACCACCGTGCCACCCAAGTCCTGAAGACCCACCCACAGTGGAGAAGAACCCATCAATGAGTATTCGCCTCCCTAGTTTGGCCAATTCAGCCCCCCCTAGGTGAAGTATCACCGCTGACAGGAGGTCGGGCTGCTGAGCTATAAGTCCCTGAAAGAAGCTCCTGAACTGACCATGGCACAGACCCTCCAACCAACTCTTCCCTGTCCTGCGTCCAGCTTGTTGTTTGTGCTAGCTCCACCACCTCTGGCGATGAGTCCCTCCCCTGCGTGACAGGTTTGAGAAAACTGCAGCAACCAGGAAAAGACCAAGAAAACATGTGTGACAAATTCCCACTTCCACCGTAAGGAATGGGTAGCACTTACACCTGCCAGGAATACCTGGGCCCTTGGTGTCCTCTTTCTCGATGTTGCTTCCCATTTTAGTCCACCAGCTGTTGATGTTGCGGTGTGGAGCACTCCTCCGATATCCGCCATGGACCCAGCCGTGACTGACGTAAGCATCCCTTGGGCTGTCCACCTGTTGCAGCCTTTGTAATGTGGGGCACTCCAGGTATTCACCATGGACCCGGTCATACATAAATTGGAAAGATAGACACACACCATTAGTGTTCCGGCAATAACTGCTGTACACGCATTAACTTACATTACCATCAGTCGCTAGTTTTAGATAATCTTAGTGCCAGGTCACCACACATTAACACGTCGATGGAAACTGTTAACCCTGGTAAGCTGTAAAATTGGCCTCCAATTTTCACAATCATTGTTCCACGAGAAAGTTGTGCTGCGGGCAAGGACATCGCCTCTTAATCCTGGTTTTCTACCCACGTCTTTATGCATAGGATCTTATGTGTAAAACAAGACAGCCTACTAACAGTGCACCATCCCAATCTTTAGCTAAAAGAATTAGCACAGCCCCATCTCCGCCAGGCCATACGCTGGCCCAAGGACCGTTTTCGCTCGCCACTTTGGCTTCTGGGAGATATCATCCCAGCCAACCGGACATGATCACATGGATCCCCAGAACTACCTGATGATGCCGCAACCAGGCTCTTGGGCCCCTTTTAGGTGCGACATCAGGGAGCGTATCACTATCAGGACCCCAAGTAGTCTGTCCAAAGGCTCTAGGCCCCGTCTCTATGCCATTCGTGGTTCCCCCACCATGTTATTAATACGTGGCTTTGGTACCCCCCTAGAGCTCAACGTATATGGTGCTAAATTACAGTGTGCTAAATAAGTTTCCACACTGTAAATATTCGCCTCAAATCTCATCATAGGCTCAACGTATCTTGTGGCAATCTACTTGTGTGTGAAATAAGTTTACTGACTGAACCAAAGGGGTGTGTTTAGTACAAATACTTCTATTTGTTGGCATACCCCTGTTCTTTTCCCCTTATTCATTCATGATTTTAAAGACTGGTAAAACAAGCTGCTCTTTATTCCCTCATGATGTTGACTTCAACCTATCATCCATGAATGGTCGTTTGGACAGGTGCAGTGATTAGACTGGTGCAATGTCCCCCCTACGATAGTGAACAGCACCACCCATGGTAATCACCCCCAACAATGTTTGGCTTTCCGCTTTGGCTTGCACAGGGAACTGGGACCTGGGAAACTGGCTCTCTGCCTCGTCAAGCCTTACCTTTAGATGTCGTTAATCCCCAAGTTGACCCCAAGAGAGGATGGTATCCCTATTCGTGAATGGTTCCATGACTGTTCTAACTATCACCTAGCAGACACCAATGATAGTCGTTCTATAGTGTCAAAATTTGACTTATGTCAATAGCTGTTCCTTGCGTAAGAGAAATCAGCAGCAACCATGGCTTGGATAAAGTATTGCAAGTGCCTAGAGGACATCAATGAAGCAGCCCAGGACTGTCAACATCCCTCTGATTCTCCAGGTGAAATTTAAAGTCACCCATGTAGCCTGAGCTCTAATTTAAGCAATGAATGGTCCCAAACTGAAATCATCAACTGAATGACCTGACGTCTTGAGCGCCGACAAAGCACCTTTTTGGATAACCCACGATGGGGCCCGTCCCATCAGGGAGCTGCGTCTGCCTTGTGAATTCTACCAAAGCACAACCCGAGCCTTTTAAAAAGCCCAAGCTCCATACTGATGACTCCCCCCCCCAGCATGTGGATGCGATCCAGTTGAATACAGTGAATACTGCCATTGTTAATTTAAGATATAGTAAGTGCCCCCAGTTTCGAGCTGAGTGGACTCATAAATGCGTGAAAAGCTGGATAATTGCTATTTTACCACATTTGTGTTAAAATGGTTACCGGTAAAAGGAACTTTTAAGGTACAAGTCTAATTTCGGCTAGAAAGGCAGCAGTTTATCTGAATTGCCTACGCTGTCAATAGCATAGCGTTGTCTCTACCCGAAATTATGAAAATACAGAATTTAAGTGAAACTGACATGCGAATTTCTCTGGTAACAAGCCGCCTGTAGAAATAAAATATACCGAGGTCGGCGGTATAAGAAACCCGCCTTTCACGTTTTCCATTAGCCTAAGCACACAAACAAGCCGCAGAGTGCATCCGCCGTATATAACAAAAGGAGATGTGAACCATTAAACAGGAGCAGACTTGGCTGAATGTCCGTTTTCAAGGCAGTGTTTGACTACTGCATGTGGTAAACTAATGTAAACAGTGCCACTTAAAAAAATTCTGTACAGTGCCTGCCCACAGTATTATGTCTTCTGCATGTCTTCAAATTACAACTTTGATGAATGCAGTTGTCACGTCATGATGGCCTAATATAATGGTCAAACCCTGTACACCCACCTGCTCGCATTACTAGAGCCCGCAGAACATAGCAGCCCACCCAAACACACTCGAGCGCTGTTACATAGAATCAGGGGCACACCTTCAATACCTTCCTGCCAACGGAGGAGCCTGGTTTAACACCCTTATGATAGTTCTAATATTATGGGACCTGCAGACAAAATGCTATGTGAAGGCGGGATTGACCTACCCCTAATGCACTGGGCATAGGTTGTAAACCGTGAGTGGGTCGACATCTCACTCTATGGTTTGTAACGGAAGACCCCTGACGACAAGACAAGTACATGCAGCGCACCTGTTCACTACCCCTGGGCATTGTAATAGAGTTATATGGAGAACGAGGTACTGCGCAGCCCAAGTTATGACAGGGTAAGTACACTCTGGCGACGTAGGGAGTCCATCATTGCCGTGAGGTAGGGAGCGGAGTTTCTATTCTAACGCACGCATGGCCATCAAAGTCTAACAGGCAGGCACACCCGTTCAGTACACACAGTTTGCTATGAGGCAGATAAGGTGGACTGACTTATCGTAGTCTCCTCAATGTTGCAGGAAAAGGGGGTGTCTGAAATACCTCTAGGAGATAGGGGAATGCTCGTACCCTCTCCCTATGTACCCCACAATCCTAGTCCATGACAGCCTAAGGTCGCAGTTCCTGCTCCCTCCGCACTCATCTGCACCTGCGCCTTGGCCATGACCTCTTTGCCTTGTCACTTGTTTGCATGCCCTCGTCGCATTCACTAATGGTACTCTGCTTGCCTGTTTCCCCTCACTCACGTACATAGTCACACGGCTGTAGACTCCTATCGCTTCAGCGCTAGCCTTTCCTTCACTCCCCTATCCTTGTTCTTCTGCCCACCATCCCACGCCACTGGGCCTCTCGGAGTCCCCGGGGAGAGCAGGGCCCTTCCCAGGCAGACACATCTCAGAAAATTGGAAGAACTGTAAAATGTAAGGTTTAAACCCTCAAGAAGCACAAAAGTGCAGCATTCTTTGAAAAAGAAAACCCCTATAAACCCATATCTAAATTATGACAACAACCTATTTGAAAAGAATACCAAGTCAGGCAGCAGGCTGTAGTAAGCACACACTTTGCTTATCCGATCGTGCGTCGCCCTAAATAAGCCAACGTAAATTAACCGGCTTCTTGACCGTACATTTGAAACAACTGCCTGACGCCGAAAGCCGAGTGAAATCCGGCACCTGATACAACCTGGACGTATTACTGGCTGCTTTGCATCCCGGATAGTCGGTTACAGATGCATATTGCCAACCACCAAGCTCAAAAACACTTGGACATACAACTTAGAACCAACAGTGCGATAAGGCGCAAAGAGCGTCCAGTGCTAGAACCGGACATGGGGTGAAGCCGTGGGAGAAAAGACCAATAAGCCTCTGTATCGCCACCCAGCACCCGCCCCTTGAACATGTCCCTTAACCATATGGCAGTTAACTGCGGGTCTGGAGCAGACACTTTCACTCACGGGCTCACTTCGATCTCGCACTCACACGCACTCAGACACATTTATGTACTGAGCCATGGCACGCTCTCATGGTCAGTGACTAGTAAAATACTGTAGCACAGGGCGCCAGGGGAGTCAAAGCCGGCCGATCTCGGGGGTACCTGTTGCCTCTATTCATCATAAAGGTATTTTAAAACGGGTCCCTATCATGCTTCCATTTTTACCTTGAGAGGGGGGGGGGAACACATTTATCTCTGCAATAGTAGCACCCGTCACGGCTTTTGATGTAACTTCGAAGTGACTCGATTTTCAGTTTTATATAATGCAAACATGAGCACCAGTTACATTACACATTTTTTCTTTTTGAATCACACGATGTTGAGGGATGCGAGGCTCGAACCTGCTTCTCAGGCTCGAAAATCGTTAGCTCTAGTCTTATGCCGCAACCTCGCCCAGTGATTCCTTTGTGCAGTTGAAGCATTAACCCACCGAGCTACTGGTAGGGCGAGAGCAGCGGAGCAGTATTTACATTTACGACGAACATTATGCACACAACTGTTCAAAAACGGGAATATTTTGCAAAGGAATGACTGCCCCCGCAGGCAGCCCCGTGAACCCCGTCTGGAAACGAACACCTCCCCGCCATGAGACCCGCAAACCCCTGCCGCCAACCAGGCGCACGCTCACCATTCTTCTAAAACAGGAAGCGGTAGGTGGAGGTGGCTGCTCGCACCGCCGGAGACCGACACAGCTGCTCCCCAAAGGCGCGTAGGCTTCTCCGCCGACCGGACCTGCTGCTCCTCACTCTCGCGGATCACGGATCGCTGAAATCCTCCTCTGTGTCGCTATTGTCCGCTCCTCCCCGAGACCACGACCTGCAGAGGGCGAAGAAGAAAAGGAATTACGGGCCGCTGGGGGCCCAACAGCGCTCTCCACCTAGACGATCGCTGCTCCTTGTTGTCCGTTCTTCCTCCCGGTATTTCTCCGCACTGCAAGCACCAGTTGCTCGAAGGTACGATCCCGCCAACCTACAGGGGGAACAAAAGAGAAAAGTAAACAAAACCAAGAAGCCCCGAGCGCGGGGCACACCGTTTCGGCGAGGGAGCGTCCAGGGACAAGGGGGTCTCCTGGGCGCTCCCTAACTCTTTATTCCTGAGGGGCCAGGTGGCCCCTCCTCTAGCCCGCCCCCCCTGACCCGGACCTGTTTCCCAGGATCCAGGTCAAGGGGGCCACCAGCCAATCGGCGGTGGGCCGCGCCCCCCAGGGCACGCCCCCACCGCCGAATGGCAATAACAGAGACAGTGGGGGCGACGGTCGCCGCGCCGCCATGCGTGCGGGGGGGCCGAGGGCCCCCCCCTTTTCATTCTGTATTTCTCAGATATACCATTGATGCCATATATCTTGAAGTCGTTCCTGCATCGGATTTTCCATGCTACATGTTCCGTGTTTTCAGTGCGTGATTCACGGGAATTCTAACCCTTTGTCCACCTTTTTTGATGCTATTACCACTGTTTTAATCGGGATCCTTCGGGTCCAGCCCTAACTCATATCCCTTTCAAACCCCTTTTTTTAGGCACTCCGCCCCACCCCCATCCTGAGGAAGACCCCCCTCTGTTAGGCTCTATTACTGCCTGCACCTTCGTGGGTCGAAACGTCGACAATCTGTTCGCTTACCAGCTTCTACCCTCAACATGATATTTACTGCATTTCTAGAAGCATGGTGTATCTGACTTGAATTTTTAAGACATTCATGTTTTGTATATCTGGCTTCTTTCATAAGCCCGGTTTATTTAATTGTTTAATAAGGTCGTTTGAACTTTATTGTGTCACTAGCCTCAACCTTCCACTACTCCTTCCACTGACACCCACCCCATCCTTTTTCCCTTTGGGGCACTAATTTTGATGACGTTAATATGTATTTTTTGTATATAATATGTTTTGGTCGAGGCATTGTGATTAAATAACAATGTTTCCTTACACATTTGATTTTAGATGTTCTTAATTCATAGTAGGAAGTCCTTGTTTGTACAAAACACAGCGTTCTGGGACCCTGCCCTCTCGTATTGTCTATGCACCCAGGTCCCAGTGACTACTTTGGGTATACCCTCTTTTTGTAATCTTTCCCATAAAGAGACAATTATTGTGAAAAGTCCTGATGAAGGTGGTGCAAAATTTAGTAGCACACCAAAAAGCGTTGAACCTCCTGTGGTGTTAGATTCGAGGAACTATTAAGTCTGAAATCTTTCAGAATGATATGACTCCAATATAGATTCAATCGAATTAATGTATTGTTGATGATTTTTAATATGTCACTTGTTGTTGTCTCTTTTTGTTGATTTACCTATATATGAATTGTTTTTATGAATTTTTGGACAGTGTTTGCTTTTTTAAAGATTTGTATTAGTGATCAGTGTTGATGTTATAGGCCACTTTCTTTGAGCGATTCATCTGTGAAGGTTTTGAGAATGGAATGTGCAGCTTGTATTTGTTGGGTGGAACAAGTAACAAGTCACTCAACATCTTCTTCAGTCGCCTAGCGGAGGCCCCAATATGTGTTCCACCACTACCCTCTCTATCCTTAGCATTATCCCAGACCATGTTAAAATCCCTGATAAGGATTGTATGACCTTTTGCTATCCCCTTGAGCTCATCCAGGAAGCCTAAGATAAATAATTATTGAGCCTCATTAGGTCTCTACACAGATAGTACTGTAAGGGGCTGCTCATTTAATGTCCCCACAAGAATGACATATTTATAATTCCTGTCAGCTTTTGCATGGGTGATTGACAGAGGAAAGTTGTGGTGCATGAGGATCATGACCCCCGATGATTAGTGGTAGCCAGTGAGTGATATGCCATTTGGTACCCAGCATGCTTGAGTTTCCCCCAGTCCATATGCAGCAGATGGGTCTCCTGAGAGCAAATTATGTCTGGCTTGGCATCTTTAAGGCTCCTCCAAATGGCATCCCTTTTATTAGGTGAGTTTAAGCCTCATATATTAAGTGAGACAATCAGCAGTAGTGTCCTGGCTGGGAAGCCAGTGTGTGACTTTAAAATAATAATTTTGCTATGGTAGTGGTGCAGTCTGGTGGACTCCAATATACTCTTTCCCTGCCCCTCCTCATTCAGGAAAGAAACCAGTAAATCTGAACAATAGATGAGGTGCCCACCCCAAAATCGAGGTCTCGGGACCTTGTCTGTCCATATAGACTCATGGATGGGAGGAGAAAACGCTTCCTCTTCATCCAGGTTCATCACCCCCCAGCCCAGATCCCAGCCCAGATCTAGGCTGCCCATGTGCAGATTGCCCACTAGTGAGGTGTATTAGGGTCTCACTCTGCTCTGATGTCAGACAAGGTTGAGGCACACCCAACATTAAGAGTTTATGTGCAGTGATGCAAGGAGTCCACAAGTTGCAATGGAGTCCTCAACCCCACCAGGGCAAACCATAGGGGGAGCAGTACATCAGGCCTCTCTTGGGGTTGGCCTGGTCCCTAAAATCCAAAGGGCACCCCAATTCCTGAGCCATTCTTAATACCCCAAGCTGACTTTTCCTAGTCCCAGGTCGCCCATTTTGGGCTGCTCTGGAACTTGTGATCCAGCCTTATGATCAGGCCTTACACCCTCAGAGTTCAAGTCAAAGGTGGTTATGAAGAAGTGAAAAATTCTTTATTGTGTAGTTAATAAAAACCATTACAATGTAAGATGCAACATTGACTTAAGATGGATCAGAGAAAGCCCGTTCTTATAGAATAATAAAACAAACATTGATTTGAAAGGTAAACATAGTGGTACTGGTATAAAAAATTGTAAATGCTGATTCAAATTCTATAAAATACAAGTTAAAAAGTTCGGGGAAATCAAATTTGTAGTAGGTCTTGACACAATTTCTGGTTTTTTTCAAAATTGATAACATATTCAATTATTCGACAGATAAATTGAGGGTCCGCTGAGTCCAACACTTGGACTATGGCTGAGCGGCATGTGCGGATTCCTAGTTTGTTAAATTTTGCCTTGAGCAGGTGCCGACGTTCACTGTCTAGTTGCGGACAAATGCATATCAGATGAATGAGATCTTGTACCGCAGCGCCACATAAATTACACTCCTTTGAGCCTGGTGTCCTCCAGCCCGGTTGGTCAGCATTTGTAGGCAAATTACCCATTCGTAGGGTTAGGTATTTGGATTTCAGATGTGAGGAAAAGGCTAGCCCTAGATAGGGTGCCGGGGCCAGCTTCTTATATGATTGGATTATCATCCAGGAGTGTGAGCGTTGTCTCAGGATTGTTTTATCGTCAATCAGCGAGTGCCAATATGGCCGGGATGCCCGCCACCCCCTCCCAACACATATCCCCAAGGATGGGAAGTCGGACAATAGTTGAACTTTTGGAAGGCGGGAGGGAGTCACCCTCCCGGCCGTATTTATTAAAATATGAAACAAAATTTAAAACATTAAATAAAAGTTTCATCATTATGCATTATGTACAATTTGTCATTTATTACATTTCGATGCAGTCATGTACTTTTGGCTAACATCCTGAAAATGCATACACTCTAACTCAAATTGTACATCCTAGCATTAAGGGCCAACGGCAAGGTCTTAACCGGTGTCAGATCCCTACTACCAAACTCCCGCCCTCACTGTGTGAGCGGCGCATGCGCAGAGGGCTCTACCCTCATTGCCAACTGTAACTTCCCTTGTCGTGGTGGGGGCCCCCTTTCTACTCGACGCCATCTTAAGGGTCGTCCGAGTTCCCGTATGAGGTCTCTGTAGGAAGGACAGCGTGGACTCTCCCCCCAACCCCACACTCTCTATCCGCCGTCGCGGATATCCGGCCCCCGGGAAATTAGTAAGGAGGGGCATCTAACCGCCTCCCCCCCTGGGAGGGGCCCATGGCCATCTCCCCATAGGCGCCCCATCCTTAGTGGGTGCCGCCTCCCCGTGGAAGGGGCCAATGGCCGTCTTCCCCCGGGCGCTCCCATCCATTGTGGGTGGCGCCCCACTCTAGGGACCTTGAAATTACTGCTCACCGATCATGACCTTACCGCCCGACAAATAAATACGACAGTTGTTTACCTACTAAAAAGAAAAAATTCCACATCATCTTACTGTGTTATCCACTGATCTTTCCTGCAAGAAGACATTTCTCCAATGCAAACCAAATCTTTAAAAAAGAAGGCCTATACTTTCATCACTCAGCAAAACTTTATTTCCTCTAGACATTTGCTATAAGGGGCTGGTGGGTGGGTCAAAATTGCTGCTTGTTCCATCGAGGGCTCACGAGCAACGAGTGGGTGCAGCCTTCCGATCCGAGGAACAAGAGGACGATCTTCTGGGTTCCCGCTCCTTTATCCTTCTGCGGGAGGGCGTGTACCCGTCCCCAATACGCCTACGGGGCGTGGTCTTCCGTCGAGGTGTCTAGGACAACCCCTCTCGGGCGGGGGAAGGCGCGCCCCGGCTACGCCGCTTTGGGCATACCAGCCGGGCTACGCCCACCCCGCCCAAAATGGCTTCCCGGGAGGTTCGGGTCACCCATCCATACGTTCGGGGGGACCGAGCGGTCGCCCCTTTCCATATGGCCGGGATGCCCGCCACCCCCTCCCAACACATATCCCCAAGGATGGGAAGTCGGACAATAGTTGAACTTTTGGAAGGCGGGAGGGAGTCACCCTCCCGGCCGTATTTATTAAAATATGAAACAAAATTTAAAACATTAAATAAAAGTTTCATCATTATGCATTATGTACAATTTGTCATTTATTACATTTCGATGCAGTCATGTACTTTTGGCTAACATCCTGAAAATGCATACACTCTAACTCAAATTGTACATCCTAGCATTAAGGGCCAACGGCAAGGTCTTAACCGGTGTCAGATCCCTACTACCAAACTCCCGCCCTCACTGTGTGAGCGGCGCATGCGCAGAGGGCTCTACCCTCATTGCCAACTGTAACTTCCCTTGTCGTGGTGGGGGCCCCCTTTCTACTCGACGCCATCTTAAGGGTCGTCCGAGTTCCCGTATGAGGTCTCTGTAGAAAGGACAGCGTGGACTCTCCCCCCAACCCCACACTCTCTATCCGCCGTCGCGGATATCCGCCCCCCGGGAAATTAGTAAGGAGGGGCATCTAACCGCCTCCCCCCCTGGGAGGGGCCCATGGCCATCTCCCCATAGGTGCCCCATCCTTAGTGGGTGCCGCCTCCCCGTGGAAGGGGCCAATGGCCGTCTTCCCCCGGGCGCTCCCATCCATTGTGGGTGGCGCCCCACTCTAGGGACCTTGAAATTACTGCTCACCGATCATGACCTTACCGCCACAGACCGGATAGTTGACCGATGATCCGGTCCCCCACTACTCCTCCTATAGGTCATGCTTCCTCAAACCTCTTAGCCATGCAACAAAGTCTCCTATGAGTAAATCATTCCCCTCCCCGGACAGGTGAACCCCATCGTTCAGATACATATGGTCACCCCGGATACACCCATGAGGAATGACATGCAACTGTGCAGAACGGAACAATCTACCAATCTTATTATTGACCAGTTTAACTGAATGGTTCAGAGCTGACACCGAAAGGCCCCCCTGCCACCTCCTTCTAGGAATCATGTGGGACCAGGCAATCGTGCACCCCGGGACTCTTTTAGCCAACCAGCTAACAGCAGACAAGATACGTTCAAGTAACACTCGTCTACCCAGTGCCACCAAGTCGTTGCCTCCCAGGTGTACTATGACTACAGATGGCGGTGACCTATGCCGCCTTAGAAGTCCCTCGAAAAATGACTCGAAGTTGTCAAAAACGAGCCCACCCTTCCCATGGAAGGCCACTCTGAACCCGTATTCCCCAGGTGCGTGAATCGCGTCACCTTCCTTGAAAACATCACCGGCGCGCCTCACGTATGAGTGGCCCACTACCCATACCATCCTCTCTCCAGACGGTGACCTCTGACCGCTGGTCTCTTGATGCTGGGTCGACCTCCAATTCCACCCTGCGTGGCAGGCTCGCGAAACTGCAAAGTAAACAAAAGACAGAAAACGTGAGTGCATGTCAATTGATCACTTACAACATGTGCAAGCGCACATACCTCTTGAAGCAATTCGAGGACCAACGGCCCAATTGTTTCACTTCCTCAGCACTCTGACCCCTGGCTGTAGCCTCAGTAGCAGCCCCTATCCTAAAGGAGTGGGTCCCAAAATCGCACGGGTCCATGCCCGCGTCAGCGATTGCCAGTGCTAGCACCCTCTGAAACTGAAATCTCGTCAGTGGGGTGCCATCCTTGTGTCGGAGCAAGCTCCCCCCCCAAGCGGCCGCTCTTAGCGCCAAATAGTCTTCCACACACTTCAACGGGCAGATGGGGGACCCACGGCTGCGGTGCACGACAACACTATCTCCCATAGCCCCCTGGTCGGTCTTGGACCTGGCTATCATGATTACCATCGAATCACCCCTTATCTGGATGTGATCCCTGCACAAACCTCCCTCCATATCTCTCTTGTTCTTTGCGACAAGTTCGCTCACCCTCATGGCCCCATGGAATGCCAATGTGAACGCTGCCCGGAACAGAACTGCTTCGTAATGGGAGGAACACGTCTCATCCAGCTTTGCTAAAAGCAGAGACAGTCTGTCTAAGCCAATCGGGTGCCTCGTATCTTTCTTGCAACCCTCAAGGCGCTGCCAGCCGCGAAGGGCTTTCTTCACCAAAAAAGAACCTGTAGGGTCTTTTATGCCGTGTACCTGGGCCATGAAGGAAATGGCCGCCCTATGCCTACCGGCCGTTGCCACTGATCAGCCCTCCCTGTGTAGTGCTACCAGGTACCCCAGGAAGGATTCCTCCTGACCCCAATTCTGACTCCCTGTGGGACCTAAATATGTGCAATAGGAACGAAACGCTCCTTCGTATGCTTTCCTTGTCCTGGGGGCTAGACTCGCTGCCACGAGGTCTTGTAATCCGAGGCACCGATTAGCCACATTGCTTCTGGGAATGGTGCTGCCTCTGAGTCTGCTGTGGGCAGATAACCCCTGAATGCCTGTATGTGTGAACGAGAGAGTGCATCAGCCGCATGATTCAGTACACCTGGCACATGTTTCGCCCTGAACAGTACATTCAGTCTCATGCAAAGTAGCACAATCTCTTTCAACAATCTCAAGATCATTTTGCAGCGTGCTGCCTGTTGGTTAATGCACTCGACAACAGTCATATTGTCAGACCCAAACACCACTGAGCGGTCCCTGAAGTCGTCAGCCCATGTCATCAGAGCAACCCAGATGGGGAATAACTCCAAGAACCCAATGTTACCTGTGAGACCGTTGGAGTGCCACCATGTTGGCCATGTTTGTGCCGACCATCGATCACCTAAGATGGCGCCAAAACCCACGCTCCCTGCCGAGTCGGTCCATAGACCTAATTCCTCTGAAGACTGGCGGGGAGTTCCAGACGACTCGACCGTTGAAGTCCGCCAGAAATGCCAACCAAATACGCATATCCTGGCGAACCTCTCCAGACAGTCTCGTACGGTGGTGACCCTCCTTGAGACCTCCCATAGCTTGCGCGATAGAGCGCGAAAACGGGCGGGCCATAGGAATCACCCTCAAGGCAAAATTAAGCTGACCCACTGTTTGTTGTAACTGGTGCAGGGTCACTTTCTCCCCACCCAGGCATTGCATCAAGGAAGCCCGGAACTTGATCACTTTTTCAACTGGTAATCGGAAACACCCCTCCACAGAATCGAGCTCAATTCCCAGAAACTCCAGTGAAGTAGATGGTCCAACCGTCTTACCTGGTGCCAATGGGACACCAAATTCATTCATGAGGATGCAGAAATCATACAGCGCCTGTGCGCAGTTCGTATCCCCGGCTGTCCCCAAAAACAGAAAGTCATCCAGATAATGCATAACATGTCTATGTCCTGTAGCCTCTGTAAATGCCCATTCCAAAAAACAGCTAAACATCTCAAAATATGCACATGAAATGGAGCAACCCATGGGCATGCATTTATCCATGTAATAACTTCCCTGGAATGTAAAACCTAGCAGGCGCTGATCCTACGGGTGCACCGGCAGCAACCGGAATGCTGATTCGATATCACATTTCGCCATCAGCGTCCCAGGGCCTAGGTGGTTCAACATGGCCACGGCATCGTCGAACGATGCGTATCGTACTGAACAAACTTCTGGGTCAATGGCATCATTCACCGAGGAACCCCTAGGAGCAGAAAGGTTATGTATGAGCCTAAACTCCCCCGGATCTTTCTTCGGGACAACCCCTAACGGGGAACAGATGAACTCGTCCACCGGCGGGCAAGAAAAGGGGCCAGCCACTCGCCCCACACTGACCTCTTTTGCTATTTTCTTTTCTGCCACGCCTGGGTTGTGTCGTACCGATAACTGGTTTCTACAAAAGGAGTTCCCCCGAAAGTCCCCCGCCGGGATGTGGAAGCCATGTAAGAATCCCTTCCTCAACACCCCAGCGGATACATGATCAGGGTATTTGTTTAACCACTGAATCATAACCATGAGATCAACGGGTGTAGGCAATCGGTCACAAAGGTCCACCTCACTCCTGCTTAGACCCACCTTTTCCTCCCGTCCCGCCATTTTTTGATCTACATGCACTTTCCGGGTGTGAGGAATTCCCACAGCCGGCACACACATGCTTAAACTTGCATGTCCCCTGCGGTCTGTTACAGTTGCCTCGATTGAAGCACCAACAGACCCCCCCTTTTCCGCCATTCCCGCCAACTCTAGGCTGATAACCCCCGCCTGTCCCTGCTCGAAAGGGCACCCCGGGCTTTTGGCGGACCACTCCGGACCCGCTCCCGCCTGGCGAGGACGTACCTATCGCCCCTGGCAGGAGTTGCTTGTGCCATGACACCGAGTCCAAACAATCCCAAGACAAAGAAGCATCATATTCCTTTGCTTTACGGAACTTCATGTCATAGCCTTTCCATTCTTCCCCCTCATACATTGAATAAATCCATAATGCGATTCTGATAGCAAACCAACTCAGTCATAACCTCAGGTTTACGTTCCCCCATAACTGCGGTAAATATAGAGAAGGCCTTAACCCAGTTCGTCACTGTCTCGTCCACCCTGAACTCGGCCATCTTGGCGCGCCAGACACTAGGGTGCCACAAATCTTTCTGCGTTTTAGCATACTCCATCTCACGATGGTCCGTTAACAATGAAAACATGTTGACATACTTGTCTCCCCATATTAACTCTTTCGTGGCCATGGGAATGTGCTGTGCAACCTTTTCCCGCCTTGAGGGTATCGAGCCCTCCCCCACCATCGGCAATGCGAGCTTACCCGGATCGGCTGTTGTTGCCGCCGTCTTCTCTTGACCAGCTGCTGGTACTCCAGGAGCCACCTGTGGGGGAACAAGAGGAACACTCGCCCTTGCGGCATCTCTCGATTGCCGTAACTGCTTTATTAGTACCCTGGCATCTTCGGCCGGATCTCCCAGGGTCACTGTGCCCCCCACCTTTGTCTTGAGCCATGCCGTCAACTGTGCGGCCAATTCTGGGGGCATCTCATCGTCCTCGGCCGGGGTGATCACTCTTGGGATCGGCTGGCCTAACTCTGGGTTCTCAGCCGGTATAAGGGGGTGATGGGAGGTACCTCTGGGACCGTGACCCCCCCGAAACCGCCCTCTCTTTGACCCTCTTCCCTCCAACCTTGGGGGCAACTCCCGGCAAGGCTGGGCCTATTACCTTTTTCGGCTGACCTGGGTCGTTCAATGCGGCCAATTGCTTCTTCACCTCCGCCAAACCTCTACCGAGCGATTGGACTTGACCGAGCTTTCGGTCCATACAAGCCATCCGGTTCGACAACAGGCGTAACACCTTCTCCATCTCGGAACCCTTTCCTGCTTGCTTGCTAGGCATGGTTTCGAGTCCTCCGCCTTTGGTCGATCCACGAGGTCCTGAAATCTGTGTTGAAACTGAAAGAGAAAAAACAGGATTACCACGTTCAAAATTGCTGCTTGTTCTGTCGAGGGCTCACGAGCAACGAGTGGGTGCAGCCTTCCGATCCGAGGAACAAGAGGACGATCTTCTGGGTTCCCGCTCCTTTATCCTTCTGCGGAAGGGCGTGTACCCGTCCCCAATACGCCTACGGGGCGTGGTCTTCCGTCGAGGTGTCTAGGACAACCCCTCTCGGGCGGGGGAAGGCGCGCCCCGGCTACGCCGCTTTGGGCATACCAGCCGGGCTACGCCCACCCCGCCCAAAATGGCTTCCCGGGAGGTTCGGGTCACCCATCCATACGTTCGGGGGGACCGAGCGGTCGCCCCTTTCCATTAGCTGCCTTTTTTGTAGCCTGTTTGAATGAAGACACGGGTAACTGCTTTTCACACAAAGACGCCAGCGCTGTGGTTTCTAGGGATGATTTTAAATACTTTGCATGCTGGGAGTTTGGGTTGCTTTGCATGGCTTCCCAGAGAGCAAGGTTTATTTGTATCTCACGGTTTCGCCACACATTGTACCAGAATCTAACTGTGTCGTATTTTTTTTGCAATGTTTGACACTTCAATCCAAATTCAAGCCGAACCTGGGCGGGTGAGGCGTCGCATGGCAATCTGAATATGCGTTTATACACCCTTGTTTGAATTTTGTCCAAGAGCGGCGCGCTCTTTCCACAATGAACCCCTCTGCCGTAAGCTATTGTTGGAAGTAGCTTGGCTTTGATGACTGTTAAAAGGGGGGTGAACAAGGGGCCCTTAAGTGATTTTGATAAACTGCTGAATGCATGGAGTAGCGCTGTGCCTTTCTTCTCGATGTCATTGAAGTGCGCGGAGAAGGTGAACCGTGTATCCAAGTATATTCCCAAGTACTTATAATTATCCACTACTTCCAATTTGTTGTTGTCAATTATAAAATTCGGTACTTTTGGGCGACGGTGAGTTATAATCAAGACCTTTGTTTTCGTGGTGTTTATTTGTAGAATATTCTGTTTGGTGTATTCAGCCAGTTCGTTTATGAGACGTTGCAATCCTATTTTCGTCTGGCTAAGGAGAACAACGTCATCAGCGTAGGAGAGATGCGTGAGGGGCATTATTCCTAAGCGTGGGGGGTGTGCATTGGTCCCATCAAGCCTTGGTGTCAAGTCGGCCATGAATAAATTAAACAGATGGGGGGCCAGGACACAGCCTTGTTTTAGACCATCACAGGTGCCGATCTTTCTCGTTAGCCGATTGCCGTTATCGATCTTTACCTGCATCCAGGTGTTGGTGTATAGGTCCATTATTGGGTTTAAGATCGCGTCCGGCAGGCCCTGCTGCTTTAATTTTGCCCAGAGTAATGGTCGGCTGACACGGTCAAAAGCCGCCTTAAAATCCACGAAGCATAAGTGTAGTACTTGATGATTTTGAAGGCTTTTTTCTGCAATCAGGCTTATCGCTACGGCGTTTGCCATGGTACCTATGCCACGGCGGAACCCTGACTGGTTTACAGGTATTTTGTTGTAACTGTCAGACCATTTTGTCAGGTCGGCTAATACCAATGAGGCATTGTACTTTGCCTCGGCATCAATGAGCGCTATCAGGCGGTAATTTACAGGATTTTTTCGGTCGCCACCTTTGTAGATTGGGTTGATGATCGCCCCTCGCCAGCTTTCCGGAATCCGACCACCGATGTTTATTGTCCGAAACAATTTGTAAAAGTTGCTGGCCCAGAAGTGAGGATCCTCCTTGTAAATTGCCTGAGGAACGCCGTTCGGTCCTGGTGCACTATCTTTCCTGCTTTTCTTTATTATTTGTAGTATGTCTGCTTCCTCATGTGGTTCAGGATCTTGCTGATTGATGTTAATAAGATCAAGCGCTATTGTATCAGCATTGGATCTTTGAAATGCTGAAATTTCTGTTAGCGGAGGAGATTTCATAGGATTTATTGAAAAGGTATCAACTAAATGCTGTGTCCATGCCTTTTCAGTAATGCAGGTCATGCATATAGGGCTAGATGATCTGTTGAGTGTATTTACTTGAGACCAAAATGCTCTAGAATCAGATTTTTTTGCATTATGTATTATTTTTGTCCAAAAATCGGTGACGTCGTGTTTTTTTTCGATCCAAATTTGTTTCTTATAAAGTTTCTTTATGTAACGTACGTCCTGCCATGCCTTGGATTGTGAACTGTGACCTTGTGCTCTCCTCACAGACTGTCGCAAGCGTCTTCTTAGAGAGCGTATTGCATGGCTGAAATGGCTAATGTTCTTTGCCTTATGCGTTATATTGTCATGGAGTTTGGTCTTTGGTAATTTATCCACAAAGGTAACCCACGTTTCCATGGCTAATTCATTTTCTATGGTAAGCTTATGCAGCAAATTCTTTGCATCTTGAGCTATTTGCGGGAGTGTGGCACTTGTCCACTTTAACCGTTTCAAGTTTATCGTTGAAGTGACCCCTGCTAATTTTGGTGCATTTAGGTGTTTTGAAGGTGTTAATTTAATTTCAATGTGCTGAGCCAAATGATCACTATCTGGAGAGCATATAATTTGGAACTTTTTAATTAATCCCAAGAGTGGAAGGGAGACAACGGTGTAATCCAGAATTGTCGATGAGCTAGGGCCAATGTAGGTGCTGTTTGGGGGTCTGTCCTGGCTTATTCTCCCATTTAACACTCGTAGTCCTTGTTGTTCTAACTCCCACAACAACTGTCGTCCCGTTTTATCCAATCTCTTCGCGTGCGGGATTTCCTGTGTTTCGACAGCCCAGAGTTCATTAGCTGTGATGATATTTTCTTCATCCTCATGAGGGTGTAGTAAATTGGCATTGAAATCGCCTGTGAGTATTATTTCCCATGTTGGCTCTTCTAGGCAGAATTTTGTTATTACCCCACTGAGTTTCTTGAATAACTCTTGTTTAACCTTAGATTTTGGGTGGGAGTAGATATTAATAGGAATAACAGTTCCGATGCCAACCGGGGATCCCATTTCTAGTTTAATTATTTGCATATCTGCAGTGGATGCTGGTATCTGGGAGGACTTGATGTTTAGTGCTGTGGAGATATAGACTGAAAGACCCCCCTTTGCTCGGCCGTAGTTTTGGATTCGAATGGCACTAACATGGAATCCTATCCTGCCTGGGACATCAACTATAGATGTTAGCCCTGTTTCCTGTAGTGCAATGATGTCATAGGTATCCCAGGAATCCGTTTTATTTTTATCACTTACGATGTTTTTTGCTCCCGCGATATTCCAGGATAGAATTTTTACTGGGTTTTGATCCAAGTGGGTGCCCTGAGTATTATTTCAGGCCTCTCGTGTTCCGTGGGTTAATCGGAATTGAACTTCGGGCTTCCGATTTTCCGCGCCCCTGGCACCTTGCAGTACCGAGTGTGTGATTCTTTTTGCCACTGGACTGTTTGCTCTTGTACGGTGTTTCATCAAGAGAGGGGACGGGTAACCTGGTGTTACCTCTGCTTTCAGGGTAATCCCCCACTCATCAAATTTGGTGGTTTCGTTGAGTAATTTCGTGACCGTTTCGCTATTCCTCCAGACTGTTAAAGTGCAGTCCTGCATTGAGTAGTTGTCTGAGTTTACAAATTCTATTGATAGTAAATCATCAGTTGTTAGATGGCTGAGACTCGGAATTACAGATGTCAAGTGTAGGATGTTTCCTCTATTTAGGTAGTCTTGTGGGCCTTGTGGTTTATAATTTGGAATGAAGAGGATCCTTCCATTTATGTTCGTTTTTTTTCCTTGCATTAGCGCATTTAACCCTTGTCTCGATGTCTTCTTTCTGTCTTTATCTTTTGCTTCGTTGGGTGAATTATTCGTATTGTACTTGTTACCCTCCCTCCCTGTGTATATGGGGGGGTCGGTTGCCTGTGTAGATAAGTTAGGTGCTGCTTTTACCGGGCAATGCAACCCATGGATTGATGCATGCTCATTGATGGTGGTTGCTTGCAGTGATCCTGTCCTTATTCCTGAATCCTGCCCACCATCTGTTTGGGGTCTATCTAGGTCTGTTGTTATTCTGAGTTGTAGATATTCTTGCAGACTTTTGTCAGCTATCAATGTGACTTGCCTCTGTGTTTTGACGTCCCTTCTTAAGGTTGTTGTTACAGGACTTAATATTGTGTGCAGGGTAAGGGATACTTTTTGTGTGTTTTTGTCAGCTTTAACAATAGCCTCCCTTGTGTGCCCCTTCTTCGCCATTGCACTTGAGGTCTGGTCCTGGACTCTTATGATCTGTACCTTGTCTGGTTGAGATAAATCGACTGATGGTTTTAATTTTGATTTTGTCCCACTGTTTTTAAGGTGACCCTTTGGGCTCCGCATGTTTCTGTTCGATTGAGTGGGTTCAGCGACCACACTCTCTAGGCTCCAGTCTGCACAACTTTTTTCCATAGGGGGGAATGGTAGTTCATAATCGTCGCATTCCTCTATGGGCATTAGTGAATTTGACGTCGGCACCTGGGGACTTACATTACAGTTGGGTACCAGTACAGTTGGCTGTTGTACTTCATTTCTTGAGGTCTTACTGGTAGTATTTGACTTATATTCTCCCTTATATGTTTTAGTTTCAAAATTCGTTAGGGCTTTGGGGAGATTAAAGATTGGGTAATTGATCAAGGCCTGCTTATTGGCGGGTCTACTGCTCAGTTGTTGGTTTCTGCTTTTTCTTGCACTTTTTTTTGTCTTTTAGTTAAAACTTGTTCCTCATTATTTGTGGCGTTTATCTTATCTGCTTTTGTTTGTTCTTTTACTGTCGGATATTGACGATTGTTAATCTGGTCCTGGGATATGTTCTGTTTTTTCGATGGGTCTCCGGATTTTGTTTTTGTTACTTTACTCTGCTGAACGTTTGTATCTGCCACTTGTTGTAAAGTTTCTATTTCTATCAAGGTGTTTTCACTCCTCGCATCTGAATGCTGGTCTCTTTCTTCCAATAGATGGTTGGAGCCAAGATTTGTACGTCTGCATTCCTGAAGAAACTTTTGAGGATTGACGGGAGGTCCCTTAGTTTTTCAAGTATGGGACTACATGTACAGTTTGGGGAAAGAACCCGTTGGATGTTATGGTTCCGAAGAGATTCAAATGTGGTTGCCATGGCATCGAGCTTTTTATTGATATCAAAAATATACTCAGTGATTATGCTCATGAGATTGATTTGGATGTCGAGTTTATCCGACTGCATGTTCAGCGTTTTAATTGATGTTTCTAATATTTTTCCTAGGGCTCCATGGAGTTTTATTATGGATTCCAGATTTTGATTAGAGCCGAGCTTTCCGGCTTGTTGGCTCTGATTATCCTGGTAATTGGATGTATACGCTAGGTAGTTGGGATGTTCCTCGACATTTTCCTCTGCCGTGGTGACTCGTTCCTCCGTGCCCACATTGGCCAGGGAAGATACTTTGTCTGTCGGAGTTCGGCGTTTAGAGCCAGACAATTCCCAGACGCTCGATATTTCTATTATTGTTGCATCCTGAGGGGGTACTTGATTTGTTTTTTTCGATTGATCCAAGGGTGGGTATGCTTCCTCTTCCGACCCACTGGTTATCTCGATTAGGTTTTCCTTTGTTGGATCTTGAAGCAGTTGGTAGCTTGCATGGCAGCCAACCTGGGCTTTTACTTGCACATCCTTGGCTGTACTTTCAAGTTTATTGATTGGTTTCATTTTTTCCAGATCGGATTCTCTAATGTTTTTGATTTGCTTGTCATTGACATTGTTTGTATATTGACCTTTTAGTAATTCCTTATTGTCAAGGAGAATTTTGGGTTCCGACCAGGAGTTACACACCACATCCTTTTCGGTGAAAACAAACTTTGTGTGATTTAGACATGACTCATGTCTAGGTGTCGAGTGCTTGGTTGGTTGGTCTTTATATGCCTCATCTAAATTGCTGGGGTTAATGCATCCCTGGTCGTTATGTATGAATAGATTGATGCCAGCCCCTAGTTGGTCTAATTTTGTGTCGCTAGTTGTTAACGCTGGGGGCGTGTTTGTCCTTACTGAGCTCTTTTGGCTTAAATGCATTATGCTATTTTCTAGGGCATTTTCCATGGTGTTGTCTGAGATCCTATCAGTGGGACCTTGCGGTGTGATGAATTTTGTTTTGGATTGCACCTGGTCATGGCCACCATTTTCCGTGTGCACTTGGGCTTGTGTTTGAATTGTGCACTTGTTAATCTCCAGACCTGTTGGTCTGTATGCCTCAAGGGTTGATGCCGTATTCCTGCCTGGATCCTCTGTGTCGATACCATTTGTTATATTGATGATTGTATCAGGTTTGGTAGTGGATGTTACTGGTAACTGCATGCTTGGTTTACTCGGTGTCAACGGTTTTTGAAGTTCATTTAGGGTTGCTGGCATTGTATAAATGGCTGTTACTGGGTCTTTCAAAAATGTGAATTTACTTGTGGGGGTTATTGCGCCGAAAATCGAGTACATTGTAGGTATCAATGAGGTTGTAAGGGAGCTGACTTCTTTATTCTCAGAGTTAATGGTTACTGTTTTGTTTTTAGATTTCCGTTTCGTGGATTGCTGTGGATTTCCTCTTGTCTGCCCCGACCTCATTGCTCAGTTTTTTTTTTTTTTTTTTGGGCAGGGGCAGAGGGCGATGGGCAATGTCGATTTGTTGTCCTGTGCGAGCGGGGCACACGGGGGGTCGCCGGCCGCGCCTGGCCTAGACAGGTCACCTCTGCAAGCCACCCCCGGCTCTTACTTTGCGGCTATCGCTAATGGCAGTCGCGCTCGCTGCTCCTTGGCAAACGTTACTCCCACCTGTATCACCTGTACCAGGGGGAATTGTCCGACCGGGCGTAACAGCTCTAATGTGGATTTTCGGCTGGTTTTTTAGCTTTCATAGATGATTTTTTTCATTGCAAGTTCTTATATTTTTATGTCAGACCTAAGCCGGGGGTATGGTTCTAACTTTCAATATGGGGTGGTATTACTGAGGCTACTGAGGCTAATGCTAATGCAGAGGCAGAGTCCAAGGCGGTAGATTGCGTTAAGGGGGCTACTCAGCCGCTATTGCCTCCTTCATGCGCTGCCTATGATGCCTGTGCTCACCTGCAGCCGTGATTTTTCTGCCTCCCGCTCCTGCTTGCACCAGCACCACACCAGCTCCACATCGAGGTCTCTGACGCTTTCTGCCGCCTTCCATAGCAGCTGTGCTGCACTCGTAAACCCCCGCCGCCGCTAAAGCTGAAATTTTGCGGCCAGCGGCCCCCGGCACTCGAAGACCGGCCGTTCCAAGTAGGTCGGGTAACTCCGGTAACGTTGGCGGTCGCGGCTCCTCTGGTCGCGTCTCACGTGATGGGGCAGGTCTTCGCTAGCAAAACGCCATTCCAAGCCGCAAAGCCACAGTGACGGCGCTGCTGTGGGCTGCCCGCCTCTCGCTCTCTCCGTGACTGCTATCCCGCCGTGGCAGCAATAGCGGTAATGGTGGCAGGCGGCTGTGTGCCCAGTCACTGAGCTCACCAGACTCACTACTCGCTGGCCGCTGTTTTTCCCGTCCCGCCTCGGCTGTGGGTCCCAAGCCGAGCCGAGCCGCAAGCCTTGACCTCTTTGTTCTCCCGCTGCAGCTCCGACGGTGGCTCCCAGCTCGGAGCTCGAAGGCGCGGCACTGCTCTCAGCTGCTGCTCTCAGGTCCGGTCAGCAGCCTCAGCTCCGGGTGCAGCGAAAAACGCAGAGGAGTGCCCTCAAGAAAGTACAGTCAAAGGTGGTTATGATCATTGTCTTGTCAAAATCCACTGTCCCGGCCACAGAGGCACAGGTGTCGCGAGGGCTTCAACTTCCTCTGCAAAGGCTCTTTCTCTGGGCTCCGGGACCGTTCATCTCTTTGACAGTACTCCACTTGGATCCCCATCAGGGTCACGGCCTCTTGTATCTCTGCGACTGTGTGGTGCTTCCTGTCGTTCTTAAAGGATAGGCTGAATGAATAAATCCATTTATAAAATACACTGTCCTCTCAGAGTTTCCAAGTGATGAGGTGGAATTTGTCCCAGAGACGTCCTCATAGATCGAATGGGAGAAGTCTTAAAATCTCATCTACCCAGCTTTCCTGACATATTGTAGGGCTTCCTCTTTGTCTGCGAAGTAGTGAAATTTGACAAGTATGTTTTGCTGTTTTTGTTGGACCTGTCATTTAGGGCCCGCTCTGTGTACTTTTTCTCCCAGAAGAGATGAGAACATGTCTATGAAGAAGGAAGTAAGCTTGGAGTCTAGGACATCTTCTCTAAGTCCCCGGAGTCGCAAATTCTAGTTCTCTCTTCTCAATTGATTCTTGAGGTCCTCCAGCATATCAGCGGCTCCCCTGAATTGGTCCTCCAACCTGGAGCATTTCTTCGCTGTATCTGTGTGACTTAAAGTGACAGCTTCCACCAACCCTGCTGCCTCAAGTAAGCCCTGGCCTTGAGGGGGCCCATCCATCCAGAGTTTGGCTATTTTCACAGTGAGGTCAGTTCAGAAGTCCGCTAAGCCTTTTGCAAGGTCCTGCCACAGATCCTTGAAAGTGCTGAGTCTGTCCAGTAGGTTTGTCTTAGTGTACCCATGGCTGAGTTGGTGTGGTTTGAGCCAAAAGTTGGTGGCAGGGCCGGGGTCTGTCCAGGTATGCAAGAAGGATGCTGAGTGTTTTATTCTCGGGGTCATAGGGGTCACCCACACTCTGAACCCTCCCCCAGTCCCAGATCACCCCTCAATTCTTATCAGCCTCCAGGTGAGCCTTCAACCACAAGCAGCAGAGCATCTGGTATTGCCATCGGGCTTACACCCCTGTCCAACCTCTATCAGCCCGTGAGAAAACCCGCAGGAAACGTAGGGAGCTTCCATTCCGGCATAGCTCCAACTTGGCAGAAAGGTGCCTGGGGCAAGGCCATGTGAATTAGGGAATCCTACAGAATGCTTCACTGGCAAGTCAACTTGAATGGCAGGGTCAGGAGGGATAGTTGGGTTTATCATGGAAATTATATAATAACCATTGTTCAATACAATTCAGCCTATATTAAAGTCTGTGAAAATGGACTGAAAAGCATAAACCAATTAGTTCATTAATAAAAATTATTCCAACGATTCAGAAGTCAATAAAATTGCTTTTGTCCAAAGTTGTGCAATTACTAACTGCAAAAATGACTTGGCCACTGAGATCAGTGACAATATTTAAATATTCCATAACTCTATGTACTTTGCTGCAATAGTGATGAAATGATTTTATCAGAATCAAATAACTGGCGCGCTTCAAAGTCACTGCCAGCAGAGGGGTTATTAAGGCCATCACCCTCCTCTAGACTTTCAACCTGAATTTGAATGATTCGAGAAGTAGTTTGGGCTAATTCCTTCGTTATAACCCGTACCTATTTTCCCAGAAAGGAGTCCATTGAAGAAGCACATCGATTCTTCCCACCGTTTGAAGTGTAAAGTCATAACGCTTAAAAGCAAGAGGCCAAGGGAGCGGGTCCAGCCCAGACTCTTTCTTCCTCTGAGAGACTTCAGACAGGCCCACCCATGTTTCAGGCTTCTCCCGGGTGCCACCAGGACCCATCCCACACAACGGGAATAATAGGTGCTTTGTGAAGCACCTGGAATGTTGGGTTAGACCTCTTTCCTCCTACTCTGCTACTCCCCCTTGGATGTATTGCTACAGAGGGCATTGTTCCAAGCAGCAACAAAACTCCAGCAGATAAGGAATTCCTTGCAACGTGAGTAACAGGCGCTTTATGTAGAGCCTGATGCATTGCGAAGGACCGTATTCATGCCCCACTACTTGCCTTTGAATTTATGAACAGCAAAGTCCTGAAGTGCAGCAGTCCAGCTGTCCACCAGCAACAAAACACCAGGAGATAATGTGTCGCGCGCATCTGGATTAATGCGTACTTTAAGTAGGGCTTGGTGTACTTGAAGGGACCTCTTTCCTTCTCCCCCTCGCCCTTAGAATTATGGGCAAATTAGCCCTTAAGCTCAACAGCCTAGCAGCAAGGAAACATCAGAATAATTTTTCATCTCTGTTGAATCAAAGCAAACCCAGCATTTTTTGTTGTCAGTTGCATGCTTCGACATGATTACCTGTTAAATTATAATAAATTACAGATTTAATACGTAACTCAATGTTTCTCTACCCAATTCTATCTCATTTGAGGCATTATTGATCACAAGCATTGTATTCTTAATCCTTAGATGTTTGTGTTAGCTCACTTTAATATGAGGTGGGATTTCAGGGTATGTGCAATGCCCTGATTATAGTGGTACCAGAAATCAATTGATTTAATACCAAAGAAAAAAAAGAATATCTCTAAAGGTGATACAACTAACACCGTATTAGCTATATTTAAAGAGTTTCTTGTTTGTAGCAGAGCTAATAAAATGAACGATAACACATTCAAGGACATATGGAAAATAGAATACGTTTGCATTTTTCTTTCTAATGGAATTTATCAATGGTGGTGAAAATGACGGCACCCACTTCCCTCTTTTCTACTCTGCATTTGCTTTTCAGGACCCCTCATGGGAATGAAGTTAGATTTTTATAACAATTCGAAAATAATTACATTCCACTATCTGTGCATAGCTAAATCTAAAGGCAGAGGAGACATATATATGTTTTAAATGGATAAAGGTGTTCCCCAATTACTAAATTGAATTGGCAAGGACAAAGATTTGGACAACTACTTGTTTTGGTTAAATCTCAATAATTACAGTTTTTTGGCCTCACATGCATAGGGAATTTGAACAACATTATGTACCTAAACAGACAGATAATACAAAACATTGAATCAGCCTATCTCAACTGCTACTTCCCTTCCACCAGCCAACAGATACCTACTCTCTGCCTCACTCTCTCTCGCACACACCACTTGAATAAGCAAAAACACAACAGGAGGTCTAGCCTTCTCATACCTTGCACCCTAACTTTGGAATGATATCCCTCTATACAATTCGCTTCTGAAATTCTGCAAGACGATAAAGACCTGGCTCTTCAACTAACACCTAGTAGATGACCTTCAAATCTGCTCTAGCACCTGGAAACCCCTTGCGTGATAGGTCACGCTTTACAAATCCCGATAACTTAAGATAACAGTTTACAGATATGAATGTGCTCATGGGAGTACAAGAACAATACAGAAGCAGCAAATCCCAGTGATTTCAAATAAATACCGTCATTTGGTGACAGTCATGAACTTAAACATAGCAAAGAGCACAATCAGATATATTTTCTAATTGTGATAAATCTGTATTTGGGATGAATATCCCTTTGATTTGATTATCTAGCGAAGAGATCACACAAGATAAGAAATCCTGAGTTTTTGCATAAAGTGTGAAAATGGTAGCATGTGTTTTACTTACTGCTACAAAGGGGAGGTCAAGAGACATTTGGACTAAAAATACGCTCAACTCCAAATACCGCACACCAATAGAACATGTTGCTGAACTAATATAATGAATGTGCTAAAATTAATCAGCTTGTATGTATTTTAGTCAAGACTTTCTAAATCTATATTCTGATTACTCTTACTTACCACACCATACACATGTACCATCTGCTTGAATCCCTTGTAGGTGTGCTTCTATGCTGGAGATGTAATCTGAATGGTATGATTGTAGAGATAAAAGGAATCTGGATGATGAGAAAGGTCTATGGTTGGACTGGAATGTTACTGAACATTGTATAAAGAATGGTGCTTTTAGATGATAAAAGACAAGAAAATCATAACTTCGTAGGGATAAGCATACTGATTCTTGTTCCAAACAAATGAGCAGCATCTTTTAACACAAATCATTTCAGTTATAATCAGTCAACATATGTTTTGCTTTGACTTTGCTGTCCATAGATGTTTCTCTGTGCTCTTACTTATAAAAAGAAAGAAAATGCAAGAAAGAAAAAATGCAAAATGTCATTAGTTTCAATCTAAAACTAGATAGAAACCGGTGGTCATGTTTGCATATAAACAGGTGAACTGCATCTATAACTAGATCACATTATGGTTAATATTGTTCATACAGTTCAACAACATTGGTAGAGTAACCCATGGTTTAAACCCCAGGGGTATATTATCAACAACTAGCGATAATTTTTGTCTCTAACTTGTTTAGAGACAAAAATTATCGCCGCACATCGGTGATTTTTATCGCAGATAAACCTTGCTATTAGCAAGGTCTATCGCAAATGCGATAAAAAACGCCCGCAATGCATGAATATCGCTGAAAAGTCAGCGATATTCATGCATTATCGAGCAAATGCTCTTAGCCATGTTATCCACCTCCCATTGCATAACATGGCTAAGAACTGCTCAGGGCAGGTGTTAGCTTTTGGAGATATTCGCCCTTAGCGCAAATATCTCCAAAAGTTGGTAATAGGAGATAGCGATGTTAGCGACTGTTTCCAGTCGCTAACATCTAGGCACGCCCACTTTGCATATCATTAGTGATAAATATCACTGACATGCAAAGTGGGGCCCATGATGGTCGCTATCTCCTATTAGCTGTCGCTAACTGGTGTTAGCGACAGCTTGGTAATAGGGAGATAATTTTATCTCCGCTTTCTTGGCTTTTAAAGCCAAAAAAGCGGAGATAAAACCCCTTGATAATATACCCCCAGATTCCTAGACTGGTTCGGATGGCCAACAAAACTACAGCAAATGTGGTCAAAGTGCAATCAGATTAGCACCAAACATGCAGAGATTAAAACAATTGTGATAAGGATATACAAGAACACTCGTTATTGGCCAGGTCATCGCAAAACTCACACATTTTCACTCCTCCTATCCTGTTGTTTATTTTCATACCAAGTCCCATGTAGTTCTTATTTCTAAACTGCATGGGATCATTATCAGCGAAAGTAAAACTCATGTTGCTCCTTGACCTCTTTCAATCTACTTTTACATTTATGCTTTATGGGATTCCACACTACCTTAGTACCGCCTGTTTCTCTTGTATGTTATCTCAATTTATTGCTTTGGTCACAGACTTCAATTTTTTCAGAATCCACATGAGTCTTTTACTAGGGCTGCCTTGTAAATATTCTATTTCGATTTTAAAAGGCATTAACTGCCAATTAAAAAATAAAACTTCCCTAAAAGTCTTTGCATTTGTAACACAGTTCTCAATAAAGTGCAGATTTAATTCATGAGACTTTTTCTTGTTATCAGGTATCAATATGATCGTTCACCGATTTTCATCGAAAATGCCCCTAGTGGTGAAGCAAAGTTAGCATTTATTTGTGCATAATAATGTTCTAGCTTCTAGATGCGTTACAAATACTTCAATCAATAAAAAATAGCTTTATTCGATAACAGGTATGTTAAAAGTATTAACAATCTTACATTCACCAATATAAAAACAATACAAGTTATCAAAAAGCACCAATTTACAGTATAAAAAATCCGTCAGTTCATTAAATTAATTACATTCTCATTACCCAAAGAATGACAAAAGCAAACTGTAAGCAGGTTAAAATCAATTCCAGCCTTCCCCACATAATACAAAGATTTTTTTTTTCCTTTGATACTATTTTATAAAAGCAGTGCTGCAATTTAAAAGTGACAGTGCAATATGAGCTGTGCAAACCATTTTGGTTAAAAGATAACATAAAAACATGGTAGTTCATTGGGATACCCCGAGAAGAGATCTGAACCTTATTGTCCAGACACGGCCAAGGTACTTGGCCACGCCGCAGCCAAAAAGGGTCAGTGCATCTGGCTTTAAAATACGTAGAGCAGTGCAATGTTCATATATGCCCAAATGTCTGGAAATGGGCTTTAGCCATCTCGTTCTTACATTTTTGTAGGCAGGGCAGGCAAACATAAGATGGGCTACACTCTCAGTCGGCGCTTTCCAGCAGGGACATCCCGCTGGTGTTTGGTATGGTACAAAAGGGGGTGGTGATGGACGGAGCATCAGAACCAATCAAACACTCACACCCAGTCAAAAGATCTGGGTTTGATCCATAACCGTTCTTTAGCCCACTCTGCCACCCCAGTTCAGACATGGCTGTATGCAAATCAGTCTGACCCTGTGCCTCATGGGAACAGTCCAGCCCGAACTGCCAAGCCATGCCTTCCCTGGACCGGAAACAAGCTTCCGAGGACCGGTTTCTGGCATTCCAGCCGTCTTCAGCCCGGCTTGCTTTAATCCAGGGGCAAAGTGAGCAAGGGACTCACGTCTGAGCATACCCTGCCACACTTATGGCGGCCAAGGCGGTACAAAGGGGGTGGTGATGGACGGAGCATCAGAACCAATCAAACACTCACACCCAGTCAAAAGATCTGGGTTTGATCCATCACCTTTCTTTAGCCCACTCTGCCACCCCAGTTCAGACATGGCTGTATGCAAATCAGTCTGACCCTGTGCCTCATGGGAACAGTCCAGCCCGAACTGCCAAGCCATGCCTTCCCTGGACCGGAAACAAGATCCGAGGACAGGTTTCTGGCATTCCAGCCGTCTTCAGCCCGGCTTGCTTGAATCCAGTGGCAAAGTGAGCAAGGTACTCACGTCTGAGCATACCCTTCCACACTTATGGCGGCCAAAGCGGTATAAAAGGGGGTGGTGATGGACGGAGCATCAGAACCAATCAAACACTCACACCCAGTCAAAAGATCTGGGTTTGATCCATCACCGTTCTTTAGCCCACTCTGCCACCCCAGTTCAGACATGGCTGTATGCAAATCAGTCTGACCCTGTGCCTCATGGGAACAGTCCAGCCCGAACTGCCAAGCCATGCCTTCCCTGGACCGGAAATAAGCTCCCGAGGACCGGTTTCCGGCATTCCAGACGTCTTCAGCCCGGCTTGCTTGAATCCAGTGGCAAAATGAGCAAGGGACTCATGTCTGAGCATACCCTGCCACACTTATGGCGGCCAAAGCGGTACAAAAGGGGGTGGTGATGGACGGAGCATCAGAACCAATCAAACACTCACACCCAGTCAAAAGATCTGGGTTTGAACCATCACCGTTCTTTAGCCCACCCCAGTTCAGACAGAAACCGGTCCTTGGATGCTTGATTCCGGTCTAGGAAAGACATGGCTTGGTAGTTCGGGCTGGACTGTTCCCATGAGGCACAGGGTCAAGGCTGAATTGCATTAACCCATTGTCTGACCTAGGGTGGTGTGGAGTGTAACAAAACGATGGATTTAGGCCCAAATCTTTGTACTGGGGTGAATGTAAGACATTGTTCTACATTCTGTCCATCAACTGTGGTTTTTGCAATTTTCACCCCGTGTGGGCTCGGTATGCTCAGACGTGAGTCCCAGGCTCTCCACATCACTGGAGTCAAGCTATCCAGGCTGAAGAAGGCTGATAGCCAGAAACTGGTCCTTGGATGCTTGATTCCGGTCTAGGAAAGACATGGCTTGGTAGTTCGGGCTGGACTGTTCCCATGGGCACAGGGTCAAGGCTGATTTGCATATAGCCATTGTCTGACCTAGGGTGGTGTGGAGTGCAAAAAACGATAGATTTAGGCCCAGATCTTTGTACTGGGGTGAATGTAAGACATTGTTCTACATTCTGTTCATCAACTGTGGTTTTTGGTGTTTGGTATGGGGCGCTCCATTTTGCAGTTAGCTCTCGTACCGGGAGTGAACCTACCATGAACAGTATATAAAGTGCTCTATCTCGGGGTACCTGGATGAAATGTAAATATGGTCCTAAAACGATATGCGGCTTATGGAGATAAAATTATTCCGTACGCTTTCCTGCTCTTAGGTTGCTGTGCTCCTGGGCATTAACCCAAGCTTAATAGTGCCTTTTGATCTCAGCTTTAGTGGGTGGGATTTGTGTGTCCCACGTCTCCTTGAAGTCGAGTGCAAAGAGCGCTTTTTTGAGGTTAGACACCCAAATAATCTATGACTGCCATCTAAGGCCATAACTTCTGTGAGTGCAGAGGCGTAGTTAAAATGCTCAGGAGTCCGACCCAAGCGGGCCCAAAATAACAGAGGCTTCCTTAATCCCTGGAGCTCCAACTTCTGGCCACCATCTTGGGGTCCCGCCCCCTCCCCCTCTGAATCTGTAAAGAGCTTAGGGGTTATCATCAGCAAAGATCTCTCATTGGCATCCCAGATCAAGGCAGTTACTTCATCATGTTTCTTTCAACTACGACGAATCCGAAAAATCTCCAGGTTTCTGACCACGGAGGCACTCCTACTGGTTATTATGGCCTTGGTTATCTCCCGTCTTGATTATGCCAACGTTCTTTACATTGGCATCCCAGCCTACCAACTCCGCCAATTACAACTGGTGCAGAATCAAGCGGCGAGACTCGTATTCCGCCAACCTGGACATCAACATGTCACCCCCATACTGAAAAAGCTTCATTGGCTACCAGTGATGAAACGTGGTCTTTTCAAACTTGGTTGCACCGTCTTCAAATCCTTGACTGGCCTTGGCCCTGCTTTTATAACCTCCAGGATTCATCGTTATGTCCCCTCCCGTAACCTGCGTTCCTTCCACCATAACCGTCTTTCAGTTCCTTCTTTTAAGCGGAAGAAACACAGCGGCCTCGGGTTTTCTTTTTTGGCCCCCAAAACTTGGAACTCTCTCCCCCACGAACTTCGATCATCCACCTGTTACATGCCCTTTAGGAAACTATTAAAAACTCACCTGTTCCGGCAAGCATATGAGGACTGATCACCCGCTCCTTCTCCCTGTCCCCCTCCCCTGAGTTTTATCTGTCCCACAGCGCCATGAAACCAGTGGTGTCCGAGCGCTCTATAAATAACTTTTACAATTACAATTTACAATTACAACCTAGTGAAATCTTTAAAAGAGAGTCTGCCTATGTCACTCATCAATGGTTTGAGTGGCACATTGCATCACTAAGGGCCAGATGTAGGTGGCCAATTACCGGTCGGTAACGGCCGAATTCGGCCGTTACCGACCAGTAATTGGATTTTGAGATGTAGGGGGCAAAAAGCAGGCATTTTCAGTAATTTTACCGAATCGGTAAATATACCGGTCGGTAAAATTACCGAAAATGCATTTTCGGTATGTAGGTGCCAAGTTGCACATTGACACAGGGCTTTGAAAATCGGTATTTTACCATGCAATACAATTGCATGGTAAAATACTGATGCAGGTGTACATGCACATGGCACACAAGCCTAAAACAGGGGTGCCAGAGGGTGTTAAAGTGACACCCCCTGCACCCTTGCTAAAAATCGGTATTTACCGATTCTGTAATTACAGAATCGGTATTGCCCATTGATTCCTATGGGCTTCACAGCCCATAGGAATCAATAGGAAATACCGATTCGGTATTTCCAGATTCGGTAAATACCGAATCTTAACGATTCGGTATTTCCATATCTGGAAATACCTACATCTCCCCCCTTCATATTTACCACTTCTTAAATACCGAATCGGTAAAATTCGGTATTTAAGAAGTGGTAAATATGAATTACCTACATCTGGCCCTAGATCTCTTAAAAACGTGTGTTCTGATCTACTAATACTGTCCACATTCTCAAATCCTGATGGTTTGGCACCATAGAGTGCAGAACTAACTGCTTTTGCTGCATAAATTGTAAGAGCAGGTGCCACAGGTCTACTCTGCGAGGAGCGATGTTGTTGGGCGAATGCTCCAGCAACATGTTTATGATTTAAAAGCATTTTGTCTATGTAGTGTCTCCACTGCATTTTTCCAGGCACGTTCCGTCTAGGGTAAAATTGCCTCTGTGTGACCTATAGGGATTAAAAACCATAAGTTTAGTCTTGGAGCTTTTAACGATCAGCCTCCTGGACTCACAAAAGAGATGGAATATGTCTAGGAGCGTTTGCAGCCCTGCCGGTGTCTTAGATATAAACAGTGTATTGCCTGCAAAGAGAAGGGTGGGGACCCTTTTACCTGCCAGGGCAGGAGCGTCAGATGGGAACTCTTGGAGAAAGCTAAGAACCCGGTTCATATATAAAGAGAACAGGATGGGCGCCAAGTCACATCCCTGGTGTACTCCTCTATTGACTGGGATCCTGTCTGTTTTCTGGCCTTATGACCCCCGCCTCACTTGGGCATAGTTGCCCTCATGTAAGCAGGTCAGCAAATTCAGTAACAGAGGTGGGATTCCCATTTTGCCCAGCAGATGCCACAGCTGCTCACGAGAGACCAGGTCAAAGCCAGTCCTTAGAACAATAAATGCCAAATAAACACTGCCTTTGCCAATTAGGACCACCTTCCAATAAATTAAGATTAACTTATATGCTTGATCTACTGTCCCTGTGTAGGCCCTAAATCCCGCTTGATATTGGGAGGTTATTTTCTTCATCCACCCATTGATGAATTCCCTGCAGTATCACCCTGCCCACTACTTTCTACATAGCATCAATCAAACTGATTGGGCGGTAGTTGGCAGGGTCTTCCCTTGCACCTTTTTTAAAAATGGGTACCCCCTCAGCACCCTTCCATGACTCTGGTACTGCACTACCCTTAGCGATGGAATTAAGTAAAAGCATAATATAAGTTGCCCAATTATGGGAGTCTGCAAGAAAGAGATCTCCTGGGAGGCAATCGGGTACCGGGGCTTTTGCCTGAACTATTTTCTTTATGGCTACCTCCACTGATTTTAATTTGAAAAGATAAGTAATATTCATGGTGGGGTTAGCACTTAGTTGGTTATATAGTCCCAATTGGGGAGTTGGGTTAGACCCTAAATAGAGGCTCCCGAAATGACTAAGCCAATCCTTCTTGTAATGCGGTTGGGAATTAGGTCTGGATCTTTGTTACCAGACCGCCTAACCAAATTCCAGAAGAGGTTGGGGTCTTTAGCTGTGCTCGCATTTTTTACGTTCCGCCAATGTAACTCGTCCCACTCAAGCTTGGCACAATGGACAGCAGCTTTAAAGTTCTTTCTTGAATCTCTAATTAATGAGCGGTTTTTATTTTTTATTGTTAAGACCAAGGCCCTTTTTTTGGGCCTACAATCGCAGTGATTTTGGTGCCTATACTTAGTTTGACAGTAATATTCACTGTAAAAAAAGGCCCCAATCTGTGCTATCATTCTATCATATAACTCTGGTATCTTTACCTGGCCATCTATTTCATCGTAGGCCTCCCTTAATATAGAAATATTTTCGCTCAAGGCAAGACTAATGCCAGCCATTTTGGATTCTTGGGCAACGACTCTAGGCCATTTAAGGGACCTTCTGCAATTTGAAAGGATTAGTTCTTTAGTTTTCATAAGGGGCCCCGAAACCTGGTTTAGGGAGAAAGGATGGGCCATGGGGATTTCCGTACTCAGACTTACAGCTAGATTCATGAAGCAAAATTGCAATCACAATAGCTGCGAATTAGCTATTGCGATCGCAATTCCAAAGAAAGGGATTCATGATAGTAAAATATCCAAAATAGCGAATTCGCAACATAAATTCGCAGAATCCGGGAACAAACCTATTTGCGAATCGGAAATAGCGAAAAACCATTGAATCTGCGAATTATTATGCGAATTCGCAAATTTATCGCAAACGGCATTCATGAAAAATCGCATTTAGCAAAAAACCTGAAAATCGCTATTTGCGACGCACAATTTAAGGAGAAGCCAAACCAGGTGGTAACCAGTAAAAAAATATATATATATTCAAAAAAACGTTAGCAAATTACAAACAGGTGCAGGCCTGACCAAACACACTTAAGGACATGCAGCTGGAGCCTGAGGACTCTCACAATGCCAGGACTCTACATGGTGGTCAGGCGGCGAAGGCTACAGCAAGCAGCACGGAACAGACGTAGGATCCAGGAGCGGATATTCCGTGTGCAGGTCACCCTTCTGGGCCAAACCAGGGAGCGAATTTACGCAAAGTACCGCCTAAATGGGGCAATAATCATCAAGCTGATCCAGGACCTAGACCTTCTGATGCAGCACCCAACAAGGAGGACCAATGCCGTTCCCACCCATGTGCAGGTATTGTGCAGCCTGCACCTACTGGCAGTCCGGAAGCTTCCAGGGGATAGTCGCTGTTGCAGGGGGGATATCCCAGCCCACCATGTCCCGCTGCCTAAGGAGTTTCCTGGAGGCAATGCTGACCCGGCTACACCACTACATCTCTTTCCCCAGCAGCCAACAGGATTTGAATGACACCAAGCTGCAATTTTACAATGTAGCCCAATTTCCACATATATTAGGATGCCCTCCAGCAGAAACGGAATAGATGTATCGCAACCGCAAGTCATACCACTCCCTCAATATCCAGATGGTGTGCAATGCAAAGACAATAATCACGGACATAGTGGCACAGTACCCAGGGAGCACACATGACTCCTTTATATTCCGACACAGTGGCATTCACACACGACTGGCCAGGGGAGACTTTGGTGAAGGACACCTACTGGGTAAGTACACATGCCCGACAATATAACACTGTGATAATGTATCAGCGCCGCACAGGCACTCACCCTCTGCTCCTATCATTCAGGTGACAGCGGCTACGCTCTCCGTGAGTATCACCTCACACCATACCTCAACCCTGCAACACCACAGCAACGGCGTTACAATGCAGCACACATACGCACAAGAAATTGCATTGAGAGGACATTTGGCCTTTTGAAAAGCAGATTCCGCATACTCCACAAGACTGGTGGGGCCATCAAATACGAGCCAGAGGTCTGCTGCCGCATCGTGGCCGTGTGTGCAATCCTCCACAACATTGCAACCAAGCGCAGGATACCTGTTGACATCTCTGGCAGTGAGTCTGAAGGGGACAACCGACCACCTGCACATGTGCGTCACGCACGCGGCGAGAATCCTGCAGAAGGACACATGCGGCGCAACCAAATCTGCATGAACTATTTCTAGTGCACCCACTCCCCACACCCATTACCTTACTCATGCATGACAACATTAATAATGACATGAGTCAGATTAAGTTAGTCAGAATTTTAATAATTGTTACAGCACAATAAACTTGGCATTCTGCTAACTGGTACATGAAATACATATTGTGTCATATGTCTGTCCTTCAGGAGGGCATGCTTGTAGCAGCAGCATGGCCCCTCATGTCAATGTTAATGTTCAATGCCGCCTCCGTGCAGATGCTCCCAACCTCCTTTCCCCATCGTCCTCCTGATTAGGCCGTGAGGCAGCAGAGGGCCTGCTGCTGCGGCGGGGTGCTACCACCGGAGGAATGGACTGGCTGCTATGGCTGGACGTAGCCTCACTTGTGTCGTCAGCCCCCCCCCCCGGCCATGGTCGGCAGCCTGCATGCCCTGGACTGCAGTAGACACATGCTCCAGAGCTCTCGCGACGTCCTGGCTGCACTGGACCATTTGGACCTGCATTGCCAAGGAGCGTCGCGAGAGCTGGGAGGTAGAATTCCCTATAATGTAGTTCGACCGCGTGTACGCCGACAGGCGGGTCAGCAGTTGGCGGTGTCTGCGGTGATTGAGATCCCGCTGCCTGTTAATGGCCTGTGTGTTGGCCTCCATAGCAGCTGTCATCCACTCCATGCGCTCCGACATTACTGCAACATTTCGGGCGGTCTTGTCCAGTTGCAGGTGGATGGCCCCGAGATGACGTGCCTGTGTCTGATGCACATGGAGCATCCTGCGCTCGATGGATAGCCCACCTGCTTGCACATTTTGTCCCCTACCAGCACGGGAATTGTTTGTGCGCTGACCCCTCACCAGTCCGCTGGACTGGCTCCTCACAGCCGCAGGGCGGCGGGTTGGTTGGCGAACTGGAGCTGGTGTTGCATGTCCCACTGGGGACTGTGTGACGGGCAGTGCTACTGCAGCGCATGCTGGCACAGGGGTGGCACTGGCCACAGGGGCAGGTGGTGTGATGAGCGCTGGTGCGGCAGCTTGCACAGATGGTCCGGGCTGTGGGGAGAGATTTGTGTCTCCCTCTGTGTCCTCCGTGATGTCCATGACCAGGCCATCGCTGTCTGTGCTTGGGACTTCTACGCCACCTGTGATGTAAAGTGGACGTTGATTAGTGACATGTTTCTTACACATTTAGGCCTCCTACATGCATGCAGACTACCATTCCCTGAGTCGCTGCAGGATTGACTCTCACTAAACATGTCTGGCTTAATGGGGCAAGATGGTAATTGTGGTCCCACAATGCAATAGCGCTTTAGTGGTGTGCTTTGGCTGCATGACTGGGGTTTGATATGGGAGGCTCTGGAGTCATGGACATTGTTAGGGGACAGGGGGTCGCAGTTGCATGGCACTTACCTGGTGTGTCTTGTGTGGGTCGGGAGGAGTCAAGCTGTGTCACACCCACGCATGCCTGTGAATTTATTGTGTCCTCCACTCGGTCCTCCAGTGGTGTATTCAGTGGGACAGTGGGCTTCCCTCCACCTGTCACCACACGCTCCTCCAACCTCTCCGCTATCTTCTCCTTTGACCTCCCTCTGAGGTCATACCAGTGTTTTTTAAGTTCGTCCACGGAGCGCTGGGTGACCCCCACAGAGTTAACTTTAGCGCGGATGCGCAACCATAGCCACCTTTTATCCGCCTCGGGCACCCTCCTCGAATCTTTCCCAAACAGCCGATTGTAGTCCTTGCAGACTCCTTCTATTAAAAATTCTAGCTCTTGCTCAGAAAATTTGATTTTTCTTTTCCTCCCACTAGCAGATCCAGCTGCAGCTTCCTCAGACATGCTTGCCACTGGGGTGTCTCCCACACAACTCCTGTAGGCACACTGGAGGGGACCTCTGATGATGATGCTTCCTGTTCAGGCTCTCACTGCTGAATGAGGGTGGAACCTGCCTACTTCCTGGTTGTGATGTCATCTCTGTGCTCAAGATGCGACTTCCCATTTTTGCGATCTCGCACTTAGCAAGATCGCAATTTGCGATCTCGCTAATTGCAAAATCGCAATTTCTAAACGGGTATCGGCCGATTATGCGAATATTTACCGATTTTCAGGAATTCGCAATCGGCGATTGCGGCCGATTGCGAATCGCTTTTTTTTCCCGCAATTATTCATGAATGCTAATCTGCGATTTCTTAATTACGATTCACTTTTTCTCGCAATTTAGGAATCGCAGATTGGGACATTGATGAATCTAGCTGTTAGTGTATTGTGTTCGCTGTCAGAGGAAGGGACCACTCACAAATATATTACCATTTTCTATAGCCTCACGTCGATTAATATATAGTCAATTCGTGAGGGACAATTAATTCTGTCGTATGTATTTGCTCCTATGACATCAGAGGTGGTTCTGCCATTCGCAGCCCTTAGGCCAATTTCTAGAGCAAGGGCACTAATCTGTATTACTATTTGCGCCCATTTCTTAATGGGAGGGATATTTAACAATGGGACACCCCACTTTATATCATCTTCCTCTGTCCCCAACAAATCCTCAGAGCCTAATGGCTCGAAAGTACAATTAAAATCTCCTGCTATCATAACATAAGAGTTTGGTGGGCGGTTGGATAATTCCTTTTCTAAGGACAGGACAATATTTGACAATTTACCCCCCGGTGTTCCCCTTATGTAGACATTGAACAATTCAAGAGTCTTACCACATCTGCTTCCCTTAATCGAAAGCCACATAATGTATGGGCTGTCACAATGATGTTCGGTGATTTGGCAGCCCAGATCGATCTTAGTCCAAATAATAAGGCCTCCAGATGGCCACCCCTTCCCCAAAGAGATAGCAGATTAAAAAAAAAACAGGTATAACCAGCTTTGTATAGTGGGGTTATGCTCCAAGTTTCTTGAAATATGCAAATATGATGTTTCTCAATCAAGTCGTTGTAATCGGGTAGCGACATTTTGTTACAGAGACCTGCAATATTCCACGAAAGGATTTTGAGCTGGGATATTCGAGTTCCATCGCTCGGAGGGGATGATTCGGCCTGCTGCCTCTTCTCATTAGCTGAACTTGTCATGAGTCAGCCAAAAGGGGGGAGGCAGCAGTTCCTTACTCTTCACAGAGTGGCATAAGGTCAGTGAGACAGCTGCCCTCACCCCACTCTGTGATAAGCATTACTGATGGGGAGTTGGCCCTGGGCACTTCAGGTCTTAAAACTGAAGTTGCCAGGTCTGAGTCTATCTGTGACGCTTCCCCACAAAGTTTCAGCCGGTGAAGTTTAGCTCAGGCAGCCAAGCTCCTGTGTTTTTAGTGCATGTATAGTAACTGGCTGTCTGACCTGAACATGAAAAGTGTCTGTCAAGCTCACACTTGCTCAGCCTTACAGACCTGTTTTATTCTTGCAAAATTGTCGGAGGGGGTGTCACCCTTAAGGACAAGCTGCTACTGGCAGAGTCCACATGAACTCCACCATCAAAATTCTAGCAGATCCATCCCTCTAAAGGAGGTGAGGGAACAACATGTTTGGTGGACCAGGAGAACAGATGATTTGTAGCAGGAATCCCACTCCACCAATATTAAACAGCCTGAATGGACGGAGAATTAATGAAATATGTTTTTAAATTATATGACCATTAAACCTAATGCTAAAAATAAAATAAACGTAATCGAGTATCACCATATGTTGATTTGCTTTGTGTTTTCTTCTGTTTTGGTCATTATTGGTAAGAAAATAAAAAATGCGAACTCCTCGTCGGAGCCCACACTCACAATGCAAATATTTAAATACGGCTTGATAAAGATGTACGATTAGTGGACATATCCCTTTCTATTCTGCACTCCAATAATGTCACGTTTAATACATGTTTGAAATAAAACATAACAGTGCATGTCCAGGCAGAATTGGGCAGAAAAAGAAATCTTCAGATCTTTCATCAGAATGTTTTTTTGCTTCCAAGCGAGCTGATTACTGTCTAATGCACATTTATCTGTAAAAAAAAATCTGGTAAAATACTTCCTTTGGAGCACTATGTGGTGTGTCCAGCCGCCTTCTGTAATTATTTTCAAAGTAGTCTGCGGCATTTCCTTATCATATAAACGAGTTAGCTTGAAAATTGCCATTATTTTACAGTAGTGCAATTTTTCCAAATTATGAAGGTATTACATGCTTTCAGGGATACTTTGAAAATTACGGACTTTTCTAAAGAATGCCTTAAAAGCATTTATTGGAGGTAAAAAAGTGCTTTTTGTAGGAGGAAGAACACTTTGATTCTGCTAACAAGATCAGCCAAATAGCTCTCTTTGCATCTCTGGTAGCCCAAAGTTCCCTTTTATTTCCATTCCCCTAATTGCCCTTGTTCGGATTGTTATTACACTTAATGCAGTTTCAAAATATGTAATGTTTTTCAGGACGGTTCGAAAAAGAGAGGAGAATAAAAGGTGATATAGATGAGGAAATCCAGACTGCAAAAGGGACGCCCACTCCTCATTTCTTCCATTTACTGCTTGTAAAATACAGGGTTGCACAGAAATAGTCTCTATAACACAACTTTGTGCATTGGTGGCTATGCTTTAATAATACCCACGCAGCCTAAAATAAATTAGTACCGATGAACACTAATAACTCTTTCTCTATATGCATTGTATTGAATGGAATATTACCCAGCAGTGATTTTATTTCGAGTTACTACAGTATGTTTTGTAAGGACAGCTATGAGAACATCATATATCAACCCAAGAATAGTTATTTATTTATCTATTTGTTTATGTATTTAATTGTACAGTTTTATATAGCGCATGCCAAATCTAGGATTATCTGATCGCTTTACATTAGGTATGTATTTAACAGTAAGATGAACTACAATGTGTTGTGCGACCCTAATATATGAGAGACGACAACATTTCAAGACAGTTAAGTGTGTTTTAGAGTTATATATATATATATATATATATATATATATATATATTACCTACTGGCGGTCGCCAGTAGGTATATATAGTTAGGATTTTTTCTCTATGGGTGTACAGCAATTAGGCTTTGAAGTATTTTCTTCATTTCTATAACACATTCCAATGCACTGTCACTTTAAAAGGTCGAGTTCGATGCTCGCTGCTTTGTCATGTGATCAAGCCTCCTTGGGAGGTGAAACGCGTCATGGCGGCAGCGCTGGCTTTGAAAGAATAAACCACTGTTCACCAGCACTTCATGGGTCGGCTCTTTGTTGCTATTATTGGACTTTCTTGGTTCGGTGTGACAAGCTACGCCATATATATATATATATATATATATATATATATATATATATATATATATATATATATATATATATATATATATATATATTACCTACTGGCGGTCGCCAGTAGGTATATATAGTTAGGATTTTTTCTCTATGGGATTTTTGAAAATTCTATGTCTAATAACTTTGGCGTTTGTGGACGGAATTGGCTGAAATTTTCAGGAAAATGGAACATTTTGTTTCTGAGCAGCCACTGAAAATTTGGGGGGGGTTTGTCAAGGGGGGGCTGAGAAAAAAGGGGGGTCCCAAAACGTGTTTTTAACATTGAGTTTTCCATAGGGCGGTTGGCCTCACTTTTAGCCCGAACGGCTGAATGGATTTGCACGAAACTTGGCAAAATTGTAGGGACTGGTAGCCCGATGTGCCTTTGCTAGGTCTCAATATAAGTGCTGCAGTGGATTTTGAGAAATTAACGTTCAAAAAAAGATATATATCTGTAACAGCGGACCGGGCAGCGCTCCAGTTCGCGTACTTTTCGCGTTACGGAGCTTTGTGAAGCGAAGCTGATTGGTTCTCCGGCGTCTGTAAACATTCCAAACAGTCGGTAGCGGCCGCCATCTTGTCTCTCGGTAGGATCGAGAGACAAGAGGAGGCCAAAGCGAAGGAGCAAATGACCATAAGGGGGCATAGTAGATCCTCCCTGACCCCCTAGGTATGATGTGGAGGTTTTAAAAGGGCCCCGCGGGGCAAAAAAAAAAATATATAATAATAATCGAACGGCTGAATGGATTTGCACGAAACTTGGCAAAATATTAGGGACTGGTAGCCCGATGTGCCTTTGCTAGGTCTCAATATATGTGCTCCAGTGGATTTTGAGAAATTAACGTTCAAAAAAAGATATATATCTGTAACAGCGCTCCGCTTCGCGTACTTTTCGCGTTACGGAGCTTTGCGAAGCTGATTGGTTCTCCGGCGTCTGTAAACATTCCAAACAGTCCGTAGCGGCCGCCATCTTGTCTCTCGGTAGGATCGAGAGACAAGAGGAGGCCAAAGCGAAGGGGCAAATGACCATAAGGGGGCATAGTAGATCCTCCCTGACCTCTTAGGTTTGATGTACCATTTTGCCAAGTTTGGTGTAATTCCGTTCAGCCATTTAGGCTGTAGACGTATCTAAATGTCCTATGGAAAATTGCATGGGGAAAACACATTTGAAAGTGTTGAAATTTAGAACCAATTAAAATGTTACTTTGGTTTTGTATTTGTGTGTGATGAAAGTTAATTGGTTATGTATATATCTAAAATGAGAGGAAACCACAGCCATTTTGTGATACTACTGTCTGAGGTATATTTGTGAGGAATTTTTGGTGCTCAATTGCTGGTGTTTGATTTACACAGTACTAAGGGGAACTATGTTGTACACTTTAAGATAATTTGAAAAATGTTTTCTGTTATTTATTTACAGTCCTTCTGTTATACTAAATACTTGATAAAGTTAGTTTTATATTATGTATTACTAAAAACGATAAATGAAAGTGATTATTTTTTTCTGCAATTTACAGCAAGCAATTTCAAAATAAAATGGCTCACAATGAAGAGACCGTGGCAATTTCTTTTGAATTATCCACTACATTTATTGAAATTGACAGCACCAATAATGAAATATTCTCACAAGGAGGAGATGACTTGATTGATTTTTTTGATCAATCTCTTGATGGCGAATTTATCGAATGTTTGGAGACCATAGAGTTACAAGAATCATCATTGCAGACTTTTCATGAGGAGATTCCTGATGAGATGATTGAAGAGGAAATTCCTGATGAGGACATGTTACTAGTTCTTTCAAATTTTGAAAATGCAGAAGAATAAATATATATTTAGAAATCAAAAATTGTTTGAGACATTATTCATTTTTATTTTTAATTTATGAGGTTGTAGCGAAGTGATTGTAGTATAAATTGAGACTTATAGTATAGAGTGCAACATTTTTATGTTACATGGTAAGTTTACTCATATTTACTTTCCTTCTCCCACTATATTATCTCCAATGTGTATTTGACATCTCTTCTTCATCTCCGGCCTCCTTTCTCTCACTGTCTGTGTCTGATGCATCTTATCGCTGCCATTTTGTGTAATTACAGAAGAGAGTAAAATAAAATAGTTCGGAACGTGAAAAGGGGGCAAAGTAGAGTAGCCCTCACCCCCTAGGCCTTCTCAGGCGGTCCCAAAAGGATCAGTTTCTGTTTTCCTGAGAGATTATGGTATGAGTTCCATATACCACAATAACTTGCATTACAACATGCAAGATATCTATCTCCTATTACCAACTTTTGGAGATATTCGCGCTAAGCGCGAATATCTCCAAAAACTAACACCTGCCCTGAGCAGTTCTTAGCCATGTTATCCAATGGGAGGTGGATAACATGGCTAAGAGCATTAGCTCGGTAATGCATGAATATCGCTGACTTTTTAGCGATATTCATGCATTGCGGCCGTTTTTTATCGCATTTGCGATAAACCTTGATAATAGCAAGGTTTATCTGCGATAATTTCTGACGATGCTTAGCGGTAAAAAATTTGTTGCTAAGCATCGTTAGCGATAAATATCGCTTAACTTTGGTAATATGCACCAACGTCTGTTAACGTTCGATTCGAAGGAAATGAGGAAGTGTTGAAAAACATTGTCTGCGCCATCTTGCCTTTTTTGAAATGCCACACTTTTGTCGTGCACGGCAGCCATTTTAGATGCCTTGACCAGACCCACTCTCTGCACGCTGTTGATCCGTAGCATGGCTCCCCACCCTCGCAAGCATCTTCCCCAGGCACTGGTCACCCCCGCTCTCTGTCTTATGCATCGACAATAAACCTCCCCCCATCTGCGCTGCTCTTCCCTGAGAATCACACTCTGTGCCCGCCCGACACCTCCCTTTCGCCCTATTCACTACCGCACCCTCTGACACTCCTCTTCCTCTGTGTCCGATTGTCCAGGCTATCAGCTAGCCCTGCAGATGTAGTTTATGGCCCCAGCTGTAAAGAATCACCCCTCTTCAAAGGAGTTATAGCAGATCAAGGCCCACACCCGATGAGATCCGTCAAACCACACGCGTTCCTACTATCTGAAAACCATCCTGTATTGTGATTGGGGAGGGGACCGAGCCTGAAGCGGAAGATTCCAGGGATGACTCTTTGTACATCAAAGTTTTTACAATTATGTGTCACATTAAAAATATATAGCACTCCAACAAAGTAGTAGGAATATAAAACTTTAATAACTTATAAATATATACAACAAAACAAAAACAGTAAAAACATTTAAACAATGAAGAGACCGTGGCAATTTCTTTTGAATTATCCACTACATTTAATGAAATTGACAGCACCAATAATGAAATATTCTCACAAGGAGGAGATGACTTGAATGATTTTTTTGATCAATCTCTTGATGGCGAATTTATCGAATGTTTGGAGACCATAGAGTTACAAGAATCATCATTGCAGACTTTTCATGACGAGATTCCTGATGAGATGATTGAAGAGGAAATTCCTGATGAGGACATGTTACTAGTTCTTTCAAATTATGAAAATTCAGGAGATGTTGCCTGGGTGCCGCACTGATTTGGGTATCCGGCGTGGGGCGTCCCGGGGGGTGGGTTGTCAGTAGCGGTCTGTTGTGCGAATAGTTCCAAGGCAGCAGAACGCGCTGAAATCTGGATGGCACGAAGGTGATGTCTAGTAAGTTGCCGCCCAGCAAATAACGGCGTGGGGCGCCGCGGGGGGGGGGGGCAGTCCAAAGTTCCGTTAAAAGGGCAAAGGAAAGGATCGGTGGTTTGAACCATCAGTCAAAAAGGGGAGGGGGTGCAATAATTTTTCCTACCGGGTCACACTGTGCTTTCACCGGAACTGAGGTCTGCAGGTTTCTAGTCATTCAAACTGAGGCTGGCGCCAGCATGGGAGCGCCGACGTCCCGCGGCTACAGTTTCGTCACTCCACGGGCGATCATGGCAGTCATTCCCCATCGGGGGTGTCTGCGGGGGTCGGGGACTCCTGCGGCTCCTCTAGAATCTTCAAGGTCGTGGAGGACTACGGTGGTGGAGTCAACCAGTGACCGGGCCATTTCTTCATGCTGGGCCCGCTCTTGCCAGGTCGACCGCCATTTTGAGAGTTCAGTAGCTACTGGCGATCGCGGGGTCAAATGAGCGGACGGGCTCCACCCTGCCGGGCGAGACGTTGCAGCATCGCCACAGTGGAAGAACCCTTTTCCGGGCGCCTGGAGCGCTGAGGGTGCAGCTGGGAAGCCTCCACCTGGGGAGGCGGGAGAGGCCTGTTCGCACCGTCTCTCCCACCCAGTGCACCCCACGGCGTCTCGCTTGACATTTGTTATGGCCGGACCAGGCGATGAGGAGGAGGGGGGGGTCGGAGGCATGTGCAAGACATCCCCCCCCAGTGTTGTCACAGCCATTATAAAAGAAAGAAGAAATGTCCCGTCCGTCTTTGGGCCGGACCTCCGGTGGATGGCGGCCGGACGCCCTTTGCTCTGGCCCCATGAACGGGTTCCTTGGCTCATCCGGTGGGGCAGGCCTTGGCGTGTGGTGCCTCTCCTGGGCCTTTCGTGCAGTGGCCTCTCCACTCCCAGGCCCTCCATGGATGCTGGCCCAGACTGGGAGAGAGAGGGTCTAACCTGCAATTCTCCAGGGTTACCGCCACCGCGGCCGTATCCCGTCTGCCTCGGCCTCTGGTTGATGGTGGCCGGACTGGGAGAGAGAGGGGAGGGTCGAGGACACGGACATTCCCCCCCCTGCAACTCTCCAGGGTGGTCGTAGCAATCCCCCTGGCCGGGTCCCGCTGGCCTCGGCCTCTCCTCCGGCTACACCCTACGTGATGATCTCCTGGCCGACGGTTGGCAGCAGGACCCGCCTTATATGTGTTGCTTTCGGCTGGGCGTAGCCGGAAACCTGTTTCTCAAACAAAGGATATTGAGGCAAATGTGGCGCATACTCTCTTCTTAACCTATTGTATTCCTTAACACAATCTAGATCCGCACAAATGTTTGTGACATCACACTCAATCAAGTACAATCCCGATAAAGTTTCCAGAATGGGGCGGATGTCTGCTGACTTGTATCTTTCCCAGTTTGCCGTTATTTGGGCGTGGCAGGCGGTGGGACAGACACGTTTTGGGGCAGTGAGGGGCGATGAAGCCTCGTTGCCTTGTGGCCGTTGCAATGTCACACTTGGTTTCTCTTACTGTTTTCAGGTTTCTTATTACGGGCTTACTTCTAACGTTTCTTGTTTCTAGGACAATAATAGGTTTTATCATTACGTATTGTTATCGTTTCTTTGTTTGTTATTTAATAAAAAGTTCATCAGTGGCCTACTGATTTTCGTTTTCCTATTCCTTTCTTTCCAGGTTGTTTCATGCTAAAGTTTCTGTTAACAGGATACAGTGATCACTTCGTTATTATTGCATATGTCCTTTTCACTAGGGGTGCTCTCTGGTCGGGCCAGATGACCTATCTCTAGAAAATGGTCCGGGTGAAACAGGTGCATCAATCAGTGGGGAGTAGATAGGCATGACAGATTACAACGGGGGACAAAGGTCCGCATTACCTACCCTTTCACTACTTGCAAAGATTTTCCTACGTTTATTTGCAAACAGGGAATACCTCCAAAAAGAACCAATTCCCAAACAGTCAATGTTCGGGCAAACAATCAATCAATGAGGAACGAAATAGGCACGACGTGTTAAAGGTTTGCGTTACCTACCTTTCACTATCTGCAAAGGGAGAGAGAATATTCCTATTCTTCCTCGTTTGCAGGTAGAGAAGATCCTTAAGAGAACCAACTTCGAACAATTCAATGCTCGATTCAAACAATCAACAAGGGGTACTGTGAACACAAATGAACGCCGCTTATGTACATACACATTGCTATTTTCAACAGGTTGTTCCTAATGTTTCTATTTTAGCCAGGTCAAAAAGAGATCCCATTAGTGGCCTACTGATTTTGCTCGATTCCTTTTGTTTTTTTACACGATTTTTCGCTATCTGCAAAGACTAAACAGAGTATTGCGACTCTGTGCTTGTTTGTAAATAGAGAATGAACCAAAGAGAACAATCAATGAAATGGAGAGAGAAGCAGGCACGACGGATTACAACGGGGGCAAAGGCCTGCGTTAACTACCCTTCACTATCTGCAAAGATAGAGTACTCCTAATAAAAATGAGGGGGGGGGGCAGCATTCAAAGCAGATCAGTGTGCATAAACACGAAAATGTTTTTACTTACCACGTACTTGACATTCGACAGCTTATGATATTTGCTATTAAAAAACCATTGAAATTCACTGAAAAAACCATAGGTTATAGACCATATATAGTTAGGAATTAGCATTTACAAAACCTTGAAAATTCACTGAAAAAACCATAGGTTATAGACCATATATAGTTAGGAATTAGCATTTAAAAAACCTTATTTTACTCACACAAAACCGGTGAAATTCCATATATAGTTAGTTGTACTAACTATATATCGCGCACCCGCAATCCACTGCTGATCATGTCACATATTACATCATTCATGACATGGTCAGTGACATCACTGATGACATCACTGATGACATCTCAAATGACATCACTGATGACATCACTGATGACATCTCAAATGACATCACTGATGACATCACTGATGACATATCAAATGACATCACTGATGACATCACTGATGACATCTCATTTGACATTACTGATCACATCACTGATGACATCATTCATGTGATAATACGATGAACCTCTTCAGACTCTAATATAACCTTAGATACACTCAGTGTAAACACAGACTCACAGATTGTCATTCATCCATGAAGTTACACACACACCTAGTCAGTCATGCAAACAATCAATCACACCTCCATTTTCCCAACTATACAGTTATACACACCTTACTTATTCAAACATATACTAAAACATATTTACTCTCTTATACAATCCTGGATACAAGTTCACAATGATGCATACAGCCACTCACACATTCACTGGCTCTTATGCACAGTTATTTATATATGTCAAGTCTCACATGTACTGTGTTTTACATATGTACTTACTTTGACATGTAGCACTGAGATATCCATTCACTCACCAATACACTGATGCACACAGTCAACCGCCCATACAGCTGTTTCCACATGCACTTTTGAACCCATACATCTAGTGAATCAACTGCTCACACATCTATGCACAGAGTCATACACCTTCCAGCCACCCACACACACACTCAGTCTCCCATACAAATACTTGGGCAACCAATCAATAACCCATATCGTTACTCATATAGCTACTAAACAACACATGCAGCAGTTTTCAGAACAACAGACATAATGATGCACAAATTAAGACAGTTTAGTCACTAACCCATGCACTCAGTGAGACACATTTAATCACTCACTCATACAGTCAGTCATGCACCTACTAAATCCTTCATCCAGACACTTATACATCCACTCAAGACATATTTTAACTTTACAGAAAAATACAGTCACTGGATGTTGTCATCAGTGATGTCATTAGTGATGTCATTTGAGATGTCATCAGTGATGTCATCAGTGATGTCACTGACCATGTCATGAATGATGTAATATGTGACATGATCAGCAGTGGATTGCGGGTGCGCGATATATAGTTAGTACAACTAACTATATATGGAATTTCAATGGTTTTGTGTGAGTAAAATAAGGTTTTTTAAATGCTAATTCCTAACTATATATGGTCTATAACCTATGGTTTTTTCAGTGAATATATATATATATACAAGACAATGCATAGTCAAATGCAGTTAACACTATTTGGAGAAAAATACGGTTCAAAATAATGTCTTGGTTCAGCGATTGAGTATAATTATGGTCTTTGAGTGATTAAAAAGCACCCATAATAGAATCTAATCAAGTGTTCAGCCGAACTGCTAGCCTGATTACAGGTTTGGCACAGTTGTACTGGGTCTCCACGGGCACAGTTGCGCCAAACCCACGCAAGGACCGCACACCGCATTACAAGTTGAACTCGTGTACGACGGACAGTCATTTGCCTTTCCAATGGCGGTGACTGGAAAACAGGCACCACAAAGGGAACGTCAAACAAGTTACAGCACGGCATGGATGGTGATGTCCATGCCGTGCTGGAAATTTCTGGGTATACAGACAGGGGGTCACATGTTGTGACCCCTGAATCTAACCCCATGGTGAGGCGGGCATTCAGCCGAACTGAGGTCCTGATTACAGGTTTGAAACAGTTGTGCCGGCTCTCCACTGGCACAGTTGCACCAAACTCACGCAAGGACCGCCCGCCGTATTACAAGTTGAAGTAGTGTACGATGGATGGTTTTTCGCCTTTCTCAAGGCGGTGCCTGGATAACAGGCACCACAATGGGAATGTCAAAAAAGTTACAGCACGGCATCGACGGTGATGTCCATGCCATGCTGGAACTTTGGGGTATACAGACAGGGGTCACATGTTGTGCCCCCCTGATTGTATCCCCATGGTGAGGGCGACATGGGGGCCATGTTGGGGAATGGCGGTTGCAGAACTTGTAATATACTCAGCAGGACTGCGCCAGTTCCGCTGAGCATACTACATTGTGGCACACCTCCGCCACCACCAAGTAGCGATTGTTCCCTGGTGCAGCCTGCGGTCCTCCGCCACAACGAATCTGCATGTCATAATGGGGCAGACAGACCACAGCCACCACCAGTTTGATGGTCGCAAGACCGCCAGACTCGTAATCAGCCCCTTCGATAATTCTTCAGGGCATGGTAGATTTAGCTAAAGATAAAGAGTATTTCCATAAACATGTTTTGATCTATTTGAGTGTCTCAACAGTATTGTGAGAGTTTCAACATACAAAATAAAGCAAATTGGAAACAGAATTACATCTTGTGATACAATATGCCCTCCAAAGTGGGGCTTGAGAGACTTTTGCTCTGTTTTATTTGCTGAGAGTAGTTTTCAAGAAAGGAAAGTACTTTAGGCCCGTCCACTTTATCCCTTTCTTTGTCTAAGAACCATCAATGCTGTGTTGTTTTTGTCCATGTTGAATGCCGCTGAGAGGTAAATAAGGATAAGGACAAATACTCACCCTTGTCAAGTAGACTTAATGCATACAAAACCGCATACAGTAAGGCTGTTTCTGTGATGCAGGCCATTCAGGCTGAAGATCATCTAACATGTTGCTGTAAACTGAGAATGACTGAGTTAGGTGCCCACATAACTTTCAATGATTTATGAAAGAATGTAAGATTGGAAACTTGCTGTTAATTGTTTAAACCCTCTGGATTTTCTCCAGGTTTTTTAGGACCAGAGTGGCCTGTTCTACTTTTTAGGAAGTGTTTAAATATACCTGGAGAACCAAAAATTTGAATGAAAAAGTTGGAGAATTAATCATTCTTTTCATTCATTTGTTTAATTTCATGACAAGTGAGGTTTTCTGGCTCTTTTACCAGGTCAAAAAGCTTCTTAGGACAGTTTTTTGCTTGGTCTATTTGGTCTCTTTTGAAGTCGGTATTAGCTTTGAAAATGTTCTTGTGTTTTTGTCTTTCAGTGTGCTCGAAGTTCAGGATTTTCGTTAGTGGGTTTTGACACCCATTCTTTCCACCATTATGTTTTTCTTTCTTAGTTTATTTAAGTTTTTAGAATACAATTGAGGTTTACTTGTTCATTTTTTGAGTTCTAAAATGTCAGCACCATTGAATACACTCCTGGTTTCATTTTCATTATCTGTCAGAAATGTCACATGTAGTTCCTCATTCAGTAGTTATAACTCTGCTGTTGTATTTACTTCTTCAGAATTACTGTTAAGATGTTTAGTTTCTCGGATCCACTCCTTCGTCTTTTTCCATTTGCCAAATGGCTGAGATTTTAGTGAGCTGAGGGAAAATTGAATATGAAAATGGTCTGACCACGCAACCAGTATTGATGAAACTGGTATAATGAACCCGTCTTATGGTATTTATTTTTGGGCCCAGAATGGATGCTTCTGCTTTCATGGTGTGGGGGGAATAGGAAAAGTGAGTTAGGTCATTATTCATGAGTAGCCCTCTTGGCAGAGCAGCCTGGTGCCCCGGGGGGTTCCGAGTGAAGGCAGAAATCCTCTAAAAATAAGCTGTTTATGGAGGGAAGTGATAAAGGTTTACATTTGAGTTGTTGTGACTTTACGGGTTGTTTCTAAAGTATGTTCTGGTGGGGTTTGTGTTTTCTGATCTAGGTTCAACTTGGAGGCATTCGAATGATGAGTAGTTCTAAGATGGAGGGCATTTGAATTGGATCTGATTTTTGGGGATGTTTGTGACTTTCACCTATTTCATCTACTCTGCCTAAACTCTGTGGTCTGTTAGAACCAAAGCTTTTATAGTTGGCTGCCAGGTTTCGCAAGGCCAAGTGTGTGATAAGTAATTTGCCTAGATTGTGGTCCTTTATATTGTCAGAGATGTCTTCAATTGTGTATTATAAATTGTAGGGAAGCACTCATCATTTTTTGGTTATGGATGGTTCTAAGTGGATTGCAGTGAGATTGCTTTTTAATGGTGACAGGAGCTTTGATTTTGGTTTCTTCTCACTATATGGATGCTGGAGGACTCAGAGGGAGGATAATAGGTCTACATTAGTTCGACATAGAATTCTAGCTTCTCATTTGTTGTGTGAATCTTTGTTGTTTCTAGGGCTGGAACATTGGAGAATATAGAGTTTTGAGGGTGATAGTTTCTATAGGTTTGGGTGTTTAGGGATTTCCCATCTACCTACTAGGCAGTTCGCCTGCTCTATTCAGATCTTGGGGGACCCATGGACGAAAAATCTTTAGAGTGCGGCCGACTCTGCCATGTATGTTCACTAGCATCGACAGTGCCATAGGCAAAAGTGGCTGTTGGAGGGAGACCAGCACTTGTCAGTTTACATTTGGTCAGTGTGTTGAAATCTCTCTTACAAGCAGTACCATGCCAATTTGTAATGCATGTGTGCATAATGTTGTCATTTAAGAAATTTAAAGAAACACACTTGTATAATGTTATTGTAATTTTAAATTGTGTGCAAGTTGCCTTCATGATAATGGACACTTACAGAGAAATGGACATCAATCCAATAACCAAAAACTGACCATGCAGGTGTGTTAGCCTAATTTTATGAATCTATAACATCATGAGCATATGCATTACACATTATTGGGATAATTGCAATGTAATAATATTCATAAATTGCACTTGACAAGGTGGAGTGGTTGTTTTAAAATAAACTGTAAAAGCAATGTCAGTTCCAAAGTTTTTTCAATAAATATATTTATCAATTTAACATTTTCCCTTGTTTAGTGCATTTCCTGTATGTAATTAAATATTATTTGTGCCATCAATATTTTAAGGTGCAATGCATATGTGTTTACTTTTAATACTTATCTAGTACAAATAAACACATCTGTATTAACACATAAAATAAAAATTGACTAATCCATTTGTTGGTGTTAGTATCCATCATCATGATGAGTGTTTGCATCTCATTTTAAATGTTCATCACATACTTTTATTACTAGTGTATTGTTGAATTTTATGTCACAATTTTAAGTTAAAATATGTAAATCACATTTTAATCATTAACCGTTCTAGGAATTAAAGAATAGTAAATGCAAAACAATCTTAGGATAAACTTGGTGAAACTAAACACTTTTTTATTAATAGATGAGATACTTCTCTCAAATCAATATATATTTCAAATGTAAAATAACAAATCCACACAATTAAATGTTCTAAAACGTTTCCTCAATAGACTTCCAAAGGGGAACCTCCTCAGGAAGGAACATCTAATGGGGAAAGGGCAGGCATCTTAAGGATCTTCCTTGGGAGGGGTGGGTTTGGTAGGGATTGTGGGGAGTTGGAAGGAGTGGGAGGGGTTGCTTTTGGTGTTGTAGGGTTGGATTTGTATTTAGGAGGGGTTGTTTTGCATTTGGAAGGGGTGAAGGGCAGAGCAGAAACTGAGGGTTGAGGGAGCTTGATTGTGTGTCTGTCTGTGGTGCAGTTGGATGTGGGTCTGGTGTATGTTTTGCATGTTTGGGTGTGTATGTTTTGGCAGATGTGTGGTGTTTTGGTGAGTGTGTACGTTCGGTTTTTGTTGCTGTTTTTTAGGTGGAGGTGTGGTTTTGAGTGAGTATGTTTGTCTGGATGAGTGTGTTGTTGAGTTGATTGGTCTGGTTGTAGTGAATGTGGGTGTACTTTTGGGAAATGGTGTTGGTTGTGGGTGTGCTGGTGTCTTTGGATATGCTTGGAGGTTGTGCTAGTGCTAGTGGTTGTGGGTGTGCTGGTGGTGTGTGGATGGTGGTAGCTGTGGGGTGCTGGGGATTGTGGTAAATGCAGGTTTGCTAGTTGTCGTGGGTAGTGGTGGTTGTGGTGGGAGTGGGTGTGCTAGTGGTTGTGAGAGTGATAGTGGTTGTGGGGAGGGTGGGTGTGATGGTATGTGTTATGGTTGTGGTGGTGGTTGTGCATGTGGTAGAGGTTTTGGTGGTGGTAATTGGTGTACTGGTGGGTGTGGTGGTTGTGGGTGTGGTGGTGGTTGTGGTGAGGTTATGTATGTTGTTTTGGTGTGTGCATGTGTTTCTTGGTGTGTTTGTGTTTATATGTGGGTTTTCTGCTTGTGTCTGTTAGAGTGGGTGTGTGCAAGGAGTGTGTGTGCTTGGGAGGGATGAGATTTGGGAATTGGTATGGGGAAGGGGCCTTAGTTGGGGCGCACGTTTGGGCTGCTTGGAGACTGTGGTCAGTGAGGAGGCTAATCCTGTAAATAATCTCAGCTGGCCTGAAATTACAACATGGATCCCTTCCAGGTATGCAACCATGTGTTGCATATGACAACTAAGACCCTGGATGGCATTCAGGAGTGCAGTCTAGCCTACAGAGATGCTGTATAGGAGGTCTATAGCCTCCTCACTCAACACAGCTGGGGGGACAGGGGCAGAGGGTTAGGTGACTGCAGTGAAGTAGACCCCATCCATTTTAGGGGGCAGTTTTGGCCAACTGGGGTGGGGGGCATGAGGTAGGGTGGAGATGGCTCTCTAGGTGGATGCAGATGGAACAGTTCTGTAGGGTACGCTACCACTAGGTACTGGTCTGTTGTTGAGGCCTCTGAAAATGATGTAGAGCTAGTGGCCTTCGTGGCTGTCTCCTCACCCTCCATGCCACAGTGTCCATCAGTGTCGATGGTCTCACCAGTCAAAAACAAAGTGGCCAGCTGCTTTCCCACCTACATTTTAAAATTCTCCTTTTCCTTCTCATGATGATGCTAAAAAAGGCATATAAAATAGTTTTATTGGATCTTTGTAAATAGAACTGACCATGACTTTTGATCTCAAAACATTTTCCAAGTTTTCAGATTTCACCTGCTTCAAGGCTTTCAAACTTTAATTCTTTATTACCAATATCTCATGCAAGTAGGGAACATCTTCATAATCTATTTGGTCACAGTTTTGTAATTGCTCATGATAGCTCTTATATCATGTATGATCTTTTCTCTTTTCCATATGTAATTATCTCCAGGAACTGTTTAACACCTCTGAAGGGTTGGGCTATTTTGTTTAGAATAATGAACTAATGTCATCAAAAGCATATAAACCAAAAATACCTGTGTACATTGCGTGTACAACACCCAAAAATCTGCATTTTTTTCCTTCACAAAAACTAAAATATGAATCAATGTGTATCAACAAACATTGCAATGTTATACCAATATTTATATAGACTGAAAGCCTATTTCCTTAGTTCTGGCATTTAACAATGGTAACACTTACTTCAAGTGACTAAAGTATATTTAAAAAGATTTTTTTTTATATGTATTCATTAGTGTAGTAGCTTTCCGAAGTATCATACACCATGTATATGCCTATGCTAGACAAAATTAAGAAATATGTTTTTTGTGGATTGATTAAAGAATTAAACTGCATAAGTAAATAAATAGGGCTTGATACATTTTTTATCCACTTTTGTACAGAGTCAAAACATTTTCATATTTGACTCCTAAATTCTCAAGTAATTTCACATTTGTTTTACCATTGTGAGAATGTTGTACAAAACATGCTGCCTTTCACTTTAGGAAGAAATTGGTACAACATTACAGTAACTACTACATACACTGATTCATCTTTACATCAAAGATTCGCATGCAAATCACAAAATGCAACAGATTACACCTTAATGCATTCATACATTTTTGTAATACCTTTTTACAGATGGGATCCTGCAACATATATGGGAAGGAACATTCCATCTGAAACGTTCCTTTAAGTATGCCATTTTTCTACATCATTGATTTATCATATCGACAATACAAAGGATGTTGAAAAATGTTTTGGGGTATATGCTATTCTGTCACCAATTTGTACACATTCCAAAACTATTATGCCTATCACGATATGTTCAATAAAACAGACTGGCTTACATGCTCATTTGTAAAGGAGTAAGACATCATGCAAATCTGTCACTTTTAACATGAATGAAATAGCATTTTGTAAACAGAACACATTTGGGATATGTTTTGATTCTCAAATGTAGCCATTTAAATGAAGTTACTAGTCATTTTGGCTCACTTCCCCACTCTTCTTTGTGCATAAAGTCAACTTACCAATGTGACATTGAGAACATCCCCTGTAGCATAAAGCATGTTTATGCTCTGTCACCTGTAATAGAGCTAACCTTACAACATTCATAATAGTGAAGGAGCATCACACCTGACACAATAAAGACTAGCGCATTGTTTGGTACATCTGTCCCTTATAACATCAAACAACCTGATGTATATATGTTGAAAAGGCAGACATGTTTCTGCAGAAACCAATCATGTGGTAGCAAACAGAAATAAGGTGGTATCCTTTTTCCGCAAATTCATATATGAAACACACCATCATACAACTTGTGCAAAACTTACACCATCAAGTACTCTTCTTGTGCACTGGACATGTCAACCTTAATGTTTGACCTTCCAGGTAGGTCGCTCCCCTCCCCGCTGCAGCTCCAACAAGCGCCTTGTGCCCTGTGCCCTTGGCTTGCCCCCGCCCACTTGCTTTCCCGCCGCTGCTACCCCTGCTACCACTGCCTCCCGCCTCCCAGCTGCTCCTCCTTCCCAGCTCCCCTCAAGTTGGCGGCAGCTGCGCGGTGAGGAGAGCAACCCTTGACCTTCCAGGTAGGTCGCTCCCCCCGCTGCAGCTCCAACCAGCCCTTTGTGCCCTGTGCCCTTGGCTTGCCCCCCTGCCCACTCGCTTTGCCGCCACTGCTGCCCCTGCGGCCCCACCCCCCTGTGCCCACTCGCTGACCGCTGCCTTCCGCCTCCCAGCTGCTCCTCCCTCCCAGCTCCCATCAAATTGGCGGCAGCTGCGCGGTGAGGAGAGTGACCATTGACCTTCCAAGTAGGTCGCTCCCCCCGCTGCAGCTCCAACCAGCGCTTTGTGTCATGTGCCCTGGGCTTGCCCCCCTGCCCACTCGCTTTGCCGCCGCTGCTGCCCCTGCGGCCACACCCCCCTGTGCCCACTCGCTGACCGCTGCCTTCCGCCTCCCAGCTGCTCCTTCCTCCCAGCTCCCATCAAATTGGCGGCAGCTGAGCGGTGAGGAGAGTGACCCTTGACCTTCCAAGTAGGTCGCTCCCCCCCGCTGCAGCTCCAACCAGCGCTTTGTGTCATGCGCCCTTGGCTTGCCCCCCTGCCTACTCGCTTTCCCGCTGCTGCTGCCCCTGTGGCCCCGCCCCCTGCACCCACTCGCTGACCCCTGCCTTCCGCCTCCCACCTCCCAGCTGCTCCTCCCTCCCAGCTCCCCTTAAAATGGTGCCAGCTGTGCCCGTCCACGCCTGGACCGTGCCCAGCGCCAGAACCCCTGGACCCCGCGAATGCCACAACACCAGACTCCACTATGACGCCAGCAGCCTCCACACACTCAACGCCGGCTGAAACCACACCTTCTTCCAGGCCTCCCCGAAATGGACCCACGGACCCTTCTCATGCTGCACCTGCAGCTTCACCTGCGACAGAGCCACCAAACCTCCAAGGACAGAACCCAACCACCTCTGCTGCATACTCCTCAACACCCGCTCTGCACGCAAACGTGCGGTCGAGCTCTGGGATCTGCTCGACATCTCCGCCCCAGACGTGGCCTTCCTGACCCGAGACCTGGTGGGATGACTCCTCCGCGCCCGACATCGCCATAGCCATCCCGGACGGCTACAAGATAACCTGCAGGGATCGCGCCAACGGAACCAGAGGAAGAATAGCCATTGTCCACAAATCCACCCTCATGGTCGCCACCCACGCAGACGACACCCTCAACACCACCGAACACCTGCATTTCCGGATCCACACTGACCCCAACACCACCCTCAGAGGAACACTCATCTACAGACACCCCGGGACACCCCGGACTCCATCGCTGACCTCACCAGCATCACACACTCGCCTCCATGGACTACATCCTCCTCGGGGACCTGAACTTCCACCTCGAGAACAACAACAACGCCAACTCCACCACCCTGACCGACAACCTCGCCAACCTTGGCCTCAGACAACTCATCACCGCACCCACCCACACCACCGGTCACACGCTGCACCCCATCTTCTCCACAGGCACCCACGTCGCCTTCGACCACACCACCGAACTCCACTGGACCGACCACCGCTGCATCCATTTCACCTTCAAGAAACCAACCACGCAGCACTGCGCCGGACAGCTGCCTTGCTGCTGCTGGAGCAAAGTCACCAAAGACCGGCTGACCAATACCATCACCCAAAACCCACCCACCGACCCGACCAACCCAGATGCCGCGGCCCGCAACCTCAGACAGTGGATCGACGACTGCGCCAACACCCTCGCCCCGCTCAAGAAACCCTCCAACAACCACGCCAGCAAGAGAGCTACCTGGTTCACCGGCGAGCTTCAGACCTCTAAACGTACATGCCAGAAACTGAAGAAAATATGGCTCCACGAATGCACACCGGACAGCCACCCAGCCCACAAGGACGCCATCCGCAGACACCACCATCTCTTCAGATTATCCAGGAGATCCTCCTTCAAAGACCACCTGGATAACAACACACACGACAGCAAAGAGCTCTTCAGCATCGTAAAGGAACTCTCCAACCCCAGCACCAACACCAAAGACATCCCGCCCTCACAAGAACTGTGCGACTCACTAGCCATCTTCTTTGACCCCAAGATCGCTGACATCCACGACAGCTTCAACACCACGACCGCCCCGACTACGCCAGACTCCATCTTCCATGTGAACACCACCAGCGCTATCCACCTGACTTCCTGGTCCAACGTCAACGACGACGAGACACGCAAGGTCATGAACTCCATCCGCTCAGGATCTCCGTCAGACCCGTGCCCACATCACATATTCAACAAAGCAGACACAGCCATCGCACCCCAACTACGGAAGGTCATCAACATCTCCTTTGAAACTGCGATTTTCCCGGAAAGCTGGAAAAACGCAGAAATCAATGCCCTCCTCAAGAAGCCCAAGGCGGACCCCAAGGACCTCAAGAACTTCCGGCCCATCTCCCTTCTCCCGTTCCCGGCAAAGGTCATTGAGAAAATCGTCAACAGACAATTGGCCCGCCACCTGGAAGACAACAAGATCTTGGACCCGTCCCAGTCCGAATTCAGACAAAACCACAGCACCGAGACAGCCCTCATCACAGCCACAGATGACATCAGGTGCCAACTAGACAACGCCGAAACATCAGCCCTCATCCTCCTGGACCTGTCGACCGCCTTCAACATCTGCCATCGCACTCTAAAGACACGACTCATAGAAGCCGGAATCCAAGAGAAAGCCCTTGACTGGACCCCTTCCATCCTCTCTGGCAGAACCTAGAGCGTCCGCATCCCACCCTTCCGATCCGAAGCCACTGACATCATCTGTGGCGTCCCCCAGGGCTCATCCCTCAGCCTGATGCTGTTCAACATCTACATGGCACAAGTGGCCCGCCATCATGACCTCAACATCATCTCCTACGCCGACGACACCCAGCTCATCTTCTCCCTCACCAAGGACCCACACCCCGCTCCACCAGCCTCGCCCTCGCCGATGTCCCCCGCATCCAAAGAATGACCTCCAGCGACAGATCCTTCTCCTACCTCGCCGCCAATACCTGGAACACCCTCTCTACCCACATACGGCAGACCCAAAACCTACTCGCCTTCAGAAGACTCCTCAAGACCTGGCTCTTTGAGCAGTAGCAGAACCCCCCTCCCCTCAGCACCTTGAGACCCTCACGGGTAAGTTGCGCGCTCTACAAGTACTCTGATTGATTTATTGATTGAATGTTGATGGCAAACATTGTTGCTGTAACAAAAAATAGTTATTTTACACGTTAAACGCACATTCGAACTTACCCCCTTGATGCCACTGTTGGGCTCTCAACCTCCCATCAAGTTCTGGATAGGCCACCACCAGTATGCAGGACATTAGGGGGTCAGGGGGTGGCACACGTACTTCACAAATTGGGAGGACTGACCAAGCTGGACTTCTGATGAAATCTTGGTCCAACATCATAGGTCTTCCCATCTCTTCTGACAATGAATGCTGCACTGCTTGTAGATCCACCCAGGGTCAACACCTTCTTGACAATTGCCTTCCAAAATGTCTTTTTCTGATGGATGTTGATCTGTATAGATACAAGAAATAAAATAAAAAATAATTGTGTTGTGACTTTTTGATTGTCTGTGTTAATGTAAAACAATGTTACTACATCAACTACAAGCATTAGTCAAACGTTACTGCACAATATCTTTTTTTTCACTCTGGCATAATAAAAAAATAAATATTACTTTTGTTGTCAGCTGTTGACTACCTTATATCTTGTCATGTGCTAAAATCAATCATCCAGACCAATGACATCATCTAGGCCGGGGGCACAAATATACCTGGGAGCAGCTTACAGAGTTACTGTAAAAATCAGCAATATTCTGCGGTGTTTTGCAAGTGGGCAGAGTACTCTGAACTAGTAGTTCATGCAGTCCGTTGTATACTTTTACACTAATTGCAGTTAGACAGGCTCATAATATTATTCAAATTGCCACTCGAGGGCAAAGTTTCACCACTTTCTTAAAATGGAAGCCAGGATTTGCAAGACTTGCAAGTCTTGCATTCATTGCAGTGCATAGCTGATATGACATCACAATGCAACAGCGGAACCAGAGGTACCCAGTCAGTACAAGTCTGCCGACTGTGAACAGAACAGAGCAACAGGTTCAGCACGCTAGGTGGCAGAGTTTCCGCCTTACCCAGGGGGGCAGCTCCGCTGTGGAGATGCTTGCTTAGAAGCTTTACTGACTTCTCCTCACCCTCCAGGAAGAGCAGGGCCCCCGAGAGCCAGGAATCCATTATGATTGTGTTCTTCCAGTACCAGAAGAAGACAGCCAGGGCTAACAGGAGCTGTCTGAAACTCAGTCCCAAGTAGCCCAGCAGCACGTACACTGGTGAGATGAGCGCAAAGGTCTTGTGAAACTGGATAAGACAAGGCCCACAACGTCTGTGCTTTACGGCTGGTCAACCCCTCCCAGGCTCTGCCAACCACTGACTCCTGCAAAAGGATGCCACAGAGGAGTCTGTCCAGCCCTGCTGCAGACTCTTCCCTCCCCTCCCCACCACCGCTCTCCAGTGGCAGCTCAGAGCTCAAACTGTGTCTGACAAGAATAGGTCACGGACGAGGAGTTTCACGGGAACAGCAACCTCTGCTGGGATTACTAATCTCAGCAGTGTTATTGGAGCAATGACAGAGACTGCTACGGATAAGAAAAGCTTCAACATATATGAGTGTCCGAAGGCTCCAGTCCCTTCGCAGAGGCAGAATGGATGCTAGTCCCAATCGCCACCCTCCCAGTGCCACCGCTACAAGAGCGAAGTCACCAGCAAGGGGGAAAAGGGGGAGTGGATAAGAGAAGAGACACTCTGTAAGCTGCTGTCATCACAATGACGGTTGAATTCTTCGGTAGGACTCTCCCGTACTGCCTGAGGTGCCTAATACACAGAGGAGGAAAGGGAAGGAATAAGACAACAAACCCACATCTCTACACGACTCTAAATACTTAATATAAGCTTATCCTACCAGCTGCTTCCAAAGTAATCGCTACTCTTCTATGTTTGATAATGTTGTTTACAGGAAGCCTTCTTGCTGAGGAGAAAAAGAGCTTTGATTAATTGTAATTCTCCGAGTAAGAGTTTTTGCAGATCTTAGAAATTGAAGATTCTTATGATCAGTGAATACTGTGACTGTATGTTTAGCTCCCAACAGATAATGTCTCCAGTCTTCAAAGGCGTCTTTAACTGCCGACAATTCTTTTTCTGCTATGGTGTAGTTCAATTCTGCTGAATTCAATTTCCGGGAGCGATAGGCAACCGGATGGAGCTGTCCTGTCTTCTGATGTCGTTGTGAGAGAACTCCACCTATAGCTTGATCGGACGCATCTGCCTCCACGAAGAATGGTTCCGCAGGATCAGCATGCAAGAGTATAGGGGCTGACACAAATTTACTCTTAAGATCTTGAAAGGCTTGCTCAGCGTCTCTGGACCACTCAAACTTGACTCCTTTCTTTAACAAACGAGTAATGGGTGCAATTAATTGTGAAAATCCCTGAATGAAACGTCGGTAGAAATTGGCGAACCCCAGAAATCTTTGAATTTCTTTGATATTATGTGGCACAGGCCAACTCTCAACCGCTTGCACTTTTCCCGGATCCATGGTGATTCCTTGCGAGGAAATGACGAATCCAAAGAATCCCACTCTGGTCGCATTAAAGACAATTTTTTTCCAACTTGACGAATAATCAATGGAGTTTTAGTCGTTCCAATACCAATCTTACATGTACTGAAGGATCTTGGGGGTTCCAGGAGTAAATCAAGATGTCGTCCAAGTAGATGATGGCAATCTTGTCAATCAAATCTCCCCTAACATCATTTATGAAATGTTGAAACACTGCGGGCACATTGCACAGCCCGAAAGGCATCACACAATATTAAAAAAGGCCAAACTTGGTGCGGAAGGCGGTTTTCCATTCATGCCCTTCTTTCATGCGAATAAGGTGATACGCTCCACGCAAATCAAGTTTGGTGAAAATCTGAGCTTCTTTGATTTGATCCAATAAGACCGAGATCAAAGACAGAGGATAGCGGTTCTTAATGGTTACTTGGTTCAAGGCACGGTAATCTATACAAGTCCTCAAACTCCCCTCCTGCTTCTTCGGTATGAAAAATAGTGGAGAGGATACCGGCGACTGAGACGGTCTGATGAACACATTGGCGAGATAACGGTACAAGTAAGCCTTGAGATGATCATTCTCTGCTTCTGTCAGAGCATAAATTCGGCTGCAGGGAAGGACAGCCCCTGGCTCCAAATCAATAGTACAATCATATGAACGATGAGGCGGTAACAGTTCTGCTTCTTGTTCAATGAAAACTGACTCAAACTCCTGGTATTCGGTGGGAAGATCTCCGGAATTAATGACTCCAATGGACTGACTTCCCAAAGAGAGTAATGAAGCTTGCGAAGGTACTTCTAACCTTTCTTCAGTGCAGTAGCAATGTTCCAAACAATAATGAGACTGCATCTTTACTGTACGGTTCTCCCAATCAATGGTTGGATTGTGTGTTGATAACCATGGAAGCCCCAGAATCAACTGAAATTGTGGGGCATCTATAAGGTTGAATTGCAACACTTCACGATGACCATCGGATTGAATCAACTCTAAACCTTCAGTATGGCTGGTGATAGGCCCCGAGGACAGATTAGTCCCATCCACAGCACGAACAGGTTCTTTTATTTCTTTTCGTATAGCCCGAATACCCATTCTCTGAGTGTATTTGATATCGCAAAAATTTCCCGTGGCTCCGGAGTCCAACATTATAGCAACTCCCAAAATCTTATGCTCACGAAACTTTAATGTCATATGTAGGATCACATGCGGGGTCATAGACTGTAGAGTATTTAAAATCAAATGAGGTTCTGGAGTCGTCTTATCTTTCTTTACCACCAGAGCGACTCCGCCTACTGATGGCTCAAATCGTTTCCCTTCACAGGAGTCTTAGGACGCTTAATGCATTCCTTCACAAAATGACAGGAACCTCCGCAATACAAGCATAACTTCTTCAAACGTCTCTGTTCTTTTTCTTCCTTACTCAACGGACCTCTAACAGCTCCAATTTGCATGGGTTCAGGGTCATTATTTCCTCAGGTTCCTTTCTCGGTCCTCATCCGTTCAAAACGAGTAAAATTCATTCTACAATCTTTTCTCTTCTCGCCCTTGCGTTCAGAGTTACGGAAATCTAATTCTAATACCAAATCCACCAATGCAGGTAACTCCTTAGGACGATTAGGAACTTGTGCTAAAGTGTCTTTTATGTCATCTCTCAATCCACAATAGAGTAGTTCCGCTCTTTTCTCTTCTGGCCAATTCGTTTAGATAATTAGCTTATTGAATTGGGTTAGATAAGTAATCAAGTCTTGGGATCCTTGACGTAATTCTAGCAACTCATTGTCTATATCCTGGGATATCCTTCTCTTGTCAAAAATTCTGAGAAACTCACTTTTGAAATGGGCAAAATCAGAAAGAATGGGGTCATCTTCCGTGACTAACGGCATTGACCAATTGGCAGCATCCCCTCCTAGATAAGATAAGATAAAGGCTACTCTAGACTGAGCATCAGGGAAGAGTGTGGGACGGCACATGAAATGTAAAGAACATTGCGTTAAAAAATGTTGCGCCTTTTGTGGGTCTCCTAAAAAAATTTCAGGGGCTGCTAGGGGAATTAATGGGGAGACTGAATGGATAACCTGTGCAACTGCCTTGGGGTCTGTACTTGGAATACTGGTACTAGGAGTTGGGGTACTCTAAACAGGATTTCCCATAGCCCAACCATCAACCTTTTGGGCAAGTACTCTCGTCTCTTAACGAGAAGCCACTAATTCCTGTTTAAAATTTTTATTCTCCTCTCTAACCGCCCCTATCTCCCTTTGGATTCCCTCAAGTATGGCACCTAAGGCCTTAAGATCCATTCCCTCAGCCATTCTGCCCGGGCGAAGTAAATTCTTGGGCACTTCCATCTGTCAGGAGGCTCCAGTCCCTTCGCAGAGGCAGAATGGTTGCTAGTCCCAATCGCCACCCTCCCAGTGCCACCGCTACAAGAGCGAAGTCACCAGCAAGGGGGGAAAAGGGGAAGTGGATAAGAGAAGAGACACTCTGTAAGCTGCTGTCACCACAATGACGGTTGAATTCTTCGGTAGGACTCTCCCGTACTGTCTGAGGTGCCTAATACACAGAGGAGGAGAGGGAAGGAATAATACAACAAACCCACATCTCTACACGACTCTATATAGTTAATTTAAGCTTATCCTACCAGCTGCTTCCAAAATAATCGCTACTCTTCTATGTTTGATAATGTTGTTTACAGGAAGCCTTCTTGCTGAGGAGGAAAAGAGCTTTGATTAATTGTAATTCTCAAATACTACTCTGGTCTAATTATCTATCTATTCCTACTGATAAAAACATGCAAGACTTTCTGCAACAACCTTGTAACTGGAGTCTGTGATAGTTCCAAATTAATATCCAAAGGCTATATAGTTTGCAGACTTAGGCCAATGTCAATCCTCCTGGTAGCGTGCAAAAAGGTACAGGGAAGGCAAAGGGGGGAAGGAAAAGATAGGGCAAGCCCAAAAGAAGGGTCTAGGTGTTATTGGTCAGATAGTGCTACGCAGTACTTGGCAGCAATGCTTGTCTTACTGTCGGATTCTGGCTTGGGCTTCTGACTTCGTCTGTCTTAATGTTGTGGAACGAAACTGCCTTTCACGAAGACTCCTGCTGCTGACTGACTCGACTGCTGCACTTCGTTTCCACTGACCTCAGAAAAACCTTGCACATTTGAGGTGAACGAATGCTGGAAACGAAGGACTCTTTCAACTAAGAATGACTGAGACTCTGTTAGATCATTTGCTGACTAAATGTAACTATTCCTCATAACCACCAACTCCCGTCATGAAAATAGACGAGGAACAGCGGCACTCGAATGCTTCTCCTGAAACAGGTTCGATGAAGTGCGCACTTCTAAAACCGCGCGCTTCCCTCAACCACTAGACTCTACAACTAATTACTCCTGATAGCATGATGGACACTGCGAAGGTTTACTTATATACAAGGGCACCAAATGTTAACCCGGCTGGGTTTAACCAAAGTCCGTGTCTTTGCCTGAAACTTAGAACCATAGATTGCAGCGATCTTGTGTGTCCTGACAATGAGGGGGAAAAGGTGCAGCACGGCACCATGCCGGTAAATTCCACTCTGCGGCAGGCAGTGGAGTGTTGCTGAACTTCATACTCTGAGCAGAGGGCAGAGCTGCAAAGCTCCTCAAACTCTGATGGCGGAAAAGACTTTGGCGCCAAGCCCTACTTCTCATCAGTGAATATCATTATATTATACTGAAGGCAAAACAACTGATGCATTGTAACCAGCCACCCCCACACCCTGGTATATTCACTTGAAGTCTAATGTCAATAGGGCTAGATACAATGGTTTGAACTAAATATCATGACTAAGGACACAATGATAGGCCTGCCATGTTTGTCAGTAAGATTGTGGTCTTTAGGGATGTATGAACATATGTGCGTATGAAGGGGATATATTTGTATGGGCGACTGAGAGCGAGTTTTGTATGTATTTTATAGCACAGGGCATACCTTTCGCCATATGTGGCACGTTTACATGGATGACACCAGCCATCGGAGTTCCAGGTGGGTTAATTGAATTATTATTTAGGTTGCACAAAAAGCACTACGCGTAGATCATGTGGGGTGATAGAGGAGAACTAACAAAGTGTGTTTTGGCTTCCACTTTGGTCAACATATACATTAATGTTGGGTCCAAGTAACTGTCAAGTGTGTTAATAACTCCCATACTCTGAATGGGGCTATTAATCTCCAAGTACTCAATGGGGTTACAAATTCCACAAAATAAATTCCTGGAGTTCTTCAGCTACAGGGGTTTGGACTTAAATGCTGCAAAAACTAAGATCATGGTCTTTGATAAGAATGTTAATAAGACCTGTTCCATAATGGTTTGGGAAGACAGTTTGGAATGGGTCTATAGCTTCTGTTATTTAGGGGTGACCCAGGCAAACAAAATTAGGTGGGTTCATCAAGTAAGTATAGGACCCCTTGAGATATCACATAGATCAACGTTTTTTATATGTTTCCAGAAGAACACATATTTGCATTTCATTTTCCCAACCCTAGAAGCCTATCAAGTGAAGGACAAAAGTGCCAAATCATAAGGAGCAGAGGTTTGGGGTTACATGGATGCCATGAGGCTTGCAGTGGCGGAAAAACACATTTATTAGCTCAGCACCCGTAAGTTCTCCCCGGGTCTCTCTTTGATTTGATACAGGGATTAAAAGAGTATCTGATCTGGCGCACTTAAAACCACTACTATTCTGAATCCATATCTAGGCAACTCTGGAATTAGTTGAATATTGAGATTCCTTGAGAGATGGAAGGGATATGGGTCATGCTTGGGAGGTATCATGGTTAAGGTTTGCTTGTGACTGATGCACATAATGGGGCTTGATCAAACTGTGGGACTTGGCTGAATTACATTGTAAGGCGGACAAGGAGGTTTTGAAATTGACTTACTGGTCTCTAGTGTGGCAAACAAATAATAACCATAGGCACTCTGGGCCACCTTAACAAGCAGTGCTTGAAAATGTAACCTACCCCTGAATTTGAAAGCTAAATGGACAATATAACACCTCCTCTGGTGAAGAGCCTGTATATTAGATTCAGAACATGCTGTTTGCCCCTCTGATCATTAAGTAAACATTTTGAATAAAAAATGTCCACCTGACAATTGACCAGCTTTTGCATGAATTCAGAGACTCTTAATCATATTATGTTTGTATGTCCTGAATATCTTGGTGTGCCCAGAAAAAGGTTGTGCCCGATCTGTTTGTCTATGGGGTACCATACCACAGAGAGAGGAAAAGAATATTGATGATTGACACATCCATCCAGGTTGTTTTCTCTGTGACTCCAGTCTTGTTCAACATCTGTACAAAGTGGGAAAAGTTTCTGAAATTATTGTAAATTCTAGCACATTTAGCATATGGGTTGTCTTATGGAAACAATTTTAAGTATATATGCATTATGTATATACATGAGTCTTTACTGTTAATATTTATAGGCTAATCCCCTCAATCAGCACCTTTCGGAACATTGCCCTTTATAAGACAGCATGGGTTGTATACATCTTGAAACTTGGGGTTGATTTTAAGTAATATCTTAGGCATCACAGAGATAAGATAATCAAATTGCAGGTGCATCTTAATATATACTGACATCAACAACTGTAATAAAATTGCTAATTGCATGGTCTGCTGGGATTATGTCTTGTGACTTTTATGATTTTATTAATGTTTTTATTATATTACATTTATGTTTTAAAGATATTGAATAAAGTGAGGTTTGCTAAATGCATTTTATGGATGTTTTGTAATATTGATGGTTATGAAACCTCACAAAGAATCTTTGACTTTGACACACACATACCATTGTATGTTCTTTTTAATTTGAAGTCATTTAAACTGCAGATAAATGTTCTACCAAACACTTCATATAATATAACATTTTTTAGCACTTACAACTTCTCTCATGTAAAAAACGTCTGTTATCTTCATATATAATGATGGCACAATGTATATTGACCACTGGGAATAATGGGCCTTCAGTTTGACATCCAACACTTTGAAATGGGAGTAAACATAAATGAAGTATTAACTCAATAATTAAGGTAACTCTCCAATTTTATTTCGTCCATTTAAAATCATTCAGAAGTATCATTTTTTTCACAACTTCAATTTGATTTGACAAGGATTTTTCCAAGAGTCAGACACCTCAGTGTTTCAACTGACTGAACACTGCTCATTATCAGGCCTTGCTATCTGCCGTCTGATGATCATGATGTCAAATGAACAGAGACTTCCCTTAACTTTGAAAATATAATATGACATTGTGCTCATTTGAAAATTAACTAAGGGCTGTGAACTTTTCTGAAGGTGTCTGGGTGCTACTGGTAGCTCCCAATTGACTGGTTGGAGACACCTGATCTCGGCTGAGTGATTTGTGAGATAATACACACAGCAAACGTAATTTTTATTTGGTATGTAAAACATTATATATGTACAGTTGCAAAAAATTATAATGTGCTTCCTTATTACATTATGTGAAATTGCTGCAATTAAATTCATACATAGAGATCTGCCATAAATTCTTTAGAAAACACTCACGCACTATGACTGAGTATTTTAGATTTTGCTCTTATTTTATCCACATGACTACCTGTGCCCTCCTTCAAATACAACAAATATCTGTTTGGATGATATGGCTAGCATACACCTGTGTTAATAGTTAAATACAAGATTATACATCTTCTTTTTGCAGAACAATGATGGCTTAAATAAGTTATTGTTTCACTGCAGAGAGCTGTTCTAAAATGTAGGTCAAAAGTGGAAATCCCTACATGGGCAAATGAGCTTTTAATCCAAGTTAGATAAACACTGAGCAACTTCATTTGAAAACGAGTGACTTATATTTACAGTCCATAGAAAAGACAAAAAGTGATAGGAAGTGCTATACATGACCAAGTTAATATTAAATGTGTATTGGATGTATTTGTGTGTTAACTGCAAATACCAAGGCTGTTGCAATTTAATAATACTAGGTCCTTGTGTGGAGTCTATACATTGCCCTGCTTTGTACATCTCACATTTGCTCTTTATCATTTATTACAGCAGAGAGTACACGTGTACTCATCCATGAGCTTCCCCCCTTTTTCCCCTAGCACTCTGATTGTTTACAGTTACTGATTTCAATTTCAGACTCCCAGAGAGATAGTAATAAATGTAAACACAAACTGTACATATATTAGCCAGCAAGGTACACTTGGCCATCCAACTGGGACCTGTTAGTGTAATTAAGCGTTGTGAAGCAGAGTTCTGTTTGAATAATGCAGGCATCTCACGAGCCTCACAACTCTCTATAGAGGACAACATGTCCATGCGCTTGCATAAGACAATGACAAATGTAATTCTTACAGTGTGCTTGACACTGGGCGAAATTAATTCTTAGCATTTGTGCAAACAATGTGCTATAAAATGCACCATCCCATTCCATATTTTGAAACTTTTCACTGGAGAGAATGCCCCTGCACCAACCTTAATAGAATTGAGCTCACACCCTTCACTCCCTTTACTCATTGATTTTCCGGTTCAGTATTATACCTCACCACTTTCACAGATTACCTGCCGCTGCAGACCTACAAGGTTATAAAGTTCCACTGGTATGCAACCTTTGTAGGCTACCATTAACTATCACTTAGCCTCCCATGCATAGATCCAATCACTCAAACTGACCTTGATCGCCCCATTACCCACAAGGAGATTGGGGAAGTGATCGGCCTTCTTTCTTCAGGCAAGACACAGGGTCCAGACGGTCTCCCACAGGAATATTATGCTCACTGGGAGATGCTTGTGCCCCACCTGGCGGTACTGTATCAGGAGGCAGTGGAGAAGGGCTCCTTCCCTCGTGAGACTGACATGGCCACCATTGTGGTTCTGCCAAAATCCCAGCCGCCCTCATCCTGTTGTGCCGACTACCACCCAATCTCACTCATTAACACTGAGATCAAGGTGTATACCGTGATACTCTTCCAGGGACTTAAACCCCACCTGTCCACACTGGTTCACCCCGACCAATGTGGGTTCATTCCTTCACGTGGAACACGGCATTGTCTCCGTAGACTGCAATCTGTCCTGGCCCACGTCACCTCCTAACCCCATACCCGGCGATTCTCCTTGTTGACTTTGAGAAGGCCTTCGACGGATTGGGGTTTTTTCTGAGACGTTTTGGAGAAGATGGGCCTTGGCCCCTGGTTCCGAACCATGGCCAGGGTTCTGTACACCTTCCTAAGAGCTAGGGTACTGGTAGACGGGATCCTATCGGAACCCTTCCCTATTCACAGGGGAGCGAGGCAGGGATGCCCACTCTCCTCCCTACACTTTGCCTTTGTGATGGAGCCCTTGGCGTCCCTGATGCCGTCGTGTGAGCAGGTGCAGGAGTGGGAGTGGGAGTGGCCCAACACCGAGCTGGACAAAATCGCCCTATATGTGGATGACGTTCTTGTTTACTTGGCAGACCCTGCTCAGTCAGGTCCACACTGTCTACGCATCCTTTGTTCCTTTCAACAGGCTTCTGACCTCCGGTTGAACCCCAACAAATCGGTACTGGTCCCTCTCCATTTGTCGAGAGACTGTTTTGACTGGCAGCCAGACATACCCCTGCGCCGCCAATCCTTTAAATATTTGGGGATTTGGGAGTCCCTGTTTCCCGAGCTGAGCTGGGCCCTCAATGTCACTCCTCTGGTGAAGCTTGCCAAGGTGGACCTCCAGAAGTGGCAGTTGCTGCCCTTGAACCCTATAGGAAGGGTTGCCCTCTTTGAAATGATGGTCCTCCCTCGCTTCCTTTATGTTCCCCAGAACACTCCCTTGTGCTTTCCTAAATCTTGGTTTCGCAAACTAGACTGCATAGCCACCATGTTCTTGTGGGGGAAGGGTAGATCCCGACTAGCATTGGACACTTGTAGGATCCCCTCATTTGACGGGGGCCTGGGAATGACCCATCTCCTCTCCATACACGACTGGTTCAACGGGGGCTGGTCAGACCCAGCCTATAGGCTTGAGCTGAGAGAACTAGACCTCGCTAAGATTCTATCCATGGTGTACGGGGCCCCTATTTCCATGTGCCTTCCTGAGGTGACGCGCTCGGTGTTGCTGGCCTGGCAGGCAGCACTGCGGCACACCAAATGGACACATACGCTGACTCAGTGCACTTCGTTGTGGAATGGAACCTTGCTCAAGGAAGTGAACGAACTGCAGGGCTTCAGGGCTTGGGACCTTATAGGCATTTTTGCAGCTGGGCGACATATGGGTGGGGGATCATAGCTGTTCCTTTGGAGATCTCCAGAAGAGATTCTCACTGCATCACTCACAATTCCACAGGCATCTGCAACTGTGTCATGCCCTCGGCTCCCACCTTACAATGGGTACACGGCTCCAGACCACAGTCCTCCCAAAGCTCAAATAAAGTTTGGAGACCTGGGGAAGGGCGGCATCTCACATATTTATCGCACACTGAGTAACAATACTCCCGCCTCCTTAGGTCGACTGCGGGCTCAGTGGGGGGATTGGGTTGGACCCCTAGAGGAAGAGGATGGCACAATGCCCTTATGGCTCCTAGAACTGTCACCGTACACGCAAGGCTGCGCCTGGTCCCACTATACTACTTACATGCAGCCTATCTCACCCCGGCGCACCTACATCAGGCTGGGTTCAGTCTGACCCGGCCTGTGCTAGGTGCGGCCACGAGCCGGCCGACTTCCTTCACATGGTGTGGCCCTGTCTTAATCTCAAGCTCTTCTAGAGGGAAATAGAGGTAGACCTTATTGAAATCTTGTAATGGGAGGAGCCCTAAGAACTGAAGCACACACTCCTGGGTATTACTTACGGGTTAGATGGAACTCGGAATGAGAAGATATTCCTAACTATAGCATTGGCGGTCGCTAAGAGAGAAACGCACCAAGCCCCCGAGTGTTGGACGATGACGGGCTGGGGTGGACTGGTGCGCCACACAAGAGAAAGTTATGTATGAGGCTCATGGATGCCCTAAGAAATACCGCAGAGTATGGGGGAAATGGATTGGGGGAGGTGGGGTGATACCCATAGGGTTTTTTCATTTGTTGCACACTCCTGTTTCCACAGTACTAGCCCAATGGGATGCACAGAGTCCTTATGTATTTCAGGAATCTTACAGGTTTGTTATTCAATGCTGGTGTACTTTCTATGTAAACTCAATAAAAATGTGTTTATCAAAAAAAACTATCACTTATTTCTTCTTGTATACAACTAATCACCAATTGAACTCCATTGGGAGACCCTACTTTCACTTCTTACTACCAGGTACAGAAATTCACAGCCATCCTCACCTGTCTACAATGAAATATATTCATGTTTTAAATTGTCATGAAAATGGCTGCTGTGCTGCACGTTTTTTACAAATTGTCTGTTTTGCGATCTGTTGCTTACTGCTAAGCATATACTGTATCAGCATTGTGGAGTGGCTCCATTTTCAACAAGTTGTGGTGGGAGAGTGTGACAGTCTAACGTCCTAGGAATGTGTGTATGTTTTATGCACATTACCGTAGCTCTGTTCTTTGTAGAGGGTGACCTGCAATCATCTTTGAGATGCCACCTTCTATCACTGATTGAACTAATGTTTCCATGAAGGCCATGTACAGATGCATTATTGTTTCACAAAGACCCAATAGATGTTTGAATGAAATAAAACCACAATGATCATTCTCTGCAAACATTTAAGGTTTGCTAGATTACCACGCGATTTCTATAACTTTTTACTTTATCTTTAAATTAAACTCAGACAACACAAGCTGCAAGTCACATGCTGTGGATCATTGTCTCCTTCCCACTAACATGATGAAAAATGTGGGTGTGAGCTTTGATGACAAATTATCATTTAAGTCACTGCCAATGAATGTTTCTGCTTTCTGTTTGAATTATCCTAAAGTTCTAAGAAACGTTTTGCCCCATTCTTCCCAAGAAATCCAATTATATAATTATACGGTTCTCCAAGCAATATATTTTGCCCAAATTGATTACAAAAATGCTTTGTATCTTAGACTGCTTTCCTGCACTATTTCTCATTTATGACTGGTGCAAAATTACAGTAGCCCACCTCTGAACAAAACCTACTGATGATTTCTTAATCTTCAGCCATTTACGACCCTACACTAGGTACTTTGTGCAAAGGGGCCCTGTTTAAAGGCCTCTGCATTGGTTTCAAAAGCCTGCATAATAAAGTTCCTTTTGTTATCTGACAAATGTTCTGTCGGTGTGCCCCTTAGAGGACTTTGTATTCCTCCATTTTTTTCTGCCAAAGCCTGCTGGTCTGTTCACCATGTGTGCACCCAAATATCACACAGCAATATGCAGATAATACAACAATGAACACACCCTAAACCAACCTGTGGGTTTGCCGATGTATGTTTTATTTCTAAGGTGTGTTGGTAAATAGGATGGTATGCTAATCAATAGTACATGTACTTACAGTAAGAGTTAAGGTAATAGAATAAGCAGTGTCATCTAAGTACTGTTTACTAAGAGATTACTTCTTTGAAGTTAATTATATAACTACTATACTGAAGTAGGATCTTATTTTTGCAAACTGTATTTAGGACATCATATTTGAAATACAACCACCATTGAATTATTGTGCAGAAAACAGCTGTAAACCTTTTTGGACTGGGCCATCTCGGCAACCATTTTGCCTTTGCTCTCTCGTGTATTGAAACAATTTTTGCTGGATTGAGGACTATGCAATATTTGCCACTTATAACCAGTGCAAAAGTGCTTGAGCTCTCTTTCTTAAACATGGTACACTTTGTTTACACCCAATTGCCACATTTAATTAACTTGTAAGTCCCTAGCAGAGTGGTACTATATGTTAATTGGGCCTATATATTAAATGCTACTCTAATGGGCTGCTTGTTTCCGTTCTGGGAAGGACATGGCTTTTGTAGTTCGGACTGGACTGTTCCCATGGGGCACAGGGTCAGCGCTGATTTGCATATCGCCATTGTCTAACCCAGGATGGTGTGGAGTGGAAAAACGATGGATTTGGGCCCAGATCTTTGGACTGGGGTGAATGTGTGACATTGATCCACATTCTGTCCATCATTGTTGTGTTTGCAGTTACCGCTCTAAGTGTACTGGGGATGCTCAGACGTGAGTCCCAGGCACTCCACACCACTGGAATCAAGCTAGCCGGGCTGAAGAGAGGTGTTACCTCGAAACCGGGCCGGTCCTCGGATGCTTGTTTCCGTTCTGGGAAGGACATGGCTTTTGTAGTTCGGACTGGACTGTTCCCATGGGGCACAGGGTCAGCGCTGATTTGCATATCGCCATTGTCTAACCCAGGGTGGTGTGGAGTGGAAAAACGATGGATTTGAGCCCAGATCTTTGGACTGGGGTGAATGTGTGACATTGATCCACATTCTGTCCATCATTGTTGTGTTTGCAGTTACCGCACTAATGGGCTAGCAGCATTTATTGTTAGACCCACTTACGTATATCTTTAAAACATGTCTCAGGCATGCCATTGCAGACTGTGTATGCAGTTTTAAACTGTTATTTTGACCTGCCAAAACAAAGCTTTTATTCATGTTTAATACATATAAGTCACCATGGGTAGGCCTTAAAAGGCCCATAGGGCAGGGTAAAGTGTAATTTAAATGTCGGGCATGTACCTTTAACCTGTACATGTCCTGGTAGTGAAAACCTCCTTAAATTGTTTTTCACTCCAGGAGTGTCTACCTCTCCAATAGGATAACATAGATTGATCTTATTACATGTAACAAGTGATAACTTCCAGTTGGAGAGCAGAGTTTGGTGTCTAAAGAATTGTAATTTAAAACACTCTTTAAAGATAAAGTTGGATTTTAAGTTACAGTTCTGTAAATGCCACTTTTAGAAAGTTGTTATTTTCTTGTCCCAGCCTGTATCCTGCATTATATGACTTGGTGTAGCTGGCAGTTGGCCTTTGTATATTGCTCCCAGATCATGAGACAAAGGATGAATAGGTGTAGGCAGGACAGGTCATCTATGACTTCAAAGACAGGAGGAGCCATCACCTACCACATACCATACTTACCCATCACAAAGGCTCTGTTTCAGCACACTCACAAAGGGGTTACACTAGTCGTTTGTGCCTTCGGACAAGCTGGAGCCAGGGCAGTGAGGCTGGGCTTTTCATAGACATCCAAGGGAGAAAACCTCTGAGACCTTCTCCTACTTCATAGCTGGCACATGTATAAATATTGGACCATCAGACCAAAATATTCACTACACCTCAGACCTGTTGAGACCTCAGAAGGACTGCAGTGCTGCTCTGCGGCAAAAAGGACGGATACTCTGCTGCCCTGGTACTCTGCTGCCTTGATGCCCTGCTGCCTGAGTTAAAAGAACTGGGCCTTCATCTTGAACCGAGCACCACAAGAGTGACTCCAATGTCTAGTTGGCTGAAATTCTGAGCAAAGCCTCAGGGCCAGAAAAGGCTCACACCACCTTGAATTCAGCACCTGGACTCTGCTGTAAGTCTTGCCCCAACCCCCAGGTGGTACCTCACCAGATGTGCCCTCTTAGGAGTGAGACTGAAGGTGCTCTACCAGCCCACCTGTGATATTTTGGGCAGAACCGACTAGCACAGTGCATCTCCGCATCGGAAATGGTGCTGTGCAACGCATCCCCAACTCAGGACTTCGCATCACAGCTCACTGCTCATCAGAACCACCAATGTGCAATGCATTTCGGACACAGGATCTAGCATTGCAAGACCGCTCATCACAAGCCTTGTCAATAGACTCATTGAAACTCCTGCTGTGCAACACATCCTCATGTGGTATTTCACAATGCTTGTCAATCAGGAATTCAGGTACTTTGTTCAGCAGACCTAACTTGGTTCCTGTATCCGACCTGCGCTCTATCACTGTCAGCCTAAACTTGTGACTTTGTCCCGGTCTTGCTCAACCAGATAACCACAGTTGACACTTTGTGACTTTAGCCACCATTTTCACTTAAATATTTGAAATTCAATTTTTTTTTATTTGATCTCAAATATTTTTTAAAAGTGAACTTTCATTTTAGTTATTGGTGTGGTATTTTTCTTGTGTTGTATTTTCACTTTATTTATGTTGGAAGCACTGCATAAATAGTTATACATTGGCACTAAGTTAAGCCTGACTCCTTTGTGCCAAACTACCAGAGGGGTAAGCACAGCATAATGTGTGGTCTGTTTGCGGCATAACCCTGATAGGAATTGTGGATGCTGCTGGAATAGTGTCTCACCCCCCTCAACAAGCAACCCAAATTCCTACTAACCTCATTAGCAGTAAAGCATTTTTCCATTACTCAGACAGCTCTTTGGTATCTCCATTGAATAGGTGTTACCATGGAAAACAAGGTTTTAATGCAATATATCAATAAAGATTGGGTCTCTTCTTAAAATATAAAAGGATATAGAATCAGTATTTGAAACCTTGTTTCTATAATGCTGATTGTTTGATAGTGGCGGCTAGGAGGTTGGATAATATGCGTTTTATCTTGTACTCGAATCATTGACTTCCAAATGAGAGGTACATTGTCTTTAAGTTGGGGTTCATTACATTGAAGAAGCCCAGCTACCTTTCTGTGATATTACGTATTGTAGGACATACTTTAACAACTAGAAACAAACCATTTGCGCAATTGCTTATTACACACCTAAAAATGCCACAACTTTAAATCAGGCATCTCTTATGCTGCAACCTATCTGTGGTGTTTCTCGCCTAATACACTGTTCATCTTATTTAAAGTATTTTTGTAAAGTATCTTTTCGAAGATCTATCTTTGAGGCAGGTATTCATTATATGCATTTTTTTTGCATTAGCTATATAATCATCATAATCATGAAATCTATATTAGGGATGTATGACATTACAACGCATGCTTTTACATCGCATGCTTTTACAACACGGTTTTTACAACGCATACCATTACAACGCATAGTGCTTTGGGGCACTGGATAGTGAATAGTTTAATTTACTATTCCAACTCCAGTCCCCGTGGATAGTAGGGAAGGTGTTGGATAGTACATTAAACCTATTCCCTATCCTAGAGCGCCCCCCAGCGCAATGCGTTGTAATGGTTTGCGTTGTAAAAGTTGCGTCGTAAAGGCACTGCGTGGTAAAAGTTGCGTTGTAAAGGATGTTTCCCCTTTATTAGATTGTCCGAGACAATCATAAACGTTTCATACAAAAGTTCATACGGTGAAAGATACACTTATGCATCAAAAGAAAAACACAATCTTTAAAAGCAGCCTTTCCATACAAGAAGACACTGCAGATAGTAAGAAAAGTCTGAAACTATAATATACATCTGAATGAGGTAGAAGTTCTAAAAAAACAGAGAGCAACCCTACATTGCTTGGAATTATGGTTCCTAAGCAAAGGTAATGAAAATCTTGATCTGTGAAAACAAAATACTTGCAAAATAATGTAAAGTGCAGCAGAGATAGAGATGAGGTTCAGAAAATAGCAGCTGCCATATACTGGTACACAGGAGTTTAACCACCGTTGGTATTACGAGTTGGCTTTCTGACGAGCAGCTTCAAGTTGGCAGAAAAAATGAAGGATTTGTGGTGCGTACTCACTCCTTTCCTGTTCTCACATCAGATTTATATGTGGATCCCTTTCCTCAGATCCTGCCTTCACAGCAGTTTCATCACCCCAAGGATTACAACCCTGCTTTCGGCGATATACAGGTGAGTCCTTTTTGTGCCATATACCCATTGCCTGGACCTCCCACATGTGAGCCAGACTCCAGCAATGGTTGGATGGTATTTTTCCACATGTATCATGCATATGTGTTCATTCAACACATATGTAGTCAAAATGTTTACACAGACATCGATATATATGGAAAACTAATCACCACTGATGCAAGGTCTCCACAGTCACACCACCGGTACCGTCGTAAACTCATAATGCGGTGCTCTGAAAACCACCAGCGCTGTAGTCTACTGGCACCCGTGGACGCGGAGTTTGGGCAGTCAGAACGCTGAACTCATAATCAGGTCTTTAGGATAACATAGCTTTGAACCAAGGCCTTTCTTAATTCAAGCATTCCCTCTGATTACAACGTCTATCCAAAAACAAATGCTTAGTCAGGGATTTCTGCTTTTACAATTATTGTGCGATTATCAAGTAATGATGATTGACCTAGGTCAACAAAATTCTTTTTAACAGAATTCAACCAGGGAATATTAATGCTGCGCTTACACCGCAGGCAATCAACAATTACGAATTTACTAAAAGTAGCCTGTGAGTTATTCCATAAGAAAAGCTATAAGAGAAGGGGTCTTAACTTTATTTAATCCTCCAAATATAGCAAAGTGAGTTCTGCATGACAAAATAATGAGATGTACAGTGAGGAAGGGAAAGAAAGCACCTACAAAATCTATTTTCCTCAACTTGCAATGTTTGACAATCTGCTCCCATGCCTGTCAGTGGAACACAGTGTTTCTTATATATTATCAAAAGAGGGAGAATCAGTGGAGTAGCAAAACCACCTATGCCCTCATGATGTGAGGGGCCCGAGCTATGGGGGCCCCTCTGACAGTGGCAGGTCCCTGGGCGAGAGCTCTGGATTGGGTCCATGGCATGGGGGACTGCATGCACTCTGCAGGGGAGCCCCAGTAAGTTTTGTAATGCCACTGGGGGAGTCAGTTTACTACCTGACAAATGTTAAAAATTGAACATAGTGTTTGTGTAAACTTGTCATTCCTACACCTAATATTTGCCATCCAAGAACTATTAGATTCAAATGTAAGGCCTAGATAAAGAAAGCTGACTTCACTCTCTAGTCTGTTCCCATTAATGCAAAAGACTCATAACAAGTAATAATTCAAGCCACAAGCCATGGTGTGTGATTTAGTACAATTGGTTGACCGGTCCATATTTGACATAAAATCAGAAAAAGGTCAAACTAAAGAACACAGGGTGTTTGGGGTACGATAAAGAGCACAGTAACATCTGCAATACAATAGTACCGGATTGAGGACTGAGTTAGTGCAAGGAACATCTGTGATTGCATCTTTAAAAAAATATTAAATTGTATGCATGACAGGAAAAGGGCATGCATGTGCTGTATTTAAGTCAGTCAAACCACTTTATTCGATTAATTAAAATCATAAAAGTACAATACAACACACAAGACACAAAACGGTCATGAACTCTTTCCAATACAAATGGGCGACACATAAATGTAAACAATTTCTACACACGAAATATAAATAATTAAAGCTAAAATATTATATCAGATAAAAACAGTTACAGGATAATTAAATTCAGAAAAATTCTTAGTTCAATCATCATAGGGAATCTTTTTCTCCTAAGGCAGACAGCAGCAACAAGAAAACTGGCAATATTAAAAATATTCCAGGTGTTATCTAATAGTTGAAGGTACATTAGGGCTGGTCTGACCTTTAAAAAACCCTTTCCTCTCAGAAGCGGAATTAAAAACCTCTTCCTAATATCAGTGTAAAAATCACAAAACATTATAAAGTGCATGGTGTCCTGAATTGAAAAGCTGTCACTGTTAGAAGGGGCTATGTCTTCTGGTTTGCACCAAGCAGGTAAGTTACCCAGAGAAAAGTGGATTAGGTCAAAGCGGAACCTGGTCAGAAGCCAACGATGGAAGGGCTTTGTCACAATTCCTAGATAGGGCTCTATTGATGGCGATGAAATTATTAGATAATGAGCCCTGACCAGAGGTTCTTTTATCTCCTGATCCTCTTGTTCCAGCCTTGGTATATTCAAAAACTGCGATTTCACCCATTTTAGATCAGTTTTCTTGATCCCTACTGGGACATTATAAATATCAGGATGCCCTAGTTTAATGAACACCCTTGATGTACGACAACCACTGGATACTACTGGCTTTATCTAAAACAAAATACTTGAAGTCTAAGGACGTGCACCGCCTCTTTTGGTTCAACTAATTTAATTGTCTTAGCCGTGCTGCCAGGGTATCACTTCCCGCCTGAAGTGTAGTCAATGATTCATAGTAGCAGTCATATAGTCATATACAACTGTCCCCGTAGGCACTGAGTTTGTTGCTGATAAAAATCCAGCTATGTTCTTAAATAAATCACTTGGTTGTAGCCATTTCCTTGTGTTCAATTTTATTTCATTGAGTTCCACAAATTTATATATTGAATCCGTCTGATTTCAAATATTCAAACATTGCTTTAAATCCAATGCATTTCGGTGGTTATACCACCTTCATCAGGGATACATCTGTAAATAACAAACGATAATTTTTGAGCATACAAATAATCTTTAAACCTATATTGTTCAAACTGTTAATGAATGTTAATAACACATCTATTTTGACTTTTGATCACCACATGCATATTACGCTCCTGTACTTAGTGCTAGTAACTCTACTGGCTTAAAAACCCTTTTAAACGTCATTTCAGTGTGCTTAACTATCCCCCTGGCAGTATACCAAATGGTAAATCAGTTTGTTTGTTCCTTCCGTTCGTACTCTCTATCTATGCCAACATCCTTCGTTGTAAAATAATGTCCCGTAATTGGTGTGCATACTGCGTATTAAATTCAGTGGGCGCCCCCCTCTGTGCATCTTATCTATCTTCTAACCTATGCGGGCTGTTAAGTAACGTTCTTACCTGAAACGAGTTTCACTCGCGTTTCTTCACTGCCGCTGCGTTTACGCGCGTCTGTCTCTTCCGGGTTTAAACCAGGATGTAATGTTATGCGCATGCGCTACGTCACTGGGAACGTGTCGTGAACGCGAGCCACTTTTTTTCTATATGCGCGTTCGTGGTCAACTTTATTGATTGCTACCTTAACTAACACAGGTTTCATGCTTAGAATGTCGTGCCTGCATGATTTCTGCGCTCACTAAACGACTGTGCTAGTGTGTTAAACCTCATGACGCTACATGGTAGGCCTATGGTTATAAGGGCCATGTACTGCCCATTAGTACTAAGAATTACATTTCGGCATGTTTAAACAAATACACACATTTTTACACGCCGCTTATACATAACGTTGCTATAAATAACCCAAAAACTCAGTTCTGTCATTTAACCCATTTGGTTTAAGGCTGTTCAAATGGAAAATCCAATGATTCTCTCGCTTCAATAGGTTTTGTTTTTTGGTGAATCCTTCTTTTTTGTCGACCTGCTCTAAGATACATGCTCTTAGTTGGCTTATGTGATGTTTCTTCTTAAAAAAATGTGTCGCCACTGTGGATTTTAAGGAACCTGTACGTATGTTGCTTTTATGTTCAGTTAATCTTGTTTTGAATTTCCTTTCTGTGTGTCCCACATACACGCTGCCACACGGGCACTTTAACATATAGACCACATTGGTCGAATCACATGTTGCGTTGACTTTGAGATATATCTTGTTGCCTTTCATAGGATGAGTAATTTCATTACCCTTCATCACATTGTGGCAGTTGCTACAGTTTAGGCATGGAATGGTACCTAGAAAATTCTTTTCCTCCTTAGGTTCATTTGGTGTTTTAAGGAAATCAGAAATGTTTTTGGCTCTCGTGTACGCGAACATTGGTTCTTTGGAAAATATTCCTTTAAAATCCGGTTCTAATGTCAGCATTGACCAATGTCTTTTGATGATAGCTTTAAACTGTTGGCTTACATTTGAGTATTTGCTTACGCATGTAAGTCGTTGTTCATCCTTTCTTATCTGGCCTGTCAGTAGTTCTTCTCTGGTTTTTGACATCGTTCTTTGTAGAGCTTGTTGCGTTATTTTTTCCGGATAACCCCTATCCAAAAATCTTTTGTTCATGGTGGATAGTTGTGTTTTTAGTTGTTCTTCTTCTGAGACCACTCTCTTCACCCTGAGGAATTGTGAGTAAGGTAAATGTCTCTTTAGAGCTGGGGGATGATGGCTGTCAAACCTGAGTAAATTATTTCTGTCCGTTTCCTTCCGGTAGAGGTTTGTGGTGAGTAGACCTTCTCTTCGAGTGATTTCTACATCCAGATATTGTATGCTGGTTTCATTTATTTTCCATGTGAATTTTATTCTTTCTTCTTTAGTGTCCAATATTTTTATTTGTCGTTCTAGACTCTCGTTTTTGTCCTTCCATACTACAAATATGTCATCTATAAAACGCACATACAGGTTAGTTTGTTCCTTCCATGTCTCGTTTTTGTGCACGTGCTCTTCTTCGAATGCTGCCATGTAGAGGTTGGCATATGCCGGTGCGGCACAGTTGCCCATCGAGGTTCCACTTTTCTGAATAAACCATCTCTTATCATACTGGAAGGAGCTATGCATCAAAGTAAACTCCATAAGTTCCATTAAGAAGACTTGTAGTTCCTGAGGATAATCACTGTGAACCAAAGCTCTTTCTACAGCTTCTAGGCCTTGTTGGTGAGGGATGGACGTATAGAGGGCTTTAACGTCTATGGTTGCCATGGTTAGATCACCTTCGCATTTCATAGTTTTCAGTTTCCCCAAAAAGTCTGTTGTATCCTTTATGTACGAAGGAGTTTTCAATACAAGGGGTTGGAGGTGCCTGTCCAGATACTTTCCAATGGGTTCGTGTAAACTTCGTATAGTGAACACGATTGGTCGACATGGTGGTTTTACAGGATCCTTATGGACTTTTGGAACCATGTATAAGCTTGGGCTGTTTGGATTAACCTGAGTCAAAAAATTCTTTGTACGTTCGTTGATCACTCCTTTTACTAGTGCATTATGCAAAATAGTATGTAGTATCCTCTTTATGTCTTCTGTTGGGTCAAAATCAATTTCCATATAGGTCTGTTCATCTGATAAATGTTCCTCTACCACTTGTTGGTAGTATGTTTTGTTCAGGATGACTAATGCACCCCCTTTGTCCGCTTTTTGACAAATTATATTTGTGTTGTTCGATACTGATGTTAATGTGCCAAATTCCTTTTTGGACATATTCATCCTTTTACTTCTTTTTTTGGTGTTGTCAAAAGACAAACAAAGGTTTATACGTCACAAACAGACACTTCCTCTACGGATAGTGAAAGAACGGCAACAGAAAGATCAAATTTACAAAAAGACCCTAGTCGCCAGGATACAGCAAGTACATCTACAACAAGGCCTTTTACTGAGAGAGGCCCAGAAGACAACGGAGACCCCGGAGGGGACACGGTAAAAGAAAAAGAAAAGGGTCAACCCCAAACCAGGAATACCACAAAAAAAATGAAGAAACATCACTAAATGACAACAACTTGGTGCTGAACATTTCAGATTACCTATTAAATCAACAACAAATCGAAACCTTACAGAAAGGATTGTCATTCGTTCCAACGGCCCACACCAACCAATTAGAATTGGAAGTTAGCCTGTTTAAGTTAACCCGAAAAATGAGATTGAGACATTTTTTTGAGAACATCGTCACGGAAACTAAACCTCAAGAACCCGATGAACTAAGGGGCTTAAAAACCTGTAGCACATATATGGCTCCAATAAGCCACAAGACTATAGATCTTTTCGAACAATTGTGTAAAAAGGATGTAAGCAAACCGAACACCAAAAAAAGAAGTAAAAGGATGAATATGTCCAAAAAGGAATTTGGCACATTAACATCAGTATCGAACAACACAAATATAATTTGTCAAAAAGCGGACAAAGGGGGTGCATTAGTCATCCTGAACAAAACATACTACCAACAAGTGGTAGAGGAACATTTATCAGATGAACAGACCTATATGGAAATTGATTTTGACCCAACAGAAGACATAAAGAGGATACTACATACTATTTTGCATAATGCACTAGTAAATGGAGTGATCAACGAACGTACAAAGAATTTTTTGACTCAGGTTAATCCAAACAGCCCAAGCTTATACATGGTTCCAAAAGTCCATAAGGATCCTGTAAAACCACCATGTCGACCAATCGTGTCCACTAAACGAAGTTTACACGAACCCATTGGAAAGTATCTGGACAGGCACCTCCAACCCCTTGTATTGAAAACTCCTTCGTACATAAAGGATACAACAGACTTTTTGGGGAAACTGAAAACTATGAAATGCGAAGGTGATCTAACCATGGCAACCATAGACGTTAAAGCCCTCTATACGTCCATCCCTCACCAACAAGGCCTAGAAGCTGTAGAAAGAGCTTTGGTTCACAGTGATTATCCTCAGGAACTACAAGTCTTCTTAATGGAACTTATGGAGTTTACTTTGATGCATAGCTACTTCCAGTATGATAAGAGATGGTTTATTCAGAAAAGTGGAACCTCGATGGGCAACTGTGCCGCACCGGCATATGCCAACCTCTACATGGCAGCATTCGAAGAAGAGCACGTGCACAAAAACGAGACATGGAAGGAACAAACTAACCTGTATGTGCGTTTTATAGTTGACATATTTGTAGTATGGAAGGACACAAACGAGAGTCTAGAACGACAAATAAAAATATTGGACACTAAAGAAGAAAGAATAAAATTCACATGGAAAATAAACGAAACCAGCATACAATATCTGGATGTAGAAATCACTCGAAGAGAAGGTCTACTCACCACAAACCTCTACCGGAAGGAAACGGACAGAAATAATTTACTCAGGTTTGACAGCCATCATCCCCCAGCTCTAAAGAGACATTTACCTTACTCACAATTCCTCAGGGTGAAGAGAGTGGTCTCAGAAGAAGAACAACTAAAAACACAACTATCCACCATGAACAAAAGATTTTTGGATAGGGGTTATCCGGAAAAAATAACGCAACAAGATCTACAAAGAACGATGTCAAAAACCAGAGAAGAACTACTGACAGGCCAGATAAGAAAGGATGAACAACGACTTACATGCGTCAGCAAATACTCAAATGTAAGCCAACAGTTTAAAGCTATCATCAAAAGACATTGGTCAATGCTGACATTAGAACCGGATTTTAAAGGAATATTTTCCAAAGAACCAATGTTCGCGTACACGAGAGCCAAAAACATTTCTGATTTCCTTAAAACACCAAATGAATCTAAGGAGGAAAAGAATTTTCGAGGTACCATTCCATGCCTAAACTGTAGCAACTGCCACAATGTGATGAAGGGTAATGAAATTACTCATCCTATGAAAGGCAACAAGATATATCTCAAAGTCAACGCAACATGTGATACGACCAATGTGGTCTATATGTTAAAGTGCCCGTGTGGCAGCGTGTATGTGGGACACACAGAAAGGAAATTCAAAACAAGATTAACTGAACATAAAAGCAACATACGTACAGGTTCCTTAAAATCCACAGTGGCGACACATTTTTTGGAGAAGAAACATCACATAAGCCAACTAAGAGCATGTATCTTAGAGCAGGTCGACAAAAAAGAAGGATTCACCAACAAACAAAACCTATTGAAGCGAGAGAATCATTGGATTTTCCATTTGAACAGCCTTAAACCAAATGGGTTAAATGACAGAACTGAGTTTTTGTGTTATTTATAGCAACGTTATGTATAAGCGGCGTGTAAAAATGTGTGTATTTGTTTGAACATGCCGAAATGTAATTCTTAGTACTAATGGGCAGTACATGGCCCTTATAACCATAGGCCTACCAAGTAGCGTCATGAGGTTTAACACATTAGCACAGTCATTTAGTGAGCGCAGAAATCATGCAGGCACGACATTCTAAGCATGAAACCTGTGTTAGTTAAGGTAGCAATCAATAAAGTTGACCACGAACGCGCATATAGAAAAAAAGTGGCTCGCGTTCACGACACGTTCCCAGTGACGTAGCGCATGCGCATAACATTACATCCTGGTTTAAACCCGGAAGAGACAGACGCGCGTAAACGCAGCGGCAGTGAAGAAACGCGAGTGAAACTCGTTTCAGGTAAAAACGTTACTTAACAGCCCGCAAAGGTTAGAAGATAGATAAGATGCACAGAATTTAATACGCAGTATGCACACCAATTACGGGACATTATTTTACAACGAAGGATGTTGGCATAGATAGAGAGTACGAACGGAAGGAACAAACGAACTGATTTACCATTTGGTATACTGCCAGGGGGATAGTTAAGCACACTGAAATGACGTTTAAAAGGGTTTTTAAGCCAGTAGAGTTACTAGCACTAAGTACAGGAGCGTAATATGCATGTGGTGATCAAAAGTCAAAATAGATGTGTTATTAACATTCATTAACAGTTTGAACAATATAGGTTTAAAGATTATTAGTATGCTCAAAAATTATCGTTTGTTATTTACAGATGTATCCCTGATGAAGGTGGTATAACCACCGAAATGCATTGGATTTAAAGCAATGTTTGAATATTTGAAATCAGACGGATTCAATATATAAATTTGTGGAACTCAATGAAATAAAATTGAACACAAGGAAATGGCTACAACCAAGTGATTTATTTAAGAACATAGCTGGATTTTTATCAGCAACAAACTCCGTGCCTAGGGGGACAGTTTATCTAAAACAACACAGTCCCTTAAAATCTGGTGGTTCAACGTTAGTTCTGGGTTGAGCCAGGTTTTAATCCAGCAAACCATGGGAGCCAATCTCACCAAATCAGACACTTATCCCATCCCCAATTCCTGATGGATAGCGAAAGTTGGGGTTGAATGAGGGACAGACAAAAGGCAGCCAAAAAATTTGTTTTCAGCCATCTGGACCCCTTCCACTTGCTTGTACCCCCAAATAGCAGCACCATATGTGGCGATAGCCAAACATTTCGACCTATAAATGGCGAGAATTGCCTCACAAGGCCTAGCTCCCAATCGATGCGCAAAACCCAGTAGCGCTGGCGACGATTTCACTACTGCATTCTTTTTGGCTTTGAGCTGGGGGACCCAAGAGCACCTGTCATCGAATAAAACCCCCAAATATGTAAAAACAGTCACTCAGGTCACCTCAGCCCCAATACAAAAAAAGGTTTTAACTTTATTCTTTCATTGACCCATAATCAGGACATGTGATTTAGAGATATTTACCACCAGATCCAAGGAATTAATGAAGATCCCAAATGCATCCAGGAGTCTCTGAATGCCTATGGGGGTTCGTCATAATAGCAGGGCATCGTCAGCATATAGGAGGACCGGAATGGTCCTATTTCCTACACGCAGGATGCCCAGGCTATTTAAGTCAATATGGTGCATTCCTCCTTCCCCCCTGTGCTGGTGCCCTTTTTGCCAGCCTTGCAACAACACAGGCACCCATGCCCGAGTGTGCAAAGGTGCCTCTGTCGCATGCAGGATTGTTTATGTACCGTAAGGGGCACATTCCTGCATTAAGATTTAGAATTATATTTTTAATTTGAGCTTCATTTTCCGTTTATACACATACCCACATTCACAAACATATTTGCTGTCTTCAATTCCTTTTTTGTTATCAGTGAAGGAATGTTATTGTTCATTTAATTAAAACCATTGTTGTGACACATAAGATGTTTTAAAATGTAAAATTAACAAAAGATTGACCATGTCATGAGTGATGTACTATGTGACATCATCAGCAGTGCATAGCGGGGGCACGAGTTATAGGTAGCTCAACTAACTATAACAGCAGAATGTCTCTGGTTTTGCATGAGTGGAATGTCCAACTAACTATAAAGTCCCTGAAACCTGTGTTTTTTTTCTGTGAAAAAACTAAATAAATATATATATATATGTGTGTGTGTGTGTGTGTGTATATATATTCACTGAAAAAACATAGGTTTCAAGAGTGTTATATTTAGCTGGATATTTCACTAGTACAAAACCATAGAAGTTTGTCCATTACAGTTAGTTTTGCTAACTATAACTCGCGTGCCGGCAATGCATTGCTGATGATTTCACATATTACATCATTCATGACATGGTCAGTGACATCACTGATGACATCACTGATGACATCTCAAATGACATCACTGATGACATCATCCAGTGAATGTGGTTTTGTTTGAAATTTAAATATCTGTTATATATATATATATACCAATCTGTATTGAATATTGTGTGGGTATATAACTGTCTGGATGGAGGATTTAGTAGCTGTCTGACTGTTTGTTTAAGTGAGTAATTAAATGTGTCTCACTAAATATATGGGTTAGTAACCAAACTATGTGAATGTGTGCATCACTGTCTCTGTTGTTGTATGACCTGCTGCATCAATTGGTCACTAACTACATGAGTGTCTATATTAGTTATTGATTAGTTGGCTGAGTATTTGTAAGGGAGACTAAGTGCATCTGTGGTTGGGTGGGGAGTTGTAACTCTATGCATAGATGTGTGAGTGGTTGATTGTCTAGGCATATGGGTTTAGGAGTGTTTATAGAAACAGTTGTTTGGGTGTCTGAGTGTGTTTATTTGTGTGTTGGTAAGTGAATATAGGTGTCAGTGGTACATCTCCAATAAAGTAGAAAAATAAAAGGCATTGTATATGAGAGTTGGTGTATATAAATAAGTATACATAAGAGTTAGTGATTGTAAGAGTAACTGTATGAATGAGTGTATAATTGTAATAGGGATTTTTTTAACATACTAACTATGATTTACTATGTGTATGTATAAATCAGGTATTGTGTGTATCACTGTGTAGGTGAGTAAATGTAAGTGTGATTGATTTTTTTCATGAGTGAGTAGCATCACTGCATAACTGACTAGGATGACTGCTGAGATGTCAATGTCTATATAGGTGTATGAGGACATTTGATAGTGTTACCATTAATCAGTGACTGCATGTATTAGTGATTCTGTGGGTGAATGGACAGTTGTGTGTGTAGACTTAGAAATCAGTGAGTGTGTATGTAGTAACCGGTATGTGTGTGTCAATGCTTTCAAATATTGTACTCTGTATTTTACAGTGAGTGATCAAAGGTTATGCTAGTGTATGATGAGGTGTATAAGATTGTCACGTGGATGATGTCATCAGTGATGTCATTTGAGATGTCATCAGTGATGTCACTTACCATGTCATGAATGATGTAATTTGTGACATCATCAGCAGTGCATTGCGGGTGTGCGAGTTATAGTTAGCACAACTAACTATAACAGAGGAATTTCTATCGTTTTGTTTGAGTGAAATGTCCAGCTAACTATAACACACATGAAACCTATGGTTTTTTCAGTGAATTTCAAAAGTTTTTTAAATGCTAATTCCTAACTATAATGTCTCTGAAAATTATGTTTTTTTCAGTGAATTTCAAAGGTTTTTGAAATGCTAATTTCTAACTATAATGTCTCTGAAACCTATGATTTTTTCAGTGACTTTCAAAGGTTTTTTAAACGCTAATTTTTAATTGAAATAGTAGTTATAACTATATTTTGTACTGAATTTCTACAGTTTTTTAACTGTTTATTTATAAATAGTTTATTTATTAAACAACATTACATATTTTTCAGAAAATTTCCACAAAAATTAAAATACATTTCAAACTTAAATATTTTTTAAAAAATTTGTATTTCAATATCTTTTTTATCATTTTCTTTTTCTTCAAAATTTTTGGGGGTGTTGCGCACCCAAAGCATACCTACAGCAGCGGGTCCGCGTATTCTAGCTGCCATATTGGAAAAGTCATGAAGGATCCGCGTATGGTGAGCGATGAGTGCGTGTTTTTTTTCAGTTACATCACATAAGTACAATGTTACGTGGTGTGCACGACCATTATGCGACCGGTCCGTGACACCTGCGTCCATGCATTCGCGACACATGTGTATTATGGTACGCGACGCTTGCCTGGTGGTGGGCCCCAAGTGATGTCATATACGTGCTGGGTGCACGACTCCTGTGAAAATTTTTATGCTCCAAAAATATATGTATGTGTTTTTAATGTACATATTAGGGCAAAAGATTATCTAAGGTATTCATAAAAATAATATATTTCTACTTGTAATAAATGTATATTATTTTTAAATATATTTTCGCGAAGTCGCATCGGGTGCGCACTTCATGAGCACATTCATTCCATGTAACCTAAAAAAAAGAGTTGATTGGTTCATAACATTTCTCACTGTTACTATTGAAGGACCCCACCCATTTTAATTATTCTGTTTGGAGCAGTTGATGAGAGACTTCTCTACTTCTTCCAGAGCTGGTTTTGGAATTTTTGGGGTGTTTTTAAAAATTGCATTGGAGAAATGGCATCTGGTTCGCAAGCTCCTCAACATTCTTCAGATGAAGATATCTTGGAGGAAGATCCACCAAAGCAGAGGCCTGAATCAGTGGTATGGATATTTTTCAACTTTCCTGCCGGGGGAAAAAAGGTCAACGCAAGAAAAGTCACATGCTTGCTGTATGACAGGGTCCTGTCACGAGGCTGTGAAGAAATACTCCTGTGGAACAGCGAGTATGTATAAAAATCTGCGGGCCATTCACCCAAAGAATCTGGCACAAGAAGAAAATGAGGCGTGCAGCAAAAAATCCACCACCAGGCATTGCTAGCACCTCCAGAGCGTCCACTTCAGCACCACCAGTAGACATTTGCCCAGAATTTTCTTTTCTGCAGCAGCACTGCACTAAGTGCAAAACCCTCATCTGTTATGGTGAACAGTCATTGGAAGTTATTTGTGTGGCTCAACGGAACCACAAATGCAAATATTTTTTATTTTTTTGTTTTTGCAATGATGTTGAATTCTAAAAGCTGACTGTTTACTTAGTTCCATTTTTGTTAAATTTTTAAAAAACACCAAAAAAAGTACAAAATTGTTAAAAAACTACAAACAAAAAAATAAAACAAAAAACAGAAGAAAAGCAAAGTTCAGAACTACCTTATCTGGTTTAAAAAAAGAACTATAATTGCATGGCAATGTCTGAATGTTTGGTTGAATGTATGTGTAGAGCATGATTGACTGAAAGAATGCATTAGTACTGTATGGTGAATTTATAGGGGCAGATCTATGAGGAATTGCTGCAGCGTGACACTGCAAGCCATTTAACTGCACAGCACTGCGGCACTTCTGAAGCAGAGGGATGTCACATATTTACATGAATATGTTGCATTTCTATGTTCCCTCTGCACTAGCACACAAACTGCAGCCATGCAGTGACGCAGGCACCCTTGCACCATGGTGCAAGGATATCTGTGCCATGGGGAGATTGTTTTTGTGCAGGAAGGGACTACTTCCTGCACAAAAACAATCACTAAAGGCATTTTCCTCCTTCAATGTGTGCTGTGGAATGCAGCATGCATTGAAAGATGGAAAAACGAGGAGAAATGACAACATTTCTCCTTGTTGTGCCTCGCTACACCCCCTCTAGGGTCGCACACCATTCACATATATCTACAGATTTACACTTTCTCGTAAGTCTTGAGATGTGTTATTCCATGGGTGTTGTGTGGGAACAGACACAGCAACACCCATGGAACGCCCCTTCAACGCAAAGAGCTGCATTTGAATGGGTCATATTTTCAAGGAGAGGAAAAGCCACGCAGGGTGGCTTTTCTCTCTGTGTACATATGGAGGAGTCCCCAGCGCCATCACTACGTTACAAAAAGTGGCGTACTGGCGGTGCAGGGGGCTTGTAAATCTGCCCCATAAGTGCTTATGTATTGGTAGAGTTATACAATAAGAACATAGTGCTGCATGGCTGATTGACGAACTGCATGAGACCGACAGGAGGTATCCTAGGCTGCCCGAGTACTACTTCAGTATTTAGTGGAGTGTACCAATAGTATGTATCTGCTTGGAGGTTTGTAGGGATTGTGCACAGAATATAGTACGTGTACTTGTGTTGGTGCCTAGGTCATTCTATACGAACATCACTAATAACTAGAATGATTACAGTGGTGCAAACAGAGTGCTCAGTTAATTTATAAGTGCTTAGGTATTGTCGCAATGCCTGAGTCATTCTGCAAGTACATAGACAGTGACTGGGTTCCTAGAGTGCTAGTAGGTGACAACAGGATATGTTTATAAGCACTTATGTTTCAGCAGAGTTATTAGATAAGGACATCCTTCTGTCAGGTTGATTGAAGGAGTGGACACAGACTCACAGTGTGAGTCCAGATAAGCAAGACTATTACCTGGACTTTTGCAGGACTGACTCAGCAGTCAGCAAGGGGTTAAGGGACCGCATATATTGTGCACATTTGACTGTACCACTGCTTGTCTCAAAGCCTGAGTCATTCTGCAAGTGCATGGAGAGTGAATAGGTTCCTAGAGTGCTATTAGATAACAGCAGGATACATTTATAAGGACTTATGTTTCAGCAGAGTGATTATATAAGAAGATACTTCTGTCAGGATGAGTGTAGGAGTGGACACAGACTCACAGTGTGATTCCAGACAAGCATGACTATTACCTGGACTTTTGCAGGAGTGACTCAGCAGTCTGCAAGGGGTTAAGGGACTGCATATATTGTGCACATTTGACTGTACCACTGCTTGTCTCAAAGCCTGAGCCATTCTGCAAGTGCATAGACAGTGAATAGGTTCCTAGAGTGCTAGTAGTTGACAGCAGGATACGCTTATAAGGAGTTATGTTTCAGCAGAGTGATTATATAAGGAGATACTTCTGTCAGGATGATTGTAGGACTAGACACAGACTCACAGTGTGATTCCAGACAAGCATGACTATTACCTGGACTTTTGCAGGACTTACTCAGTAGTCTGCAAGGGGTTAAGGCACCACATACATTGTGCACATTTGACTGTACCACTGCTTTTCTCAATGCCTGAGTCATTCTGCAAACTCATAGACAGTGACCGGGTTCCTAGAGTGCTAGTAGTTGACAGCAGGATAAGTTTATAAGCACTTATGTTTCAGCAGAGTGATTGGATAAGAACATGCTGCTGTCGGGATGATTGTAGGAGTGGACACAGACTCACAGTGTGATTCCAGACAAGCATGGCTATTACCTGGATTTTTGCAGGACTGACTCAGTAGTCTGCAAGGGGTTGAGGGACCGCATGTATTGTTCACATTTGACTGTACCACTTCTTGTCTCAATGCGTGAGTCATTCTGCAAGTGCATAGACAGTGAATAGGTTCTTATAGTGGTGGTAGTTGACAGCAGGATACGTTTATAAGGACTTATGTTTCAGCAGAGTGATTATATAAGGAGATACTTCTGTCAGGATGATTGTAGGAGTGGACACAGACTCACAGTGTGATTCCAGACAAGCATTACTATTACCTGGACTTTTGCAGGACTTACTCAGTAGACTGCAAGGGGTTAAGGCACTGCATACATTGTGCACATTTGACTGTAGCACTGCTTTTCTCAATGCCTGAGTCATTCTGCAAATGCATTGACAGTGACTGGGTTCCTAGAGTGCTAGTAGTTGACAGCAGGATAAGTTTAAAAGCAGTTATGTTTCAGCAGAGTGATTAGATAAGGACATGCTTCTGTCATGATGATTGTAGGAGTGGACAGAGCTGCTTTAGAGCCATAGAAAAGGTCTGCAGAGCTGCGTTAGAGCCACAGAAACAGGTCAGCACAGCCGTTGTAGAGCCAGAGACCCAGGTCAGCAGAGCTGCTGTAGAGCCAGAGAACCAGGTCAGCAGAGCTGCTTTAAAGCCATAGAACCATGTCAGCAGAACTGCTGTAAAGCCAGAGAAACCAGGTCAGTGGAGCTGCTTTAAAGCCAGAGAACCAGGTCAGCAGAGCCATTGTAGAGGCAGAGAACCAGGTCAGCAGAGCTGCTCTAGAGCCTAAGAAGCAGGTCAGCAGAGCTGCTCTATATCCAGAGACAGCTGAGCTGCTCTAAAGGCTGAGAACCAGGTCAGCAGAGCTGCTTTAGTGGGAGAGAACTAGGCCAGCAGAACTGCTTTAGAGCCAGAGAACCAGGTCAGCAGAGCTCTTTAGAGGGAGAGAACCTGGTTAGCAGAGCTGCTTTAGAGCCAGAGTACCAGGTCAGCAGAGTTGCTCTAGAGCCAGAGAACCAGGTCAGCAGAGCTGCTTTAGGGCCATTGAACCAGGTCAGCAAAGCTCTTTTAGAGCCAGAGAATCAGGTCAGCAGAGCTGCTCTAGAGGCAGAGAACCAGGCCGGCAGAGCTGCTTTAGAGGGAGAGAACCAGGTCTGCAGAGCTGCTTTAGAGCCAGAGAACCAGGTCAGCAGAACTGGTCTAGAGCCAGATAAACCAGATCAGCAGAGCTGCATTAGAGGGAGAGAACCAGGTCAGCAGAGCTGCTTTAGAGCCAGAGAACCAGGTCAGCAGAGCTGCTCTAGAGACAGAGAACCAGGTCAGCAGAGATGATTTAGAGGGAGAGAACCAGGTCAGCTGAGCTGCTTTAGAGCCGAGGGACAAGGTCAGCAGAGCTGCTCTAGAGCCAGAAATTCAGGTCAGCTTTAGAGCCATAGAACTGGGTCAGCAGAGCTGCTATAGAGTAAGAGAACCAGGTCAGCAGAACTGTTGTAGAGCCAGAGAACCAGGTCAGCTGAGCTGCTCTAGAGCCTAAGAACCAGGTCAGCAGAGCTGTTGTAGAGCCAGAGAACCAGGTCAGCACAGCTCCTCTAGAGCCAGAGAACCAGTTTAGCAGAGCTGCTTTAGAGCCATAGAACCAGGTCAGTCGAGTTACTACTAGAGGCTGAGAACCAGGTCAGCAGAGATGAGTTAGAGGGCGAGAACCAGGTCAGCAGAGCTTCTTTAGAGCCAGAGAACGAGGTCAGCAGAGCTGCTCTGGAGCGAGAGAACCAGGTCAGCAGAGCTGCTTTAGAGCCAGAGAACGAGGTAAGCAGAGCTGCTCTAGAGCCTAAGAACCAGGCCAGCCGAGCTGCTTTAGAGGGAGAGAACCAGGTCAGCAGAACTGCTTTAGAGCCAAGGGACCAGGTCAGCAGAGCTGCTCTAGAGCCAGAGAATCAGGTCAGCAGAACTGCTTTAGAGGCAGAGAACCAGGTCGGCAGAGCTGCTTTAGAGGGAGAGAACCAGGTCTGCAGAGCTGCTTTAGAGCCAGAGAACCAGGTCAGCAGAGCTGGTCTAGAGCCAGATAAACCAGGTCAGCAGAGCTGCTTTAGAGGGAGAGAACCAGGTCAGCAGAGCTGCTTTAGAGCCAGAGAACCAGGTCAGCAGAGCTGGTCTATAGCCAGATAAACCAGGTCAGCAGAGCTGCTTTAGAGGGAGAGAACCAGGTCAGCAGAGCTGCTTTAGAGCCAGAGAACCAGGTCAGCAGAGCTGCTCTAGAGACAGAGAACCAGGTCAGCAGAGATGATTTAGAGGGAGAGAACCAGGTCAGCTGAGCTGCTTTAGAGCCTAGGGACAAGGTCAGCAGAGCTGCCCTAGAGCCAGAGATTCAGGTCAGCTTTAGAGCCATAGAACTGGGTCAGCAGAGCTGCTATAGAGTAAGAGAACCAGGTCAGCAGAGCTGTTGTAGAGCCAGAGAACCAGGTCAGCTAAGCTGCTCTAAAGCCTAAGAACCAGGTCAGCAGACCTGTTGAAAGAGCCAGAGAACCAGGTCAGCACAGCTCCTCTAGAGCCAGAGAACCAGGTTAGCAGAGCTGCTTTAGAGCCATAGAACCAGGTCAGTCGAGCTACTACTTGATGCAGAGAACCAGGTCAGCAGAGATGAGTTAGAGGGCGAGAACCAGGTCAGCAGAGCTTCTTTAGAGCCAGAAAACGAGGTCAGCAGAGCTGCTCTGGAGCGTGAGAACCAGGTCACCAGAGCTGCTTTAGAGCCAGAGAATGAGGTCAGCAGAGCTGCTCTAGAGCCTAAGAACCAGAGTGTGCTGGGTATGCTCAGACGTGAGTCCCAGGCTCTCCACACCACTGGAGTCAAGCTATCCAGGCTGATGAAGGCTGATAGCCAGAAACCGGTCCTTGGATGCTTGATTCCGGTCTGGGAAAGACATGGCTTGGTAGTTCCGACTGGCTGTTCCCGTGAGGCGCAGGGTCAGAGCTGATTTGCATATAGCCAGTGTCTAACCCAGGGTAGTGTGGAGTGCAAAAAAACGATGGATTTAGGCCCAGATCTTTGTACTGGGGTGAATGTATGACATTGTTCTACATTCTGTCCATCAACTGTGTTTTTTGCAATTTTCACCCCGAGTGTGCTGGGTATGCTCAGACGTGAGTCCCAGGCTCTCCACACCACTGGAGTCAAGCTATCCAGGCTGATGAAGGCTGATAGCCAGAAACCGGTCCTTGGATGCTTGATTCCGGTCTGGGAAAGACATGGCTTGGTAGTTCGGACTGGACTGTTCCCGTGAGGCGCAGGGTCAGAGCTGATTTGCATATAGCCAGTGTCTAACCCAGGGTGGTGTGGAGTGCAAAAAAACGATGGATTTAGGCCCAGATCTTTGTACTGGGGTGAAGGTATGACATTGTTCTACATTCTGTCCATCAACTGTGTTTTTTGCAATTTTCACCCCGAGTGTGCTGGGTATGCTGAGGAAAATGAAATTTTGCCTGACCAAGATGTCCCCTACGTATACCCTATGTTACATGTATGTGCATGTCATCCATGCATTTCCCGTAGTGGCCTGAATCACTAGGCCTCTGCAAACATGTCCTGCAAGTCAAGTCATCAAGTCTCCCAAACGTTAAGCTAAAATGAAGGCCCATGTATTTGCATTTTGCATTGTGCACTTTTAAATAAATATCGTACTGAACCCTTTTTTGTGGTTGAGCCTGAAACCACTTTCTGAATTAATGTTTTCATGACTCTTGGCACACTGAGCTGCAGTCACGTCAGCAAGAAGCCTGCCAAGACAGTATTATGAATAACAGTTATCTGTTTGCTGTACAGAGTGGCATCCCTGCCCGGTGAGGAAAAGTAAACAGAACCCGTGCGCGACAGATAGGGCCTAGCCATTCTGTCTCCATTTAAGTAAATCACAGTGCTTGCATCGATAGAAGAGCTCACAGCCCTCATGCAATGAACGAATAAATATGCCCTCTCTGTCTTTTAGTGATGAACAACTATTGCTTCAGATAATACATCCCCTGACTCTAGATATCAGTTGTACTAGATGTGCTGGTCGCCTTGACACAAGAGATCTCTCTACTAGGTTGAAAGTCAGCTTCCTCCCAGTTACACGTCAATTGCACGTCATGCTCAAAGTTGCACAATTAGGGCATAGTTCCAGCTAGCTATCCAAACTCCTCCTCTAAGTACCCACCCACCTATGACACCTACCTATCACCTACCTATGACTCATCAAAGTGTACACCCACATGTTCTTATCTCTTTCTTTCTCTGCTCTGCCTCGAGCGTTCCTTCCTACGTCCTATGTACAAGATAAAATGTATATAACCCATGTTCAGTAAATAATTCTTAGAAGACCCTTCCTGAACCTCAGTGGTGATGGAACATATTCTCCCATGACTCGAGTTATTGGAATAAAGCCCATTTTAACTCAGATACCACGGACTCTGCTTCTCACTTGATGCATGATAATTGTTAATGCATAGAAATTATGCCAGGGTAATATTTTATTTACCACATTAATTTGGCGCCCTTACAGGGACATATCCCTTTCCCTACTCGCCGGAGTTGTGGGTCTAGTCTTTGCCCCCTTCTACAGCCGTGACGGACTTCAAAGTGCGCACGCCATCGGGATTTCCCGCTACTCCCTCAGGCCCAGGAGGAGGACGGACTGCGACCAGGCATCCATACGAGGCGGTGAGGAACGCGGATCGTCTCAACCAGAGCCCAGCCCGTGAGAGAGCAAGGTCCGAGGTCTCCAGAGGTCCACCTGTTCCAAGGCGCAAGCGTAGTCAAGTCAAGTTTCCGAGGCCTTCAAGTTTCAAGTTCTGCTTTCCCGGTGAGTACCACTATGGGGAATGCATCAAGTTTCAAGACGGGTCCACTGTAAAAGGTGGAAACGGTCAAGACGGGTCCACTGTGAAAGGTGGAAATGGTCAAGACGGGTCCACGGTTAAACGTGGGCACAGTCAAGACGTGTCTCATTTTTTGGGACCGGTATGGTTGTACTGTATTCCAGTGCACAAAGTTTATTGTTTTCAAGTACATGTTTTATTCCATGTGTCAGGTTAGACTGTGTCTGTTTTAGTGTTATAATGTTTCTTGTATGAATGATTGTTGAATGTTTCAGTCTATTCTTGTGTATTGTGTTTCCATTGTGTTAGTTTCAACATGCCACTGTTTTTGAAATTACGTCAGCTAGGGACCAGGAAAGGTATACTAGAAGAGTCAGTTAACATCCCGCCAAGAGATACACCTGGTCATGATATGTATAAAAAGTCAAGACCCTCTCAGAAAGATGCCATTGAGTTATGGCGCTAAGAGTCACATAGGAGAACAGAGAAAGAATTCAACAAAGTAGAGAGAAATAAACAAGCAGAGGAAAAAGCCAAAGAAAAAGAACTACGGGATAAGGGGGAACGGGTCAAGACAGAACAGACTGTTAGAGAAAGAAATGCCGTTGTTACTGGTATTTATCCCGTCCTGTCAGAAGAACTAGCTCAAGTGACCACCTCAGAAAGACCCAGTAGGTAGAGAACGCCACCACCTGTACCCTTTAGAGTATGTAAAATAAAGCCGACAGCATCTGAAGCGTTCATTTCCTTGTATCTAGACAAGTCCCTTCTGGACTGCGCAAGTGCCTTGTGAGTAACTGGTTGAATTAGTTGTGAATAGCGCTTTGTGTCTGAGTCCTGTTGAGACTTGTGAGTAGTTTGTTGAATTTTCTTAAGTATAGCTCCTTGTAAATATGGTTTATGAAGAGCATGTCATTATTATGACTTGTTGAGTTTCTTGTAAATATGGCTTGTGAATAGCGCCACGTGGTTATGTTTTGTGCAGAGCTTGTTATCATTACGTTAGTCAGGAGAGAGCTGGATCTCTTTCAAGTGCTTAGAGAAAATGTTTTGAAGATGTGCGTACGTGTTATGTGATAACGTGGAGAGATGAGTTCATGACTTTCCCATGTACTGCAGTCATTGGGGAATGATTGTGCTTCAGCTGCCAAAGAGTTAATATCTTATATTGAGAAGGCAGTATTTGTTTTAACATGCTGTTTAACAAAGTGTTGAGGGATTTTGGCGTTTTTTGGTGTTTGCGGGGGGCGTGTTTTTGAGCGGAAATTCGTACCCGTTCCAGTGGAGGGATTTGGTTGCTTTGTGGTGAGGATTTAGGGAATAGCTTGGACTACTGTGATGCCAAATTTGAAAGGGATCTGAGCTGTGGAAGTGGTGGAAAAAGCATGTTTTGTGTGGAGGTGCGATTTGCCATGTTATCCAATGGGCGTATTTCTGAAAATTGAGATAAAGGTTTCTTTGACTTTTTCATTCTGGGTCTGCCTATGTGCTTTGTCAGTTTGCAGATTGAATGGTAAAATCTTGCATGGAGAGTAAAGAAGTGTATTTGTAAAGGGTTTGCCTTGGAACACTTGATTTAATGTGTTTGGCTCAGAGGTCGGTAGTTGTAAATAAACCAGTCGGAGAGTGCTTTAATGTTTTCACGGTTGAGAAGAAAATTAGTGTAATTAGTGTAATATACCCGTGTGTTTTTTAAATAGGGATGTTTCTACAAAATATTAATTATTATTTTTCCCAATGCAAGCTGCCCTTTAGAATAGCGTGTGACAGTTATCCCACTCACTTAGGAAAGTGGCTATTTGTAAATTAATGAACATGGCCCTTTTTGATAGCTATAATACACTACCATCTTAATGCATTGCTAAGTGTCCCCTACATTAGTTTAATTTGCATTCATTTAGTTTCAAGGTTCACCTATGTACTTTGACAGGCTGCTGATAGAAAGGTATAATCTTGCACGGTAAAAGCAGTATTCATTAAACAAGACTTGGAAAATAGGATTTATTATGTCTGATTCAGAGGTCAGTTAGGCTACAATGCTTACACAGATGGTTTCAGATAAACATTTAGTGGAGAAGCTTCAATTGATGTATGCAGAGAACAGTCCCAACCCAACAGTCCATGATAATTCGGTTTTTTTCTCTCAACTGCAAAATGCATAGCCTTGTGTGCAGAAGCAAATTGTCCTTTTTTTTTGTGTGTTAATTTGCATGCTAAACAAATGCCCATGTTTCAAATGTCTTGCCTTCTAGCTGAATTAGTTAGACAAAAGTGTTTATTAGAAAGTGGAGCTTTTAAGTAGCAGTACAGAATTATTTTAAAGTGCTAGCATGTCACTTAGTTACAGAAAATATGTCCTTATTAATTACTGATTTTAGAATGCTTTTTACCACGTTTTAAATTGGCTTCAGTGAAATTAGAGAATGTTGGTTTAGCTCTCTGGCCTGGGGGATCAGATATGTTTTGAATTACTCAGAATGTGTTTTTCGAAGGTCCTGGCTCCCAGTATATGTTTATGTAAAGGGAGGGTTTTTCCCTCTTGCCGTGCCTGTCTTGTTATTATTGGCCATAACCCAATTCTTTCCGCGATCCCTTTGATTATGTAAAGGGAGGGCCACTCCTCCGACTGACACTAGCTTTCTTGGCAGACGCTTGACTCTTTCAATGAGCTCAGCGTTGGCAGCGACCCAATTTTAGAGAAGCAGAGACGAGTGAGAGGCTTGTCTCCTCTTAGTGATGTTTGACACTGAGCCAGTTCCTGGCTCTGAGGGGAGGGGTAGGTGAGCAAGGAGTGAGTTCGTAGCGAAGTTACCTCCCCAGCCCCTCTGACTTGTGTACAAAAAATATTGTTCTTCGTTACAGTCAACACTAAAAGCTTCATTGACTTCAGATAAATTCACGCTTGCAAATGAATAAGTTTTTCCCTCAGTAGTGTAAACAGAATAATTGGCAGGAGTTTCGCTCTTGCAATGGGTTCAGCATCTGGCAGTCATTCAATTTTAGACCACAGTGAAACCCGGCTTGGAGTTGATTCAAAACTCCGAGCGCGAACATCTTTCTAGAGGGAGGGGCTGCTTCTCAAAGGAGTGAGGAGTAGCGAGGCTCCAGCCCATTCTGTCTATGCTAGAATAATTTGGATTTTATTCAAATACATTTGGAGAACATATTGTAGGTAGTATGGTCATACTGTTCCCAAGATTTAGAGTAGGATTTTTATAAACTACAGAGTTTTTGGAAAGAGGTTTCCCCAAAATAAAAATTGTGCTTTTGAATTGAAAATTCATTTTTATTTATTTATTTATTTTTATATAAATCATTCTTGCTAGATTGATGACAGTGGGCCCTAGCATTTACAGTCAGACACTATAGAAACGGCTAGACAGTATTTCCATGCCTACCAACACAGGACTGATACAGTACGTAGACGACATCCTGGTTACAGCACGATCAGACACAGAATGCGAGAATGCATCACTGACAGTTGCAATTCTGTGAAAAGCAAGTGGTGTCACACTTGCTTTCCAAGGAGGGTGGTCAGCTGTAGACAGCTAACACAAGAACCATACAGCTCATTACTAACCTTTCACAGCCCAGGACACAAAAGGAAGTTCGTGCATTTATTGGCCTCACTTCCCCAGTATGCCTTTCTAGCCAAACCACTCATACAGTTAACTACACAGGAGGCAGCCACTCTGACTGTACTCCCTAGGACACAAGAACAAACCTTGGCATTTGAGGAATTAAAAAGAGCATTATGTCACGCGCCATATTTTTATTTATTTTTACACTTTTGCCCTCAAGTACAGTAAATGCACCACCACATGACTGTGTGGAAGTAATGAATATAGTGACAAGACCAGAACAAGACCTGACAGATATTGCACTCCCAGACCCTGACCTGATGCTCTATGTAGATGGATCATGCATGAGAACGAGTGCAGGAGAATTAGTAGCAGCCTATGCTGTGACCACAGGAAATAGACACACTGTCTGCACAAGCAGCAGAGCTCATTGCTCTGACACAAGCCTGCATAAGAGCTAAGCACTTGAAAGTGAACATTTATACTGACTCACAATACGCTTTTGACGTTGTTCATGATTTCGGGGTACTATGGAGGGAGAGAGGTTTCTTGACCTCCCATGGGACCAAGATTCAGCACGGCCAGCTTATTCAGGCCCTGTTAGAGGCCATACATTTACCTACAGCCATTTCTATCCTGAAGTGCAAAGCCCACACCAAAGTTACAGACATCATTTCCCAGGGTAATGACCTGGCAGACCGAACAGCTAAACTTACAGCACAGACACCAACAGACACGACAAGGACAGAGGTACCGTTACTGACAAAAAGTATGACAGTCAGGGATCCCACACAAGATGTACTCGACATACAGACACATGCCACAACAGATGAGATAAAGAATTGGACTGAACAAGGAGGGGTTCAGACTGACCAAGGTTGGATGACTAAGGGAAAAGCTACATGGTTTCTCCCAGATTCTATGGTACAAGTAATAATCAACACAGCACATAGTCCAGCACACTTGGGAGAGAAGGCAATGCTAGACAGCTTACAGAACATTTGGTTTAACAAGCACATGCGTGCAGCAGCGAAGCAGAAAGTACGAACATGTATGATCTGTTGTCAGTTCAATCCAGGTAAAGGCATTCCGGTGGAACAAGGCGGATTTCATCCTCCTGACCACCCTTTTGAAGTTCTCCAGACGGATTATATCCAAATGGACAGATGTAGAGGTTACAAATATGTCTTAGTAGTTGTGTGTGCACTATCTAGATGGACAGAAGCATATCCAGTTCCAGATTATACTGCTGTAACAACAGCCAGACAGTTAGTGCGCGAGTACTTCCCCAGGTATGGATTGCCGCGTGTGATCTATTCAGATAACGGCCAGCCATTCTCCTCTGAACTAATGAAACAAGTGTCTCTTCTGTTAGGATATACCTGGAAGTTCCATTGTGTCCGACACCCAGAAGCAGCAGGCCTTGTAGAAAGACATAATCAGTCAATTAAGACAAAAGTTGCTGAGATCTGTACAGAAAAAGGTGTGGATTGGATGGTGGCCTTGCCGGTTGCCCTCTTTTACATGCGAATGGTAGCTCATTCCAGAACAGGCCTATCTCCTTATGAAGTCGTTTTCGGTAGACCGCCAAATATGTGGGGTACGCCTATGCCAAAGAAAATAACTGATGTTGACAGTAACATGCTGACAGATTACCTGGCTTCCTTGATGTCTGCACTACTCTCTTGTTGTTCACAGGTTGCTGCTGCCTTCCCTAACAACACCCAGGTCAAGGAACACGCCATTGTCCCCGAGAATTTTGTATGCATCCGGAATTTTGATCGTTCAAGTCCCCTTGAGCCACGTTGGAAGACGCCGAAGTTGGTGGAAGGACGTAAAGGCCGAACTCACCTTCATCACTACAAAAGATACTTTGGACATTCTGGTACCTTTACAAAGACTATTGACACTAAAGATATTAAGGAAAATACAGACATTGCGCCGCCTTTGCTGCTAGAAAAGACCCCTCAGCAAGAGTATAGGTCTAAATTAAGATCTAGTAAGTCAGACGTAGTTTAATTGTTTAAGCCCACCCGGTGGTGAATCGGTTAGACTAGATTTCTGATGTATAAGATCACATACGAGAATAGCAAGAGAGAGATAAGAAAGGAAAGTACTGCAAGATATTACGCAGTAGATGTATAGTTACTTTGATCATTCTTTTTATTCTGTGCATTGTTATAATCTGTGTTAGTTTATTGCTACATGTTTTCTTTCCCATTTCCTCACATATACATTCTTCCAGTAACAGTACCATAGAGCATACATTTAGTGAACTGCCACCCCATGAATTGTCATATCGACTTGCACTACATAACAATACTTTTATTCGTATGTTACACCATTCTCACCAGACCAGCAATGCGACAGATTGCTGGGTATGTGGACAAATGCCACCTTATCAAGAGACAAAGGGAGTCTTGCCCTTCTACCCATTACCGTTCTCACACAATGGTTCGTGTGGAGCATGGTTTGCTCTAATGACCTCAATAGATAGAAGGTACATAGCTTATCCAGGTGGCTGGATATATGGAAACCTGAATAAAGTAATGAATGAAGCATGCTTTCCAGACAAAGACGGATTCCCCCAAAGAAAGGGAACCGATTTAGAGAATGAAGAGTACGAGCAGGGAAATGCATCTGTTAATTTTATAATGTTAAATGTTCAGCCCAAGCAAAACACAGGTCCACCGTTTATTTCAGTCCTGCCAGCAAAAGGTGATTTATGTGTTAAAAAGAAAGGCTCAGTACAAATGGGACACAACGAGTGTAACACTGTAGTAGAGTTTAATGATAAAGGACTTTCTTCTTTCAAAACATCACGCCATACCTATTTCATTTGCGGTCAGACAGCCTATGTACATCTGCCCTTAGACTGGGGTGGGACTTGTTATATAGCATTCCTATTGCCACCTGTTTTTCTAGCCCCATCCCATTATCACAGAGATTCACAACTAGAACATGTTAGACAAAAGAGAGAGACAGATTCTGCAGGGATTGATCAGACTGAAACAGCTTGGGAGCAATATATAGACTTCAACAAAGGTTTATTTTTCTTCGTTGGCCCCGTCCAAAATAGTAAGCTGATACGCAAATTAACAAGAACCCTGGAAGCAGTAGTGAATGCGACTGCATCTGCCCTGGCGAACTTAACCCAGGAGCAATCTGCTATGAGACTTGTCGTTTTACAAAATCGCCTCGTTCTTGACGTCATCCTGGCGGATAGAGGCGGAGCTTGTAGAGTGATCCGATCTAGTTGTTGCGTTTTCATCCCAAATAACGCGCCATCCGTGTACGCAGCGATAACAAGACTCCACAAAATTGCTAATGTCATACATCAAGACCCAGGCACATGGACTTGGTCGAGTTGGTTCTGGGGTGTAATATCGGCATGGGGATGGAAAGTTATGTCCTTCCTAGGAATGGCCCTACTTATGGTATTTGGTTGCTGTCTCTGTCTGCAGTGTGGCCCGGCCATTTGCGGCCTGTGTGCTACTGCCTGTATTCCACATCCACGTAAACAAAGGATAAAAGATGAACAAATGATTCTGTATGATCAACTATACGGTCTCATGAATATAGATGTATCCTAAAGGGTTAAGTAGGGGACAAGGAGGGAATGAGGAAAATGAAATTTTGCCTGACCAAGATGTCCCCTACGTATACCCTATGTTACATGTATGTGCATGTCATCCATGCATTTCCCCGTAGTGGCCTGAATCACTAGGCCTCTGCAAATATGTCCTGCAAGTCAAGTCATCAAGTCTCCCAAACGTTAAGCTAAAATGAAGGCCCATGTATTTGCATTTTGCATTGTGCACTTTTAAATAAATATCGTACTGAACCCTTTTTTGTGGTTGAGCCTGAAACCACTTTCTGAATTAATGTTTTCATGACTCTTGGCACACTGAGCTGCAGTCACGTCAGCAAGAAGCCTGCCAAGACAGTATTATGAATAACAGTTATCTGTTTGCTGTACAGAGTGGCATCCCTGCCCGGTGAGGAAAAGTAAATAGAACCCGTCCGCGACAGATAGGGCCTAGCCATTCTGTCTCCATTTAAGTAAATCACAGTGCTTGCATCCATAGAAGAGCTCACAGCCCTCATGCAATGAACGAATAAATATGCCCTCTCTGTCTTTTAGTGATGAACAACTATTGCTTCAGATAATACATCCCCTGACTCTAGATATCAGTTGTACTAGATGTGCTGGTCGCCTTGACACAAGAGATCTCTCTACTAGGTTGAAAGTCAGCTTCCTCCCAGTTACACGTCAATTGCACGTCATGCTCAAAGTTGCACAATTAGGGCATAGTTCCAGCTAGCTATCCAAACTCCTCCTCTAAGTACCCACCCACCTATGACACCTACCTATCACCTACCTATGACTCATCAAAGTGTACACCCACATGTTCTTATCTCTTTCTTTCTCTGCTCTGCCTCGAGCGTTCCTTACTACGTCCTATGTACAAGATAAAATGTATATAACCCATGTTCAGTAAATAATTGTTAGAAGACCCTTCCTGAACCTCAGTGGTGATGGAACATATTCTCCCATGACTCGAGTTATTGGAATAAAGCCCATTTTAACTCAGATACCACGGACTCTGCTTCTCACTTAATGCATGATCATTGTTAATGCATATAAATTATGCCAGGGTAATATTTTATTTACCACAATGCTCAGAAGTGAGTCCCAGGCTCTCCACACCACTGGAGTCAAGCTATCCAGGCTGATGAAGGCTGATAGCCAGAAACCGGTCCTTGGATGCTTGATTCCGGTCTGGGAAAGACATGGCTTGGTAGTTTGGACTGGACTGTTCCCGTGAGGCGCAGGGTCAGAGCTGATTTGCATATAGCCAGTGTCTAACCCAGGGTGGTGTGGATTGCAAAAAAACGATGGATTTAGGCCCAGATCTTTGTACTGGGGTGAATGTATGACATTGTTCTACATTCTGTCCATCAACTGTGTTTTTTGCAATTTTCACCCTAAGAACCAGGCCAGCCGAGCTGCTTTAGAGGGAGAGAACCAGGTCAGCAGAACTGTTTTAGAGCCAAGGGACCAGGTCAGCAGAGCTGCTCTAGATCCAGAGAATCAGGTCAGAAGAACTGCTTTAGAGCATAGAACTGGGTCAGCAGAGCTGCTTTAGAGCCATAGAACCAGGTCAGCAGAGCTGCTCTAGAGGCAGAGAACCAGGTCAGCAGAGCTGATTTAGAGGGAGAGAACCAGGTCAGCAGAGCTGATTTAGAGGGAGAGAACCAGGTCAGCAGAGCTGCTCTAGAGCCAGAGAACCAAGTCAGCAGAGCTGCTTTAGAGCCAGAGAACCAGGTCAGCAGAGTTGCTGTAGAGCCTAAGAACCAGGCCAGCCGAGCTGCTTTAGAGGGAGAGAACCAGGTCAGCTGAGCTGCTTTAGAGCCAAGGGACCAGGTCAGCAGAGCTGCTCTAGAGCCAGAGATTCAGGTCAGCAGAACTGCTTTAGAGCCATAGAACTGGGCCAGCGAAGCTGCTTTAGAGTCAGAGAACCAGGTCAGCAGAGCTGTTGTAGAGCCAGAGAACCAGGTCAGCAGAGCTGCTCTAGAGCCTAAGAACCAGGTCAGCACAGCTGTTGTAGCGCCAGAGAACCAGGTCAGCACAGCTGCTCTAGAGCCAGAGAACCAGGTTAACAGAGCTGCTTTAGAGCCATAGAACCAGGTCAGCAGAGCTGCTCTAGAGGCAGAGAACCAGGTAAGCAGAGATGATTTAGAGGGAGAGAACAAGGTCAGCAGAGCTTCCCTAGAGCCAGAGAACCAGCTCAGCAGAGCTGCTCTAGAGCCAGAGAACCAGGTCAGCAGAGCTGCTTTAGAGCCAGAGAACCAGGTCAGCAGAGCTCCTCTAGAGCCTAAGAACCAATCTAGACGAGCTGCTTTAGAGGGAGAGAACCAGGTCAGCAGAACTGCTTTAGAGCCAAGGGACCAGGTCAGCAGAGCTGCTGTAGAGACAGAGATCCAGGTCAGCAGAACTGCTTTAGAGCCAGAGAACCAGGTCAGCTGAGCTGTTGTAGAGCCAGAGAACCAGGTCAGCAAAGCTGCTCTAGAGCTTAAGAACAAGGTCAGCAGAGCTGTTGTACAGCCAGAGAACCAGGTCAGCAGAGCTGCATTAGAGGGAGAGAACAAGGTCAGCAGAGTTGCTTTAGAGCCAGAGAACAAGGCCAGAATTTCTGCTTTAGAGCCAGAGAATCAGGTAAGCAGAGCTGCTTTAGAGCCAGAGAACAAGGTCAGCAGAGCTGCTCTAAAGCCAGAGAACCAACTCAGCAGAGCGGCTTTAGAGCCATAGAACCAGGCCAGCAGAGCTGCTTTAGAGCTAGAGAACCAGGTCTGCAGATGTGATCCAGAGCCTGCGAACCAGGTCAGCAGAGCTGCTCCAGAGCCAGAGAACCAGGTCAGTAGAGCTGCTGTAGAGCCAGAGAAACCAGGTCAGTAGAGCTGCTTTAGAAGGAGAGAACCAGGTCAGCATAGCTGCTCTAGAGGGAGAGAACCAGGTCAGCAGAGCTGCTCTAGAGCTAGAGATTCAGGTCAGCGGAACTGCTTTAGAGCCATAGAACTGGGTCAGCAGAGCTGCTTTAGAGTCAGAGATTCAGGCCAGCATAGCTGCTTTGGAGCCAGAGAATCAGGTAAGCAGAGCTGCTTTAGAACCAGAGAACAAGGTCAGCAGAGCTGATCTGGAGCCAGAGAACCAACTCAGCAGAGCTGCTTTAGAGCCATAGAACCAGGCCAGCAGAGCTGCTTTAGAGCCAGAGAACCAGGTCTGCAGAGGTGATCTAGAGCCTAAGAACCAGGTCAGCAGAGCTGCTCCAGAGCCAGAGAACCAGGTCAGTAGAGCTGCTGTAGAGCCAGAGAAACCAGGTCAGTAGAGCTGCTTTAGAGGGAGAGAACCAGGTCAGCAGAGCAGCTCTAGAGGGAGAGAACCAGGTCAGCAGAACTGCTCTAGAGCCAGAGATTCGGGTCAACAGAACTGCTTTAGAGCCATAGAACTGGGTCAGCAGAGCTGCTTTAGAGTTAGAGAACAAGGTCAGCAGAGCTGTTGTAGAGCCAGAGAACCAGGTCAGCGGAGCTGCTCTAGAGCCTAAGAACCAGGTTAGCAGAGCTGTTGTAGAGCCAGAGAACCAGGTCAGCACAGCCGCTCTAGAGCCAGAGAACCAGGTTAGCAGAGCTTCTTTAGAGCCATAGAACCAGGTCAGCAGAGATGATTTAGAGGGAGAGAACCAGGTTAGCAGAGCTTCTTTAGAGCCAGAGAACCAGGTCAGCAGAGCTGCTCTAGAGCCTAAGAACCAGGCTAGCTGAACTGCTTTAGAGGGAGAGAACCAGGTCAGCAGAACTGCTTTAGAGCTAAGGGACCAAGTCAGCAGAGCTGCTTTAGAGGGAGAGAACCAGGTCAGCAGAACAGCTTTAGAGCCATAGAACTGGGTCAGCAGAGCTGCTATAGAGTAAGAGAACCAGGTCAGCAGAGCTGTTGTAGAGCCAGAGAACCAGGTCAGCAAAGCTGCTCTAGAGCCTATGAACCAGGTCAGCAGAGCTGTTGTAGAGCCAGAGAGCAGGTCAGCAGAGTTGCTTTAGAGGGAGAGAACCAGGTCAGCAGAGCTGCTTTAGAGCCAGATAATCAGGTAAGCAGAGCTGCTTTAGAGCTAGAGAAAAAGGTCAGCAGAGCTGCTCTAGAGCCAGAGAACCAACTCAGCAGAGCTGCTTTAGAGCCATTGAACCAGGCCAGCAGAGCTGCTTTAGAACCAGAGAACCAGGTCTGCAGAGGTAAATGGGTAAATACATTTATTGTGTATGGTTAATCAAAACCTTTACAATTTTACAGAAATTAAAAATGAATTCAAACTGACATTTAATAAAAGTGCGGTTACATTCTATAATGTCCTTATACTTTGAAAAAAAAAGAAAAAGGATAAAAAGCAATATTGCTTAGTCTATGTTCTTGGCCATTAATTGTAGTTCATGCCTTCTGTTTTGTGCCATTGGTCACTGTTTTTTCGGTTTTCAGTATTAGAAGGCTCACCTTCTGTAAGAATCTGGTGGCCCTGCAAGCTGTCTGCAGCTGATCACTGTTCAATGCTAACATGACTGCAGGCCGACATGATCTGATTTGGAATAAACAAAATATGTACAATAAGTAATGACGTATCAAGTTGGCCAAACCTCCCTAAGGTCTGCAGAGGTGATCTAGAGCCTAAGAACCAGGTCAGCAGAGCTGCTCCAGAGCCAGAAAACCAGGTCAGCAGAGCTGCTGTAGAGCCAGAGAAACCAGGTCAGTAGAGCTGCTTTAGAGGGAGAAAACCAGGTCAGTAGAGCTGCTCTAGAGGGAGAGAACCAGGTCAGCAGAGCTGCTCTAGAGCTAGAGAACCATGTCAGCAGAACTGTTTTAGAGCCATAGAACCGGGTCAGCAGAGCTGCATAAGAGCCAGAGAACCAGGTCAGCAGAGCTGTTGTAGAGCCAGAGAACCATATCAGCAGAGCTGCTCTATTGCCTAAGAACTAGGTCAGCAGAGCTGCTCTAGAGCTAGAGAACCATGTCAGCAGAACTGCTTTAGAGCGATAGAACCAGGTCAGCAGACCTGCTGTATAGCCAGAGGAACCAAGTCAGCAGAGCTTCTTTAGAGGGTGAGAACCAGATCAGCAGAGCTGCTTTAGAGCCAGAGAACCGGGTCAGCAGAGCCGCTTTAGAGCCAGAGAACCATGTCAGCAGACCTGCTCTAGCTGACACTGACTGACTGACACTGACTGACTCTGACTGATTGACACTGACTGACACTGATTGACACTGATTGACTGACACTTACTGACTGACTGAGACTGATTGACTGACACTGACAGACACCGATTGACTGACACTGACTGACTGACACTGCCTTACACTGATTGACTGTCACTGACTGACACTGATTGACTGACACTGGTTGACTGACACTGACTGACTGACACTGACACTGACTGACACTGACTGACTGACACTGACTAACACTGACTGAAACTGACTGACTACTCTCTACTACTCACTCTCTACTACTCTCTCTATACTACTCACTCTCTACTACTCTCTACTACTCACTCTCTACTTCTCTACTACTCACTCTCTACTACTACTCCCTACTACAATCTCCCTACTAATCACTCTCTGCTACTCTTTACTACTACTCTCTACTACTTACTCTCTACTACTCACTCTCTACTACTCTCTAATGCTCACTCTACTACTCTCTACCACTCACTCTCTTCTACTTTACAACTCTCTACTACTACTCTCTACTACTCACTCTTTACTACTCACTCTCTACTACTCTCTATTGCTCACTCTGCTACTCTCTACTACTCACTCTCTCCTACTCTCTCTACTACTCAGTCTCTACTACTCTCTCTCTACTACTCACTCTCTACTATTCACTCTCTTCTACTCACTCTCAACTAATCTCTACTACTCACTCTCTACTACTCTCTACTGCTACTCTCTACTACTCACTCTCTACTACTCACTCTCTATTGCTCACTCTCTACTACTCTCTACTGCTCACTCTATACTCTCTACTACTCTCTACCACTCACTCTCTACTACTCTACTACTCTCTACTACTCACTCTCTACTACTCTCTCTCTACTCTCTCGCTACTACTCACTCTGTACTATTCACTCTGTACTACTCACTCTCTACTACTCTCTACTCCTCATATGCATGTTATGTACATGAGAGTTTGAAAAACAATAATAAAAGCAAAGCTAAAAAGCCACCTAATTACAAACAGAATTGCTTTAACTTAAACGAGGGCAAGACTCATTGCATTTTCAATGCTTGTTTACTTTGGTTCCATCAAGAGGGCATTCAGATGTGTCACACATTTGCCATGAAATTCTGAATGCTAGCACTCTAGTTGCTCATTAGATCACTGTAGTAATGCTACTGCTCACCAGGGAAGTCTGTTGCTGGTATTAAAAGTACATGTTTCAGTCTGCATGTTAGAATTTTTTCATGAAATAGAAGAGATTTTTGAGAAGTCACTCAAAATGTGCCCTAATTTTTCTTTCTGCAGCACTAATCATACTTCTTTGGCAAAATGAATCCCCTCAGTTTGTTTTAAGAGTTACCACTTTATTTCAATCAAGATGGATTCAGGTGTGCTATACTTTTGTTATACGTAAGGCTGTTAGAACTCTAGTTGTTCTTTAGAACATTCTGGGAAGCTGCAGTAGAACACAAAGAACTCAACTGACAGTCGCTGCCCTTGTTGGATGTACATGTTTAACGGAGAATGTCAGACTTCATTCTCACATGACTGAGAAAGATAATGTGAATTTACAGAAAATGTGAGAAAAGCATGAGAAAATAGTTTTCTCTCAAGCATGATTCATGATATCCCAGCAGAAGGCTTTTGTACATGGTAAAATCACCTTAGAACACACCACAATTCCTAAAATGAGTATGGTACCAGCAACCAAGGATTTATAATGTAACTACAGTCTTAAAACCTCCTATTAACTGCAATGCTTTTTAAATAGGTGCTATCATGTATATTGGCCCCAAGAAGGCTGCCAACACTTCTTGGATGAAGTGCTGACAGCCAATCAGATCGCACGATGAGATGTGTTGTTAGGCTCCACTCAGATATATATGTATTTTGTTCCTTTAATATCTAACAAACTAGTGAACAGATTTACATCATTTAACCAAAAGGCACAAGTGTGAGCCAAGGTCTACCTCCTTGCCAAATTTGGTGTAATTGCGTTCAGCAGTTCAGGCTGTAGCTGCAATTAAAGGTTCCTATTGAAAATTGCATGGGGAAAACACATTTTGGGACCCCACTTTTTTTCTCAGCCCCCACTCAACGAATCACCTTGAGACTTTTAGGATAGGAGCGGACCAGAGCGGGCCACCAGTTTTGAAAATTTTAACCGGCGCCAAAGTTATTCCAAATAGAATCTTGCGGATTTCCTATGGAAAATAGGTCCTAAATATAACTACCTATATATATATATATTCCTGGTTGCCGGATACGGGAACCGCTACACGCCCTGACCTAGCTTTGGCACACAGCCATAGCTGTTTCTACAGACGGCATTACTCGCCCGTCTCTGTTTGTACTTGGACTTATGAAGAGTATCCTCCTAAAAACCGGCCATCTTGGTCTGTTTTTATCACTTAACCCGACTTGGACCAAGTTGGAAGTATCACCGGTCCCCCGATATCGTTTTTTCTCACAAGAGATCAGCCCTGATGAGTCACGGTTAAATATCCGTTGACGAAACACGTGTGGGTTGGCCATTTTCCCTGGTGGATCTCCTTCTGATGGGAGCACCAGCAGTGAATAGAAATAAAAAACTTTGAGAGAACGTTCTGGTGACGATCTTATCCTTTTTGTTTGAATACATGTGATAACCTTCACAATATCTTACCCTTATTTGTGTGCTCTGGACTTGGCTGGATACTGTTATTTGTCTCGAATCTCACTATGAATCAGTGTCCATTTGGCAAAATTGAGAGAGAATGATTTAGTTGGTTGATGTGTTTGCAGTTGCATAAGTACATATACTCTTGCAGTAAGCCAGGCTTTAGGGTATGAAGTGCTTCAAAGTACTATGTATTATGCATGTAGTGGTGTAACCACCTTCACACTTGTGCTTCAGGCCTACAATTCCCCAGTCACTATCTTTATACTCCAGCAAACACAGTGTGACTGCTGTTGCAATTTCAAAATGTGTCTTTCAGTACCATGTAGTAATTCATTCACTAAAGTAAAAGTCAACCAATTAAGAATTCACCCAGTGTCTTAACTTATATTAATGTAATCATTCAGTCAGTAAGCATGTACTAATGCTGTGAGCCAGGCTTTAGGGAATGGAGCAATTCAAAGTGCTATGTATTATACATGTAGTGGTGTAATAACCTTCAAATTTATGCTTCAGGACTAAAATTTCCCACTCACTATACATACCCGGGGTCTCCAACTAGTAGCTCTGGAGCTACTGGTAGGTCACAAGCATCCTTAAAGTAGCTCTCAGAGGTAAAGCCAATCCAAACCAATCTCAGAAATTCTGTGTATATTAAAGAAGGTAGTACTGCTCATTTCACTACCCTTAAAAATTACAGACGGCCAAACCAATGGCAGGGGCTGTTGATAACACGCAAACACACACTGTGGTGGCGTATCAATAAAACAATTAGGGATGTATAGAGCGCAGTACTCACCTATGAGGGTTTCCAGGTGCTGGGGGAGTATGTTGGGGGGATTGTGCAGCTTTGGTGATTCGAAAAGCCAGTTCTTATGGCTGTTCCTGAATGCTTTCAGTGTGGGGGTTCATCTGATGCTGATGGGGAGTTCATACCAGGTATTGGCCATGATGTAGGAGAATGGTGTGCCTCCTGTCTGGTTCTGTGGATAAAGTAGTAGTAGTAAATAGCTTTATTTCGATATAATTCATGTCATAAAAACCAATACATATACATTAAAAAGAAAAAACAACAATAAGGATAATACACAAATAATAACATATGGTGTAAAAAGAGTTAGCATATAAAATTGCATGTAACAATCTAAAATACTCTCAGGCAAGATGCGAAAGTCTATTAAATCTAATGCCCCATGCCCAGCCTAAACATTTAGCCAGTCCACTTGCAAACAGGGGCCGAGGGTCAGTTTTTAAGATTCTTAGGGCCTCCTTGTGTGATCTAGTCCCGAGTTTTCTGCAGAGTGGCTTCAGCCATCTGCTACGGGGGACTGTATAGGCCAGGCATTCAAACACTAGGTGCGAAACTGTCTCTAAGCTATCCATACAACAGGGGCAAAAAGGGGTTGTCTGCGCCGGGACCTTCCAACTAGCAGTCCTGTATCCTACTGGGAGTACGCCTACCCTAAATTTAAAATAAAGGGCCCTGTCCCAGGAAGCCAAAATAGTATCCGGGTACGGCTCACAAAAATGCACCTCCTTGACTATTAGAAATTCTGTCGTTGACCTGCACAAGTTGGCATTGCTATTTCTGCCCTCGATCACCCAGGACCACAATAGTTTTTTCAGTGTTGACTTGGGCGGGGCAGATCTATTGATCCAGGCATCCTCGAGGCCCAGATCTGTTAGAAGGCGCTTAACTTCCCTTAGCCACTGGATCTTAGCCCAGCCAGGCATTAGGAGGATCTCTTTTAGACCATCTGCATAGCTGGAAAGTTCAGAGACTCTCCAGATACGGGCCCATAAGAGAAGTGGGCGCAGCCTCGCCTGGTCGCCAATGGGGCGGGTGCCCATATCAAGGAGAAGAGGGAGAGTTGGGGTACTGTGAGGGAGGGCCATTAGTTCCTTATGGAATTTATTTTCGGAGCGGGTCAGCTGGTCAACATTCTGCACACCCCATAGTTCTGCCCCATAGAGAGCTGCACTGACACCACGTGCCCTATAGATATCAAGAACCGATGCAATTGGTTTGAGGGAAGAGGCACGTTGTTCCTTTAAAAGGGCCCCCGCCACCCTCTTGTGGGTCAGCAGCATTTTTTGATGGTGAGATTTCCAACTCATGGAGTCAGAGAGACGAATGCCTAGGTAGTCGAATTCCTTGACCCTCTCGAGTGGAACTGAATCTAGGGCAGGTGGTTTAACTGGCTTCTTCGGGGGGTTTAAGACCAGGAACTTAGTCTTCGCCGTGTTTATGGCTAATCCCCTTGAGTCACAGAAGGTCTTAAAACTGTTTAGAAGACTCTGCAGACCCACTGGTGACTTGGAGATCAGGAGGGTATCATCTGCAAATAGAAGGGTAGGTATTTTCTTGCCCGCCAGGGATGGTGCATCTGCTGGATGTTGTAGCAGGTGCTCCACCACTCCGTTAACATACAATGAAAACAGAGTGGGGGCTAGAACACAACCTTGGCGGACACCTCTATTTACAGGTATTCGTGATGTTTTTTGTCCCTGATTACCCCACCTGATCTGTGCAAAGTTGTCTGCGTGGAACCTTATCAACATATCCAGTAGATAGGGGGGAATGCCTAACGCATCGAGAACACTCCAGAGGTGGTTACGTGGGACCAGGTCAAAGGCAGTCCTTGGATCTATAAATGCAAGGTACAGACTGCCTTTGCCCAGTACAACCACTTTCCAAAAAAGCATCATCAACCGGAATGCTTGCTCGATCGTCCCCATGCCAGTTCTAAAACCGGCTTGGAAGTCTGAGAGAATGTTGTTCTCTTCGACCCACTGCAAAACCCTTCCTAGGACCACTTTGCCTGCCACCTTCTGCGTGGAATCCAGGAGGCTTATGGGACGATAATTAGCAGGGTCATCCCGACTCCCTTTCTTAAAGATGGGGATGACCTCTGCGCCCCTCCATGAGTCTGGCAAGGCCGCACCAGCCAAACCAGCATTCATTAAAGAGGCAATAAGTCTCCCCCACTCGACTGGGTTGACCCGGAGCAAATCCCCCGGGAGGCCATCAGGGCCCGCTGCCTTGTTAGGGACCAAGCACTCAATCGCGCCTTCTATTTCCTTAGATGTGAATAGGAAATCCTCACTGGGCTCTGTATTGCCCGAGGGGTACTGTCCCACCTCTGCAGCTTCGGGGCACACGGCCACAGCATAAAGCTTGGAAAAGTGATCGAACCACACTCTCTCGGTTATGTTGCATGTTATGAGAGAGTCCGTGGGTTTGTCCCTAGTTCTTATTAAGTCCCAAAAACCCTTGGAGTCCTTCCTTGAGCTTGCCGCCTTTCAGTCTTGCCAAAACTGATTCTCGTGCTCAGCCCTCGCCTTCGACAAAGTCTTTCTGTAGTTGCGCCTGGCGAGGCTAATCTGGGGCCCATCTTTTGCTTTCACTGCCTTGATTAGCTCCCTTTTGGCAACGCGACAGGCAGGGGAGAACCAACCCGCCTTGCGAATGGGTCTACCACTTGCATTACCCCTTGAACCTGTGGGGTGAGCCACAAACAGGGCACCTAGCGCGTTTGTTGTTTCAGAAAACAAGTTTAGAACCTCGAACTTACTGGCTCCTAGGGAGTCTAACTGGGTCGCGGTATTAGACATTATGGATTTCACACCCCGAATCTTGTCCTCATTTGCCGCAAAGGTATTCCATTTGAGGCGTCTCCCGCAATTAGTGGGGATCACTTCATGCGTTGTTTTCCAGACATGAGGGGTTTGGTCTTGGGTCACACCCGTCCAGGGGGAGAACAGGGACAGGAATAGGGGGTTGTGATCACTAACAGTAGATTTTAGGACCTCCATGTCTATCAGGTGGGCCCAGAGGCTGTAGTTTAAGAGAATGAAGTCGATTTGCGAAGAATGACCCACTCTATTAAATGTATGTGCTCCTGAGGGATCTGAAATCGATCTACCATTAGTGGCCCTAAGGCCATGTTCCAGACAGAGGGCATTTTGTGACCAGCTTCTGATAGGGGCCAAAGAGATAGAGGGGATACCTCTCCTAGCGTCATCCTCCCTGGTGCCCAATATGTCCTCCCTAGCCAGGGGTTCAAATGTGCAGTTGAAATCCCCGGCTAGTATAACAAGGGAGTCAGAGCCACAAGAACTAAGGCCCTCCTCAATGCCCGTAAGGGAAAGTGTGGAGGACCCGCCCCTTGATCCTCTGACATAGATGTTAAAAATGTCAAGCCTCATCCCCCCACGTGGTCCTCTAACTGAAATTCTCTGTAATTCGGGCGATTTGTTAGCAGTGGGCCTAATAGAGAGACCCAGCGAGATACTTGCCCAAATTAGTAGGCCGCCGGAGGGGCGCCCCTTCCCTCCAGGTGATTGAATCGCAGGAACAAAATAGGTGGTGAAGCCCACCTTGTGGTGTGGTTCCAAGCACCAGGTTTCCTGGAATAGGCATAACCCGAAGGAATCAACAAATGAATTCCATTCGGGTATGTCCATATTCTGTGCAAGGCCAGCTATGTTCCAGCTAAGCACCTTCAGTACTTCGCCACCAGCTCCCTCTGCACCCAACACACAATCGCTTGTATGAGGGTCAGAGGCAATGCTAGGAGCCTCAACCGGGGTCAGCGATAAAACTTCCCTCCCAGAAACTTCCACGGGGGACCAGGCAAGCTCCCCCCATAGGCAACGGTAGCAGCGGGTTATGGCTACTGCCAGGAGATCCTTCACCACGGATGACTACATCCGAGGATGATAGCTCCGGGAAGGTCGATCCCTCGGTAGGCAGCCTACATATTCCAGACGACTCCCTATGAGAGGGATTGCCCTTAGCGTCGTATTCGACTGGGACTGCATGGCCTAATTTAACGCTGGAGAACTCGGGGACTATATCAGTAGCTCGATGATTGACAGCTCCCCCCTCTGTGTACAAAACCATATTAGCCGGGAGATTGCCATTTTCAAGGATGCATGGGATTAGCATAGGGACAGGGCAGGGTAAGGAAGACGAGTCATCAGAACAAGATGTACAAGCTATCCTTCGGGTGAGTCAATCTACTTCCTCAAGGCAGTCGAATCTATTATAAGTGGGTGCCCCAACCCACCTGCCTTGGGCGCCCTGCCAGCCATCTACTGTCCCACCCCATGCATAATTTCTTACCGATGTCCAATTTCCCCCGTAGTTAGAGCGTGTTCGTGGGGGATAAAAGCAGGTAAGAGGTCTAACTACAATGGGCGAATTCCCCCCATAATTGTTCCATGAGCATATATGGTGTACAGTGTTAGGGTCTTCGAAGGAGACAATAATACAGTCACCTGGGATAGATTTGTGTGAAGTACCTATCCATGGTACCCTACGCACCATAAGGATTTTACTTCTCAGGTGATTGGGTAACGGCCTGTTTTCGTTTAGCCAATGTCTTACCTTGTTTCTCAGTGACCCGAAGTTTTCCTGCTGATGATAGGCAATTTCCGGGACCCCTGTTAGTACCACTACATAGGGCCTTACATCCGGGGGAAGATCTATATAGCCCCCACGCTGTTTCTCATTAAATTTTACCCCCTGTGAGTTATGTTGGTGAGTCTTAGATTCTTTGACCCTCGGGCTGGCATATCTTTCGGGGCCGATACAGACTGTACTGTCAATTGATTAGATACCTCCGCTACTGTGTTGCTAGCTTTGGTTATGACAGCCTTGGAGCGGGGTTTGGGTATGGGTTTGGTAACAGGAGATATGGGTGGGATGACCGCGGGTGCTGATATACTATGATTCACATCTGGTGTATTGTTCGATTTATGTTCAGCTATGCTAAGGGTTGCTAAGGTTAGTATACTCTTTTCTGTCTCAAGCAGCTGATTTTCTATGCGCGATAGTCTCACTTCCAGAGGGGTTAGGAGTTTTTTTAGCGTTTCCCAGACTATTGTCAAAAATTCCACGTCTCTTCCCTCTATCACACAGACTGGTGCCCCATCATTCTCACCTTCAATTACTAAATCATCATGCTCCCCTACCGAAGTTACCAGACTTGTTTCAGTGACAATTGGGCTGTTGTTTTCAGTAGCTGGGGGTACATGGAGGGGTAAATGGGGAGGTATGCCACCCACCCCCCCTTCAGTAGGCTTTACATCCGTAAAGAACTGGGCCTTTGCTACCTTAGCCTTCTTCCTAGAGAAGGCAGATGTAGTGTTACGCTTCCGTTTTTGAATAGCACCCTCTTTGATGACAAACAAATTCCTCCAGCACACCCCCTTGTTGTTAGGGGTAATCTCTGTAGGGGCCCCCCCTGGCAGATCTACCCCACCCAGGGGTGGACCAAAATTGGAAGAGGATGAGAGAGGTGGCCCCCAATAGGGACTGGGAGGGGGGATGTCAAGTCCAAAGTCTGATGAACATCAGCCTGCGTCGAGATTAATACAGTGCCGGTCCGGCGCTTGGGGGTTTTAACAGAGGCAAAGTGACCTAGAGATGATTTCTTAGCCATAGTCAGCTCCTGTGATATTCTTCTAGCTGCATCAAGTTCCATAGAGACTCTCTGCTGCATTTTGTTGATCTCCACATCTATGGCTGTGTTGGTCCTGGTTATGAAGTCGTCGAGGGTCCCATTTAACTTCTTCCCTTTAGCTGCCCTGCTTCTGCATTCGCGCATGGACATTGTTCCTTGGGTCCGACAATGTGCTAATAGGGACAGGGCGAGGGTTGGTAATACAAAGTTAGGGCCAAGAGGGGTGGCCCGGTCCGGTCTCTTCCGTTCTCTAATGGCCTCAAACGGCCCGCCCTTTGCCCGGCTTCGCCCCGTGCTCCGTCCCACGCGCATGGGAGGGTGCAGAGCCGGGAAGAGACACCAGCTGCGCTGAGTTGTGAAAGCGCTTGGTATGCTGGGTCTCGCAGTCCCGGGCCCTGGTGCTGCTGTTCTCGATTTCCCCCTCGGCAATCCCCGCCTTTGTGGATTCGGCTCCTGATGCCCAATATCGCTATCAGCAGAGTCCGTGATGGGCAGTGAGTCCCAGCAAAAAGGTATCAGCAAGTAAACGGCAGCGAGCGGCGCCCGCGGAGCGGGGGCCGCGAGCCGTAAATAATCTGTGGAGGGGTAGGGCCGGGAAGAGACACCAGCTGCGCTGAGTTGTGAAAGCGCTTGGTATGCTGGGTCTCGCAGTCCCGGGCCCTGGTGCTGCTGTTCTCGATTTCCCCCTCGGCAATCCCCGCCTTTGTGGATTCGGCTCCTGATGCCCAATATCGCTATCAGCAGGGTCTGTGATGGGCAGTGAGTCCCAGCAAACTGTATCAGCAAGTAAACGGCAGCGAGCGGCACTGTGGATAAAGAGGATTTCGGCCAAGACCTGGTCAGCGGACTGCAGGTTTCATTTGGGGGTTTAGAAGGAGATTGCGGTAATGGAGTCTGGTGCTGTGGAGGGCTTTATAGGTGTGTGTGAGCAGCTTAAATCACTCTTTTTTCACTGGAGAGCAAGTGGAGTGCTCGTTTATGCTGGGTAATGTGGTCTTGTCGTGGGATGCTGAGGATGAGTCTGGCTGTGGTGTTCTGGACAGTCTGAAGTGTATGGAGTAGAGATTTGTTGATTCTGGCATTGAGGGCGTTCCCGTAGTCCAGCCTGCTGGTGATGAGTGCTTGAGTGATGGTCTTCCTTGATTCGGGGGGTGGGTCTATTTGAAGGTCTTGCTGAGTATGTGGCTGTTGTTGAAGCATGTGGAAGCTGCAGGGTTTGCCTATGGGTCTGTCATATGAAACATGTTTATCCACTTTAAATTTAAGTTGGGGAGACTTAGTGCTGTGGTAATACCATTTGTGGCACACTGCATGTGATGATTTCATTTTTACTTGATTAGACGCATTTAATATTGATAAACGTTTTCCTAGCATTCTGCTGATAACTTCACCTGGGATTTTTTGGTGGTTACTACTGATAATTGTCCTTAGGGTGGTCATAGTGTAATTTTAATACATACCCCCAGCACAACCCCTACACTTCACAAACACCACTAGACTACCCTAAACACTATAACACTAACCCCAGCATGAACCTCTATACTACATAAACACCACTGCACTACTTTAAACCCTAAAACACTACCTCCTAGAGTAGACGAACACCACTGCACTATCTTAAACCTTAGAACACTACCCTCAACACGACCCCCTACACTACGCAAAGACCAATGCACTACCTAGGAGAATTGTTTTCACTTCTGCTCATTTTTCTTTCAATATATGCTACAGTGCACAGCAGACATTGTAGGAGAAAAATGCCTTCACTGATTGTTTTTGTGCCGGAAGGTGTGTCTTCCTGCACAAAAACAAACTCCACACGACACAGATATTCTTACACAATTGTGCAAGGGTGCCTGTATCACCACATGCCTGCAGTTTAAGCAGTAGTGCAGAGGCAAGGACAGACTTCCAACATATTTATGTACATATGTTGAATCTCTGTGCTTTGGAAGTAGCTCAGCACACTGTAGCTAAAGAGCTTACAGTGTCATGCTAAAGGACTTCCTCATAGTTCTGCAGTTATACATTCACCATATATGACAAATGCATTCTTTAGTCAATTATACAGTATGTATATATATATATATGTAAACTTTTCACACACTAGCAAATACATTTAGCTCTTTCTTTAACCAGAATAGTTAGTTCTGAAAATAACTTTTTTTTGTTTTTTGTACTTTTATATATTTTTTTACTTTTAGAACGTTTTTGTGTTTTTTAAAGAATTTATTTTTAGAAAAAAAGTCAACAGGATGAACAAAACCATTGGGGGAATAAAAAACACAAAACTAGCATTGATGGTTATCAATTGCTCTGCAAACTAGGTCTACTGATTTCTCCCCATAACAAATTAAACAATTGCACTTCAATCAGTGCATTCTAACTTTCCCAAATTGGGGACGTAGGTCTGGTGACGATGTTGAAGGTGATGCCCCAGAGGTACTTGGTATTGCTGGTGGTGGAGGTACATTTTGGCGCAGTGCTGTACATTCTTCATGAGCATAGTTGACAGAATGCATGGATTGGAGGTGCTTGTTTGGATCTCCTCTGAATAGTACTGCCTGGCAAATGTTGCATGTTACTTTGGTGGCAACAGATTTCTTTTGCCCCTCTGGAAAATTAAAACATTTCCATACAATGAATGTGTATCTTTTGGGAGGGTGAGGTTCTGGTAGAAATTGTTCAGTAACAAAATCATCAGAATCAGATGATTGTTGCAGTGGTGTAGCCATTTTTGATTCCAAAAAAGAAGTTTAGGTTTCCAATGAACAAAAAGAGACATTCTTTTCAGGATAGGTCTTCTCGTAAGGAAGGTCTAAGAAGAGTAATTGAAATGGGTGGGGTTCTTCAAGAGTTAGAACAGTAAGTGTTATAAACCAATGAAATCTCTTTTTTTTGGTCACATGGGATCCGCGTTGGGTGCGTACCCGCAGCACACATCTAGCGCGACTTCTCAAAAGTGCATTTAAAAGTAAGTTTATTAAAGCTAAAAGAATATTATTTTTTTCCCTTAATATTTATATTAAATACATATATATATTTTTATATCGAAAACATTTGCGGAAGTCGTTCGCCCACCGCGTTCAACACGTACATGACGTCATGCGGAGAAGCGAGTGAGCGGTGTGGCGTGAGACACATATGTCACGTGTGGGTCGCATAGCAATCGCGCATGAAAATACGCACCCATCGCACACCCTACACGCATCCTACAGAACAATTGTAAACTGGCATCTACGGTCTGCACAGCAATCGAGAGACGTGCGTTTCGGCACGGGACTGCTAAAAAAATTGTAAAAAAAAACCTTAAAATATTTGAAACAATATAAAAAAATTATATTTATATATATCACATTTTGTTTTCTAAAAAGACATATTAAAAATGTGTAATGTAATCTAAAAAATAAGATATCTAAAAATAAATATATTTAAAATAAATTTGTAAATCAGTATCAAAGAAATAAATATAACAATTAATAGATTAAAACATTGTTATTAAATAAATGTTTCAAAATCCCTGAAAAAAAACTTGGGTTTCAGGCAGGTTATACTTTGGAATTATCTTTTAAAAAACCATTGAAATTCACTGAAAAAATCATAGGTTTTAAGCAGGTTAAAGTTAGGAATTATCATTTAAAAAACCTAAGAAATTCACTAACAAACGTAGGTTTTAGGGGTGTTATAGTTAGCTGAACATTTCACTTATACAAAACCATTGAAATTCCTCTGTTATAGTTAGGTGTACTAACTGTAATTCTCGTGCCCCCAATCCACTGGTGATGATGTCACATATTACATCATTCATGACATGGTCAATAACATCACTGATGACATCTCAAATGACATCCCCGATGACATCACTGAAGACATCGTCCACATGACAATCAGATACACCTCATCATACACTACTATAATCATTCATCACTCACTGTAAAATACAGAGTATCATATTTGAATCCATTGACACACCAATACAAGTATCTAAAAACACACTCAGTGATTCCTCGATCTACACACGATCCCCGCCAGAGATGCCGCGTCCTGCGATTCTGCAACCGGCACAACTCGAGCCATGATCTGGACGGTCTAATTGACTCAAAAGCGGGATAATCTGAAATACACGCTATCATTGGTCCAAATCGATCCACTTCTCTCGACCTGTACTACCTCCCCGCCTAAGGATCTGTCTTGCATGAAAGGCAATTGTTTATAATTCCAAGACAAACATGATTTATATATTTGTCCTGAAGATGATGCCATTTATCTTGTTTTTCGGCATCGAAACGTCGTCGACACAATAGGATCATATTTACTGAATATGCTTGTGAATACTATGTACAATGGTCACTCAAACTACAATCAAGTCTGTTCACTGATTATAAGTATACAGACCGATTTGCTCGTTCTTGCCTATACATGTTGTTTTGTCTTGTTCACTGTGGGTCACGGGCTGTGCCCCCTTGACATTACTTTCTGATTGTGTGCATCGCCAAATAAATTCCTGTCTTATGCACCTATATTGACATTACACACCAGCATACATCCTATTTACTTATGCAGACATCCTACTCACTTATGCAAACACTGCATCATACTTATATTTACTCAGCTACATAATAATACAAACACTACTTCATTTATTCATATAGATAGTAACTCATACTTAGTGTGTTATAAAATCACTATTACAAGTATACGTTTATCCATGCAGACACTCGTGCAATCACTGAGTCTTATGTATACTTATTAAAATACAACAAATGTCACATACACTGCCTTTTATTATTCTAGTTTGTTGGACATGTACCATTGAGTGATATATTTGCTCCTCAGCACATCCATGCACATATTCACACACCCAAACAACTATTATAACATGTAGTCTTAACGTCATATACCTACGAATCAACTATTGACACATCGTTGGGCAGTCACACACCCCCCACCGAACCTCACACTCATTCACTCTCCCATACAAATAATCAGTTAACTAACCAATAACTAATATAGACTTTCACGTAGCTAGTAACCAAATGGTGCAGCAGTTTACACAACAACTGAGAAAGCAATACAGATATTCACACAGTTTAGTCACTATTCAATATATTTAGTGAGACACTATAAATTAGTCATGTAAACAGTCAATCACACTGCTACTAAATCGTCCATCCAGATACTTATACATCCACTCATTCTTCAATGCAAATTGCTATATATATATAATACAAATTTAAATATGGAACCAAACCACATTCACTGGATGATGTCATCAGTGGTGTCATCAGTGATGTCAATTGGGATGTCATCAGTGATGTCATCAGTGATGTCACTGACCATGTCATGAATGATGTAATATGTGACATCATCAGCAGTGGATTGCGGGTGCGCGAAATATAGTTAGTACAACTAACTGTATAGGAGCAATTTCAATGTTTTTTTTAAATGCTAATTCCTAACTATATAAGGGCTGAAACCTATGTTTTTTTATTTTTTTATTTTTTATTGATTCAGTTCAAAGCCACATAAAAAAAACAAATTTATATGACAATTACACAGTCATAATCAAATATTTATAGCAAGCAGACCGCAAGATATTATATATAAAAAAAAATCAAAAAAAAATCATTTTTATCATGGATCCAAATGATTAATCATTGCCTGCCAAATTTTATACCCTTTTTGCATTTTACTAACAGATCCAATCCGATAAAGATTGTATTCTAAATAAAAGACAATATAAAACTTTGCGCGCCACATTTCATATATAGGAGCTTCTGGCTTCAGCCACATTGACGATATACATAGGCGCGCAACCGCCATTGCCATAAATATCATATTTCTATTATTTTGATATCCTAAAAATAAATTATTATCGTTAGATAAACCAAAAATTATCATCTCTCTTGAGATTATAACATCACATTTAGTAATATGAGCTAGAAATTTTTCTATAGATATGAAAAAGGGTTTTAACACTGAACAATCTGAGAATAAATGTAGAATATCTGCTTGATCTGATTGGCATCTGTAACATTTCCCATTGTTAGCTCTACCCCATTTCATCATTTTGAATGGCATATGATAAAGATTAAATAAAGTTTTATAATGTTGTGAATATAAATTGGCAGACAAGATAATTTTATCCGCTGTAGAAATGGATTCTAGAAAGGGTACAGCCCGTGTGCCCATTCTATTACACCATTTGGATTCCTGCGATCCCAAATCGTCCTGATATTGATTCACCAAATGATTATATATAATTCCAATACGAAAAGGTTTTTTAAGAATGTCAATGAAATTATTGTGACAAAGCGGTAGCACATTTGGGTGTTTGAAAATAAAATCACGTATTTGTAGATACTTAAAGAAATCATGTTGAGAAAGATTATAGCTGTTTTTTAACTCCTGAAACGAGACAATTGTACCATCCTTGACCATATTGCCTAAAGTTAAAATACCTTTTTGCCCCCATATACCCATAGTGTGATCCCAAAATATTGAAGGAAGCAGTTCTGTAGAATTACATGGGGTATAAAAATTAATAGTTCCAAATGAGGTAAGCTTCCGTATAAACCGCCATCCTTTATGTGCAGCCATCACCAGTTTAAATCTAGTTCTTTTATAGTAACTGGGTTCTAGAAAACGAAGTAGCATTTTCTGAGATTGTGGGCCTAATAAAAGAGAAATGATATCAGGGCACTCAAATATAGGTGGGGTTCCACCGATCGCAAAATGTTTAATATTCTGCATAAGACACGCTATATAATATAATGCGAAGTCTGGAACTCCCCATCCCCCACGTAATAATGGTAGTGTCATAAATTTAGATGCCCTACGTGCCGATTTCCAACCCCTTAGAAATCTATCGGTTACAGATTGTAGTTTCTTCAATTGTATTATAGGTATCTCCAATGGCACGGATCGAAAATAATATAAAACTTTGGGCAGAATGGTCATTTTTAAGACATTACGTCTCCCAACTAATGACAAATGTAAACACTCAATTTTCTCAAGTTGGTTTCTTGTAGAATGTAGAATATCTGACCAATTTGCCATGACTAGCTCTTGAAGCGATAATCTAATTTTGATACCAATATATTTAGCCTCAGTAGTGACCCTATTATCGTTGAGACAAAGTCCTGATGAACATATGACCTGGGTTTTTTGAATATTAAGTTTATACCTGACAAACATATCCTAGCCTTAGGGTGTCTATACATTACTTGTAAAGCAAATATGAATCGAGGTCCAAACCCCATTTTCCTCGAAATCGCCCATAGAAATACCCACGCTACACGATCAAACGCTTTTTCGGCGTCTAAAAAGATCAAGCCAACGTTTGCGTGTTTTACAGTGGCATAATTTAAATTTGCAATGACGCGGTGTATGTGATTAATCGTACCGCGCCCGGGAAGAAAGCCATGTTGTTGATTAGAAACAAGTGCAGGGACAACTTGTATCAACCTATTCGCAAGAATTTTAGAGTAGAGTTTTGCGTCTGTATTGATAAGAGAAATAGGTCGATATGACCCAGGAAAATACTGCGGTTTGTCTTTCTTTTTAAATACAATTATGCTAGTGTTATCCCATGATGGAGGGGGATTTCCATTTTGAGCATCTAAGAACGTTGCCAGCATGTCGTCTTTAATAATAGGAAACAATATACGGTAGATCTCTAATGGAAGTTTGTCTGGGCCAGTGGCCTTCCCTAGCGCGAGTTCATTAATAGCATTTTCAAGCTCTTGCATTGTAATTAGTATGTCTAAATCCTCTTTATTCGCAGGATCTAATTGTGTTAGGTCACACCTATCAATGTATTGATCAATTGAATCATTAGAAGATTTATCTTGAGTATATAAATCTGCATAGTAATCATGAAATACCTGTAGTATTCCTTCTGGTGACTCTATTAAATTACCATGTCTATCTTCCAAGGAGGTTATCCGTTGCGCTGTCTGGCGCCCCCGCATTCTTTGGGCCAAACATCTTCCCACATTTTCGCCATATTCGTGTCGCTCAGCACGATAACATTTATATTGACGTGCAATATCCTGACTCCATATCCCATTTATTTTAGCTTTGCATTTGGCAACTCCGGTTTGTGATGCACTACTATCTCGGTGTAGACTTATCACATGTGTAAGGTCTAGTTCTCATTTGTTAGATCCTGCAAAAGTTGTGTCATCTTTTTTTTCCCTTCCTGTTGCAGACCCCAACCATAACTGCAGGTCTCCCCACGTAGGCCTGCCTTAAAACAATCCCAAACCATTGCATAAGAGGTAGAACCTCTATTAAGATCAAAAAACTGTTTGGCCCATGCTACAACTTGTTGAAACATATGTTTCATCTAAAAGCAATTTCTTATTGAATGAAAAAGACCTTATTATACGTTGAATTTTGAGTAGGGGCACATCTAGAACAATAGGGGCATGATCAGATGTGATGCGTGGCATTATAAACATTCTAGATCCCTCTGCCTTAGACCGAGGTAAAAAAATATAATCAAGGCGCACAAATTTCTTATGAGGTGAAGAAAAAAAGGTAAATCCAGGATCACTCGGGTTAGCCATCGGCCATCCATCAATCAAACCATGTTGAAATAGCAGTTGTCGTAATTCTTTAAATACTTTAGGTTTCCTACCTACATAACGGCTAAACCCCCTGTCTCAAGTATTCAACTCCCCATGGATATTAAAATCCCCCAGTAAGAAGAGTGGGGTCCCCCAAAGAGCCAGTTCTACATTCAGAAATTCTATCACAGCAGTGTCATCCATGTTGGATCCATATACTGTACATATAGTAACCACAGCACTACCTATAACACATTCAATAATTGCCCAACGCCCCAACCTATCCACTTTGCTTCTACCTGTCGTAAATATAGATTGTCGCCCTAATATGGCCACCCCTCGATTCATTGTAGATTGTTTAGAAACCGCAAATACCGAATACCCAAGCTCATTCAGAGCTTTTCTATTGGTCCATGGTATATGCGTTTCTTGTAGACATATTATATCTGGTTGAATAAAACAAATTTCATGCAACACTCGGTTTCGCTTCTGGATATTATTCAGACCACATACATTGAATGAACATATGCGAAAGCTACGACCAGTCATGGCTATTGAATACATACCATGCATATTTACACCCAAAGCAAAACAGTACGTATATTCTAAGCATTTTGTGACTTTGACTGAGTTTTTTTCCCCGTTTCTCCCAAACACACCCCTCGTGCCCCCCAGACCCTCTCCCCCCCGCCAAACCCCCCCCCGCCCCTTGTGGCCCTCCCCCAACATTAAGGCAAAGGGGCCGATCGCCCCGGTGATGCGTGTGGGATCCTCTCTCAGGCTTGGAAGAGTCCGTTAACCAATAAAGAACAAGCATGAGAGATAGACAATATACCCAAATAGGACTTTAAGATTAGTACATTTTCTCATGCTAAGGAGTTTAGATATTCCTTCGCTGGAGCCTCCATTGTAAAAAACCGATTCTGTCCTTTATATATCGTTTTTAGGGTAGATGGTTGAAGGAGAAAAGCTTGTGCACCCTGCTTTTGAAATGGCTCAATCAGCTGGAGCAATCTCCAGCGGTTTTCTACAGTGGCATGACAATAGTCAGGACGAACAAAAAATTCAATACCCTTTCCGGTTCGCTTTCTATCTGGTCTCGCAAGATCATACACTTTTTGTCTCGCCAGAAAGCTATTAATGGATATCAAAATTACACGGGGATATTGTTGGCTTTGATTGGCCCGTGGAGTTTGCTTGCGGAATGGAAAACGATGAGCCCTTTGAATCTCTTGAGACCATTGCCAGTCTTTAACCTCTGGGAAGGCTTCTTCAAAGAGTTCTACTATAAACTGTCTTATATCTGATCCGTCACGTCCTTCAGGCACCCCCAAAACTCGTAAGTTATTGCGGCGAAGCCGATTCTCCAGGTCAACCAGCTTGGCATTCACGTCATCTTTCTGAGCTTTAATTCCATCAATATCGGTTCTATTAAGTGATGCCTGTTCTTCTAATGCAGATATACGACCTTCCGCTTCTGTCATCCTATCGGTAAAATCATTGCATGATTTTGCCAGCCGACGTACAGTATTTTGCAATTTTTTACAGGCATTGTGAGTTTTCAAATGTTCAGCTCTGGCCTCCAAGCGCTGCTCTGTGATGGCTTTCAAAATAATGTCTACAGGAGTTTGACTAGGAGATCCAGAGTTTATGCCATTAATGCCATTATGCTCAGTAGGAATTACTTGGTCTCCCGAACAGGATTGATCCAAATCTATTGTAGTCACATCTCCATTAGAATTGTCCTCGCTCCAATTACTATCCATTTGTGGATTAGCTGTGTTTTCCAAAGAGGAACACCCCCCATCATCCTCTAAGCCGCCCTCCAAATCAGAGCCCTCAGAGTGCTCAGAAAGCGAGTAGAATTCACTGTCTTTGCTGCTGATTGGATCTCCTCCCCCTCCATCTAGCCCATCTTCGAGCCCAATTATCGCTTTGACCGTGGGGGGGTCTAGTTCGGGGTCACCATCAATATCAAGATTAGCAGCGGCTTCCATACTAAACTCCTGCGGCGGCATAGACTTTTGTGATGTACCAGGTGAGGCAGCAGAAATGGGTATTGGTGAGACTATTAATTGTTCAAGTGCCTCAACCAAAGTCTTATCCTGTTCCTTCTTGGCAGTTGCAGCCCCCAAACTGTCAATAGCCTTTTTACTCCCCCCTCCATCTCCATGACCAACACCAGCATCTGTTAGAAGCGTATTTGCCATTGGGGTTTTCCCTTTTGTGTTAAACATTTGAGGTATTTTCGGAGTGCCTGTTTGGCTAATATCTACTTCTGCTGCTACATTGTTCCCATTTTGTTTTGTCTTTGCTGCTAAAGCAGCTCGTGTACCAATCTGATTCTCGCCGCTGGGTCTTGTTTTCCCACCACGTGCGGTTTTTGGGGCCATAATAAAAAACTTATAGCCACTCAGCAAGGTACGGGCTTTCAATCTAACAATTAGAGCCAGGAAAGTTTTTTGTCAATATCAGCAATATTTTCTTCAGTGAGAGATAAAGTCTTCTGTTAATAATTGTCAAAAAGTACTGTCAAAATTGTTAAAGTCGAGTACACCGACTAGCAGACTGCCAGGGCTACTCTCAGCGCAGCTAAGCACAGTAACAGCCCATCTCCCTCGACTTTTTCCTCTCAGCACTCTTATTTTGTTTTTTTTAACATTTGTCGACTTGTACCTTTACATGGGCGTCCTCTCAACCTCGGGCTTAACCTCCGTCAATACTGGTGAACCGCCGCTCCTCGAAATGATTTCAAAGCCCTGCAGCCGTAATGACCAATCAGCGAGCTGCCAGAATGCCCCCCGACAGCAGTCTCAAAAAACCACCGTGGCCGCAGCCGAAACCGCAGCAGAAGCAGTCGTCCACTGTCGTCCACGCCTCCGTTTCAGAGGCTCCCCACCCAGCGGCTCGACGGCTCAACCGGCGTCTCAGCTGTGCCTCTCCGATGGTAATGGGCAGTGAAGCTTTCCAGCGCGTTGTTTTGCCTTGCCCCGGCTCCGAGTATCGGCTCAGAGTATCCGCAACACAGGACTGGTAAGGTAGAGTACGGGCGGTGAGAACAAACAGCAAACAAGGCTCCAGTATTATTTTCTTAATGGACCTCCAAGCGGAGCACCTCACACAAACGCCTGACGTGCAGGCGCCATCATGCCTCGATGACCAACCTATGGTTTTTTAAGTGAATATATATATATATATATATATATATATATATATATATATATATATATATATATATATATATATATATATATATATATATATATATATATATATATATATATATTATATATATATATATATATATATTTCAAATCCAGCACTATGCGGAGCCCACTGAGGGATGTGAACCAATCAAATTTGCATACAGAATGATGAAATAAAAGAGTGCCTTGCCTGTTATGCTCCTTAACAAGCCCCTGATTATAATGTGCCAGATATCTCTTCAATCTACAAGAGAGGCTGTGGTCAGAATGGATTCCAGAACTGAACAGCGCAGGGAATCTGGCAAGAAACATGATTCCTTTCTACTACACGAATCCTACTAAGGAACGAAAATGCTTTTAAAATAGGAAAGCTAACAGACACCCACTATGGGATGATTTGTGCTCGGAGTGGAACTTTAATTCCCAGCATGCAGCATTTTCAAACCCAGCACTCTACGGAGCCCACTGAGGGATGTGAACCAATCAAATGTGCATGCAGAATGAAGAAATAAAAGAAAGCCTTGCCTGTTATGCTCCTTAACTAGTCTCTGATAATGATGTGTCAAACATCGAAACACGTCAGGCAATGGAGTTTTTATTGTGATGTTAAAAGGAGCCAGCAAGTGAAAGCCAGATGGCTGGCTCCCTGCTGTGTGCCCTTCTAAGATTTCAGGTATTTGTTGGACAATATATATATATATATATAGATTCCAAATGTCTATCCCATATATCTGGAACAGGCTCCAGCACACTCAGATTCATGATACGTAATTTTTATTGCGGTGATGCAGCAGAAGCTGGGAGAAATTGTATTCATCCTTAAAGATATTGCTATTTCTGTACCACTTTACTTTTTTATGATTAGCCATTCGGGACCATGAGAACTCAATAATCACCCACAATAATAGGCCGTCCAATGGATCTATATGTAGATCTAATAGGGACTTGGTAATGGAAGGACAGATATATTTCCCCTCATGAAGACCTTAAAATGAACGAAATGTCTTACTTAATACCAAATGTCATAAAATGTACAAATGTTGTAAAAAACTAAAAATAATGACAAACTCTGAAGTACTTCAAGTCACTTTATCTAGGTTTTTCAGAATATGAATGGTCAGCACACGAAAACATTAGTAAGTATTATAACTTTCTTCATAAACAAATGTTACAGGTAAATCACTAATATAAAACACAATTTTACATTAAGTTCACACAACATCAATAGCAGGCAATTGAGTGGAGAGAGAGAGACACAAGGAAAAATATTTCATTGCCAATATAAATATGCAATTTAATTTCATACAAACCTAGAGAAATAGTACACAGTGTCCAATGAGAAAGGAAGCTAACCTCTTGGACAAAAAGGTATAGTAAGAGCAACATCATCACCCGATGAAGTGCAAGGTTTTCAGGACTGTCTCAGTCAGGTTTAGCAAGGACAGCAGCCAGCTAGAGTAGCATAGAGGAAACAACAGCAAAACTCTCCTCTCATTGAAACAGCTACTCTAAAAAATATCTTTTTACACAAATATTCATACCCTAAATATTAATGTCCAATCTCCTAAAAGTATCATTCATAGCTTCTTCTTGTTTTCATTGGTTTTCAGAATAAGGGAATCATCTGAACATACTAGCTGGACAAAGTTCATTGAAGAAATTCATTAATAGCTCTAATGAAGTCATACTTCCGTGGAAGCAGGAAAACATTTTGCAACATTATCCACATCCCTGCGTACGTTTCACTGGTTTGTAACTTTTGTCCGAGTCCATTCACAGTAAATAATCAAGAGGAAATTGCTTGAGAATATTTTATGCACAGCTAAACAAACTAATACAGCAACTTAAAACTAGTGAAGGCAAAATAAATGTTCTTCCACTGCCTACATTTTGAGAAAAGACAAATATCATTTAACAAGGTTTTAAGGCCTTCAAAGGATTGTGTAATGTATCTCTCTCTAAGAAAATAAAACACTTTTCAGTTACTAGGATAATTTCGTAAAAGATCATAATGGCATAATTTTCTATTATATCCACAAATATTATTCAAATTGGTTCCATTATTAATTATTTGTCTCTTTTACATTATAAGTAAAGAAAAATAAGCGTTATTGCATAACATTTTTCATAAGCATTTTCTGTTTTTTATTTCCATTTCTCTCTCTCTCTTGTAAATGTCTTAGTTCACATAAAGAAAGTTTAATTATACACGCTTTTCACTCGTTTAATGTTACTTTCATTTTTCTACATATGTTGTGCTTCATTTTGCACTTTTTCACTAATACTTCTAACATGTGCTTTGTTTTGCACTTATTCACAACAAATTGGTCACCCATGTTAATAGTTTTTCACACTATTAGTCATTGTTTTATTAGGAAGACAAATATGAGTAAATTTAATCAAGCAGGATTTTCATTTCGTAAAATCATGCTTCATCCATCCCCTATTTCATGGCGACTCAAGCCATCATATAATCCACAAATTCAGATTACAATCTGATTCTCATTTAAAAAAGAACTAGTTTTCATCTGTTTCAACCTAATACCCTCTACATCTCTCAATACTTCATAATAAACTCCTTTCATTTTTTCCATCTCTATTTCTTCTTTTTTCCTTTATCTTGCTGAGTTTAGTCTCTGTTGACTTATTTTTTAATTTGTACATTAGAATTACCATTAGTATGCCAATACCTATAGAAATTATACGTGTTAGTATTCTCCCTAACAAGCTGTTACTTAGTAATGTCAAATCAAATACAGCTTTATTCGATTGCTATTTCAGACAATCATAAAAGCACAATTAAAAAACATATATATAGTTAAAAATAGCAAACATCATATATAAATATAGTGCTAAATCCATTCAATGTACAGTAAGTTAATGATCATTAAAACTATAAAAGAAGATCAAAGAAAGAAATAGGAAGAAAAGCTAGGGTCATACAATATTTAAATTAATTAATGCTACAATACCTTTTTGTTGACATATGACCGTTAGATTTGAGTTGTCATCTTTTTCCTGAAGTTAATTACGTGCTTTAAAAACATTGCTATCTTCCACATAATATGTACATTATAAAAGAATTGTAGAGCAATGTATGTTGGCCTACAATGTCTACTCCCCATACATTTTAAAATCGAAAGAATCCACTCCTTTCTCTGTACTTTATGAAGTTTACAGAACAGTAGCACATGTATGGTGGATTGCTCTGAGCGATTATCACATGTACATGAATGCAGTTGTCGGGTCCAGTCATTCATTGTTGGTAAGCTCACAATTCTGTGGAAGATTCGTAGTCTATATCTCATTAATAAATAGAGATCATAACCCATAGGAACATCTTTCAGGTATGGTTGAATATTAAAAGTAAATGAAATCTGTTCATTATTTTGGAATCTGGGTTTTTAAATCTGAGATGACAATCTTAGATTTCCCAGGTGCTGTAGAGCCTCCTTCTTTAAATCCTTTCTCCTAATATTTTCCAGAGTACTGGGGTCTGAAAAGTACTTGGGATGACCAAGATCCTCCAAAAAATTGCAAACGTATCTTAGGCAGGGGATTTTTAAGACCCTTTACAGTGTGAGGCTATCCCTCAATATGTCTCTGTTTAGTTGGGCGTCTACTTTTGTCCACACACTATGCCACAAGAGAATGGGATCTAGATCCGATAAGTACGGTGAGCCCAATTCCACATGGAAGACATATGAAGATGCGCTAGATGGTACAGACAAGATGTATCTCAAGAACGTGTTTTCTACTATTTGCTTTGGGAGAGGATTAACTAGGCCCCAACTCCCTGCTCCATACAATGTTGTGGAGCTACACTTAGCTTATTATATCTTAATTAGCTCCACAGGGGTTCTCATACCCAGTTTCCTTGAGAAGTTGACCAGGGCAGTAGTGGTTCTAGTAAAAGCAAGTTTTTTTTACTGCTACTGCTAGAGTCCATACATCTTTTTCATTAAAAAGTATACCAAGGTACGAGAATCTCTTTGTGGGCTCAATCTTTTGCCCGTCCACAAACATATCCTTGCACATTTGGCTACCACACCCACACCTCATACCAAATGTCTTGAAAATGTTTACCCTAAGACCAAGGTCTTTCATAAAATTAGAAAAATTGTCAAGCACCCTCTGTAGGCCAACCTGCGTTCGGGACATTAAAACCGCAACACCAGCGTAAAGAAGAGCAGGAATAGGACATCCCATTATCTGGGGAAATCATAGCTATTCTTGATTATTGCTTGTTCCAGACCGTTGATGTAAAGGTTAAAAAGGAAGGGGGCAAGAATACAGCCTTGTCTGACCCCCCTCTTAATGGGGAATGGGTCAGTAAGTTCCCCACTCAGACTGAATCTAATTTGGCCTTGAGCATTATATATAGGCGTCTGAGAAAGATATTGAAGCATCCACTCCCATCACTGTCAGAATCTCCCAATGTTTCTCATGTTGCACCGAATCAAATGCAGCAGTGAGGTCTACAAAAGCAAAACTGCTTTAGAGCATAGACCTGGGTCAGCAGAGCTGCTTTAGAGCCAGAGAACCAGGTCAGCAGAGCTGTTGTAGAGCCAGAGAACCATGTCAGCAGACCTGCTCTAGCTGACACTGACTGACTGACACTGACTGACTCTGACTGATTGACACTGACTGACACTGATTGACACTGATTGACTGACATTGACTGACACTGATTGACTGACACTTACTGACTGACTGAGACTGATTGACTGACACTGACTGACTGACACTGACTGACTGGCTCTGACTGACTGACACTGACAGACACCGATTGACTGACACTGACTGACTGACACTGCCTGACACTGATTGACTGTCACTGACTGACTGACACTGACTGACTGACACTGACTAACACTGACTGAAACTGACTGACTACTCTCTACTACTCACTCTCTACTACTCTCTACTACTCTCTATCTACTACTCACTCTCTACTACTCTCTACTACTCACTCTCTACTTCTCTACTACTCTCTACTACTCACTCTCTACTACTACTCTCTACTACAATCTCCCTACTAATCACTCTCTGCTACTCTCTACTACTACTCTCTACTACTCACTCTCTACTACTCACTCTCTACTACTCTCTACTGCTCACTCTACTACTCTCTAACACTCACTCTCTTCTACTTTACTACTCTCTACTACTACTCTCTACTACTCACTCTTTACTACTCACTCTCTACTACTCTCTACTACTCTCTACTGCTCACTCTACTACTCTCTACTACTCACTCCCTCCTACTCTCTCTACTACTCACTCTCTACTACTCTCTCTACTACTCACTCTCTACTATTCACTCTCTACTACTCACTCTCAACTACTCACTCGCTACTAATCTCTACTACTCACTCTCTACTACTCACTCTCTACTACTCTCTACTAATACTCTCTACTACTCACTCTCTATTACTCACTCTCTACTACTCTCTACTGCTCACTCTACTACTCTCTACCACTCACTCTCTACTACTCTACTACTCTCTACTACTCACTCTCTACTACTCTCTCTCTACTCTCTCTCTACTACTCACTCTCTACTATTCACTCTCTACTACTCACTCTCTACTACTCTCTACTACTCATATGCATGTTATGTACATGAAAGTTTGAAAAACAATAATAAAAGCAAAGCTAAAAAGCCACCTAATTACAAACAGAATTGCTTTAACTTAAACGAGGGCGAGACTCATTGCATTTTCAATGCTTGTTTACTTTGGTTCCATCAAGAGGGCATTCAGATGTGTCACACATTTGCCATAACTTCTGAATGTTAGCACTCTAGTTGCTCATTAGATCACTGTAGTAATGCTACTGCTCACCAGGGAAGTCTGTTGCTGGTATTAAAAGTACCGTATTTTCCGGCGTATAAGACGACTTTTTAACCCCTTAAAATGTTCTGGAAAGTCGGGGGTCGTCTTATACGCCGGGTACAAAATTTAAAGGTATGTTTTCAGGCGTTTTTTACATAGCGCGGACTTTACCCGAAGGTGTCAGAGCGCTTTACAGTAGGAACAGTATTAATACAAGAGGAACAATTAGAAATGAACAAATTACAAAAGCAAACGTTAAGTTACATGGATCAAAAGTGACAATAGTAAGCAACCAAAATACATGAGGTAGCAATCGGTACATTCCTGTTGAAAAAAGTGATAAGTGTGCAGGTTACAAAAGCGTACAAAGTACGAGCCAACTATGCAGGACTGCGCTGGAAGTGGGGGTAGTCTTATACGGCGAGTATAGCACGAAACCTACATTTTATCAAGCAAAGTAGGGGGTCGTCTTATACGCCGGGTCGTCTTATACGCCGGAAAATACGGTACATGTTTCAGTCTGCATGTTAGAATCTTTTTTCATGAAATAGAAGAGATTTTGAGAAGTCACTCAAAATGTGCCCTAATTTTTCTTTCTGCAGCACTAATCATACTTTCTATGGTTTTTTAAATGAAATGTTTTAAGAGCGACCACTTTATTTCAATCAAGATGGATTCAGGTGTGCTATACTTTTGTCATACGTAAGGATGTATGACGTTACAACGCATACTTTTACAACGCATTTTTTACACCGCAACATCCATTACAACGCACACCATTACAACGCATACCATTACAACGAATTCTTTGAAACTACCTTTAGAACGCATTCCACTACAACGCATACTACCTTTACAACGCATACCATTACAACGCATTACATTACATTGCATATAAGGTAAGTGTTGGATAGTGTAGGGGTAAAAATTACTATTCTAACTCCAGGGGGTGCAACAGTAGGGTAAGTGTTGGATAGTGTAGGGGTAAAAATTACTATTCTAACTCCAGGGGGTGCAACAGTAGGGTAAGTGTTGGATGGTAAGTTATGCGTTGTAATGGTATGCGTTGTAATGACTGCGTTGTAATGGTATGCGTTGTAGTGGTGTGCGTTGTAGTGTCATGCGTTGTAATGACTGCGTTGTAAATGCATGCGTTGTAATGGATTTTGCGTTGTAAAAGTTTTGTTGTAATGGTAGTGCGTTGTAAAAGTTGCGTTGTAAAGGTTGTATACCATACGTAAGGCTGTTAGAACTCTAGTTGTTCTTTAGAACATTCTGGGAAGCTGCAGTAGAACACAAAGTACTCAACTGACAGTCTCTGCCCTTGTTGGATGTACATGTTTTACTGAGAATGTCAGACTTCATTCTCAAATGACTGAGAAAGATAATGTGAATTTACAGAAAATGTGAGAAAAGCATGAGAAAATAGTTTTCTCTCAAACATGATTCATGATATCCCAGCAGAAGGCGTTTTTAAATGTTAAAATCACCTTAGAACACGCCACAATTCCTGAAATGAGTATGGTACCATCAACCAATGATTTATAATGTAACTAAAGTCTTAAAACCTTCTATTAACTGCAATGCTTTTTAATGAGGTGCTATCATGTATTTTGGCCCCAAGAAGGCTGCCAACACTTCTTGGATGAAGTGCTGACAGCCAATCAGATCGCACGATGAGATGTGTTGTTAGGCTCCACTCAGATATATATGTATTTTGTTCCTTTAATATCTAACAAACTACTGAACAGATTTACACCATTTAACCAAAAGGCACAAGTGTGAATCAAGGTCTACCTCTTTGCCAAATTTGGTGTAATTGCGTTCAGCAGTACGGGCTGTAGCTGCAATTAAAGGTTCCTATTGAAAATTGCATGGGGAAAACACATTTTGGGAACCCCCTTTTTTCTCAGCCCCCACTTGAGGAATCACCCTGAGACTTTTAGGATAGGAGCGGACTAGAGCGGGCCACCAGTTTTGAAAATTTTGCGAAGAATCGTCAACCGGCGCCAAAGTTATTCCAAATAGAATCTTGCGGATTTCCTATGGAAAATAGGTCCTAAATATAACTACATATATATATATATATATTACCTACTGGCGGTCGCCAGTAGGTATATATAGTTAGGATTTTTTCCCTATGGGATTTTTGAAAATTGTATGTCTAATAACTTTGGCGTTTGTGGACGGAATTGGCTGAAATTTTCAGGAAAATGGAACATTTTGTTTCTGAGCAGCCCCTGGAAATTTGGGTAGGGTTCGTCAAGGGGGGGCCGAGAAAAAAGGGGGGTCCCAAAACGTGTTTTTCCCATGTTAATTTCCATAGGGCAGTTGGCCTCACTTTTAGGCCGAACGGCTGAATGGATTTGCACGAAACTTGGCAAAATTGTAGGGACTGTTAGCCCGATGTGCCTTTGCTAGGTCTCAATATATGTGCTCCAGTGGATTTTGAGAAATTAATGTTCAAAAAAAGATATATATCTGTAAGCGCGCTCCAGGCAGCGCTCAGGTTCGCGTACTTGACGCGTAACGGAACTTCGCGTAGCGAAGCTGATTGGCTCTCCGGTGTCTGTCAACATTCTAAACAGTCCGGAGCGGCCGCCATCTTGTCTCTCGGTAGGATCGAGAGACAAGAGGAGGCCAAAACAAAGGGGGAAATGACCATAAGGGGGCATAGTAGATCCTCCCTGACCCCCTAGGTTTGATGTGGAGGCTTTAAAAGGGCCCCGCAGGGCAAAAAAAAAAAAATAGAAATTTTTTGTTTTTTTTGCGTGGGGAGCGCCCGGTCCGCGAACCGGGAAGCGTTCTGGGGAGCGTACTATAAGGAAAAAAGAATGATAGACTTTTCAAATACTGTATGTTAATTGATTGTTGGTTTTGTTGATTATTTTTTAATTTCTTTATTTTTTAAGCAATTATTTAATATTGTGATTGTGTTTCAAAATTTAATAACATTTCTAACATTTCACTGTCTGAAATGTCGTTATTTTCATTGAACATAGCTTGTAATCTCTGAGTGTGTAAAATGTCCTCATTTTGAAGGAGGTCATCTACTGCTTGCACACATTGCAGTAGTTCTTGGTCCCAAGTTTCATCCATAAATTCTATATAATTTGGATCAATTAATTCTTGGCTGCTCTCTTGCAGGACAATTTGAAATGAAACTTTCTGTTCGCCTTCCATGTTGCCTGAAATTTGGATAAAAAAATATATATTAGTAGAGATAGGGCACTGTTGGGATTAATTTTAGATAGGCGGTTTTTATCAGTGAATTTATCTTTGGGCAGTGTATAGTATCAGAGTGGAAGTAGGAATATAAAAAAGTGTATGTGATTTAACGTAAGTAAATTCATAATTATACAAGAGAAACCTAACTCCATCCATAACTATAACAGAGAAGTCTATCTAAATCTATAACTACTACAGAGGGATACTATATAACTATCAGAAAAAGTTTACCATATTAACTGATAGTGCACAGTATACTTCAGTTTTTAAAATAACAACTTACCTTTACAAAGAAGTTGAAGTGATTAGTGAAAATCCAAATTGAAATGTACACCAGGAAGTAGTAGTCAAAATGGCTGTGTTCCCTTCTCTTCCTTTAAATATATTCAGGTATATAACTAATCAAATGTCAGGTAAAAAAAGTAGAAAATGAAAGTAACATTTTCATTGGTTGTCAATTCCAACACTTCAGATGTGTTCTGTGAAGTAATTTACCTCACGGTATTTAGAAAGGTCTACAGGCTAAATGGCTAAATGGAATTTCAATCAAATTTGTGAAAATGGTAGGGATTGGTATGTAGTATGAGCTAATCTATATTTGGTGAAAGTGTCTCCAGTCGTTTTTCTGTAAATTACTTTCCCACCTTTTTTGATGGAGCGCTTCCCGGGGAGCGCCCCCGTACGCGAACTGGCGAGCGCCCCGGTACGCGAACCTGAAGCGTTACGGGAGTCCACCATTTTGTGTTTCAGTCGAATTAAGATACAAGATGGAGGGCAAATAATGTTCAGAATGGGTAGAAGGGGGCACGGTAGACTTATCTTGACCCCCTAGGTTTTCTGAGGGTGGCTGAGGAGGCCCATATGTGCGAAAAAAAAACATTTTTAAAAAAAATTTCACGAGGTTAGCCTCCGGTTCGCGTACCGGGTAGCGCCCCGGGGAGCGTACTTTGTTGAAAATTAGTGAAAAAAGTTAGAGTAAAATAATAATTGTGAGTGATCAAATGTAGGGTAGCTCTGAGAAGAGCTTTTGGGTTTATGGTACATTTAGGTACTTATAAGTAGGTACCAATGCACAGTCTTAAATTCAGAATGAAAATTCTGTTGCCCTCATCTGAGAAGTGAACTCCATCTCCTCTGTAGATATCTTGCATGTAGTAACGCAAGTTATTGTTGTACACGGAGCCCATTCCATGGTCTCTCATGTAAGCTGAAACAGATTTGTTTACATGCTTCCTCGATTTCTCAATTTGTGGACAAAATTGGTTCGACCACCTCCATTTCTGTCTTTGGCATATATTTGAATATACCAAGGCAGTTTGAGGAAAAAGTGCCATTAATTGCTCAAAGGTGTCCTTTAAAAGCATTTCCAGACCTACCCCAGTCAAAGTGCCCAAATCATTACCTCCACAGTGCACAATTAACAGGTCAGGTTTTGGCAAATGCATAAAGGTTTTCACCAATGGTATCAATTGGTGACATTTTAATCCTCTGTGGCCAAACCACTTAATTTCCACATCTTGTAAATTGAGGTTAGGTAAATTTCTGTTCTCAGCATACCTCTGAGCCCAATAGATGTAACTATGTCCAACAATCCAGACAGAAAACATGGTGAGAGATGGTTCTGCTGCAGTCAGATGAAGTGTGGCAATGAAATGGCAGTTGAAAAAATAAGAGTTTAAAATGAAAAAAACTGTGGAGTTTCTGTGTTAATGAAGCAGTAACAGTGATTGGTGGATTTTGATTGCTGAAAACAGAAAGTTAGGGTGCATGGATGAGTTCTTTGAAAGATGTATTTTGAATGGTCAATAAAAAATCATTAAATGAAAGATTGCACTGGATATGCAGGTGCACTGAGAGTTCAGAGTTCAATTGAAACATTGTTGTGTGAACTTGCAAACACCAGAGGTCTTCCAGGAGGTGGTTGCTATGCAAAAAAGGCAGAGAGGGCAGAGGGGGAAGGGTTTTGATTTGAAAAAAGTGAGGGAAGAGTTTTGATTGGGTGACATGAGAGATATGTGTGAAGAATCACAGCATTTCTGTGCTTTCTATAGCTGCAGCCTCTGGAGTGCATACCCTTTGTTCTGCTGAAGACAAATTGGTGTATTTCTGAGACTGTTTAACTCATAAAGTATTTGCTAAGGTGAGAAAAGATTTATTTAATTTAGATAGAGAATAGTGTGCTTTAAGGAGAAAATTATGAAGAAAGTTGTGTTTTTAAAATGTTGCTTTGTCTCAAGTGTTTTACAAATAGATTATGTTTCTTTGAGAAATTGTAATTGGAGAAAATGTTTAGTATTAGTACTGACAGGGTGTTTTTGTGCATAGGAGCTGTGCAGTGTTTTCAAATTATGACTTGAAAATCGTTTTTGAGGAAAAGGAATGCTTTTAAAATTTATGACAAGGACATAATGGTGTCTGCTTCTTTATAAGGCATTTGAGTGTCTCTGATGTTATTTTTCCCATTTTAATGTAAGACCTTTCCCCGTGGTGCAAATTCCTTGTAAATATGCTCCCACCTGTGCTTGGCAAATTTAGATTTTGATTGTTTGAGTTACATAGCCATGTTAAAAGTGACCCAAAAATGATGCAAAGGCAATCAAAAAACGCTTCCATGTGTCTTAAGGACATTTTAAGTCATTTCCCCATGTGCAGTGTTTTGAAATTATGACTTGAAAATCGTTTTTGAGGAAAAGGAATGCATTTTAAATTTATGACAAGGACATAATGGTGTATGCTTCTTTATAAGGCATTTGAGTTTCTCTGATGTTATTTTTCTCATTTTAATGTAAGACCTTTCCCTGTGGTGCAAATTCCTTGTAAATATGCTCCCACCTGTGCTTGGCAAATTTAGATTTTGATTGTTTGAGTGACATAGCCATGTTAAAAGTGACCCAAAAATGCTGCAAAGGCAATCAAAAAATGCTTTCATGTGTCTTAAGGACATTTTCAGTCATTTCCCCATGTGCAGTGTTTTCAAATTATGACTTGAAAATCGTTTTTGAGGAAAAGGAATGCTTTTAAAATTTATGACAAGAAAATAATGGTGTCTGCTTCTTTATAAGGCATTTGAGTGTCTCTGATGTTATTTTTCCCATTTTTATTTAAGACCTTTCCCCGTGGTGCAAATTCCTTGTAAATATGCTCGCACCTGTGCTTGGGAAATTTAGATTTTGAGTCTTTGAGTTACATAGCCATGTTAAAAGTGACCCGAAAATGCTGAAGAGAAATGAAATGAAGAAGCAGACACCATTATTTCCTTGTCATAAATTTTAAAAGCATTCCTTTTCAAGTCATAATTTGAAAACACTGCACATGGGGAAATGACTGAAAATGTCCTTAAGACACATGAAAGCGTTTTTTGATTGCCTTTGCAGCATTTTTGGGTCACTTTTAACATGGCTATGTAACTCAAAGACTCAAAATCTAAATTTGCCAAGCACAGGTGCGAGCATATTTACAAGGAATTTGCCCCACGGGGAAAGGTCTTTTAATTTAAAATGGGAAAAATAACATCAGAGACACTCAAATGCCTTATAAAGAAGCAGACACCATTATGTCCTTGTCATAAATTTTAAAAGCATTACTTTACCTCAAAAACGATTTTCAAGTCATAATTTGAAAACACTGTACATGGGGAAATGACTTAAAATGTCCTTAAGACACATGAAAGCGTATTTTGATTGCCTTTGCAGCATTTTTGAGTCACTTTTAACATGGCTATGTAACTCAAACAATCAAAATCTAAATTTGCCAAGCACAGGTGGGAGCATATTTACAAGGAATTTGCACCACGGGGAAAGGTCTTACATTAAAATGAGAAAAATAACATCAGAGACACTCAAATGCCTTATAAAGAAGCATACACCATTATGTGCTTGTCATAAATTTAAAATGCATTCCTTTTCCTCAAAAACGATTTTCAAGTGATAATTTCAAAACACTGCACATGGGGAAATGACTTAAAATGTCCTTAAGACACATGGAAGCGTTTTTTGATTGCCTTTGCAGCATTTTCGGGTCACTTTTAACATGGCTATGTAACTCATTTTAATTTCATTTTAAGTCATTTCCCCATGAATGTAGGTATACAATTGATTTATATGTTGTGTTTAAAAACGTTTTTTGAAATCAATTACATTTCTGGATATGTACTGCTAGAGCTTCATGCACCTTAAACAAACCTCTGGATAGGCTACACCTTATCGTCATCCTGAATTAATCATTTAAAATGCTAGGGACAGATTTATGATAGGTGTATGCCTCTTTTGCGCCACTGTGCATCACTTTTGTGACGCAGTGGCGGTGCAAAAGATTTGCTATGTGGCGACAAAATTACAAATTGATGCATCTAGGCAGATGTGTCATGCTGTAAAAAACCTGTGCCACATGAAACCGATGCAGCAGTGATGCAAAAGATGCACCATGTTGCAAGACAGGCCTCACTTCATCTCCAACAAGATAAGAAGCTGAGTCTTCTGTAAATGTGAAAATTGTTGTATACACTGCTCAACTTCTGTGTACTCTTTGATATGCTAGACTCCATCTGCACTATGAGGTAGCTAAGCAAAGGAAACACAGGTGATGTAATTGTAAAATGAGGAAAAGAAACTCCACATTTTTCAATTACATCACCTGTGTTTCTTAAGTTTACGAATGACATTGTGCAGATGAAGTTAAGGTCTGTCCACGGACACAAAAGAGGTCTGGCCTTTGTTCAAGAGTGAAGTGCACATGACTTACTTCATTAGTAGGCCTTCACATGTATTATCTCCTCTGTATTCTTCAACAAGCGTAAATTTGATCTGCAACCCTGAGTAGACCTCACCTTAAACAAACCTCTGGATAGGCCACACCTTATCGTCATCCTGAATCAATCATTTAACATGTTAGGGACAGATTTATGATAGGTGTGTGCCTCTTTTGCGCTGCTGTGCGTCACTTTTGTGACGCAGCGGTGGTGCAAAACATTTGCTATGTGGCGACATATTTAAAAATTGATGCATCTAGGCAGATGTGTCATGCTGTAAAGTCCTGTGCCACATGAAACCTGCGTCAGTTTTCATATAGGTGTTTTGTTGCAAGGTATGCATTAATTTGCAAGAAAGCCCTGTAAAACTAACACAGTGAATTGATTTATATGTTGTGTTTAAAAACGTTTTTTGAAATCAATTACATTTCTGGATATGTACTGCTAGAGCTTCATGCACCTTAAACAAACCTCTGGATAGGCTACACCTTATCGTCATCCTGAATTAATCATTTAAAATGTTAGGGACAGATTTATGATAGGTGTATGCCTCTTTTGCGCCACTGTGCGTCACTTTTGTGACGCAGTGGCGGTGCAAAAGATTTGCTATGTGGCGACAAAATTACAAATTGATGCATCTAGGCAGATGTGTCATGCTTTAAAAAACCTGTGCCACATGAAACCGATGCAGCAGTGATGCAAAATATGCACCATGTTGCAAGACAGGCCTCACTTCATCTCCAACAAGATAAGAAGCTGAGTCTTCTGTAAATGTGAAAATTGTTGTATACACTGCTCAACTTCTGTGTACTCTTTGATATGCTAGACTCCATCTGCACTATGAGGTAGCTAAGCAAAGGAAACACAGGTGATGTAATTGTAAAATGAGGAAAAGAAACTCCACATTTTTCAATTACATCACCTGTGTTTCTTAAGTTTACGAATGACATTGTGCAGATGAAGTTAAGGTCTGTCCACGGACACAAAAGAGGTCTGGCCTTTGTTCAAGAGTGAAGTGCACATGATTTACTTCATTAGTAGGCCTTCACATGTATTATCTCCTCTGTATTCTTCAACAAGCGTAAATTTGATCTGCAACCCTGAGTAGACCTCACCTTAAACAAACCTCTGGATAGGCCACACCTTATCGTCATCCTTAAGCAATCATTTAACATGTTAGGGACAGATTTATGATAGGTGTGTGCCTCTTTTGCGCTGCTGTGCGTCACTTTTGTGACGCAGCGGTGGTGCAAAAGATTTGCTATGTGGCGACATATTTAAAAATTGATGCATCTAGGCAGATGTGTCATGCTGTAAAGTCCTGTGCCACATGAAACCTGCGTCAGTTTTCATATAGGTGTTTTGTTGCAAGGTATGCATTAATTTGCAAGAAAGCCCTGTAAAACTAACACAGTGAAATTTAGAAGATTTCACTGAGTCAGCTTTATAGCATTGCTGAATGAAATCCTTATGCCTGTTTGAAACAGGCATAAGAAGTGATGCACCATGCAATGTGAGGGTTCCTCATGTGCATTGCAGTAGACATGTCGCGCTTATGATGTGATTCCTGCAATGTGCTGCTTTTGTGGCACAGATGTGTGACGCATCTGTGCTGTTTTTGCTCAATGGTGCTCCACATTGTAAATTCGGCACACTATGGCTGGCAGAGCAGCGGTGCACATTAACTGGTGCATCCGTGGGGATGCGCCATTTAGCATAAATCTGCCCTTGTACATTTAAGTATGAGCAGGGGACACAGAGTCGGTGAGGCTTATCCAAGGTTAAGAAGAGATGAGTCATGTTCACTGAAAACTTGGACATAGGCTTCACTTCCTCAGCATCGCTGGACATGGCTAAATAATAGCTGCAAAATGTTACTCTTGTTAAACAATTTTACTATTATAATCTCTGAGATTTGTCTCTTACTCTGCAACATCTCATTGTTGTTCTCTTTCTTTAAAGATAACGACAACATCAACCATGAGTGACAATCAGCAATCAGTTGATTATGACATTATCATTGAACTTGTAATTGAAACATCAGTGGAAGTAGATCCCTTGGATGATTTAAATTCTGAGGATGATGAAGAAAATGATGAGGATGCCGATTTGTCAGAATTGTATGATATAGGCTGGGAAGCTGACGTGCTTGAGCCTATGGAACTATAAACATATAAAAATTTATAATAAATGAAAAGTAAAAATGTAAACCGTTTCATTTAAAAATAAAGACACCTTCAAAAACAGGTTATGTGTAGTGTCTTCAATAAAATATTAAAATATGCTCATAAAATTAGATCAGATTCACATATAAAATAGCACAGGTAAAATGAATATGAATTCCATTTCTTTTCTGCTATTTCTGTATTCTAAATTTGCCAAGCACTAAAAAATATTCTATGTAAAAATGTGAAGTAGTGTGTTAAGTTTTTGATGACTGTTATTGATTTACTGTTTGGTAATAGTGGTTAATAACATTTTTTATTATATTGTACCACAGATTCAACTGCATATCATTTCAAGATTTCACCATGCCAACCAAGGATAGAGTTAGAAAGGCTGCAAAACGTCAAAGACAGCAGGCCCATGAAATAATGCAGCAGTCCTCTAACAAAAAAATTGGTCAAGTCACCAAGAAAGCACCGGGTAAGAGCACAAAAACATTTATAAGAAATATTTGTAGTAAAACAAATATTACTACAGAAAATGTTTCAGTCCAGAAAAAGAGAAGCATTTTAAAGGGAAAGGAAAGGCCAATCAAAAATGTTACTGCTAGAGCAAGAGATAACTCTGTGCATGATAGTAGAAGGAAACAACAGTTTAGGGACATTCGTAAACGAATGTTCCGCAACAGGATAATTGGCAATTTGTTAAAAAATATTAAGAAAGGTCAACAGAAAGTGGTTTTTTATAAGAGAAAAAAAAAAGTTGAGAAAGTTATTGATCAGGCATTTGAAATTAAACGTAAGTTATTTATTTTGATAATCAATAGAATTAGGAAGCTAAACAAGGCAATTTATGATTTCAAAAGAAATAGTAGATGGAAGAGAATAGTTAATCGTAGTAATTTTTGTGAAGTTTTTTCCGGAGAATGGATGCATAGTTCAAGTTGTGAGGCATTTTTCAATGAGGAGAGTTATTTCCAGGATAATGATTTGGTGCATGCAGTTGAAACCAGCGGTCGAGCTTATGAAGTGAAAGATGGTTGTCCAGTTGAAAAAGAAAAACTTGTGACAACAGAGACAGAAGAGGTGTTAGGTAATGAGGTTTTAGGAAGACGTCCTAAGGGTCCTGTGTACACCTGGAAGTGTAGTAGTATTTGCAGTGTGCGACAGGATTCCATCAATTTGCTTTGTGATTTTGTACGGACATTTAATAAGAAAAGTTTGAAGCAGAAAATGAAGTTGTTGCAAGAATTAGATCTTTGCAGAGTGAGAGAAGTGACAGGTTTGCATGGTCATTCACTGGCTTGTCTTTCCAGGAGAGTATGCCAGAGTGTTTTTCATCATTTCAGGATGCTAGCAGTGCATCATAATAAAGTGAGGAAATTAGTTAGAATGTTGTATTATGCTAAGAGTCCAGCAATTATGCTTAAACAATTATGCGCTGCTCTTTTGCATGGTTCTGAAATAGATGTGAAGAATATGTGTGAAGAAATTGAGTTTTGTTACTTTGGAAGTAAAGAGGAGAATGTTGAAATTGACCAAGAAGAAGAGGGTAATGTGGAAGATAGTGTACAGGTTTCCAGTACAGATAATTTTCAGAGGGAAATTGCGACGTTTCAGGTGAAATCAAGTGAGAGGCCTAATTTCACTTGTGTGTGTTGTCGACGCACTTATTATAAGAATCAGACTAAGTTAGTGGATTTATATGCAAAAAGTGAAAGGGAAAATAATAGTGAATGGAAGGATTTCACAACATATTTGATGGTAGAAAATTGTTTTGATTTGGGATCGGATCAACGTGTGTGTACTTATTGTTGTAGCAAATTAAATCAAAACCAGATGCCTGCTAGAGCAGTTCATAATAATCTGGAATTGGTTGAGATTCCTTCTGAATTGAAGGATTTAAATACTTATGAATCTATTTTGATTCAAAGTATCCATCCCTTTCAGGCTATTGTAAGAATGGAGCCAAAGACAGGGAAATTGCCTCCATCAGATTTACAGAGAGGATTAAAGGGAAGAGTTGTTTATTTGCCTCTAGATTTGAAGAAAAACATTAACACAATTGGAGTAGAAAAAGTGGAAGAGGACCCTCTGGTTATCTTAGTTAATGGGGTTCCGACAAAGAATAAGAAAATATGGCAAGATTTAGTGGATGTTAGGAAAGTCAAAAAGGCAACATTGTACTTGAAAAAAAATAATAAGTACTATAAGAATATATATGTTGCAGAAGAGGAAGTAAGTGAGGAAGAGGATAGCGATTTGTGTGCTGGTCAAATTGAGAAAGTAGAACCCTCTACTAGTGAAGAAATATATGAACATTATAGTGTTCATCCTTTGCATTCCAAGGAAGTCATGGGGAATGCTATTGAGTTGTTTCAAATGAAACAAGCCAAAGGGAGTCCCATTAGTGTTTGGGAGGAAAGTTTGGAAGCTCGGTGTTTCCCACAGCTTTTTCCAACAGGTCAGGGAGGAAGATATGATGAGCGACCTCATCAAATTCCTGCTTCTGAATACCGGACTTTGCGATTGTATGCAGGAGATGCTAGGTTTCGACAATGTATTCCCTATTTGTTTCATCTCCTGTTTGAAAGCGATCTGTCTGGACTGTCATATGCAGTGAACCACATCTTGAAAAGTGGTATACACATGCAAAACATCTCGGCAAGTGACTTTATGGATAAAGTCAATGTCCAAGACAGTATTTTGGATTCTCACCTGATTAATCTCATGGCGTGTCAGCGTGGTACTAATGAGTACTGGTACCGTCGTCATGGTGATTTAAAATGTATGCTGAGGAACTTAGGAAGTCCCACATGGTTCCTCACTCTGAGCTGTGCCGAGTATGGCTGGGAAGACTTACTTGAATTTCTACGAGAGGCAAATGGAAACATCGAAAACATCGAATTCAAGACACCCGGAGAACTGTGCTCTTTGGATCCAGTCAATGTATGCCGGTACTTCAATCATAGATTTGAAGCTATGATGTCTTTCATCATGAATAAGAAGAATCCACCTCTTGGAGAGGTGTTGGATTTCTTCTGGAGAAAGGAGTACCAAGCAAGAGGTGCTCCTCACATACATATGCTGTTGTGGATCAAGGATGCACCTAAATTTGGAACAGATCCAGAAGACTCAGTGATGAGTTTCATACAACAGTATTCTACGTGTGCTGTTCCAAACGCGAAGGAGAAGAAAAGCCTAAGAGAAAAAGTTCTACGTTTCCAAAGCCATCGTTGTGGAAAGTACTGTCGTCGTAAATTCCGAAACAAGGACAAGTTCTACACCAAATGTCGTTTCGGCTTTCCACGACCGGTGATTTCTAAAGGAAGAGTAAACAGTTTGATGTCTTCGCTGCGACATAATGTGATGAAGAAATCACCTAAAAACACATACAATTTGAAGAGGAACGAAGAGTCCAAGTACATCAACGACTACAACCCGGTGATTTTGTCCATGTGGAATGCTAACATGGATATACAGTTTGTGGCTGATAACTGTATGGCTGTGGCTCGGTATGTGACATCTTACATCACCAAAAAAGAGAAGACAGAATTGAAGGATATGTGGGAGGACATTTCCCATGAAAAGAGCCTCAGTAAGAAGTTGTACAGTTTCAGTCTGAAGATGTTGTCGCATCGAGAAATCGGAGCTTACGAATGTTCTGACCGGTTGTCTTCAGCAAGTCTCTATGCCAAATCTAGGAGTATCGTTTGGGCGAGTCTTGGTCTTGCTGCAACGCGTAATCGAGTTCTGAAACCTGTGCGGGAAATTGAGTATTTGGCGGAAAAGGAGCCAAACAGTACCGACATTTTGAAGACCAACATGTTGGATACATATTATCCAAATCGAAGCAGTCACCTCGAGAATGTTTGTCTGTATGAGGTTCTTCAAAATTACATATTCAAGAGGAACATCAAAGAAGATACTGAGAAAGGAGTGTATGCTGTAATTGGAAGTGAGGGATGTCTGGTCAAGCAAAGAAAATGCCACTTGGTAAACCATCGAAAATTGAGTGGCGAATCTCCTGAAAAAAAGGAGTTTTTCTATTTAGCACTTTTGCAACTTTTCAAGCCTTGGCGTGCAGAAGAGGAACTGCTTGGAGATTTCCTCTGTTACGAAGACTCTTTCACTGCCGCCAAGCAGACCATAGAATGTCCTGCTTTTCCCAAATATGTAGAAATGTTGAATGCGGAAATCGAGCAGGAAGCAACGATTGCAGCCGAGATTGCCAGAGACAGTTCTCAGGACAGTCAGAGTTCTGCTTCATTGAGTCAGGATCCACTAGGAGGACCTGTTATCGAAAATGAAGCTGCCACTGCCATGAATGAAGTGGAAAGAGCCATGGCACATGCTCAGGAGGATGCGGTTAACTTAGAAGACTTGGAAACACAACTCAACGTTGAGCAGAGGAAAATATATGACGAAGTTACCAAGCAAATTGATCATGGATTAAGTCATGAGAAGAAAGAGTGCTCATGTACGTCGTTGAAGCCTGTCCGACTGTACGTGAGTGGAGAAGCGGGAACTGGAAAAAGTTTCCTCATTAAAGCAATTTCATGTTATTTGCAGGAAAGGACTGAGTCATCGCTGTCTTGTGTTGTCACCGCTCCAACTGGACTGGCAGCACATAACATTAAAGGGATTACTTTACATCGTTTACTGATGCTGCCAGTGGAGCATGACAACAAATTACAATATCACAAGCTATCTGGAGATGCTTGTTGTGAAGTTTCAAGAATCTTGAGGAAAATGAAACTTCTTATCATTGACGAAGTAAGCATGGTTTCCAATGTCATGCTTGCCTTTGTGCATTTGAGAATGCAAGAAGTTCTCAAAACAGAGTATGATGTGTTATTTGGTGGCAAACACATCATTGTTTTCGGAGATCTTCTGCAGCTGACACCAGTGAAAGGGCAACCTGTGTTCAAAATGCTCACGCATGAAGATACCAGGAAGTGCCTAGTGAGCATTGGCAACGTCAATATATGGTTAAACTTCAATTATGCTGAACTGCATGAAAATATGCGTCAGGCGAAGGATGAAGTTTACAAGAATATTCTACAAGATGTTAGAATTGGAAAAGTGACCGAGCATGGGAAAGAAGCTTTACATGCACGATTACTGTCAAATTTATATCCAGAACAAGATGTTGTGCCTGAGAATATTTTTCAGAAAATTACTGAGAAGAAATCTGGAATATGTTTGATGCCAACTCTTGCAGAATGTGCCATCTTCAACAACAAAATGTTGCATTTAGAAAAGCAAGAGATTGTGAAACTGGAAGCTATTGACAGAGTAGAGCATATGGGATCAACAATTATTTTGTCTGAGAATTTGAAAACAAAATTGGATTCATTAGAGAAGACTATATCTAAAACTGCAGGTTTTGAAAAGACTCTGAATGTGTGCTTGAACTGCCGTATAATTTTAAGAAGGAATTTACATGTTGAAAGAGGTCTGGTAAATGGATCAATGGGTAATGTTGTTGATTTTGTGAAATACAGAAATAGAGCTGGAATTGAATTTTTAAAAATTAAATTTGATGGCATTGAGGAAGTACAGCTAATTGGTCGATGTTCTGCTAGATTTTTGCTTGTAAAAGACTTATATGTTCGCCGTAAGCAGTTTCCTGTTTGCTTGGCATATGCGGTGACAATCCATAAATCGCAAGGTTTAAGTGTAGACAGTGCATTGGTGAATATTGGCAGTTCTGTGTTCAAGGAGGGTATGGCATATGTGGCATTGTCACGAGTTAGAACTTTATCGGGATTGTACTTGATTGAGTGTGATGTCACAAACATTTGTGCGGATCTAGATTGTGTTAAGGAATACAATAGGTTAAGAAGAGAGTATGCGCCACATTTGCCTCAATATCCTTTGTTTGAGAAACGTGTGGTAGGCCGGAAACGAACAAATGTGACCAATACTAGGGAGGTTGTAGCAAAAAGACGAAAAGTCGATGAACCTGAAATTATAAGCGGAAACAAAAAGGATTCTGTTGAAGATGTTGTTGGTTTTCAATTTGAAAACAGTTCTGGTGTCAACTGCTATGCTAATGTAGTGGTTAATGTTTTGTTTTCTCTAGAAAATGTAAAAGAAGAGATGGTGGTCAATTCTGATCAAAGATTTTGCAGTTTGTTAAATTCTGTGTTAGAGAAATGTAGCACTGATAGAACAAAAATAGAAAGTGTGTCTGAAATTCGACATCTGTTAGACAGATGTTCAGGTCAAACACAATTCTCTCAAAATATTCAGCAAGATTGTCAGGAGTTTTTAATGTATATGCTTGATGTATTGCATGCTGAAGGTGTAGATGTAGATCACCTGTTTGGGCTTTCTTATCAATGGCAGCATGACTGCGAGAACTGTAGGGTATCAAGTACTACTAGTGTAGACTCAGAAAGATTTATATATTTAACTTTGCCAGACAGTAAATCAGTCTCTTTTAATAAGCTAGTAAAATCAGCTGATCACAACATGGAATGTAGCCAATGTAAATCTGAAATGATGTCAACATTATTTATGCGAACATATGGCCAGTATGTCATTTTAATGTTCCAACGATGTAGGCCTGATGGAACAAAATTGACAACTTTAATTAAAAATGTTGTGGCTTCACAGTTGTCAATATCAGGAAGGACTTTTGTAACTGTAGCAATTATATATCATGACGGTCCTTCAATAACATCAGGACATTACACAGCTTATTTAAAGTCTAGAAATGGCTGGTCATTCTGCAACGATTCTGTTTTAATTTTCAAAAAAAAATTGCCGTATGACCTTAAAAATTCTTACCTGGTGTTTTTAAAACCAAAATTTTAGGGAAAGAATCTCGGGATGTGCTCTGAGGAATTTCAAGAAGTTCTAATGGCTCCTACACAATTTGGCCTTGAGGATAAGTGTAGTACAGAGACATAACTTCTTACCATAACACTGGACGTCATGCAAAAATAACTGCACTTTGAATGAGTTCAGAAAAACTATTTCTTTTTATAAGCTAATTCAAGCAGCCAATCAAAACATGGAGTAGAGGGAATGTAAGTCTGCAATGCTGTCTACTGTTTTATATTGCTTTGTGATTAAAAGTGATGTAGAGAATTAAATAATTGTAGTAGTCATGGAGGTAGTGTAAGTCTGCTTCATAGTAAGCAGTATCAGTGTCATAGGAAATGTAGAACATGAGTGAGCAAGAAGGGTAAGATATTAGTAGTCCAGGATTGTGAAAATGATCTTCAACATTTTAATTCTGAAAGTTGCGGAAATACAACATGACGGGATTGGCTTACAAGAATTCCAAGAGTTATAAATGGCTCTGACATGATTTGGCCTTGTGGAAACGTGTGGTAGAGAGTGAGAAGTCATTTATTGTATGTAACATATTTTTCAAAACGATGGAGGTTTTCTTTTAGAAAGTGGCGGGCTGAAAGTAATAACAGCACAACAGAGTGTAAGCTGTTCATAGGACATCCTTCGACGTCATGGAAAGTAAGTTAACTTTAAGGAGTTCTGAATTCTGATTTGTTATGTTGTATGGGTTTTTTAAACACAATCATTTTGATTGTGTTTTTTTTTCCCCGCTGTTATATGATGAATACCTTCAAGTCACTGTTTTTAGTGAAATTTGATACATTCTGAGAACAGCAAAAATAAACCATTTAACATGTATAATTAATTCTGTACTGTTTGCATTTTTGATGTACATGTAGAACTGTGTAGGAGGCATGGAGAAGGTGAGGCTTCTGTAAGTGTCAAAGTTGTTGCATACAGTGCTCATATTCTAGTAGTCTTTCATATGATAGACTACATTTCCACAATGAGATACCTAAGCAAAGGAAACACAGGTGATATGATTGTGGAATGAGCAAAAAAAATTGCACGTTTTTCAATTATATTACCTGTGTTTCCTAACATTACACATCACATTGTGTAGATGAGGTTTAGGCCTGTTCCTGGAGACAGAGGAGGTCTGACATTTCTTCAAGAGTGCAGTGGACATGACTCACTTCGTTGGTAGGCCTGCACATGTATTATCTCCTCTGTATTCTTCAACAAACCTAAATTTCATCTGCAACTCTGAGTAGGACTTACCTGAAACAAATCTGTGGATAGGTTACACCTTATCGGCATCTTGAAACAATCATTTAAAATGTTAGGGTCAGATTTATGATGGCCGTGCGCCTCTTTTGCTCCGCTGTGGGTCACTTTTGTGTAAAAGATGCACCATGTTGCAAGATAGGTTTTAGTTCATCTCCAGCAAGATACCATCAGTTTAAAATGTATATAATTAGCACTGTGTAGGGGGGCATGCAGAAGCTGAAGCTTTTGTAAGTGTCAAAGTTGTTGCATGCAGTGCTGCACTTCTGGGTACTGTTTCATATGCTGGACTACATCTGCACTATGAGATACCTAAGCAAAGGCAACACAGGTGATGTGATTGTGAAATGAGGAAAAGAAACTCCACATTTTTCAATTACATCACCTGTGTTTCCTAAGTTTACGAATGACATTGTGCAGATGAAGTTTAGGTCTGTCCACGGACACAGAAGAGGTCTGGCCTTTGTTCAAGAGTGAAGTGGACATGACTTACTTCATTGGTAGGCCTTCACATGTATTATCTCCTCTGTATTCTTCAACAAGCATAAATTTGATATGCAATCCTGAGTAGGCCTCACCTTAAACAAACCTCTGGAGAGGCCACACCTTATCGTCATCCTGAATCAATCATTTCAAATGTTAGGGACAGATTTATGATAGGTGTATGCCTCTTTTGCGCCACTGTGCGTCACTTTTGTGATGCAGCAGCTGTGCAAAAGATTTGCTATGAGGCGACAAAATTACAAATTGATGCATCTAGGCAGATGTGTCATGCTGTAAAAAACCTGTGCCACATGAAACCGATGCAGCAGTGATGCAAAAGATGCACCATGTTGCAAGACAGGCCTGACTTCATGTCCAACAAGATAAGAAGCTAAGTCTTCTGTAAATGTCAAAATTGTTGTATATACTGCTCAACTTCTATGTACTCTTTGATATGCTAGACTCCATCTGCACTATGAGATACCTAACCAAAGGCAACACAGGTGATGTGATTGTGAAATGAGGAAAAGAAACTCCACATTTTTCAATTACATCACCTGTGTTTCCTAAGTTTATGAATGACATTGTGCAGATGAAGTTTAGGTCTGTCCACGGACACAGAAGAGGTCTGGCCTTTGTTTAAGAGTGAAGTGGACATGACTTACTTCATTGGTAGGTCTTCACATGTATTATGTCCTCTGTTCTCTTCAACAACTCGAAATTTCATTTGGAACCCTGAGTAGGCCTCACCTCAAACAAACCTCTGGATAGGACACATCTTATTGGCATCCTGAAACAATCATTTAAAATGTTAGTGTCTTGCGACACTTTTGTGAGACAACAGCAGTGCAAAAGATGCACCATGTTTTAAGATAGGCCTCACTTCATCTGCATCAAGATACTGTTAGTTTAAAATGTATATCTTTAGGACTGTGTAGGGGGCCTGGAGAAGCAGAAGCTTCTGTAAGTGTCAAAGTTGTTGAAAAACTGTTTGTCCTTCAATCTTTTCCCTTGTCTTTTCTAATTTTTAAATACATGTTTTAATATTTTTCAAATGTTTGTTCTCTCTTTCACAGATTGAAAGTATAAAAATAAAAAGTGAGTAAGTTAACGACAATTATAAGGTAAATGTTTTGTACTCTTTTCGTTACATTTCTATCACATTCACATACTATTAGTTCCACAGCTTCATTTCTTTAACCCTCAGTTTCCTGCCTTTGCTACTTTCCTCATTCCTTTCTCTATTACCTACTTACTCAACTCCTTCCACTCTTTTTCTCAGTCCCTCTCTTCTCATAGTTCCTCACTCTTGTTCACTCACTCCGTCTCTATTACTCTTAGTGTCTTTGACTGATCACTCTTTCACTACTTGTTCATAATGCTTTCTCTGTGTAGTTGAAGCACACTAAGGGGCATATTATGAACACAGCCAATAAAATTATTGCTGTTTTTATTGGCAGAAAACTGCTGCAAAAGTGGTTTTAGCAGCAGTTTTCTGCCGCAAAAGCGGCTTTAGCGACACATTTCTGCCGATAAAAGCTGCAAAACTTTTATTGGCTATGTTGATGATATGGCTCTATGTTATTTACATTTCTTTGCTGTTTCAATTAATCTTTTTCTGTTATTTTTTCTTTTCCGGTTTTCTGTTTTTTCTCTCTGTTATTCCACATGTTTTAATCTTATTTTGAACATTCACTCACATTCTCCAAGAAACTCTTCTTTGTTATTGTTCTACTCTCTTTTTTTTCTTTCACTTCCTTATCTATTTTGTTTTTCACAATTATACCCTCTTCCATCTTTTCTTCGGTAAATAGATCTATTAAACAGTATCTCTGGTTTACTCCCTATAGCTGTCTTTCTTTTAACATTACTCTCTGTTTACTTCCCTTATACTTACTCTTCTTTTTTTTTTTTTTATGTTTTTGGGTTCGCTCCCGGTTCGCGAACCGAGAAGCGAACGGGGAAGCGAACCAAAAGAAATAGAGCTTGCCAGAGTGTTAAACATTCTAGCAATTTTTTTTGAAAGGGGAGGTAGTTCTGAAAAGAACTTTTTTTTAATGTTTTTGTTGTTTTATATATTTTTTTTATTTTTCTGAACATTTTTTGTTTTTTTTGAACAGTTTTATGTTTTTTTTTGTTTTGATGGGGGGGAAACAACAAAAAACAGGCATTGGAAACGGCTCAACAGGATCAAAAAAAAAAATTACTGTCTGGGGCGTTTAGGGCAATTGTGATTTTCATAAGCTCGGTTGATTAACGTAATGCTCATATTGCCACATGATAGTAATGCACCGCAATACAAACAGGTAAACTTCATATGGACAAAGTTGTCCTGAATGTTTGGCACGGTTTCCCGTGCCTCTGCTGCTGTCAAAGATATCTGTGATGATGACCTGGCCACAGGAGTTTGTGGGTTGTCCTGCTGGTCACGCATCTCTGCCCGGCTGTAGTTTAATGGATGCCACCTGCTCATGTGACGATGCATGGTGTAGTTACCGAAGCTATACTTTTTTAAGGTGCCTCTAGATAACTTCTCTTTACATATGAGGAAGGTGACATATCTAGCATTAACTTTCTTCTGCCCTTCAGGGATTGAAAAAAACTGCCAAATAAAACTGGTTTTCCGATGAGAAACCCGGGGCTGCTCTGGTAAAAACTGTGGTCCTTCTGTCTCCTCTTCCTCTTGTTCATCCTCTTCCTCCTCTGTGTTGCTGATGAACTGGGGAGGTGGTCCTCTCTTCCCATGAGGAGGTGGTGGTGGGGGTCCACCAGCTGAAGCTACCAATGAAGCCATTGCTGAAATATCAAAAAAGGTCTTCCTCTCACAAAGATGAAAGTCAGAGTGAGGAAAGAATGAGGGGTTTTCATCATTTGGGAAAAACAATAGTTCTAAACCAATGAAAAGTGTTATTTTTAGGTCACCTGACCTAGCCTTACATCATTATGAAACCAAAAGTGAAATGAACCAATGAAAAGTTTTATTAACAAGTCACATGACCTGTTACGCTTATGTTACGCGCTGCGGAACGCGCCCCGGATCGCTTCCGGGTCGCTGCGCTTCGCGCCTCGGTTCGCGCTCCGGAGCACCTCCGGGTGTGCTAACGCGGTGCGTCATAAGATGCATTACGCGGCAACGCGATACGTCGCGCTTTCGCGACGCGCCCCGGATTGCTTCCGGGGAGCTGCGCTTCGCGTCTCAGTTCGCGTACCGGAGCACTTCCGGGTGCGCTAACGCGGCGCGTCATAAGACGCATTACGCGACAACGTGATACGTCGCGCTTCCGCGACGCGTCACGATGTTGATTTCTAACGCGGCAGTTGCGCAAACGGAACGTTTACCGGGTCGCGGACCGGGTCGCGGCATCAAATTGAACTAACGGGAAGCTTCCCGGTTCGCGAACCGGGAGCGAAGAAAAAAAATATTTTTAAAAAAAATTATTAATAAACATATAAAATATATTTTTGGATTTAAAGAAGAATACATTTTACAGCTACAGATATTAGCTTTTAAAAAACCAATGAAATTCACTGAAAAAACCATAGGTTATAGACCATATATAGTTAGGAATTAGCATTTACAAAACCTTGAAAATGACAACATCCAGTGACTGTATGTTTCTGTAAAGTTAAAATATGTCTTACATATTGAAGAATGAGTGGATGTATAAGTGTCTGGATGAAGGATTTAGTAGGGGCATGACTGACTGTATGAGTGACTGATTAAATGTGTCTCACTGAGTGCATGGGTTAGTAACTAAACTGTCTTAATTTGTGCATCATTATGTCTGTTGTTCTGTAAACTGCTGCATGTGTTGATCAGTAGCTATATGATTAACTATATGGGTTATAGATTGGTTGCCCAAGCATTTGTATGGGAGACTGAGTGTGTGTGAGGGTGGCTGGGAGGTGTATGACTCTGTGCATAGATGTGTGAGCAGTTGATTCACTAGATGTATGGGTTCAAAAGTGCATGTGGAAACAGCTGTATGGGCGGGTGACTGTGTGCATGAGTGTATTGGTGAGTGAATGGATATATCAGTGCTACATGTCAAAGTAAGTACATATGTAAAATACAGTACATGTGAGAGTTGACATATATAAATAACTGTGCATAAGAGCCAGTGAATGTGTGAGTGGCTGTATGGATCATTGTGAACTTGTATCCAGGATTGTATAAGTGAGTAAATATGTTTTAGTATATGTTTGAATAAGTAAGGTGTGTATAACTGTATAGTTGAGGAAATGGAGGTGTGATTGATTCTTTGCATGACTGACTAGGTGTGTGAGTAACTCCATGGATGAGTGACAGTCTGTGAGTGTATGTTTATACTGAGTGTATCTAAGGTTATATAAGAGTCTGAAGAGGTTCATCATAATATCACATGAATGATGTCATCAGTGATGTGATCAGTAATGTCAAATGAGATGTCATCAGTGATGTCATTTGAGAAGTCATTTGAGATGTCATCAGTGATGTCATTAGTGATGTCATTTGAGATGACATCAGTGATGTCATCAGTGATGTCATCAGTGATGTCATTTGAGATGTCATCAGTGATGTCATCAGTGATGTCATTTGAGATGTCATCAGTGATGTCATCAGTGATGTCATTTGAGATGTCATCAGTGATGTCATCAGTGATGTCACTGACCATGTCATGAATGATGTAATATGTGACATGATCAGCAGTGGATTGCGGGTGCGCGATATATAGTTAGTACAACTAACTATATATGGAATTTCAATGGTTTTGTGTGAGTAAAATAAGGTTTTTTAAATGCTAATTCCTAACTATATATGGTCTATAACCTATGGTTTTTTCAGTGAATATATATATATATATATATATATATATATATATATATATATATATATATATATATATATATATATATATATATATATATATATATATATATATATCCAAGCAAGACTCCTCCAACAGAAGAAGAAGAGACCACAAGTGGGGACGTTCTGGAAGCCTTTATTCGGAACACAAAACCACGGCAAATGCATTTCGGCATATTTTTAAAGCCTTCCTCAGTGCCTAGAAGTGTTCACAGGGTGCGCAATGAAAGTCACGGTGTAAAATACCCAGCTGCACCCTGTGTGTGAGTAATAGCTCCGCCCCCTTGATGATGCAAATTGTGGCAAAAGGAATGTCGCCTACAAGTCCCAGCATGCCATCTTCAGGTAAGAAAATGTCCGGGAGAGAGGGGGACGGCATCACATAGTTCACCACCCTAGAAGTTATTGTGCCTCCCAAAATAGATGCTTCCTTGGGTCCCCAAAACCGCATAAACCTCCAATCCTCCGGGCCAAGTGGAGGCAGGGGCATCGGGAAAATTTTCCACATAGCCCGCCGCCTAGTTACTCCCGAGATCGGTGGTGGGTTGTGGTGCAAATCCAGTACCCTGGAACACAGCAGGTATATATAGTTAGGACCTAGTTTCCATAGGAAATCCCCAACATTCTATTGGGAATAACTTTGGCGCTGGTTGATGAATCTTCGCAAATTTCTCAAAGAAGATGGCTCGCTCCGCTCCTCTCCTTCCCTGAAAGTTTGGGGGGTATTAGTCAAGTGGGGGCTGAGAAAAAAGGGGGGTTCCAAAACGTGTTTTCCCCATGTTAATTTCCATAGGACCTTTAGACACGGCTACAGCTTGAACCACTGAAGGGAATTACACCAAACTTGTCAAAATGGTAGTGTCTGGTATGCAGATCACGCTTTTGGTAAAATAGTGTAAATCCCTCCAGTAGTTCCTGAGAAAATTAGAAGAGAAATCAATTATATATCTATAAGCGCGCACAGTGCGCGCACCCCGCGATTTTTCGCGATTTTTTTTGGGGGGGCTTGGGGGGCTTCTCTCTTTTATTTTAATGTATTTAATTTAATTTCGAGGGTGCCCACCCCTCGTTTTGCCCCCCGAGATCACCGCCGCGGCCCGAGCTGCCTTAAGATGGCCGCCGCCTGGTTGTGGGCGGGGCCGGGAGGACATGGTTTCCGCTTCGATGTGCGGTCTCCCGTGCCGAGGGGGAGACCGGGTGAGTAAGAAGTGTGGGCTGGTTCGGGGCTCCCGTGTGCTGAGGGAGCCCCGGGAGCAGAGGAGACGCCGTGGTGTTGGGAGAGCAGTGGCTACGTTCAGGCGACGTTCAGGTAAACAGCGGCCCGGCCGCGAGTGGGGTGTCTCGTGTCTGCGGTTACCGTGCTCGGGGACGCAGGAGCTAGAGGGGCGCATTGTAAGACCTGCCTGCAAGAAAACCAAGGTCTTGGAACATCTATATGCGGGGACAGGATGGGAGTGAGTGCGGCAGGCTCGGTGTGCAGATAAGAGAAAGAGGGGTTTGTGAGAAGAGCCGGCGTATGCACAGGTTTTATATATAGTAATAATGTTACTTATGTCTTACACCTCGATGCGTGCGCATGTGTACAGAAACGAGCACTTGAACAACATGCAAAACACTTGTTGCAGACACTTT